>NC_135000.1:7021250-8289375 GCF_051020985.1 Nomia melanderi
ACTCCGACGGCACCTTTCTCCACGGCGCGCGATGTCACGCTCTCGGGCCATCGAGTCGCATCACTAGCAGCGGACCGCGGGTGGCACTCGTCGCCAGCCGTCGCCGTGGTCGTCACCGGTCCACCTCTCCGCTACATGCTTCTGCTCTCCCTCGGGGACCGGGCCGAGAGCACGTCGCCGCTACTGCGACGGTGTAGTACGTTCTCGAGGCGCAGCGGCCACCACCTCGTGATCACCGGGTCGCGTAGGATAGACGGCAGGACCCTACCCAGCGAGCAGGCAACGTGTCGCGCGCGCGACACCGGCCGAGGAAAACGTGGACGAGGGTGTGCTGCTGCTGCTCCGGGACAGCTATGCGGATCGCGCCGCGCGTATCGTGACTGGATGTGACCGAGATTACATTGTTGTTGCGTGGGTGAGAGATACAGTGCGGAGGCTGTGCGGACAGGACTCGAAAATATTGTGCGCGCGACATTGCCACAGTGTCCTGGGACAACGGGATGTCACGCTGACGGGATCCACGGTGAGTTGGCTACTCGTTTCTCTATGCTATTCTTCTTTCTTTCTCCTTCGTATTCTACTCTGCTCCCCGGTTCGTCGCCCCGTCTCTTTCCGTTTCTGGAATTTTAGCGGCGCACCGATACTGGTCCGACCGCTTCCCCCCTTCCCTCCCGCGCTCCCTCGTCTTTCCCTTGAAGTATCTTTTGACGAGGCTCGTCTTTGTTTACGCGTCGACGGAACTCGAAACGTAGACTCTCGTTGGGATTGCGGCTGTTGGTGTCTTGCGGCTGATCCTTTTTGGCTACCGTCTTGGATACTGACTTTAGCCGTCGCGACCCGGGATGTGGCTGAATTGGAACGGAGGTATGGATCATTAATTCGTAGCTGAGGGAAATTCGGTAGGGTTTTGTTGCTCGTTGGATGGGGAGGTTATATCGTGTTCGTAAAAGCATGCGTGCGGGGTTAGACGTTTTTTGGTGTATTCATCGTGTTTCCGTTGATTGGAGAATGATGTAATTGTTGCGTGAGTTTATATATTTGTATTTTGACTCGCGAGGTTTGGTGAAAGGAACATTTTGAGGAAAAGAAGGTTGTAGCAGTGGCATGGGAACGTGGGTCGAGAGGTTCGTGCGGATTTATCGCGTGTCCTCGCGCGATGCGTAGACTCGATTCTTTGTATCACGCAGTTACGCATATTTTAATCGCGCACGGACGTCGCGAACGTGGCTCGGCATTTCCAACGATCCTCTTTCCTCGAACCGTGCGAACTCACTTTTCTGTTATACTTTCGCCGACCGGACGTTTCCACGGAAACACTGTAAAACCGTTGCACTGTACTTCTCTTGAAAAATGTTCGACTGTTTTGAAATTCGTAAATGGAATTGCGACAATGTTAGGACGCTTTCATTCTACAATGGAAGCAAACGGATAAACAATAAAGATGGCGTAGGGGTTGTCGGTTATACATTAAGGTACAAACTGTACATACATTTCCGATTGCGAACGTAGATCAGGTGACTAAATAATTTAGAAATTATAGCTAATTATGTATATTAGAAATATATATTAGAATCTAATATATATATATATATTATAAATTATAAATTAGATACTATATTAGATATATAGAATAATATTATATACATCTAATTACATATAATTTCCAAATAATTCTTGTCACCTTATCCCGTATATAATCTGCAGTTAATCACTAAATTGGTTTATCTGGATCTACGTAAGTGCATCCCATGCAAATGGGACTACCGAGAACGGTGTACCAACTAAACGAGCAAAAGTCTCTCCGGAACTTTTTTTATTATTGTTTTGGTCATTGACCAATAAAACCTTTCCAGTTCAGTCCACAATGGCCACATTAGTTTTATCAAGTTCTCCTGGAAGTTCGACTGGGATCAGCTTAAAAAAGAGGAAAGACTACGTAAACTTTTTCCACCGCCCAATAAAAAGGGAAGGGTACCGTTTCCAGTTCAAAGGGCTCCGAAGAAGGTCACTGTGTTCGACCCGCCGCCGGCGGGTACGCCGGGTAGGCATATCGAGTGAGTTAGACCCGCGGGCGGCCTACATACCGGGGCGGAGCGTGTGTTTACCAATTTCTGGTTCGCGAGTTTACCTCCGCGGGACTTTTTTCATTACAGAAAGTGTGTCGCTGAAAAAGTATAGCCCGGCCCGGGCCGGCGTGCGCACGCACTGCTTGCGGAATATAATTCGAGTGTCGGCGCACGTTTCCATGATGATTTTATTTCGGCAACTAATTGGACCATTTATCAGACGACTTCTTTTTCTGCTTTAGAATGTGGTGAAATTAAGGAAATTGATGGAACGGGTGAATTGACGATTTGTTAACATGTTGAGTGCCGTGGGGGTTACCGGTGACCCCCGACCAAATGGAATTACTATAGTTCACTCAATTAACCCTTTGCACTCGGAAGTTTCTCACTAGAAATATTTAACAGTTTTTTGACGAAGACTATTTTGTTGCAATATTTCACGTATCGGGGCATTATACAATGTTAATTATCAGATTTTATAGTTTTAATGCATCGAATGACTGAGAGTCACCTCCCGAGTGCAAGGGGTTAAACGATGATCATTTGAAAACATTTCTATATTATGAACAATGCTATCTAATGCGATAAGATTCAGCTAGATGAACGTGTAATAATAATTATGCAATTGAATCGAATTCAAAATTTAATTTTTCCATTTCATATATTTTGCTCTATGAAACCGTGCGACATTCAATATGTTAATGGGCAAGAAGATATTTGGATCTTATTTTGTTATTATATTAATGATAGTGGATAAAATGAAATGAATAATTTTATTTTTATAATTACTCCATTTTATGGAATAATGAGAATAATGTGGACATAGCTTATTGACTATCAGTAACATTGTCAGTACTGTATTTGCTAACATTTCTCCAGATTTTTTATACACTATTATTATAAAATATTATTATCTAATAATTCGTATACAATAATATATTTTTAAAAAATCAAAGCAGCAAGACTGATTTCACGGTAACGAACTTAACTCCCCCAATTTCAAAGGAAACAGCTCCCCAATCATCAATTTCATGGAAACAGCAATTCTTTCCACAATTTGCCCGCAGTGTAGCGTTGAAAAGGGAGTGGGACGGAATAATCTGGAAAATGAAACCGCAGATTAAGCGCGTGCGTGTGCACGCGCGCGCGCGCGCCACAGGAAGTCAGTCTTCTTTCCGGCCGGATTCTCCCCAATTTTCTTGCCTGGGACGGAGAGATTGCTTGTACGGAATTTAATTGCGTGTCCCTCCGTCTTTTTTGGCCGGCGCCCAAACGATAAAACGTGAAAATCGTTGGTCCACCTGGAAAAGCCACGAGTATTCGTTCGGAAAATCAGGTGATTCGACGTAAAATGAAAAATTTGTCGACTTTACTCGAATTTCAACCAATATACCAGCGGCTTACAATCTTTATGTCACTACGCCACCCTAAAAAATTTTTTCTCGTGTCTCCCTATCTTTTAACGCTTTGTACTCGGAAGTTCTTCATTAGAAATATTGTAACATTTTCTAATAAGATAGAGAGGATATTTTGTAAATAACTCGAAGAGAGATCATGCTTATTGAGGAACAACGCTATTTTATTTCAATATTTTTCAAATTAATGCATTGTACGGAGTATAATATTAAATGTAGTTTTATAATATTAATTATAAATATTATAAATTATATAATATATAATTATACAATATTTATAATATTAGTTACAGTTTTACTGTATGAAAACAAGTGTTGAGTCACCTCTGGAGTGCAAAGGGTCAATAGATATAATATATACACGTTTTAAATAATAACTTTATTACAAAATAAGCATTACTGCACTGAACTTGTATTGTTACGTTACGATACGAAGTTTATTTATTTGTAGATATTATGTTATGAATTTTTTATTAAATATTTTGGCGTCTCTCCTGGCAATAGTCCACGTCTACACCAAGGTTTTCGCGTTAACAGATTTTTTCCTTTTGCCGTTGGCAGATTGCGCTCCGTTCTTTTGCTTCGGTTTTCTCTTTTTCTTGTCAATAACGAATTTGCGAAATGAAAAGTGAGGCTTCGTCTCGAAGCTGCGCAACAATCTCGAACGCGAGCTATTATATCGTTTAGCCGATTTGCACTAACAGTTCGTATCCGCGCGCTAAGTAGGACTGCCTTGGGTTAGGAACAACGAAAGTCCAGTGTCCCGGTGCAGGATCTCGAGGAGTTGTTAATTTTAACGGATATGGTCGGTTAATGTAATCATTAGTAGTTTCACTTTCTCAAAAATGGTTGGATAATCGATGTACGAAATAAGATCTCGTTGCCATGTTTGTTGATAGAAGTGGTGTTTGTCAGTAACATTCAAGAAAGCAATATTAAAACATATACAAAATTCTTCAGAAATTTGTACGAAAATCTGTTCAAGATTTTTCGAAAAAATTGTTCGGAATTCTTCAAAAGATTCTTCAAAACTACCAAATAAAATTCTTAAAATTTTGGCAAGAAATTCTAAAATTCTACCACATAGAGTTCCTCAAAATTCTATCAAATAGAGTTCTTCAGAATTCTACCACATAGAATTCCCCAAAATTTTTAAAATTCTACCAAAAGATTCGTCAGAATTCTATCAAAAACTTCTCAAAGTACCGCCGAAGAGATTCCCGAAGCTCCGAAAAGGAAACAAAGAGAACGCGTCGATGGGACAGCGTTGATACCCAAGAGTTCAGTTACATCACGCTCTCGCCCCGTCGCGTCGAGTCGCGTCGCCATTTGTCCCTGGCGGTTCGTTCGCCTCGCGTGATTCTTTCCCCGAACGTGGACCTCGAGAGGGACTCGACAATAACGAACAGAATCCGAACTTTTGCTCGAAACACGCTCGGAACGTTCGATGATTTAGCTCCAACGGTGACGAGAGGGGTGGTATTGACAAAGGGGATCGTGCCGACCAGACACGACCGGGCGTATAAGTTACCCACAAAAGGGGGACATTAGTGAATGAACTGTAGAAAAATGACTCGGCGTGTAGTAGCTCGCGTGCCGCGTTGTCGCTTTGTCGAATACGCTTTGGGGGTGTTCCTGCTCAGGGGTTGAGGGGAATCGATCGAGAAAGAAGGCACACGCTCGCACGTCCGATCTGTTTGCCATTCGTTCGTGATGGATGAACGATATTAACACGTCGAATGCCGCACGATTTCGTAGAGCAAAATACAGTAACTGGAAAAAATATAATATTCGATCATTCGATCGAACTGCGTCATTATTATTGCACGTTCATAGCTGAGTATCACCGGATTAGCATTATTGATAATATACGAATGTTTTCGAATAAACTAGTCAGTAACCTTATCGAAAGCTGCAGATGAATAATTCAGTTATTCAAGTATTAAGGAATTGATATACTGTTCTCTTCTGTAATATCAGGCTTCGATTCATAACTGAGATTATTTGTAAAAGGTTTTGAGATGTTTAAAAAATTGTTGATTGATATTTCGTGTTACGATATTTGAAAAAACAGTTGCTCGAAAGGCAACGTGTCGCCACAGCTGGTATTCGGAGTGTAAAAGGTTAAGTATGTCTTGGTGTTATGTAGGCCACGATTATTTTGAAGAGGAAGTTAGTCACGAGGATCAAGGGAATCGTGCACTCGGGAATTTTATGGGATTCGTGAGTGATGTTGCAACCGTTGAACCTTGAAAGTTATTATAAACGCTCGGAGAAACGAAGTGATCTGAGGCGAAGGAGCACGGTTGAAATTACCTTCGGATTTATTATTCTGTTTTAGACCGTGCCCCGTTATTCAGCTGCGAGGTTGCCACACTTTTTTTATTTCTATCCGCCGGCAATTAAAGTGAGTCAGCGGTTGTACGCAATTCAACCCGTGATCAGTTATTGATATTCGTTGCGCGATACGCTCCAGCCTTCCAGCTCGGCCAGGACGGCAATTATTGGGAAAGATCGGCCCGTCAGCTTTCATTGTACTTTCCCCGTGGATCTTTGTGATCTCAAACGATCCTGCATTCCGAAAACGCTGCGCCGATCTAAGAAACGAAAGTTCGTTAAAATTCTTCAGGGTCTTCATTTATTAAATTCTTCGCTGTTAGGATCTTCAACTAAAAATTTAACAAAAATTCCCTAGTATTAGTTGGGAGTGTCTACGATGAGCTTGATTTTTTCCAGAATTTTCTGATGAGGTTTAGTAAAGGAAATACGATGAAATTCGATAATCCAGAACTTCCTAACAGCTACCCTCTTGGTCAAGGTAAAAGTTCATTAAAATTAGGGTCTTTGTTATATTTTTCACTGCCAGGATCTTCAACTAAAAGTTTAGCAAAAATTCCCTAGCACCACTTAGAGTGTCTACGACGAGCTAGAATTTTTTCAGAATTTTCTGATGAGATTGAGTAAAGAAAATACGATGAAACTCGATAATCCGAAATGTCCCTGTAACTACCTTCCTAGTGGAGATAAGGGAGCGAGACTCTCCGCAGAACGTTTTACCTCGATGAGGGTTCTTTCTGCAGTGTTCCCGTGGCATTAATCATTATTACACCATGATGCTTTTATTTTCTGAGTCATCCGCCGGTTCGGCTCGGCCCCGTCCGTTTCTCATGCGACGGGTTCCAACGAACTCCCCGGCATGACCGTCGAGTATTTGCGCGAGCCGGCCGGCCGGCTTGCATATTCCACCCGCGAGTGACGCCAGAGGTCGGCTAACATCCTCGTAACGACCTTGACGGTCGTTGCCGGGGAGAATCTAGAAACGGGGACGATCGTAAGGTGAAAGCTCGGCCTTCTTGTCTTACGTGGACGCGAAGTTGAGCGAACGATAATGACGGTGACGCTCAGGGACAGCCGTTTTTATCTCCCCCGGCGTCGCCGCGGCGGTTCCGGCCAGGGATTTTCGCTTTGCGGAGACGGAGGATCTATAGATCGCGCTGCTCGACCGCAAGAAATCGCGTTCGAACTAATGAGGCTGCGCAAGGTCGGCCGTTCTAACGTCTTTTCCTTAATACATCCTGCTGAGTCACGGTCGTTAAATACAAATTGGCCGTTCACATTAAGTAATTACAAATACCTCCATGGAAACATTACCATTCGAATGCGGCCACTTTCCCGATTAGAATGAGCCCAAACACGCCGCGAATCGATGCAACAAACTGCACCCCGCATTAGCGAATGAAATTTCGCTAAACCGTTGCTTCTCGCAGTTGTCCGAATGCTGTTGTGTTTGAGCTCGTTTTAACCAGGAAAGCGTCACGAATTCTTCGGCAGTATTTTCCTATGAGTATCATACGAATCATTGAAGTTTCGTTTAAAAATGACACTTGTGAAGTTACGCAGGAAAAACGTTTTGAACGACGTTCCTCTATATGAAAGAACATCAAACACCAGACGAACACGTCGGATCATTCGACGCGTTCCCGGGTTCGTTACAGCGAGAGAAAAGAACCCTGAAGAGCCGGGGTTTCTCTCGGGCCAGCTGTTTCCATTGGACATTCATAGTCGAGCAAGAAAGTGTGCTAAAGAATCTCGCGGAGCCGTGAAAACGGGGAAAGTGCGAGGCTCGAGTGCTTACTTTCTTCGAGGCAGGCTCACGCGCAGCAGACACGTGTCCATGCACCTACACACAGCGCTCTTCGTCTTCCCAACAGTCGAAAGTAAAATCGGACCGGGGTGTCAGTGGGTCGCGTTGGAGTTACGTGATTCTTGCGTCATTGAGGGAGCGTCTCGCGACGCGTATTATGTCGGAATCGAGATCACCTGGCGGTCTTGTTTCACCGCTGTCGTTCAGGTGATTTTTGAAGAGCATTTAAATTGTTACATGATTTAACATTATTAATATATTAACAGTTTAGGATGTTAGTAATTAGGTAAGAGAATTTAAGTTCGTCATTTTGAAGAATGCGTAGTGTTAAATAACTGAATGGGCAGCTAACTTAAGGAACTAGGAACTTAAGAGTTTAAGAACCTAAGAACCTAAGAACCTAAGAACCTAAGAAACTAAGAAATTAAGAAACTAAGAACCTAAGAACCTAAGAAACTAAGAAATTAAGAAACTAAGAACCTAAGAACCTAAGAAACTAAGAACCTAAGAACCTAAGAACCTGGGAGACTAGGAAGTAGGAAACTAAGAAACTAGGAAATTAAGACACCAAGAAACTAAGAAACTAAAAAAATAAAAAACTAAGAAGCTAAGAAGCTAAGAAGCTAAGCAACTGAGAAACTAAGAATCTAAGAAACTAAGAACCTAGGAAACTAGGAAACTAAGAAACTAAGAAACTAAGAACCTAGGAAACTAGGAAGCTAAGAAACTAAAAAATTAAGAAACTGAAAAACTAAGAAGCTAAGAAGCTAAGCATCTGAGAAACTGAGAAACCAAGAAACTAAAAACCTTAAATTACTGAATAATTAAACAACTAACTGAGCATCTTAAACCGGGTGCGGGAGGATGCCTAACGCAACGACCGACGAGGGCGTAAAAGATGAAACGTGAAAGTAGTTACGCGCTTGGGAAGCTCGGCCCCGTCGCCTCCCAAGAATGGGCTAGCTACCGGGATAGATTTCATCGGGCTGATCGAGATCAGTGTACGACGAAACCGGCGCGTGTCTCGTCGGATCGACGCTCGGGCAATTACATGCCGCGGCGCTGAAGTTGTGGGATCGATTGTTACGTAGCAATGCCGTTGCAGCTGATGCTATCTGGAGAGATTTTCCTTGTTGTGGCGACGGGGGGACGCGAGGAAAGATCTGTAGGCTATTGAGCAGTTAACACGTTGACTGCCACGAGAATCTTGGCCGCATTGCATGTCACTTGTTCCTTTGTAGCAACGAGGACAATTCTTTCGTAGCAAAGAAATAGGAACGATTATTGATCGTTTACCATTATTAATTATTCACGTTCACATTCTTCAACATTCTTATTTGACGTATTACGATTGTTTTCAAAGCAATTACGAAGTCAATGTATTCGAGTTGTTTGAATTTCTGTATAGAAACTGCAGTGGATTAACGTTTTTAATAATTTTTTAATCATCGTGAATGAAGGCGAGAAGAATTTATTTTAAAATGGTATCTGTATCGTTGCTATTTCTCTCGGAGGAAAGCTATATGGAAAATAATGACAGAGACAGATCAGCGAGAAGATAAGATTGTCAAACTATAGAATAGAGGAGGAAGCAGGGATTAGAATAACGCATAAAGCAAGAGACTACGAAAGGCACATACTAGAAACGACAATAGACAGGAAGAGTGATACAAAAGACTACGACAGGGTGAAAGGGGGTTCTAAAAGAAGAATAACGGAGAACAAAAAGTACGCGACGAAAGTGCTCTCAATGGCTAAAAGAATCAAAGAGGAACAAAATAACGAAGATACACAGAGAAGGAAGGAAATTCGCGGATAAAACATTATTCAACAAAATGAACGTTTCGGGTGCTACTCGAATCATGGAAGTTTGATGGTGTCGACGTACGACGTAACTGCAGACGTCCATCTTCGAAGGGTTGATAGTAAAATCGTACAGGGGTTAATCCTTTGCACTGGGAAGGTGACCCTGAGTCACCACTAGATTTGATACGAAAACTATGAAATTTGATATTTAATGTTGAACTTTATATAATGCCTCGATAGTGAAACATTGGAATAAAACAGCTTTGTTCTTCAATGTACTTGTGATTTCCTTTCGAGTCAGTTTCAAAGAATATCATCTTCGCCTCGTCAAAAAATATTACATATTTCTAGTGAGAAACTTCCGAGTGCAACACATAGAACATAGAAATGAAGCAGCTCTGCCCCATAATCTATGCAAGATGTTTCTTGACGTAAATTGCAAATAATGTTAATAATTCGTCAGAGAATAATGAACGCCTAATAAAAAATATCGTCGAGCGCAAAGGGTTAATTAATACAGGGTCTACAGTGGAAACAACGTTATCAGTGCTAAGGATCACAGTTGATTTTCCCCGAAGACCGGGCAATTTGGCTAGGCAACTAGAGTAGCGCGAGGGCAACAAAGCGAGTAGGCTAGAAGACAGAGACCGGAGCAGCGATCAGGCCGGCTGTTTGACTCCGGATAGCTACCCTGGTCCCAGCGTCTGCACTCCAGCCCGTGTTCCCTCGCAGCTGTATTGTCAATTTATTGCAAGAGACAAAGCGCGCGTTCAGAGGGTAAGAGGTAGGAGGTGAGCGACCGGTCAAAGAGCCTCTCCAACGTTGGGGTACCTAGAAAAGGGGGATAGAGAGCGAGAGAGTATGAGTGAGAGTCTGGGCGCAATCAATAAGGCCGGAAAAGAAAATAGAATGGCCCGGCGTTGCGGGCACGGCCGGCTATAGTGATATTCGCCTCTGCCGCGTGACACGGAACATTAAATTCTCGGATGACGCGGATCGATTCGTTCATTATCCGCGTACCGCTTATCGGCCGGCTAGACTGTACATTTTTATCCGTATGACGTATGGTATCCACTGTGCCCGATGAGCAAACATAAATCCAGCCTCGCAGCGGTTTCCGTGTACGCTGGATAAACACTGGGCTGGTGCAGTAAGAAGCTGCCTGGAACGTTGGAGGACGGGCCTGGCCGTCTTCGGGGGTTGGTGTGTATGTTTGATCTTAGCTTGACTAGTGGACTAGGTGGAGGATCATGTGTAGCTGGGGATGATGGAGATTGTGATGGTTGTATGGGAGGAGAGGGAGTGGAGAGGGAAGGAGCTGGAAGGTGGAGAAATGAGCAAGAGGAAGGAGAAGAGGAAGAGGAAAGTGAGAAAGGAGATGAGAGGAACAAGAGGAAAGTGAGAAAGGAGATGAGAGGAACAAGAGGAAAGTGAGAAAGGAGATGAGAGGAACAAGAGGAAAGTGAAACAGGAGATGAAGGAGGAACAAGAGGAGAGTGGAAAAGGATACGAAGAACAGGATGAACAGGAAGCTGAAGAGACGAAGGAGAAACTGCCGAACAAGGCGAGGAAGAAGATGAGGCAGAGGCTGAGAAAGAAAATGGGGAAGTAGCTAAAGAAGAAGCTGAAGAACAAGACCAGGAACAGGTAGAAGAAGATAAATAATAGCAGGAACAGGGACAAGAAGAGGTACGAAACAACAGGAAGAAAGTAAAGAACACCGCAAACAAGAACAAAAACAAACACTTACAAAATCTGAAGTCAACATTCGAATATTCCATGGTTAGCAATTGCGCCAGCCGCACACTCATTCAGCGCGGCTGAATATTAACGCCCGACGCCTCTACGCTCGCCTGGATGCGACACCCACGGCAGTCGAGACGCGCATCTGGCGCGATCGCGCTAATTGGGAACGGAACCCCTCGCAATGGAACGAAACTCGATATCTGCGGCGACACTGGCCCCCATGGGAATCGCGTTAACGGCCGGTCCGAATTCTATTATCACGCCGCTATTGTTACCGATCCCGCCGCCGCCTATCTAATCCGCGGCAAAAATCAATGGTGGCGCCTATGCTGGCCGGGCCGATCAGGGAAACCGAAATAGACCGCTTTTGCACAATGCATCAGGAACAATTCTCCCGGCGAACGTCCCCGCGGAAAGGGAAATATTCATGTGTCCCCTTAACCTTATTAGCGTCTCGTTTACCCATCGATCTGTGACTTAACTTCTAATACAACGGTGCCAGTTGCGGTCGGCGTTTCGTGTAACACGTTCGCACCGCGGCAGAGCCGGCGTGTGCTGGAAATAATTAACTAGAAACGTTAATTTCGCTTCGGCGTGCCGCTAATCAAGTCGCCTCGCGATTTCTTTCTTCCGGGCCGGCGATTTCGATTTCGTTCTTCGCGGCCGACGCGAAAGTAGATCTTCGCGTCTTCGTTTTTCCCGGTGCGCCCGGTTTTTCCTTCGCCGCGTATCATAAATTATTCAAACCGCGGGACGGGCGAGCCGGCCGGCGCTTTATTAAACCAACGCGCCGGCATTTTCAGCGATAAATCCCTCCCGCCAGTTTTCCGCTGTTGTTCGCGCGTCGGATCCGTTTCCCGTTCGTCTTTCACTTAATTAACGCCCGGTGAGACGTGTCACCTGTCCAATTTATCCTTATCAGTGGGGAACAACGGAGGTGAAAACTGGTTGAAAATTAGGTAGAGTTTCGCGGTGTCTATCGATGAATGTAGGGGATGTGTGCGGAGTTAGTGGAAATCAGCATATTGTCGAGACAGTTTTGAGGGTGTTCGATGTGAATTGTTAGTAGTGAAACTGGCAGAGTCGATGGAAATGATCCAGATTTTCTATTTCGCGATTGTGTGAGAGATCTTCGAGACTTTCGTTTAGGAGGCCTTTAAAATCTTCGAGACGTTCGAGACCATTCAAGACCTTTCAAGACCTTTCAAGACCATTCCAGACCTTTCAAGACCTTTCAAAACCATTCTAGATCTTTTAAGACCTTTCAAGAACTTTCGAGACCTTTCAAAACCATTCCAGATCTTTCAAGACCTTTCAAGAACTTTCGAGACCTTTCGAGACTTTTCAAGACTTTTCAAGACCTTTCAAGAACTTTCAAGAACTTTCGAGACCTTTCGAGACCTTTCGAGACTTTTCAAGACCTTTCAAGAACTTTCGAGACCTTTCAAAACCATACAAGACTTTCAAAATCCTTCACAACCTTCCAAGACTTCCAAGATCCTTCAAGACCTTCCAAGACTTTCAAAACTTTCCAAACACTTTCAGCTCTGTCTAATCCTATCGAAATATTCGAGGCTCGAAGTACAAATCACTCAAGACCTTTCACAGAATCGAATCATATTCGAAGCGATCCGAATTTTCCTCCACTTGCCCCGACGCGGAGCGGTTCGCCGTATATACCTACATATGCACATACTATACAAGTACATACTTCAGTGTCCATCACTGCCCGTGAACCCGAATAATCGAATGAATCGGCTGGCGAGCGCGGTTTCCCAGCCCCGAAGACACTTTCGACGAGCCCGGGCGAGAACCGATTGTCAGCTGGCCGGGATATCGAGCATCGGTGCAGCGGCGCGTGCATCTGGATCGCCTCGAGGAGCACGTGCACCCGTCGTGACGTCGAAAACTTTCACGCTGTGCCTCGCTCTCGTCCGGTATTTTTCATTCCTTCCTTTTTTTTCTCTCGTCCCCTCCTCATCTTTCAATTTTTTTTCCTCCTTTCGCTCGGACAGTCGACCGACTGGCAGGATCGATGGAGACCCGAGCCGGCCTGCGACCAGGGACGTCATAAAGGCAGGACATCGATATCGTTTTAAAACGCGACTGGGGAATCGATTCACGAGAGCTTTTCGATCCTAATAATAGGACGAGCGGACGCGGCCGCTTTTCCAGCGACAAGTGAACTTTTATTTTTGAAATTTTGCCCTCTCGTTTGGGTAATGGAATTACAGTGGACTGGCCATGGATAATTATAGAATGATTAGGAATTTTGGGATTGTTGTTTCTTTGATATTTGCGTTGATCAAAATGTCTACGTTCATTTAAATTCGAGTATTTTTCTGTTACTGATTTATTTTTCAAGTGAATATCGATGTAAGGGTGTTAACAATATGGGAATTCTAAGCAGATCTTTAATTTTCACTCGAGCTAAATGAAGTTTAGAAGAGTATGAGTACATATTTCTCTATTTTTATTATTCACAGCATTGGGACATCCCATGAACAATAACGATTCTTTTTAACCTCACGCACAGTGCATTACATATTACATAATAAAGCAGAACAATTCAACACTGAAACTATTATTTTATCTTTCTACTTCGCCGTTAGTAAAAATCTAACAGATATTTCTCTAGGAAACTATTCAAGAAATTAATGTGCCAACACGCAATCTATTGCAAATCAATTAAACTCCCGATAGACGCACTCTTCGAGTTTCTACAGAGAAGTTTCTAAAAGTCAGTTTATCTGGTTCCGTTTATCTTAACGTCCAAAGCTAGAGGACCTTAAAAAAACTGTATCATTTACGAGACCCATTCGTGTCGTCTCGCTATATCAATTCGACGTAAAATAAAACGTCGGCGTATCAATTAGATCTCTTTATTATCGTCGTTATGGTTACTGTTATTATATCCTGCGATTCGAAGTGAACGATCGCTGCTGGCGGCGGTCAAAGGAACCATGAACTTGCCCATTAGAATTTGTAAGGCTTCCCCGGCACGGTGAAAACGTGCTCTCACCTCGCCGGCGCGGCCGAGGTGTTCACCTCAAGGTTGTCGCGAGTGTTTCTCCGCTCAACCGGTTTTTCGAACCGCGACCGCTCTCGCTCCTGTTCCGACGCCGATCCGCACGGAGACCGACATCATTAACCCCTTAAACGACCGATACAGAATCGAAGAAGAAATGTCATCTTCCCATGGAAAAATGCGCGCACTTGCCACTCGATTTGTCTGGAATCGTTTGCTCGTCAGGTGTCCACCAATCTTAAATCTTAGCAGTCCTATGTCGAGTCAGACTCGACATTCTATTTTATTGCAACCTCTACCTGTTTTAACAATTTTTTCTATATTTATTTGTAGTATCACAATTGTACCATTTATAGGTAACATTTCAATTACTCCCAAATATTCTTGAATAAATAAATAGAGTGTCACATTAAGCTGTAATTGAATGAACTAACGTCTAACTTTGCACGTTCGCTCTGCTATAGAGACATAATGTGCAAATTCTAAATTCTTCTTTCTATTGGAACATAGCACATTGACGAAACAAATTAGAATACGTGAATGTATACGAAATTTTCGATTCTTGAACGTTTCGCTATAGAAAAGAACTATTAACCCTTTGAACTTGAGAGGTCTCTCAGTCACCACTTGATTTGATTTGCAAAATTATGAAGTCTTATATATAATATTAAGCTTTGCATTATGCATAATTTATATATGTTTTCTCGTTAATTAATTTCAAAGAACATCGTCTGTATCTCATCGCAGAATATTGAATATGTCTAGTGAAAAACTTTCGAGTGCAAAGGGTTAAGGTATTGGGAATGGGAGTGCAAAGGGTTAACACTAAAACCACCGAGCACTAACATTTTAAAATTGCTCGATAGAAACTCGAAGAGTGCGTCTATTGGTCTATTGAGATTTTAATTGATTCGCAATGCAGCTTGCGTATTGCTAAATCAATTTTTCGAATGATTTCTTAGAGTAACGTCTGTTATCTTTTGAACAATTGCTAAAAGAAGGAATCAGGAATGAGTCATTTCGACCTGTCTAGTAGTTTTAGTGTTAACTCTCATTGATGTTTATTGTTCTCAGATTTATTTTCGTTGTAACTTCTCTTTGTGTCGAATTTCTACTTTAATTCTCAGTTTTAAATTGTACTTTCATTTTTTAACATTTCTGGGCATCAGTTTAAATGTTTTTTTCGGTTTGAGGCTATTTTTGTTGCTCTTAATTGCTTTTGTAATTACTTTCCTTTATCTACTTTCATTTTTTAATAATGACTACCGAGTTTAGAAGCTTTTTTAGAGCTTCGGCGTTGAAAAGGCCATTCATTCTACCTTTCATTGCTGTTCATTATTCTCAACTTCACTCTCGTTAGTGCTTTTCTTTGTATCAAATTTTTACTCTAGTTTTGAATTTTAATGTCTATGTTCACTTTTTAACATTCCTGGGAATATGTCCTTTTCACGGGCATTTCCAAAGGTTCTCTGTTCCAAAGTTCATTAACCCAGACCTTTCATTGCTGTTCATTAGCTTTAAATGTTTGTTTCAACCAGTTTTCTATCGCGATCTCTTTAAAATGTTTTTCATAATAATGATTTATATTCTTTTCATTTCGTCTTGGCTTCCAAACATTCAAAACCTCTTGGAGTTTATAAATATATTTTAATTATCGAATATATTCGTCACACCATAAAATTTCTCAGTTCCTCCGCGACGTGTATACTCGTCAAAAACAGCCAACCGGTTAATACAATGAGATCGCTCGTTTCCAGAATTACCACGCATTTACATGTAAACGCGATTCCTCGTTTTCTGTACGCAACGCGTTAATTGGCGCGACCGAAACACTTCGTTATTTCCGTACGAGCAGACCGCGGTAACGCCTGCTTCTTTTCTCAGCGATCGTGTTTCGTAACGAACGCAACGGGCCTTGTGGAAAACCGTGCGCCGATTATCTCTCGCTCCCCCGAAAGTTTCGTGTCTGCGTGACCGCCGACGTTCTCGCATTTCGTATTCGTTGGAGGCACGTGGCCGCCCGCGACCATTGCTCCGCGATAATTGTTTCTCCGGTGTTTGTACCGGGTGATTCACCCTCTGCGGCGACTCGAAATTGATCGCGAGCCGCCGGTCGTGTTGGTACGGGAATCCGTGATTCGAAGTTGTATGATTTCGAAGCAGAAATACGTTGCAATAATTATTCCCCTTACTTTTCTCCAGTTCTTTGCGAGTATAGCGAAACAATCGTTGCACGAACTTTGATTATTCAGCCGGTCGTATTGGTACGAATACCTGTAGTTCGAAATATGATTTCGAAGCAGGAATAGGTTGCAATAATTATCCCCTTTCTTTTCTCCAGTCCTTTGTGAGTAAAGCGAAACACTCGTTATACAAACTTTGATTATTCAGCCGGTCGTGTTGGTACGAACACCTGTAGTTCGAAGTATGATTTCGAAACAGGAATAGCTTGCAATAATTATCCCCTTACTTTTCTCCAGTTCTTTGTGAGTATAGCGAAACACTCGTTGTACGAACTTTGATTATTCAGCTGGGTGTTGGTACGAGAATCTTTCCACTAATCCTCTTTCCCAAGCAACACAGAACATTCCGTTAAAATGCATAAGAGTACCAAAGTGGATACAAGAAACGTACGGATAAAGAGTAATCTATGCAAATGTATGCACGTGAATTCCTGTATCTTGTCTCTTTAGAGTCATTCAAATTTTCAATTCAACAGTTTCCGCGTGCTTAAGAAAGAGAAGAAACTAGAGAAATAATTCTACTACGATTCATTATTCCATATTTTCCTAGTTCATTTGCCATTTGCCACACACTGTTCGATAATAATTAATTTGTTCAGCTGTTCAGCTCGCAATTCTAATTTCTCCATTGGTTCCCCAGCGATCTATGTTTGCTTAGGTGTCTTGTTAGACGGTTTCGAGAAATTAAGGGTGGGAGAAGGCAACTTCCTTAGCTGCGTTTAGTATATGACGGAGGATCACGGTGTTTGCTTTCCATTCTCGCGTGATACGGCGCCGGTCGCGCGTGTCGGGATCGCGATCGACGATTTCCCGTGTCTATTGTCCTCGCGGTGATAACAGGTCCAAATGTGGCGCGCCATTGTCCTCGTTCGCACCCTTTTTTGTTATTCAGATTCTCGAGGAGGTTCGACTCGCGCCTAAGGAGCTTCACGCTCGTCCGTTCGTACGTACGTGATTGGTGTCCCGATTGTTCCACGTAGTAGTACGTTTTATCGGAGGGTAGTGGTGTACGTGGCGAGCAGTGGTAACGAGTGTGCGTGTCGGTGCGTGGATCGAAAAAGACTTCGAGTGAGTTTAATGCTGACTGTTTTCAGATATTTGTACGTACGTAGTACTACGTGCTTATATTGAGAGAAAATCATATTCTTTGTTATTGTTTGATATGGTTTCTTTGATACTGGAAATCGTTTGTACTGTCTTGTAATAATTGTTTTATATTTTCTGTTTGCACCCATCATTTTTGTTAGTTCTTGTTTTATACAGTTTCATGATTCTTATTTTCGTTATTTTTTTGTATGGATTCTCGTTACGTCCTAATAGCTTTTAATGAAATTTAGAAAAGTAAATAAGTGGCACGTAGTATTATGAACAATACTTTATATCAAATTTAACATAGTCTCAGGATTCATCAAAACTTCAAGCGAATTCTGAAATTGTCCCAAAACTAGCACTACGTTTCCAGTAATAATTCAAAAATTCATACATATTTCAACTGAATTCTAAAGTTGTCCCAAAACTAACGTAGTACTACATTCTCGATAATAATCCACACACAATCATGATCTAAAAATTCGTCAAAATTCCAACTACATTCTAAAATTATTCCAAAAGCAACGTAGCACTACGTTCTCAATAATAATCAACACGCAATCACGATCTAAAAATTCATCAAAATTCCAACTAAATTCTAAAATTATCTCAAAAGGCAACGTAGCACTACGTTCTCAGTAGCAATTCTCGCCGCGACAGAAGATTTCCAGGACGCGAGTATTGTCGCAGCCACCGAAAAGCCACACGTTTTCGTCGATCAATAGCGACAGGCGTGACACGTAGTTCTACGCTCGTCTATATGAATCCTTATTGCTCTCGATATAAAATAATCCGCGTTACACAACCGTGATCGATTCTCGGATGCATTATTAACGCAGCATTGGGACCCTGACGCGTCGAGTTTTTGCCACGTCTCTCCGCAACCGGATAACATATGCACACGCAGCGAACACATGCATAGCTCAGCTGGAAAAACCAAGTGGATTTTTCATTCGTCCGTTTTTCCGCTTAAACGCCATTTTACTCGAATAGACGTTCAATCTTTCATTCGAACACTCGTTCTTTGTACTCGTCGAACGTTGTTCGAATGAATTAACCCTTTGCACTGGACAAGTGTTTCGCTGGAAATATTCAATGTTTCCTGATAAGACAGATGATACGTTCTGAAACGAACTCAACGATACATCATACGTACAGTAAAGAGCGAAGTTCTTTTTATTTCAATATTTCGCATGCCGATCCACGATACGAAGCGCAATGTTAAACGTTAAGTATTACATTTTATAGCGTATTAAATCAAGCGGCTACCGAGAGCCATTATAGAATAAGAGCCATTTTGTTTTAAACTGGTGTAAGATCATGCCTGGCAAAAAATTAATGAGTTTGAGTGCGATATAGGCGTCCTGTTTGTTTATCCTACTTGATCAATACTAAATCTACCATAATTATGAAAAATTATCTAGTAATCATTAGAAGATAACAGATGTCTATAACTCTTTGAAAAATGTTGAATGTGTCTGGTGTAAATTTCCAATTCACCGGTATTATATATTATACTACATTGTTAGTTACGCTAAACAAATATTAGACAGGCGATATTTACGTTCGAATCCATTGCAAATATTGACACCGAGATAACAGTATTTCATTTCGACTTAAATGAGATAATGAAGATAGGTAAAAGAATATTTCATTTGAATTCACAAGAGTTATATAATATTCCTATTTGTTGAATTCCGTTTGAAATCTTCGCGAGCATCAACGCGTTGTAAAAGGACAAAGGGTTAATCATACAGTAGACCGCGTCTTTTTCACGTATTCACTGATTAACCCCTTGGCGTACTATTTACTTTCGTTACTAAGCTTGTAATATTTTACTATCGGAAATTTCGTTTGAAGATAATACATTGATAATAGAAAAATAGTTCGCTTTGATCCGTGGGTAATGAACAACATTGATTCTCGTTAAATTAGTTTAGAAATCTTCATCACGAGTCTCACTCGTCATTGTACGGCAAGGGATTAAAGTAATTCTGTCACTTTCGATTTTCGACGTTTTCCTTATCGATCGCACGATCCGGATCGCCATGCGTCGATTTCTGTTTATCGTGCACCGAGTCCAGCCGATCGGACAATTTACACACGGCCCACGCAACCGTCGTGCTCTCCTCGGCTCCACAGGCAGTTAGCCACGAAACGCATCTGCCTCGTTTTCCAGACCAGCGAGCCCGCGATTGCTACTACGACCGGGGATCGATAGAAAATGGCCCGCGAACCCTTTTATCTCCGGCTCGTACGAATAATAGCAATAGTAATATTAATAATAACGCTATTGACGATAGTGGCGGCGCCGTTACGCGAATTAGGCTCGCCAGCGAGCATAGAGAAAGGGAGTGTTCAATCAATTTGCTGATAGAATATATGATAGAATGAAATATGTTCCATTAACTTCACTGTTTCTCTCTTTTTTTATTAGCATATCTGAACGTTGAATGTTTAGAAATGATTTTGCAAGTGATAATAATAGAATTATAGTCGCGCGGTGAATAATAGCAACGATGGCTGCTGCACGATAGAATAAAATATAATTCTGTTATCTTGAATTGAATATCCTTTTATTTCGCGTCGATTGTTTACCGGCGAAACGACCGGAATGAACGAATAAACGTACCGGCGCATCAATGGCTGCATGTATCGAACACACGGGAAATTGAAAACTTTTAATTTCGCGAAGTCGCGTTCGACGTTGCCTCGCTTATGATCCTATTATTCGGGAAATTCCATTGGAATTTCGATTCGCTGATATTTCCTGGCAAATTCGATGCTTTTTCGCTCGGCGAGCTTTATCATTGAATAATCGGAAGTATCGCTGTCGAAATTAACCCTCTGCACACGAGGATATCGGGTATTATTAAACATTCTTTCGACAGAGTGAATTGCCATCGATATCAAACATTGTTTCGTATCGAATGAAATTCGATATTCGATGTTAAATTTGATGTAACGTGATTAGATAGAACATATTGGGATAAAATGATTTCATCTCTCGACTCATGTATTATTGCTGTTTAATTGGGGTGGCTCTGGAGTGCAAAGGGTTAACTTGCACGGTGCGATCGCTAGGATGACGGTAAATAATACCGTGCAATTAAACGTTATATCATTCCTGTCAGAATGCCTCGTATTCGGAGAAAAAGTTTCCATTATCATACGACAGGAGATTCTGCAATGTCTACGAACATTTTAACTGGCACGCGAGATAATGATCATTCGTCTAATGATTCGCGTATGATTCACTGCGTTGAATCTCTGCTCCTCGGAATGCGTTTACGTCAGCGATTAATATTTTTTCTCTCTGTTCCTCTCGTTTTTTTTAATAACGCTTCGTTGGATTCTCTCCATAAAACGTCCGACAATGCAATTCTCATTCGACCGTTTCAGTTCTGACGCATGGCATTGAACTCCTATCATGGGAATATTGGCGAGCGCGTGAGCTCGTTTCCGCGCTCATTGATAGCGATGATAATCAGATCGTTCACTGTTCGCCCCGGAAATCTACTGGAATCTCCAATGAATTTTCATTGTTTTATTTTCGGGAAATTCCACGGGAATGCGTAATACCTTTAAAAAAAGATTGACAGTGTAAACGCGAAGTGAACAGAGTTTTAAACAGTATTTTAGTGGCGATTTGAATATCGTTTGCATAAATACAATGAAGCCACTGTCAACCGAGTCATCATGTTTATCGAATGAAATATTAATTGTCGTTAATAATTCAGTGGGAGAAGGGAAGAATTTGCTTGCTGCGTGTATACGTTTAGTCTAAAGGTTAATGACTGGTAATGGACAGTTAAGACTATTAGTAGTAGATTAAGATATTAATAGACAACTGTTAAGATTATTAGTAATAGATTGAGATGCGAATAGATAGTAGGCAACAAAGTAGTTCTATCAAGCACAGTTCACGAAGGAATCATAGGTCAAGAGGTTAAAATACTTACCTTTCCCTTTTCTCGCAAAACTTTCTATTCGAACATTGTCTACATTATCTTAATCTATTTGTACCTATATTATATTCTGGTGTCTATACCTATTCATACTTATACATAATTTTATCAAAAATGTTCATTCATGTAATGTATACCTAAAATTGGTGGTTTCGAAAATGAATATTCCCTTAACACTTAGGCAACCGGCTAAAAAGAACTATAACTACAACCTCTCTCATTATTTTCAACTGCACTCATACAATTAATGCGGTTAAAAACTTTGTTTTATAAAAACAAGAACCGTATTTGATGAGTTGCAAATAATCCCACTTCAAGACTTACTAAACAACAACAACAAGCAGTAAACAGAATAAAAGGCAATACGTTGCTAAGTGAAAAGTGGGAGATCTCCCCGTTCGGTTGGCTAAGTGTTAAGCAGTCGTAACACGAAACCTTGCCATTTCTTCATGACGAATATACCCAAAAACAGCTAACTGGTTAATTATTCTTCTTTGATTCACTCGGGCAATGGCCGAGCCTCGAGAAAAACAGAAACTCGTTGACAAGGACGTTTCGAATGCGTGGCGCAGCGTATCATAGGAGATGCGTGCACGCGTGCAATAATGACGGACCGTGCACCAGCAAATTACCGTGCAAAGTTCTCTTTCGGGGAAAATAAGTGGCATCGATCGCTGATAATTGCCGTATAATAAACGACGATGCTAATGTCCATAAACGGTACACGTTACCGGAAAGTGCAGTTAATTATCGTGACTGATGCTACTCGGCTAACCGTTTCAACGAGAAACTTTGCATGCGATCTATGAATCGAACGAGAGAGCTACTCTCTTCGTTATTTTCTCTTTTTTTCTCCCTTTTTCCATTGCTGCGCTGGCTCTCGGATATTTTCCCCGTTTTTTTTCTGTCAACTGTCTCATTTGCGTGCGGAGACAAGATATTTTTACTATTTGATCACGCGATAATTGCTGCTTTCAATGATGACGTTATCATTTTATTTAGTTGATTTGTTGTTTCGTATGTAACGCTTAGTTCCACTGTTTATGTTTCGTATGAGGCGAAACACTTTTTTGGTAATCGTTGGTAATTAGTAAATTTGAAATCTAGAAATTTAGAAATTTATAATTTGCCACTTGGTAATTTAGAAGTTTATAATTTAGAAATTTGAAATTTAGGAGTTTAAAGCTAGGTATCTGGAAATATATAATTTGGAAAATTGAAATGTAGAAATTGTTGTGTACGCGTTTTCTATTCGAAAATCTTATAGTGAAACCCGTACGTCGCACGCCGACTTAACTTTGTGCGAACTGTTTGGAAAGTGGACTGTATCTAATTACTTCAGTGAAAAATACTTTAGTGTTTATTTTTGGTTAGTTCAATAATAATCGTCAGCGGCGAGAGTATACAACGACGTCTATGTTCCGTCTCGTGTCTAGTTCAAAATTTTTCTTGTGTCTCTAGTCTCTGTACCTTGCGTGGGTTTTATAAACCTTTTTTGGTAGGGGAGTACAAAATTTGTCCGAGTGGGACTCAACCGGTGATCCTGGAGGGGGTTGCCGATTGCAGCCCCCGGGTGACCCACGCAAGGGTCTTGAACGTTCTTGACACTGACCATAGCGAGTAATAAAACCAAGGATCGCCTCGACTTCTGGCAAACAGATGTAAGTTAAAGTTACGGTAAATCTACAAACTGGCAAAACGTGCCGAAGCAAATACGACTAAATTATTGAAGTAATGGTTCCTTGGGCCTTTATTTCTGCTATGGTAAAAAATACTCAGGGCTCCAATGTGCCTCGCAGAAGGTGTCGTCAATAACCCTCCTAAAGAGATTTAGCGACGCAACAGAAATTACAAATTTGGAATTTATAACGAAATTATTGTATATTGTAATACATTTCCTTAGTGGCATTCCGAGCAAAGCCAGGTAGTCTTGGGTCCATATGACGCAAGAAGATCAAGAGATCGACCGTTCTGAAAATTGTTGGTTGTAAAACGAAAAAGATCATCCGGTTTTTAACAATCTTTGATTTGTACCGCCGCAATTGCCAGCGATTAGCACGGTCGAAAGGCATTCCGCGGTTTCATCAGATCGCTGGCGCAGTTACACAAGGAAGAAGAAGGGTTCGTTTATCGGTGCTCTCAAGGATACATTTTCATTATCGCATTATTACGACACCGGCCGCCACAGAAACGGAGAAAGGTCGATCGGTTGCACGCGTTCCGGGGCATCCTCGAGTCATTGTGCAACACGGTTACATCAGTAGTTTCGCTTAGACATTTCGATAGAGGACTGATCGCCTTGGAACGTGATCGAAAAACGCACGGTAACCGCCACAGCGATTGCACTGCTTTAACCAATTAGCTATTTTCAAGGAGCATACTCATCATGAAGAAACAGCTAACATTTCGTACCATAACGAGTATACTCGCCACGATTGAAAAATGGTGACAATTCGCTGTTCAGATTGCAATTGTAGTGACCACTAAAGTATATTCGTAAATTTCAGGATGCTTTGAATACTTAAAAAAGATCTGTATATAGTGTGGCCAAAGTAAACGTCTCAATTTATGGAAAAATGGACTTACACCAGTTTTTATAAAAAATGGTCCATATGTAACGTTCAAGTATCGCTGGCAAAGAAGTTTGTTTTCGTTCGTTGAAACGTCACTGACTTTCAACCGGTAAAGCTGCGATCTTGCTTATTGTAGCGACAGGGCGACGCGCACAGGTCGCTGGCAAATTGGCCCGGTCAGTCTGCGTTTAAATTGCCCCCGTGACCGTAACTCGCGTTGTTCGGCCATTAACGTCGATCATTTCAAGTGTGCGCATCTGTGTCACGTATGCCCGTGGACATGTCCCACCTTTTCCCGGCTGCTCTGCTTCACGTCCGTGAACTCGATCCGACTGCTCCGCTCCCCTCGGAATGACGCTTAAATGATGCAACGGCAACCCGCGGGTCAGCGAGCGTTTCCTTCGACCCGAAGGGACTTTTCCCGTCGCGAGACACCTCTCGGACGTCGTAGAGATAAGAGTCGACCGCGGAGAGAAGAAAACTTCAGAGCAATTTGAACACTTCCGGTGGGAAACGTGAAATTTTCGGGATGGAGGGCTACGATTGATTTAACACCCGTTATATGGTCCGAAGGCATCGTAGGAAGAAATTGCTTGTGATAGGAGAAAGTAGAATCTTCACGCTGTAGAACGAGTCGAAAAAGAATGTTGTGCGACCTTTTGTTACAATGTTGCGGGAGTTCAAAGGTCGGCAATTTTTCGATTTTTCATGGAAAATTAAAGGAGCAATCTCCGGGGAGTATCGCGATGATTCGATTTACCTTTGAGTTAGGGGAATTACTTGAATTTTATGGGTAGTTTAATGAGTTCCCATTTGGCGGTGGACGTGTTAAGTATTAATAAACATACGAATATTCGATTTGACAGATTGATGGCGTTGAAACTTCTAGAGTAACGAATTAATACGTTGTTTTTGGAAGGCGTGTCGTGTAATTAAACTACGATAATTTTTTGCAATTAATATATATTTGAATGAATCTTTCTTTTTGTGTATGATATTTGGTAACACAGTTACCTTTGTGTAATGATACGTTACCAAAATTACCGATGTAGCACGAGAAAACGCGTTTCCGGTTGCCAATGTGTCATTCAGAAACGAGAAATTTCATTTTCGGTCGCCAATGTGTTAATAATTTAGAAAAATCGATCGAATTCCGCGTTCATCCGTCGACTGACAAGATGGCCGCTGGTCCACAAGATGGCTGCTGGCTATAGCGCAGTCCATAGACGCGGCATAGATGAAAAAGACCCTGTTGCAAGTATTTCACGGTACATTATCGATAAAACTCCGCGGCGAAGTCACCATTAAAATGGAGAGGCGTGTTCTAGTCTGTTGCGCGACCCCCTAAGTTAATCTAGAGATGGGTGAGATGACCTGTATTCATTCCGTTCTATCAATCGACCTTGCTTTGCATCGCGCGCGCTACCACGTGTCGCAATTTCCTTAATATGCGACGATGCACATCTGCGACCGCGTTCCGATAACGAGGACATTTTTGCCGTTCCGTTGAATCAGCGAACACAAAACTTCTCATTGAGAAACACCAAAACTGCCTTGGAAAGAGAATAAAAACGTTACGTGGTTTCGTAACAGAGAGATTGGTATTTATTCATCGAATCGCTGGAGGATATTCAGTTCGTTTGGAAGAACTGTACATTTCGTTATTTATTATACGTACAAAATTGTTGTCTCGACTTCAATGACTATTCTAATTTTTGTTTATCAGTTTTCCTAGATAACTCGTTTAAACTTCTAGATCATCGATCTTCCTATTATACGACTTAACCTTCATGTTAGCTACTTAAATTTCACAAAATTGCTATCTCAATCTTCTTAAACACTTCTACGTCGATTTGTGCTTCGAAAGTGAGTTTATTAACATTTGAACGAACGTAAGGTTCAAATTAGATGCAACAAGTTAAAAGGTGTGGGGCAAAATACACCCAGGTCCTGTCGTTGTAGGATCAACCGTGCCAGCAGCCATTTTGCATCCCGATCGCCGTTGCTCCAGGAAAAATCGGTAACTGGAAAGTTACTAGATATAATGTCTGCGTAATAATATGGTGGACGATCGATCGTCGATCGGAAAACTGCTGGTCGATCGGGATCCTGTAATCCGTGTAACCTGAGCGAAAAAGTCCCGAATGGTAATTGCTCGTTCGTGGGCAAAAGGAACTATGGGAACGCGAGCGTTAGATTTCCTCGACCTTGTACTTGCTAGTTTATTTTTCAGTGAGAAAATCGAAGCGTAGGCAGGTGGTTTGTTGCGTTGTTAGATCTACAGGGTGCTCGATAGTCTCGTACATTCCAGACACGTATGAAATTCTCCTTTTTTCTACTGAATTCACGAATTCAAGACTCACGATGAATATTATTGTAACAAACGAAACGATACAAGGGATTTTTAACCTTTTGAGAGTAATGGTATTTTCAATGTTTCACTTTCTAAGTTAATAACAAATGAAACAGTTTCTCGCGTTTCTTGTAAATTATTGGTGGTATCATTAATTACTCCAGCTTAGTTATTTTTAGAGAAAATAATATTTCAAGGGGTTGATCCTTTGTAATTCTTTGGATCATTTATGTTCAATTTCCTATTTGAATTTTTCCAAGAGATTCTTCTCAGTTTTCATTTTTCCTCACGAATCCTTGAAATTTTCTACTCAAAGGATGATTATACATTAAACTAGAATACAATAAATATGAGGAAATTTTTTCTGTCAGTTAGAAACAACGAAAATCAATCGTCGCGAATAATGCAGAAAACAGGATTGCAGGTGAAGAGTTAAATTCGATTAATCTTGAAGTGATCGGTATACGTTGAACAGCCTGTATACCTCGAGCACAAGGTAACGTCTACACGAGTGGACGATCCATAGAAAAAAAGTGGTATTGCGATGTGTAAGGTATACCGAACAATTTAACTGTGATTGATTTTAAATTCCAACGGTTATGTCCTGCCTTGAACGGTTAAACATAAATTACAACGCTCGAGTGTGAATATCGGCAGTTGCGTTCGGACAGAAGAAAGACGTGGCTCTAAGTAATGGTCCTCTTAAATTACCGCAGTCCCTAGAACTTCGATCGGTTGAGAATTTCAACGTTTAAGCTCTCATTTCAACGATATCGATTTAAATGTAAATTTCTAACGGTCGAATTTGAATTTTACCGCTCGGACGGGAATTTCGACGAATGAAATTTAGTTGGAAATCGCAACGATTAATTCGAAAGTATTTCACATAATTTCCACGCAAAATGTCCGTTTCTAACGTCTACTGTAGTAATAAAATGTTTTACGTAAGATATGTTTTCAAACGCGCTCTAAATATCCTGCAATTTCCGAGACGTTACGGAGTACAAAGTTCGTTAACCTTAAAAACGACCTGTATCTCGGTAAATATTCGATATATTTAAACGATTCAAATTTTATTCGATGCGCTGATGCATAAACAATGAATCAAGTGTACTAGTGGAGAGCTGTATACTTTGAGAAAGGAATTTTGGTGATATTTTCGTGAAACGGCCACGGCAACGCGATGCGGCGCGTTCCTATCAATTTCGGTCACCTACGCCTACTTCCGGAAACGGCCGGATGAACGGCCGGATGTCGCGGGCGTGCTGCGGAATCGCGATCGAGATGAATCGATCGGCCGAACTCGTGCCGCGTTCACTAAGAAATTAGAACGGGGCCGAATTCGCCGGATGTTGGGCTGTTCTGGCGATTCCTTGTCGGTCGTTGCCATTTTTCTGGAACCGTGTTCAAGATCATTCTTCCTTTCATTTTCAGTTTCATTTGTAGTTTCATTTGTTGTCTCATTTGCAGTTACATTTTCAGTTTCATTTTTCACTGCACTTTTCATTTCATTTCTAGTTCCATTTTCCATTTCACTTCCCATTTCATGTCTTGTTATACTCGCGTTACTTTTGTAAGTTAACCCTTTGCGGACGAACGTCGACATTTTGGCGAGATTAGATGTTCATATTTGCAACATTAAGTTGCAAATAAATTATTTAATTACTAAGACAGCTGGAGGTCAGTACGTAGTTTCCCTTTTCCAATTATCTAAGCAATCGATATATAATTTAGCTTCATCTGCTGACGATATTCTATATTTCAAAGAATCTTCGTCCGCAAAGGGTTAAAGTACGGAATATTTTATACTTGTCATCTTCAAACTCCTTCCAACGACATGTCTAAAAAATCTACTTGTGTCAAATTTTCAAATAAAACGCATATCGATAATAAAGGTACACGAGATCTCTCGTCTGTAGCATCTCTTCGACATAGTGACGAGATGTCTCATCGATATCATCGTTTCTTCGACATCGTAGCACTGAAATATCCCGGCCATCGCAGCAAAGGGGTTAATTACGACAAATTTGTCCGGCTATCTGAATTCGAGTTGGGTAATCGGCACGACGTGGGCCAACCGCAAATTTATTCAACACGTCGTGTATACTGTGTACGCGCGAGATAAGAATTATTTAACCAGCTGATTGTCTCTATTCCGCTTCTGTTTCCGTTTATCTCGGCAGCGAAGCTTATTTGCACGAGTCGTTCGATCGTCTAATTGAATCGACAGCTCTAACTGGTGACTTAAACGAGCGCCAGCCGCGTAAACAGAGTTTCCGTTGACAATCGAGCGCGTAACAGACATCCTATTATAGTATCATAACCTCGATTGCAACCAATTTCTTCATGCAGATGATTTATTTCCAGCCTGTTAACCCGATGTGTATTCCGTTAACTCGATGACGATCCCCTTCGGGCCCCGGGATAGAAACTTTTGGGAAAGATATATTTATCTTCGCATAATTACCTGACTTATTAGCTTAGCAACTTCATAAATTTGTGTGTATAAGGATATAAGCTGTTACAATATCGAGAGTATTAACGTTGAGTGAATTAGTAAGTTTATTAAAGTGAATAGAATTTCAGATCGATTTAAATTTATAAATTTTGAATAAATGTTGGACTGTTAATTTAGATTTCATTAATGCGAGTTGTTAACTTCTTTATCGTTTTGCTGACGTCAGACTTGTATTTAGAATACAAAGTTGAGAGGACGTAACTGGAATCGTTTAATTAACCAGAGGTCAGTGCAATGTTCTCTTTTTCGCTGGGATTTTTACGTAATCTCCTCTAGAGCGCTTCAAGAATTCCTCTTTCGCAGAGTTAACGAAAATAGATATTCTTGGGAAAATGCTATTCTAACTAATTATATCGATTTTATACCGAAAGAAATAATGAGTTAACTTGTCAATAGACAAAATATCATTTTTTTAGTCGTTTGTTCCATTAATCTATTTGCAAAGCGCCATATTGGAAAAATGGACGAGATTACACCGTCGGCCATTTGTAAAGACAGGAAACCTCTGAATTTACATCGTCCCACTAGTCTATGGGAAGAGATAGGGAATCGAGCAGTCGATAGACGAAATAACACGATCATTTCGGCTGTTTGTCCCGCGAGTCTCATTTGCAAAGATCATTTCGCGAGTGGTTGGGACCGAGAAGAAAGTCTCATTGAATTTTCTGGGAACGGAATAGTTTCTCCCGGCGTTTCGTAACGGAATATTACCCGGTGTTTGGTAATAGAGTTATTATCAGGTTGGAAGCTGTCTCGTGCATCGGTCGCGCGAATTCCCTTGGAAATGTAAAACTGCTGCTGGTACCTCTTTCACCGTTGAATTACACTGCGGATTGGTCGTTCTATTCTTCCATGGAAACTGCCAGCCTTCTAATACCCTCCAGGAAGAATTAATATCTGCTGCATAGAAACTCGAAACCGTACCGTTGCTGCTAAAACGGTCTCAGCGATTAACATTTCGAATTCTGTAATGAATTAGTGGTCTCGTGATTGATAATTGATAGCACGAATATGTTGGGCGACTTTAAAATATTCTATGGTATTTTATAGTAACTATTTTAGTAGTTTAGTATATCATTATTTTATAATAAATAGAATTAATGAAAATAGGAACTAAAGAAGATACGAAAACTTTCGATAATTAATAATTGACAATAAAATTAAATTGGACTATAAAGTATTCTAAGGTATTTTATAATAAATAAAATTAATGACTGTAGGAACTGAGATACGAAAGCTTTCGATAATTGATCATTGATAATAAAATAAATTGGACAGTTTTGAAATATTTTAAAAGATATTGTAATAAATAAGATTAAAATAATCTAAGAAAGGTACAAACAGCTTTCAATGAAAAACAGTTGTTAAAAGAAAATAATTCGTATGGATTGTTATAATTCTAATACATAAATAATTACATTTAATCAGAAAGAGAATGTTGTCATATCATTTTTCAATGATTATTGTATACGCGAGTTTGGAATGTAAGTTTGAAATTCCCGCCAAGAAATTAACGGTTTTAGCTTGAGATTCGTGGGAACGGCGGGCGATTTGAAATTCAAATTTACCCGGGAAATAGCCCTTACACTTTCAGCTAATTACTCGAAGAATTTCGTTGGAATGATTCATTCGACGCGTATGTTACGCGCAGCTATATAACCGTATAATATATCTATCACGCCACGTCAACTAACGCTCGATGAAATATTCATCCATGCCCCGTAAATATATCCTGTTGATCAATCGAGTTTATGCGAAAGGAGTCGCGAAAATAAAAGTGAAACGATAGTGAATCTTATAATATATTTATTTTCTTGAATGATCAATAACACAATGTCACAGTAACTTACCAAAGATACATATCTATATATATCCAGATACATATATATATATATATATCCTCAATTTCATTTGTTCCTCATGCAATACGTTGCAAAAAGTATCGATGTTTCATTAAAAAACGTAACGAACATTTACATCGAAAGATGTAGTTGAAAACTGTCAAGTGCAAAGGGTTAACATCTTGTGACATTTTTTTCCTTTTAAACACTGACGTAACATTCACACGAAATACAAGGTTAGCTTTGATAACTATCTTCCAGTGACTTTCAATTTTAATTTCAGTTTTCCCTCGCACCTTAATCATTAATCTTTTGGGCTCAGGGGTCACACGATTTAACGAAGGGAAATCGCAAAATTTGATACACAATATCAAAGTTTGCGTAATGTATCAACACACGTACCACTGACATAAAATACTCTCGTCCTAATTTATGCAAGGTTTTTTTACATTGCAAGAACACAAGGTAATGAATATTTACATCGAGAGGTACAGTCGAGTGCAAATGGTTAACATCTTGTGCCATTTTTTCCGTCAAACATTGACGCAACGTCGACGCGGAAACCAAAGTTAGCCTCGATAACTCACTTCTGTTGACATTTCAGTCGAAAACTGAATTAAACAAGGAAAAATGAGTGTTTGTATCGAACGAGAAATATGTATATCGAAAAATGAATATTTACACTGTCGAGTACAAAGGGTTAATATCTTCCATTTTTTCCCTGTCAGACATTGACGCAACGTTGACGTGGAATCGAAAGTTAGCCAACAACTAACTTTTAGTAACATTTCAGTCAGAATCACGTATTGCGTCGGTGAGTGAACGAGTGAGTGTTCGTTTCATTGGAAGGTACTCGAGCCAACACGACGGGAACCGGAAATGCTCTGTCCCGATAGTGGCCATTGTCACCGGCGGTTTAATTATTGACTTTCTTTAAGAACGCGACCATCCGTTTACTATTGATCGGGAGGATTTGCCAGCACACGGGAAGATTCCAGAGTGGGTGGCGCGGGGGTGGGTGTTTCTCATTGAATTCCATTTTTTTTTTTGTAGGTCATCCTGAAAAGAAGTTAACCAGTCGGAAGAAAGATCTCTGTTCTTGCATTCACTCTAATTTCGAAAAGAAAATCATGCGATCGTCAACCCTTTGTGCTTCAGTGGTTTCAAACATTCTTTTAATTCACTGTCAATTGCCAGAATATTTATATACTTTCCAGAAATATAACTCCTTTTACTCAGGACCATTAACACTAGAACTACTAGGTAATTAAGTTGATTTTGTTCAATTTTCTCGTGGAAACTATGGAAGTTAAACTATCGAAAGTTTGAATAATTTGCAATCCAATTTGCGTAGTACTGAATTTGGTTTCTTCTTTAATCTGTTATATATACCATAATAATAATAACGACATTTTATATACATCCTAGTAGTAAACCTAAATGGTATCTAATATTAAAAACAAATCAAATCACTCATTTGTCTCCATCTACCAGCTCTACTGTTAAATCTTCAAACCAAAATAGTACCTAATAGCAAATCAAGATAGTGCCTAACGGCAAAATCTAAATGGTACCTAATGACTAATCAAGATAATGCCTGATGGCAAAATCTAAATGGTACCTGATGGCTCATCAAGATAATGCCTAATGGCAAAACCTAAATAGTACCTAATAGCAAACCAAGATAGTATCTAATGCTAAACCTAAATAATGCCTAATAGCAAATCAAGATTGTGCCTAATGGCAAAATTTAAATGGTATCTAACAGCTAATCAAGATAATGCCTAATGGCAAAATCTAAATGGTACCTAACACCAAAAAAAGGAATCACGGTCAACCATTTCAAATCAAGCGTCAAATCTTCAAGGCAGCTTCCACTTCCTAAAAAATCAACAGAATTCTTGATTCGATCTACCTGGTGACACAAAGATCACTCTAAACCAACTTCCCCATCACTCCAATGATCCTCTCGCAACGGTATACCGTAGAACCAGCGAAACTTATCACTGCTCCGTCGACAGCAACCAGTAGCAGAAAAATGGCCATGTCCGGCACGGTGCTGGTCCGCAATAAAACGAGTTGATCCGTCGCGTGTCTAACGGTCTAACAATGAAGCCATTGCCGTGCTCTCGGCCGTAGTCATTCATGCGTGGCGGACTCGCGGCGACGACGGGGCAAAAAGATGTAGCAACCGGCCGCCGCCGCCGCCGCCGCCGCCGTCGCGCAACGTGTCATTATCACCGGGTTCGTATTAGGTAACTCGGCCGGCTAACAAGCCGCGATTCTTTCGCCCAGCCGGGTGACCGGGCGACCAGGCTGCTATCCGAGGATACCCAGCGGCGCGGCTCGCGCAGCGAAATCACCGCGGCACCGCCAGAACTCATTAAAAAACCCGGCGAACGGCTAACGAGCGGATCCGACGGTACCCATCGACCGTTTTAATCCGCCCGCGCTGACGAACCGACCCTTTCGACCGGGATTGTTCTCGGATCGAGCTCGCAAAGCGGCGGATCGGGGCTGCCAGCTGGAAATTTGGAATTTTTCCGAACTGGAGTAGGCTTCTCAAAGGCTTGCCAGGGCAGTCTTTCTCCTTTGTCAAGTTTGTATCGGAGATTAGACTACTAGTGATGCTACTTTGTGATGGTTAACCAGTTAACCCTTTGCACTCGGAAGTTCTTCATTGGAAATATTTTAAGATTTTCTGATGAGTAGAGAGGATATTTTCTGAAACTAACTCGACGAGAAATCATACTTATATTGAAGGACAAAGCTACTTTGTTTGGATATTTCTCAATGCATTATACGAAGTTTAATATTAAGTATCAAATTTTATAGTCTTACTGTATGAAATCAAGTGGTGAGTGAGAGTCACCTCTCGAGTGCAGAGGGTTAACTGTGTTTGACGAGTTTAAGTCGTCGTAAAGCTTGACGTGATACTAATTCTTTATGAATTCTTTATTTTTTCACATAAACGTGTAATTCTTCTTTGTTTCGCTTTGATCTTCCATTAAAATGTACTCTACGTGCATTCGTCCTGCGTTCGATGAGTACACTCTCCATTTTTCAATTTTATTGCAGAACGAGAGGTTCTCCAACTAAATTCCACAGTTAACTGGTTAATGGAATATTGGGGAGGGACAGTGGTCTAGCGGATAGAGATTAACCTTATTAACCTTTTAGCTACCATACGATACCAGCTGGAAATTTGGAGTTTTTCCGAACTGGAGTAGTCGCCTTCTCAAAGGCTTGCCAGGGCAGTCTTTCTCTGTCAAGTTTGTATCAGAGACTAGACTCCTCGTGATGCTACCTTGTGCTAGTTAATAGAATGTTAGTGAGGGACAGGGGTCTAGTGGATAGGGGTTAACTTCATTAACCTTTTAGCTATCCTGCTAGCTGGGAATTTAGTTTTTCCGAACTGGAGTAGTCGTCTTCTCAAAGGCTTGCCAGGGCAGTCTTTCTCCTTTGTCAGATTTGTATCGTAGATTAAACTCCTGATGATGCTACCTTGTGCTAGCTAATGGAATGTTGGGGAGGGACAGGGGTTAACCTTTTAGCTACCATACGCTAGTGGCCTCGCGTTTATCGTCTTTTTGAACGGTGCGCCATTATAGCGGCTCAGTTCTTTCTCCGTCGTCGATAGCTGTGCACATTATAGTCTAATCTAACGTAATTGCACACTGGGAAATTCTATCAGTCTCAAATCGCAGTGCTACCTTTATGATCGCAGACCGTAAGCCGTGGACAGAGATATAGCTTCAGGGCTAGTCCCGCTGTAGATAAAAGGTTACCTGGAAGCTTTGAACAGCTATAGTGTTCCTGGTTGTAAAAGCATCAAAGACAGTCGTACGAATTTGGTTGGAAGTTTTGGCAGTTTCGGTTTCAGATATGTTTTACTTTTTCACCTTGTGGCTGCAGCTGAGAGCCTTTCTCGTCTCTGCTCGGATGAAACGCTCTCTCCCTCTGTTCAAATCTTTTCCAACCTCTTCCTCCTTTCTATAAGATTGTAGGTCGCTTCAATCTCTTGCACTACGATTTAATTTTATAGTTACACTTGTTAGAACTACTTGTTGTTAATAACGCGCTGGTGAAACGGAAGAGTCTATGCTGTTTCTAATAATGCTCTTCGCCAAGAGGAAATTTCATTAGTTTCTTATAGGTAACAACTATCTAAGATTACGAAATTTGCTTGAATCACTTTGATAACTTTTGTTATTTTCGGTTAGGAAAAATGGAGCTGAATGTTTTACTTAACAACGTTTCGCTTTGTTGTCCGGAACTTTCCAATAGAAAATCCGAGGTGTTCAATCAACGGGCCGTAGCGAACAGCCATCTAAGATGCCGATAAGCAACCGGCGAGTTGCATGCGGCCCTGTATTTACTATGCGCGTTCTGTTAAAAACAATTTGTAGCAAGTTATTGTTTAATTTATGGATCATAATCTCTACTCTGTATAACTTCATAATTCTTTGTTGGTATCGTGTTTTAATAAGCGACTAAGTTCACCTTTTATACTCGAAAGTTTCTGCTTATAAATGTTCGACATTTTGTGATGATCTGATATAGAGATATAGATCAGATATAGACATAGGCACAGAGATACAGGCGAAACATAATGCAGTTAAGATATAAATATAGATAGATATAATATTTCTAAAACTAACGCAACGATAGATCACATCTAAATTAAGAAACAAAACGACTATTTCATTTTCATATTCCACGCAACAGTACACTACATAAAGTTCAGTATCAAACATTTCTAAACATCAAGCATCAAACTTTCAATATCAAACATTCCTAAACATCAAGCATCAAACTTTCAATATCAAACATTCCTAAACATCAAGCATCAAACTTTCAACACCAAACATCCAAAACATCAAGCATCAAACTTTCAACATCAAACATTCCTAAACATTAGGCACCAAACATCCTAAACATCAAGCATCAAACATCCAACACCAAACATTCAAACACCAAGCATCAAACATCCAACTACATCAAACCCACCGCCACCCAAACCTCTCAGCCACAAAGACCACGCCAAAACCTGCAATCCATCAACCACTCCACTTTTCCAAGTGCCTCGAAACGGCCATCGAAAATCCCAGAAGTGACGAGAGACCAAGCTGACCAGTTTGGACGCGTTCTGTTCCAGATCGGTGCCGGAAGGAGCAGGAGGAGGGGGTCGGGGATTGGTGGAACCATGCTCAGATCCTGATCGCGGATCAGCACGGGCCCCTCAGGGGTGGCGAGGCGGCGGATCAGGCGATCGAGGAGGTGGCGGAGGAGGAGGAGGAAGGGCAGTGCGCCGTGGTGGATCATCACGCGGTCTGCGTCGCCGCAGTAGCCGGAGCGTGGACCTGGGGGAGGCTGGAGAATGAGCCTGTTCAGCATACTGCGTAGGAATTGGGCACTGCGCGTGTCGGTGGTGCTCAACATCTGCGTGTTGCTCTACGTGTGCGCCCACTTCGGCTCCTCCGGGCCCTGGATCGAGGAACCGCCGACGAACTGGGCGGCGCCATTGCAGTCGGAGACGTTTGGTGGCGCGGTGGAGCAGCAGCTCGTGAATGGCACGCAGAAGGGCGCCGCCGCGGCGTCGTCGGCCCTGCCAGCCACCAAGGATGCCGCGGGCAAGGGTCCACGGCCCGGTAACACTACCAGTCTGACCAGGGCGAGGCTGCTCACCACGAGGCCGACGCCCAACGAGGCCAAGGGCGCCGCGTCCGTTGACAAGAACGATCATCGACACGATCCGACGGTGAGCCACTCGCGATACGCAAGGACTAACGCGACTCGACAGGTTTCTTCGATGTTCCGCTGGGTTTTCGTGTGGTCGCCGGATTTCGATGGAGCGTTGTCTTTGGAGTTGGATTTATAGGTTTCGGAGTTGCCGAGTTGATTCCTGCGAGGTTTCTTCGTTGTTTGGGTTTTCGAATGGTCTTTGACTTTGCAAGCTGGATTTGGATGGAGCTTTGAAGTTGGATTTATAGGTTTGGACTTGCCCGAGTTGATTCTTGCGGAGTTTCGCTGTTTCACTGGTTGTCAGTATGATCTTTGATTTTGCTAGTCGGATTTGGATGAGGCATTACCCTTGTAAATTGGCTTCGAATGAAGCATTATGCTTGGAAATTAGATTCGTAAGTTTGTACGAGCCGAATCTATACGACTCGTGAAGTTTCTTCGTTGCTTCACTGGTTCCTGGTGCGTTCTTGGACTTTGCAAGTCAGATTTAGATGAAAACTTATCTTTGGGAGTTGGATTTAAAATTCAAATTTAAAAGAAACCCAACCCCGACAAATCAAAATCCACTTTCACATATAGTTCAAACTTCTGCTACTTCCACTCGTCTCCAATCCAGAGAACTCGAAGATGTCCTCCCTTGCGATTCCATGTAAAGATTCTATCGTACCATTCGATTATCCGAACCGTCTTTTTCTGTTAGTTCTGATGGTTCCATTATATGCGAGAAACTACGGGCTAAAAGAAGTTCGCGAGTAAAACTGTTCGAAGATAGAAGGTAGCCAGGCAATATTGTAAATTCTAGGAGTTTTCCGCTTCCATAACAACGAACGAGAATCCACGGAGGTCCCTTAGTACCCGTTCCTCGAGGAAATTAAAATAAATTTTTCCGTTCCCCGGAGGCAGCGCCAATAGCCGGTCTAAGTGTATATACGGTTGCTAAAAGATTCAGAAGCGGCAGATAGCGGCCATTACCGAGTCTTTTCTCCGTTCGGAAAATTACGTCGTGTCAGGCTGAAACGAGCGGCAAATTCAGCTCTCGCGGGGCTTAATATTTCAGTCCGCGAAGAGCGGCACACGTGCGTCCCCTCACTCCTCCGCGAAATTGAGGCGGGCGCTCTTATCTGTTAAGACTGGCGTTTTAATGGCCTTGAATATTAATCACCCGAGGACATAGCGGAGAACAAAAGTAATACTCCAGCCTGGAGAACGTCTCTTCCATAATTCGCAAGAAATCTCGGGTTTATTGGAACTATTGTTTATTTAGCGTTCCTTAGGGATCAGCGTTGAATCTCAGGCAGCCTTAACCCCTTGCTCTCGAAAGATTCCCACAGGAAATATTCAACGTTTTCCGATGGGACGTAGACGACATTGTTTGAAACTAATTTAACGATAATTCATATATAAAATACTAAATACTCGACTTCATAGTTTCGTATTAAATCAAGTGATTACCTCTCGAGTGCAAAGGGTTAACTCGTAACCGATCACCGATCTGTCAATAGTATTTCAATAGAAACAGTTACGAAGAACCGAAGCAAAATTACAATCGTTATTTTCAAAGGAGTAGAACCTAAACACAGGTACAGATTCTATATAATACCGAACCAGAAACGAAACATCACTCAGAATCAATACCTAATAACAATTCTAACTGCACTTCTCTCCTCCACGCCTGTCTCCGACACCTGATCGGAAATTATCATATAAACCCAGAGAACCAGGTGAGAAAAGTTGAAGAAATCAGGCATCCCCAGTCAAAGCTACTCCGTGTTCACGAGAAGAGCCCCAGAAACGACACAGAGGCGAGAGGTGTTCCTCTAGGGATCTTGTTTATAATTTTCCTTGATCATCTGCAACCACGACGACGAACAGCAGACAATCGAGATGAGAAAAGATGAAAGCTAACCGATGCGACATTCCTTTCAGAGCTCTTCCCGTGAACACAGCCTCCCAGTCGCTTGCCCAGTCCTCAGACGACCCAGTGGCCCGCGACGCGTTGCGCAAAAAGGGTTAATCCGATTCCAGCTAGCGAATCGATGAACCGGTCGTTATCGTTCTGCCTGTTTCTGGTTTAGGCGAAGAACGGCACGCTGAAGACCCGGCCGCCGATGAGCCTGAAAGAGGCTGTGGCCTGCAACGAGAAGTCGCTGGAGCCGAGGAGGGCGCAGCGCGGCGACTACTGGGTCCTCTACAATTACGTGCCGATGAACATGGCGGTCAGATGCTGGGAGAGCGTGACGTACACCACGCACGCGGACTACACGTTCCTGGACAATCTGGAGCCCCTGCTGGAGAGATGGAGGGCGCCGATATCGATTGCGATGCACGCCCCTGGCACAGACTTCCCGGCGACACTCGACGCCATCAAGTACTCGAGATACTGCGGCAACCCCCTGGTCGCCCAGCTGGTCACCTTCCACGTATTCTTCAGCAGCAAACACGTGCCAAAAGTGGTAAATAGTCCGCGGACCTAGTCTAGCCTCTAGCGCAGCGGGTAGCTTCCCGCGGTTGCTGCGGGTGGATCGTTGACGGGGTTGGGGTAGGTTGGTTCATTGATGCTTTGTTCAGTGGCGGCTCGTATAAGCACCGTGGAACTGCAATTTACACTTTATGTTATCGATAACATTTAATACGAGCCCTTTTTTCTTTAACACTTTAACCCGTTGCGGACGAATGTCGGCATTTTGCTGAGATCAAACTTCCATGTTTTGAATACCAAGTTGCAAACAGATTTAACTATTCGAACAGCAAGAAATCGGTACACAGTTTCCTTATTCTTTATGATTTAAGTATTCAGCGTTTAGTTTAGCAGAATCTGCGAAAGGTTTTGTGTACTAAAAACAATCTTCGTCCGTAAAGGGTTAACTGCCATGTCGCCAGAATTCGGGCGACAGCATTTTCTTCAACTTAAAAATTTTCTCGGTGACGTATCGCACAAACTGAATTTTGTTAGATGTATTAAATATAGAAGGACAATAGGGGAATTGTTACCAAGAATTTTGACCTTTTAGTTTCTGCTTTATTATGAAGATTGATTGTCTGGAGGTTTTGGAGAGTGCCTGTTTGGCAGTCAACGTGTTAATCAATTTAAGCATTGCTGTTCCCATTGAATTTTCTAATTTCAATAGTATAATAGTATCATACGTATCCTTACTATATTAGATAATAGTTCAGAGTATAACACTTAATTTACCATTTTACTTTCATTTAATAAAGCTGCATGATACTACAGTTTTTGTAGCTAAGATGTTGAACTCAGGTGAAACCGAATTTCTTACTGAACCTGTAATTCAGTTGGAATGCAAGGGAAAACGTTTGTTACTGGGGAAACACGAAATGCCGAACGCTCCATTTGCAAGGCACAAGGCCATCGCGTCGTTTCAGAGGAAGAACGATTATTCTAGTAGCTAGGGTTTCACGGTTGGCGACCACCAAGAAGCATTTCTTGCAAATTTTTCCGCTGCGTGGACATTTCTTCGCTAGGAAATGGACAATTCTCGTGACACGGCTTTGGGAAGATTGTCGGAAATTATTTGTAAAGATAATACACCGGGCGTTATGCACGAGGGCATGTGCATACCGTGAAGAACCTGGGACAAGCAACTGTTGCGGTGTTAATTGAACACTTCCACAGTTCATGGATGGGGAAAACTGCTGCAAATTGGGTTTAAAATTGAAATAACTGAAAACAATGTTCCAAGATAAAGGAAAAGTTACTACTTTCAGGGAGATTCTCTAATTTTGTCATCCCTTAAGCATTGGTTTATGGTTGCATAAGATCAGTCATTCAAATTTACAAAAGTACCACAAGAAACTTCATCCAACATTTAGCAACCAATTCAATTCTAGCTATGTTCCCAGCTTGCTGATCCTCTAAAAGTAAAGGTCTCCTAAGTTCATCTATATTTTAAGACAATCATCCTAAGTTCCATTATAGAAACATCTCCACCAATTTTACTCTACATGATATGCATTATCATTTCAAGCTACAGACCACTTCCTTCCTTATCACTTTGCCTAAAAAAGACATTGGCCGTAACCTTCCTTGCCAGCTTCAGCTGAACTCATTCAACTGATACGGTTAAAAACTTTGTTCTACAGAAACCAAAAAGTTATTCAATTACAAGCAACCAATTCGATTCACAGAATATATATCAACCCCACAGTTCACAAGACTGAAAAGTTCGTGTCACCCTTCAAGGACTATGATCAAACTTCAGAACTCTTCTACTCCATACTACTCCCATTAAAGATGTAACCGAGAAGTTCAGTATGAATAGCTGATTAGATGCAAGGCTCTTGAAAGTAGCTGGCAGTCGGCAACCCCTTGGTAAAAGTTTGAAAGGGAAAGTCCCGGGTATCGCGTCCATATCGAATGGCCGGCCAGGAAACACAATACAGAATTTCTTGAAAAGTGGATCAGAATTGGAGAGATCGTGAAAGTATTAATCAGATATGCGGGAACTACTTAGCGGTCGATAGCGATATACCCAGTTATTCTGTTCCACAAACGTAATCTCGCTTTTTAACGGGCCGCGCTAATTTACCCGGGCAATAGTGCTTGCTGGCCGTCCCTTGTGTGTGCAATTACTGATGGGTATTACAATTCCTGGATTACCGCTCGCAATTAGAGTCTAACGTTTTAATTAATCGCATGCATATAGAATTGTTGCCACTTGATATGGATCAATTTAATCACAGAGTTTCGCCGCGGACAAACGTTGCTGCCCGCCGGAAATGCCTTCTTCTCCGCCAGTAATTTGTTTCTTAAACTGTCCGAACCGCAAATTATTATTAGTCGCGATCTCGTTTCACTCTTCTCGGCGTTCGCCAGCTCGCTAATCCACGTCACAATTCACTTTTCATTCGATTATTTCGTAGTCGGTTTATATGCCAGTTTAACACTGTTTTAACGGGAAGTTTTGAGAGGGGCTTGTTATAATTAGATTGCGCGCGTTTACTCGTTCTTCGTTTGATTGAGAACATTTTCATTGGGTCCCCATTGACTTTTTGAGACTTCTGTCTTGCTGCGATCGATATTTTCTTCGCGTAATTTGGGAAACAGAGTTTTAGAGAAACTGACCGTCAAAATAGAAATTATGATTTCTTAATCATACATTTTTCTACTTAACAATTTACTTTTTATTGTTTTATTCAATCACTTATTTTGTATTTACTTTATATAATTATTTATTATCATCTGATTTATTATATACAAATTGTACATTCACTTCTCAATCATATCACAACGAAAATTATTCACACAACAAATCCATCAAAAAACCATTCGAATAAAACTACCGTAAATTCTGCCACGAACAAGAATTAAATCCCTTATATTCAGAAGACACCGGCAGCTGCCATTTAATCACCGTAATCCGCTGAATGCGCCCGCGTCCCTGAAAAAGGCTGCAATTTAAATTAATTGCAATTTCTACGACGGTAAATAAAAATCGCGAAAAAGTATTTGCGCCGAACAAGCGGGAGGCAGCGAAGAAAAAGAATATTTTAGGACATAAGGGGTTAAATATATTCCCATGCAAATGGTGCCAGCGTTTTCGAGGTTCTCTTAACCCGTGGCTTGTTTGATCTGTTATAAATAGGTGCCCCCAACCGAGAAAGTTCTGTCCGACACGTACAACTGCACGCTGGGGCCACCGTGGGTGAACGTCACGCTTTCGAAGATGTATAAAAACGAGAAGAAGCTGCTATACCCTGTGAACGTCGGCCGGAACATAGCCCGAGAGTCGGCGCCCACGTTCTACGTATTCGCCAGCGACATAGAGCTCTATCCTAATCCAAACTTGCCCGCCAAGTTCCTCGAGATGATCAGGAGAAGAGACCAGCCGGCCCTTTACAAGCCGAACCCGAAAGTTTTTGTACTGTCCATATTCGAAGTGGACGAGAAGAGCCAGCCGCCGAATAATAAAACGCATTTAGTGAGTCCCGTGATGCTCCCCAAGTGATGCTTCTGCTGTATGGTTTTAACCCTTTGCACTGGAGAAATGATTGTCAGTCACCGTTTGATCCGATATAACACAATTATGAAGTCCTGCGTGTAATATTAACCCTTTGCACTCGAGAGACTCTCAGTCACCGTTTGCTTTGATATACTAAAATTATAAAGTCTTATATACAGTATTAAGCTTTGAGTAATTTATAAGTATGTGGCATATTGAAATAATTACTTTGTTTCTTAACTTATGTATGTTCCCTCGCTAAGTTTGTTTCAGAGAGTGTCTATAACTTATTGAAAAATGTTGAATATTTCTAATGAAAGATTTCCGAGTGCAAAGGGTTAATATAATATATAATATAATATATAATATATAATATATAATATTAACCCTTTTCACTGGAGAAGTGATTGTCAGCCATTTAACATAATCCAGAAAAATTATGAAATCTGATATTCAGTGTGAAATTTATATAAGTTTTCTATCTTCTATATCTGATATTCAGTGTGAGATTTATATAAGTTTTCTTTGTATTAGTTATGAGAAATATTGTTGAATGCGAAGGGTTAAGCTTTGTATAATGTAGATATATGAAATATTGGGAAAATAGCTTTGTTTCTGGTATAATGTATGTTTCCTCATTGATTGATTTCGAAGAATGTCTCATTGGAAAATGTTAGGTATCTTTAGTGAAAGATTATAGTGCAAAGGGTTAATTGTGAAGTATTCACTATTGAAGCATAATTACTTTTAGAATGAAAAAAACGAATACCTTTCTTCTCAACTAGTTTATAATTTTTATTTATTAATATCTTACCTTATAATGCAGAGTACTTTAAAAGAAGTAATACATCATACAAAGAAAAAAGTATCCACCCAATTACTCTGACATGTTCAGTAAAAAAATTGGGTCAGAGTCAATATGTCAAGCTTGGTCTATATTCCTCTTCAGTTACACGGTCATTAGAGTTCAGAAGTATCACCCAGATTCCTGTTAAGAACGTCACTAATTATAAGATGGAAAGAAATCAGATGAGTGTCGTGGCAGAAGGTTCGTTCACGCTTGACATTTCTGCAACGTGAGCCTGACGGCAATTAAATACAGGCAAAATAGTACTGCGGCGGTCGCAGACTATCCGACAACGCGTTAAATGGCATGAACGCGAGGGTCGTTTAATCAATGGCGCTTCCTTTGACCGTGGACTTCGATATAGTCAATCAGTAGCGTCGCTAGCCCGCCATTGGTCGCGCTTCTATAAAATACTAAATTTAATTCTGCCACTGATAAATTCTGTTATTCAGTTTCATTAAATTTTTTTCATCTGCGATACCGCACGCAATTATGCTTCATCATAGTGATACACACGTTCATTAAGCTAGAATGTAACTGGAACTATTTTTGCATGATCCTCTTCCTGTTCGTTCCAGGCTCAAATGCTGAAGGCTGGCACAGCCATTCCCTTTCACAAGAAGCTGTGCTCTGGCTGCCATAACGTTCCTCGCAGCAAAGAATGGCAGGAGGCACCAGAGACCGAGGACCTTCACGTGTTTCACGTCGGTAAAAGGACAGGTAGCTTCGTTCACTGGGAGCCGATTTTCATCGGGACCAATAACGATCCTCTGTACGATGAGAGGCTCAGCTGGGAAGGGAAAAGCGATAAAATGACACAGGTTAGGGCTAAGTGTTCTTGGATCTTCTAATTCAACACTATATGTATCATAACATTAAACAGTGATAACATTGATAATTAATACTCTAGCATTACTAAGGATTACACAACTTATTAACAAAAGACTTAGGATCAGAAGAATCGAATAACTTCTAATTAATTACATTACCTAAATATCAGACATCAGACCCAGCAGATGGAAAATCACCCATTCCTGATTCCTTCTTTCCACGATTATTAAAAACATAGCAGAGGCTTTTCTGTGAGTTATCAAAGAAATTGATTTGGCAATATGCAAAATGAATTATGAATCAATTAAAGTCTCAATAGAACTCTTGGAGTTTCTATAGAGAAACTTCAAAAGGTCAATTTCAGTGCTCGGCAGTTCTAGTGATAAGGGTTGCTTTCATCCATTCATCTGCGCTCATTTTGTTCCAGGGTTACGCGCTGTGCGTTCTCGACTACGACTTCCTCATCCTGGACAACGCGTTCCTGGTCCATCGTCCAGGCATCAAGATCTTCAAGAAAGACCCCCACCGGGAGATGCTCACAGCGAAGACGAATGCGCTGATCAAGAAGATCATTGTACCGGAACTGAAGATCCTTTATGGAACGCGGAAGGGCTGCGCTGTGTAGCCCGTGGAGATCCGAGCACGACGCGTGCTCCACAGGTATCCTTCGATGAAACGGCACCGCCTTAGACCATCTCCGACAACTGGAATGCTCAAGGCGCGGCGTAAGACGAATGGGACTGGCTGCGAGTTCCTTCTGGTCACGCACGTCTACCAGAACGGTGTTCGCGCGCCTGCAATGAGCCTTATCGAGGCCGAAGAGAACTTGAAGAGCGTTCATTGTGATTCCTAGACATTGCCCTGACAATGCCAATTGAACGGTGCCGAAACTGTGATCCTGCCGGTCTCATCCGGCTACGTGGATCCTCATTGTCTCAGCAGAAATCGTTAGTTCCTGAAACGCGTTGCGCATCGTCCCCTCCCGCCCCAGATTCTTCATCGTTGACTTCTCTTCGTAGTACAAAAGTGTGATGGCAGCGTAAAGACAATGAAAATAAGGTGGCCGGGCCCTGATCGATGCATAGACTCATTGTTTCTGTGGTGCGCGAGTGCGGAGATGTTCTTCAAGGGTATCACCCGCACCGAGAAAGGTTCTTACCCCATATTTTTCAGCACAGACGTATCGGGAAAATATGATTGTACATATGATAGTGTTTAAAATAGTGCCTCGCGTGTACAGCGTTGTACGCCTGCAAGGTTTCTTTTTGTGGTTTTCGGTGATCACATTTCCTCCCATTCCGCGTTGCGCATTTCTTTCCTTTTGTACCAATAGATGGAGACGTGAATCGACAAAATGGCGCGCACTGGTCAGGGTTAGTTTGGAGCGTGATGGGTGGCAAAAATAAAGGAAATGTAGATTGATTATTTGCGAGAATTGTCATTTGGAAGGAGAACGTTTTATTCTGCGAAATTCTTTGGCGGTTAGCTGTGTCCATAATTTGGCTCCAATGGTAATTGGAAACTTACCTAGATGTATTACTTACCCCACTGCCATGTTTCTATTCTCCAGTGGATAATAGCATAATTTCTTCTGATTTCGCTGCAACCCGATGCATTTATCCGTTCGTATGCAAAACCAAATGCATCCAAGAGTACATTGCGTGTGAATAAGACGAACGTTTGCATAGCTCACACGCAAAAGTCATCCTGGATTTACCCAGTATTTTTAATTTCCATTCTCGACAAGCACGGTCAACAAATCAAACAGAAAGACAGGAATATTTTACTCGCGAAGACTGAGGAACGTTTGATAACCGTTCAACTAGGACACTCATCCTATGAATCTCCGATTATTGAACATCCAGTCATTAGTTGTTTAACAGTCCTTTGATTAGCGTAACCGGTTAAGTTTATTCACAACATTTCTTTGCATATTTCTTGTTTATCCCTGACGAAGAGAATCGATGCTTCCGACGGTAATGACTCGCGATGATTGTAAATGGTCACTTGTCATGGTTGGAATCGGTCAGGTCAAAAGAATCTCATACTTGGAATCTTGAAAAACGCCGATCACTTCACATCGTTCTCTATGAGATCACGGTAAAGCATAATAACTCATAATAAAGTACACTATGTCCTAATTATTTTCACTGAATCATGCGTGGAACACGTTTGAATGTTGCTATCAAGACAGGGCTAAAGCGAATGGTTTATTATGCAATTTCGTGTGTCATATGATGAACTTGTCTTTAAGAATCTCGAATCGTGTATGAAAAATTGTAAATATATAAATAACACACACTCGTAGGTGGTAAGTAAGTGCGTAAGTACGACGTAACTGATACTAATTTTACACGGATTAATTAGGAACCGAAGTGAGTTCCGACTTGCAACAGCAAACGTGCCATCGTAGAGTTTTCAATACCCATTGGAACAATGAGTATCGAACAGGCTACGATGGTAGACGAGTGAGATAACTAAAGACGCGTGTGTCTGACAACGCTGAGTACTCTAATGTGTCCAAGAATCATGTAACTTTAATTTCGGTAGCGCTAGGCAGACTATTGATTCACAAAGTTCCCTCGCCAACAAGCGCCATTATTCGGTTAATCGAATGTACAACACCGATTTGAAATTTTACAAGTACTCCCGACGTGTGTGACACACAATGCACAGATTTATAAGTGTAACAACCCCCCCCCCCGTGTTATCATAGCGTTTTTTATCGCCGCCACGAATAATTTCAAAGGCTATAGAAATATGTGTACATTGTCGCGATACCAATAAGACTTGGAAAGCATAACGAGAGTCAGAGACGCGTCGAGAACGATTGAGAGGGTACTTTGATAAATACCGATACTGACTCGATTTTTGTGTGATAATCTTAGGGCACAAACTAATTGTTACTTCTGTAATTCTGCTTTACACTAGCGCATAACAATTCTTTCATGGATACGTGTTGCATTGTAATCATTAATATGTAGATATTGTTGAAGCATCCGAAAGATAACAAGACAGACGTGACTCGTTGACAATATATTGAGTTGAGAAGATCTTCAGTTTAGAAAGCATTTTCTAATTGTGATAGGAACAATAAGTTCAGAGGAATGAAATTTTTCAAGTGGCAAGGAGGAGAGATACTTTCTCGCGTGAAAGTTGGGCGTAGCGTTGTTGCGATCATTTCTTTTCCTTTGAGGTGGAATTCTCTGACAGTGTAAGTTCCTTTCGTCGTCTTGCCATCCCCTTTTTATTTTACTGGGGCTGTGCAACCGTGTGTAATGATTGCTGGTAAATAATAATGTGTATTCTGTGCCTTAACGTCTTTGTCTCAATGTGTATGCGTGCAAGGATTCGAATGTTTGATCGGAGTGCATGCTGAGAAGAGTTAATCAATAATAATCAGTACATTGAAAGGTGCAATAAATCTCTGAGGAGGTCAGCGTTGCAAAAAATGAATTACATTGTTGACGTGACAGATTTTTGATTGCGTACACCATACATAGTTTACGTGGAAACTTGAGTTGTCATTCTGAGGGGAGCAGAAATGTATTCAGGAGTTATATAAGTCGTTCAATAAGAGCTTAAGTCACACATCTTCTTACGTTACCTTAACACTGTAATTCATTTTTTCAATAAAATATTTTCCACTGATTTACAACCTCTCAAGATTCATATTTATTATTGCGAATGGCCCGTTAATGAATTTATTGTACAGATCAGGTTTATCTATGATACGCTTTTTGTAATGACAAGGAAAACGTGGAGAAGTCTTTCAAATAGCTGGAAAAATTTACCCTGTTGTTACACTGGAATCTCTTATTAGTAACTTATATTTCCAATGAATTTCGTTATTCGTGTACACTGAATTTTTCTCTTTCTCGACTGAGCACTTTGGCTCGAGCAAAGTGCTAGACTGGAAAATAATTATAGCATTTCTATAGGAAACAATAAGTAAACTGGTTACGCGTTGCGATTGTAGTTATTGTACATATTGAATAAGTAACGATAAGGATTTTCTGTTGCTAACAGGTGTTATTCAATACAATACAATGTATTCTTATATATTCTCAGGCCCTCTCTGATAATTCGTAAGCTAAGCAATTAATTTTTCATTCAGTCTCTTCGAGAAAGTTACTGACCTCGTGAAAGTGAATCAAAATTTTTTGCCCTACTCATGAAGTTACATTCACATTGTTAACGCAAATAAGGGTGCGAGTAAACGTGAAATTTAATAAGTTACCCGTGTGTGGTCGTCGAATAAAATTTTTATAAATGTATAGAATATTCTATGTGATCAGAGAACACAAAACAGGCTATTGACAAACAGGCGGAAACACTTTATGTTTGATCGTATATAGAAAATATACACAGTAACAAATCAAATCTCTCAATGAAACATTCTACCACTTTCTGCATTGATATTTACATTAACTGTGGTTCATCGTGGACAGGTGATTGTTTCAACAAGAAGAAAGTATCTATTACCGGTATAAATTAAAAGTCGATATTTAGCGTGTACATTGATTACATGTAAAATAACGTTTCCCTTTCTTAGGAAAAAGATTCTGGGTAATCTTGTATCTTCGAGGGTGTGTGTATATGAATTAAGTATACTTGTGCAAATGCCTGTAAGTTATATTTACCCGTCGCATAAAAAAAGGAAACTGACCTAACTCTATCTCTGTACATATGTAAAATTGTATTTTTCCAAATAACAGGATAGAAATATAAGAATCGTTTAAGTAACCTTTCACAGATTCATTCCCTGAACGTCGTTCAAGTTCAAGACGTTTACCTCTGTTTCCTAAATTATCGACTAGGCATGACGTTTCCATAATCCCTTTAAGCTAATCCGTAATAACAAGAATTTACGGATACCGGGAATCCCCTGATAGCTCAATAGAAATTCTCAGGGTGGGGGTAATCATCATAAAAATAAATGAAACGACCAACGAAAGGCTTCGTATATTTCACTTTATTTAATTAAAATATACAGATTTGAAACGTGATCACACATTTGTTCGAGTTCGCCTCCTTCGACCCTATTTCTTAACCTGAGATAAACCACTATAAATTTTTTGTCGCTCACTACAATGTTTTCCCTGTGATAAATTTTCTTTATTCTCTCTTTCTTTTCACTTCGTCGGTTCTCAGAAAATACTTGGGTTTTCTTCGTGTCCCCCGTTCAACGAATATTAAATCTACAACCGCAACCAGACGGATCCCGTTCGTCCCCTCTGTTAGTCGTTCTCTCTTCTTCTATAATGTAACATCGTTTTCTTCCTCCTCGTGTATATAAATAAACGCTAACAAAGATTTTCTTTAATTCCGTTAATTTGTCTCCTACGAGCGCAATCGTTCTACGTTTTTCTCTTCTACACGTATATAGACCATTTACAATATATACGTGTTTTTCTTTCCTTTTTACATATATGTATGTATGTATGCATGTATATATATACATATATATATATATGCGTTCTATATGGTGTACATATATATGGTATATATGTATATATTTACAAACATACTTTATATATTTATATGTATATACAGTGCCAATTGTATCGCATGCACCAAGAAGAGGATATAAGTTTCTTATAGTCGCTTATATTACTAATATATTTTAATCTATGAAGACATGTAACACTGATTCCCTATTAAAATTAATTAAATATATTTAGTTCGGTTGTTCTCTCTGTTGTAACAGTGAAAAAGGTGTTTGTGTCTTCTTGGTCCATGGTATATGAATACACTTTATACATATACATATATATATATATGTATATATATATATATACATTTAATAAATGGTAACTATTGTAGGCACGTGTCGTTATTCATTATCATACATAATCATAATCATCCGTCTCTCTACGTCTTTGATATAATTTATATTCATTCCCTTTCGCACTCTGTCTACAATGAAACGTAAAAATATAAAAATATCAGTAAACTTATATAAATGTACGCTCTTTAAAGTATACTTCGCTCCATCCGCTTGTTCCAAATAATCTATGGACACAGTAAATTTCCTCACAGCGCTAACTTCGCCTCTATAAAAGCATTCGCGTCGTTCTACTAATAATCATCGTTAATCAAAGAGACTGCATTAAAATTCATGAAATCACGTTGGTAAAAATTCATGATCAATGATCAACAGGTTGCCGTAAAACGCGTAGGTCGCAGATACAAAATTTACTGTCTCCCACGGATCATTCTTCATTATCTCTAACACGTATTTAACAAAACATTCGGCCTAAATTTGTCTTCAAGTACATTCTGCACCACACGGTGCCGACTAATTCGCGGACTCGTTTAAATTATCTTATGTTAATACTACTAGTTGAAAAATCGTTGTCCTAAAAGAAGAAAAGTGAGAGAGGGGTTGTCAGGGCGAGAAGAAAACCAATAGGGCGAGTTTCTACATAATTAACGGTCTAAGCATTGATTATCGAACAATTAGCATTTTGATCACTATGTTGTGTTGATGTTTCTTTTTTTTTCCCCTTTTAAGCGCGCACTTGTTCTGTACATATTATAAACAGACGAACTTGTCAATCATTTGAATTTATTTATCAACCATTTCTTTAAATTTCTCTAAATATAAATCTAAACTTTGTATCGCATAATAGACAGTCGTTTCGTTGCCTCGCATACCGAGCGGCCGCTGTTCCAAGATTCACCGCCGTTAATGTTAAAACGAAGAATTAAATGCTTCGCGATGGTAGCAAAAATTATGTGTCATCACCAAGTCGTTTATAATAGCGAAATACCTACTTGGACTTTGTGCTGTCTCTCTTCGTATAAATTGACATATAAAAAATTTCTCGTGACTCAAAGCGGATCCCCAATGGCCACTCTGTACCGAGCCAAAGCAGATCAGTGATTACGTTTACCTACGTGCTAAATATTTTAACATTTCTTTAATCTTAATCGTAAGCGAACCTGTATCTTTTTAATCGTTTTTTCTTCATTTTTCGCTTAACGACATTTAATTCCCTTCGAAATCAGTTCCTTGCTGAAGACTGCAACACTTATACAGAGGAATCAGTGGGGAAAAAGATAATTTCTACAAATATACATATATGCTCTATCTCTCTCGCGTTCGCTCGCTCGCTTTCTTAGATACAGTCATTCTTTTTTCTTTTGCTACTTCTCAGATTATCACACGTTTTTTATACATACGTTCATGTACTTTCTTGAATTTATTTTTCTGCGATTAACACCTTTATAAGCTAGTCAAACCTTAGAAAGCAGTGAAAAAGAGAAAAAAAAAGGAAGATGAAAAGAAACAAAATGTAAGGAGTCTTTAACGTTCGGCTACCTCGCGAAACGGACGCCATTTTAGAAGCCACAGTAGTTGAGATAAAGTTCAGTGTCGAATACCGAGTGTGATTTAAATAAAACGTTCACTTTGTAAACAGCAGTAGTCGATCAATTGAAAATCAGAACCGTATAAAATTAAAACTGCAATTACACTGTAAAGTGAAAACAAGATTACCAACAACAGTGAAATATTTCGGTGCTTGAAATTCCACGTTTATTTCAACGTACAATTTCCCTTGGCGTGAATATTACTGTTAGTCATTTTTCAAACGTAACATGAAAAACAGTCTGAATGATTCTTTCGTTGCCCAGTTGAATAGTTAAAAAGAAACAGTCAAAAAGAAAGGTGTCAGAGCTGTGATAAAAACAGTGAACGACTGAATATTTTTAACGAATCGATTGGTCCATCAAACGCGACCTACGTATCACCGAAACGTTTGAAAACTTGTTGGGACATGATCTCTTCTGATGCGCCAAAACATGCGCTATACACGTTCCCCGATAAAAATGCAACAGTACATAAATAGAATATCTGAACTAGCGTATCTTCTGCAGAGATAGAAAGCAATATGTGACTAATGAAAAAAAAAGGAAAAAAAAAAGAAAGAAAGAAAACAATAAGGGTAGGAGACAGTACCCTGTGTACAGAAACAACATAATAAACGCTTGTTGTTCTACCTTACTTCGCAAGGCGCTTAATGCGAGATCGCGTGCTCAGTGACCTGGCACTCGGATTATACGGCGATTTTACTCTTTTAGCCATTCCAGAACTAGAATTACATCCGGTACCCGTCGGGCTAATCGTAGAGCAGGTCCCGTTCCCAGTATTGCTACTGTTCTGTTTAATACTGGTCGACAAGGATGACGATCTAACTCTACTAGACTGCAGGAATCCATTACCACTAGACTGCTTCAGTTTACTCGGCAAAGAGAGTCGGTTTTGTTGTTTCACTAGACTGTACTGATGTATGTCTACATTACGCGAGCGTAATGTTTTTACAGGTGTAGCGGCGATAGTGTCTGACCTAAAAGAATACGTAAAACGTTTAAACGTAAGCTAGAATTCCCTTCGCGTGTGGGATCTATGTTATCAATTCTGGTTGATAAATACCTGAGCCAACGTTGCGGCACGGTTGTGCTATCCGATGAACCTATAATAGACATTGTTCGATTTATTCTCCTCTCACTGCAACCGTTTGACCGGTTATTCCTTCCCTGGTCCCACTCGCGTGCACCGAGACTAGCAGCCCACAATTGCTTCAACAGGCCTTTGATAGATGATGGTCTTCGGATAGACTTGACCGGCGTAACCTTTTTACCCAGGTTTCTTTGGAAGGTATTTAAAGGAGACAATCTGTCCTGTATAGGTACAGTAGTGGCATTCCCCGGGGAACGGGAAATGTTAGACTCGGCGTTAGGCCAATTCAGACTACCAGCGGCATCCTTGGTGGTCTGGTTCGCCGGGTCGTTTTCGTCAACAGGGTTCGGTCTGTCCTCTGATCGCGTTCTTCTCTTAATACAAGGTTCCTGTAATATGCATGCCTCTTCCACTGTATTAACTACACTTTGCGATATTGCACTATGTCTTCGTTTAGTTGCGATAGCACTACCAGTTGTTTTACTTGTAGAGTTTCTAACACCTTCTTCCACTGTGTTCCCAGTTACAGACACTTTTGTACTACGCGGTTTAAACCTCGAATTCACGTATGTTTTAGTCTCCACAGAGGTTGTCTCCACTAGAGTGTTCCGTGAGTGTGCATTTAAACTGTGCCTTCTCCTCCTTCTAGCGACTTCCGTTCTCGAGCTGGAGAACAAGGCCTGCTGCTTATGACGCGAACCGTTTAAAATGTTACCCGTTACTTTATTTTCGTCGGTGGTTGCGCTCTCCGCCGCAACCCCGTTGCTCTTCTCCGTGGTACCACCGCTGTTAGCGGGAGAACATACGTCGTCACCCTCACCAGAAAATGCACTTTGGTGTATCACATTTGAGTCATCAGCCTGGTTGTTTTCTGTGTTCTCTTCTGCGGTAGGCGTCTGCGACTTCGAGACGTCCTGTTGAAGCGGCGGATCGGCTGCTTCCGGTTGTTTCTCTGTTGCGTTTGTATGTTCTTCGTCTGGCTTGTCGATTTTCTCCGGAGGAGTTGGTTCTATTTCTTTATTACCTACGTTTAGATTCTTTTCTACTATTTCATGGGATATCGTTTCTGTGACTTTAACGCTTTCTTCTATGACCATGTCCTCGACACCTGTGTGCGTTGTCTCATCCAACTGATGACTCGTTTCAAGGGTCTCTTCGATCCTCTCCTCGGGCAGAACCTTTTCTGTTCTTGGTCCCTCTCTGTTTTCCTCGATTCTGTTAAAGAACTCTGGTTTCTGTACATTGATATTATGGTTTGCCATTAAAGGAGGCCTTGGTACGCTTAGAGATCCAGGATTATAAGCAGGTTTGTCCAAATTTTCGGTAGAGAGTGCAGTTGGAGGTGTGTGTACACTGTGATGAGCCATAACACATTCTTTCTGGCTCAACAACACCTTTACAAACAATGAAATTTATTTGTTAAAGTAAGTCTAAATTTCTTCATTTTATAATTGTTCAGAGAAACTAATTAAAACACAAACCTCGCTTCGGGATGGTCCTGGGGGATCTAACATCAATGTTACAACGCTAGTATTATCAGCACGCAATCTCCTAAGTGACCACCTTTCTAATGCTTTATCCACTAGACTTTTTGAAGGATTAATCCATAGTTGAACATTATCAGATTGCTGTAGGGAACAATAGTGAATGTATTGTAATATGTTAATGGTATACATTACATCTAATAATATTAGAAATTTGTTGAATCGTACCCCATTACACATTTGCTGGGAAGCAATAAGATGTTTTTCATTGTGCCTATCTGCAGCCTGAACAATAGCTACTGCTGCTTGCGGTGTTAACATGTTCCACAACCCATCTGTTCCAAATATAAGGCAACGGTGTGATTCAACGTCAATTGCAACAACTTTAACATCCGGTTCAGGCGACACAACAAATGTATCTAATTCAGAATTATAGCTCCAAAGGTCACCTATAATATACAAAACATCCAATGAGTCCAGAACCTCTACAGAACTGAGAGTTTTATCTTATCGTTACAAAAACATACCTAAAGACCTAGCAACAGCAAGAAACGGTATTTCATCAATGTGAGTCGACCTCCGAACTGGCCCTTTGTGTCCTATACGAGGTCTGTTCCACACAACTCTTGGAACACCGGATTTGCTGACTACTTTCCCACCGGACTCTCGTATCCTCATCATCTCGGGTCCACTCTCAGGCTTGTGATCTTTGGTCAATGCCTTAGCTCGCCACTGCGGATCACCACCCACTTGATACCCCAATATTATTGCAGAATCACCGACATGGCCGATATAAATCTTTCCCTTGCGAATGAACGCTATGCTAGCGGTGGTCCCAGCCGTAGATGGTAATCCAGATGCGGTTCTTGGCCATTTGTCTGTCGCAAAAGTAGATTCCCGTGAATAAATACTCCCATCGAGGATACTCTCCAAGAATCATCTCCACGGTGTGTCCAGTCACGCGAACGTTACATCGAGACCAGAATAACCATGTACACAACATCTTTTCTTTCAACTACTTTTTCATCAAATTCGATCTTTCAGGTTAGTTCAGATTACATAACCTAAATTCTAACCTAATCAGGCGCAGGTGGTGGGGGAAATACGCGGGACAATGACAGAAATTCCGGAGGAAATCATCGACACGGCACATTTCTCGGCGGATAAGTCCGTAACGAGTCCGGGGCCGAGAGGAATCCCATGGTACAAGGAAAAAACTGAACAGGAAGTAGCAAGCGGGGTCCTCTTACCAAGCTCCCGCCACATCGCGTAGTGCGTGTTCACGTATCCGTCCCGGATCGCGCGTAGCACGTCCTCGTCGCGGTCCGACCAGAAGTTCTTTTGCTTGACGATCACGTTCATCAGATGCTCTTTCGCGAATGTGGCCGCCTCGCCGCCCCCGTGGCCGTCGAATATCCCGAAGAACGCGTACTCCAGGTCTTTGTCATCCGTCGTAGACTGAAAGGCCACGCTGAACATGTCCTCCATGTACTTACGACCGCCCTGATTACAGTGTCCGGTCACTCTTAGGTTAACCCCAATACTCAACGGCATGATGGAATCACGCCGGTGACACGGGTACGCGGCAACTGAACCGAGAGTCTCTGCTTCTTAGTTTGCAACGCAATGGCCCGACACGTACACCGGAACGGAAGCCTCGTATTTACTGGGCAAGTCCGCCGCGCTAAGCTCGAGGGACGCACACACACTTGGAACGATCATGGCCCCACACACCACAATGACGTTGGCTACGCGCAACGGAGCAGGGCAGGAGGGGACGTCCCCTCTATGATTTCACCGTCACCACGAGCCCCGGGTACCCACGTTCGAGCAGCGTTTCTCGAGAATCTTCAAACGGAAGATTTTCGAGCTAGCGGGTAAGGCCTCCTTCACACCACTGCGTTTTTCCTCGGCCCAACCTGGCCGGCCCGTTAAGGCCCCGGTCACACGGGCGTTCAGGCGACGTGATAGCCTAACTTGTCGACAGATTCGTATCCTTTCGGACCCAAAATTTTCATACGATCACAAAATGCTATTCATTTATTTTATCTTATTTATTTATTTACTTTTTTTTATCTTTTTTCTTTCTTTTTTTACTTTTTACAGAGGCTGCAGTCGTGACAGGATTGTATTTCATTTTTAGATAGACACGTTTACAAGTGAGCCGAGCAGACCGGAGTTTTATGCCTTTATTCAGTGTTTCTATTTCGGACAAAATGGCGTGCGTTTAACGAACGTCAACGAGGATTTCGATTAAGTACGAGTGAGAAATGTTGTTCGTCGAGGAAAGGTACTTTTTCATTTAATACGGGATCGCGGGTTGCAGTGGATTTGAATTTTTCTAGAACTCGAACGAGAATTTTCACGTTTATGCGGGAATATTATTTGTTTGTGTTTGAATAAATTTCGTTGCTCGTATAAATCGCCCGCCGTACTAATTACGAACGAGGCTCCGTCGCGAACGACTTTGAAAGTGTTTTGGAGTTTCTTTTCTCGACGAGTTAGGTTTCGGGAGCATTTCGCTACCGAGGAAAGGGGAATTGAGGGAAAATTCAATTTTTCTGCCGGGGCCGAGAATCGGCGCGCCATTGCAATTATCGGACAACTTCAAATTATATATACATACATATATATTATATTATAAAATGGCGGCTTCTTTAATAGCGCATTAAATTTGAAATGAATCTAATAATTCATTCGAATTTTTTAGATCACTGTCGCTTCGATTCTTTTATTCTGGGATAGGTTTTATTATACAACATAGTTATTATAATAATGATTTATTGAAATTCTTTCAAATCACTTTTCATACAGAAGTATAATGACTTTCATTAAAATTCTTACTGTTACTTTTCAATATTAAGATACTCAATATTATAACAATATTTGTAAACAGAAAGTGGAATGTACTTAAGGTCGAACTTAACGTGGGAAAATGTCACCGTTAGAGGGACTATTTACATTGGCTTCCAGACTATAAGCTAATAAAGTAATAAACGGTCCAACCAAGACAATCGGATAGCAGAGGTGCTTAATAATTTTTTAAATCGTTTTTACAACCTCCGTGCACCGGTTAAGTCTTGGTTCATAATAGCCGGGTTCGTAGAGGCCAATGGAAGACTTGTTCGGACATGCCGATGATTCATCGGATCAGACGTCTCAGTCAGCAGTGGGACATCGATGGACGAGCACGTGTGGTTGTAAGATTTTATTGTTTGCCCAAGTAGATCACGGATGTTTACGCAAATTCGTATTTCCATCGAGCAGCTTATACATGGCACCAGTCTGAAATCGTGTTTTCCATTTTCGTGCATTCGTCAGTCATCGAGAACCATAGTCCACCCCGTTATTTATATTACAACAATCATTGTGATATATTCCTTTAATTTCAAAGACAAAAAACAAACTCGCAAATACTTTAAACACAGTTCATCGCGAAACGGTAACAATATTCCACGGTGAAAAAGAATTCTAAAAGTCATCGTGTACAAGAAACAAGATTGTTCCAAACTCGTGAAAATCTTATTTCTAAAACCTCAACAATATTCCTAAAAATCAATAATACTCCAGTTAAATTTCCAACATTCGTTTAACAATTGGTGTCATATTTTCCTACATTCAGAACATTTGAACCACCCACGGGAGAACCCCATAGATTACCAAAGTGGCTTAGTAACATTGTGAACATCTCGTGATAAAACATTCGACAACCTCAACGACAGACATCCTGCGTACACTGAAAAATTCCAAATCCCATCGAAACACCTCGAAACCAGTGTGGACGCTGCGACTCACTGAACCGTCGCCGAAGCTCCAGTGTGAAGGGAGCTTAAACGCGCTTTTCCGTACCCTTTTTCTGATCCAGGAACGCCTCTGGTGGCACTACCACATCCGAACGCGTCCCTTGGAATCAAACAGTGTTCCCTCAGAGGATCATATTAATACCTGAAAAATCCCAGTAACCTGTCGCACGCGTTTCGAATAAATTCCCGCGCGAAGGTATCCCCCACGCGCGTGGGAGTATCAGTAACCAAGCGTTATCTGCTCGATAAGCAGCGAGAACGTTGCTCGTAAGTATTCCCAGCGGCAGCCTATTTTCGTTATTCCCGTTCCAATAACGAGCCACGGATATATACGTCCCGTCGACGATCAGTGATTTCGATGATGATTTGTCGTTAGGATCTCCTGTACGGAAAGCTGCACGGAATTTCCAAAAACTCGCCGTAAACAGCACGGTAACATTACCTGGGTATATCACGCTCACCGATTCGCACGACCACACGCGTGCACCGTATCGCGTTGGCCCCTCCCCCTCCGCCCCTCGCGGCGCCGAAGCACCGTCCCCCACCACCGTGGAAACTTTTACCCAGTCCCCTGGCCCCCCGCTGCCACGCCGCTGACAACAGGCAGCCTATCAATGTGGCTGCTATTCATACCGCGCATCTCGGCTCACGCAGCCGCGCTGTTGCCACGTCCCCGCCGCTCGGTAGGTACTTTCTTGTCCAGCTCTCGGTTCGATCTCACCTTTGCGAAATTCTCGGGTGCCTTCTTTTCCTACATTCGATTCTACCCTCAATTCATTCGAAGATAATATGGGATTTGTATGAAATAGCTTGGGAATAATTGATTAAATTTAACTTTCGTTTTGGAACTGCAGCAATTTGATTAACATTTACTAAGTATTTTCTTTAACTCTTCCTTTATTACAATATACAATCCTTAAACTTATCAGTGCTCCCAGTTTATAAGAAAGATACATTTTAACCCTTTGCGGACGAAGATTCGAAATAGACAAAATCAATCACTTGAACAAAAAATAGGAAACTACGTACCGAACTCTTGACGTTTCAGTAACCGAATCATTCGTTTGCTATTCGGTGCTCCAAATATGAAAATTCGTCCGCAAAGGGTTAAAATAAAAATTCTCTGGACCCCCACTAATTTATCTACGAGCCGCCACTGTGCTATTCCTGTTTCTTTCGTTCGCCAACAGTGGCGTAGAAATTTCAGCGTGACTCGCGCGGGAGTGTAGGCAGCAGTCGAACGAGGCATAAAGCAAACAGTCTGTTTTGTTGGCCGCAGTTATCTCTCCGAGAGCAAAACACGGGGCACGTGTTTGAACTTGTTCGCCGGACGATCCGACAACGCCGCCGCTCGTTCAAAATAGCACTCCCAGCTGGCGGCTTTCGCTTATCGCCCGATAGGTTCCCGGCTCGAACGGGATCGCTCGATCACGCCGAGAATTCGATCCGATCGGCATGCTTCTCCGAATGAGAGATTCGATCGAGGAAATCGCGGGTTTTTCGTCGGCCGAGACACGGTACCGTTCGACACGGTCGATATTACGTGTCGCACCGGTTGCATCATCGGCATGAAAAGATGGCCGTTCCGTTCCGCGGACGCGCGTTACGCGACACTGCGCGAGTCAGCCCTTGAACTATTTTCTGCCCGACGCTGTCGTCCGCGTTGGCGGTAAGAACAATTATGCAAAAGATTCTAGCGGGTTTTCTTCGACCTGCTTTCGCGATCGGACACCCGTTATATAAAGAGAATAAAGGTTCGGACGGGAATCGAAAATTCGGATGGATTCCCGACGGCGGAACGACGGCTCGCCTGCCATCTACCGTTCGGTTAACGGAGTTCAGCCTCGAGGTCGACGATTGAAATAAGTCTGGGAGTAATTAGATTTTTTTGTGAATTTTGAATTTGATTGGGTCGTTTGGGATTGATAGGAGAATCGAGGTAATGGTAATTGTTAATTTATTGTTTTTATTTTTAATTTATTGGGTTTTATCCTTTTGGAGTGTATTTAGTTATAAATGTAAATACGTAATGAATTTATTTTGTTGTAGGAATTAGTGGGGCGAGGATGAAAATTGGGATTGAGCATGGACCGTGTCACTGAGTAGATGACATAGGAATTTCGACCGCAGGATTCCCGTGAGTCAGGCACAGTCAGACGTCACGCTTCTCTGAAGCAAGTCTGAGCAGGTTCAGTCGTGTCCGTGCCCGCTTGGTTTTTGACCGGTCGGTGTTACCAAGTGGCCCCTTGCAGGCTGCAATCCGGATGGTTTATTTGCAAATTCGTATTGTACTGTCTATGTACATATGGGTATCAGGGGGATTGTTTCTAAACACAATTGATTTCATGCTTGATTCTTTGAGAATTTAAATTAACATTAACTTTAAATTGTGGTAATTTGTTAACCAGGGATTATTATTAATGAATTATTATTTTTATAAAGTATATGTATACGGTATGTAAATAATATATGGATGGTTTGCATAGATACGCAAGGGTGGAAAGAAGAGGAATTTGTAATGGGAAATTAGAAGAAATTAATGAAGAGGGAATTTAATATTCGATGACGCCATCTGTGGTACGATGTACAAGTTGCAAAGATAAACAATAGAATTATGTAAGACAATAGATGTTGCATGGAATGCTTACGGTATTTTTTATTGTTCTGAATTACTGTAGTATTGTGTATTAAACTGTAAACTGTTTTGGTGAACTACTTTAGAATAAATAGATAGTTAATGTTATGCATATGAAGAATTAAATTATAAAAAATATGAATCGCGTATTATTGTATTGAAAAATTGTGTTATATTTCTTAATCGCTTCAAAAGTAAATGTAAACGAATTTTATATTAATTTAATGTACATATATATTTGAATAAACAGAATAGAAATTAGAAAACATTAGCTAAATTGTTTTTCCTGCCCCTTTATATAAATATTATCCATGGTATTTACTATAAAAACAACATAATAATCCTTCGTTCATACAATTTTCAATAAAATTAGTTTTCACACAAGAATATTACTTTCTACTTTAGATACAATTAAAAACCCGTAAGTACATAAGTAAGAATCATTAACCAAAGTCATTTCATTCTAAACTGTTGACCTGAGTAGATCAAATTCTTGATAACGCTCTCAATTTCATTTATTGAGTCAATTCCTTGCCGATCTTCTCAAATAAATATTGATCTCTACTCTTTTATGTCCTAATTGTTGCTGCAACGCATTAATATGAACAATAAATTGTTTATTATCCACTTTAAATTTTGTATTCCTCTCCATTTTTAATTTCAAAATTATTGTTTTCTTTTGTCAAATATAAACTACATTCTATATATATATACAAACTACACCGACATAAAAAATAAATAACAATAACACAATTAAATACTATGTTCAACGGATTTAAAAGTGAAATCGTGCACGCGTAATGCTGGTTACAAGTGGTAAGGGGCATCACGCAAACGTGAAAGCGGCCGTTAGAGCGAAGGTGATTTCTAGAGGACAACGTCGAGCATTTTCCCTATACCAGCAACCAGTAAAACAAGGCCAGAGAGACTGTGCGACAAGGGGAGAGACAGGATCCCCATTGCCACCAACTTCCAGGAAGCATTTCATCAGTCCCTGGTACCTACGCGTGAAACATAATCATCTAAGAGGTATCGGAGAAGGATGTACCTATGAGTACCTTGAAGCGCGAAAGAAACAGTAAATTTGATGGCGCCATCTATGACAGTATGTTCCAAACTGCTAGCCAATTGGTAAGTAACTATCTGAACGCTAGATGTCGCCACAACATCACATATCTCTGTCCTTCTCATATATATAACTCAAGAATCTATCTATCCTTGTCTTCCTTAACCTAGGATTTCTAGCGCTATCTATGTGGAGAACGACCAAACTTTTGGCCAAATAATACAAGTTCGTATCCACTAGATGGCACTATCAACATAACTATTCTTATCCTTCTCACTCCAATCAGTCTGTCCTTGTCTTTTATTACGTTAGAATGGTTGGTGCCATCTATTGTGAGAATACTGAAACTTCTAGCCAAATAGTACAAGATCGTATCCGCTAGATGGCACCACCAAGGTAACTAATCTTATCCTACTCACTCCAATCAGTCCGTCCTTGTCTTTTGTTACGTTGGAATGGGTGGTGCCATCTATTGGGAGAATACTGAAACTTCTAGCCAAATAGTACAAGATCGTATCCGCTAGATGGCACCACCAAGGTAACTAATCTTATCCTTCTCACTCCAATCAGTCCGTCCTTGTCTTTTGTTACGTTGGAATGGGTGGTGCCATCTATTGGGAGAATACTGAAACTTCTAGCCAAATAGTACAAAGTCGTATCCGCTAGATGGCACCACCAAGGTAACTAATCTTATCCTTCTCACTCCAATCAGTCCGTCCTTGTCTTTTGTTACGTTGGAATGGGTGGTGCCATCTATTGGGAGAATACTGAAACTTCTAGCTAAATAGTACAAAGTCGTATCCGCTAGATGGCACCACCAAGGTAACTTTTCTTATCCTTCTCACTCCAATCAGTCTGTCCTTGTCTTTTGTTACGTTGGAATGGGTGGTGCCTTCTATTGTGAGAATACTGAAACTTCTAGCCAAATAGTACAAGGTCGTAGCCGCTAGATGGCACCACCAAGGTAACTATTCTTATCCTTCTCACTCCAATCAGTCTGTCCTTGTCTTTTGTTACGTTGGAATGGGTGGTGCCATCTATTGTGAGAAGGCTGAAACTTCTAGCCAAATAGTGTCAGCTAGTCTCCGTTAGATGGCATTACTAAATCTATTATTCCTATCCTTCTCATTTCAATATGTTTTTCCTTGTCTACCTTTAACTAGTATTGGTCGTGACACCTGTTGAGATAGGTCTCAGACTTCTAGCCAAATAGTTTCGGGTTGCTTCCGATAGGTGCCGCTAGCAAATCTTGCATGTGGTGTGTTTTTTTATTCAATATGTTATTTATTTATAATGTTCATTAAATTGTGACGTTGGAATGTTTTATTGACTAACTTCTACGATGGCTTGTTACTAATTAAATATTTACAAAAAGAATATCATGAATATTAACAAAGGAGTTTAAAATGTACAGATAAACGTTTTTTAATAACAAATAGGAATTCACTTTACGTACAAGTCAAAACTGACATTACAGATGCATTACCACGAGAGACCCCCGCGAGAGACCTCCACGCGAACCCACCGAGAGACTCCCACGAGAGAGCCTCACGAGAGACTCTCACGCGAGACCGCCACGAGAGACCCCCTTAATCATGTGAGGAACCCCTCGACCCCCGCGAAGACCCAATAGATTTCTTTCGGGGGTCTCTCGTGGGGGTCTCTCGTGGGGGTCTCTCGTAGGGGTCTCTCGTGGGGGTCTCTCGTGGGGATCTCTCGTAGTGGTCTCTCGGGGGGTTCGAGGGGTTCCTCACATGATTAAGGGGGTCTCTCGTGGCGGTCTCTCGGGGGGTTCGACGGGTTCCTTACATGACTAAGGGGGTCTCTCGTGGGGGTTTCTCACATGATTGAGGGGGTCTCTCCTATGGGTTTCTCACACGATTGAGGGGGTCTCTCGTGGGGGTCTCTAGGGGGGTTCGAGGGGTTCCTTACATGATTAAGGGGGTCTCTCATGGGGGTTTCTCACATGATTGAGGGGGTCTCTCCTATGGGTTTCTTATGGGGGTTCGAGGGGTTCCTCACATAATTGAGGGGGTCTCTCCTATGGGTTTCTTATGGGGGTTCGAGGGGTTTCTCACATAATTGAGAGGGTCTCTCCTATGGGTTTCTTATGGGGGTTCGAGGGGTTTCTCACATGGTTAAGGGGTCTCTCGTGGGGGTCTCTCGTAGGGGTTTCTCGTAGGGGTTTCTCACACGATTGAGGGGTTCTTTCCTATGGGTTTCTTATGGGGGTTCGGGGGGTTTCTCACATAATTGAGGGTGTCCCCCTATGGGTTTCTTATGGGGGTTTGTGGAGTTTCTCACACGATTGAGGGGGTCTCTCCTATGGGTTTCTTATGGGGGTTCGAGAGGTTTCTCACAAGATTAAGGAGGTATCTCGTGGGGGTCTTTCGTGGGGGTTTCTCACACGATTGAGGGGGTCTCTCCTATGGGTTTCTTAAGGGGGTTCGAAGGATTTCTCACACCGATCCCAGAGTCCAATCCTGGTGTTTTAAGGGGTTTCTCACAACGATTCGTGGGAGACTCGCAGGGACCTCTCGGATAGGTTTAAGGGATTTCTCACACCGATTCACGAGATCTTTCGCGACGTTGTCAGGGGCTTCTCACACCGATTCCGGAGGTCTCTTCCGGGTGTTGCAAAGGTTTCTTGACGGAGTTCTTTTGTGAAGATTGAATTTTTGAGTTTTTTTTAGTTTGAGCTCGAGGTTTTAGAGCTTTTGAGCCATTATTGGGAGTAAGTATACTATTTGGCTAATGGCTTGAACGTTTTATTGTAGATGGCGTTGACAAGTGACGAGGAAAACTGTACAGCAGACCATTTCAGCGCCATCTAACCGTGGTTTGGCTAAACTATTTCTCCAGTAGCTTGAGGGTTTTATCATAGATGGCGCTGATTGCGCGGGTATTCCAGGGAATTTAAAATTGTAATTATTGCCCTCATACAATCTTTAGTTGCGTTTAACATTATTTACGTATAGTTGTAGTATTCCAACGCGAAACTGGTGTGTTTTAGGTGCAGTTTGGCATGCTGGAGTATGAAGGAATCTTGTAGAACTTCAGCAAGGATTTAATGGGAGTTTATAATTAATAACTAAATTATTCACAACGCTTTTGTACTACACATGTCAATGTTAAGAAATGGGTGAAAATAAATAAATTGATTAATATTGTAAGGCTTGTGTTTTTTATTTCATCGTACCTAGCAGAGGAAAATAATGGTAAAGGAGGTATCCGAAAAATAATAAAATTCTCAGAGTCGCGAAACTTCTTTATTATCATGCTCTTCCAGTAAGACACTCGAATTTTCGAGATTCTCTTCAAATTTCCCGCCTCTGGAATGTTTAGATTTTTCGGATACCTCTTTTAGTATCATGTTCTCCTAGTAGGAACCTCAGATTTCGAGGTCCGCTGGAAATTTCCCGCCTTTTGGTTTGTTTACGTTTTTCGGAAACCTCTTTTAACATCATGTTCTCCTAATACAAAACTCAGATTTCGAGATCCGCTAGAAATTTCCCGCCTTTTGGTTTGTTTACATTTTTCGGATACCTCCTTTGATATCATGTTCTCCTAGTAAGAAACTCAGATTTCGAGATCCGCTGGAAATTTCCCGCCTTTACATTTTTCGGATACCTCCTTTGATATCATGTTCTCCTAGTAAGAAACTCAGATTTCGAGATCCGCTGGAAATTTCCCGCCTTTTGGTTTGTTTACGTTTTTCGGATACCTCCTTTGATATCATGTTCTCCTAGTAAGAAACTCAGATTTCGAGATCCGCTGGAAATTTCCCGCCTTTTGGTTTGTTTACGTTTTTCGGATACCTCTTTTAACATCATGTTCTCCTAATACAAAACTCAGATTTCGAGATCCGCTAGAAATTTCCCGCCTTTTGGTTTGTTTACATTTTTCGGATACCTCCTTTGATATCATGTTCTCCTAGTAAGAAACTCAGATTTCGAGATCCGCTGGAAATTTCCCGCCTTTACATTTTTCGGATACCTCCTTTGATATCATGTTCTCCTAGTAAGAAACTCAGATTTCGAGATCCGCTGGAAATTTCCCGCCTTTTGGTTTGTTTACGTTTTTCGGATACCTCCTTTGATATCATGTTCTCCTAGTAAGAAACTCAGATTTCGAGATCCGCTGGAAATTTCCCGCCTTTTGGTTTGTTTACGTTTTTCGGATACCTCCTTTACTCTCATATTCTCCTAGTAAAATGTCTCTCCAAGCCGTAAAATTTGAAATGGAACACGAAAATCTGAGTTTTGTATTAGGAGAACATGATGCTAAAAGAGGTATTCGAAACACGTAAACATTCTAGACGCGCGAAATTTGAAACGGAGCCTGAAAATCCGAGTTTCTTACTAGGAGAACATGATATTCAAAGAGGTATCCGAAAACAATTTCGTGGCGCCAATTTTCAGGCGAATCATTTATGTCTCTTCAATTTCCCCCGTTTTTGAGAGAGCTGAATTTCCTAGCGAGTTAAATATTCAACTTTTTTAGTTTGAGCACGAGGTGTTAGAGCTTTTGAGCCAGTTTTATGATGGCTTAATGCTATGCAGAGTTTAATGTTTGTAGCTTTTTAGTTCGACCTCGCGATTTTGGAGCTTTCGAGCCATTTTGGGTGCTCGATGCCCGGGAGAGTTAAATGTTGTGCTTTTTAGTTCTAGTCTTGTGGCATTAGAGATTTTGAGTCATTTTTGGGAAAGTAAAAGATCTGAGGACTTCAGATTTGAGGCTATTTTCGTTTGAGCCTCGTGGCAGGAGAGCTTGCGAGCTTTTGCGGAATGGGAGAAACCTTTCGAATACCCGTTATTGACCCTCGTAATGGTCGGAAGATGACGGTAGCTTGTCCTTACTGTTCTCGGAGAAGTCTCGCCTGTTAATGTAAGAGCTCTCAAACTTCTGTAAGGAATGGCTATATTGGAATGAGGAGGACAGGGTTAATTGATTTGGTGGTGTCCCCTGACGGTATCGATCTGATACTATTTGGCTAGAAGTTTGAGCGGTCTCATAGAAGTTGCCAGTACCAGTGTATTATAAAGAATGACAGGGGTAGGCTTATACGTATGAGTAGCGGAGACAAGTTATTCAGTCGCGCCATCTATCGGAGACAAACATATACTATTCAACTACAAGTTTCAGCATTGACTTCGTAGGTGGCACCACTAATACTCGGGGAGCGGGAGTTTTAAAATTATTCCTTTAAATATTACCTTAATAATTTTGTAACAGATCGAACACTATTATTCTCTGTCATCAGTTATATATTTTTAAATATCTGACAATGAACAATTAATTATATCATTTGTATTTTTATACATAGTTAACTCTAACTTATATATAACACTTTTATAACACTTTATAACACTTAACTCTATTCCTAATTCTAAAAACCAAACACACAATCTTAGATTCAACATTTCTGCTTTTTATGTTTCTTCTTCTCGCCCTCTTGAGTCCTGTCGTACCCATTACGAGTATATTTACCTACTGGTCTAGCATTTCGCTACGGGTGGCGCGTCCTGTCAAAGTCCTTGAAATAACTTCTGCTCTACGTATTTATAGAAACCTTTATTTTCAATGTTACACACTGTTATCAAACTTATTATACATCCGTAAGATCATAAGCATCTAAGTTCTATTTACATACTCTTGCGAACAAATGTTTCACACTCTATTATATATGTGTCGTTCGACACTGCTCGTATCGCGTCCCGTAATTACAATTCAATGATGGCCGGTTCCCGGTAGGGCTGGCATTAATTGGAACAGCTCGCGACCGAGTATAATCATCATCGCGCGAGGCTGGCAGGGAAATAAAGCGTGCGCCGTATCTTCCCCGTCGCTTAAATATTTATACGGGAGTGGGTCACGTAAGGGACGCGATGAGAAATGCATGGCGCATGGTGTGCGATAGCCTACCACCATGTTGCACAACTCCCGTTCATCCCGTGGCAACCAGATTACACCGTTGCTGCCGCTTCATTTTTACCAACGTCGTTACCGTTAACTTATTCACTCGGCTTTCTTAACTTTCCGTTAGGTAACTACGCGCTACGATGCGCAGACTATCTTTTGCAGACTAGAAAAGGTTAGCCGGACCAGTGTCTCTCAAACTGTGGATCGTCGAACTGACTACAGATATAAAACAGTAGTTTCTTGAGACGATTTTTTGAATATAGGATTTTTGGAGTATGCTTGAAGGAGAAAATTTCTAAAAATATTTGGAACAGGAACAATTCTTTTTAGGGAGCTGTTTGAGAAACACTGTGTCCGACCTGATGACGATTACAAAATGGCGACGAGTTCTATCAAGCTCGACGATTTCTCCGATTTCTTCTTTGATCGTCGAGTTCTCTCTTAGACGTTTCATCTTCCAGATCTTCTTAGCCGTACGTGCAATACGCACCCAAGTGGTAGTAACTGCCGTGAGCTGAAGAAAAACATTGCAATTTATGTAACTTCCTGTTACAGAAACTTAATTCGTGGGAATGTAAGGAAACATAAACTCTAGAATATTAACAACTATGGTAAAATATAATATTTAAAATTTTCAATTATCAACTTAATATTTTAAATTATCAATTAATATTTATAGAAATTAGATTTTAACCTTTAGCACTCCAGGTTGTTTTGTACTCTATCAGCAACTGCAAATAATTTTTATAGTATTCCTAACGAAAATTAGAAATGTTATAACATTTCTTCGACCTTTTATTTTCCTTGTTAGTACAAAATTTGGATGTGAAAATTGAATAATTTTAGGGTAGCTTCTTTAAGATTCATTAAAACATTTAATATTATAACTGATGCAGTAGCCTACAGAGTTCAACGGGTTAATATTTTAACTGGAAGATGAAATTTTTTCTTTTATTCCAATATTTCACGCACTGATGCATTATACACGGTCCAATATTAAATATCAAATTTGATAATTTCACTTCATCAAATCGGGTGGTGACTGAGAGTCACCTCTCGAGTGCAAAGGGTTAAACGATCAATTAATGTTTATAGAAATTAGATTCTAATATTTTGTTAAATTTGAATCTCCTTTGAATTCTATTTCATTGTACTAAGCTCTGGGCGATAAATGTTACCAATGAACATCTATAGAGAGATTATGTTTCCTTTCGATTCGAATAAACTATAAAGTCGTTCAGAACCGAACGGAAAATCGTTGTTGAACGAAACTTACCGCAAAGTCCGGCGTATCGATTCGAATAAGACATCCCGTGGCTGCCGCAAGCAGGCTCGCCCAAGTGGTACGGCTGGTAGCCGAGCACGTTGCCGCTGCACAACAACGAAAACATAACCTCAAACCGAACCGTTCGGATGATTTACGTTCGACGGAGGACGAAACTTTCCGCCGACAAAAATACCCCCGTAAATCACGAAGTAACCAGCGCCTAACCTCTTACTTCTACTTCCGGTTCTCGGCCGTTTTACAAGACTATTCCATTCTTATTACACTATTACTAAAACTTTGTACTTCGCGCCACGCCGAAAGTTTCATCGTTACATTTCATGTTTCCTAAAGAATTAACGAGTTGAAATCATTGTTTAATTTTAATTTCACTTAATCAATGGATTAAGTGAAAATATGAATATGGAAACAATGGAAGTATATGGATTCAATGATAAGTTTGAAACTCAATAATGGCGGAAAATGATTCGTATTAACCCTTTAGATTTGGAAGACTAATTAGCAGACAAATGATTTAATTACTCGAACAGAAAGGGATTAACATGTAGTTTCTGTTGTTTCTATTGTTTAAGCAATTGATGTGTAATTTAGCTTCATCTGTTGAAGGTTTTGTAGATTCCAAAGAATCTTCGTAAAGGGTTAAATGATAATTGCGTCGAATTCTGAATTGTGAATTTCACATGATTATTTCGTTGTTCGTTATTTTATTGTTATTTACGGGTATGTCTGATAGGAGTTCAGAAATAAATATTCTTCGTGGCGAGGTCGGAGGTTTTTCTTTTGGCTTCCGGGATGGGAAAATGGCGGCAGCCTGCAGACGACGACGCCGACGACGCGTTCAATTTGTCGACAGTAATAAGCTACCGATTGACAGGAAATACTCGAGAAACGGGGGAAATTTATGGAAGCTACGGCTGGATTCAATGCACGTTGCATTCTGTTTTCTTTTTCCTCGGCTGCTGGGAACACGTCGAAAAGTTGAAATATCGCGCCGCAGATTTCCCTCGTTTCCCATCCTTTACTTCTGCCAGACGATCATGTATTTAACACTAGAATTGCCGTTCCAGTCAAACTGACTGGTTCCGATTTGTTTATTTCGCGATTATTGGTATATCTTCGAAGCATTGAATATTCGAAATGATTGAAAAATGGTTTTTTTTAAGTACTATAACGAATGTCCGAAGAAACTGAAAATAATCTATTGTTACGAGTTTTGTAAGGATTACATTAATTTCGTATTAAATACTCGGTAGTTATAGTGTTAACACTAGAATCACCTACGTATAGTTATTATTATTTATTATCATCGTTATAAAAAATTACTATTATCATAATAATATTGTTATTTAACTATTACCTACTTCACATTCCCCACAACCCCTCCAAAACCCGTCTCAAAATTTAAAAAATTTTTCTAAGCCTAGTTAAGTGAAAAAAAATATATAATAGTTATTATCATTCTATAAAATTACTATAATTACCATAATATTGTCATTCAACTATTACCTACTTCACATTCCCACAACCCCTCCAAAACCCGTCTCAAAATTAAAAAAATTTTTCTAAGCCTAGTTAAGTGAAAAAAAATATATATATTTAATTTACCTGGGCCCATAGTTGCAGACATAGTTCTTCATGTATCCACGCGCCGGGTCGTAGTAGAACGAGTACCCGCAGCCCAATAGGAACGTGTCAGCCCAGACGAGCTGCAAGTAATTCAAGGGGTTGCTCAGCCACCGAGTTAAACTCGATTACCCGGAAGATACTGCTCTGAATATTCCCTCTCGACTGGCTGGGAACGTTGCTTACCTGTGTATAGTGACCGGTTTCGTCGCTGTATCCGGAACGATAGTGCTGTACCTCCTTGAACCAATCAGATATTCGTTGCCTCCACTCAGGTTGATCGTCGTACGGCCCCGGTGATCTTGTTGTCCAGGTTCTGGCACTGTTCTGGCCCACTGGAAATCTTTCTATGGTAAAATCATGGACAAACTGTTGTTCAAAGTTTCTCTTTTCTCAGTGGGGAATATTGAAATTGCAAGATAGTATGATTATATTTGTTAGTTTGATTTTTCTGATTTTTTAGTAGAGAGAATTGGAATTGTAAAGTAGTGTGATTATATTTGTTAGCTTGATTTTTCTGATTTTTTAGTAGAGAAAATTGGAATTGCAAAGTAGTGTGATTAGTATTTATAGTGTTTTGTATTTTGTTGTGTTATATTTGTTGTATGTTTAGTGTAAAATATTGAAAATGAGTAAATTAAGTTTGCAGATTCTGTATGTTATTGGCTTCTTGCTCTAAAGAATAATCTTTTCTATAATATTTTACGGAAATGAGGTTTCACTTACGGACATGTCGGAAACTGTCGTGGAACTCTGCGCAACGATCGGCCCATCTTTGAGCGACGTTGGCTAATTCGTCATCCCATACCTACGAGTAAATACACTCTCAATTATTTAAGGAAAATGTTGTGTTTATTCTAAAACTAATAAACGGATATTAATAAAAAATTATCAAAGGTCACCCTGTTCCTAACTCATTTACCATTTCCATTTTGCAAAGGGTCCTCTAAAATCGCCACAACTTCAAATTAAACAATTCCTCGTTTTTTAAAAAATGTCTGTTCCTTCTCTAAATAAACAATAATAAACCCACAAAGTTTCAAGTTTATACACTCAACAGTTTTTTTTTTTTAAAATCTTCCATCACCCTGTTCCTAACTCATTTACCATTTCCATTTTGCAAAGAATCCTCCAAAATCGCCGCAACTTCAAATTAAACAATTCCTCGTTTTTCAAAAAATGTCTGTTCCTTCTCTAAATAAACAATAATAAACCCACAAAGTTTCAAGTTCGTGTACCCAACAGTTTCCTTTTAAAAAATCTTCAAACATCATCCTGTTCCTAACTCATTCACCATTTCCATTTTGCAAAGGGTCCTTCAAAATCGCCACAACTTCAAATTAAACAATCCCTCCTTTCCCAAAAAACGTCCATTCCTTCTCTAAAAAACAATAATAATCCCACAAAGTTTCAAGTTCGTGTACCGAACAGTTTCCTTTTAAAAAATCTTCAAAGATCACCTTGTTTCTAATTCATAGTAGCAAAAGCTCCTAAGCAAACAGCCATTTACCATTTCCCTCATATTTGCGGCCCCGGGCTGTCCATGAATCTGTCCCAGGGCCACCAGTTGTCTCAGTCGATTATGCTCGTCCAAGATAGCCTGCTTCTCCTCGCAAGATAAGCCGCCGGATCCTGGAAAACGATTCCCGGCTTAGATCTCGCTGGATATTTCACGAAAATTTCTACATTCGCCGAGGGGGTGAGTCAAGGGAGGTCGGGGTACGGTTGGAAGCTCGATAATTCAGTTACGATTGGTTGGCTGGAACGGAGTTTCAAGTTGGAAAATATTTCTCGGCTAAGTGATTTTATTCCTGATAGAGGGTAACTACACTCCAACCCCCTCCAGCCCCTTATACGGTATAATTCCGTTAGGATTCGACAATCGTGGAAACTTTTTTTGTTAATTGTGAGTCTGAATTAGAACTGGGATAAGTGTGACATTAATTATTGATGATTATCAGTGTTGATCATTGTAATTTGATTGTAGGTTGGGTCTGAGTTAGGTTGAAAGTTAATTATTAGTAATTATCAGTGTTGATAATTGTAATTTGATTGTAGGTTGGCTCTGAATTAGATTGAAAGTTAATTATTAGTAATTATCAGTGTTGGTAATAGTAATATTAGTCTAGGTGAAGTCTAGACTAGATGTAAAATTAATTATTATTAATCGTCATTATCAATAATTTTAATATTAGTCTGGGTGAGGTCTTCGTTAGGTCCAAAATTAGTTATTATTAATTATCAGTATCAACAATTATAACACTAACCTAGATAACGTCTTAGATCCACAATTATTCATTATTAATTACCAGCACCAGTAATTCTAATAGTCTATATAACATCAGCTCAAGAATTACGAACTACCCATGTCAGTAATCATAATATTAATCTACGTTAACTCTTCAGGTCGAAAATCAATTATCAATTACCCACACAAACATTTATAATACTCATTACATAACACAATAAATAACCACAATACAGTCTAGTACAGACTCAACACAAATCATTCCCTAATTACCCATATCATCAACTATAATATTAATTCACGTTAGCTCTGCATTAATCACAAAAAAATCATGTCCTTTTTATTATACAGCCGGACAGTCCTATAATTCGCGACAGCCAGAATCGAATGTCCATCGTCGACGAAAGTGTCTCCATCTTCTCCGCCACCCCATTTTCTCGCGTTCCACCCTCTCCTCCACTGTTCAGCCCAACCGACGTTCGTCTGGCTTTCATCCGTTTCCCCGGGCCTCCAGATTGCCCAACTCGCCGGAAAACTTTCCTGGAATCTGCTCTAACGACGTTCCCTCTGTCTTTCCGGGAGGGGAAACTTTAGTTCCACCGTATTCTTTCCCCTTAATAACTTTTCGTTCGTACGACGAAAACGAGGTTCCGGCTGTTCGCCTCCTTCTGCTTCTATACTCTCGCTCGTCAACCCCACCAATCTTATGCAAATTTCCAGGCTGCCGGAGACTGGATCGGGAATCGAGTTTCCACTCACCCCCTCCGGCTGCCGACGATTCTTATTTCATGGGGGATGCTCTTTGTTTTCTTTTTTCTCTTCACGTTCTCGCGACAATTATTGCGATTCCGATTCTATTCGAGAATTTTCATTGTCTTCTCTGAGGCGATCGTGATGGTCGTGCAATGGTACGATCCGTTTTAATTGAGGGGATGAAGGTGTATGGTTAGTATTAACCCTTTGCACTCCGTAGACGCCTTTCAGTCGCCAATTGATTTGACACAGAAAAATTATAGAGTTTGACATTTAATATTAAACTTTGTACAGTGCATGGACGTGTGAAATATTAAAATAAAACAGCCTCTTTCTTTAATTTATGTACGATTTCTGGTTAAGTCAGTTTGAAAGAATGTCATTGGTATTTCATTAAAAAATGTTGAATATTTCTAATGAAAGACTTCTGGAGTGCAAAGGGTTAAAGGTGATAATAGTAATGAGATGGTTTTGTTTTATGGAGTGTTCTTTTTTTAGGGGGAATCATTGTGTTTTTATTCTGAGGTGATTTAGTGGAAAATTGAGTGCAGTTGATGATAGTAGTATGTTAGGTTTAATGTATGAATAGTAATTAATAATAATAGTAATGAGATGGTTTTGTTTTATGGAGTGTCCTTTTTTTTAGGGGGAATCATTGTGCTTCTATTCTGAGGTGATTTGGATTTAGTGGAAAATTGTAAAAGTATGAATAGTAATTAATGATAATAGTAATGAGATAACTTGTATTTTACGGGGAGATTCATTTTGTTTGTTGTTATGTTTTCGAGACAAAAATTGCGATTCTTTTATGGGAGAGAATGATTGTGTATTTATTCTGGGATGACATAAGTTGACGATGAATTAATGATAATGATGAAATATATAGTAACAACGGTAATGATGATTTCAGTGGACAAATTAAAGATATTTCCTGCCCAGTTTTTTTATCCTACGATTGAACTCCGACTGAAGTTTTTCGACTGAAGAATATATAATGGAGATGTCAGTTCTGGTTGCCAGTGGAACAGGTTTTTAATCATGTAATTCCTGTTCAAAATCGGGTATAATTTGAAATTTTAAATTTCTTCGTGTCAGTGAAAGTGACGCGCATTACAATATGTATCTTGATGAGCTTAAAAGACTGACAAAAAGTTAATGCGTCATAAAAAAATATTCAAATCGAACAGTTCTATATTTAATGGTTCTATAATTTTCATATTCACGTGGTGTTCCATTTTAAACACTATTCGCCATCATATAATTCTATTCTTCTAATTGCATTCTTTAGAAGTTCAATTTGTATGGTGATCCATATTCTACAAAACGTGACCTAAACTAAAAAATTATCCCGAAAACCTGCCCTAAAAACCCGACATCCAACGCGACGTTAAAACTGAAAGATACAAAGTACAAAAAGATTGAATGAACGTTAACCCTTTGCGACTCTGACCAATTGCTCGAACAATAGAAACACAAGAAACTATGTGTTCATCTCTTGCTGTTTGAATAATAAATTAATTTGAAAACGGATTAACCCTTTGAAGTCTGTAGGCTCTAATATTGCACCAGTCATAATAAAATATTTTAATGAATCTTAAAGAAACAACCCTAAAATTATTCGATTTTCACATCCAAATTTTGTACTAACAAGGAAAATAAAAGATCGAAGAAATATTATAGCATTCATTTTCGCTAGGAATACTATAAAAATTAGTTGCAGTTGCTAATAAATTACAAAACAACCAGGAGTGCTAAGGGTTAACTATGACTAAACAATCTTCGAAAAATTCAGTATCCGTCGAATTGACGTTCCGTAAATCTATCGTTAAACATTAAATTTCATCATTGTCATCTATCAAATCGTATACTGACTTAGAGGCGTCGTAGTGCAAAGGGTTAATTACACAAAACAGAAAGAAAACGAAGAAAAAGGATCCGATCAATTCAAAGACACGTTGTACGGTGAATGGCACGAGTGGCGCGCGATTTGAATCGGCGAAAGCCCACGCTGCCGTGCGGCGCACGGATTTCCCGTAATTAAACAACAGCTGCCGTTAATTCGCTGATCTAATCGAGTCCCGCGGCCGCGCATCCGACCGGGCCGGGCTATTTTTAGAGACGAATCGATCCTCCCCGGCGTCCTATCGAAATGTAATAGATTCCAATTTTCTCCCCGTAAATAATGTACGAACTGAATAATTCATGAGCACGGGACCGTGTGGTGGCAATCGAACGAAAACCGGAGCAATAAACCTGTCCCTCCGTTTCGACTGTTTCCTCTTTCTTTTTCTTAAACACTATCGTCCACTAGGTTCTTTTTTTTTTGATTCGTTTTTTTCCTGTTTAATCGCGCGCGCTGCGTATACCTGCAGCGATGCGAGGTCGAAATTGACCACACGGTAGTTGGCAGTTCGTGGCAGCGAGTTCAGCGAGAAGTGGATTAAATTTGGTTATGTGGAGGAGTTGTAACAATGATAGTAAATTTAATTGTTGAATTTTTAATAATAATGAGGATTGTGTTAATAATGATTTCTGTTATTTGAGAGTCAATGATGGTGATACTGATACTATTAGTTGTGGAGGAGTTGTTACGATGATAGTAAATTTAATTATCGAATTTTTAATAATAATGACGATTGTATTAATAATGATTTCTGTTATTTGAGAGTCAATGATGGTGATAATGATACTATTAGTTGTGGAGGAGTTGTTACGATGATAGTAAATTTAATTATCGAATTTTTAATAATAATGACGATTGTATTAATAATGATTTCTGTTATTTGAGATTTAATGATGGTGATAGTGATATTAATATTAATAATGGTATCCGTTGTTGAACTTTCAATAATGATAATAATATTGTCGATGACTTTAATTATTATACCTTCCAAGATAATAATAATATTAACAATAAATTCTATTGTTTTCAATAATGATGGTAATAATAATAATATCTTTTATTAGTCTATTATTAGTGTATTATTTAACATTGAATAATAATAATAATATTAACATCAATTTCCATTATTCAACAACCAAAAACAGTAACAACAATTCACATGCAAAAGTTAGAACAATATTTCAGATGTGTTTTGTTATTTACACTGAAGAAAACATAAAATATATGATTTATATCAGTAGCAAAGCATTAGTACGTAATTTAATATTAAATATTCTGGCGAACGACTAACCCTTAACGAAAGAGTTCAATATTCTTAATTAACTCTTAACAAGTTCCAACTGAAACAATGCAAACTAAACTCTTCTGAGATTCAATGAAAGCTACACTGTTTTATATTTTATGGTAAATTCGGCATTTTGAATTTTACAATTATCACCCGGTCGATTCTTTTATCCCGGATCGATGAAGATTTCATTTGAGAATCGACTCGATCGCGCAAAAACTGCGTTTCGCATTCAAAAAACAGCGAGCAGGCTCGAGAAAAAAATTATTTACTTGGAAAGTTTCGATCCGACGACACGTGGACGAGTTTCCAGATTTCGAGAAACGTCTCGGCTCGTCCCGGTTTTACAGTTAACGCCGAATGGTCACCGGCGCTATTTTTAATTGCCTATTCGTATAATTAAACACGAATTTAGCCAAGCTCACCGCGTCGGGGACGATTTCACATTTTTGATGATCGGTGGCCTCAACATCCGAGAAGTTTGCGTCAGATTTGTCTAATTATAGCATTCGGGTTCGTTAGCACCGAGAAATCAAATGGATTTTAAGAAATTTTGGTTCAGAAACTAAATGTTTCAATTAAAGTGGAGTCTCTTCAAAAACGGAGAAGTTTTAACGGATTCGAAACACAGTCACAGCATTTAAAAAATGGCCAACACTTTGAACTGTCATAACTTCGTGAAAAAAGATCGCACGACAATCTTCCTAGGCTCGTTTTAAACCGCAAACCCTCTTCTTTCACGTAGTATCATTAATTTTGACGAACGATATTTTTCCAATGTATAGCAGGCAAAACAGCAAGGACACTTTTCACTACCAAAATTGAAACAATTCACACAATTTTCGAATTCTGGGAGCATCAACAAATTTTTCATACAATTAAAACTACAACTATCCCAAAGATTGAAGTCTCTTCTTTAAAACGACTCCCTAAACTCCGTTCTACGATTTTTTTCGCCAAATTACACAATTTTCACCGAACAAGTCGAAAACTCCACGAAATCTGACAATTTTCCGAATACTTCGCGTTTGAACCCAACAATCTATTTTCCGGCACGTTTCCCTCTTTAATCTTCAAATTCCGACGAATTTGTTAAATAATTTACAAAACAAATAACCATTAGCAACCATTGCTAACCATTACTAACCATTACTAACCACTAATAACCATTAATAATTCCAAATTCTGTGCCTGCGTGAGAAAGAACACGCTAAGCGCAATAATTACAACAAAAATATTAAAACCACATTATTAAACTCTCCTACTGTTATCAAAAAACCTTCTAAAGGTCACGTATAATCCTCAACTCCCATAAAAAAGAATATGCTACGCGGGAAAAAATGCATTTCAAAAATTTACGCCACCTTTCCTTTCCAACGTTTCGTTCCGCCACAACAGTCTCCGTTTACGCGTTTTTGGTTCGCGCAAAGCGAATCCGGGCGGAACAGACCTCCGCGTAAATCGAGGGTCAGGTGTATTCTTCGCGGTGAATCGGATTCACGGGATTCACGGGAATCGGGAGCGATGTATCCGTTCATTTGAACAGAGCCGGCGCGTAGATTCGTATTTTCCGTGGACGGATAAAAATCCGCGGAATCCTCGAATTGTTCGAGTGTTACCGGTCCGTATGTTGAATGCGATAATACCGGTATTACGAGGCGGGGATTCACCGTTCCGCTTCACTCGACTCCCCTTTTCAATCCTGTTGCATTTTCATGCGAGGCTGGTAAACAAAAATTAGCGGGCGCGCGAGTACAGTCGGCGATGCAAGTATTCGAACGCGACGCATAGGTATATACTTCGTTGCAATCAATGTTCCATCATTTGTCTACATATTGCTAAATGTTTTTTAAATTTTATTCGTTTATTTTATTGTTTTCGTTCCAATATTATTCATTTGTTTCATAATTTTCATTCAAATTTGATTCCTACATTATATTCATTTTATTCAAATTTTATTCCTCCATTTTATTCCATCGTTTGTTTAAATATTGCTAAATGTTCTTTTAAATTTCACTAGTTTATTGCATTGTTTTTGGTTAAATTTGATTTATTTTATTGTTTTAGTTCAAATATTATTCGTCTGTTTTATTATTTTCATTCAAATATGATTTCTATATTTTCTCCATTTTCTTTAAATTTGATTCCTTTATTTTAATCCTTTTGTTTACATTTTTTATTTAAAATTCATTTAAATCTTATTTCCAACCCTTTGCACTCGATTTATTTTCAATGCTGCTGAGTGTAGGCTTGTATCTGTTTTCAGGGAAATGAATTACAGTAATTTACAGCGGTAGAATTCAGCGTTCAATATTTATTTTATTTATTATTATTCTAAGAAGATTGAATCTGTAGGATCTTTTCAGGTGTGCTACTTTTTCAAACAATCTCCAACGTACTACAACAAATTTCTATTGACATATGCATCATGACATACGAGTGCAAAGGGATCAATTTTGAACTCACTTCAATAAACAGTAATATACGGTGTGCAGTTTGTATAATTATAATTTATTGCTTATCATATTGTTCGAATACTTTCGTCGCTGATTGTACGTTAGTTTTGCATTCGTTTGGCATTATGTTTTTGTTTGCGGAACAACGTCCGATTCGGCTCGAAAGGGGTTCGGTCTGAATGGCGAGTTAATTGCTCGATCAAGTTACAGCTGCTGATTATTCATTAACAAGTCGACTGATATTTTTAGTTGTTAGCTGGACTGTCGGCATTGTTTTCTCAAAGATTCGTTTGTTTACGTGCAACGGATTAATTCTTTGTATTCTTCAAAGTTTATTAAAGGATCATTGGATTGAATTAAATTTGTTAATTACTTCTTATTAAGATTGTCATTCTATCAGTTAGTATACGTAATATTTATTTACTGTGTTTATTCGGTGATATAATTGATTTAAAGTTTGCCCTTTGTTCGCCAGAATACGAACGCAAGTTTTTATTCCACTTAAATCCCAATTAAGAGTGTAAATGCTAATTTAGAACTACCACCGTGAATTTATAAGCAAAGTCACATTTTTCTAGTCGATCACCGAGCATGCAAAGCAGATTATAATTTATATAGACATCTAAAATTAATAGCTTCGTTATGTTAAAGATATCGTCGAGAAGATGGAAATTTTATTCGAATTATTTTATTCACTTGCGCAAATATTAAGTAGTTATAAATGCATAGGTATTAGCAGTATTATAACAACAACAATAATAATAATAATAATAACTGAGGTGACATGTATTGTTACATTAAAAGTCCGCCATTACGCGCGACATAACCTAATTTCATACATTTCAATTGTGAAAGTACATTTTCTTAAAGGTTGCACAATATAAATCTTCATTGAAATATAAATCTTCATTGAAACCGTGAATGAAACTGTTAAACTCCAATGTCAAGTGCCCATTATAAAATCATTCTTACCGGCAAACTAAGAATATCATTTTTCATTCCAACCGTGAATGGAGTGATTTAAACGTTGAATGTAGCCGAGAATTCCGCCATTTCGTGCGAACCAGACCGCGGATATTTAATATAGATTTTTACGGCCGGAATTAGAGAAACTAGAGCTGGACAGAAATTTCTTTGGCCCATTAAAAGCTTTTATCAGCCACTAAACGAAGGAAAATTCTCTTTAAATTGAATTATCGTTTGCTTTATCGTCTTCGGAGTCTCGTTACCTCGACGCAATCAAAATTTCATAATAATTCCCGGCTACTCGATGGAGAAGCTTATTATTTTAATAAGAATAAGCTCCAACGAGCGATATTAAATTATAGAATTATATGAAATTAATTACACCACATCGATGATTATAGTTAAGACAATTACATTGATCTTCTGCTGTTTTCAGAAGAGATTCTGAGGTCATCTTGAACAAAGATATCTATAATTTCAATAATTCCAGTAATTATACGATAAAAATGCGTATAGTAATATAATTTCAATAATTTCAATAATTTCAATAATTTCAATAATTATAGGATAAGAATATGCTAACATGATTTCTATAATTCCAATAATTACTATATAAAAATGTGTCTAATAATATAATTTCAGCAATTCCAATAACTCTAATTATTCCGATTACCCAAATTATTCCAAATATTCCAATAATTTTTTAATTATTTACATCATTCCCATAATTCCCATAATTCCGGTAATCTCAACAAATTAAAAAACAAAAATCCCAGAATCGCCGATTTCACTGTCGGCCCTTTTCCGCCGTAAACAGCGAACGAACAAAATTCGCGGCCCGATAAACAACGATCAGACGCGGCTTGCATTCATTACTCGTCCCCGAACGAATTAACCGAATGAAAAAGGACCGGCGGTCGCGGCGTCGGTTTTCTTCTTCCAACCGGAAATGGACAGGGTTCGGCCGGCGACGTAACGATACCAGGGCCGACACCTGCTAACTCCATTCTGTTTCTGTGGGCCGCGTTCAAATGGATTTCGTGGGAACGCCGCTTGTTAAATAAATAGTCGGCGCGCCGCTCAAATTTTCCCGGCTCATTTTCCATTTCCCTGCGCGCAGCTAAATAAAACCCGGCCACCGAGCCCTGTTCTTGTTTACGTTAAACCAGTGCGAACGCGGTTCGCGCGACAATTTTTCAGCACAAAATTCGACCGTGCTAAAAGAAACTTTGGAGATTAACCCTTTCGTTATAATGGACGAGATGTATCGTCATAATCTCGTTGTGCGATACTGTAACTATTTTGCTAGTAGGCTTCCAAATGTTGGTATTTTAAATCGTTACTAATAATGATGATAATAATAGTAATAGTAATAACAAAATATTAATGCTAATGGTAATAAAATAATAAAAATAATAATGACAAGATATTAATGCTAATGATAATAAAATAATTATAAAGTAATAATAATAACAAAATATTCATACTAATGGTAATAAAATAATAAAAATAATAATGATAAAATATTAATGCTAATGATAATAAAATAATTATAAAGTAATAATAATAACAAAATATTAATACTAGTGATGATAAAATAATCATGACTGTAATAAAATAATGATATTAATGGTAACAAGATAGTAAAAATATTATCACTAATCAATAATGTCTTATAACATTAAACAAAAAATAATAATGTATCTCTTAAATGGTGCAACTTTGTTCGAAATAAATAAAAGAAATTTAAAAATACGTATGTCTTTAATTCGTAGACTATGAACCGAATGTTCAAGTGTTTCAGGAGTAAATTTTAGGTTTGACTTCTCGGGGTTCGATAAATTTTCTTCGAATTGGAGCAAGAACAATGACGACGGAAGTGAGTGCCGTGTCGCCCGACAAATTCGACAAATCGATCGAGTTGAGTTAATAGCGGCGCCTCGACGTTTCCGGTGCGAGAGTTTCATTTGATTATATTGATTCTTTTTTTTCTACTTTCGTTTCTTATCGATCCCACTTTTCCCTCGTTTTTGTGGCTGACCGTTGATATAATGTCTTTTCCGTATATCGTTTATTCGATTTATGAACGCGAGTGTCAATATTTGAACAATTTTCTAAATGTGAATGTTAATGCTTGTCCTTTGGTTCGAGATTTTCTTTTCTCCTATAAACTGCTTGTAACTTATCTTTAGGCAGAATAACTATTATTTTTAATACTATGGTTTATACTACGATTATTTATATTGTTACTTAATAAAACTGTTTATAAAAATTCAATGAATCATCATTCGTTGCTTCTGCAATCTCTAATTACCATTTTCCCCATCGAAACACTCCAAACTTTCATCTCATCAATTATTCTTGCCAGAGCTTAGTAAACATTCCAGTTACTTTAATAATTACTTCAACACTTCAACGTCCACAAAAATATTACAGAAACATCTACAACTTTATTTCGAGGAAATAAAACGACTTCCCACAAGAAACCTCCACATAGCTGTCGCAATTAAAGCACAAAGAACTCGCAAAGTTTATTTAACTTCTATCCCGAACACGCAGGAAAGTTATAAACTTAAACAATTTTTATTTGTCTTGAAAAATAGCTTCCTCGAGATCCCCGAGTGTATACAATGAATATTGGGAGACAATAGAAACAGTTGAAACTTCGTTGCACAGAGGAATTTCTTAAAACTCAGTGAAGTTTAGAAGAACGAATGGCACTGGCTGTCTAGTCGAACGAGGAGCGAAGCCATTTGTACGCATTCGAGTAATGAGGTTCGTTAAACAACGGGTTATGTCCAGTCACGTTCTTATCTGTCGCTGGAGAGCAGCGCGAAGATTACTCAAACTGTTACGCGAATAGATGAATCACACGGGTTCTGTAACCAGAGTTGGTACAAATAATTGAAAGATAAATTTATTAACGATTATCAACACTAAAATTTTATGAACTATTTGTTTATATAGTACATTGTTGTACGTGAACCTACTTTTACTTTTCATTGAAACTTTCAAATAACGAATGACATTTCCCTTGAATATTCATCGAAATAGGAATACATTTAAATGACGCTCAACACTGGGTAACTCATTATTTAAATTCGTTCCAATAACAAAGAATAATTCAAACTTATAACTTGCACACCCGAATAATAAACTACTTCGTATTTGAATACCCATATAAATGCAAATATATTTAAATAATCCCGAACGCTAGGGCAATTCATTAGGGTATTTAAATTCGGTCAAATGACAAATTTGTCGTTACTTCCGTATTTAATTACAACTTTTATATAATAATGCGAAGACGACATCCAATAATATTCCAACTTGAAATATTTCCAAAACAAACAATAAGATGATATTTCAATTGGAAAATAATATTCAGCAATTCAAGAGATGCCCTATATTTCACTTTAAAAACAATATCCCACTAAAAACGTCAAAAACACAATAAAAAAAATAATATTCCACCTTAGAAATAAAATCCCATTAAAACAACTTCAAAAAAACATACAATAAAACAAAATAATATTCCACCTTAAAAACAAAATCCTACTAAAAACTTCAAAAACACAATAAACCAAAATAATATTCCACCTTAGAAATAAAATCCCACTAAAACAGCTTCAAAAAACAAAAACCAAAGCACAACGCAACGCGCAAAGTACTTCGTAACAACTTTGTACTCACTCAGTATAGTCTTCCCCGCGCAAGAAGGCCACGCGTTGTCAGCGAGTGCTACCAAGTCAGCCATCAGCATCAAGACAGCCGCGAGCGCGTACCCTCCGGCCGCCATTTTCCCCAGGCTCGTCCGACGAAAAGTCGCTACCGAATACAACGGGGACACCGATCCACCGGAGAGATCGAGCGACAGGTAGGTCTCTCGGGTCGATCGATCGATCGATCGATAAAAATGCCGGATTTACGAGGCAGTCGCTGGGAACCGCGATAGAACCGGTCCCCGGAACCGGACCGACTAAACAGCTGGCCACGGTCTAGCCGACGGCTTTTATATTACCTGACCAGCTGTAATTGCCGGTGTAAACATGGTGGGGGACGTTTAACGTGGGTCAGGGAAACTGTCGTCGGGATTTCAAGGTTAAGGAGCCGATTTCGAGATTATCCCCTTGAATAATGATTCGAGCCGTTTATTTCGACAGCGGATTAACCCTTAGCAGTCCTACGTCGAGTCAGACTCGGTATTCTATTTTATTGCAACCTCTACCTGTTTTAACAATTTTTTCTGTATTTTTAGTATCACAATTGTACCATTGAAAGGTAACATTTCAATGACTCCCGAATGTTCTTGAATAAATAAACAGAGCGTCGTATTAACCCTTCGCGTACCATTTAAGGGTAACATTTCAATGACTCCCGAATGTTCTTGAATAAATAAACAGAGCGTTGTATTAACCCTTCGCGTACCATTTAAAGGTAACATTTCAATGACTCCCGAATGTTCTTGAATAAATAAACAGAGCGTCGTATTAACCCTTCACGGACGAAGATTGTCGAATACGTGGTGATTACTTGTTGTTTGAGTAATTAAATTCTGTTTGCGAATTAACCCCTTAACGATTTATTTATTCCTGAACTGTAATCGATACAACTAATTTATTATCAATGATTTATTAGGAAAAGAGAAGATTTGGATGTTTATTCTATGTCTATGTATATTGCAAATAGTAACGATTGATAATAGGAAATTAATATTTCATTTACCTGAAGGAAATAATGAGTAACATTTAGATTTGTCAAATTTAGTTTAAAATTTTCGTCAAGGGACTGACACGGTGGTGTAGGTCAAGGGGTTAAGGGACCGGTTTCAAGGTCAAGGGACGGGGTTGAAGGTCACTCGACTGTGGACAGGTTAATTGTCTTGATGCTAAGGGGTTCAACAGGTGACGTGAATGGAAGTGGGGCCACCGTTGAACCTTAATTAAATTGAATTATATCTAAATAGTAGTAAAATTTCAAATATCCACATAACATTGGAACGACGAGAATGGAAATGAAAATGGTGGTTTTCAGTTTTTTCAAATAGAATTATTTTCGAAAGAGTAATTATATGGAGAAAACGAAAGGGATATCCATTGTTAAATTTAAAAGAATATCTCATTGAATTAGCTATTTTAATTATTGTTAATTCCCCTTATACTCCTAATTACCAATAATAAATTCAATTTCCTCAAATTCAGCTAACAAAGTACTGTATCTCATTCAACTACCCACTATCTATTTTAATTAACATTAATTTCTCCTATTTTCTTAATTACCAATAATAAATTCGATTTCTTCAAAGTCACCTAACCAAGTACTGTATCTCATTCAACTACCCACTATCTATTTTAATTAACATTAATTTCTCCTATTTTCCTAATTACCAATAATAAATTCGATTTCTTCAAAGTCACCTAACCAAGTACTGTATCTCATTCAACTACCCACTATCTATTTTAATTAACATTAATTTCTCCTATTTTCCTAATTACTAATAAGAAATTCGATTTCTTCACCCTGCTACGACCCAATGAACTCTCCACGAACCGTGAACGACACGACTAGAGGTCAGACTCCACTATAATATCGGTAGAACTAACTTTCCAGCATCCCCTCATAAACAACACTGGTTTTGGCGCAAGTAGTTCAAGGCCCGACCCAAGATTCAAGTTTAAACGGTACCTCTATCGCTCTAAAACAAGCATCCGGGTTCCAATAATCCATATAATAGTTCACCAGTTTCTTGTTTAACGGTTTCACCCGGGATCGATTATTAACGCCATGTGACTCACGTGCAGCTCGAATGTTTACGGTTTCTGGAGCACGCGGAGCCAAGGTCAGAACTAGAATTCAGGGTCAAAGTCGTTCATTTTCCAAACGGCTGCTGTGTTATTATTATTTAATTTTGAAACGGTGCCGGCCGGAGCATCGATTTTATTATTATGACGATATATAGAATGCATTTGGGGAGCTACAGGTAACTAATCAATACTATCTCACGATATAACAATTAACAACGTTGATTGAAAAATATTACAATAAAACTACGCAATATTGTTATATAAAATATACAGTTAAATTTCAGATATATAAATTATAAGTATTATTGTATATTTTATTCAACTAATTTTAATTATGAAGATAAATATTGAATAATATTGATTATATAAGTATGCTATTGAGATATATATAAGTTATAATTATTATTCTACATTTTATTTGATTAATTTTAACTATGAAGGTAAATATTGATTAATATTGATTACAATAGAATGATATTAATATTAAATAATATAACAATTTAATGTTATTGAGGTTTTTAAGAAATGTTGCTGTATGTACAGTAACTAAGGAATTTCAATGCAATGATGGCAACCTTGGTATAAGAAGCAAATGACAGCTGAGAAAATTACACCAAGGTTTCGAACAGTTGTTAATGAGAGAATGGAAATTATTCATAGTGTAATTAAGGTGCATGTAGATATTAGCTTGGCAGAAATGAATGTTTAAACTGAGGGATAAAGAATTATTGTTGCACTAAGAGTCAAGGTAGCAAATGTCTTTGTAAATATTAAAGAAAATATTCTGAGACAATAATATTAAAAGGATTCATTAATAGGGTATTTATTTTATCATTCACCTAAGCCAGGATTGTAAATAAAGATAAAGAACAACAAGAAAAGTGGAGGAAAAATTGGCACGACTTGGGAGCTCTCGGGTAGAACCGTCCCAAGCAACTTCTTTGCTCAGTTTGTTTATTGTTGCTGTCCAAAATCAGGGGAAGCAGTTGTGGGCTTATTTACGGAGCACTCGGGAAGAAATTTAGAAAGAGAAATTAAGGAAATTTCTTGCTGGTCTACTATGAATGGTTCATGGTACAACGAAGTACGTTTTAAACAGACGTTATTTAAATTGCTCGTTCTTAGAACTGGAGGATGGTAATTCAATGAATTATTTGTTCAAAGAAAGAAGTATTTTGAACAAATATATTTACTTCTTAATTAGATTCAGGTTTGTAAGTGTTATCGATTAGAAAACAGAGTAAATTTGATTAGTGGAATAGATATGCAAGAAGAACTATTTAATAATTAATTACGTCTCATATGTGTTTATAACAAGGTACATTTATTACACAAAAATATCCATTCAATTTTTAACGAAGTTCTAAATATTGAAATGAAGAAAAGTATATATATTAGAGTAAAATTTAAAAGTAAAAAGAAATAATTAATATGTAAAAAAGCAAATAAATAAAACCTGCGAATCACTGTATTTGTTTATTGATGAGATTTTTTAATATTCAATGCATTCTAATGTTTCTGCACGTCAATCATGGGAATTGATGTCTATTCTTGTTATGAATATTTACGTTACAACGTGAATATAAATATATTCGATCAACTGGTCAAATACTTATGAATGATGGAGTCGGTATGAGAAAGGTATTATCGATAGCCGTTCGAGATTTCTATAAAAGCATCGACGTCAGTTTGACACTTTTATGAAAATATTGGCCACCATTTGATACCTGAAATACAGGTATTTTCAATCGATGGTTCACCATAATATTGATGTCTCAACAGGAAGAATTCCGTTTTATCGATCAAATGCAATAAAACACATATCACACCTTCATACATCTTTTTCTTCCTAGGAAAACCAAGTCTCAACAAGCTATTCTACATTCAACATTTCAAAGAACATTAAATACAAATTATTTCAACTAGTTTACAATTGATTTCTCAACATAATTTCACATAAAACCTATAAGAACCTATTCTATATGTAAAATATAATAAAACAATAACAAGCACCTGTTCAATAAAATATCAAGCCTATAACATTAAGTCAAGTATTCAAATTTTACCATTAAGAACAAATTAAACGAGAATTTCGGATAACCTGAATAATGAGTTACCGTTATAGTATTTCTGCTGATTTAGAGTACCATTTAAAATAATATTACTAGACCAAAAGTGAATGATAAACGCGTAAAACGTCACTAACCTCCATGGTAGCTGCATAATTCGTCAATTATTCGGATTTGATCGATAACATATGTACCATTTTAATTATCATAGCCACAGGGGCACCTGTGACCGATCGCCTCGCGTTCCCCACGAAGTTCAAGGTGTCCGGCCGCAACTTAGGCGACCGAGGCGTTTCAATAATTAATGCGGCCTGATGCTGGCCCGTTAAGATTAACGACAGTTCCCGACAATGTGGACCGGAATTATAAATCCGGAAGTTCGCGGAGGCAACAAGCAAACTTTCCGGGCTTCTGTTCGCTAACGAGGGGATATAATTAGTTCGCATTGAATAATCGCGGCCGAGCAACGAGGAGCCGTTTACACGACGGAATTGGTATACTTTGTTCCACGGTGGGAACTGATGTGACAATCATGGTGATTATGCGATTAAAATGTGACGCCCGTTGGATGGTGGAAGTTTCGAACACACGTTAGGGTTGGATGCGCTTGTTACTAGTGCAAAGAGGTTATATTTAGTGTCGTACGGTTCTTTGTTGTGTTCAGAGTCTTATGGACATCGTGTTCGCTGTAAGTTTCTACGAAAATGACAAATTTGTTGTTTAATATTGTTTACACGACAATTATGGTGACTGTATGATTAAAATTTGACATTCGTTAGGCGTTGGAAGTTTGGAACAACCTTATAGTAGTTACTAACCCTTTGACCTCTGTAGGCTCCAATATTGCACCAGTTCTAATATTAAATATTTTAATGAATTTTAAAAAAGCTACCTTAAGATTATTAGATCTTTCAAATGTACAAAGTTTGTACTGAGAATGGAATTAAAGGTCTAAGAAATGTTATAACATTGTTAACTTTCAGTAGGACTACTATCAAAATTGGTAGGAGTTGCTAACATACCACAAAACTATGTGGAGTGCTAAGGGTTAATATAGTTAATGTTATTATTATTATTATTATTGAATCGTCATAGTTAATACTATTCAACTATACTACTATCATTATCAAATTACAAAACAATACTTCACAACACTTCGCAAAGCAAAAAAAGGAACTTGGTGCCATTTTAAATCTAGCCAAATAAAACCTAATAAAGAATGCAAAGTCAAAATAGAGTGCTGTCTCTCTGTTATCGATATTTAACCTTAAAAATATAGAATAATCTTTTTCCCTCTCAATGAATCAATAACTACGAAGTGCCATTGATCGACGCGCTTGCGAAAGGAATTAGGAAACGGCGAGAGGTTAATCAACGAAAAATAAAATCGTTCGATCGGAGTTCGCGAGAATAGAGTTCGAAAGATAGGACGGAACGAACTGACGGAAAGAACGGATAGAAAGTAAACGTCCGAACGTGTGCGGGCTGCTGATTATTCATCCGGCTCCGTGCAAAACAGGAAAGAAATGTATCGGCCGTCGACGATTTATCGATCGCCGCGATCTAAACCGGCAGACAGCCAGGCTCCGACTCCCGACGACGACGACTTGTTTCTTTTTTTTTTTCCTTCCACCGTGGCCACGAATTAATTATCGTCCGGGACGCGCAGGAGACTTTTTACAGCTCGAAATGGTTTTTGGCTGGTACCTCTAGTTTTACGGCTTTTTCGGGGAATTTCGCCGATGGAGTCACTTGGCCGAACTTTATGCTATACGCACGCTGTGGCGAAATTGGAAGATACGATTTTTTAACACTGAAACTACCAGACGGGTCAAAATTACCTATTCCCGATTTCTTGTTTGAGCAGTTATTAAAAAGATAACAACTCTGAGAATTTATTAAAGGAATTGATTCAACAATAACTGAATCGTACATCAATTAAAGTCTCAGTAGACGCATTCTTGGAGTTTCTGTAGAGAAATTTCAAAAAGTCAATGTAACTCGGTAGTTTTAGTGTAAACAAAATCACTTTTCACCAAGAATGTAATCACAATCAAACTGTTACACCAAACGAAATTTCGAAAATCCCTACGACAAAGTATAAACCGAAAACAAAACGTTCCAAAGTAACTAAAGCCAATTCAATTTCGAAAGGACAATTACCAAGCGTACGCGTAGCTTAAGCCAAGGCGATCGAAGTTTCGCGAAGCAGAAATTCCACGGTTAAAAAGTCCGACAGCGGAGGCTTTGTTAAGCAGACGTCCCGAATGATTTATTTTATTCCGAGCATTTATCGTTCCGCCTGGAAGATCTTGTTCGCGGATGCGCACGTTGCATCGGACGCGGCGCACTTCGGAATGCAAATTTACGCTTTCCGGGACGGTCGGAGGAAGTTTTCGACGTCGGGACGTGAGCCGGGTTTCCCTTTCGAATTATTCTTGCCTTCCGCCATTTTCAGTCGGCTCCCGCAGTTGAAACTTCAACCTCATTCAATTTGAATTTCCCGCCTCCGACGCTCGATTCGATTTACGGAGATCAGGTCTTTCCTCTCTCTCTCTGTCTTTCTCCGCGTTTTTTCCCAGCGTTTTATCCGGTTTTCGTTAATGGCCACTAGAAATTCCAAATCATCGATGACTTTGTCGCGTTCTTTGTGACTCGGACACTGAACGCGAGCATGACGCAATCCGCGCCGCCATTAACGTCTCCGAGCGTAGCGGGAAAAGTCACGCACCTCGAGATTTCTTGGAACCGTGACATCGTCTGGTTAAAGACTCGCTGCTAAAGTTCAGTTTTGTCTTGTACAGCAAAATTGAACAAAATTTATCGGCTATTTTATCACGCTGGTATTACTTTCTGAACACGAAATTTTGTTCGAAGAATATAGTAGGCTCGACTGTACGAATATCGTTCCATACTAGGTGAATCGGTTGTTGGTATATTATTACATTCACGAGTTTCGTGTGTGTTTGATGAAAGCAACGATATTTTGGGGTTTCAATGGATTGAACGGAATGAAATTGAAATTCGTATATACGCACAAGTTCGGTCTGTTCATTTTCGAAATTGTTGAAGTAGTTCGTCCTGCTTAAAACAAGAGCGTAAAAGATTCTTCTTAATAATATTTAAAATAACATAATACAATCTATTTGAAAAATATCCTTTAATCCCTTGGTGTACTATTTACTTTCGCAGATAGTGTAACATTCGACTATAGATAACTTGAAAGAGATGCAACGAAATATTCCACTCTACTTCAAGTGGTAATTTCAAATCGGATCAAAGCAAAATAGTTGTTTGCTTTGATCCGTGAGTAATCAACATCGATTGCTATTAAATCCGTCTGGAAATCTTCGTTACGAATCTCACTCGCCATTGCACGGCAAGTAATTCACAGAAATGTTTCAGTAACGCGCGAATATAGCCGCAAATGGAATAAACAAGCAATTTGCAATTATATTCGATGCAGTCCCCTGTATTCATTATTTTCCACGCGAACTCTGGGGCAAAGTGATTTTCTTTATTTTCGAGGGAATATTTCCCAGCTATACATACATTCTCGCCGGGGGCACTTCCTGTTGTAGGGAACCCACTGAAAATTAAAGTTGTACGTCGCACCTGCGACTTCGCCCGTGGAAACACGGAACCGTAATATTGGATTCCCGATGGTACTGAATGAGAACCGATACCTGTTTTCCAGGGGATTCCCTTGCTCCGCGAGTCGACTGTATAGAGAACGAGTTCCCTTCCGATTTTTAAGAACGGCATCTGGTTTCGGGGTCCGCCATCTTGTCGGCGGCCGTAGTGTATTATTCAACCGCCTCGCGGACTTGGTTATTACTCACCGTAAACTGCACGTTTTAATGGAACACGGGATAAAAATGAATTCTTTATTCTCGGCGGTACTCCTGCAACGAGACAATTACATTCCACATTTTATACGGGGTGTACCAATCAGAAGTGATCCGTCATGCTAACGTTAATAGTGTATTCTCCGTCATTTACTCTAATCGAATATTTATGAATGAATTATTTAGTCGATAATCTTAACCCTTTACACGAATTTCTTTTGCTTTTCCTCGGTAACTCTGTGTTGTTACGATATTTCACTTGAAATGCGTTTTAAAGAATATAGTTTGTAGAGAACAGTGTAAACGATTCATTTTACTAGTAATATCGAAAATAAAGTAACTATAATTTATTTAAAAAATATCTTATCAAAGAAACACTTGTGAATAAAACTGATTAACGATACAATATTGTCTACGAGTTTTGACTTTTAATTAGACATTCAATGAAAATTAATTGTCTATCTTCCTTAACTACTTCACTACATGTTCCCTTTACTCTCAGCGTGCCACCGAGAAAATCGAACGTCCACGATTGACTATCGACGTTAATTAAACTCGCCACAGAAACGAATTGTTCAACGACTTTTTAATTAACTGCTCCCCTCGTTCTACGCCCGGTATTCTATACGCGTCGGGCTGAGAAAAAAAAACGCCGCGGATATAAACGTGGCAATATTTTTCGAACGTAACCTAAAACGGAACAAAAAGAAACGATGCTCTGTAACCCCGCGTCCGGGGCGCATTCGTTTCCCAGTAATAATAGCCCGAAGCTGGCCGGCATTTTTAAAATTAACGATGCAAATTAATCCGCCGTAACGTTCGCAATTTTTCCTACCGTATCTGTCGGACATATTATTACCGTCCGACGTGACCTAACCTCAATTACTATCTCACTTTCGGTTGCAAAGGAAATTAACGGACAGAAAGTTGGCGAGGGGCTTGGGGGGAGAGAATTGAAGGGGGGCTCCTCGAGCACGTAGTAATCGTCGTATCGTTTATTTTCATTGTTAACTACATTAATTAATTTTCTCTTATACATAGCTTCTCTTTTTTACTCTCTCTCTCTCTCTCTCTCTCTCTCTCGCTTTCTCTCTCTCCCTTTCGCGCTTCATTCTCTCTCTCTCTCTCTCTCTCTCTCTCTCTCTCTCTCTCTCTCTCTCTCTCTCTCTCCTCTCAGTTTCCAGTAATCATTACGTACAATGGTGTAACATTTATAATATCTTTATTTATGTATAACCTAACAACGTTTAACGCGAGACACACAGTGTTCACAGAATATCTTCCTCCCTCTCTCTTTCTCTCGCTCCCTTTCGCACGTAGCCACATTTACACTTTCTCCACCCTTATTTTTATAATATAATATATATATATATATATAATTTTTTTTCTTTTTTTATCAATTAATTAATATATCTGCTCCACACTCCGTTTCATTCATTGTTTTCTTTTTTTTGCTTCGTCTCTCCTTTTCCTCTCCTCTCCCCCTTTTTCTCTCTTTCTAAAGCGAAAGCGCGACTTCCGCGTGCTACTGTGTTACACATACATACTTACGTACATACATACATACATATAATGTATACATATGTATATACGTATATACACATACATACGTATGATATATACATATGTATATATAATATATAAAATTCAATGTGTATGCGTGTGTGTCTGTGTGTGTATATATAGTATGTCCGTGTGACACGTGTTGCATCCGTTATACAGGGTGTCCCACGAATTGGCGCCTCCAACGATTACACGGAGGCTCGGAATGAGACACCCGGTATGCTTTTAAACACATATACGCACGATCTGCGATCATTTAGCGCCTGACGAGCTAAAAGTCCCGCCGACACTGATAAGCGACGACGAAAGTATCGCTCCTCGTCCCTAATCGCTGCGTGTCCAATCGACGCTTGTTCTCCAGATAATAATAAATGCTTTTAACGGCCGCGGCGAGCGGAACTTTTAAAATTCCTCCGAAATGTTAGGCGAGACTTTAAATTTCCGGTTTTTACAACGCAGACCTTGGGAAGGTTGGCTCGCGCGGAGTTATCGTCTGACAGTTTAAATGGCTATGCGATAACCTAACCTAAAAATTCACTTAACCTATAATTTCAATGCAATTCTAGAGGACCGTCTGTCTATGTATGCGTGTACATGCGTGTTCACTGATTTTTTCCATCATTCTCGTGATTTATTCTGTTGTCGAGTAAAACGTTAAAGCGCACATTAAAAGGTTCCCTCTGAAAAAAGAACTTAAAAGAAGTCGTCCGATGACATTGGAGAATTTTGTGTACGCACAAATCTTCGATTCGGTTCTCTTCGAAAATATTTTATTCTGGAATATGTTTCCTAATTCTTCGCGAGGAACCTTCCAATGATTACTTACACGTTTCATCGCGGTTACAACTAATTAGAATTCTAAAGAAATTTCTGAAATTCTCGTTTAGAAAGTTACAACTCAAGAGTCCACAAATGGACACGCGGCTTAAGTTTTACTACTATCTTTCTGTTTCTCTCTCTCTTTCTCTTTCACTCTCTCTCTCTTTCTCTCTTACATGCGGAGACGCAGCATAAGAAAGCGACCACTGGCATTTGCGACTGAAGCAAATGTGTTCGTTTGTGTTTATGTGTGTGTATCTCTGTGTGTGTGTGTGTCTGTGTGTCTATCTCTAATAATCTCGAGAAGACGAACGATTTAATTGAGCACTTCCGTTTTTCGTTACTTCGTTTCGGGACGCTGAGTGTTTCTAAAGTCGCCCGGGAACTGCGAGATAGTTCGTGGCCACGTGACCGCGAGGGTAATGTACAGGGGGAACTCTGGGAATTGTTCGATGCGAGCTATTCGAAAAATATGCGACCGGATACATCGTTCCCTCGAACATTTCCGAGTTTTCGTGTAACTCTAGCGAGGAATTTCAGGGCTGGGCTTGAAATTTGAAATGTTTCGAGATATTTCACGTTAAAACGATTAATTAGCCAGAAGTACATTTCGCTTTAGACGAAAAACAGGAAACAAACATTGACTTTCTCTTTTAAACAAATTCTCTGTTAAGCACTGAACTTTGTCTCGCTCGAAATCGTAAAATTTCTAACGGAAGGGAATTATTAATTGTTAATATGTTTTTTTAAGTCACGAGAAAGAAGATTAAACTCGGAAAGGAATATTCGAAGTTGTTGAGGTTGGGAAGCTTGATATTTCCGTGGGAATGATTTCAGTATATGTAATCGTTTGAATTTGATAAATCAAGAACAGAAACAGTACCTTTCTTATAATATATAGAAATTATTAATTTATCGACACGTTGACCGCCATGTTGCCCATCATCAGCTGACGCTGTAATCAATCTCTGGAATTTATTGGGTTAAATTGCAATGCTCGTAAAGATCAATAATTAAATTATGTAATATAAGTTGTTCTTTCGATGACTTTACACAGGGTGTCTCGTGCAGTTTAATACTGCCAACCGGCGGGTGATTGTCAACGCAAGTTGAACAATCTAGAATAAAAGTTCCTCGCTGACAATCCTTTCGAAAAAATCAACATTAACTAAATATCGACGATATCAACGTGGTGTTGTCACGCAAGGGAAAACAACTAAAATATGTACAACAAAATTTCCTCGTATAAAACCCGTTCACGGGGAAATCCAATTTGAAAAATTTGCCGAGCACAGCTACATTTTTCTAGCTGCCCGCAGAATAAAAATTCAGCTTGGATTTTCTTTGAAACTAGGTCACAAATAAAATCTTATTTTACACTTTCCTCTTACTCCCGTATGTAGAATAACCTCGCGTTTAAAGCTGATAGGTAAAACATGTAAAATGTATGTTATTAAAGCAATAAAAAACATATATATTATTTGTTTTTAATTAATTAGTACAAGGAAAGTTTCCCAAGGACTAAGTTTTATTTACTTTTATTTAATTAATACGAAAAAGGCTTTTATAACTAAACTTTACTCGTTTCTATTTAATATACAACATTTAATATTCAATATTTAATATATAATAAACAAACAACGAATAGAAATATTTCATTTTATACTCCTAACTCACCCCTATTTATAAAACGACCGCCGGTTACCATAGAGACACCCTGTATACTCCATTGTATTCTTCGTACAATATGAAAATCATCAGCCAATGCGCCAACAAGCAGCAAGCGATAATTATTCAATTCGAGATTGTTCCGTCCGCGAGAAAAACACCGTCTGCCCCGGTACTCTAGCCGAGGATCACTTCGCGACAAGAAAACTCGAGGAACTTCCGGTTTGTTCCGCGGCGAGCGGCGATTGTTCGCGTGAAATAAAGCGGCCGGCTTGGTCGTGTTTGTTGCCCGAGAAATCCGAGTGTGTTGGCCCACTTGGGCCGAGTTCGCCTCGTAGGAGTGATCAAAGCTCTGGCTTTGAAGCACGCTCGGTGGCGACCCAAGTGTGCGCGCGCGCGTGCACGCGCCAACTGGCATTCAGAATCTTTCACTGTTCCCTCATCTTCGCGAAAAAGCGCATTTTGCCTCGCGCGCTCGCTTTGTTCGCTATTTTTCCTCAGTCTAAATGAATCTTTACCTCTTCAAGGGCGAATTCCTTTTTTTTATCACAGAGAGACGATCTTTTTAGGTTATGTTACTCAATCTCTTCAAAGGAACATGGTTTTTAATATAAAGAAATGATTTTTGGTAGGTTATGCTACTCAATCTTTCCAAGGGAAAATTGTTTTTGGTATAAAGAGATGATTTTTGGTAGGTTATGTTACTTAATCTTTCCAAGGGTGATTTTTTTCTTTTAATATAGAGAGACGATTTTTATTAGGTTATGTTACTCAATGTTTTCGAAGCAAAATTGTTTTTGATATAGAGAGATGATTTTTGGTAAGTTATGTTACTCAATGTTTTCAAAGCAAAATTGTTTTTGATACAGAGAGACGATTTTTATTAGGTTATGCTATTCAATCTTTTCAAAGGAAAATTGTTTTTGATACAGAGAAACGATTTTTGTTAGGTTACGTTACTCAATCATTCCAAGGGCGAACTGTTTCCATCGCGAAGGGATGATTTTAGCTTTCCTCGAGTCGTACAAGAACTAAAAACCTCGCAACAACGGTTGCCCCGTATTCCACGCGTCAACAAACCAAAGACCGAAAGAACCCCACGAAACCAAGAAAACAACATTTTCAAACTTTCCCATACAAAGGAACTCTTATCACATTATCTTCCACGTACCCACAGCAATCTTCTACTTCCCAAAACATTTTCTCGCGCACGAATCTCGAAAAAACCGCCGGAAAGAATAAAGAAACCGAAAACAAAGCGACTTTAACGGGCCGCGAACTGCTCGAATTCTTAATTATTCGAGCGGCGGAATAAATTTCACGCGCTCGATGTATCGGTACATCGGGGCTGAACGGGGAATAACCGCGGGTAGCTGCGTGAAACGAAACGGAACGGAACGGGACGCGTTCACGCACGATCGAGTTATTTAATTAGCGAAATGACCGCGCGTTCGAACCACCATCCACCGTCGTTGTTTATTTCCTTTTTTTTCCCTCCATTTTTTCCCTCCTTTTTGCTCTCATCTGTGTCCATCCCCCTTCCCACCCATCCGCGCCGTTTACAATCGATCGATTGTTCTTTCACGCCGATATCGTTAATTAATCGCGTCCAATTAATTCTCAATCGCGCGATCTCGTTTTTTAAGCTCGTTGGTTTCGTTATTGAACTTAACTGTCTCTCTCTCTGTCTATCTTTTCCTCTCTCTTTCTATTTTTATCCCTTGTACGCATCGTTCTACAGATTGTTTTCTCCTTTCTCATCCCTTTTGTTCTCAGCTCTCGCTGGTTTGCAACCCCGCGCGATCGCGGAGCTCGTTTAAGCGTAACTCGTTTCGAAGAGTCTCGAAAGTCGTTCCCTCTCTTTCGATTTTATCTGTTTAGGCCTGTCGAGTTGTCAAGCGATTCTACAGGGTGGTCTCCGAAGACGGACGACGCGCTTTGGAATCTGACGTCTTTATTTAAATTCATTCTGTATTCAATGTAAAGTAGATTGTTCGTTCCTCCAAATGTCTTTGCGGACGATTCGAGGAGCATTCGAATTCTACTCGTACACGATGCAGATATAATATTTCATAAATGTGAAATGAATTTTCATTGAAAATTTTCATTCCAACATATTATCGTTTTATTTATAAATATTGGGTTGAACAAGTATTTTCTATGCGCGAAATACAGCCAGAACATTAGTGAGCTTCATTTTACAAAGTGCAAAACTTTAAAGAAAATATTAAATGAATAACTCACCGAGTATATGAAATACATCACTCACAACGTTTGAGAACTAATGCACTCAGATTCCAAAGTATCGTCCTTTCCCTTTGGACACCGGGTATAGCGAAAAATATACCTATATATATATGTTCATATGTATAATATAGTTTCTTTGTTAATTAGTCTGCTATGGGGTTCACGGCTCGTTAGAGGCTAAGAGAGCCGTACGCTTAGTCGCCATGCTGAAATGAAACCCGCGATCGAACGTCATTGAGTCGTTCGATGATCAAGCGGGACGAAGCGTTCCGAACAAAAAAAAAAGAAAAAAAAAAGCGCGGCAAAACGTGTTACTGGTAGCTTTAAACGAAACAGTGGAAAAACACAGGCGAGCCGTTCGTTTCGGCGCGAAATCGAACGTTTCACGGCGCGATTTCTCGTGGAAACTGGGCGCCGTTTGTTTTTCCAGGGGAATCGGGCGTCGAACGCGTCGACCGCGACCAATTACACCGTATAAATCGCGCGTGAAGTAACCGAATAGTTTTCAGACTAATGTTCACCGGGCAATAATTCATGGGATTCCATAAAATAGCGTGTTCGTCTCGATTTAGGCGTTACCGATCTCAAAATTACATCTGCATCTTCAGGCCTGTGTTGTTTATAAATTGATCCTCCAATTAGTCTTTGTTCAGCGGTAATTAGAGTCTGCGTCAGGTTCTAATTAGACAAGAAGAAAACACGAATTGGACTATTATAAATTGTCAATGTTCCGCAGACGAGGTGATAATTAGTCTAAAGTTAGGCTGATTCGTTGGAAATTAGGTCTTAATCGGATAGGTTCTAATTAATCCTGGATCAGGATCGACTTAGGTTCTAATAATTGTCGCAAGCTTAGGCCTGCTTTAGGCCTTGCCGAGGCGGCAATTAATTTCGAGTTAAACCTAGCCAGCTGCTAATTAATTGTGAAACAATACCTACGGAATCTGCATGATAATTAGCCACCGGTTAATCTTCGTCGAAATTAGTGCCAACTTGTGCTTTCTATATACATAGTATGCAGTGAACTCAAACGTGAAGAGAACGAATCCTCTGGATATAAGAAGCTGGACTTCCTTCGAATACACTAATTAAGGAAGTGGCTTAAGATGAGCGTTGCAACAGGCTCCGGATTAATTAATTCGAATTCGAGAACGCACTGTTCTTCCGTGGGTAGGACCGATATGAGTTCGAGCGTGTTTCACGTCGAGGCACTAATCCTAACATTAAGTTCTCACGACAATACGCATGGGTATGTAATTAGCTAATGATATGTGAGGATGTGCTTAATTGTTAAATGTGTCCTGGGGTGCGTTGCACGCTGGGAAAGCGCATACGGCCCGGAATAAACTCTATTCACGAAGGTGCCGTCGATTCTCCCGCGAAAACGCCACGGTTCGCCCCTGTCCAGGGTCAAGCCTCGCCTGGGGATCGATTATCATTGACCTAAACTCCTGGTAAAGCGAAACTAGCCTTCCGTGTATCTTAGAGTCGAGTGGCTTTCGCGACGTCGCATACTTTCACGGATACCTGAACCCGAGGAAATATTTTTCTGTCTACTTTCGGCTTCCTTTCGGCTGAGGATCGTGTATCGTTGACTTATATTATTGAAAACTGTTTATAGGCCTTCGTAAGTGACATCGAAAGTATGAACGAATTAATGTTACGTCGTTTCTTCCTTTTTATCGAGATTCTGTAAGTTGGATTGGATTCTCCGAGTTGGATTTCAGACATGTTGGTGTTGCGAGTCGGTTATCGTTGACTTGGATTACTTAGAAATGAAAGTTACTGGGTTAGGTATTTGAAATTTTAATATGCATCTTCGATGTTAACGTGAAATACAAGTTGGATATCATTGATTCAAGCTTTTGTATTATTTAGATTGTGAATCTATTTCTGTAAGATATACCATTGATCTATACTACTTTCAAAGTAAAATTTCTTTACTCAGTTTCAAGTTAAATATTCTACATGTGTATTCATGATTCAGATTTACGTTGTTAATCAAATATTTTCAATTCGAACCATTATTCAACCAAAGTACACAAGATATATAAACCAAGCCTGAATTATTATTGACTTAAACTACTAAAAAGTCCAACTCCAAGCTATACAGAGGCAAAATTCAGCTTCCACTAAATTAGTAATTCGCAGAGCGCATACCGTGGCGTGGAACAGTCGAGAAACTCGACGACGGACGATAGTCTAGAGCCAAAAAACGCAGCCTATCACACTCACGTAGAAAATATGTTCGCTTTTATCTCGCTTTAATCAAAATACCAAATCCTCTTTTTCTCTCCTCCCTTCTCCCTTTCGCATACTTTTCTCTTCAATATGTGTGCACACGATGATCGATCACTCTCTACGTAAAACATTTCTCTCTCTCTTTCTCTCTCTTTCGATCACTCTATCACACATTCGTTCATTTTCTCTTTTTCTCTCTCTCTCTCCGTCTATATATATATATATATCGACAGAATTCGAACTCTCAGGCTATATATATATATATATGATATATTTATATAGGTGATATGTACGAAATGGAAGATTCATGTTTCGCCGTTTCCGTTCCTCGCGAGACAAGCCAGGACGAGAAAGCTGTTTTCGGTTCCCTTCGTTAAGCTCGTTCGAATCTCTTTCCCCTTTCCCCAACTTTTTTTACCTTTCTTTTCATTTCTTTCTTTTTCTTCATCTGCTTTTTCCTCACTTTTTACTGTGCTTTTATATTTCTCTCACATTTTCTACTTTCTTTCACCTTTCTTTCCGTGTTCCACTCGCTTTTACTTTTCCCTCGTTTTCTATTTCCTTTTATCCCTCCCATTTCCCATTTTCGTTCATTTTTCTTTCATCTTCTATTTCCCTTAACTTTTCTCTCATTTCCTATTTACTTTCACCTTTCTCTCGTTTCCCATTTCCCTCCACCTTTCCCTCATTTTCTATTTCCCTTAACTTTTCTCTCACTTCCTATTTACTTTCACCTTTCCCACATTTCCAATTTTCTTCCACTTTTCCCTAATTTCCCATTTTCATCCACCTTTCCCTCATTTTATATTTCCCTTAACTTTTCTCTCATTTCCCACTTTCTCCCAAATTTCTCTCATTACCTGTTTTCTTTCACCTTCCCTCATTTCCCATTTTCTTCCACCTTTCCCTCATTTTATATTTCCCTTAACTTTTCTCTCATTTCCCACTTTCTCCCAAATTTCTCTCATTACCTGTTTTCTTTCACCTTCCCTCATTTCCCATTTTCTTCCACCATTCCCTCATTTTATATTTCCTTTAACTTTTCTCTACCTTTCCAACTTTCTCCCCCTCCACTCCATTCCTACATTTTTCACCCTTCCCTCTATCTATTTTCACCTATACCTCCCCTTTTATTCCCTTTTACCTATACCTCCTTTTTATCGCTTTCCCTTTTCCTCCCTTTTTACCCCTTTCATCTTCCGTCCTACATCTACATTTTTTCCCTTCCTCTCCCTTTCTATTTCCTCTACCTCTCTCTCTTTCCCTTCACCTTTCCCTTACTTTCCACGTTTCCCATCGACTTACCCCTTCGAATTCCTACAGGATCAAGCTTCCCCTCGATTTTTCCAGTTCCTCGTTGCTCTCTGAGGGAAACTTTCTTTTCGAACCCGGTCAGAGTCCCCTATTCCACTGTACTCCTTCCTCACGCGGTTCCCCTGGAACTATTCGAGTCGCGAAACTTGTTGCACGTGTTCCAGCGAACTCCGGCCGGGTTTAGGTCCGATTAATTCATGGTCCGAGAGCTGGGCCAAGGTTACACGTGCGGTTTAGGGGTGCGGAGTGTACAGTTAGCCCTTTGTTCAGCTGTGATTGGTACTTTGAATTAAATTTTTAGATTTTACACGTTTCGCTTGTTCTTCTTATTTTACGCAGGGAACTTGGATATTGAAAACCGCTTTCTCTTCCATAACAGTCCGACGGCGATAGTTGGTATTTATTTTTCTGTTTTATGTCTGTATCACGCGTTGAATGTTTCATGGGGATTTTCGTAGAATTTTGGAATTTTTGTTTGGCTGGCAAGAAAGTTTTCTCGTTTGTTTCTTGTGAGATGTTCGTTAAAGTTAATAGAAATTAGGGATATAAGGAAAATTGTACTGTATATTAAAAATCGAAATTGGAATTATAATCGAAATTCAAAATTGTAAATTAGAGATTGAAGTTGGAATTGGAGTTGAATACTGTAAATCGAGATGTTAAACTTCATCGTTTTGCAAAATTTAATATTAAATTACGAATTTAATGTACCATAGGTTAATAATATGAGAAATTAATATATTAAGTAAAGTTGTTTAATAAATTGAAATATCATCATTCCGCGAGCTTCGGAAAATTTTATTTTTGGGAATTTGAAAATTTAGATAGTGGACCCACAAAATGGTAAATTCATATTTTAAATAAAACGCAAATATTATGCTGTACCATTTAGTAAGCTCTGAAGCTTCACTTTTGGGAGTATGAAAATTTAGACGACAGTAAATTTAACGTGGCCACTCTTGCTTGTGTACATTTTGCGTTTCGGTGTAGGCAATTTTCGCGCAGTTTTCATAGAGCATGAAAAAGTATTATTTTTTCTAGAGTAATTGTAACGGACGAGGTAAACAAGAAAGCCTTGTGGTTATTTTTTTCAATTTAACAGTCTAAACAAATAAACTGAGAAATATCAGAAAATTGTCCAGCTACAAACGACTCAGTTCAATAAACTTCAATTTAATCGAACATTTTTTTCCCTGTTTAATGAACTAAAATGTTTCTACAAATGTCTTGAAAAAGCACGAGACACTTTTATCAACATTTCATTCGATATTTATAAACAAGAATATTGAAGTTTCATATAATATTATACGATACAATATCACTTTACTTTTTCGTCACAATAAAAAATATTATAATAATTAACACCCACTGATTCTTATGCAAAATAGTAAAGTGTACTTCTGAATGTTTGATTCAAACGTTTCGAGTATGCGTTACAAGTGAAATGGTATATTTCCAGGAAGTTCTCTGACGAAAATTAATTTAATGAAGGGAAACCTGTCTTCAAACTGAACTTTCTCAGAAAACGTCAGAAGACCTTCTTGCCAACCTAACATATACAATTAACGTTCGGAAGTTTGGAAGCGTTCGTGGTTGAAAAAAAAATTCCTTTGCCGGCACGTTAAAAATAATAAAGTTCCATACACAAGGGAAACTTCTTCGCTGCGACTGTAATTATCAAAAAATTCTTTGTTTCAAAGGAACGTTCTTATATTCTGAGTTCTGTTACTTTGAACATTCAAAAATAAATTCTTCTGTAACTTTCAACTTTCTTTTCCCATATCCTCGTATGTAATACATATTTATATATATACCTTATATACATATACTATAAACCATCTGTATCCTCATTTACAAATGTAATTACATATAATTACATGCATGCATATAGAAGTAGTAATTTAGAAAGAAACTTTATATTCATATATCACATGTATAATTCATAAACGAACCGATATACTGTATTATATATCAATATAATTCATTTACACTATCTCCTTCAAACAGATGCAACAATGTTCTCCTGCAAAACCCCTTAAAATTTATATTTTACTGATATGTATTTTATATTCGACTATCGACGCAACAAATTTGTCAAGGTCCATCGACAAACGAGATGAAACATGTATAATATACAAACAATTATATATAATTATCATATTTATATATATATATTTTTATAAACAAACGAATAATAATATATACTTCGATACAATCGATTCATATCGAGCACCATTCCCAAAATTGATATTCCATTGATATGTATTTTATATTCAACTCTATCCACAAAGAGTCTCTCAAAATCTATTGACAATTTCCAACGATAAACCAATTCAACATCAAACCTGCCGAATAATTAAATTGACTTCAATGGTGCATCTATCGAGACTTTAATCGATCTACAATACAGTTTACGTATTGTTAAATCAATTTCTTGAATAATTTCTCAGAGAAACATCTTATCTTTTGAATAAATCTGTTGTAGTCATATTCGACATAGCAAATAAAGTTCAACAAAACTAAATATTCCTCATTTCTTGTAAATTCAAATTAATTATCATTATACTGTTAACAATTACACTTTGGGACAAACGTGGCCTAGAATTTTTCCCTTTTTTCAATAAATTATTAATGACAAAGTAGTTGTATCGTTCATAAAGAAATAAATCGTAGGACAAAGGGTTAAACGCGTGTCAGAGGTCACTCGCCGTTGGACTGTTAATTGAACGACTGTCCCGAGTTGAACGATCGCGGATCACTGTCATGGCGCAAGCACTGCGATCGAGAAAATCACCAGGCGGCCCTTATAACGATAGATCTATCTTAATTCCTACTATTTTAGCCCTTTCTCTCTCTCTCACACACACATACACACACTCTTTCTCTCTTTCTCTAATTTTTCACTTTCTCTCCCTCCTTCTCTCTCTCTCTCTCTCTCTCTCTCTCTCTCTCTCTCTCTCTCTCTCTCCCACACTTGCTCTCTCTCTAATATGTCACTGTGTCTGTGTATCTGTGTGTCTGTGGACCTAAGTTCACGGAAGAAAATTACACGGGTGCCTTAATTGTCTTACGTCTACGTCAACCTGCTTGACGGCACACGTAATTAGATATACAGAGCTGGTATACGCGTCGGGCTGTTGCGCGCGGAACTCTGGGATCGTCACGTTCTCCAATTCCTTTGGGAATTCCGTATCTTTCTTCGAATTAACACATTGACTGCCACGTCACCTAAATTCCGGTGACACCATTTTTATAGAAACTTAACACGTTAAATGCCATGTCAGTCACCGATGACGCTTCAGAATTACTTGAACATAATCGTAACATGTAAAATAATCGCTGTCGAATCAAAATGTTTAACACTTTGACCACCACGTCACCTAAATTTCGGTGACACCATTTTTATAGAAACTTAACACGTTGAATGCCATGTCAGCCACCGATGACGCTTCAGAATTAATTGAGAACAATCGTAACATGTAAAATAATCGCTGTCGAATCAAAATGTTAATACATAGACTGCCACGTCACCTAAATTTCGGTGACACCATTTTTATAGAAACTGAACACGTTAAATGCCATATCAGTCACCGATGACGCTTCAGAATTACTTGAACATAATCGTAACATGCAAAAGAACCGATGTCGTATCAAAATGTTTAACACTTTGACTGCCATGGCGGTCACCGATGACCGGAGCTTTCAAATTACGAAATAATCATCACTTGGAAGGTAATTGATTCCGAATACGAATTTTCTGTGATTTTCATATTAAAGAATTAAGAATTCATTGTAACTTTGCTATAGAAAGGATAAGTGATACAGAAAACGCTGACGGTTTCCGTGGCAACGTGTTAATAATTAACTAAGTTGATAATAGTGTAATGCAACGATTGTAACGTTAAATAGATTTTGTGGCGTTTAACGTGTTAAGTTTATTCATTTTCGTTGTGGCTTATTAAACGAATCGAATTTCCTTCAGTGTGTCGGATATAAAAAAGATAGAGCAATTATTACAAAGAATCTTGACTTTTTAGTTTCTGATTAATTATGAAATCAGTTTCGACTACGTAGCAGTTGTGACGAGTGGTTACTAGACAGTCAAAGTGTTAAACACTATTGTTGCATCGGAGTTTATAATACTTTGGTACATTTTTGAAACGTCGGTTCAACCGGTGTGAACGTTTGTTTGGAGCTGGTCGACGTGTCTGCTCTGTGTGGACTGTGAACATTAATGTGAAGTGGGAATTTTTGAGAAGTTAGTTCGGAGGCTTGATATTTTCGAAAGTTCGCGTCGCAGATTTGAGGTTTACGGAAGTTTGACTGCCAAGTTCGGAAACTTGATTTGTAAATTATGAGTTGATGGTCTTAGAAGTTCGTTTCGCAAATCTGCTTTGTACACCGAGAACTTTTGAAAATAGATTCCGCAAATTCCGAAATTTCGAAACGTGGTTCGTAAATGTTCAGCTTTTGGGAATTTAATTTAAAACTTCCACGTTTTTCAAACCTTGTCTTGCAAAGTTCAGATATACGGAAATTTCACTTTCTCGAGAATTTCCTTCGTAAACCAGGAATTCTTAAACACTCATTCCCAAATATACAATCTCCAAATCTTTTAGACTAGAAATCCTCTCAAATTCACTTTCAACTTCAAACACCTTTCAACATTTCCCCACAGATTTCCAAACATAATCCTCACCACACAAAACCTAAAATTGCCACATTATCCTTCCAAAACTCCCAAACCATACCGCTCAAGCCTCAACATTAACCCCTTGGCGTACTATTCACTTTCGCCACTAAACTTGTGTACCATTTTACTTCAATTTTATTTCAAGAGAATACAATGATAATAGCAAAATAGTTGTTTGCTTTGTTCCGTGGGTAACGAATAACATTGATTGTTGTTAAATTAGTCTAGAAATCTTCATCACGAGTCTCACTCGTCGTTGTACGTCAAGGGGTTAATAATCAAACCTCCCTCTTCCTTCCACAGACGTAAATATCACTCCAAACACGTTCAACGACCGAAAACACATCGACATCTTTATCACCGTGAATAATTCATCGGTCGTCGCAACAAATCCCACGTTCATCCGTTTTCCAAGCGATATCCGAAAGAAGAAAACGCAACGATTTCCGATCGGAAATCCGCGGTCCGTTAACAACGGATTGAAAACAATAATTAACGCCGGTGTGCGGTGCGTTTCGGTGCGACAATGTAAATTGCGAATCCCGTTGCGCCAGACGTTCCGGCCGCAACGGCCGAACATATTTTATATGTATATATATACATACGTACAGTATGTATACGTATATTTACATCGCTTAACGGTACATCCCTTAAGTGTCTATTTTGTATCTCTCTGTTTTTTTCTTTATCCCTCCCCTTCTCCGTTTACTTTTTTTGTCGTTTTCTCTTGTTGCTCGCCTTGTAGCGTGTGTCCACGATTTAATTCACGAGGTGCCGTGCACGTTCCTCCGGTTTTTTCGAGCGAAAAAAACCTTCCTCCCGCCGCCACCCTCTACCAACCCCATGCTTTCGCTCCGTTTCAACCGGTGCATCGGGTTTCCCGCCCGGGGGGAAAAAGCGTGCGGGGAGAATGAAAAAAATTCGGGAGAAAGGAACGATGAAATTATGTTTGTCTCGCCGGGGACGTTTAATGGGGGAATTTTCGGTTGCTTCTCCCTTATGCGGGCTCACCCTTTGTACTCGAGAGGGTCTCTTGTTTGTGTTGATTGTATTGTGTGTGCTGTTTAATTGTTGAGTGGATTTGATTGTATATCGAATATTGAGATGTGAGTGAAAGTAACGAGTTCAATTGACTGAAATTTCTGTGTAGGGACTTTAAGAGTGCATCACTTCATCTGTTTTCTTTTTGATAATTGTAAAAGATTAGGAATGGAGTTTGACTCGTCTGCTTTAGTGTTAAGTGTGTCGAATTTTGTCGTGGATGTAATCTGATGTTAAGATTGATGGAATGTTTAGTATTATAAATATTATATCATCGTTGGATGGAGCTCCGATGACGATTTTTCAGAATTAGTATAGATGAGAATATGGGAATTGAGGTAGAACAGTTTCATTTCAATATTCCATGCACATTGTAAATTTTAATAATAATTTTAGCAATAACTTTAATAGTAAATTTTAATAATATTGATCTATGAATATAATCAAAGAATCAATATACACACTGATACCTCGAATCGAGTCAAGAAAGAATGGTGCCTCTCGAGTACAAGGGGTAAAAAACGAAAAATCCAATGGAATCAAGGGAAAAACCAGTTTCGTTAATTATCGTCGAATGCACCGAAAGCTCTTCGAATTTGACCTGGACTCTCCCTCTCGACCTTTGTCTTCCAAACAAACGAACCCCACGATCTTCGACCTCACTGTGCACCCCAACAATTGTACACAGAGACAACCCTCCCCCACCCTGGATAGATTTTTCTCTTTTTTTTTCGTCCGTTTTAAAGGCGACTTTTTTTCGGTTTTCGTTACGTTTTGTTCCTATGTAGTTAATTTAATCGATGATCCGCTTCAGAAGCGGACGACACGACAGTAGACAGTAAAACTCTACTTTACCGACGGTATTGTCATGGTATCTGTGCCCATCGTCCAAGTCCAGATCAAAATTGTGTGCCTGTACGCCATCTCTGGTCCATTTACGGGGAAAAGAAACGATCGATCGGTCGATCGGCCGGATCGCGGTGTCCATTAACCGCCCGAGTCTCTTGTTTTCACCCCTTTGCACCCTTTCGTCCCTTAAATTTCGAGGAACTTACCTTTAATTCACGTGATCCTACCGTTTTCTTCGAATAACAGAGAATTCTTGGATAACTCCATTGTTTTCCTCCCATTTCCTTCGAATAACAGAGAATTCTCGAATGTTTTCCTCGCTTTTCTCTCATTTCTCGAGAAGAAATGGGAACATTTGAGTTTCAGAAGAATCGAGGAGATCGCCGAGACCGGTTTCTTGTTCGGTTGCTGGAGAATCGAGGAATGTTCGTTTCACGGTTTGAAAGTGACACTTTTCTCATTGGAAACTGCGTTGACGAAGGATCAGGCAGTATGCAGCAGTGGTCGATGAAATTTGCATTGTAAATTCGCAGGTGTGTGTTTGTAATTTGGCAATTTGAATTTTTGGAATGTGGGGTGATTCAATTTGTGACAATTGATTTCTATATTTCAGTGATTCTTATCCGTTGATGGTAATTTAATGGTAATTATTGAAATATAAATATGTAATGAAGTTTATTTTGTTGGAGAAATATTAATAAAGAAATTTAATAGTTTGACGATTGTTTCTTGGAATTTTAACTTTATTATATTATCCTTACTTTTGTATCAAGTTGAATTAAGGTGAAAGCGAAAGGAAATTTAGTTCTTTACATTTGGAATTCAATTATCTTCATTCTTTGACCTACGTGCAGACGTCTAAAATTAAAGAAGCTTTGCAAGCACATTCGAAACTTTTGAAGAGGAAAGTTTTGTTAAAATCGTATTATTCAAGATACTTTGTATCATTATACTGTTATAAGCTAAAAACGGAGTAAATTACTTTATACTGAAAATTCAGCTCACTTGTTCAATTACGTTTCCTCCGTAAATTTCATTATTAAATTGAGGCAAAAGGATCCGAAATGTAATCAGTGGACACTTCATAATGGTAACATTTATATTAAAAAAGGGAATGTTAACCGTTTGCACTCTGAATTTCTCTTACATTATTTCCTGGATAACTCAGTATTATATTTTAACTAGGATATTTTATTCGAATGGAATTATAAAAAAAAAGATAGTTTATTTTTGAAGATAGCATAATAATATAATCTATTTGAAAAATATCTTGACAAAGAATTATATCCATGAATAAAACTAACATCACGCTCGATATAGCGCAAAGGATTAATATAATCAAAGGAAGTTAGGAATGAAAGTAAAATTCCAAGTTAACCTTTGTACTCCTCCAAATGCGTTGTTCGAATCGATTTAATTGAAAATAGTTGGAATACTTCACGAAAGAATTTTCATTAAAGGTGCAATAAGAAAAAGTAAAATAAATAATATATCTCACTCGATCAAATAATTTTAGAAAAAATCCTCTTATATGAAAGATCTACTATTCAAAACTTCAAATACTTTATCTCAAATTTTCTATTTGCATCTAATCATTTCTAAAATATTCAGATCGAAATTTAACGTATCAAATAAATGTTCCAAAATATTTAAAATCAAACCTAAAAATTACTTTTACCATCATAAACAATTACCAGCATCAATAAAAATCATATCAAATCAATTTTCAACCCAAAATATTCAAAATCAACCTTAAAAGTTGCTTCCACCAACAGAATCACCAACACATTAAAAACAATTTTTCAACCCAAAACAAGCTAAAACTCAAAGACTGCTTTCATCAATATAATCAATTACCAATAACAACCCCAAAAATAATAAAAAGAATTCAACCCAAAGCATTCAAGCTAAAGTTCAAAAGCTACTGTTACCAGCATAATTACCAACAACACTCAAAGCACTTTTCCAAGGAAAACCTGAAAAACTGCGAAATAAATTCCGAATCTCTGCGTGATACCGAAAAATCTGGGAAGCTCTTCAATTCGATATCACACACCGCGACGCATTCTCCAAAAAAACAATGCAACGTTCAGCCCGACGAAATTTCCATGGCCACTGCCGCATTTCCAACGATTTTCCCCGGAGCCCGCCGGAAAAGGCGAGTTTGCCCGATTCCGCGGCGCGAACAAGCGGACCGTGAATTCCTCGTGAAACTGACACGAGATCCACCGTCGTGCTTGCCCCTCGCCCCCTCCCCGACACGATTTCAAGCCGCGCTCCTCCTTTTTCCTCGAAACGAGCGACTGGCAACGTTTCGGACTCGCAGGCAAGCTTGGGACATCGGTCTGCACTTAGCCCGTTCAGTTTTTGCGAATCCTCGGGCCACTTCACGGGAATCAGGGTCTAAGCGTGGCCATTGTTGGCATTGGTCTTCTTCGAAAGGACGATTGATCTTTCGTTTGATCGTTCAAATGGGATGGAAAACGGTGTCGGAGGATTTCGAGAATCGGATTAAGGATTCCTGGAACTTTCGGGTCCCCTTGAAACAGAGATCCATCGTTTAAATGAGGGTTCCAAGCCTTCGCTTTCTGGGTTTTCGTAGAATTCGATGCCTTCGAGCTTCTACGAAGGTAGAACATCGGTTACAGGTTATCCAAGGATTGTCCTGATGATTGTCCCGCTTAGAAACTTCGCAAAATGAACAAATTTGATTGGTAGAATTCATCCCCTACACGGAGATTGTCTTTGCTTCAGGAATTGTTCGAACGATGTTCAAGGATTAAGGTGTCCATGGGAAATGGATGTTGAGATAGTTAGCGAATCCTCCGAAGCCAAGAACGACGTTTTTATTCAGCGACGTCGTCTAAATAAAAATTCTCCCAGCAGCTCCTTTCAATTTCCGGCGGAGCCGCAATCTTCGAGCTCCCAGAAGGCCCCGAAACAATTTCCCGAAGTCTTTCCGTTGAGTCCTCACGTAATACTTCCCGGAACGAAGAATTTCCAGTCGAAAAATGACGCGAAAGGCCGGTCCAACCTCCGGCATGTCCCAATTCCTCGAGAACTTTCGCGCAAACCGGCGAAAAATCGCGTGTCAGCCGTCCTGGACGCGATCCAAGCGATCCTCGATCCTTCTATCGCCCGCCCGCCCCCTTCCCGTGCAGCTTTTACGTAGAACGTAGCACTTGTTGAGCGTTTCGCTAACGAATCTTCTATCGCGTGCCCACTGATTCCGCGAACAGGTGGTTAACGGACGCCGCAGCTGAGAAACTTCGATTTTTCCTATCGATCGTAGATCTATCGGTCGTTGTTAGATCAATTTTTTAGCAATCTCAATTGTCTCTATCCACATTCCTTTAAATTTCTTCTTCCTGCGAGCTCTACGAAGTCACGTGACTTTGATTTGCCAATTAGTTCCGCGAACAAGTGTTCAACGGAGGCCATAGTTGAGAAATTTCGATTTTTCCCATCGATCGTAGATTTGTCGATCAATTTTTTAGCAATCGCAACCGTCTCTATCCACGTCCCTCCGAATTTCCCATTTCAACACGAGCCCTACGTGCCTTCTTTCTCCTACTTCCTCTGAACGTCGACAGATGCCTCTGGAGCGAAGCTACGGGTCGCAGGGCCGTGTCAAAGGTGATCTCAGGCCCCGGGCACTCTACATTCGACGTGCCACTAGGTACACGAATTCTTTTCGAAATCCGTCGCAGCCACTTCGCTGCCTTTTTGTCGTCGAGTGTCGCTCGCAGGTGGCTGCCAACGACGCGGCTGAAGTGTCAATTTGATTAACACCGGGTTTTGCCCGATCTCCAGCGACGAGAATTCTCGTTGAAGCCTCTCGCTTCGCTGCTCGTCCATTTCCCGCCGGTTTCTTTGGCCTCGTTTGCAATGCCTCGCGACTAGAAATTTCTCTTCGTTGAGGATCGTTGGTTGAGGAGCTTTGGTTTCATTGTCAATGGGGAGGGGCGGGAGGGGCGGAGGGGGAAAGGAGTGAAAAGGCGACGGTGACGAGAATCGTTGCGAATTCTGGCCCGGTACGCGACCCGGGTCCGCGGGAATCCGATTCCCGCGGGCGTGCGAGGCGGTTGAGAACCGCTGGCCGGCCGGCTTCAGTCCAGATGGATCCTCAACGAACCCCGTGGTGATCCCCGCGCGCGGATGTTCGAACGAACGGATTGTCGGCTGTCGGAAAAGGGTTGATCGACACGGGCCCGGGTCCCATCGATCGGTTTAGATCACTCTGGGGAGCAACAGGATCGATGAGAGGCCCGTGATCATCAGCCAGTTGCACAACTCCCTCGACGCTGATGACACTATGGCCACTGCGCTGTTGCAGGCTTCCGGCGCTGGGTCTGGAACAGAGATGATTTCCGGGATTTAGCGGAGTTCGGGGGAATGTTCGATGATCGTTGGGAGAGGTTATGTGTTTCGGACTTTTGACATGTTGCTATGCGGGTCACAGGCGACCCATAATCGAATTGAATTACTGTTGATTCAATTAAACAATGCTTCGAAACATTTCTGTGTTACAGACAATGCTGCCTAACATGAAATAATAGACTAACCCTTCGAATGATCGAATTATTTGAAATATTAATTACCTCTGTGGATATTATCTCGGTATATAGTGTAATTATATGGTATAAATGATTATTAACAGCATTGATATTAATTTATGAATATTAATTAACGGAAAATAGTACTGGACAATTAGATAATTAATAATTTTCAAGTAATCCTAAGCGTGCTACTGTAATTACAGAAATTAAAAGTTCAATCCTTAATTTCTTATAATCAACCCTCATCCCCCATACTCAATATCAAAGTAACCAAGTATTTCTCAAAGCTACCCTCCCTCCTCCAACTCACATTTTTCCCTAATGCCTACTAATTAGTAACACGTAATTACATAATTCCAACTCTCGGAAAGTTTCCTTGGAATTACCGAATCCCATATTTTCAGGATCAATTATTTCACCCCGGATCATTCCGCCCTAAAAGTTCCACCGACAATGTTTCTCAGGATTATTTGATTCCCAGATCCGAGGGCTAATTAGCCTAAAACTCAACGGACCGAGAACTCGGAACGTTCGTCTCGGATCGTCTTCGAGGCCACTCACCCCCGGTCCACCCCTAGCCTCGCCTGATTCCGCATTCCCTTTGACAAAGAGTTTCGGAACCGTCTGATGAACAACCGAAAACGGAAGAGGCTAAGGAACAAGCTTTTCCACGGTTCTTTGTAATCCGCGGGCGAGACGCGAGCGGAATCCGCGAGATTGCGACGCCAGCCTGAAGAATAAGGGAAAAAATCGCCCGGAGGATAACGAGTTTCCGGTTCCACGTGATCTTCCCTTTGCCTTTTCTCTTCCGTCCTGCCCTCCGGCACCTGCGATCAGTTGTTTTATGAAGTGTCTGGATCGGCGAATGGAAATTCCGAATAATCTTTTTGTGATATTGTTAAACCTCCGTTGCGGTCGGTTTTCGATCGGAAACTGAATTTCAGGGGTTCGAGGAATCGAGAGGTTAAGATAGGAAGGATCTTTTAATGTAGTGTTCAGTTGTTCGTTGTCTTTTGTTAGTAATCGTTGAGAAGTTGACTGAAATGAAATAGGAAAGCAATTTCATTCTCCCTTGTTTTTCCTTAAATATCAAGCAACTCTGTTTTCATCTTCGTTGAAGTCAAGCAATCTTATTTCTCTTTAATACACTAAATTTAAAAATAACATAACTTTTTCAAGTATCTCTCATTGCGAGTAATCAAGAGAAATAAGATTGCTTGACTTCAACGAAGATGAAAACAGAATTGCTTGATATTTAAGGAAAAACAAGGAAGAATGTCCTTAGCAAAAGGAAAAAAATTGCTTGACTTCACAAAAGAAAAGAAAATTCACTCGGATGACAAGCAAAATAAATATAAAAAGAAATCAATAATAAAATTGCTTGGCGCTAATAACGAAAGGAAGAAGGTTAAAACAGCCTGACCACGAACAATAAAAGACAGAATCACTTCTCCTTAGCAAAAGAAGAAAAATAAAATTGCTTGACTTAGAAAAAAGCATTGCCTGATCTTCAACGAAAAGAAAAGATACAATTGCTTAGCTACAGCGAAAGAAGAATCAAATTGCTCGACCTTCAACGGAGAAATAAAATTGCCCGACTTCGACAGAGGTGGAAAAATAAAATAGAATTCACTTTTCCTTTCCTCGCTCGAGACTTCCATCCAAATATTTGCGCGTCTAGAGTGCCTGTCGGGCCAGGCAAGGGGGGAAAAAAGAAGGTTCGCGTTTCACCCTTATTAAAATTACCGCTGATCACTGGGCCGAGATTAACAGGTTGCCGGGTGGCTATTACGAGCCGCCGGATGATCTCGTGGGTGATGCCGCGATAATCCGTTGGACCTTGCTCCGCTGAAACACCGCTATTAAGCGTGGGGCGATCGATGATAGCCGAATCACGCGATCGTGATTTACACGGGCGACCAAAATGGCGCGGGACCGCCACTTATTGTCCTCTTCACCGAAGGGGACGATCCTCCGGACTGCTTGGGCGGATAACGAGTCGCCACTTATCGTGATTACTCGATTCGAACACTCTGCGCATTGTCCTTTCTTTCGTTCCTCGAACGAACGATCGGTAATAAATATTTTCGGCAAATGGGGATTCGATGCTTTGACCGGTTAACCCTTAGCACTCCAGGTTGTTTTGTGACCTATCAGGAATTGCAACCAATTTTAGCGAAAATTAGAAATGCTATAACATTTCTTCGATCTTTTAGTTTCCTTGTTAGTACAGAATTTGGATGTGAACATCGAATAATTTTAGGGTGGTTTCTTTAAGATTCATTAAAATATTTAATATTATAACTGCTGCAATATTGGAGCCTACAGAGTTCAAAGGGCTAATCCTTTCTCAAATTAATTAATTATTCAAACAGCAAGAGATCAGCGTACAGCTTCTTGCGTTTTTATTGTTCAACCAATTGATATATAATTTAGCTTCGTCTGGTTCCAGAATAATTTTAGGGTGGTTTCTTTAAGATTCATTAAAATATTTAATATTAGAACTGGTGCAATATTGGAGCCTACAGAGGTCAAAGGGTTAACTGTGGAATTTAGTTGGGAAAACCTCTCGTTCTGCGCGCAATAAAGTCGAAAAATGGAGCGTGTACTCGTCGAACGTACAAAGAATTCACGCAGAGTATATTTTAATGAAAGATCAGAGCGAAACAAAGAAGAATTGCATGTTTATGCGAAAAAATAAAGAATTAGTATCGTGTCAAGCTTTACGATGACGTGTATACTCGTCAAACACAGTTAACTGGTTAAAGATAATATTTGTTTATCATTGAATTCCACAGGATTCGGTTGAATTTAATTCTATAATAATATTATGATACCTGGTCAATTACAAGAGATTCTTGTGAGTAAATATTAAATATTGACCAGATATTGTTATATTATTATACAATGAAATCGAACTGTGTTAAGTTCAATGGTGAATAAATATTATCTTGGGTGTACGTTGAATTTAATATTTTATTTTGAATAGATATTGTTTATAGATTTAATTATTTAGGGACGAGAACTTTTGGAAGTGCAGAAAATGTTTGAGAGGAAATTGAATAAGAATTCTTGAAACTAAGTAATGATCTTTTGTTTAAATAATTAAATTCTTGGATTGTAAGGTTCCATGTTGGATATGAAAATTTTTATGTGTTTTCTGAGGGTTGATTTATATATTAAAAGATATAGAAGCTGAGTATCTATGAAATTCTTTATTAACGCGTTTATGGGAATAAGAAAAAATTCTAGTTATTAGTCTGTACTGGTGATTTTGAAACTGATAAAATATCTGGGAATGACGAGCTCGGTGTGATGAGTATACCGCAGAGCCTTTATAAATTTATAGCTTATAAAAGTCTTCAACAAGTTTTAATATAAAAGTTCTAATGCAATTTAATGCAGGTTTATGTTAGTTTTCATCTGCTGAAACATTTTAAGAAGATAATCAACTCTTTTTAACGTTGATTTCTTGTTGCGTCTCTCTAAAGTGTGTATATACAGTGGCGTTTAATTATTTTCATACTTCAATCAGAGAATGTCAAATATCGAAATTGCCAGTTGAAATGCTATCCGGATTTTAAATAAAAATAAAGCGAGCACAGACTGCACAATGCAGTTAACAATATTGTAGTCGTAACTTATACGATTTTCTGCTTCAGTAATTGCTTAAAATTTATATACAAACACGAACATTTTATTATTGAATCGTTCAATTTAATTCCTGCCAGATCTAGTTCGTGAAAAAATGAATTGTAAAAATAATATTCGACACAGTAACCTTTCTAGTTTCATTGTTTATAAAATGAAAATCTGAAACCAATTATTTTAACGACTGCAACAATTCCAGCACAGATTATTTTATATTGTTATTCACCAGCTCGCAATTAGTTAAAATATGAAAAATAAAATATGAGAAGATCAACATTTTTGTGGATGGGAAATTTTTCTTTTTAAAAGTAGTAAAATTGTTACGGATTTATGAATAGAAATGTATCGTTTAAAATGTAGCACAGGGATCTGTCGAAATTCAAAGTGTCCCTCAGAGTCACGAAGATCGTCATTAAAAGAAACTTGTACCGAGTAATTACGAGTCGATTAAAGGGCGAATTAAGTGTCCCGTTGATTAAAAGCGCAGCGTTCAACCGACACAACCGACGAGCATCCTAATGACCGGGCCTGTCACTACGGTCGTTCTAACCCTGAATTAAACCAGCCTCTAAGTTGTCGCGTAAACCTAACCATTTCAAAATGAACACAGATTACAATTGTGAAAGTGGTCTAAGTCATACATATTTGTTTAGCTTAATTTAGCTTGAAACAATGTCTCCTGAAATAACTGATAAACTCATCTTTTTCAAATTTTAACTTAGACCACTTTCATAATTATGCTCTCAATTAATGATTCAAAAATATAATGATGTCACATGAAATAACTGATAAACTCATATTTTTTTAAATTTCGAGTTACGCCACTTTCATAATGATAAACACAATGAACAGTTCAAAAATATAAGAACATCACATGTTAATAACTGATATACTGATATACTATATACTGAGAAACTAATTTTTCCAAATTTCAACTTACACCAGTTCCATAATTATGGTCACAATTAACGGTTGAAAAATATCCCAAGAAGAAGCTGCATACCAACACGTTCGTACGAATCAGCTACCGAGTCGCGTTCGTCACAGGCGCACAAAGGTTTAACCCTGACCCGAATTCCAAAGGAAACCGTCAGGCCGGTCCCGGAAATGATTTTTCTAACGGGACAACGGAGGGATAGAATCGAACGGTCGCATTTGAATATCCGAACAATGGGTCTAATCCGTGGGACGAGTCTCGTATAAACAGAACCGCCGAACGATTGGGCAACGGTGACGGCGAAACGCAAAGGGGGTCGACGCGTCACGCGACCGCAGAGGATAATGAAACGCGGAAACCCTCCGGGGACGCGAGAAATCTGGTCGATATCGATCAGCGGGGTCGAAGGGGGAGGGGTTTGAATTATTTATCGGCGCGACGCGTCACGGTTAACGATCGGGATTACTGTGATTCGAGACTGAATTATGGAGATTGCTGACCGAAAATTAAAAGCGTAATGTTACTTGATCACTTGACTTAGTTTAACCCTTTCCACTAGAAAGGCGCCATTTTAGTTGCCATTTGATTCGATCTAAGAAAATTGTAACATTGAAAATATAATTTGAAACGGAGTAGTGGAGAGTGCTGGCTGAAAATTAAAAGCGTGACACTATGGGACTCGATCACTTGACTCAGTTCAATCCTTGTCACTCGAGAGACGCCATTTTAATCTGCCATTTGATATTGACAGTTCAATTTGAGACTGAATTATGGAGGTTCCTGGCTGAAAATTAAAAGCGTGACGCTACTTGATCACTTGACTCGGTTTAACCATTTCCACTTGAGAGGCGCCATTTTAGTTGTTATTTGATTTGATCTAAGAAAATTGTAACATTGAAAATTCAATATTAACCCTTTGCAGACGAACGTCGATATTTCGACGAGATGAAGGGTTCACATTTGGAAGACTAAGTCTCAGACAAATGATTTAATTAGTCGAATAGATCAGCATGTAATTTCCTTTTCTTCTATTAATTAAGTAATTGATATATCTATTCGTTTGAAAATTGTAGGGCATTAAAATATGGTATTTATAACTGAGATTGTCAATAATGAGCTTAGTAGCTGGTAAAAGTAATGAGTTTAATAAAGGGTTTATGAAAGTTCCTTGTCTCCTGTATTTTGTAACAGACCCTCCTTCATTTCCTGAGGGGTCGATTTCTTAATTCGAGTAAAAAAGTAACTGAGGAAATAAAGATTGGATACATAGATACCGTATAATTGGGGTCCATAAATGAATCTACTTGAGTAAGACTTTCTACAGTGGTTCTCATGAATAATTTAAAAATTATAACCAGGGAGATCCATATTTACTAAGCTTTTAGGAGACGTAGTGGCTTCAGTGTGTCTCTTCTAGAGCATTAGCCATCAATTTCTAAATTCACCAGGCCTGTTTCCTTTTCCAGTAACAACTTATTAATCCTGACATTAATTCTAAAGTTAATTCTAGCCAGAAATTCATTCCAAAATGAATTTTAATTCTGAAATTAATTTCGGTTAGCAATTCATTCCAGAATGAATTTTAGTTAATTAATTCCACAATTAATTCTTGCTAGGAATTGCAATTCTAAAATGAATTCTAACATTCACAGACCTAATTACGAATTAACTCGGTAATTCATTCTAACCATTCAATCCTACATTCTAAATTCAATAAATTCTCTTTGAATCTAATATTCCTCCAGATTAGTCGATCATTTAAGTAAACCGCTTAAGGGTGGATCAAAAAATATTCCGAGTCCACGTTGAAACGTGCAAGACATCAACCCTTTGCACTCGAGAGATGACTATCAGCCACCATTTGATTCATTATACCAAAATTCTAAAGTTTTACACCAGATATTAAACTTTCTGTAGTCTATAAATATGGGAAATATGGAAACAATAATTTTCTTAAGTTATCTGTGTTCTCTCGTTCAGTTCGTTTCGAGGAACGTCATATATAACTTATTGAAAAATATTAAATATTTCTCGTGAAGGAAACGTAATTTATCAATATGTGAAATATGGAAACAATAATTTTCTTTCTTAACTTATCTATATTCTTTCGTTCAGTTTCCTTCAATATTTCAGTATTCGTATATAACTTATTAAAAAATCTTTATCTCTAGTGAAGGAAGCATTCCATAAATATGCAAAATATTGAAACAATAATCTTGTTTCTTAACATCTGTATTGCCTCGTTCAGTTCGTTTTAAGGACTGTAGTATATAACTTATTGAAAAATATTAAATATCTCTAGTAAAAGTATTCTATAAATACGTGAAATATTAAAACAATAATTTTGTTTCCTAACTTATCTGTATTCTCTCGTTCAGTTCGTTTGAATATTTCAGTATTCCTATGTAACGTACTGAAAAATGTTGAATATTTCTAGCGGAAGGCTTCCAAGTTAAAAGGGTTAAATAGTTACAGGAAGAAGAGCCAGTGTCCCGGTTTCCTTGGACGCTAACGAGGAAACCGGGAATTTCAGGACGAATTAGCGCGGTTAGCTACCTGGCACACCCTTCAGCCTGGGCAGAAACTCGTTCCAGAACGCGCAGGACGTGGTGCGAGGTCCTTTCCCCAGACCGGTCTTCGTCGCGTCGAAAAGAAAATACTTCGGCTCGTCCTTCGAATATGGCGGCCACTCGGACTCCTCGATCGTTGGTTTACTGGAACATAATCGCAACGGAACGGATGTAGAAAGCACGGGACCTTGTTTATCGTCCTCGTAAAAATATATTAGGCGTAAAAAAATTGCTCGGAACATCGATTATTTCAGTTGGCAGTCGCGTGAAGTGATAATTATAGGTTATGAACGCGGGGAAAAAAATGGCGACGATATAATAGGTTACTCGGTATATAAAATTGACGAGTGTACTGCGAATTTGGAGGTTAGACGAAAATAATGAAAGAGTGAATCGATTGGATCCATTTTTGGGAAAATGTTTAAGAACTAATATTGAAGAATTTTTGTTGTTAATTAATTAAGTTGATCAAGTTTGAGTTAGTTATGAAGGCCTTAGTATTTATTCTTTGGAGTTTGAAACTTGTACTGAATTATTAACTTCATTTTTTATTATTCATTTTCTACGAGATATTTCCAGTTTAAGTGAATTCAACGAAAACTTAATAACTGAGGATCATTAACACGATTTGTAAAAGTAATCGTATAAACTCTGTCTCGAATTTTTCTTCTGTACTGAATAGTTTCGAGGATATTCGATTAAACAGAGTTCCTAACCTCAACATTGAGAAGAACCGCGAAGTTTCTCATACTTTTCGAGTTCCGCGACACACGAATTATTCATTGAAATGAATATTAATCCCCCAATGATCCTTGCAGGTCAGTAAATTAATAAAGAACTCGATTTCAGGCACGAGCCTGACCTATTCATTCGGCAAAATTCGCCATTCGTGTGCTCGCGAATCAGAGATCCCTGATTTTAATTGAATCTGCTTCACGAAGCAACGCGAGACACAGAGAGAGGGAGAATGGCGTAACCGATTTGGACGTCGATAATTAATCCGAGTTACACAACCGGGGACAGACACGGTTAGCTAGTTAACCAGGCTCGTTTAAAATTATTAACAACGCGCTAACAAACTGAGCGCGTCGCGTCCCAGCTCTGGGTTTTATTAATTATTGGGGGAACGCTTGGGCGTCGCCCATTGAAATATTTCACTGGCAATTGAAGAGCTCTCGCAGAAAACGCTCTACGCTGGAAAATTTGATTCCGGGACGTTCGGTGTTTTTATTGGAAATATTAGTAAATATAATAACGTTCGCTGTCAATACAGAAACCGAATTTAATGAACTTCTATTCTGCGTGTACGCCATTTTGTTGGGACGATGTTTCCAGAGATCAAACGCAAGTTGGTAAATGATTTAATGGAAATGGAAAATAAGAGATATAAAATAGAAAATGGAACGTACAAAATAGATCATTTGATAAATAACAAAAATATCTAGAAACTAAGAAGCAACTTCACAAATACTGCAACGCAACCACGTAACAGTTTCACATTTATCAAAACCAAGATAAATGACCCGAGCAAAAATACCCTCGAAGACTGCTAATTCCAAGGATCAACCACTCAAACTTCCAACCCTCTTTCCTTTCACACGCCCGATCACAATTCGCAATTAAAACAAAGATTCTCGAGCGCCGCGAGAACTTCGCCGACCGGTCCGACCGTCATAACTCATACAGGATCAGAGGTCAAGATAATTAACATCGGGAGCTCGTTGAAAAAGCGAGGGAAAAGTGAGAAACGGGGGAGGGGAAGCTAATCGATATTCGAAGGACGAGTGTCCCACTCGAACGACGAGAACGAAGAATCAGAGGAATCCGGAGTAACGTAAAAATTTACAGTGACGTAAACCGGCGGCCCCTTTGTATCGGCGACATTAAATAATTCCGTTTAATCCAGATTGAAAAGCCGAGCACGGCGAGCGGGCCAGGCCACACGTGCGACGTTAAATATTTAATCGTTGTCGCCGAATAAAACCGGCCACCGGTGTCTCGAATTAACGCGGCCGTCCGACTTCTCGGCTGACTGGCGAAATTCGCCGATCGTCCCTGCCGGAATTATTAATCGCGTTCCGATGCGGAAACTCGGCCGCCATTTTCGGTGATCCGGCCGGCCGATCGTAAATGTCGTGCTCCGATGTTCTTTTCAATGAAATTCGCTGGTTACGAGGGAACGATAGGCGTCTTTGCGGCCCGCACGGCAATTCAAGATGGCGGACGGGGAGTTACGATGGCGAGGGGAATTTTAGGTTTGTTGAGGGGTATTGGGGGATGCTTGTTTTGTCGAGGTTGTTGGGACAGTTTTATGGTAAGGGTTGTAAAAGCTTCTTGATTGATGAGGGTATGTGGTAGATTTAAATAATCATTGTTGGAGGTGGTAGTGTTGATAATTGTGTGTAATGATAGTGTGTGGTGTTGATAGTGGATGGCATGTAACGATAGTGTGTGATGTTGTGTGTGTAATAAATGGTATGTAATAATAATGTGTGATATTGATGATAAATGATATATAATGAATAATGTGTGAATTTGTAATAATAATGTGTGATGTTGATGATAAATTGTATGTAATAATAATGTGTGCTGTTGTTAATAGATAATATGTAATATTAATAAATTAAATACATAAAATCGCTAATACCTGAGGCATTTAATTACATTCTGTCATGGATAATGGAATATTGATGTAGATTTATAGAATTATGGATAATGGCTGATCATTTTCAAATGGTTATGGAGTACAGTTAATCTGTCGATTTCTATCGATTCGATGCGATGAAAATTTTACGCTAAATTTATTGAAAACTTGATTCATTATTACTCTTCTTGTCAATCGATGGAACATATCGCTCTTTTATGACTAATTGATCGCTATAGAAAATTTATACGTACAGTGAATGTTTAACTTGGTTTTTTGCTGAGGGATTACTAACAGTAAAGCATTTTTATGAGCTTGGTCGGGAAACAAATCACAAAACAAGATTAACAAGTTCATTCCCGCATAAATATCATCAAAATCACATAAAATCGTGTAATATATTTTATGCCATGCTTTCCCATGATAATCACTATGTATATTTACTAGAGAAACTCTACTTTGCAAAATTGCACAGGATGAACACAACGAATAACACGAAAATTCTATAAAAATGCACACAATAAGGAATATAAAAGGTATCTACAAAATTTCCAAAGAGTTGTCGTTCTTACAATATGCCAGAAAAAACTATTATCTATCGTAAAATATTCTATTTTCCCAACTCCATTCTTAAAACCTTGAATTTGCATAAGACTCTGTAATCCAGTGATTACGTTTCAACCTTCCTGCATCTCAGGAAATCGAACAAAAGCTTCTTTCCCTCGAAATATCTGTTCTAAAATCAATGTTCAATTATATATTAATAATTTTGTCGGTGAGATATAAGGTACGTAATAATTGACGAGTTAAATGAGCTCTTTAATTGTCTAGATGGGTCATCCAGCGTGCGACATAATGGCGGATGGAGATCAGAGTGGCTCGCAGCGCCCTCACCGCATGCAAGTCAAATTTGTTGCTCGGTCTGTCCGCAAGAATTCTCGAGGAGTGTCCTCTCTGAACCGAGTTACTTCTCAAACGGGACGCCGGACGTGAATACAAAATGCAATTTTAAGCGGCAGCGGGTTTTAAATAACCGAGGCGGAATCGACGTCTAACGATCGAGGGCGAACCTTACCTCTCGTTTTTCGCTGTACCCGTATTATTAATAATATTTACGTTACTTATTAGTATTTATTTTTCTATTAATCATTCTTTAGTGCCAGTAAGTCCTTTACCTTTAATAATGGTATTTACTCTACTTATTAGTATTTATTTTGCTATTAATAATTCTTTGGTGCCAGTGAGTCCTTTACCTTCATTATTAATATTTATTTTGCTATTAATAATTTTTTACTGTCAGTAAATCCTCTATCTTTATTAATAGTATTTACTCTACTTATTAATATTTATTTTGCCATTAACAATTCTTTACTGTCAGTAAATCCTCTAACTTTATTAATAGTATTTACTCTACTCATTAATATTTATTTTGCTATTAATAATTCTTTACTATTAGTAAATCCTTTAACTCTATTAATAGTATTCACTCTACTTATTAATATTCATTTGGTATTAACGATTCTTTACTGCCAGTAGTTCTTGTAAGACAAGGGGGTGAGAAATAAAACTAGACGAAAATTGGAGGGCTGCTAAAAGGAAGGAAACTCACCCCGAGTAGGCGAATTGAGAGAAGTAGCTTATCATCCTGAGGGATAGGTCCCGTTCCTTGTCGCTGTAGGTCAAAGAAGTGTTCAAGGGATGACCGAACACGTATTCCACTTCATCACCGTGCATCACCCCCATCCACTCGCCCCATAAATTCGTGCTAGTCCTCTGGAACAAAAGGTGGTTCGAAACAGATTTTTATTAATGTAATAACGTTACACTTACATTAATTAATTATATGAAATATTGTGTCAATTATTCCTGTGTATTGTACTAACGTAATCATATTGAATTTACGTTAATAAATAATGTTAAATACTGTGACATAGATGAGTTGGTATTCATTACACCAATGTATTTAATTGTATTAAGTTTGTATTATCAATTATGTTAATCTATTGTTATCTATCAGCTTAATTTTGTTATATTTTATATTAATCTGTTGTTATTTATTGCACTAATGTAATAATATTGAATTTATACTAATAAATCGTACTAAATACTATATCAACCAGAGATCATTTTTTTTTTACTACCTAGTTATAAATATTACATCTTGGATCTTGATTTATTAAAAATTTATGACAATTGATAATTAATTTCCGATAAGGTTAATATTACTAATAAATCTGAACAATAATAATGAATAAATACACGAACGTGTAAATTTGAGAATTACAGTGTCGAAAATAAATTCTGCTAATAATTAATACAGAAATCACCTACATCAGTTCAGTAATACGATGTTTCCAGTTTTATTCCCGCGTCAACAGTGTAATGGCGTTACCGAGCCATTAAACGGTTTGGTTTACATTAAAGAAAATATGATTTATCCCCGTGACTCGGTGAATTGTTACAAAATAAATATATTGTTAGTGAGCCCGCAAACCGTGTATATACACACTTCGAAGGTGTTTGAATTGTGAATAAATACAACGACGCGATTCCATTGGCGCCTGTGTATTTTCGAACAACGTGTTTGATGTTCGATAATTTGAAATGATAGTCTCAAGTAACAAATATCAGATTTCTCGGATATACCGGAGGACAACGCGCGCGTGGAATAAAAATCATATAGGGCTTTTATATTCTATGGACATTCTATACAGGATTAAATTAAACGGATTTGAATCAGACAATGAAACACAAAAGTGGAAAGAACATTTAAATGATTAACTTGAAAGTGCAGAATATTCGTGTATTTAACAGAAGACAGATATTAAACAATTTCATTTAGGTATCTTAATATTCAACGATTTAAAATGTTAAGATTAATATCTGTCATGATAATTTTAATAAAGATCGTTGAAATTCCAAGCAACGATGGGAATTTCTAATTATCCTAAATCCACCACTTCTTCACTGCACCTTGAATGTTAAATCTAATTAAATGTCAGTTTTATTTGATAATCTACTCGTCTGTATAATACACTTTACTAATTAAATTATCGTTTAATTTATATAATATCACTGTTTTATTAAATATTATTTGATAGTAGTATAATATGTATTATCAGATGTTATATCAATTATATTATATAAATTGAAGAATGAAGTGTACATTATGTTATTAGGTTCAGTTCAATTTATTTATATTATGATCGAATATTTTCAAATAGCAGCTGAGAGTTTCGACGTTAGTAAAACAGATGAAGGTTTCCGCAACGTAGCACTCGATGCACGAACCGTAATATGCGTTGCGAGGAAAGGCAAAGCCATTTACTATCTGGGCGCCGGCTAAAGTGCAGAAATTATTCTAATACAGTATCTACATCCAGGTTACAGAGTCTTCAGAGAATCAACGAAGCGATAGAGCCCTTCTGCCGCGGGTCATTCTTGCTGTTACGATTACCGTCACGATCCTTTTGCCAGGAAAATTGGGGATCGTCGAAGATTGTACGATTTACCGACTTCCGTTATATTCAATTATTTCAAGTTGCTGAGCCAAAGGAATCTTTAAGCCTCTGTAGGTTCGAGTGACTTTGAAGTCGCATAAGAATGTATTGACATCTTGATCTATTTCATTTTGTGTAGCAAAGTGGCGAGTAAAATTAGGTAATTAACTTGAACTTCTATGCGATTAGGTGTGAAAGTTCAATGGTATTGTAATTTTGAAATAAATAAAATAAATGGAGTCACAAAGTGACGTGTGTTCGAATGCACTTATATTTGAATGAAACACCAACGCAAGACGCAGAAGAATTGCATGTTTATCTGAAGAACTAAATTATTCATCGATGAAAGAGTAATTATTTCAAGTTTTAGGCTAAAACTATAAGATGTGTCGAAATGACCCACTTCTAATCAGAAAGTCTTTCATTTCGCAATGACTAAAAAGGTAACAGATGTTTTTCTAAGAAACTATTAAAGAAATTGATTTAACCAACCGCAAACTGAATCATAAATCAGTTAAAGTCTCGATAGATGCACTCTTGAAGTTTCTATAGAGAAATTTCAAAAAATCAAGTCGATAGGTTTAGTGCCAATGAAGAACCAAAGCAAAACAAAAACGAATTACACGTTTACCTGAAAGACTGACTAATTCATCGACGAAAAAATGATCATTTCAAGCTTTAAGACGACGTGTATACTTTTCAAACACAGAACAAATCTTCCCAGAGCACATTTTAACACTAAAACTATCAAATGTGTCGAAATGACCCACTTCTAAACAGAAATTCTTTCATTTTGCAATTATTAACAAGGTAACAGATGTTTCTCTGAAAACATCTTGAAGTTTCCACAGAGAAATTTCAAGAAGCCAAGTTAACTGCTCGAAATTTCAATGAAGAACCAAAGCGAAACAAAGAAAAATCACACGTTTACCTGAAAAACCAATTAATTCATCGACGAAAGAATTATCATTTCAAGCTTTAAGACGACGTGTACGTCGAAAGCAGCTAACCGGTTAAAGAAAACGATGATCCACGTCTAGCGGAGAAAGTCGTCGCGTTGACGTTCCTCAAGCGCCGGAAGCGGCGCGCGTCGCCCGACCCCGGGGAAATTCCGCCTCTGTAATCACGATTTTCCATCGAGCCCGCGGGTAATAGACACGCGCGGATGAATCGCGTCCTCCTCCGATTAATTTCCAATCTCTGGCCACGCTGACGACACCTGCGAGCACCCGTCCTCGTCGAAAAATTACGCTGCCCTCGAGCCTAGAAGTCTCGGCGACGATCGGAGGCGCCGAGGAACGCGGCCTTGATCGATCGATCTTCGAGCAATAAGGCTGCGGCCAGGTGGCTTCGACGGGGAATCCGTTAAAGCAGCGATTTCATTTCCATTCGACCCGAGGAAAACGCGTTTCCAACGTTAAAATCACCGTTAATCCTTCGTAAATGCTGCGCGACGCGGGAATCCAACATGGCGACGGTCGTTCTTGATTTTTAGGTTAGCTTAGCTGAGGAATGTTCTTGTACCTTATTTCTCTGGTGTTTTGTGAATAAATGTTATGGGAATGTGATGAATGTGAATGTGATTTGTTTTGTTGGTATTTGTTTTGTGATTTTGTTAGTATTGTTACTTTTATTGTTGCTATTGTTATTGGTATTCTGTTACTGAGATTATTTTTATTATTGTTATTGTATTATTACTGTAGTTATTATTATCAGTAATATTATCATATAGTATAATAAACTACAGTTTTGTTAAATGAAAGATTATTCGATTAATCAAGTGAAAGATTATTCAAATAATCAAATGAAAGATTCTTCGATTAATTAAACGAAAGATTATTCAAATAATCAAATGAAAGATTCTTCGATTAATCAAACGAAAGATTATTCAGTTATTCAGTTAATCAATTTTATATCATACATATAAAATTCATAAAGTTAACTGTGGAAGACTTGAAACTTGACAAAAGTAAGAAGAATATATAAGTACTTACACATATTTATAGAAAACCAACGGAAAGCAAATCGATTTATGATTAATTGATAAAAATAGGTCAAAGCTACGAATTGTCATAAACGAATAATAAATTCCAAATGACTTGTCTCCTCTTTTTATGCAGACGAGTAAGCAAAGTAACGAGGTGCGCTCAGGTATAATGAAGTAATTTAAATGAAACGCGCAAGGGGAAAAAGCAATATTTCTCGTGTTTGCGAACGCATTCGAGAACAAAGCACGCCCCGCCGATCTTTTCCCACCGAATCGATCGATTTTCTCCGTTGGTATAATCGTCTTCGTGCGACGAGCGTCGTAATACGAGGCATAATAGGCTCAAGGTCTCCATTGACCTATCATCGACGCGAAACGAATCGACTTAAGACAATCGTAGAAGTCGCGAGACCAATCTGGAATTTAATTAGAACCTGGCTGCGTTCAGTTAATGACGCAGGGCGGGCGGCGCTAATTAAAATTCGTCGAATCGACGAATCACTGTTCCACGAACATCTCTTTGCCCTTTGTTTCACCACATGGATTGCTGTAACGAGATTCCAGCTGAAGCTTCGTGAAACCAGAATGTTCCCTATATTCTCAACAATTTTCTGTTGGCCGACGTAATGCTGTTGGAGACTATTTAGTTTTAGGTTAATCAAATACGTTGAACTATCAAAATATCAAAGTTAATATAGAGAACGGAAATATTTAATTAGGAAAACAAATATTTTAGAATATTGGAACATAAAAACATTAATGTTCATATAGTAAAAAAATAAAAATCTCAAAACATCAAAATTAATGGCCGTCATAATGCCGTTGAAGACTATTTAGTTTTAGGTTAATAAATATATTGAATTATCAAAATACTCAAATTAATAGAGAATTGAAATATTTAATTAGGAAAACTAATATCTTAGAATACTGGAACTAAACCATTAAAATTCATACAGTAAAAATTAAAAACCTCAAAACATCAAAATTAACCTACTAATTTACCAATCCTCCACTTCATTAACAAAAAAATCTAAAACACCAAATATAAACCCTTCCACAATTCTCCCCTTCACAATTTCCCTCTAACATCAAAATCTAATTCTAACCTACACCAAACTACATTCAACCATACACATAGATGAATCACACTAAACAACCTCCCTCACTCCAACCAAAAACAAAAGAAAAACAATCGACAAACTCATCGAGCAACGAGCATACCTACACGAAAGAAGAATAAAAATAAATCTTTTATTTATCACCGTCCACCATTTATTCCCGGTTAAATGAAATCCCGTTTAGCAACGAGCAGCGGAGGCGTCAGTGGGCGCGACGTATAGGTTAGGTTAATAGTATTCCCGCGTGGGTGGTATTATCAAGCGATTCATTTATTGATTCAGCCATTCGGTCGTCGTATTCTAAAATCCGTGCCGGTCCCGCCGGAAATAACCGGGCGGAATGTGCTCGATAGGATGTCTGGGTGGGCTTATAAAAAGGAATCAGCTCGCCGAGAGCGACCGGAACTGGATCGACCGATACCAGGGGCCAGCGGGGTTCGATTTAATTTACTTGAATCGGGATGGAGGTCGGACGGAATTATCGATGCCACGTAATGGATACTGTATCGGGCCAGGTTTCGTAAAAATATTGCGACCGGGAACGACGGGACGCAGGCGAGCCTGACGTCAGGAATGCGGAATGCAGCTTGTACGTCTGTCAATGGCTGGGATTGTATTGCACTATGGACTGAACTCGAATTTTTTGGGTTTTCTTTTTTTAAATTGGCTTTGGGGTTTATGGAAATTAATAGAAATGGTAACAGGATGCTGATTTGTGATATGGTAGTTGGTATGTGGTGTTTTTGGTGGAGGAACACGTTTGTTAATGGATGAAGATGAATCTTTGGATTTTTAGATTGATTTTGGAATTTATGGAAATTAACAGAAATGGTAACAGGATATTTATTTATGATATGGTAGTTGGTATTTGGCGTTTTTGGTGGAGGAATACGTCTGTCAATGGCTGGGATTGTATTACACAATGGATTGAACTCGAATTTTTTGGCTTTTCTCTTTTTAGATTGGTTTTGGGGTTTATGGAAATTAACAGAAACGGTAAAAGATATAAAAGATATATAAGACTGAAGTTGATATCCTTTGCATCGTTTTATAACGATTTAGGACCTCATTGAAATAAAAAAACTGATAAAGGAGTATTATTTGATCTATGTACCTTTGTGATGGAAATATACGCCTGCCAATAGCGGAAGTTGTATAATGGATTGAATTTGATTTTTTCGATTTTCTAGGGTGATTTCAGGGGGATGATTGTGTCGAAAGTTAGGGGTTGAAATGGATATTCCATTGAATACGTTCGAAACGAATACTCATAGAGAAAAAATTAAATTCCGATTTTATGTTCCTCAATAACAAATTCTACTATGCAATTCAATCTTAAAAAATTCTTTAATACCTTAAAAATATCCTTCAACAAATATTGCAACATTTCTAAACATATCAAATTCTCAATAATTAACAATCCAACAATAATCTGTGGAACATCGAAATCCAAAACTTAGCAATCACTACTCAAAGTTCCATTTTCCACTTTCAAACAGCATAAACCAAAGATCAAAGGTAAACTAAAACAAAACCACCATACTTTCCATGAACTTTGAAAACAATATTTCAAACACATTTCCAATTGAACATTAAAACGTCGATTCAATGCTGAAACGTGAAGCGGACCATTTTCGATTGCTCGAATTCCATCAAAGCGGTTCCCTCTCATTTGCTAATGGTAATCGCGATGCGTCAGCGTGCATTACCATTTCCAAAGCTCCTCCGCGATAATAAATTCCACAGTGTGCAACGTTGCGCCATTTATTCGGTAAGTTCTTCTTGTTGCGTCGAATCGTTCGCGGCGAATCAAGAACGGTCCCTCGTGTCCCTTAAGGGAAGCTACTCTGTAACCGAATGCTCGAATAAGTTGGTACCGCGTTTAGTTCACCGTCGACGGGAACCGGATTAATGTAAGGCGTCCCGTTTGTTTAACTTCCGTTCCCGAGTAGACCTGCACGACAAGACAGTTTGTTGAATTAATTCGGGCGGACACTTATGCGAAATGCACGTGAACTTCCGAATAATTGACGGAGTTTGCTGGTAGATTTAACTGTTTTGATGTGGAGCGAAATTTCACTTAATGGGATCTTGATGGATGGGTGATTATTGGGACGTTCGTATTGTTGGGAGAATGATTTGTGTAGATTTCTGTTGATGGGAAGGACGTAATTGATGATGGTATTGGTGTTGATAGTGTTTTGATATTAGTGTTGTATGAGATGTTATGTGGAAAGTACTATGTTAACTCTTGGCACTCGAGAGACTCCTAATTGTCAGATGATTTCATACAGCAAAATTATAAATTTTTGGGATTTACTGCTAATTTTTGTATACTGCATTAATACTAATTTATATATGATTTCTTGTTATATTCATTTTAAAGAATCTCGTCTACATCTAATTAGAAAGTATAGAATATTTCAAGTGAAAAACTGTCGAGTGCAAAGGGTTAACATACTGCATTAATACTAATTTATATATGAAAGGGTTAATATTGTATGGGAAATTATGTGAATGGTAGTATGGTTGTATTGATATTGATATTATATTAAGATAATATTAAGATATTAATATATTAATCTATATCTCTATGAGAAGTCTTAAGATGATATTAATATTATATTATAATTGCTAAGATAACATTAATATTATATTATAATTGTCGAGACAATATTAATAATAAATAATATTGCAAAATTCTTATTATTGGAACATTTATGTAGCTTTCTGTTAAGCTGAATAATACAGTTAATAATGTTAGTATTGATATTGATAGTTATTATAGTACTAATATTATATTAACATTCTAATATAAGAAACAGTATTACAACATAACTATATCAATACTACACAACAAATCGTATAAAAGCTACCATATTAATATCAATACTAACATTATATTATAATTCTCACAACACTAACATTAATGTATAATGTTACAGAGCAACATAAAATATGCAAAACCAAAAACACACAATACATAACACCTTCAACCAGCAATTTCCCACAACAAATCAACAATTCCCTATTAAAAAATTCACGACCAAAATAACGATTGATAATTGCCTTTTCACCGATCAGATCCTCGGGTATCCGACGAAATACCCTCATCTCGAACTTCAAACTCGAATCCCAGCCGCCGAACGCGAATAATCCCCGACACAAAATCGAGAAACACGTGTCAAATAGTTTTCCCGAGTTCCGCAGCGTATCAAAAGCCCGCCGGAATCGACGCGGCGTCAATCGAACAATGCTCGCCGGGAGCGCGAAACGCTCCGGGTAGAAAGGAACGCGCCGGAAGTTGCTAAAAATCTCGGCGGGATTAAATTTCGCGGCTCTGCTCGAACTGTCCGGCAACGGGGATTCAATCGACCGCATTCCCGGCGAATTAAATAAATTCCCCGGACGTCTCCGTAAATGATCGCGCGCCCCGGGAACTTCGAGGCCGCGCCTGAAAAAGTTGGATTGCGCATTGCCAACAAAGCCGGGGAGCAAGTTCGCGACCGAACTTCACTTTTTAAAGTTCGAACTGCGATTTTTCGCGGGGCACGTGAACGGACGGGGGAACAGAGTTATTTATCGCCGGCGGATTTCTCCATGGTGTTGTTCTTTTTATGGTTCCCTTTTATGCTTGACGCTAGTTCACTGTATCGTGAAAATAATCTACTTCGCGAAAGTTTTAGGGAGGTTTTGATGATAAAATTATTTTATAAAGAGTAGACGAAATTTTTACCGAATTTTCTTACTACATTTTTCAAGAAATAAATCAAAGTAAATTTATTTGAATAAATCTTTATCTAAAAAATTAAATCTATCAAATAAATTTACTTTGATTTATTTCTTGAAGAATATAGTAAGAAAATTCGGTAAAAATTTCGTTTACTCTTAATAAAATAATTTTTTGTTATCTTTTTGTAATAACACAATATTTGTAATCTCATTAGATAAGTACTCTTATTAATTTTTTTGCATACCCAATCACTTCATTTTTGGTAAATATCCAGAAGAGTTGTTTAACATCCGAACGGTTGAGTGGTATGAGTCAGTGAAAGGGCCTGGGTTCTATTGCATTCCTTAGTTTCTATGATTTTAAATATTTCATATTTTCAATTTTCTCGTGTCTCAGGTTCATGTTACTTCTTTCGTTGAAGTAATGAGAGGATATGTGATAGGGATTTCTGGAATGTGAATTTGATACTTTGTGAAGTAGAATGGGTCGATTACTTGTCAGACGATGGATAAGTTTTGTTGAGGTAATATTAATATTAATTAATATTGCAAAATTCATGTTGGAACAATGATTTATGTAGCTTTTTGTTGAGGCGAGTGATACGGTTAATAATTAGTATTGATATTGAAAATAGTATTATAATACAACTATGTTAATATTATACAGCAAATTGTATAAAAACTACTATATTAATATCAGTACTAATATTATGTTATAATTCTCAAGATAACACTAACATTAATGTTTAATATAAAAACATATTAATATACTATAATTTATATATTGAATAATTAGGAGTGATAATATTTTAAGAATGACAAGCAAATGAAGTATATAGCACTAGAACAAGTGAAACAATCATGTAAGTAGTATAAATCAGCAATTAATCAGCCACTCGGAAAACGTTTGTACATTAGTGTTCCCAATATCGTCATTTCAAATATAATATTAACAACACTAAAATAAATAATAACGACACCAAAGACACAGACAAAAAGCAAAATAAAGAAAAAACAATTGAACTTCGAAGTACCCGCAAGTCTGAAATAACAACCAACTATGAATTTAGGTCGAGATCACAGGGAAAAATAGAGAAAAGCAAATGCTGAAGCAGAAAACAGTGAACAGAAGATAAAGGGTGGAAAAAATAGATAAAACGGGGGGTAGTCAGCACAATCGTATGGTTGTTTCACTGAAAATACCAGCTGCCCCGAAGAAGCATTTTCTCGCGAGAAAGAAGCGATGGGGAGACGTGAACGCGCTGCTGCCATTATGACAGGCTTCCGTGTTCAGTAAACGTCGTTAATTTTAACGATCCTTAAAATTACAAAGGCAACCAGGCCCTGGGGGCGAAGGGGGTTGAAAGGGGTGGTTCGGGATCGTCCAGAGGGAAGCCCAGGGCCGAGCGTAATGATATGACGATCGATAATGCCCAACGAAACTCGATAGACGGCTGGAATTCCGTTACGCCGGCTTAATAAACGTGTATCGAGCGGTATCTCTTAATTAACCTGGCAATTTTCAACGGTACACTCGATTAACGACGGAACGCACATCCCTCTCTCTCTCCCCAGCCGTGGGGAAATTCCGACTAAAAATGGAACTTGTTTGTTCTACCGGATGGTAATGTGTCGTTAATATTGCCAATAAAAATGAAAATGCTTCGAATTTTTCCTGTGGATCGTGTATCGTTGACTTGTACTACTTGCAGGAGTGGTTTAACCCTGGATATATCGGACGAGTCAATTTGACTGACATTGCATTTTATGAAGATTATTTGGTAAACGTTTGGGTCGATTTTGATTGATGCAATTATATGAATGTGTCCTAATTATCTATTTTCAGATCTCTAATTTCCAAGATCTAAATGAACGAGTATCTTTCTGAAAATGATAGACAAAGTGTGTAGTAAATTTCTGTAAATCTAGTGTTAAGACGGTAATGACATTTGATTTATTTTCGGTGATGAAGTGAAATGTTAGAGACTAGAGGAGATAATTCTTTTTGTAATCTAATTGTTTATATTTTTGTTAATATGATTGAGAATATTGGAAAGGAATTTTAATAGTTATTTTATTGCGTTGATAGCTTGACGAGGTTGCAAATGGTGGTGCTAATTTTTCTTTGAAATGAAGGTAATTCTAAGCAGCAATAAAATTTATCTCACGTCTGATCATAGATCGACTTATATTACTTCTCAAGTTCGTCTAATCTGGCGTTGATCTGTACTACTTCCTTTATTCAAGTAATAAAGTGCCATATAATGAAAGGACACGATTCTTAGAAAATTAATCTTGCTGTCTTAATATAAATTTCTGATAATAATAATAATTATTATTACAGACATTAATTTTGAAAATTAATATTGCTACTTTTCTATTATAGACTTTTTACTCCTATAATCTGAAAATGTCATTAGCATTAGTAATGCTCCGAGTAAAAATATTAAAAATTTTCCAATGTCTGGCAAATTACTGTCGTGTACTACTTAGAGTTTTACTTCAGCTCACCATTAACCTATATTGCCTTTTTTTACTCAAGCAACGAGATGAAGTAATATATATATATAAATCTATATAAAAACTTTATGCTTTACAATACATATACAAATGATCGTGAACTACATAAATATTATAAATAAACTAAAAAATAATTTTAAATATTCTTTTACATTTACCTTCCTACTGCATCTTTGAAATGTAATTATTATCACTTTTCCCTCGAATCGAAAATGGTTGACGAGAATAATAAAGAAATTTCCCTTCAATCTGACCAATGGTTGATTATTACTACTTCCAACCTTCTTTTCACTCAGTTCCCACCACTCATTCAATTCGACCCGGCAAACGAACCGGCAGGTTCGGAAGAGCAAAAGAAACACGATTTTCCGCGAATTAAACCTGTTTCCGTCATTCTGCGTCAGGGATTATCCTTCGAATGCAACATTTAATCTGCTCCCTTCTCAGGTCTCAGCTCGCGTTCGAGTTAAATAAGATCTCCCACCAAGTGTTTCTTTTCATTTCAAGATTCAGAGGCACTTTCGGTGGCGACGATTTATCTTTACCTCGTCCCCGTTTTGATGTCAGATGAATAACGATTTTTAAAATTTTTGCTAACCTCTCATTTACTTATATAAAATCTTCTATACAATCAAAAAATGTTAAAGTTGAAGTTACGAGATAAAATTTATAATCTCATTAACTGTAATTCAAACATTAACGTTTTAAATTATTGTAAACGTAGTACCTTTAGAATAATTTAAATTAAAAAATATATTAATATAACAATGTTTTTTATTCGAGAAATAGATGAATACTTTTAATGAACAATATGTTTAGTGTTATTGTGTATGATCTGTTTGAATATTAATCGTGTGTTACAGGTTGAAAATAATGCTTTATAAAAAGTGATTTATTGTTTATTTATAGTGAAAGTGTGTTCGTATATTGTACCAATATATCGCCCTATACGAAAAGGAAGCATTGAAAGGTGAGAAAGGATGGCGAACTGCAACCGTTCTCGTTCCCCATTAATTCCTTTCGGCCGATCGACACGCCACTCGCGATTCACCTCGTTAATGAATCGGCCGAGTTCATACTCTCCGACGAGCAATTATTTTTCAAGCCGGACGAGGGAGAAAGCAGATTTCGAGGGTCGGCGATTACAGAAATTGGGGCGCGTTTCGTTTGCGGCTTCGGCCGCGTCCGGCCGATTTAATTAAAAGTCGAGATAAAGCCTCTCGAAACCATTATTCTTCCTTGGACCAATCGGCGCGAGCGGGAATTACTGGAGAAATCGTTGAACTGTGATCGACTGCGACTTGGATGTGTTGAAATCAAGTTATATTTGCGAGAGAGGCTAGGTTAGGTTTGAAATGGAATTCGTGGTATGGCAGCACTGTGGTCATAGAGTTGCAAGTTTGTAGGTTAGGTTACATGAAATTAACTTAAGTGAAAATGAAAGATAGATCTTGTATAGGTTAGATCTCTGTTGAAATTAAGTTATATTTGCGAGAAAGACTAGGTTAGGTTTGAAATGGAATTCATTTATGGCAACACTGTAGTCATAGAGTTTCAAGTTTGTAGGTTAGGTTACATAAAGTTAAGTTAACTTAAGTGAAAATGGAAGATAGATGTAGAGTACTATGTTAATATTGTATGGGAAATTATGTGAATGGTAGTATGGTTGTATTGATATTGATATTATATTAAGATAATATTAAGTTATTAATATATTAATTACTATCTCTATAAGAAGTAATAACTTAAAACAATATTAATATTAATAATAATGTTATATTACAATTGCTAAGATAATATTAATATTATATTATAATTGTTAAGATGATATCAATATTATATTATAATTGTCAAGACAATATTAATAATAAATAATATTGCAAAATCCATATTATTGGAACATTTGTGTAGCTTTCTGTTAAGATGAATAATACATAATAATCATTAAGTGAAAATGGAAGATAGATCTTGTATAGGTTAAGTCTAGATCACATGTAATTCCATAAAAGTTTGATCAATTGTTAGGTTAGAATCAGAATTGCGTAAGATTCAAATTGAGTTACCTATAGTTAGATTAGGTGTTGAGTTAGGTTATGATACACAATAGTTAGATTTGCGAGAGAAACTAGGTCAGATCTAAAATGAAATTCACATTCTACCCCTGTGACCACAGAGGATCCAAAGTAATACCTTACGCCACACAAACTTAAACTTAACTAAAAACAAAACCAGCTCTAGATCATACAAAACCCAACAAAAAACGAAACAACAGTCAATACTCAAACCGAATCGCTGACAGTCAAGTCAACCCCCGATTGAAGTCAACACAAAATCCATTAATCAAAACGAAAACTCAGAAACGCAAGTCCAGCTAGACCCAGTGCAGATCCGCAGAAACTCTAACTTCCCCCCGTAAAGTCGCGCAGTGTCGAGGGAATGCAATTAGTCTATCTCACCTACAAGCCGAAATCAAGTTCGACTCTCATCAAACTAAATCTTCCGCGTTGACTCGCAGCTCTCAACGTCGATGCAGGATGCGTAAGCTCCGAGACCTTCCCCCATGGTACACATTCAAATTAACGTGGAGCTGATGGAGGAAATGTGTTCCGAGTTCAGAGGATGCACCGACAAGTCTATAAGGTACACGTGTTCCTCGAGGATCGCTTCCCGGGGACCAGGTTTCACCGTTAACCCGATTCCGACCCAGTTACCCGCTTTGAACTCGTTTCGCCTCTCGGTTGCAGAACTTTTTCGAGGCATTCGAGTATCCGTCTCCTCCTCCTCCTCCTTTTTCTTCTTCTTCTACTTCTTCTTCTTCTTGCCCAGTAATTCGTCTGAGCTCAAAAATTAACTGGAACCGGGACGCAGAGTCTTCTTATCCGCCCTATCTGTGTGCCTGTCGGCGCTTATCTTTTTCCTCGCGTTCCTTTTTTTTCAATGGCCGACAGAGGAACTGAACGTAGCGGGTCTTAAGTAGCTACCTAGGACGGCGAATGGACCTAAGTCGATTTTCGTGTTCGCCTCCCGGGGGAATTCAAAGTGGGACGATAATTGCCCTGGGTCCTGGATAGGGACCAGTGGACAGCGCTTAGCGTTCGTCAGCAAAAAGCGAATCCGCGGCGACGAGTGGCTCAACGAGAGGAAGACAAACGGGATCAAGGAGACGCGGAAATGGCGCTGAACCTAAGCCAGCCCTGGGCTACTCTGGCTCATCCTGCTACCGTGACGTAATTGACATTGGCTAACGCCAGCCTCGTTTCTTTTAATTAAGGGATTCGGCGAGGTACCACTTTGCTTTATGAGGATTGACGATGGTAACCTTGCTTCGCGGTTTTTCGGGAATGGACACCGATTTTTTGAAGAGCCGTTTGGAGGATAGCTTATGTTTGGGATGTTTGAGGTTGGTTAGGTCGTGGAATCTTAGTTTAGGGGATGGATTGGGTCAAGGTTAGTTTGCGTTGTATGATTTTAGGTCTGAATTGGGTCTGTATAGCTATATACCGTTTTGCTTGATGAAGATCCATAATGACAACGTTGTTAGAAGGTTTTCAGAGAATGGAATGGTCACTGACTTTTATAGTGGGTTGATAAATCATGTGAAGATTAGGTTATGTTTGGAAGATTAGAGGTTGATTCTTCTTGGAATCTCAGTTTAGGGTATAGATTGGATCTAGGTTAGTTTGTGTTGGATGATTTTGGATCTAAGTTAAGTCTGTACGGAGACTAGGTCTACACTAGGTCACATAGATTTACAGTCTTCGCCTTTAGCTACATTCAGTCCACATTAGACTCCCGCTGGACAAATCTAGACGCGAACTAGTACCCGGTTATATTTCACTCAATTTTCTATGACCCAGATCTGAACCAGAATCTAATTATGACTACTTGTTGCTTGCCTCCCAGTTAAGTCCATTCTATACAAGGATTCTGTTTTGACAGAAGCTGTGTATCTAATTTAAGCCGACTTCAATCAATGTTAGCTCTACAACGAACTTCCATTCACTAAAGATCTAATCTAGGTTAGGTCTAGTATAAACCTCACCAAACAACACAAACATCTCTAATACACAATTCAATACTCTAATCATATCAAACTTCAGCATTCTAATCAAATGAAAATCCCATTTACACCTTCTATTTCCACTAAAAATCAAACCATCTCTAAACCGTCACACACAAACCTCCTAACCTACACATCCCAGAAGGTTAGGTCCAAATCAAATCCACCTAAATCAAGCTCAGATCCACGTCGTCGATTCAGGTCACACTCAAACATAGATCATCCCAATCAGCCCAATTTCCTAGGTCACGTCCGCATCAATCACAAGAAGAATTCGGATCATATCTAGATTAAGGCCAACCGGTTCTCCTTTGTGAGCACCCTAACCTAGAAGCCGGCGCGCACCTGGCACCCAATTGCATCGCTCCTAACCTCTTTTCCCGTGATGCTCATGTGTACAGACAATTACGTCGATTTAACGGGAGGACGCGTCGGGACGCCGGAATCCGCGGCGCGCGGAGATTAACAGCTCGAAGCGGAAAAGGAGTATACGCGACGGAACAAGGAAGAGGCCGAAGACGCGCCGCGCGGGAGGTTAGGTCGAGCGTTAAGGGGGTTGCTTTAACCGGAGAGCGAAACCGTTATTAAGATTACGGGCGGCGTGCATGAGTAATGACATCCTCCTTTGCCTCCACCGCCGCTCCCTGATAAATTACCTCCTCCGCTAATTACTTGGGCCTCGGTATTCCGCTTACGCGCGTTTCACGTCCCAGTTAGCCGGGGATGGCGCGTGAAACCGGCCGAGATCGAGTGGCTGCGAAAGTGAAACACGGGACCGCCTGCGCCGCGCGCATCTTCGATTTCTGATAGGCCAACGTTGCCCTGACGTTCGATGTACAGGGTGTCATAGCTAAGAAAGGATTGTTATTCTTTTTTTTGTTCCTTTTTGTCGTTGAATGAAAGGGGGACTGGTCGGTTAAGTTGTAGGGGAGAGATTATTTGTGAGATTGCTTTGTGAAGGTCATGTCAAGGTCGTTGAAGTATTTCAAGTAGAATGATGAGGTTTGTGTGTTATTTTGTTTTTCGTTGGATTAACGTGAAACTGGGGAAATGTTGGAGTGTTAGAGATGTAGAGTTGTAGGGGAGAGTTTGCTTGGGATTTCATTGTGAAGGTCATGTCAAGGGCAACGAAGTCTTTTTTTAAGTAGAATGATCAGGATTGTGTATTTTTGGGTCATCAGCATTTGGGAATTGTTATTGGTGAAACGTTTTTGGAAGGGATAATTGTAAGCGTGATTAATAGTAATTTACTGTTAAAGATAGACGGATGTTAATAGAGTAATACAGATTGAATAATGCATGGGATTATGGACTATTGGACAGTACTCGTCTGTTACGTAACCTACATGCACTACGCAATTATTTGTTTGTTAAATAGAGAAGAGAGGTCGTCTAAACGCACCGTTCAACGTGGAGTCAGTCGAAATTCTAGCTGTGATAATTATCTCCGACGTGCTGAAGGTCGTCAGCTATTAAAAGAAACATAACTCCAATGAACGGTTATTCCAAAATGAAAAGAGAACAATAAAAGCTCTTAATTCCTTCCAACTGTATATCCAAACGAGGAAAAATCCATTCACCCGTCGATACGCAAACTCACGAGAAACTAAGTCGACGCATTCGTCGCGTAAACAAAGTAATAAACAATTCCTGATAATTCAACAAAGAAACGTCGGACCAGCCGTCGATGTTCTCCCAGAAACGTTAAACTGTTATCGATACCTTTCCGATGCCATTTCTCACGGTATCGCAGCTCGCAATCCGACATCAATAACGCCTATTCAGTATTATCCCCAGCCGACGATGATAAAAATCACGAAATTCGACCGAATGACCGAAATTCCACTGTTCGTATAACGAAAATCGAAGGTTACTAGTATATCGCTGAGTAATCTCGTTAATGTATCAATTATTATTACTCACTGCCTTCACTTATTATTAAGTTATTCTCATAAAACACTTTTTCTTTCGAAATTAACGTAGAACATAGTGCAGCCTGTGCACAAAACTCCGAAATTCGATTATTTATATAACAAAAATCGAAGATTTAGTAGTCTCTGCTATAAAAACCGATTTTCACTCGAGAAATAACAATTTTATACGAATAAACTCCGTTCCGCTACTCACGTTCGAATCGAAAAATGTCCATCGTCCTCGAGAAAACTCCACAATATCCCCATGAGGTAAAAAGAGACACAACCACCATGTACCTAGCTCTATACTCTACAACTTTCGTCTGGAGCATTCGTTTCTATTACCCATACTCTCTAAGTTACCGCGTTTTATTCAGAAAACGCGCCGTGCGTGCGGACTGACGAAAATTCCGAAAATTCCGAAAACTCCCGGCGTCCCTGTTTCGCGTTCAATCCTTGGCTCGAGGGTTGATATTTCTCGTCCCTCGCAACGCTCCGGCCGTGCGTTACATAAATTGTGGAACTCTAATGTCCTCTCGAGCTAAAGAGGCGATGAAAGTTCAAGAGCCCTCGCGAGCTCGCCCCTACAGTATGCACATATATGTATTACATGCCCGCTTTTATAACTTCACCGTGGGAATACATGCACATACGCACTCACACATACACACACATGTGTATGTACATGTATACAGTATATATTGAGACGTCCCGTGATAAACTCGAGGGAGGACTCGACGTCCTTGCGTCCCGGCGACGTCCCACAAAAATGGCTTAAACCGCGAGTAACAAGGAAATTGCGGCACCTTTTGGCCCCTGGCTCTCACGGATCAACGGAATGGTGGAATGGGAATGCCGGGAAGTTTTTAATAATCCCCTGAGTGCTGGCAACCTGGCCAGGCACGTGGCAATTGAGTGGGCAATGTGTTTCCTTCGGTAAATTGGCTGTCTTTTCAGGATAGGTTTAGGTTAGGTTCGGCGTGAGCTGGTTTTAGGTGAACCTCGGTTTGATGTAGGGCTTGAGAGGGTTTAGGTTAGGTTGGAAGTTTTATATTAGTGGATTTTTATTATTTTTTGAATTTTTAGTGTTGTGAATATATTGTGAGAAAGATTGACAAGAATAAATAGAAATTAGTATAAACAAGACGAGTTTAGAGAAGTTAATTAGCTTGTGTTGACGTGATTTGTGCGCGGCTGACTTATAACTGACTTATACTACTTGAAACATTGACTATTTTCTTTCAAGCAGGGAATAATATATTTAAATTCACAGGAAAACAATTTCTCAAAGATTCTACTATTGTAGTATAAATAAATAATATTTACAACTAAATTTCAATATTTCCCAATTACACATCCTTCCTACACTCTCAACGAGTCGTTACAATTAATAGTCCTTTAAATAGAAATCTTCAACCAGCCGGAGCACGTATTTCCCGTTGTCCGACAAATAACAGACTTATACTACTTAAACTATTAATTTCCCAGCAGACAATTAGAAGTGTTTCACGCGAGGACCCATTATAAAAACCATATTATCCCTGTCAGCCAGACCATTTCTCTTCGCTGCTTTCTAGAATTCCGCGCTCGGAAATTTCCTCTCGACGTCCGACTCACGGCCGACCTATACCACTTCGCGCACAGTTTTTTCTTCCCTCTAGCCCGGAACTATGTCCAACGAGTTATTGACTTACTCCACTCGCGGGCCTAGTTCTTTCACGGGTGGAAGACTCTCGAAGAGACCTTTCGGTGGCCGAGATAGGAGGCGGCGAGAAAAAAATCGAAGGGAATTCGGCGCCAGGGAAAATCTCGGCGATGGAGCCGGACGAGCTTTGTTCGAGCAGAATGGACGCTCTCGCGAGCTTCCCTCGGATCCTATTTACTCAGGGCCATTTTTGAGTACGTCGTTGAACGAATATATACACTGCCTGATAGCGTCCGTCTAAATTAACACACGTGTATTTTCACAGTTAACAATAATGTTTGTTCTTTAATATCATTTTTTCCTGTGATAAGGATAACGACACTTTTAGCTCAAAGAAATGTTCTCAGTGAAGCTAGTTGTGTTTCTAATCAGTGCGAAATTGTTTTAACGTGAGTTAATTAGGTTGTTTAATTTAGGTTAGGTTAGTTTGGGATGTTTATACTTTTTGTGTTATTGAGGATATTTTAAAGTGGATTATAAGTTCAGTTTGTGTTGGAAGGTATTTAATTGATTAATCGTGAGTGAAATTCATTAAAATTGTAATTAAAGCCAAGAGGATTGTAAATTAAAGCGGGAGAGGTGGAGTGAAGTGTAGGTTAGGTCAGTGAAGTCAGTTTTGTTTGGGATGAAAATTTTTATATTTCCTAACAGTCGTCTATTAATCAACCATGTGTCTAACTACCTTACAGTCTGGGCGGAGACCTTTAGATTTCCCAATTGTGTAATCCTTCATTTAAGAATATTTTTCGCGGTATCATAGATTAGGTTACGGTTACGTAAGTAATAAGTCTATTCCCCAATACCTCTGACGTTTACGTTAATTAATTAAGTTCGGATTAATTAGTCCGTCTGAAAGCATAGTTGAGGTTAGGTGATTGTTGAATAAATATTACGTTAGGTACGAATTAGATCTTCTTCAACGTCTCTCAGGCTTAATTAATTCATTAAGAATGTTCTGTATGAATTGGGGCTTCTAGATTTCCTAATCTCTCATTTCAAAGTATTTTCACTGGAACCATATTTTAGGTTCGGTTATCGTTGAGTTAGATCCAGATACAATATTTGTAATTCATATTTGAAGGAAAAATATTTTTCCCAAAGCATACCCTCAGATCACTATTAAATTAAATCTGGGCTAAATCTATTTTCCAATACCTCTCATTCATACTTCGTTATTAAAAAAAACTTCTCAATATTATTTCTAATTAATCATAGTTTAAATTAAAATCTTCAAATTTTTCAATTCATTGATTAAACACATTTTTCTCAAAGCCACCCCTTAATTTAGATCACTATTAGGTCATTAATAAATTAATTCTAGTTTAAATCAATTCCCAATATTTCTCATTCATACCCCATTAATGAAAATTCTCTCAGTATTATTTCTAATTAATCACAGTTTAAATTAAGAACTTCAAACTTTTCAATTCCTCATTTAAAAATATTTTTCTCAAAGTCATTCCTGAATTTAGATCACTATTAGGTCACTAATAAATTAATTTTAGTTTAAATCAATTCCCAATACCTCTTATCCATACTCCATTAATCAAGAACACTCCCATCATAGTCACCAACTTCCCCCTCCACGTCTTCAAACTATAATCCCTAAATCTTAAACAGCTTCAACAAGTACCATTAACCACTGAATCACTGCGCTATCGATCGAAAGCCGGTTATTCACGAAAACTATTTCAAAAACGTTGCTTCCCCTCGAAAACGAGTGCTCGAGCGTGAATCACGCGACCAATTTTTAACTTAAAATTATTTTCCAAGCTTAATCGTATATTCTAAATTGATTTTTGATCTTCCCCAGTAATAATTACAAAATTAACTATAAAAAAATATCCAAAATTCAATCAAGAAAAACTGATTAAACCGAGAAAATAATTTTAACACTATTTCTACCAAAGGTATCAAAACATACCTTCAAATTTATAACTTAAAATTATTTTCCAAGCTTAGTCGTATAACCTAAATTAACTCTTCGACTTCTACAATAATAATTACAAAATTAACTGTAAAAAATATCTAAAATTCAACCAAGGAAAATAGGCAAAAATAAAATTCATCGAGGAGACTGCCAAATTTCTGAATTCATTTCCGGCGTAAGTGTTTAACAAAATAGTCAGGTTTGACACCTTACTTTAACAGAACGTAACATTTCTTCAATTTTTTATTTTCCTTCTTAGTGCAAAATTTGCATGTGTGGAAAATTTAATAACTTTAGGGCAGTTTCTTTGATTCGTTAAAATATTTGATATTATAACTAGTGCAATATTAAAGCCTACAGAGTTCAAAGGGTTAAACGTCTTCTAATATACATTACACTGCGTAATTCCATCACTTTTCTAACACGATCGAACCACGCGGCAGCCCTTCGTGGCTGTGTTCGCCAGCGAAATCGATGATCTTTCTCCCCTGTTGAATAATTGATTCGTCTGGGAGTCCATCCGATAAGAGGGCCGGCTTAAATCGAGCGAAAGAATCACGGGTGGCGCGTTATCATTCCCGTTTCGCCACGTGACCGCCGTGTCTCGCATCCTCCCCCGGAAATGTCAAGCCGCGCGCCGCGGCTATAATATAATGGCTGTCTATCGATCGCAAGAAGGTTTCACGTGACGTTCGTGCTCGCTCGCGACTCGCACACGTGACGAAGAATTAGAAGGGAAAAAAGGGGCGACGTGTCGCGGTTCCCCGGAAACCGGATTTTTCGGCTAGATATGCCATTTTTATTATCCTATTATGTTATCGTATTTTTTCTCCGTTGGAAACGAAAGGGAGTTAATTGGAAATGGAATTTTGATAAAATTATATAAATTTTTGTATGGATAGTTGATAGATTGTACTGAGAAAGGAGAAGGAATATTTAGTTTTGTTGACTCTTGTTTAAGCGAAATAGTGGGGTGAAATTTGTATTTAATGTTGTTATAATTTTATTATATTTAATAGTTTTATTTGTTCATTATTGTATTGACAAATGGAACTATCAACGATTTTTTCTTATTCAATAATTGTTTTACCATAGAACGTTATTATAATGTTATATATAATTTTGTTATAACTAATACTTTCCTATTTATTATTACCTTTACAATAAATAAAACTACCAATAAATTTTTACCATAGAAATTTCTATAAAACCAAAAATGGCCAACTGGCACAAATCCGAGTAAAAAATTCTACTCTCCATATCATAAATATTAATGAGAAAGAAAGAATAAAGAGATTCTAGTTTTTGTACTTCCCCATCTGCGTGAAGAAATACTAATACACTTTCATCGCCCAATCCACGAACAAAACCAAAAATGCCAAAAATGACACAAACCCGAATAGAAAATTCTATTATAATATAAATAAAAGTACTATAATATAAATATTAATGAAAAAGATAGAATAGGAGATTCTAGTCTTTGTACTTGCCCACCTATGTGAAGAAATACTAATAAACTTTCATCCCCCAATCCACGAACGAAACCAAAAATGCCCAAAATTACACAAATCCGAATAGAAAATTCTACTATAATGTAAATTAATACTGTAATATTAATATAAATATTAATGAAGAAGAAAGAATAAGAGATTCTAGTTTTTGTACTTGCCCACCTGCGTGAAGAAGTAGTAGTACACTTTCATCCCTCTGTCCGCGAACAACTGCGCGAAGTGTATCGACGGGCAGATGAAGAAGTAGTCGCCGACCACGTCCGCGATCATCTTCTGGTACATGTATCCGTTGTTCAGCTCCTCCCAGTCGGTGTACTGCGGCACAGAGAAGAGGAGAAATGCACTCCGGTTAATGGAAGCGACGAGTTTTCGTGTGTACGCGGCGGTCGCAGGGAGATACGGTCCGTTTGGAATTAGATAATGGCACGCGTTTCGCGGAGTGTGCGCCCCGCATCGTGAATATATCGATACGGTAAAGTTTCGGGGGGCGAATGCTTGGGAATTTATTGTGTTTGAACGGTTCCGTGTGTGGGAAATTTGTTGTACTTGAATTAGTTTGACGCTCGAGTGTATTTATTATTGTAGTTCGAGGATTTGGGGATTGGTTGTGATGCTCGATCGGTGTTTGGGAATTTGTCTTGGTCGCTTTTTGTTTCGGATTGTATCGTGGTTAAGTGGGTTTTGAGTTTGAACGGTTTTTGAAGGCGTTTAGTTTGTTTGGATTGTTTTAGGTTTGAGCGAGATTGAGGTTTTAATTAGTGGTAAGTTGGTGGGTAAAAATTGTTATTACAAGTTGTATGAATTATTAGTTATCTAGATAATCATACAAAAATTCCCTATCCCATAATAAAAGTATCAACCACACTATACAATACAACACCATACACATCAACCCTCGCTATTCCAACTTTTTTATAAAAATTAAATATAACCAATGAAATACAACTAAAAATTATAATTACAAATTATATAAATTATAACTTCTCTAGATAATCATATAAAAATTCCCTATCCCATAATAAAAATATCAACCACACTATACAGTACAACACTATACACATCAACTCTCATTATCCCAGCCTTTCTACAAAAATTAAATATCACCAATGAAATACAACTAAAACTTATAATTCCAAATTACATATTATATCTTCTCCACATAATCATACAAAAATTCCCTATCAAACAACAAAATTCCCTAAAACCAACCGAAAAATACCTCACCAAACCGATCATCCCTTAAAATTCGTTGCTAAAAGAAACTAAGAATATCGATATTCGGTCTCGTTGCAACCGGTACGCATTCTGTTGCGTTCAAATGGATCTCCGTGTAACCAGCCGTTCTCGATGGAGGGCAATGGCCCGAAAAGAATTTTTTAATGAAAGAAGAACGACGTCGTTCCGCCACGGTATCGGTGCCCGGTTTCCATATTTCAGCCGACGTTCAAACAACAAGCCGGCGCTCCGGTAAAATTCACGGCACAATCATGCTCCATTTATCACGACGGCCACGGGAGCGTTGGAGAGCCGCTCGGCCGCGATACGCGGCAATTATTGCTCCTGTTTTCGTGTAAATAGAACGGGGAGCCCACCTATCGCTCTCGCGCGCGCTAATCGCGGGACACGAGTATCGACGGCCGGGGGTGGATGAAGATTTCCTCGATTGGATTACGATCTCACGATCCACTTGCCTGGTGTGTGAATAATGTCATGGGGAATGGGAGGGATGCTTTGTAATGTTTAATGGGAATATTGTTTTGGTGCTGTGTGATGTTGAAGTAGGTTTGAGATGGATGGTGGTGGATGTGAAGGATGATTTGTAGGGTTTATTGGGAATATTTAGTGCTTTGGTGAAGTATGATGTTGAAGTAGGTTTGAGGTGGATGGTGGTGGATGTGAAAGGTTTGTAATGTTTAATGGGAATGTTTATTGGGAATATTTAGTGTTTTGGTGAAGTATGATGTTGAAGTAGGTTTGAGATGTATGATAGTGGACGTGAATGGTTTGTAATGTTTAATGCGAATGTTTATTGGGAATATTTAATGTTTTGGTGGTGTGTGATGTTGAAATAGGTTTGAAGTGGATGATGGTGGATGTGAATGGTTTGTAATATTTAATGGGAATATTGTTTTGGTAGTGTGTGATGCTGAAATAGGTTTCAGATGGATAATGGTGGATGTGAATGGTTTGTAATGTTTAATGGGAATATTGTTTTGGTAGTGTGTGATGTTGAAGTAGGTTTGAGATTGATGATGGTGGATGTGAATGGTTTGCAATGTTTAATTTAATTATTGAGAATATTTTGGTGAAGTATTTGTAATGTTTGATATGTTGTAATAAGTAGTGTACTTTAGTTTGTTGCTAAGTGTGAACGTTAATTTTAGTGGTTACATAAAGAAGTTACTTGCAAGACACCCGTTGGACACGATAGACACTACATAACCTGCATAATATCAAAAGAAATCTAAAGAAACATAACAAAATCAAGTTTCTAGATGAAAAACAATAAAATTTCTAATTTCTCAACCAATTTCGAAAGCTTACTCCTAACAAATTACGCAACCTAACAACCTATCGAAAATCAAGATTTCATCCATAAAATCTAAAAACCAACAAAATCAAATTTCCACGTGAAAGCCAACAGTATTTCTGATGCATCTCTAAATTGCCGAACCTAATCCTATCCTTACTCGCAAACCACCCGTTAGACACGATAGAAGCGGTTCCCGATACGTCGGCGTTCCCTTGCCTATCCGCTTCGAAAAGTTATCGCGAACTTTTAATAGCCAATTCCGATCTTTGGTTGATATTCGCGGAAGAATCCCGGCCTCGGCGCCAGCCGACGCCTCTTCGGCTGTTCTCTGTCGGCGTCGTGACGCAAGCACCGCGAGCATGCGTCCGGAAGTGAAACAGAATCGAGGATAAAGCTCAATAGAGAGAGAGAGAGAGAGACAGAGAGAGAGAGAGAGAGAGAGAGAGAGAGAGAGAGAGAGAGAGAGAGAGAGAGAGAGAGAGAGAGAGAGAGAGAGAGAGAGAGAGAGAGAGAGGGTGAGAGGGAGACGGGGAGAAGTCGAACGAGCTTGGAATACCATTCCTCCTCTGCTACAATGGATTTATGTAGATCAACCTTCGATTAGGTTTCCTTTTGATATTCCGTCTGTTCCAGGGATCGCGAGAAAGACGCGCGCGCGCAGGAGCTGTCCCTGGGACAAGTGCTGGATGTTTCGACAATTAAATGAACGGATGTTTCTAAGAGAAGAGATGATTTTAAGAGCCTTTTAGTAATTGGTTTCGTTTACGAGGAGGGAGTGTTGTGTGAATGTTGGTGTAATATTTTGATATTTAATGGTTATTTAATAATTGTTATTATTCTGGATGGTAGAAATTCTGTATAAAGGAAGAGTAATATTCTGTAATGTTTTTTAATAATTAAGTAGTAATTGTTTCTCTTAGGAAAGGGTAGAATGTAATGTGAAGAATATTTGGGTAATATTTTGATTTTTAATAGTTATTTAATAATTGTTATTATTCTGGATGTTAGAAATTCTGTATAAAGGAAGGATGAACATTGATAGCTATGTAACTATATAACAAATTTGTTAATAGTTATTTTTCTGTTCCTAGTTTGTTCCTTAATAATTAAGTAACAATTGTTATCACTCTGGATATTGGAAATTATATATATAGGAATTTTTTTCAAATTATTTTCCAACGAGAATAATTAACAATATTTTGAATGGAACAATAATCCTGTATTTGCAAGAAGTAGTAATTATTTTTCAATTATTGAATTACCATTTAAAATTTTTCATCTATCCAATCGCTGTAGCGAACAACCATTGATTTTTTCATTGTGCTCTAAAATTTTCAAAATGTAACAGAGGCTTTAGACATCCATTCAAATGATCAAACTTCGAAACTATATACATTGTTCTGCGAGAATAGATACAAAAAACGAGTGAGAGATAGAGAGAGAAATTTGAGTAAACGAGGATTGACGAGAGCTGCATTAAAAATTTATAACGACATCTATAGATTACAATAATTTGGGTGTTTCAATTTTACGATTGCTCTTTCGATGATGGTTTCAAACGCAATGGCAGATGCAGTTTAATTAATCGAGTTCAAAGGGATTTCCGATGTAAAATTCGGTGTAACGTATTCTGCTTTAATTAATGATAATATAACAATTGCTTTTTGATTTAATGAAATTACACAGGGTGTGCGTTTACTTAAAATAATAATCATATTATTATTCTCGTGATATTATAATTATTTATGTCTTCTCACTCTTTCTACATAACATTTGCATTTAATTATCCCGCTTCACTTGTAAATCAGAGCTAATTGAAATGTAAGCTCACATTAGATTCACGTTGCATGCGTTTTTATAAATAGCCGTTCTTGAACTTACTTTTACATTTATATTCATTTATTCATAACCTACATTTAACCCAGATCTAATCTTGCGATGTATTCATGTTTAATACGTTCCATGTAACTTAATAATTAGCTCCCTCCGAAGTGTGAATGTAAAAATACGCAGCCCTTAAATACTTTGAACTTGAGAATAATTAATCAATCGATATTAAAAATACGAGAAACGTGTATTTACATTCTACTCAATATTTTTAAAACACTTCGTTATTCTAATAACCATAAAATTAGAACTTACAGAGTCATTAATGAATTCTTCTTATTTCCCATCTGTTATACAATACACTTGATCGACAATTTATTCAATATCTTTATATTCTTTAAACAAATCCCTATTTTCCAACAAATCACAACAAAGTTTTTCTAAGCATAATTCATAAAAATCATATATCAAGGGGTAAACTCACATTAATTATAAATTAAACAATTGATACCCATATTACTCCATATATTAGATATTACTCCATAACAAAATTCAATATGTTTAACACTAGAACTGCAAGACATATCAAAAAGACATTCCTAATTTCTCAGAAATCATTAAAGAAATTAATTCCAATTAATCTGCAAACTGAATCGAAAATCAATTAAACTGTCAACACATTACTCATCAAGTTTCCATGGAGAAATTTCAAAAAGTCAATTCAACAGCTCGGTAATTTTAGTGTTATAATCTTTTAACAACAATATACCTACAATCATAAATTAAATAACTAAATCTAAATGAATTCCCTTGTTCCCAACCAAAAAAAAGGAATAACAATAGAAAAATGCATTTCACCGAATTTTCAGTTTTTCTGGAATTCTCTAGCTCACAAAATCAAATGTAATTGATCGATGGGAAATTGGAGCGAGGGTGAGCGGGGCTGTGGAAGCGTGGGCGAGCCACGGAGTGCCTCCACGGCGAGTTAAGTCGATAAGCTAACCGCGTGGCTGAATTTAAAGCACAGCTTACAGGTAGTACAGCGAGGTTCAACGCATGAGAATTGCCTGTCACGTGTAATTATAGGCCTGATCGGGAATCAGATTTACCGAGCGACCGCGATCATCGACAAGAAAACCGGGTCACGCGGCCGCGCCGAATAAACTTTCCTTAATATCATCGTAAAATTAGCTCCGTCGACGATGAACCCTGAGAACCCTCCTAAATTAATCTAGGATCGATTACAATTACACTTCGAACGTTTCATTTTACTCTGAGTATGGGGATGAATATTAATATTCGATGGAACTCCTAGTCCGATTGAAATTGATTCCTTAATTTTAGAAATCATTAGGTAGATTGTGTTTTGTGATTGCTTATTAATTTAGGATTGACTGCAATTACACTTGAAACGATTCATTTGGTACTGAGTGTGGCGGACGAATATTAATATTCGAAGGAACTCCTAGTTCGATTGAAATTGATTTCTTAATTTTAGAAATGATTAGGATTGTGTTTTGTGATTGTTATTAGCCAAGTTGATTTTATTTTGATGTAAGTGGAATTGAGAGGAATTTTTATTAGTATAATGAAAGTTTTGGTTTTCTCAGATGGTAGGTGAATTATATTTTGTGATTGATTAACTGAAACTGAAAGAGACTTGTATCATTTGAAATATAATTGGTCGAGTTCTTGAAATATTAGGTAAATTATATTTCATAATTGGCATTAGATCATTTCAAAAATATCTCCTATGAAAATCTCCTTTTTCAAAGTCGAAAAGCTCTAACTCTCACTTCTTCAAATCGAACAAAGACAGACATTTCGATACTCTACAACTAACATACAAATCCTTCTCTCTAAAAAACAATCTAGAATACTCCAAACATAATTCCATTATTAAACAACTTAACCAAAATATACCACGCGTTCGACATAAACCACAAATACAAGAAGACCAACCAAACGAAACACAGCACACCTTAAATTTCACAATCAACACCAACGCTAAATCCCAAACATCTCCTAAACAAACTACCAACCTCCGTCGAAACAATTTCTAAACAAATCAAACCTCAGAGGATCGCTTATCCTCTCAGCCAAAAACCCAGCTGTCCCGTATCACCTCCCCCTGTCCCGGATTTGTCGCCAGGCGAGAGGAAAGTTGTTTAATTTCCTAGCGGAACGCGCCACGCCGAATTATCCACGGCAGCTTTGATGTCGGGGCTTTCGAAAGCGGCATTGAGCGGCGCGGCTCTTTCGTTGCACGCTTAAAGCCTAAGCTTCCTCAGGATTCCGGATGGGGAAGCTTTGTTTCCGCGCGTGCCGCGCCGTTTCCACGGCCCGGAACGATCGTTCACGATCCCCCCCCATCGCCGCCCCCGTACAGTTCGCCGACGTTGTTGCCCTTATTCCGGGGGCTTCTTAATGGCGGCGCCGCTCGTAACAGCCGGAACCGCCGGAAAAGCGACTTGAATAGACTGTATCGTTTCGACGACTTTCAATTGTGCGCCTAACTGCTAACGACAGTGACTCACTCTTTCCACCGTTTCATTCGACTGTTCCTTCTGTTCGTAATTCGAGCGTGAACGCGTTGACTGTTATATTTCCAGGGAGTACACTGCCTCTTTGTTGGGAAAGACGGCTGCTGGGATTTATTGGTGTTGGCTGTAGAGGGTTTGTTTGGGAATGTCTGAGAGGAGTATTTTGGTTTAGGGTTTTTGCGTAGTTTTTGGGTAGGGTTGGTGTGGGGAGTTTAGAGGGTTTTTGGGGTGGGTGTAGGGGATGATGGGGTTATGAGATTTGTGGGAGGTATGTTGAATTGAAGGGGTTGGAAGGATGTTGAGGTTAGGGAGATGCAAAGATTGAGGGTAGATTGGTGTGAGATTTAAAGATTTAGGTTAGGTTGAAGTGAGATTCAAAGATTGAGGCTAGATTGAAGAGAGATCCAAAGATTGAGCTTAGATTGAAGTGAGGTCTAACGATTGAGGCTAGGTTGAAGAGAGATCCAAAGATTGAGGCTAGATCGAAGTAAGATCGAAAGATTGAGGTTGACTGAAGAGAGATCCAAATATTGAAGCTAAGATGAACTAAAATAAACAGCCAAATTAGATTTACGATCCAAAATAAATCCAAACTCAAACTGAACCACAACTAAACTATTCCGAATAAAGATCCATAAAGAATCCATTCCAATAAAACTAATATTCAAAGAAGACCGAAGTTAATACAAATAAAAATCCCCAAACTATCAGAATCCTCTCAAACCGAGAAACCCAAATTACCGAGGTTCAAAGAAGCTCCACCGAAAATCAAAATGAAATTCCCACCCCGAAGTTACTCGCATATTTATGCAAAACTCAAGAGAGTTTAATCAACGTTCAAATTATATCTACCAAGATCTAGGTTAGGTACAAACAACGGCCAAGTTTATATCACCATTGGAATCCCGCCAAGAGAGGTGCCCACTTATTCACAAAATTCAAGAGAGCGTGCCGCGAGACAGAGACGGAACGACATGGAAATTTTCATTAAACCGTGGAAAATATGTGGGAGAGTTTCCCTTTGGGCTGTTTCACGGTAACGTGGCTCTCTCGCCACTCTGAAACAGCCGAATTTACGAGGCCGATCCGGAAAATTCAAGGACGTGAAATATTATATTTATGGGGAAAGCGAGAGCCTGGAAGAAAGTACGTCCATATTTAACGCCAACGACGGGGAAAACGGACGAGCATAGTAGATCCCCGGTTTGCCAACTTTCTCAGACCGACGGGACGCCGACACTTCCTGTGTCTTTGCGGAGCCATTCATTATTACAGGCTTGGATCTTTATTCAAAACGAAATGTCTTGGACGCAATTTACAGAGACGCTGCTTAAATGGACTTTACTTGCCTCGTAGAGGAATGTAATATTCATTCGTACCAGGAACAATATTCTTCCTTTGTACTTGCGCTTTTGAGACTTAATGCAGGCAACAATTTTGTTATACTTGTTTGTATTAATTTTGGTGGTACCTGTCTGTAGGTTACAATTATATTAAAAATAAATCTTTATGGTGAAAACAAAGGAAGATACTTTAATTTTATTATGATTTTATTTTTAATTAAGATAAAGTTTCTATTAATTTTTTATGTGGTACCTGCCTATAAGTTACGATTATATTAAAAATAAATCTTTATGTTGAATGCAAAGATCCTTTGATTTTATTATGATTTTGTTTTTAATTAAGATGAGTCTTTTGGTTTTAGTATAATTTACTATAGATAATAGACTATATTTTAGAAATAGACAAATTAAAGAAAGTACAATCTAAACGAGGAAAAGAAGTACTTAAATAAGTCTTTCACGATAAGTTAAATATAAGTATTCTATTAAGAAACTGTTAAATTAAATGTTATATAAGTAACAAGTTAATTAGAACCTGTATCATATTTTATATGTATAAATAAGAAATATGAAGTATGTATGTATATATAAACCAATAAAGTTATGCAACTTTTTAAATTAGGGATCTGATGTTTATAACATGTAAAAACAAAATGTTTTCACTTCTGTCGTGCATAAGACATAAATCAGTTTTCAATTTCCAATGTTTAATTCCATTAAAGAAACAAATATTAGACACTGTTATTCAGAGAAATATGTAAACAAATGAGTTGTTATAAATATATTATAGCATACGGTGTTTTTCCTGTCCACGGAACTGTCAGGTGCAAATTAGTTTCAATAAAGAAATCCCGAAACAATGGATTAAAGCAATCTCGAAGATGAAAGGACCCTCGAATCGTAGCGGTAGCCAATTTGTTCATCGCGTCTTGTTTATCGCGTCAATAAATCCGAGAGCAGTACAAAAGAGAACGACGATCCATTAATATTACCCGCGTTACGAATTTATTACCGGTCTTATTGTTCCGTGAATCTCGAGGGACGGCCGGGTCTCCATTAATTCGACTTCTGGTGCACTCTGTCTGGCCGTTCAGATTTATCACGAGCCGGTGCCCTTTCGACGGACATAACCTTCATAACCAAACATTTCGGTACCGGTATCACGCACTACGCTCATTATTCTGTTCCACTGTTTGCTTGAGATTTCAGTCTATTATTTTGTAAGCGCCATAATTCTGTGGTACCAGAATTTATTAAGGAAGAATAGGAGAAAAAGAATTTAAACTATTTTTTTTGAAAAATATTTTTGTTATTTTAAGAATGTTGGGTATAAAAAAATTGTTTGTATAAGACAAGTGATGTAGCTATAATTCTGTGGTACTGGAAGTTATTGAAGAATAGGAGAAAAGAAAGTAAACTTTTTTTTTCGGAAAAATATTTTTGTCATTTTAAGATTGTTGGGTGTAGGAAAATTTTTTGTATAAGATGAGTGTTATTTTATATGTAGCTATAATTCTGTGGTATCAGAATTTATTGAAGAAGAATAGGAGAAAAAGAATTTAAATTTTCTTTTTGGAAAAATATTTTTGTTATTTTAAAATTGTTAGGTATAAGAAAATTGTTTGTATAAGATGAGTTATTTAATATAGATGATGAATTATATAATATTTTATATATAATAAGATGAGTGTTATTTTGTATGTAGCCATAATTTTGTGGCACTGGAAGTTATCGAAGAAAAATAGAAAAAGAAGGAATTCTTTAATCTTTCTTTCGGAATAAATTTTGTTATTTTAAGATTCCTGGTTATAGGAAAATTCCTTATAAAAGATGAATGATATCTTGTGTGTAGTCACAGTTGTATATCAAAAGTTATTAACAGAAACAGGAGAAATAAAGATTCTAAACATTTCTCTAAAACCTCCTTTCCCAATTTTCCTAATTAAAGAAGTCAATTAATCCACTTTCTATATGCAAATCTACACATGTAAACTTCCATTTCCTCCAATAAATTCCACCCCTTCTCCCGAAGATCATCACATTTTTCCAAAGCCGCATCCGAAACGGAAACGCAGAATAAACAATGAAACAATTATTACACCACTCCCTTTCAATGTACGTATCCGATTTCTCCGCCGCAAGGCCGCAATGAAAACAGAAATTCCCGTGAACGACGCGATAATTGCGATATTGGTTCTCTTAATTCGTATCCCTGAAGATTGATCGAGCTTCGAGTGCCTCGGCACACTCGGTGTGTCGTTTTGTCCCGCGGCGAAACGGCAACCGGCGGCGGCAAAAAGTTCGGCACACTTGTCGATAGAAAAATTATTTCCCCCGATGGTGCTCGACGAATTTTCCCCCGTTTAATTAATCGAATGAAACTCGTCGGGAGGGTCGCACGCGCGCCGGTGCCATTTTAACGGGCACCGCGTTTCAATAATTCGACGACGACTCTCGTTGAACGCGGCGTATCGAGCAGCGAGTCACGAAAAATAAGCTAACGAGGAGGGAGAGTCGCCGTCGGGAATTGCCGGGGCAGAGCTCAACTCCTTCGCTTCGCGCAGTTGTACGTTACGGGGAATTTTCAATTGACCGTTTCCCTGCCGCGTTTCTTGTAACAGTTTTCCCGAGGTCAGCGGTCCTTCTTTCTAACGCGGCCTTTCCATTGATTGGCGGCTCGGTTCTGCCTCGTTTCCCTTTCCTCGGTTATTAATTTTCTCCTGGCGTGGACCCGCCCATTTTTTTAATAGCCACGCCCACTTTCGCTTGGCCCCGCCTATTTTCTGTTAAGACTTCTCAGGCTTAATTGGGGAGATTGTTCGCCGAGAGGTTACGTTCAACTTCCAGGGCTGTTGTAGTTTTGAGTGGCTTCTTCTGACTCGCCACGCCCTCTGGATAATGATTCCACCTACTTTTTATTTAGATCGTATAACATTTGTCTGACTAGTTGTAGTTTTATTGGGTTGTAATAGATTCGTGTGGAGTGATTTGATCTAGTGTCGATTGTTTGTAAATTTGATTATCTAGCGATAGTTTAAAGTATTAGTAATTAGTCCCGCCTACTTTCAGGGCGCTGAAATTCTCATTTGACTTCTTTTAGTTTCGATTAGTTTGTAATCGTTTCAAACGATCTGGTTCTCAGTTAGCCTGTTTTACTTTCGACTACTGTGTTCCCAGTCTAGCCCTCTAAACTCCGTCCATTGGTTATTAGCCCCGCCCACTTTCAGACACATCCTCCAATCTCTATTTAACTTCTTCCAATTCGTGTTCGCTCTTAAGAGCTCTCCTTTGCCCATTCGTTTTTCAATTATCCTCACGTTTCAACTAGATCCTCCCACTCTTAACAAGCCCAACCCACTTTCAGCTCACACTTTAAACTTCCCTCCAACTTTTCCGAATTCTTTACTCCTAATACTTTCAATTAACCCACTCGCGTATCGATTAACTTCGTTCTCCAACGAGCCTCATCTACCACTTACTATCTCCATCAACTATCAACCGAATTCTCCCACTTTCCCTTAGCCCCTCCCACTTTAAACAAGCCCCGCCCAATTGCTTACAATTATCCCAACATCCACAATTAAATTTCCAACACAGTTTCCCCGTGTTCCTTTCCCTTACCTCAACGAAGCAAGAAATTCCGCAGCGATATCAATGATGATCCAAATAGAGACGTATCTCTTGTCACGCGCCCCGTATAATTCACGGAGCGAACGTGTCGGCTGTCTTCGGACGACGGAGCGCGCTTGTTCGTGCGACGGGGACGCGTTACGCGCGCCAGATTACGTGTTCCGCGCGAAGATACTGGCTGGTTTGATTAAAGCCTTGAACCAGACCTCGCCCGGCAATGGTGTCGTATTGCCGAGCCGAGGAAAACCGTTAATTCCCGGCTGTCTGTCGCTGGAACGGCCGAGGACACGCGCGGAAATCGGAGACGTCGAAGGCCGGGCTAAGTCCGTTACATCGTGCGTTTTATTAACCGCCGCCCGGCCGGAGTGGGCGGAGCCTCGCCGTCGTTCGGAAAACGATAAGGAATCACGGTTCATTTGCGTATGTGTAACAGGAACTTGCGTGCCGATAATCACGGGGACATTCGCGTGGAACAGCGGTTCTCATTCGACAGTGAACGCACGCCGAAGCTTAATGGCTGTGAAATTATGGGATTTAAAAACGGTAGCAGCTGATCACGGAACTCCTTGGAAATTCCTGGGAAAAGAATTCTCACGAGATCTGCCGATTGCACCGTCGAATATAACCGGAAAATCTGATACAGGGCGTTCCATAATTATAGTAATCGAACCTCACAAACCACTGTTCGAGATGTAGATTAAGTTATTAACAATCATAGATTGAGATACGGAGTACTACTTTGTTCTAATATTAAAGAATACCATACACTACAGGGTGTTTCAAATTGGAGGGACTGAATCTCAAATATCCGAATATCTGATATTAAATGACTGAAAACTCGTTGCTAAAGTATCTATACCATTTCCCATCAGTGTATACAAGACAGACAAGTATACAGGGCGTTCCAAAATTCAACACTTCACGTTCCACACCTAAATAGTCCAAACGAAATAACTACCAACGGAACACAATCAAACCATTAAACATTTCCTCACTAAATTACATCGAAAAGTCGGGAACCGAACTACAGGGCGTTCCAAAATTCAACACTTCACGTTCTGCGTCTAAATAATCCAAACGAAACAACTACCAACGAAACACAGCCAATTATACATTTCTTCACTAAACTACATCGAAATTCGCGAACCGAACTACAGGCTGTTTCAAAGTTCAACAATCGAACTTCGCAACGTTCCCTATGCGCCGATATCGAACTGCCAATGATTCTCCTTAAAACATCAAATCCTCCGCTACCGCTACGCCGAAGAAAACTCCTCGAGCTACCCTACAGGCTGTTCCAAAGTTCGATCGAGTCTCAGCGGTGATATTTAAATTGCGCATCCCTATCGAACAGTGCCAGTTCTTCGGCCCCGGGGGTTCCCGGAGAGAGGATCACGGAGCTCGCAGTTTCGTTTCATTAAACTCCCGGTCCGGCGCCGCGGCACAAAGTAATCTTTGAGCAATCAAAGTTGCCCGGGCCGATTCATCAACTTAACTCCGGCCCGCCGCCTCTTTCCTCCGCTAATCCGAGCCCATCTAACTCGGACCTAATAATTTCTGGATGCGTTCCGCGCCGGGTAACGTCCGAGGGAGCCGAAACCGGCGAAGATTGGCTGCGACCGTTGCGGGAACTCGAACGGGAACGCGAGAAAATGGAGCGGCCCTCGCGAGGATGTCGATCGATCGACGGTAACGTTAATTATCGCCGACTAAGGGGGCAGAGGACTAATTAATCGGAAGTTAAGCGGCGGGGAAATCGAGGTCGGCGCGTCACGCGGAAGCACGGGCTTCCAGGCGTTGAATAATGGTGTCCTTTTAACCCTTCCGTCCTGTGTTTTAGATTTCAGGTGATTTTATGGTGAGTTTGGTAATGCTTGCTTTTTGGTTTAATTGTTTCGTTGGGTTTTGAGCGACGATTGCTGGAGACGGAATGTATTGGTAATTGAAGTTTGATTGCATGATGAATTAAGGATTGGTTTAAGCTTTATTGGTGTTTGGAGTATTGATGTTTCTGATGTTGAGATTTTAAATATTGATGATTTGAATATTGGTATTTAAATGTTGATGAGTGGAGTATTGATAGTTCGGATATTGGTGTCTCTAACGTTGATATTTCGAATATTAACATTTCGAATATTAAAATTTCGAATATTGATATTTCGAATATTGATAGTTTAAATATTAATATTTCTAACATTAATATTTCTAACATTAATATTTCGAATATTGATAGTTCGAATATTAATATTTCTAACATTGATATTTCGAATATTCGTATTTATAACGTTGATATTTGAAATATCGTTACTTCGAATATTAAAATTCAAATGTTGATAATTCGAATATTGATACTTGGAATACTGATACTTCGAATATTGAAATTCCCACTATCAGTATTCTTAATATCCAAACCAAAAAATCACTAAATAGCAACTGACAAAATAAATAATAAATGTTTCAATATTCAACAAATATTTTACTCCCTTCAAAACACAAATAATACTAAATATATCACAGTTAATTCTCATAATACAAGAGTATATAGTACCACTCATAAATGCATGGACTATTAGTCGAATACAGCAGCGAAAGGGTTAACTCGTCAGTCGTTTACGCTTCCACTTTTTGTCCACGATGGAACCAGCCGGCAACAGGTTCCCCGGGGAATCCCGTAGGCCTCGATTCCCCGGTGGAAAACGAGACTCTGTCCCCTCCTTCCTTCCTTTCACGCCGTCTCGCTGGAAAATTTGTTTGCCGAAGAAATTTCCACGAGGAGGAACAAACGTAAGGTCTTATCGGGGTAAATTCATCGACACGCGCGGTTTTATTTGGAACACACCGGGTGTACCGGTTGCTTTCGATCGAATTATACGTTTATTATATAACAGATATTCATCATGAATGATGGACATTTATTTTTGGATGAATCTTGATTTTTGGGAGTTATAAATTGTGTTAAAAGTTGGTTGAAGGTTGTTTTCTTGTGAATATAGTATGATTGGTTATATGTTTTTAATTGGAAAATATTTACTGTTTGTTTAATTGAATAAATAATTGAGTAAATTTTATATAATGCTATGAATGTTCGAGGATTTGTTTAAGTAATACTGATTTGGGATTTTGAAATGACATTTGAAAAGAGATTTTATCAAAATCGTTACGTTTCGAGTATTTTCTTTTTATTGGTAAATAATTAGAAGTTAATTGATAAGTTTATTAAATAGTTTCTTAGAAAGAGATTGCAAGGAAAAGGATGGAATTGAAATAGACGGTTTTGACCTGGTCAGCAGCTCCACCATTAATTCCCATTGTTCACGTCCCACTTTAACATTACCAACACTCGAGAACCAATATTTCATTACTTTACCAACTTCCTGACATTCGAAAATTATCCAACAATTCTCCCAAAAGGAATAAGGAGCAAAACGAAAGGTAACGGTCGAAAACTTTGCGTCGCCCGTATAATGGAGATAAAGAATGGCGTGGAATCGAAATACGGTCTTGTCGTTTATGGCAGTGGTTCTTAATCTTTTTTATCCATGGTTCGGATAAAGATAAACAACTAGATGTTGATAATTAAAATCGTTCACAATTAAAAGTATATCTTCAAACTTTATTCTAAAGAAAATTTAATGAAACAGCAATTGTAATTTTCCAATTTTTCAACAGTAATTAGAACTATATCTTCAAACTTTATTCTAAAGAAAATTTAATAAAATAGCAACTGTAATTTTTTAATCTTTCAACAGTAATTAGAACTATATCTTCAAATTTTATTCTAAAGAAAATGTCATGAAACAGCAACTGTAATTTTTCAATCTTTCAACAGTAAATAGAACGATATCTTCAAACTTTATTCTAAAGAAAATTCAATAAAACAGCAATTACAATTTTTCAATCTTTCACTGCAAACAAACCATAAATCAAACATTAGCCCTACCTCATCAATACTCTTAATCTTTAAGCAAATCCAACTGTTCAAGAACCTAATGACAAAAGCACAATGACAATAGAAAACAGTTTCCTCCAACAAACTCCACGAAAAGCACAAAAATCCAAATACTTCATACATCTCTTCACATCGTAGGCATTCTGCACTTCCAAATTTCCCAAAAATATATCAAAATCTCACGAAAAACCATTCATCTCCAACAAATCAAACGCCTCTCTGAAGCACAGGTTGACAACCACTGTACCACAGCGTAACTCCGCCCGCAGCGAAACTTCTCGAAGCGCTGCCCTCTCGAGCGGGCAGCTTTATTTCTCGTCGTTGGGATTGTTTCGGGCGAGTGTCGTTTCAGTTTCGGAAGGAACGTGTCGCCGGACAAAAGGCGGAGGCGTCCGAGCCGGACCGATAGACAATGGCCGGGACATTTTTGTTTAAATAATCTTCGGACGATCTCCGGAACGCCTCGGAGAGGTCCTGACAAGCCGTGCGACCGCTCAAGAAGAAAAGATCCGGCCTCCTCCATTCGGCTGTCCCGTGTTCTTTCTTCGGTCGACCTACTTCAGGAGAAAGGACTCGTTCGAGTCCCCCTCCCCCTGCCCCCACCCTCGCACCCGAGGCTTCCAGGCGGAACGGTGTTTAGCGTATCTATTTCTATCAAATATAGGTCGACCCTCTGTTTCGCCAGGATTAACCCTTCGTGGATTGCGGGACGGCATTCGGGATTCTGTCCCGCGAGCTGGAATGATTTTGCGTTCGAGTTTCGGGTTGGACCCTGGGGTCACGTGGAAATTTGTTTATGGGATGTTTCTTTTTGGGTGAGCTTTTGTGTGGATGGTGGGGAGTTGTAGGGATGATTTGGAAGGGGTGAAAGATGTTGGGAATGATGGTGTAGGAGTAAGTTGGGAGTTATTTAGAAATGATAATGTGGTGTAGAAGTAATTTAGAAATAATTTCGGAATAATTTGGAAATAATAATGGTGTAGAAATTATTTAGAAATGATAATGGTGGGGTAGAAGTAATTTAGAAATAAGTTGGAAATAATAATGGTGATGTAGAAATTATTTGGAAATAATATTGGTGATGTAGAAATTATTTAGAAATGATAATGGTAGTATAGAAGTAATTTAGAAATAATTTAGGAATTATTTAGAAATAATATTGGTGATGTAGAAATAATTTAAAAGTAATATGGTGGTATAGAAATAATTTAGAAGTAGTAGTAATGTAGAAATTACTTAGAAATGATAGTATTATAACAATAATTTATAACAGAAATAACAGTATTATAGAAATAATTTAGAAATGATTAGTAGCTTTCACATCGAATGAAAGTTAGATTTTATAAGTAGGGTTAACCTTAGATTCTACTATTCCAAATGAAATAAAACTTAGACATTCACTTTCTAATCTAAACAGAAAATAGCTTGTAACATTCCACACGAAATAAAACTAAAATACTCATGTCCAATTTAAATAAAAAACATAACATCTCAGAATAAAACATCTCAGACAAAATAAAACTAAGATACCCATTTTCTCAATAAAACAAACAGACTTTTAGTTTTCATATTGAACTCAAGTGTTAGTCAACCTTCACACAGTCCTAAATGCAACCGAAGATTATACAGACCGTGTTTGTGACGCAACGTGCCCGAAGAGGGTATCGCTGCAACGGGGATTGGCGTACGATATGGCTGTCCGTTTTCTTCGACGTTATCACCGACCAGCCCTTAAGTACGTGGTAACAGCTATTACGAGTGTCAGCCGTTGTTTCACCGGACCGACCGTATTTACCAGTAATTTACGACGCGGCCGTAAACGACAACCGTCGGGAATCGATACCTCCCTCGTCGCGCGACGTGATTATCTTGTTTTGCGGTTGGGTTTGGTTCGTTCAATTGAAACACCAGGCAGTTTTAACGGTCCGATTCCTCATATCGCCTTTCCACCATGGGATTTTTCTTCTGTACCTCTTTTTAGGTTAAAATTAATATGGCGTCGGAAATGAAACATTTTGTAGCGTACTTAAAATTAGGGGTGGTTTTTATGTCTTCGTTTTGATGGTTTTGAGATTATTTAAGAAATGTGGAGCACTTTAACGTGGAAAATTAATTTTGTACTTTTTTAGGTTCGAAGGTATTTGTTTCTATGTTTGTATGAATATTGGAAGGATATTTATTATTGTTTTATGTAGAATGAATGATTAAATAAGAAATTTTATCCATCTCAAGTCACAGCTGAAGAAATAATTTAGACCTGAGAGATAATTTATATTTATATGTACTAAGAGATAATTTATACCTTAATAAATAATTAAATAATAAATATTACCCATCTCGAGTCACACTTTATAAATAAGCAATTGAATGACAAATTTTATCCATCTCAAGTTATAGCTTTAACACTGAAACCACCTAAAATTCACAAGGTTTTGAAGATAAAAATAAATATTAAACGAGACACGTAACAAATATGAAACTAATATTAGTGTCAAATAAAATATATATATATATATAGGTAAAATATAATATATAAAATATATATATTAAAGGTACACGAAATAAAAATAAATATTGACCGAGATGCACAAAGAGAAAATAAAAGTCAGCGTGAAATTAAGTGAACATTCAAAATGTCGTTCAATTAACAATGTCAAAACACTCGAATACTTTCGAGTGAATCGAATCCATTACTGGACGGAGATAAACGGTTAAAAAGTAAGCAAAGTCAAGAAGCGTATCAAAGTTCCTGGAAGATGTAGGCACAGGTGGCACACAGGGACGTTTCGCGCGACTCCACGGGGTAGATTTAAGGGGTGGCCACTTATCGAGACTGCAGCGTAACCGCGTGGCTTGATTTACTGGCTCGATAACCGGGGACCATTAATATCAAGCGGAGAACGCGACCAGCACATCCCGCATGCCGCCTGGTCGGCCATGTAACTCCCACAACCCCCTATTCTTTCCACTGGAGCGCAACACCATGGCAGTTACAGCGAAATAAATTAACTTCTTTGAATGGTTAATGAATCCTAGTAACTGTCTCCCATATTGTTCATCGCTGGGGGAATTATTACATTAATAACGTAATGAGTTAGAAATATTGTGTTAATAAAATAACGAGGAATGGGAGAAATTAATTTCTGAATTAATTAGGAAACATTGTGTTGACTGGAGTGCAACACCATGGCAGTTACAGCGAAATAAATTAACTTTCTTGAATAGTTAATGAATCCTAGTAACTGTCTACCATATTGCTCATCGCTGGAGGAATTATTATATTAATAACGTAACGAATTAGAAATATTAATGTTGAGAAATATTGTGTTAATAAATTAACGAGAAATGGGAGAAATTAATTTCTGAATGAATTAAGAAGTATTATGTTAATAAAATAAATAAAAATAAATAAAAATAAAATTGTGTACGTTGATTTCTTAAAAACAGGATTTTATTTAATGAAATAATTGTAGGTTAAGAGTGTGGATTGATTAATCTGTTATGCTTAATTAAGGATTAATTCTAGCTCAATTTAAGTTGATTTTATCATTGTATAAGTATTCTATATTCTGTATTTTAGTGTATTATATTATATATTTCAAAATCAGTCGAAATTTTAGATTAGGAGTATAGAAATTGTTAGAAGGGAATCCATCATGGCGTCCACCATGGAATAACAATGATCAGCAAAATGGCGACCGATCATCTGTCAAGTTACACTCGCTTACTAAGTTCGGTGACCAAGATAAGGCTGTGCGAGGATTTATAATTAACCCTAAAACCGAAGTTACCGGGGATCTGGGTCGGTAATTATGAACACGCGTTTGCGAATGCTCGCGGAGCTCCTGAAACTCTCAACCAAGATCGATCGTCATTCTACTTCCTCCCTCACTACGAATTCCTTGAATTTTTGAAGCTGTCATCTCGTACAGGAAGTTGACTAATGATTAATTCCAACATCGTTCAACTGTACGCTTGTTTATATACTATAAACTAGTTTCGGGAAAGCCAAACGGTGCATTTTGTCTTCTCGAGGGCATTTACATTATTACCATGGCCAAATCAGAGACGTTCACGTATAGGAATGAGGTTATGGGGACAAAAATAATTGTTAAATTTTATGAATCTTAAAAATAAAATAACGGAAATATTTTTCAAGTCGAATACGAGATAAAATGAACTCAATAATGTAAGATTCATTTATCAGTCGACGAGGAGAAATTGATTAATTAAATAATAGAAGTTAGATTCATATTTATCGTCTCTCATTTTAGGTTAGGTCAATGTTGACACTTATTTCCCGAATGATTGTAATAGAGCGCCATCGCGCCAGATGATAAAGCTGCATATTTTCACTTAAAACAATGTTTTCAAGACGGCATTTGTTTTCACAAGTTCGATGTCAGCCGACCGAAAGAAGCTACGAGATCGATGGACACCGGTTATACGCTCCCACGATCCAAGTTTATTCTCAGTGGGAACAGTCGATCATAGTCGGACACGATGGCAAACTTCAATCCTGATATTTACGAAAACTGACTAGCACGCGCGAAAATCTTTCTGACCTTTTTCGTTCTTCCGACGATTGTTCGGATGTTTTTCATAGTTCTCGACACTAATTATGTAGCACCCTGTAGAATTTCAATGTTTAGATATTTAATATCTCATTTTCAAGAAAATAATTGGACCAGTGATGTTTCAACTGATTGTCTGGGACTAGCTATCGCAAGATGCACCATTTTATGATCAAATCCTGGTTCCACACCTAAATTCTGAAGCAGCCTGTACAAATTCAATATTTAAATTCTTTAGATCTTTGTTTAGGGATAATTGGATCAGTCACAGTTAACAAGAATGACGTTTCAGAGATTGTCTAGATTAACAGTCACGTGATGCTTAATTTACCGTTCTATTTCTGGTTTCAGACCTAAATTCTGAAGCAACCAGTACAAATTCAATATTTAAATTCTTTAGATCTTTGTTTAGGGATAATTGGATCAGTCACAGTTAACAAGAATGACGTCCCAGAGGTTGTCTAGGTTAGGGAGTCACGAGACGCGATGTACGAGGCTTCGATCGCGGCGAGAGAATGCCAGCACGCGGAGTTTTCCGTTCTACCGCGGCCAGGTGCTTCTTTTTAATTATGCAGGTATCCTACAGCGAGCCGCGGCCTTCCCTTCCGCTTTCGTGCCTCCTTTGTGTCGAGATAACGCGCATGAAACGCCCGCGCCGTATCGCCCGTTACGTTTTCGAGAGGGGGATCCGCCTCGGACCGCGGCCGGGCTCGGGAACGCTTCTTTGAAACCGGGAACAAGCCGCATTCCCAATGCGCAAACGGAAAATATAACAACCGAAACGCCGACAAGGACGTACGGCGAAATTTCTCACGCCCAGGCAACTGTCATTTCTCCGCTATCGACGAAGAGATTGATCTGGAAGTTTGCTTGAACCTTGATAGGTATCTATAGGGTGACTCGAAGATAAATTAAATCATGCGTTACCACTAGTTAGTAATATTAACGTGAAATCAATTTGAGATTTATCGAGGAGTAAATGATGTTAAGTTCTTTTGAGAGAAAATACAGGGTGGTTTAGAAATAGGGGTAAAATGTATCGTACCAGTCAAAATAATTGGTTTCAATTTTTTTGTTTAGCAATTATTGATATCTTCGAAGCATTGAATATTCGAAATGATTTTGAAAATGAATAGTTTCATTTGAGTACTGTAATAAGTGCCAGAAGAAACTGAATATATTGTTACAATTTTTATAGAAGTTGCATATTAGTCGTATTAAATGCTCGGTAGTTCTAGTGTCAAAAAGTAGAGATATTTGGAGAAACTTTGCATGGAATTTGTAATATCAGTCTCTTTGTGATTAATTTTTACACCCCATATATACTATCTTCCTAAAGTAACGTCTCTATAATATCAAGAACTACTTCATCAATATATTAACAGTCTCAGAAATAAATTACAGAATGAAGATTGGCAACTAAAACTACAATCTACAGGCTGCTCCAGAAACGACTACCAATATCTCAACTTTAAGATTCCAATTACAAGAACAATGCATTATAATCAACACTATCCTCCATCCTAAAATTCTTTCTAAAATATAAACAGGAACATTGGTCCAACCATTCTCTATTTTAGGTTTCCCACCGTTAACTCCGGTAACCAATGGTATTCGAATCGCGAACGCGGCGATCCCGGGCCCGGGCGATTGAAAACACGACGAACGGACACGTTTGGGCGTGTTCGACGGTGATAAGGCTCCGGTGGCCGGTCTTCCAGCGCCGTTGGAAATTGGGATTGGAAAAGGCTTTTCCACAGGTGGCAGGACGGGGATATCGCGGAGGCCGCGGCGAAGATAAAAGGGAACGACGAAAATTGATTTCCGACAAGGTGGCCGCATTTACATAGACCTACCGGCGTTCCGCCCTTCCTCCGGCTCGCCCCGCCCCACTCGCCCGCCCCCCACCGCCGCGAGTCGAGTTCCTCGGCGGAGGAGGCCCGTATCTCGGTGCATCCGAGTCGAGCACGATTTGCATTCCCCCGGGATTGACTTTTGTCGGACGCTTTCACGTGCCGATGCACCGAAAACGTTTCGAGACAGTCGCGTCGCGGAATTTCGACGCTGAACGCGTCGGGCACAAACGTCGTTGCTTCGACTTCTAACCCTCCCACCGGCCTACCCCTTTCCTCGCCAACTCTTGCCGCCGGGAGATGAGAATTTCACGGAGAATCGCGAGAAACAGACGGGGAATCGATTTGCATTTCAGGTGACGAGTTTCTAACTTCGTATTTGTTTATGCAAATCTTTTGGTTTACGGTAATGCCGGTGTTCCGGGGTGATATTATTGTAGACGGCGAGAGGACGTGTTCAACGATATGTCGCATGACCACCTTTGAGTGAACGGCAGAGATACGCTTTGATAAGTCATACGTGGAAAGAGGTTATGTTCGAGGGAAGTATCTTTTTCGTGTGATTCGTAGTTTGTAGGAGCATATGCGTGTCGCATATCGTTTTAATGGGCTTTTTGTCAGCTATGAGAATATGGTGACGAACATGTGTTATGGCTTTGGAAAAATGATTATTTTAAAAATGAGGGAAGATGTTTTTGAAATTCGAGAACCTGTATACCTTAGACGTGTTTGCGCGATGGTACGAATAATGGAGGGACTCGACGCTGAAAGCTCGATACGTCTGAAAAGTATGTATTCGTTTCCGTAACATGAAATTTTAATTTTTCAGTAGGTCTCGAGTGAAGTTTTCCTAGGGAATACGGCTGAGTAAAAGGAGGAAGTGGGCGAGAAGATCGTCGCCATTTTTTATTCCGGATGCTCGGAGTGCAAAGCTTGCCCACTTGATGGCACCGGAATATTTTCCCGGCACGTATCTACGATACTTCGCGATGGGAGGCGCAAATATAGAAGACGTAGAACTCCTCGCTTCAATTATTATTAATTTTTATTACCGTCGAGTTATTCTACATTTCTGAATATTGCAGCTTCCTATCCGTTACCACCATAGACAAGCACCATTGATACCTAACGCGATTACTGAATAAAAATTTGTTCAATTTAAACAAAAGTAAATAATATTACAACTATAATAATTTATTCCACAAATCACAAGGAACGTGGCACTGTGCACGGAAATAAAGAAAAATATGTTGAATACATTTACATAATGATTCTTAAATGAAACATGCTTCCTATATGCAAATACTTAACGTGGCTGACTATGGCTCGACAATTCTACTTGTAAAAAATATAACCGATCCTGAAGGTGGACTACACTGCCCACCTTCTATCGATTTTATCGTACATTAAATAACGGTAAAAGTAACATCGTTTTACTCTTAATATTAATGAAACTTTCAGCAAGTAGAAACAGACGTCAATGGTCAGACACTCATGTACGTCCTCCGAATACAGAAATGGAATTCGTTTTTCGTTCTTTCCGGGACCTTGATCTTAGTGCATTGTAAATCCGCGTAGAAGTAATTAGCAACCTCCGCACACAACGGATTGCATCGGGGGTCACGTGACCCATTTTCACCCCTTTGATCGAAGGGTTCGTTTCCGAGGGATTCCGAAGTAATGAACGGCTGAATATTCATGCCCGTTGTGTGACCCCGCGAGAAAGGGGGTGCGTCGAGGTTCGTGCCCGCCGCGAGTAACCGTGCATCCATATTTACGCGGTCCGCATCCGATTTTCACCCTCCGACATTGGAAAATGTCATCCCCGACAGATCTGGTATTTACGAAATGTGCCCAGATAAATATTTGAATATGTATGATCGACTGGCATAAATTCGCGCACGGTCGAAGACAAGATGTTAAAACACAAACACGCCTTTTAACGGGGGATGAAACGTGGAAAAGAATTTTTAAAGGGGCTGGGGGTGAGAACGCGTTTCAATCGTTCGAACGTACGACGTTCCCGCCATTAAAATCGACGAGTGTTTTTTTTATGAACGCACTAAAAGCCTGGCAGATATCTTTGACCCATTTCCGGCGAGATATTTCTTCTGTCAACCCCCTGACAGAACCGAGCAAAAGAAAATAGGGTTGGAAGCTAGATGAAGCATTAAGTACACGCATGAAATTCGAACAGGGAGTTCCTACGCCCATTTGCTTCAGAGGAATATTGATGGAGGGTTGTTGCACCCCCTGTAGGTAGTGAGTACACAAAAATATAAATTGAACAGGTAAAATGATATTCGTGACGTTCCGGTTATTCCAAAAATCGATTCGAGCGTACTGATATCAGGTGTATATGGTTGCTGTGCGTCTGACCAGCGATTGACCCTTTTCACTTACAGTGAAATTTAATCACATACTGCTCGTTGTCCATTAAGGAATTAATGATAGGACGGCGTGTTTGTGAGCATTATTATTTAATTAACGTTAAGTAAATATTATAATATTAAATGAATCAACGTGTAGTTTATGTTAATATCATTTTCATTCAAACAGCCCACTCGGTAGATATGATTTAATAATTACTTGTCAAGGCGAGCCTCTGATGTCGAAGAGATAATAAAGAAATGGTTACTCTTTTCGTGAAAGCTAACCGACGCAGGGCATGTATGATTTCCTTTTGAGGGTGGATTTTCCGGTGCACCCCCATCCCACCCTCACTCCATCATATTAATTAAATGGACACGTTACTACCCCAGCTTTTACAAGGGCTGATCTCCAGCAACATCGACTTTGACATGTCGTGTCGCCGATGGGAAAATAATTAGCAGCCACCCCCGTCGAGCAGGGGGTGTCTTTGAGGCGGCATTAACCGTGTACACAACGATATCGATTATCAGCGACCGCCACCCCCTGTCCTAGACGCGTCCCTTGCACGTGTTCGTCACTGTTTGTTTCAGAGGGTAGAACAACTTCCGTTCGACCCTTCACCTTCGACTTCCAACCGTCGACCCTCGACCCTGGCCCACCCCCTGCTCTGGAAACGTCTCCCTACAGGAAAATTCCCTTCCCCCTAATTAACCTGAATCACATCGGGACCGAATAGAAGTTTTTCGTGAATTTTTCATCGAAAATTTTACAACCCGAGGGTGGTTCACCCCTTAAATCACGGAGGATGAGTTATATCGACAGATAGGGGTAATTGAAATATCGTATAATCCGTACACGCGATATTTACGATACCCGTCGGACCGAGGCGGCCGTTTAACGATCCCGAATTTCCCCGAGGGTGATGCAACCCCCGTAATACAGTTTGGAAAATCAGTGACGGTAGCCAATTAAAAACTAGACTGACCGGACGCGCGCGTAAGAAACAAAATATCGGTGAACGTGAATTAACGTTCGCCAGAGGTTCTCTGGAAAGCGTCCTTTCACCGTGGAAACGATTTTCCACCCCCCGGGGAGGGTGGCGTTGTCCCGCGGGACGCTTTCAACTCGAAAAACCGTTCAATTTCACCCGGGACCCGGGATAGAAAGTGTTTTATAGAAAATTTCATGGAAACTTCGTTCCATGAAAACGAAGAGAACCACTTTAAAGCATCGGTCGGGGGTTGGCGTTGAGAGGACGGCGAGGGGGTGGTGCACGTGTGCGCCTGCACGACACACCATACCGTGGCGAACAACGCTCTATCAGTGAGGCCTGACGTGTTCCACCGTTCACCCTACGGTATTAACGAAAGGGGTCCGAGGGGGTGACTTTCACCCCCAACCGCCCCGGGAAAATTGCCTCGGCCCCGGTTCGATCCCCGAAATGACCTAACATATTTACTCCACGTATCTCGCCAATATTCTTCATCCCCTCGCGATACACCCCCGGTATCAAGCCACCCCGAAGCCACCCCCTTAAAGAAGTAAGAGGGTTTATTCCGTAGCGAGAGGAAAATCTAGTCTGGTGGATGGGCTCGTAGTTCAGGGCGGATCATTCTGCGGGAACTATTGCGTTTGGGGCTTAAACGTCACTTTACAGGGATGAAAATGACATTGCACCCCATTCCGAGGCCTTTCGGCCTTTGCGGGGATGTAACGTGGACGAAAACGATGTACTTCGAGATTAGATCTCATCTTATGAAAGTGACTTTGAAGGGAAGTATTTTTCAAAGATACATTTTCCAAGTGACTCTATTAATATTTTTCTTACTTAAATAATTAATAATATAACTATATTAATTAAATGACGTATTCTATGTTTAACACACTCTTCGCTCTCTGTTTACGAAAAAGATAACAGAAAAATATTTCACTTATTTATGAATTATATTATTTATAATTATAAATTATATTATTTATTATTTATAGTTATATATTATTATTGAATGATATTATTTATCTTTATCCTCATTCCACATTAGTGTACTTCGATTTTTTCCTTTTCTCCTCTAACCTCGTTCACCAAATAATTTACACACACGTAAACAAATGATTAAGCGTGAATTAAATTATTAAATGTAATCTCGACTGCGAATTGCATATCCCATGAAAAAAGATTGTTTCATAATTCTGAAGGCACTGGGAAGTCGAGTATTAAGAAAATCCCTGGCAACTCAGTCGGAATACTAAGTTCTGCGTTCAGCTTTTGACTTCCATTACTTCTCGAGTAACGCTACAGGGTGTAGGAAGGGGAGGGGGGGGGGGGGTAGTTTGACTTGCGTGGTCCATTACTACTGCAGGCTGCGTCTTATGCTACTCATCCGGCGGTGGATGTGTCTCAGGGCGACGTGAGCGGAATATCGACTGGCCGGGCTCGTTTCTAAGAGCGAAGTGACAAACTGTAGCACTTTAGAGGACCGCGCGCGAGCAAATTCAGTGGTGACACGCGAGGCGTTGCATTCCGGCAATTGCCTCGCTACTGGGGATGATCTTCGGTTACTTTGTATTAATGCATCGTATGCCACGTGAATTCGTATTTAACTTAAAGTGCTTTTTATCAGAAACAGATTCTTACAAATATACACAGACGACTTGGAAAATTCTAATGTTGCAACTTAACGTAAATTTTGTTACTGTTCATCTTGTGTTTGTGAATGTTGTAGATTGTTGTTTAAGTGTGGTTTGATTGTAGTTTGTTGTAGATTTCTTCTAGTTTGAGGAAGGGAAATAGTTTGAAGTTTTTAATAGTTTTAATTTTAGTGGGTCTTTTTCGACCCAATATTATATTCACTCCTTTATTAGATTAGTTCTTTATTTGTATTTATTTATATTAATCTATAGATTAGTTCCTTTTGATTTAATTGTACTCAATTTTTCGGGAATATTTTTTTTAGGAATGACACGGAAGAATAATTAATTACGTACTGATGTGTTAATTATGTCAAATTCATCCAAGGAGTGGAAAAAATATTTCAAACGAGACGTAGCATTTCACCGGGCTTGAGGCAGATAAAAATGTCATCAAGGTCACGCAGAATATCGAAAGATAATCTTACCTGAAAAGTGATAGCGTCCCGTTCGATTTGCGACATGTTCTTGAAGATGGTGTTGATGATAGTCACGAACTTGTCACGTTCCAGGAAGCTCGCCTGATCCTTCTCAAAGAAATCGATGAAGTCGTACAGTATGAAATACGTCCCTGAAACAGAAAAAGGTCCAAATAGTTAGAAAAAAAATATTCACGAAAATAATCTTCACTAATTCAACATTACATTTATTTATTCCAAACGTTACCATATTATTCCCACAATGAAACAATAGAAAGTCATTCGTATAACTTCTAAAAATTACATTTCCCAAGATAGAATCACGATACATACACTCATAGTCGTAACAATCAAATTAGACATAACTTTCGTAACAATTAATACACACTAATATTCGAATTAACGTAAAAAAAATTAATTATCTTGATAAATATGCAAAAATAATAGCTTCCAGATTGACGAGTCCCGTCAATCAAAAAATATTCATAAAAATAATCTTACTAATTCAACACTACCTTTATTTATTCCAAACGTTATCATATTATTCCTACAATAAAACAATAAAAAGTCATTCATATAACTCCTAAAAATTACATTTCCCAAAATAGAATCACGATACATACACTCACAGTCGTAACAATCAAATTAGACATAATTTTCATAACAATTAATACACACTAATATTCGAATTAACGTGAAAAAAATTAATTATCTTGATAAATATGCAAAAATAATATCTTCCAGATTGACGAGTCCCGTGAATTCACTGACAGTATCGCGGTAAAAAAATCGCTGCACCCGTTACACAGGTGTAGGTCACGAAACAAAAATTAGCAAGTAGTATAGCGTCGAATAAATCATCCTTATCACCCAGCGGACCGATTCTCTCTAGCTCGCAGCGTTTACACGCGTGTCGCGCACCGAAAACGTGTTCCACGATATGCAAAAAGCTCGCCCCGGGTGAAACCGACTTTCAGATCGAGCCAAGGGTTGCCAACCCCCGCCCCGTTTCGTTGTACAAAGGATTTCCTGTCGAACCGATACTGGCAACCTGTCGGGGCTATTTACATTGTAAATATTTTCACGAAAATCCCTGTGCCCTCGCCCACTTCCAGACGCTGGCTGCGTCATCCCCCCGGTGAAATATGAATCTTCTTGCCGGGAATTGGTCGCTTTCGAATCGATGGATACACCAATATGGCGGCCTTTGGGTACTCGGAAATATTGCTTCCTTTCTTGTTGTTGGATAGTAAGCATATTCATGGGAGCTATAATGTATATTGACTCTTGAGACGGCGCTACGTCAATGGATTTAGGTTACTCGATCGAAATATAAATTTCGATCATGGAAATCATGGAGACATTGATGATAACGGTGATTCATACGGATAGAACAGAAAAATCGACGAATTCAGTAGTAAAGTAGTTTTTTAAAATTATTAGACAGCAGATGCTTTGAGAAATGAAGAAGTTGACTAGTAACAGGTGAATTGAATCATGAGTCAATTGAAATCTCAGTAATCATAGAGTCCCTATAGAAAAATTTAAAACTTCAGTTTGACTGCTCGGTAGTTCCAGTGTTAACGAACTCAGTCGCGAACTCTAACGAAGCCAGTGGCACAGGTAAAAGAACCAGTTACAGAAATTCAGTAGTAAAGGTCAACGAATACACGGTGGGAACATTAGAACTGTCGTAAATTGTTCTTTTAAATTATTGGACAGCAGATGCTTTGAGAAGTGAAGAAGTTGACTAGTAACAGGTGAATTGAATCATGAGTCAATTGAAATCTCAGTAATCATAGAGTCCCTATAGAAAAATTTAAAACTTCAGTTTGACTGCTCGGTAGTTCCAGTGTTAACGAACTCAGTCGCGAACTCTAACGAAGCCAGTGGCACAGGTCAAAGAACCAATTACAGAAATTCAGTGGCACGAGCGAGCAACTCCACTAGAACGGGGCCAACATATTCAGTAGTACAACTCGACGAATCCTCCGACAAAAAAACCCTCGAACACCCGCAGCCCCGGCACTTAAACAGCCAATAAGCTCACCGCGGGGCAATTGACGCCGCACTTTCGCCGGCTCCCGTGCATTCGGATTCACGTGGCAACGAGTGCCAGGCGACACGAAAGAACTCAATTACCCCCGGTTCCCGGAGGACATTCGAGATTCCTGGGGGCTCCGGGTAGTCCAACTCCGACGTGTCTCGACGAAACCGGCTAACGTAGAGGGAACGACGGAAATAGGAGAAGACAGAGGCCCGAGAACGTCGGAGACCTAGGAAGCACGTTACAAGGGTTGGGGATGAACAGTATTACAGGAGATGAGGGTGACAAGGAAGAGGGTGGAACAGGGTGAAGAGAGAAGAGAAAACGAGGAGAAATACCAGGAAGGAAGAGGAAACACGAGACAGCCACTTGGAAGGGGTGGGTCCTGAGAGGGTGCGAAACAGGTCGAAAAAAATGTGCGAGTCAGGGTAGACCCACCCCCTGGCGTCTTGTCTATCGATTCAAGGCTAGCAACTTGTTGGCCTGGTCGGACGATTTTCACGGAGGTCTGCCGGCTCCCAGACACGTCGGAAGTTCTAGCCACCTCCTACACCCCTACGCTTGCCATTCTCACCCCTGTATTTTTCCACGTGGCAGCTCGAGAGGCCGGACGGAGGGTTATTCTTGAGCAAATATAACTTCTTTAGCCGAATACGAAGTTTCGGCGCTGAGTCGGGGGTGGATGAGGGTGGCAGGGGCTGGTTTTTATGGGAGTTGAGATAATAAGCTGCCACCCCTGTGGATGGGGAGAAGACTGCACTACGTGATGATAAATAATGATATGTTCTGTATGTTTTGGAAATAAAATGGGGTGCCTTTGGAAATTGCTTTTGAGCATGTGGTAATTGATGTGTTCTAAATATTGTAACATAAGATTAAATATTTGGTAATCATTTTCTTCTAGTTAAATGAATAGTCGATATCTTGGAGTCAAAAACATTTTTGAAAACATGGGAGAATTATAAAATAAACAGCAATCTAATCTAAAGGTAAAATAAAGAAACTACTCTTTCAAAAACCACCCCAAAACTAATATATTCAATTTTCCAAAATTCTATCGAATCTCCATTTACCGAACACACTTTCCCATAAACTGGGAAACTCCAGTAGAAACATTACAATAACAAACTGCGACGAAACGCGAACATATTGGTCGACGCGAGGGGTGAAAGGGGAGGCCCGGAAGGGTGGCGAGTTATCGCGATGGCGAGCTCCTCGTCCGTTGATTGAGAGGGATGGTTTGTAACGATCGAGACGCGATAGAGGTGAATTTCGATGGCTCGGGTCGCTCGGCGGAACGAGGGCACGTCGATTTCCCTTCGCCGGGGGTTGCCGGGGGTGGCAAGGAGAGTTTAAGGGCGGCTCGGTCGATCGAACGGGGAGATAAAGGAAGGCTTACGAAAGAGAAGTGGCCGTGGCGGGCCACGGGCAGGGACACGACATTACGGGGGTTGCTCGTAAAGCGGTTTCGAAGGAATGGAAACTCAAACACGTGTGGCTGGCCGGGTGGTTGCAACTCGCATTAATGAGACAACCCTTTCGTTCGCGAAACTTTCATCCTCGAGGCATCAGGAGATACCAGCGATCCCGAGGCCCACTCGGGGTTTGGAAAGTTAGGGTGACTGAAGAAACTTGCAGGTGTATCTTTTAATTGGGGGTTGCGGGGGTGAGTAAATAAGGATCGAGGAAGTAGATGAAGTTTTTCTTTGTTGAACGGTAGTCTGGGAATCAATGTTATTTTGTTGTTAATAAATTTGTTGACTATTTTGCGATACGTTTAATATGTATTAATGTTGGGAGTAAAATGATTGTATTAAGTTATGAGTTTTTAAATGAGAATTTTTTTAAATTTGAAAATTGTACATGTGAATTATGGAAAGTGATAGTTTATTTATTTGAGAATAAAATGGTAATGTCAAAGAGGAAATCTTCCGTTCTTGCAAAATATTCTCAAAACTATTTTTATATTAGCAAATACTTTTTTAAACAATCCAGATCATAGGTGATACATTAAAAAAATCTTGTAATATACTTATTTCCACTTCCATAAGAAATCCCAAAACCTATTATTCAATATTCCCACAATATTTCTGAAAACCTGTCAGACACCAAAGAAAAGCAGTCACATTACAAACAGCGGACCCCGACGTCCAGACTTTTAATTTTCATCGCAGCAGTTTTATTTCCGTCGTGGGAAATGCTGTTTGTTCATCTCTGTGTCGCAGTTTCGCCGAGGAGGCAGCGACAGTCCATGAATTTTGCATCGACGAACGACAAAAGGGGAGAGGACACGGATGGGAACGGTACAAATGAAGAAGTATCGCGGTCGCAGCCGTATAAATCTTTCCGTCGTTAATATTGCCCCGTTAGCATTCACGTCGGCCTCGACGAAAAGAAATAACGCCAAGGGTAAGCAACAACGACGGCCCATGGGGGGCGCGTTGCAACGAGCCTCGGAGTAAGAAAGCTCGGAATAAACCATTCACGTGACGCGCTAGGCATGCATATTGCACCGGTCGAATGCAACTGAAACAAAACGTATTTCGCTTTTCATGAGCACGCGAACTTTACGAGTCCTGCGGCGACGGGATAGCGACTGCTTTATACCGTCCCTACGTAAATACGTGTATTTGATTCTGCGAGCTGGTTCAGTTACAGCCTCTGCGGGCTTTTGTGGCGCAACTCTTGCTTTGAGGCGTTTTTGTTTTTGCAGGTCTGGATTAGTTTGAGGGAAACGTGTATTAGGCGGAAGCTGGGCTTTAGAGGGATCTATGGCAGGTTTGAATTAGATTGTAGAAGAATATTAGGTGGGTTCAAAGGAGGATTTAGTTGGGGGATGTGTTAGGTTTTAGGGGATCAGTGCTAGGAGGATGAGTTAGGTTTTAGAGGATTATTGCCATAGGTCTAAGTTAAGTTTTAGGGGATCAGTGCTAGGGGGCTGAGTTAGGTTTTAGAGGATCGTTGTTAGGGAGTTGAGTTAGGGTTTTGAGGATCACTGCTAGGGGGCTAAGTTAGGTTTTAGAGGATTATTGCCACAAGTCTAAGTTAGGTTTTAGGGGATCATTACTGGAGGTCTAAGTTAGGTTTTAAAGGATCACTGCTAGGGGCTAAGTTAGGTTTTAGAGGATCCTTGTTAGGGAGTTGAGTTAGGGTTTTGAGGATCACTGCTAGGGGTCTGATTTAGGTTTTAGAGGATCACTGCTAGGGATCTGAGTTAGGTTTTAGAGGATCACTGCTATGGGGCTAAATTAAGTTTCAGAGGATTATTGTTAGAGGTCTAAGTTAGTCCGGATCACTGCTGGGTGTCTGAGTTTGGTTTTTGAGGAACAATACTAGAAGGCTAAGTTAGGTTTTAGCCGATCACTGCTTGGAGTCTAAGATGGGCCAAGATACCTTCAGTTTTAGAGAGATCTATGTTAAGTTCAAATGAAGTTCTACAGAAGTCTCAGACTCAAGAGTCCCCAGCTGAAGAAACAAAGTTACCTACATAGTTGCCAGAAGTACAAACTAGGAATAGCACAGATCTACAGAAACTCCACAATAACATAATGCTACAACACCTAAACTCCATCTGCTTCATATCTGAAGAAAACCCAAAGTTCAAGTGGAAAATAGGCAACACGCAAATCAGATCCACGACAATTCTAACAGAGACCCAATGCAAGTCCAAGTAAATACAAGATCCAAGTCACGTCCGCATAGGGTCCAACTAAGTTCAAAGTTCCAGGCAGACTAATGTCAGATCGAATTAAAGCCTAATGGGGGTCTAAATCAGGACAAGATAAGATCCCTCGAAAGTTCCACCGAGATCCGAACGAGACAAAGACTTAATGGAACCGAAAATGAAAACCCAAATGAACTTCCCAGGGAGACCAAATTGGATTTCAGCGGAAGCCCAAATGGAGTCTAAAAGACAGTCCGGAATAAGTTCGACCGGAGTCCAGGGGAGAATCGGTGGTGGCTGATCGCTCTCCTTATAGATCCCGAAGAAAACCGTGAATTTCCATAAAGATCCCGGGGACCCGAGATGTTCGTTTGCCGATAGCATCGTCGAGTACACCGATTCCAGAAAATAAAACGGGGGAAGCGGAGAGTTGGAGCCGGCCGGAAATTACGCCGGCAAACTTTGTGGACTTAAGGCTTTAATCACGCCTCGGGGAACTTTAATGGTCCGCTGAAATGTCATCCCCGCCGTGACGGCCGAGTTCCTCGTTCCTAATATTGACTCGAGCCTTAACACTTATTTTCCATCGACCTTTTTCCTCCGCGTCGGGAAAGAAATCAGGATCCCCAGGCTCAACCCCCTGGAAGACACACCGAGATGTCCTGTCGCAATTATTTCCCGGCAGACGCGAATTTCGATGAAATTGGATTCCCCCGGATAATATCGTTCATCCCAGGATCAATTAATCCACGAGATTACCGTTATACCCGGGATAAATAAAAAAAACACAGGGGTTGTCAAGGGTGGACGAGGCGATGGATCAAAAGAAACAGAAGACATATTGGCTGTCCCCTATCCCCAGAGCGACGACTCTAAGCTTATCAAACATAGGAGGAGTAGCCTGACCTACTTGCTTTCCCTCTGAAACACCATTTCTGCCCCGGGATAACGTACCGCCGAGAAAACATAGAAAACAGAGCTCTTTTATTAATTCTTACCCCCCTGTGTACCTTCTATAGGGACAATACCTTTTTCCTCCAATATCCTGTTCTCTTAAGGGGGTGTGCAATTTTGAATGTCTGAAGAAAATGAATTTCATGGTTACCTGTTTCGCTTTAACCCTTGAAATGCTGAGTGGCGTCCTATGGGGAGCCCAGAAAGTATTTTCCCTTAATAATTTTGTAATTTTTCATATGTTATGTATTTTCTCGTTTTTCATCGTCAAGTATTGTGGATGATTTGTCTATTCTAAAAACATTACACATAACAACATTAAACAACATAAATAGCAACCAAGACGTTTAATATTTTTTAAAAAATTGTTGACATTAATAATTGCAACCTAGTGAAAACAAACGTTGAACTGACTCATTCGTTTTTAAAATTTGTTGAAAATCAGGAACGTCCTTTAAGTGCAACACTGATGCCATATACAGGGTGACCAAAAATCTCCACTCACCAGGTCACGTCCCATCACCCTCCAAAGTGTAATATCGATCAAAAGTCGTCTGTATAATGTGTATCCCTTTTTTTAGCCACCTGATCGTTCCATTTTCCTCCCAGCTGTTTCCGTCTGACATTATTCCCTACCCAGTTCCACCCCCTCCGGTACTCACCCCCTCAAAGTTGCTTGATCTTCATCCCCATCGAGAGACAAGACGATATTGCGAGCGGACGTGACGTGCGCGCAGATTGGATTTGCGTTGAACCGCACCACCGATATTTTTTCCACCCCCTGCAACCCTTACCGTTTGATAAAATTTCTTGGACGGGGGGAGTGTTTTTTTTTTGGTGCAGCTGAACATTTATCAGTGGACGAAATTCGAAATGGTTCGTTTAATTTTAATCCTTTTATTTGATGATATCATTAGTCAGTATATAAATAATATAGATGGAGAAAATAATTGATTAGAAAATCGGCAGATGATTAATTAAATTCGTCCGTCGAAATTCAATTACTTGAAAATTAGCTCGCTCGTTTACTATTCACTGTTTGCTCATTTTGTTAAACAATACGATCAAAGCTAAATCATTTTATATTTTTATTTCACGTAACTCAATCTGTACTCATACTATTTCTTGTAAATGTTTTTCCACAGAGACCAGTGCGAACCATTTTATAATTTTATTTGCTCTGTATCAGCACGATATCGTATTCCATCGCCATATAATTGTTTCTTACCACGAACTGTTGCGTACCATTTTATTCATAAAACTATTTTTTAATTCGAAGAACACACAATAACTGCCGCTGTATAAAAAACACCAAAGCAATCGTCGATTAAAACATATCTGCCTATCGATAACTACTACAACAAGATAATTAAATACACAATTAACTTTAAAATATTGTCAAATTCTGATCCCCACTTTTATACTCCCAAAATAACTGTTAACGTTCGATCTCCTACGACCAGATTTCAATTTTTATTTTCAATTATGAAATTTTCTTTCTATTTTCCAGAGGGGCGGCAGTCGGAGGAGGAAACTCGGTTCACCCCCTGAAATAATTTCCAGACGGACCAGGTTTATTATTCAAGCGGTCGAATAATAAACTGAGACGGAAGCTTATGCCGTGGAACAATTAGGATTTACCTGCCCCGCCCCTTGGGGGCTGACATCTGGGGAAATAAATAACAAACCACCCCCTTCCGGCCTCTGGAACGTTTCAGCCAGTGAAGAGACCTCGATGCTACGGAGCTCAATTTACGAGTGGTTTCTGGTGTCGCGAGCGATCATTATTTCAAAGAAATCCTCCGCCACCCTCGAGCCCGAAACCCACCCCCTCGATATCAGTCCGTGAACGGAATCGTACCGGGGCATTTCCGATGAAAGCGGGGAATAATTTTTCGAGCTCGCTTAAAATTCCTAGGACGACCCTCGGCACGCGATTAATTCGTGAACGTGTATCTCAACCCTGCCACTTGTAACTCAACCCTCTCCCAGGGGGTGTGTTTCTTTAAAGTTAACGTTTTACCGAGTCTCAAGCGGTTCGCTGTTCTTTTCGGCGTCGGAAATTGTGGCTGAGCTACCAAACCGTGAAAGCCTCGAGGCGGTTGATTAAATTTCCGAAGTTTATTGCTCGAACTTTTAAAAATAGGTTATACGAAAAATTGTGTTTTACAGTTGGTTACATTTTAGAACGTTAAGATAAACGTATTTTACAGTCCGCTGTATCATTATTAACATTAGAACTACCGTACCAGTGAAAATGACTGGTTTCGATTTTTTTGTTTAGCAATTATTGATATCTTGACAATAGAACTACTGTAACAGTCAAAATGACTGATTTCGTATTTTTCATTTTGCAATTATTGATACCTTAAAGGTATGGAATATTCGAAATGATCTTGAAAATGAATAGTTTTACTTAAATAATATAATGACTGTTTGAAGAAATCGAAGATAATCTATTGTTACAGTTTTTGTAGAGATTACATATTCTCGTATAAAATGTTTGGCAATTCTAGTGTTAAAAGCATGGAATATTCGAAATGATTTTGAAAATGAATAGTTCTATTTCAGTATTATAATGAATGTCTGAAGAAACTGAAAATAATCTATTGTTACAATTTTTACAGGAATCGTATATTAATCGTATTAAATTCCCGTTAGTATCGAATAACGACAGCTAGTATAATATATATCTTTCCTACTGATAGCTACGGCTCACACTATGACGGTCAGCGGTGGGAGACAGTCTAATTACCGTTCTATTAAAATGTAATTGAGTTCAGTATATTATTCTTTACAAGATCTAAATCCAGTACAAATGAAAGTATTCCAAGCATCGGATTTCTGAGTAGCATGTTTGATCGCATTAAAATAATTGGAACACCGTGTGCGTAAAGGCATGCATGGTTCTGTGAAGAGTGTAATTCTTCCAGGAAATATTCCTAGGGATAATTTCGTCACCGTACACGGAACGTTCGCCGTGAATCTGACACGCAATGCCGGACTGTTCCCAGAAGTGTACCCGGGTTACGTTATCGGGTGTCTCGTGCCCGTCCAAGAACACCAACATTAATTGCAATCGCGTTCAAAGCAGCGGACGGACTTTCAGCGGTTCCCCCGGCGTTTCCTATTTGTCTAGCTGAGCAAGCGCCGGCCAACTTTTAGCGTTGCGGCGAACCGCCGCGCGCTTACCTCGACACCGGATATAGCGTCGTAGAGGGACCGAAGATTTCGAAACTTCGGCGGAGGAAATTGACGACCTTCTTGATCATCGCCGCTGATCTTTATGCGAAATGAAGTTGCCTCGTTGAAATTTAAGGATACCGAGGCAGGAGAGGTTAATATTAATGATTATTGAATGTTTTTCTTATAAATAAATAATAGATTGTGTTATTAATATTGTTTGTTTGTTTCTAAATAATATTGATTTTAATAAGAATTTATAAATAGGTAAATGAAATTTGAATGAGTTGAAAATAAGGTGATAAGATTTTTAGGTTGATATTGACCTTTCCTCTTATAAATAAATAATAGGTGATATTACTAATATTCTTTGTTTATTTGTAAATGATATTATTGACTGTAATAATAATTTATAAATAGACAAATAAAGTTTGAATGAGTTGAAAATAAGGTGATAGCATTTTTAGGTTGATATTGAGTTTTCCTCTTATAAATAAATAATAGATGATATAACTAATATTCTTTGTTTATTTCTAAATGATATTATTGACTGTAATAATAATTTATAAATAGACAAATAAAGTTTGAATGAGTTGAAATATTTACAACACAGTAGTAAATTTACTCTACCAGTCTGATGAACGAAGAACACATTCTACTCCGGTATACAGTACTCAGCTTATTCTACTTATTCAACGACCAGCAATTGGCCCAATATTGTCTGACAACAGACTAACCTATTCCCCTTGTCCACCCAAGAACAAACTCGTTCCACTTGCCGAACCTATGATTGATTCCACCACTTCTCCGACCAATTACCTACCAATTTCACTTGTCTGACAAGTAAAGTCTCTTCACTCTCCACAAAGGAAGACCTCAATGTAAACAAATTCCGCAACAAACATACAACCATCTACACTGACACTAACTTCACAAACATATACTCAACAGTCTCTTATATTATTCCCAAAAAGATTAATATTCATATTTACACGACGCAAAATGGACAATTCTTTATCGATAAATCTCTGACTTGTTCTACTCGTAGAAGCAGAGATAGCTTCAATTTCACAATTAACTATTACCAAACAATTAAATATTCACCGATCAACAAAACTAACTAAATTAGTAAACTAACCGAATTAACAAAATACAAATAATTAAATATTCACTACGTAACAAAACTAACTAAATTAACAAACTAACCAAGCTACAAAAATTATTATAAATAATAAAACATTCATCGATTAACGAAATTAAACTAACAAAATTCAATCTTCAAAACCACTTGCCCAGACCCGCCGCCGAACGTCCGCCCCCGGAAACCTTAATTCCAATAAACAAATGCGAAAATTGCCACCAACAAAAATCCGCGGCAATTCCGCCGAAAGAATTCCAATTAATATTCAATCGCGACGCTGGAAATTCATTTAAAACGCAGTCGGGGCCGTGTAATTGGAATCTCCTCGAGTGATACGTGCTACTGCCGCGAATGAAATATTGTGTTTGCGAAACGACGCGCGCTGGTAAGCGGATGACGCGACCGCGTTCGCAGGATTCTTGGGGCGGTACCTTTTTGTCCGAAATTCCCCTAATTTCGCCGAATTGAAAACGATCGCGCCCGGAGCCCCGGATTCCTGTGATTCCCGGCGAGCTGCGTCCGGGAATTCCCCGTGAAAACCGACGTGTCCTGGTGTTACGCGCGGCTCATTTAAAAATCGGTTAAATATTTCGTAAGCGATATCATTGCGCTACGTTCACGGCGCCGGAGATATTCGATATTAACGTCACGACCGTTTCGCGGGTAATTCGATTACGCGCCGCTGTGAAATTGGGTTCCGAAATTTCGGCCGAGCTGAAATTTCAACCGCGCCCGGAAGCGTCGGTTCGCGAAAAAATTGTCTTGTTTGGCGATCTGTTTGTTCTCGGTGATTGTATTTGGGTAGTTTATGTGTGGGCTTTGCTGTATGTATATATGTGTGTGTGTGTGTGTGTTGCGTTTGATCTTGGTTGAGATTGGAGTGCGATTTAATTAATTGAATTTAATTGACGCGATTAACTTGTTTGTGTTTGACAGTGTTCTTTGAAGATTGATATGGCGTGGAATGGTTTTGGATTTGTATTAAGTTTGGATTGGAGTGTGATATAGTTCATTGAATTTAATCGATGGTGATTAATTTGCTTGTATTTGACAGTGTTATTTGAAGATTGAGAGTTGCATTGTCTTGGAGTTAGTTTTTAGAAATTTGAGTCTTATGGGGTGAGTGTAAGTTTGATTGAGTTTGTTGTATGGGATAGAATTTTGTGTTTTGGTTGATTGAAAATTGATTCGTGTTGTAATTACAGTTTTAATTAAATGACAGGTATGTTTGAATTAGTTCTGAATGTTTGTAAGTTTGATTTGATATGAGACGTCGTTGGATTTATATTGAATTTAAGTTCATTTGGGATCTAAGTGAATGTTTGGTTTTAGAAGTTGATCAATTTGCAATCGCATTCTATAGAAATTCGAGTGATAACAGTTAAACCAAGATGAGGCAAAAATGTTGTTAATTACAGCTTAAATGAAACTACAATTGCATTTCTAATATTATTCCCCATCTACACTAGTACTTTCTGAGAACCAATAAATTGTTTCACTATAACTTTTACTAAAATCCACCATGTAGTAAAAAATAAAACTATATCCATCATAAAATTTCTCCAGATTAATTCGCTAGCCAATGAGTTAAATAACTGTTCAAGATCCAAAAGACATTTCTGAAGTTCAGTTTTCATCGTGAAGACGACGCCCATGGCGCCAGGCGGTTGACGGCCGAGCGATTCCATTTCCGGCGACGAAGAATGATGTCCCCGGCTGAAAGTCGAGTCGAAAGGTAGATAAATTACCGCGGATAAATTGTGAGAGTGGCTCTCAGTCGTATCTATGTCTGGTAATAAAGAATACTATCCTTCTGACCGAGATACAAAAGTGAAATTCCTGGTCGCTGGTCGCCTAGCCGCGTCTCAATCTCGATTTCCCGTTGGTTTTATTGCGAATGAATCAGTTGACCGACTTGTTTCCAGGTTCGAAGTATTGGGAATGTGTCTGTTGTCTTATTCCTTGACTACTATACAGGTTGATGGTAGACGTCTGTCAGATTTTTTATGACAACTTATTAATATGTTATTAATGGTATAGTTAATAATATATAGTTATATTATATTATATTGTGCTATACAATATTATATTATATGATATTGTATTACACAATATTATGTTGTACTGTATAATATTATATAATATTATATTGTACTGTATAATATTATACTATATGATATTATATAATATTATACTTTACGATATTGTATAATACTACATAATATTATATTACACCATACTCTTAATTAATAATGACAACATTACAACATCAACAATCACCCATTATTACATTAACGACACCAATATCATAAACTATAATAACACTAACATTTCTAATCATAAATTTCTATACAACTAATATCTTTATATTCGACACGATTAACATCCTAATAAAACACGTTTTAATAGTACACTTCCAACCTATTACTATCACTATACCAGACACTATACAATTAACACAACATCAACATCCCATACATTAACAATCACAAAAGAACCCATCTCAACCCCAATACAACCTCAAACAAAAAGAAACCCCGGAAACACACGGTTCCCAATGCCTCTAATCAATTCGCCTCTAATCAACGATATAAATTACACAACCCCCACCGCGCGGTCCAAACGGGAACACAAAAAGATAGTTAAATCCTGTAGAGGGGCGGGAAGGGCGTACAATTTCAGAATTCGACGTTAACGAGGACAACTTTCCCCGTTGGAAAGTTCCCTAATCGCGGCGCAATGAATTGTTTGCCGGGCCCTGCCTCTAATTGACCGAGAGACAGGCCCGGCCTCGTATTGGTCACCGCTCGAGGAGCGTCTACGCGGAACGAACCCGACATTCCCGGCTGAAATGGAATTGTCGTTACCGAGTCGTGTCGGTTCTTGTTAAACACGATCTCACGAAACAACGTTTACGTACCGCCGGTCCGGGCCGTTACAACTCCCAGCGTCTGATCAACGCAGGAAAACTTCGGCTTTTAAAGAGGGGAGAGGGACGAAGGGGTGAGAGGGCAGAGAATTAACTTGCCACCGTTTTGGAGGGGAGAGGAAACCAGTAGCAATTGCTGGGGCGGAGAGCATTTGATATTAACTGGAAATTTGAAGCGTTTGCAGTGGTCTCTGGGTTGCGAAGGGAAGTTTTTGGAAGTGTTAGCAAGTTTTAATGAGAAAGGTAAACAAGCTTGTGTGGTTTTTCAATACACTTACAATTGATGTTGTAACGGTATGAATGGTTTTAGTTAGATTGAGTGAAGTGGTTTGTTTTTTTTTGGGGATATTAACACATTAAATGCCATGGGGGTCACTGGTGACCCCCAACCAAATCGAATTACTATACTTCATTCAATTAAACGTTGATTATTTGAAAACATTTCTATATTATAAATAGTACTACATAATGCAGTGACGTTCAGCTAGATGAACATGTAATAATAATAATGCAATTCAATGAAATGATTTGATATTGTATTTTTTCTATTTTGTGTATTTTGCTCCATGAAATCGTGCGGCGTTCAACGTGTTAAAGGAATATTTGTTTCATGTTGATTTTGGGTTGAAGGTTAGTTTATCGTAGATGACATTATTTTGGTTTTGTACTAGAGGAATTGGTGGTGAATAAGGGGTATTTTAGTGTTTATGAGTTTGTGGAAATATTCATTTTTTGAAAGATTCTATTGAGGATTAGAGATGTATGATTGAGAAACGTGGAGGGGAATTATTTAATTATGTAGTATCGTTGTTTTGACAATGGGACAGTGATTGTTCTAAGGGCCATAAAAGAGAAAGGGACTCATGGAGACCAGGCCCACGGGTTGGTGGGTTTTTCCGAAGGATGCGTAAGGGAGGATGATGAGTGCGTGGTGAGAGTGGGGTGTGTTTGAGAATTTGTTGGAAATGTGAGTAAGAAGAATGCTTGTGGGGGAGAGAATAATTTCTAAGTGATGGCGAGAGATAGAGAGAGTTGCGTTAACCTGAAGATATCGTTTCTATTTATTTTTATTTTGTTCAATTATATATTCCTATGTTTTTTAAAAATAAAACATATTTAAAATCCCATTAATACCACAATTGTATAATTATAGGCTATAATTATCGTGTGCAGTATGTGAGGAAAGAGATTGATTAGAAATATTATCTATATTGAGATTACTGTTAGCAAGAACAATGAGAACAACAATTTCAATAATCATTCAAGAAATTTACATTTCACATCATGTTTTCTCGAAGCAAAAGATGCGACCGATAAATTGCTCGCGACACGCGTTACTCAATTCGAAATCCAACTGATCGATTGGGGATGGGGGTTGCGGAGGTGGGCGTGGGAATAAAGGTGTATTTCCGTTGGCAAATCCGCGTAATTCAGTTTCGCGTCGACCTCATTGGCGATTGTTTGCGCCGTAGTGACGCAATGTTTGAGAACGATGTAGACGGACGGGGGTGGGTCGAGGATACTGGGGTGGGGGAGTATGGTTGGGGGTGGCAAACTGTTTACATTAATTTGCAGCGGTGTTTCAGGGCACGTATCGCGAGCGGATGGGAGAGGCACGCGGCTACCACCATGCAGCCAGGGGGTGAACCGTTCATTGAAGTGTTATTAGGAAAGTTTCGACGACCGTGCGAGGCCGGAAATTCCGGTGAGTAGATAGAAACTTGGCCCGTCTATCTTGCTCGAACTTACCGCTGGCAGACCGGCGATTTGTCGAGGACGATTATTTAAATGATTGGATCGCGAGGGTCTTTCGGTAGTTTGCTACGTTCTTCGGTGAGATTGATTGGGGGTACTTGGGGGTAGATATATAATAGCGCCCAAAGTATAATAATAAAATATAGTATAACACAGTATAACATGTTCGATATATTATATGAAACCTAATATTATACATAGGACTTTATAGTTTTACTATATCGAATTCAGTGACCGAGAGTCGCCTATCGAGTGCAAACGTTTGTCTGCATGTCTGACTCGTAACTGGACTCTTCTACTTGATGTACTATGCATACGCCTGTGCCAGGCAATTAACTGTCTGATTTGTTGATGAGCTATTTCACCTGTCTGACTGGTCTCCTTACTTATGACCTGTCGATTGAACTAATCTACTGGTCTGACTAATTATCGAGCCAGCTAACTAAAGTGGGTTACCGATTAATATACTTCACATGTTTGAGCAAGTTTCGAGTTAATGTAGTTCACTGTTTTTTCACTTTCACTACTTCTTTCACTGTGATCCTATTATTAATACTACTAAGTATACTGCAATACTAATATAATACTAATACTAATTAGTATTACACTAACACTAACAGTAGTAGCATTAGTGTACTATTAACGCTACTAATACCAATGAAATTATTAGTATTGCACTAACTATTAGTAGCATTAGTATACTATTAATACTAACTATTAGTATCATTAGTGCACTATTAACACTAACTATTAGTAGCATTAGTATACTATTAACACTGACTATTAGTAGCATTACTATACTATTAACACTAACTATTAGTATCATTAGTGCGCTATTAATACTAACTATTAGTATCATTAGTGCACTATTAACACTAACTATTAGTAGCATTAGTGTACTATTAACACTAACTATTAGTATCATTAGTGCGCTAATAACACTAACTACTACTAACCTTAATACACTATTAACACTACTAACATCAATATCATCATCATCCCACTAACATTCCTACTAGCATTACTACACAATGAACACCACGAACACTACCAACCCAACCAATACCACAAATACTACTAATCCCATTACAATACAACCGATCCCTCACCAAAAATCTTCCAATCCTCATCACGTACGACCCAATAAGATCGAAGCTACTAAACAACCATGAACCAAGCATTCCTCGTCGCAAATTGTAAACCAACCACGTACGTTCCTCGCACACACACACGTGTCCCACGGTCGACTGCAAACACAGCTTAAGCGTGTTTGACGTGTACCCGTAGGCTCGATTAAAGCCGACGCGCAAAGAGAGCGGAGAACGGGGGACAGCCAGGCAACCAGCCCGACAGACAGACAGACGATCGGGAACACGACGACTTCGCGTGATTAATTCGGATTGCGGTTCCGCCGGATCTCGTTACAGCTCTCGAGCGCGGCGGCCACTTCCGACCGGTTACCGCGCGAGAGATATCGAATCCACGTCGGTGGAGCTCGCGCGTGCCGTCTACTCCACGAAATTTCCAGGGCCGATTAGACCGGCCGATCGAGCAAAATTCTCCAACGAGAAGCAATTTCCATGCGTCGCCGGCTCGGTAAAATTGGATTTGTCCCCCGGGCTAGCTGTTCAAGTCTTTTTCCACTTGCCCGGGACCGGCTGCCAACGAATTTATCGCGAGTCGAATCAATGTTATTAACGTATCAGTCCGCGGCGTGCGATGGAATTTCCGTGGGTGTTCGTTCTTGATAGCTGGTGGAACGATCTTGTACAAATGATAGTGAATCGGGTGATTTCGTCGAATTGCCAGACATCGAAAATGTATATAAGAAACGGAAACATGAGGAACAAGTTGGTATTGAATCCGTAAAGAAAGGGCTAGAGGAAAGAGAAAAGTTTGGATAAAGATGGACGACAGAATCCATTTTGTAGTAAAATAGATTGTGAAAAGGAAAAGACCGAAGCGTTTCGAATGTTGAAACACAGAGTTAAAGGAAAAGTTGGAAAAGTTGGAAAGGTTGTAAAAATTATATGAATGAAAGGAAAAAATTGGCTGATGATATGGTGTTGAATGGATTGTCCTTTTAGAGGAAATATTCGTGGGTACTTTGGGAAAGGATTTTCTGAAAGGGAAATCCTAATACAGTTTCTCTGAAAGGAAAATTCTAATTCTTTTCTGAAAGGAAAAGCCCCAATATATTTTTTCTGAAAGGAAAACTCTTAATATATTTTTTCTGAAAGGAAAACTCTTAATATAGTTTTTCTGAATAGAGAATCTTAATATTTCTCTAAAAGGAAAAATTTCAAACCTTTTCTGAAAGGAAAATCCGAATATATTTTTCGTGAAAAGAAAACTCCTAATATATTTCTTTTTAAAAGGAAAATCTGTACATTTTCCTGAAAGGGAAATCTTGACATTTCGTCTGAAAGGAAAATCTTGTCCTCTCCCTCAGGAAATGCTTTTCAGAGGCAAGGAGATTTTCAGAATTTTGTTTAAGCAGAAGACTCATAATATTCTCTTGGAATAAGAAAATTTCAACGTTCCCTTTGAGAATGAACAGTTACGAATTTTCTTCAAACGGAACTTGGATCTTCCTATCCGGAAGCTAAACTTTCGAGAAGTTCTCGCTGAATATGGCCGAGGTGAGGTACAATACGTATTCAACGGTTCAGGGCCGATTTCTATGGCGGCCACGATCAGTTAACAGGCTGCCGGTGATTGTCCTTTCTGCTTTTCTTCCTTAGCTGGCGAGGCCTGACAGTTCGCGGTTCGAGTTCGCAACCGAGAATGGAAAACTGGTCACTTATCGTGCAATTTATCGTCCGGCCATACTATCAACTTGCTGGCGAGTTTCGAGATGCAATCGTGACTCCTGTATTTCGGCAAGATAACGGGTGTCGTGTTTAAAACTTCCCTCGGTCCGATACGAAAAAATAGTCAAGCCAAAAGTATAATTCTTAACTCACACGGTAGTAAAATTAATTATTTCAGTGTTTAAAATAATGATCAAATTATGTGGTAGTTATTAATTCATTAATAGCAATAGCTACTCGGCACAATGTAATATATTATGATTTTTAAAAAAGAAATGTCTAAAACGTTCACTCTGAAGTAGCCACTGGTGAAAATGCAACAGGAAAATTACGCCATCACTATGTAATAATGGTTTTGTTTAAAAAGCGGAAGAAAAACCATCCAAGAGATGATAACAGTGCATCTTAATTAACTATTCACTGCCACGAAGGCAAAGAAAAAACAAATAAAGCAAGCTGGATCACCGCAAGCTTCGTACCTCAGAAATTTCCCGACAAAAAATACTGAAGTTGCGCCGTTTCCCTCCCAAGTGACGCATTAAAGCGCGCCCCTGCCGAAACATAAATTTTCGCGCCGGTAAAACCCCGCCAAACCCAGAATTCCACGGGTTTCCATGCTCCCTTGAATTCTGTTCGCGTCGCTGAAATTTTCCTCAGACCCTAACCGACGAAAAGTGGCAAGTTTCATGGTAAAACTTTTTCCCTCTGTTATTTCAGTGTTCTTGGTTCACATGGTGGTCGGCATATCGATGCTAATCCATTGGAACATCGGAAATTCTTGTAGATAGTTAATTATTAAATTATCCAATGCCATTCTTTTAATTAAGAATTCTAATTTTAGAAATAATTGGATTCTTGCACATTTAATTGCTTTAATATTTCGTTAATTGGTGATATGGATGATGATGTACCCTGAGTTTTCCTTTCTGACAGGAAAATTTTGGAATTTTCTTCTGGAAGAAACGTCGTGGAATTTTCTTTCTGATAGGAAAGTTGGAGGTTTCTTTCAGACGGGAAAATTATGAGATTTCTTTCAGGGAGGAAAATTGTGAAATTTACTTCAGACTGAAAAATTTAGATACTTTCTTCAGACAGGAAAATTTTGGAATTTTCTTCTGAAAAAAAAGTCATGGCATTTTCTTTTTGATAAGGAAATTCGAACGTTTCTTTCACACAGAAAAATCTTGAAATTTTCTTCTGAAAGAAAAGTCATGAGGTTTTCTTCAGATTGGAAAATTTATACACTTCTTTCAGACAGGAAAATTTGGAATAATTTCTTTTGATAAAGGGAAAGTCTGAATTGTTTTCCAAGTAATGAAAGACGTTGATATATTTCAGGCATAAAAATCTTGGCAGTTCTTTACGTCGAAAATCTTAGAATCCCCTTCTGCTAAGAAAATCGTGAAAAATCGAATCTTTCTGGTATTCCCTAGACCGGAAAACTCCCTTAATCAATCCAACGATCGTTCGATAATTGTGAATCGAGTCGAGATTGCGACTGACGTTTCTCTCCGTTCACCGACGAGAAAGTTCGCAGTTCTCGACGCGCGAAATCCACTGAAAAGATTAATTAAGTGCCTTCTTTCGCGGCCGGGTTGCAATTAAGAATTTTTGTTCCGGTCAGTAGGGCGCCGAATAATCCGTGAACCGATCTAAAAAAAAAGAATGAATAAAAGAATACACGGATCTGATTGGTAACGGAAGAATTGAGGAAATTTGCATTTAAAGAAGAGACACGTGAATGTTGTACTCTTGTAAATAAATTAATTTAAGGAAAGATTTAATTGATATCTGTGTTAATTATAAACACTTTCGACAGCATTTTTATGTTATTTTCTGATTATGAAGCGATTGTTCTGTTTAAACATTAACTATTGAATTATACAACATTTCTTCTATACAGGGTGTTCTGAAATTAACTAGGAATTTAAGTAAGTATGATCATTTCCATGTTGAATTAAATGAAGACAGAAGTGGAACGAAAGAAAGTAGAAAGACGAAAATTAAATATTCATTTCTTTCAATCTCGGAACACTGCTGCATATACAGGGTGTTCCGAAGTTCGTACGAAATTTAAACACTATATTTCCATTATATATCCAACTGAATGAACAGAAAAATGAAGTGAATGTAAAGAAAGTGGTCGACAAAAGTTACACAACTGTTCCTTGCAATATTCAAGTTATTCACAAATAACACCATATTCCATTTACCAAACCAAAAATGATAATAAAATGTTCAAACCTCATGTCATCCAATAAATAATATATTTTATATTTCCTCAATCTAAAACTGTCCATACATTACAATTACATCGAATAAAAGTATTCTCCATCTTCATTTCTAAAGACAAAAGAGACAAAAAGACCACATTATAAATTGACTCAATGCTTGTAAAATAAATATTAGTCGATTTATCTCGTCCACTAATTCCACTGTGAACCACATTAAACACCCAGTGGTTCCAGTCTTAAAAGAAGCTTGAAACTTTCAAAAAAGCCAAAAGACTCGTCGAAACATCGTCGGAGAGGTGTGACGTTCCTCGACCCATCGACCGAAATCGATTTAAACCAGCCGCGCATCCCCTAACGAGCTCGACCCGCGAAGGAGCCATGAATCAACATCCAAACCGAGACTACCGTAGAGAAAGACGACTTGACAGCCGGCCAACGAGTGAGTCGGCAGAGGGGAAATAAAGTTTTCCGACTGATTGGATCTAACCGAAAGTTTCCCGCTGTGAATCGCTCGCTCGACTTTAATCTCCAGCGGGTGAACGTCTGCCTTTCATTTCGGGGATCCTTGCCCCCCTCCCGCGCCGCCCGACCAGGATTCCTCGTGATTTACTCGCGGAGCCGAGGATCGATGCGATCGATCCGTTATCGCTCGTTTTCTGGAGAGAACTTAATAACTTAGGAAGTATGAGTGATAGAAACTAATTCTTCTGACGAAAGTTTTGAGGTATTGAGCTAAATATATGTTATATTGTTGATATATTGTTGTATGCTGATATAGGGTATATTATTGTTTACTTTATAGGGGTATTATGGTGTTCTTTTCAGGGACAATGGGATTTTGTGTTTTGATGCTAACGTTATATGAATATAGAATGGAGTTTATTTGGAGAAAAATTGTATTTTTCAGGTGAGAATTAATTTGTAGAGCGAGATTGGTAACAGAAATTGGTAATTGAAATCTTTAATAATTTTATTAATACATACGTGAACCAAGTTCAACATTCCAATGTCTTGTAACTATAATTAACCGCTTGTCTTATAATAACGTGTTAGACACGTAACATTTGAATAAATATTATTGATCCTTTTGAATTCAAGTTTAAAATTATTCTTCTATCATTAATTATTACACTTTGTAGCAAAGGTTGAGAAAAAAAATTGTAATCTGTTCTTTTCCTTAATAAATTATTAATTACGTAGTTGTATCGATCATTGAGAAATAAATCGTAAAACAAGGGGTTAAAACGCGTCGAACTTTGAATTACAACATTCCAAATCAACGCAACTCTCCATCATTCCATAATCGGACTACTGGATGCGATCCACACCGAGTCATATTATACTCAACAAATCCGTCAGATCCTGAAGACAGAATTCTTAAATTCCCCCGGAAATTGCGGCAGCCGCAGAACACACAGTAACCCGTTTGACTCCGCGCGCGCCGGCTACGTTTCGATTGCGTTTAGTAGAATATTCAGGAACGTCATTTTCTCCGGAAACCGGGTGTCGCGAAGTTCGTGAACGTGGGCGTGCGGGCGTGGGAGGATGTACAGTAGCGTTCAAAAGTTCCCAGCCTCTTTAAACTCTCCTATCTTTGACACGATGAGTTTTAAGGAATTTATGTTAATAGAATGTATAAAGACGTGTTTACATGGATGATGGATAGCGTGTTAAAAAGTTTATTATTGTTATTGTATATCGTTTGTAGCTAAGAAGATATGTATAAAGAATAGATTTAATATTTAATTTATAATTGACAAGATCTATCTCTGGTAGAAATAGTGTTGATCTATAAGAATATTTTCGAAGAGAGTCTACAATTTTTGAATGCCACTGTATATAAAGCAACATTTAATTAAAAATGAAAATTGCTATTATTCTCTATTTAATTTATAATTAACAAGATCTACCTGTGGTAGAAATAGTGTTAATCTATAAGAATAACTCCAAAGACAATCTACAACTTTTGAATCCTACTTATATTTCACAGCAATATCTAAATCAAACTTAAGATTTTAATTAGACCCTGGTAGGAATAATGTTAATCTGTAAGAATATCTCCAAAGACAATCTACAACTTTAAACCCACTGTATTTTGCACAACAATATGTAAATCATAATTAAAATTGCGATCACTCCCTATTTAATTTCTAATTAACAAGATCTAATCTCTGATAGAAATAGTGTTAATCTATAAGAATATTCCTAAAAACAATCTATGTAGAACTTTTGAACGCTACTGTATATTGCACAGCAATATCGAAATCAAAATTAAAATTAGAATTGGTCCCTGGTAGGAATAATGTTAATCTATAATAATATCTTGAAAGACAATCTAGAACTTTTGAACGCTACTGTATATTGAACAACAACATTTAAATCAAAATTAAAATTCGAATGAGTCTCTGGCAGAAATAATGTTAATTTGTAAGAATATTTCGAAAGACAATCTAGAACTTTTGAACGCCACTGTAGCAGCGAAGCTCGCAGCTGCGTCTCCTGACCGAGTTCTAGCAGGACGGATAGCTCGGGGGATGGTGTGGAGAAAGCGAATGAATAATTTAGAACTGCGGCCCGCCTCATAATCGTGCCTGTCAGAGAGTGGAGAAGGGTTGCGTCGAATTTCTCAGCCCCCACCGTGCGGCCACGTTCGCTAGGAAAAAGGCAGGGGTTGGCTGGCCCTCGTCCTTTCTATTAGGTTCGTACGTATGGAGCCTGGTTCTTACGCTTTCTGAATATTTCAGCTGCACTCCGGGCTCGCTGCCGGAATATTTGAAATATTGTTACACGCCCGTTGAGGCAACAATTAAATCAGGGGTCTTAGCGGCTTGTACCGTGAGGTGGTGAATGGGAGGAATAATGTTTGTGGTTTTCAGAGTGTTGCGTTGCTGTTTGATGGTTTGTAAGGGTTGGCGAATGTTTGGGAGATTGATGGTTTGCAGGGGAATTGGGAGTAGGAAGTTTGAATGGAAGAAAGGGGTTGGTGTTTGGTGATTATGTGCATTGCGGTGCGGGGTGGTTTTAACTGTAATTGGGACATTTGGAAACTAGAAAATTAGCAAATTGGGAAATTGGGAAATTGGGAGGCTAGATAGTTAGAGGATTGAGATGTTGGGAAATTAGAGAACTAGAAAAATAGAAAACTAGATTAAAAAATTAGAAAATCAGAAAATTAGTAAATTAGGAAATTAGGAAATTAGGAAAGTGGGGAATTAGGAAGCTAGAAAATTACAGAACTGAGAAGTTGGGAAACTAGAGAATTAAAAAACCAGAAAACTAAGTTAGAAAATTAGTAAATTTGAAAAATAGGAAAGTGGGAAATAAGGAAGCTAGAAAATTACAAAATTATAAAATCAGGAAACTATAAAATGATAAAATCAACGAAACAAAACACTGACTCCACTACCTCACGTAACAAAATTCCAATTTGTCCATCAGCTGCCACAATTTCCTAACCAAAACAATTAACTATCCTCTCCCGATTTAATAAGAACAACACCAAGAATGTATCGTCTGCGTCAAAAAGAAAATGGAGAAGAATTCAAGATGGTTGCTCCGCAAGGAATTCACGGAATTTGAAGCGGGGCGAGGACAAAGGCATCCGCTCGCGCCGAACGTGGAAAAATTCATCGAGAGGTTTATTCGCGATGCTCACAGTATTTCGCGGCAACGCCGCAGACTGGCGTGCGTCAGAATCGTTTACCCGTTCCGAGCGGGGGAAATTGGGTCAGATATCCTGGGATATAAGTCCTTCCCTTTGTAGCCTTTTATCGAGGCTACCCTTGCACGATACTTATCGGCTCTTATCTGCCCCGGCTCCGCTCGGCTTGCCGCGTTTGTTTCGCGATTTTAACTCCGCGACAATTTAGATTACCGGCTTCCCACCGTTAATTGCTTTTTTTCAGCTGGTTTTTATGAGTCCCTTGGTTGACTTGAATTTTTTTTTTCGATGGCAATCTTCCGGTTTTCCCGTCGTGTCCTTGCAGCCCGAGGAAAAGCCAACGATGTATAATATGTTGACGATGTTGACATTACGTTGCTGACAGACCGCGTTGTTTGTTAAGCTGGTACTTTGAATTTTAATTTTGACGATTGGGATCTTCAGGGAATAACTTTTTAATCGTTAATAGGAATATGTGGCGTGTATTAGAATATTGTTTTATTACTTGTAATAGTACGTTGGAATAGTGTTACTGTGAATGAAATAGAGATAACATTGAGAAATTTGGGAGTAACGTCTGTCAATGAGAGTTTATTGATTAATTCGATTTCCCGTGATGGTGAAAGTACATTTTTGTTATTGTATTATTGTTTTTTTTTACTTAAAATATAGTGTTAGTGTGAATGAAATAGAGATAACACTGAGAAATTGGGGAGTAATATTTGTTAATAAGAGTTTCTTGATTAATTCGATTTCCTGTGATAGTGGAAGAATGTTTTTGTTATTATATTATTGTTTTTTTACTTGAAATATAGTGTTACTGTGAATGAAATAGAGATAACACTGAGAAATTGGGTAGTAATGGGAAGTAATTTTTGTAAAACTAGAAAGTGTTACGGTTTCTCGAATCAGAGAAAATTAATCGATAGAACTTTATAGTACAACCGCGTATTAGAACATTGTTTTAATCGGTCGCCTCGTAAAACAGGGAACTCGAGACTGTACGACGGTATCATTTTACGTGAATCGATATTCGATTTCAATGTACAGTTCCCCTCGTCCTACGCCATTGAGTCTCGGCAATAAACGCCTCTAATGAATTCTTAACGGTTACTTTGTTGCGTTCACGTTCGAAAAGATTCCGTTTCCGGCTCAGAGGCGAACGAAGAAAATGATTTTAACAATAGAAATACCTTACCAGTCGAAATGACTGATTTCGATTGTTTTATTTCGCAATTATTGATATCTTAACAATAGAACTATTGTAACTGTCAAAATGACTGATTTCGTATTTTTCGTTTCAGAATTATTGATATCTTAAAGGTATGGAATATTCGAAATGGTCTTGAAAATGAATAGTTTCACTTGAATAATATAATGACTGTCTGAAAAAATCGAAGATAATCTATTGTTACAGTTTTTGTAGAAATTATATATTGTCGTATTAAATGTTTGGTAATTCTAGTGTTAATTCTTTTCTTATTATTTCCCTTTGTTCTCTTAACGAATCGTGAAACAAGAGTTTATAACGAGTGTACAGGTTAGTTTACGAGTACACTTGGGTGTCATTATCTAAGTAGCTCTCGAGATGCGTGTGTACTCAAGGGAAACATTTAACAATCATATTTAAGCCATAAATTCATTCGAACTTAATTATTCAGATACGATTAACTACACTCGACCGTAATTGATAGTTCATCTATCGACTTCAAAGCGTACAATGAAATTTCTTGATTCGTTTATTTGAATCCCTGCTGGAGAATTGTAGTTTTCTTTATTAATACAGCTAATGGAGGTCTCAATTCAAATGGAGGATTTAAATTTTCATCACATTCATCACATACAGGGTGTTAACAAGTAATCAGAAGCTGAACCAAAAATTAAACATTCAAACCAGAAAGACATCAACAATTCAACGATCAGTCTCAATCAATACTCAAGTAACTCATTTAAACCAAATCTAAAACAAACTAACTTATAGGTTATGTCTCTAAAATCCCTTAACCAACAAGCACACTCAAACCCATCTCCAAATTACCCATTAACCCATACCCTTACTAAAAATGAACCTCAAACCAAAGCAATTCGTCAAAAATCTCAGTTCAAATGAAAATATTTATAAAATATCTTAAATATCTTAAATATCTTAAATATCTTAAATATCTTAAATATTTATAAAATATCTTACATACAGAGTGTCAAAAAATAACCAGAAGCTAAACCAAAAAGGGAGCAACGATTCAACGATCAATCTCGATCAATACTCAAATCTAAAACAAACTAACATTTAGGTTATGTCTCTGAGAACCATCCCTTAACCAACAAGCACACTCAAACCCGTTTCCTTACTAAAAGCGAACCTCAAACCGAAGGAATTCGTCGACAACAAATACCTAACCTAACAAACTGAAATTCCTTATACACCTTAAGCCTTGTAGCCACTCGAAAATAATCCTCGAGACTTGGACGCGTTCGCGAAGACGTAATGCCGTTTGCCGACAGCAGAATTTCCATTTTCCTCGGCGCCGGTGATTTATAAACAATACCGGGGCGCAGTAAACCGGAATAAATAACAGTATAGGCGAGAGCGTTATTTAAGGGGCGCCGGTTCGTTTCGTCGAGAGTTCTCCCGTATAAAAGACGAAATAATTGAGCCAACTGGCTCTACGAATCCGCTCTCAGCCGGAATTTATTGTGATCTTTACATCGTTAAGCTTTCCGCGCGGGGGATTTATCGCGGGCCGCATTAAGCCATCCGGCAAACAATGGGGGTGTGTCCGCGGACCGGTAATAATTTATATTTCGCTGCGTTACCGACTGCGCGCTGATTTCGCGCTGTGCCTCCCGGGGGCAGGGAACGGAAAAAACTGGTCAGGTGTACACTACCGAGGCGTTCGACCAAGAAAATCAACGGCGAAGCAAATTCTCTTGTCGACACACCATCGCGCGGCTGAAAAATTAACTTGTTAACGCGAACTGGCGCTCATCAAAATCTCATAAAGTTAACGTGATTTGCATAGGGGAGACGGCGAGTGGAGAGGGTTTTGATTGTAGTGTTCTGGTTGCTGAGTTTTAGGGGTTTCAGGAAATTTCGGTTGTTTGATTTTCTGTTTGGAGTGTTTGGGGTTCATTGGTGACATTTAGGTTTTGAATACTTGGTTTTTAATTGTGTGAGTTTCGGGTATCTAAGTTTTGAAGATCAGGGTTTGACGTGTGTAAAATTCAGATTACCTAGGTTTCAAGTATATAAATTTTTAATATCTAAGTTTTAAATACCTAAATTTCAAATATCAGTATCTGAAATATCTAAATTTCAAATATCAATATTTGAAATATCTAGATTTCAAATATCAATATCTGAAATATCTAGATTTCAAATATCAATATCTGAAATATCTAGATTTCAAATATCAATATTTGAAATACCTGAACTTCAGATTACCTATTTTTCAAACATATAAATTTCAAATGTCTAAATTTCAAATATCTAAATTTCAAATACCTACTTTCCAAATATTTAAGTTCCAACCCCTATATTCCAAAAATCTATATTTAAACTACCTATATCTAAAATACCTACAATTCAGATACCCATATCTAAAACATCAACAATTCAAATACCCATTCTCAAATCTCCACATCCCAAACACCAATACTTCAAACATCCACATTTCAAAATCCGAAGTTCCAAATATCTACATTCCAAAGCCAAAAGCATCAACAGCTAAAAAACTCATAATTAATCATTAAAAATGAATAATTCGCTCATTCACCTATCCACTGAAGTTAACAATTAACAAAAACCGTACTCCGAAGTCTGTCATCAAAAAGCTCATCGGAATTGTAGCTTCAACCGGAATAAGCGACAAAGGAAAAATTCTTGGCGTTTCGACACGAAATCCCAACGCCACGAACAACAATCCTCGCGGCTGTGGAACATCCCTTCGACGAGGGTCGATCAGTAAAATCGAGTTCAAGATCAGAACGATGTCTGCCAAGTTGCCGCGACACGATGATCCCTAGGGAACCGAACGAGCATAGCAGAATGGCGGAAGACTCGCAGGTGCGCCGAATTATTATAAGACAGTGCCGCCGGAAATCGATAAACCGTTTTGTTCGAGCCACGGTTCAACGGGTGCGGTTGGGCAAGTGGAAAATTCGCTGACTTCAGCCTTGTCTCTAGACATCACCGTTGAGTGAAGAAAATGTCGATTTTCGATATTATATGGACACTGAGAGAGGTGCTTTTAGATTTGCGTCTAGAAACGAGTCTTTAGTCAATCAGACACATTATTCCGTGGTGTATCGATGGAGAGTTTATAGAAGGAAGTTTCCTATAAGACAATTTTGAGGATTTTGGATCTTTGGAATTTTGGGGTTTGAAGTTTTCAGATTTGGAGGTCGGGTGTTTGAGATTTGAATATTTGGAATTTGAGCATTTGAAATTTCAATATTTAGAATTTGGGAATCTGGAAGTTAGGTTCTTGGAATTTGAATGTTTGAAACTTGGGAATTTGGATGTTAGGTGTTTGAAATTTGGGTATTTGGAATTTAGATATTTGGAATTCCAGTATTTGAAATTTTTATACTTGAAATCTCAATATTTAGAATTTCAATGCTTGAAATTTTAATATTTAGAATTTCAATGCTTGAAATTTGGGAATCTGAAATTTGAATATTTACAATTTAGATATTCGAAACTTGTATATTCGAAATTTACATCTTGAGAATTTGAATATTTGAAATCCAATAATTCGAGATTTAGATATTCCTCAGATATTTAAAATTAATCTACATAAAATTTAGATTACCACTACATAAATTTCAAACCTTCAAAACTTCAGCCATCAAAATTCAAATGACCGAACACTATATCTTCAAAGAATAAATACTAAAAACATAACCCCTCAAAATATAAATGTCCACAAAATTAGTTTCATTTATCAAAGACTCGATGTATTGTAATCGAGTGTCCAACTGCCCTTAATGAAACTGTCGCGCGCGAGTTGGGCGAGATTGACGAGCACATTCAAGAAAACTATGTAGAACCATGTATCGAACAAAAGGCTGACGGGGTACATACTCGTGGCCCGGTCATCCACCGTTCAATCGCGATTTAATGACGACTGCTAGTCGCGTCCGCGATCCAGTGGCTGCGAACCTGGAAAAGCTGGATATCTTTATGATTGTCATCGACGAGGCAGAAACTGATTCGCGTCACGTAGCCGGCCGACTCGTGAATAAAAATTCGATCTCTATGGAGATGAGGCATCCTGCCGGCCACATACAGACTACTGATTTTATGAACGACTAGCCCCTAGCAAAGGTCCACCCGTTAACTTCTTTCCTCGGGCATCAATTTCCGTCATTTATACCGGTCATCCGCCGCATACTACCGAATCATGAATATCTCAATAAAAAGCAATAGGTATTTTTCCATGGGAAAGCGAAGGAATGATATTTTAAAAGCAAATTTGTATTATTTTTGTTAATTTTTATGATAATTGTGTGTTTTTTTAATGTGGTTTTGTAGATGACGAATAACCCAGTTCAACCATGTCGATCATGAATATTTCAATAAAAAGCAATAGGTATTTTTCCATGGGGAAGCGGAGGAATGATATTTTAAAAGTAAAATTTGTAGAATTTTTAACGATATTTTTGTTAATTTTGATGATAATGCTGTGTTTTTTTAATGTGGTTTTGTAGACGAAGAAAAATCCAGTTCAACCATGTATAACATGTTGACTTTAGTCGACTGATAACGCGAGATATCCGTTGAAGTATGGTGGCACGAACATTAAGTGTAATCGCGAAGATAGGATCTATTGCGAATAACTCTGCGGTGAGTGATATAAATATCAACGTGTGGCATATCGTTGAACTCGTCTTTTCGTCGGCTGCGATAATAGGTTCATGAAAGATTATAGGGGAAATGGGAATGTTGTTCAGAAACTGATGATTACTAGTGAATGAAGTTAGGTTAAGTTTTCTAGGTTAACTTACATTTTTTTTAATAGTAATACTATATGTTACTTTTTGGATTATTGTAGATCATGAAAAATCCAGTTCAATCATATGTAACACATATACTCCTTGTAAAATCCATGTTATCCATCAAAATTTAACCTACACTCCGTCAATTTCAAATTTCAAAACTACTTTCGCGAGTAACTTCGTAATGACTGATCCAAACACCATCATGCGACCTATCAATCAACTCGTCTTCCTCCCCTCTACAAGAATACATAAACAAAACTACACCATCACCATACAAAAACAGCAACAACGTTAAACAATGCAGAAGTAACAAGGATAAAGGAGCTGTCTTATGATTAAACGAATTGAGAAGTTTCATTACACCCAGTGACTAGTCACGGTGCTTTATCTTCGCGAGAAGTGAAGGGAGTTGGTCGCTATCAGGACCAATTCGTTTCCGGTGTGGCTGGACACCCAGAGCTAGTCGAATTTCAGGATGGAACGCTAACGAAGCGCGACCGTGGCGGTGAAGATTAGATTAAACGGTGTTGCCCAGCAGGTTCATCATTGTGGCTTGAAGTTCGCGCGAGTTTGCGAATATCATGGCGGTATGGTTAAACGCCATGGGACCGGCGAGACTGCGCAGAGGGGCGGGGGCGTTGCACGGCGAACACGTAACCGGGAGTTTCTCTAATTACTCCGCGCGGGGATCGTTCTCACCTCCGAACACATGGAACACGTACCGTGCACCGCTCGAAAGATGGCTTCCGCTTTCTGATAACAATAAATAATGGCACTTCGAATTGAATTAAAGCTGCTACACTGGCGAGCCCGGAATTACTTGGGCAAACAGGTAGCAGCTGGAATGTTGATATTATGCGGCGAAACTCGTGGAAATTGTTTTCCCGATTGTTTTATCGGCTGCTTGGATCTTGTCTTCCGGAAACTCACGAATGTTAAGGGACGAGATTCATGGAAATTCGTTTCTTCGTTATTATCTGGGTACTTTGGCGGCAATAAATAATACTGCTTCGAAGTTGGATGAATTAAGTGTTTAAGGAATCAGTACTTTGAATTGAATCCGATGGAATTGAAATGGATTTGTCGAGGAGTCAATTAAACAACGAAGATGATGCTTTTTGAGTGATTTTTGGAAATGTTTTCTGGCATAACTTTCCTTTTTATTCCCTTGAAGTTTTTCGGACCGATATTTTTCTTGTTGCTATTTTTATATTATTTGTACATTGTATAAATATTGAAGCTTCATTTTTACATTAATTTTCACGCTATCCTTCTATAAATATTATTGCAATTTTACCTTTACCTTATTTTTACAATATCCCCCTATAAATATTACTGCAATTTCATCTTTACCTTATTTTTCACACTACCTCTGCGTAAATATTATTGCAATTTTACCTTTACCTCATTTTTACGATATCCTTCTATAAATATTACTGAAATTTTACCTTTACCTTATTTTTACAATATCCTCCTATAAATATTACTGCAATTTCATCTTCACCTTATTTTTCACGCTATCCCTGCATAAATATTATAGCGATTTATCTTCGCATAATTTTTCACACTACTCTCGCACAAATACTGTCGGCAGTGCAGCAAGAACGTGACAAATAAACGAAAAAATTCTTCACGCTCTGGAACCGGATTATTTAATTAGAATGTTTAATTTGTAACAGTCCCAAACGAGGCTGTCATTAATCTCTCGATGCCGAGGTGCGCGCGCACCTCTTTCTCTTTTTTGTTCCCTCGGTGAACGAAATTACACGAGGCATTATGTATTCCATGCATTTCGTTCGCGCGCCGAGATCTCGGCGAAAACGTGCCGGAAAATCTGGCGCTAAGGGCGCGTCGGCAATGTTATACCAGCAGTGCGAATGTTTATGCAAATCGGGAGATCGCTTGGAGTTAATTTATGAAAACACCGGTCGAACATGAATACAGACTCGTTCGTTGACGATTTTTCCACCAATTAAAAACGGACGTTACTTTTTCGAGTTTCAATTCTACGAAAGAATTCGTTTAATTAGCTCTTGTTAATTAGATCTGTTTCATTTTCCCCGATGAATATACTGTAATAATAATGATGATGAAACTGTAATATAACGGTTATGTCAATAATACATTCTTCGAGTTTCAATTCTACGAAAGAATTCATTTAATTACCTCTTGTTAATTAGATCTGTTTCATTTTCCCCGATGAATATACTGTAATAATAATGATGATGAAACTGTAATATAACGGTTATGTCAATAATACATTCTTCGAGTTTCAATTCTACGAAAGAATTCATTTAATTACCTCTTGTTAATTAGATCTGTTTCATTTTCCTCGATGAATATACTGTAATAATAATGATGATGAAACTGTAATATAACGGTTATGTCAATAATACATTCTTCGAGTTTCAATTCTACGAAAGAATTCATTTAATTACCTCTTGTTAATTAGATCTGTTTCATTTTCCTCGATGAATATACTGTAATAATAATGATGATGAAACTAACGATTATGTCAATAATATCTTCTAGTTTGAATTCTACGAAAGAATTCGTTTAATTAGCTCTTGTTAATTAGATCTGTTTCATTTTCCTCGATGAATATACTATAATAATAGTAATGATGATTAAACTGTAATATAACGATTATGTCAATAATATATTAACACTATTATAACACTAATTAATAATACAATAATAATTATTAATATAATACATGAATATGTGTTATTATATACATAAATTGTTATATTGAAAACTGACAGGAAAGTTAAATAATATGTCCAATATATTATTTCATAAAAATGGTTAATATTGAATTACTGTTATTTAACATTATCATAAATTGAGTGATTATTACCAATTACTAATAGTATCAAATTACAATTTGTAATTTCCACCAGTATCAACTGCTTGCCACTAATTATTACCGATACGAAAATAATAATTCGATTACGAAACGTGAAATTAATCGGAATAAATGGGAAACAAAGTGCCCGAGAACCGTCAAATAATATTGGAAAGCGGCGAAGGGAGCGATCTAGCGAAAGAAAATATTCCTCTGTAGGAATTCTTCTGGCGTGGTCGAATAAAAATGGCTGGCATTCCTTTCGTTCGATCCCGCAGATAATACCAATTTTAATTTCCCTTCCTTTCCAAGGGTTTTTCTCTAACGCTGTAACCGCTCGCAGACCGCGTGTTCCGGATTCCTCAGCTGCGCCGGAAACGCGGAAAAATCATCTGACGTCGTGAGACGTTCGTCTGATATACAGGGTGCTTGTAAAAATTATTGCAACTTCGTTCCAAGAGAATATATTATTCATTAAAAAATAAAGAACGGTTTGAATAAATATAAACTCGAAGGTAATGAATTTGGAAACCTTTGAATTATTATATACATTTTTATATGATACTGTTATTATTATTATTTTATTACTTTTTATGATTATTCATTGTGACTGATCTTGAAATTATATATGTGGCAACAATAGTTTTTATTATAAGTTTGATAGTTCGATTTTCAATGATAATTAATAAGTCTTTTGATATTTAGGATAACTAGAACGGTTATTTTAATAGTTAATCGAATAGGAATTATTTTTAATAGAAAACTATGGAAATTATAGTAATATCTTTAGCTTATTATGTATTCATAAGATTTTATCAAATTCACTTGTTGTCGAATAAATTTTAGATAAAGTAAACCGTTGTTGAAAAGTGAATGAATTGATTAATATCATAATGATATATTCATATGATATATAGTAATAACAACAACAATAATAATAACAATCATTATAATAATTATAACGATTATAGTGGCTACAATATTTATAAAGATTTCATAGTTATAATGATTATAGTGGCTAGAATAATTATAAAGATTTCATAATTGTAATGATTATAGTGATTACAATAATTAAAATGAAAAAATTTTATTATATGCATTTACGAAAGTTGGCGCCCGACTTTCGTAAACACCCTGTATATCGGCGAAGATGCAACTGCTTCTTCAGCCCGTGGCCGGAAATGGGCTTTCATCCCGAGGAAACGAGCGAGTCGCGGGTTCTTTTGTCTGAAAGAGACCTTGTCAACCGGGAAGGGAGCAGCTCCGACATATTTCTCGTCGAATGGATTCGGAGGAACTGCCGACTGCTGCGGGAGTATCCGCAATCCCGTTGATTTCCCACGAACCTCCCGGAACGTTGTTTATCTCGAGAGACCGACGTAATAAAAAAATAAACGCTCAACGACTAGACGCGACGATAAAAATGAACGTTGCCGCGATATTAACCAGTGGAACTACTGGACGACCAAACTCACTTCGTTTTTCTCTGATCTTCGCAGATTACGAAACATTTGAAAGACTCGCCAAAAAGCTGAACATTGTTGCTCTCTGTATATTCTCCATTAAAAACGAGGAAATTCAAAATCCAGAAGAACAATTACAAAACTGACACAGATATCCGAAAAAGAAATTCTCCAACCACTTCGCAGATTACGAGACATTTAAAAGATTCACTAAAAAAGGAATATTATTACTCTCTCCATATTTTTCAGTAATAAAGAGAGTAATTAAAAACAATTCCAAATTTTATCGATAAATCCAAAAAAGAAATCCTCCAAACACTTCGCAAATCACGAAACATTTAAAATTCATAAACTCCACTAAAAAGACCGAATATTATTACTCTCCCCAACTTTCCATTAACAAAAAGAAGAAATTAAAAATTTATTAAAAAAACAATACCAAAACTAACCCAAAGATCCAGAAAATAAATCCTCCAACCACTTCGCAGACTACAAACATCTAAGCCACCAAAAATCCATATATCATTACTCTCTACACATTCCATCATTACAAAGAAGAAATTAAAAACCCATTAAAAAACAATGCCAAAACAACCTCAGAAAAAAAGATGCTCCAATCTCGAACGACGCCAGCGTCATCCTACAAAAGGATGCAGCCGAAAAGACAGTGTCGCCGCGCATCTATCTATTTTTAGCCTCGTCGTCACGAGGGCGAGCTAATTAATTGGAGAAATAAATTGGCTTTCAGGAAAGTTCCCGCAAGAAGCCGTCCCCTTTTCCCCGTCGAAAATTTCCCCATATTAGTCAAAGCATCGGTTCATTAAATTTTCACGCGTCCCTTTCCCACGGGCCGGGCCGGCCAATCTGGCCTTAATGAAGCTCCCTTTCGGTTTTCGATCACAACGCGCGCTTTGATTCGACATTCGCCGCTGCCGCGCGGCCGCCAGGCTAATTGGCAGCCGGCGTTCCCGTTTAGCGTCGCTTTACAGACGGAAAAAAGCGTCGGGAAAAATTCTTTCATCGAGGCAAAAAAAAAACGCCGGGGAAAAATTGTCAGACGGGAACGCGGTCCAGATTGAAGCTCGGCTCCCGGCGAGCTTCAAGTGGAAAGAAAAGCTCGGATGCCGGAACGAGTGGGACTTTTGTGATTTTTTTTTGTGTCCCCTATTTTTCGGTTTTTGTTTGCTTGTTTCCTGTGATCGCGCGTGTTTGATCTTGCGGTTCGGGGACCATGGATTTCGTTCGACTCGTCGCTGACGGATGCTGTTCGTCGGCTCTCTGTTTTGTAACTGTATACACTTCACCGTCATCGATTTTCGAGTGCTTGTTCACTGATTTTTCTGTTTGGACTCTTGCCGTTGAGAATTCGATGTTGTTGTAGTCGCTGTTTGCTTTGGTTTGTGGTCATTGGGATTATGCGTGCGAGTTGCGATTTTGTTCTTGGATCCTTCTGTGATGTTGCTTCGTTTTCGAAGTGAGCTTTTGGACTGATGCCTTTGAGGGTACAGCTTTGGAATTTGTGAGATTTCTGGTCTTTGAGGTTTTGCGTTAGCGAAGTTTCAAGTTTTCGAATTTTCGAATTTTTGAGCTTTCGAATACTTAAGCTTTTGGAGTTGTAAATATTCAAGTTCCTATGCTGTTGAATCTTTCAAGTTTCGAAGATTTAAGCTTTAAAATTTTTGAACTTCCGAACTGTTTAATTTTCGAGTCCCTAAACTTAGATTTCTAAAGTTTTCATCCCTAAATTTCCGAATCTCTAAGCTTTAGAATTTCCTAAATTTTCAACCTCTAAGCTGTTACACTCCTAAATATTCAAATCCCCAAACTCCCAAATTTTTAAGCTGTCAAATCTCCAAACTACCTGTTCCTAAACCTTCAAATCACCAAACTGCCAAATCTAAAACTTTCCAAACCTCTAACCCCTGAATATTTAAACTTTCGAATCCCTAACATTCCGAATCTCCAATCCGTTACACTTTCAAACATCCATCTTCCTAACCTCTCCCATCCTCAAACATTCAAACACAGCCACAAACATTCTCCAACATTCTCTTTTCCCTTCATACAAGCAGAATATTCCAAATATTCCCTTAAGCTCGTCGCACTGAATAAAACATCGTTCCCATGGATACCATTATCAAACTAAATACCGCCAGCAAACGTGTTAATTGAAAACCGGGATACGAAGGTTTGTAAAGCGTCTCGCAGGAAGAAAAGGAGGAGCTTTCAGTTATGATAAGCTTATTACCAGCTCCGCCCACCCTCTACCCCTACCATAAGCGTATTATCTGCGGAATGTTTTCGATGAAACTTGCACGCGGCCGCCAGCTCTAATTAATGGAAATTCACGGCTAAACTGTTCAGCGTTTAAACGGATCGTTTTCGATGGAACGTCGAAAGCGATTCCGAAACTGGCTGAATCTTCTTGAGAAAGCTCGTTCCTCTTCTCTCTCTCTCTCTCTCTCTCTCTCTCTCTCTCTCTCTCTCTCTCTCTCTCTCTCTCTCTCTCTCTCTCTCTCTCTCTCTCTCTCTCTCTCTCTCTCTCTCTCTCTCTCGTTGCCAACTGGAAAGGAGATGAGCGTCGTTGATTGATTCTTGTGTAAGCCCACAAAGGAAAGGGGACAGCCGAGTACACCAGACTTATCAAGGTTGCAAAGAGCTTCGGGCAGCAGGGTGTGAAATACGGGATTGGAAAGCTTATAATTAACGGATTGTAAGCAGTTCAAAGGGTGATCGAGTGTTTGGGGTTGCTTGTGTCGGCTGGAGGGCCGTTTCCTGATTTGTTTATGGAGGTAATGACGGTAATTCGAAATTTCGAGGTTTTGTGCTTTTAAGATTGTTGGAAGGAGATTTGGAGTTCTTGAGTTTTAGGTTGGTGAGTTGTTGAATGTTATTGAAGACTTTCGACTTTGAAGAGTTGGAGTCCATGAGCTTTTGAATTTCTAAGCTTTTGGATCCATAAACTGTCGAATGACTGAGCTTTGGAATCCATTAATTTTTGAATCAATAAGCTTTCAAATCTCTAAGCTTTTGAACCTCTACGTTTCTAAATCTCAAAGCTTTCGAATCCATAGGCTTCCGAATCTCTAAGATTCCAAATCTCTAAGCTTTCGAATCCATAGGCTTCCGAATCTCGAAGCTTTTAAGTTTCTAAGTTTCCAAATCTCTAAGCTTTTGGATCCCTAAATTTTCGAATTTCTAAGCTTTGGAACCCATAGGCTTTCGATTTTCTAAGATTATACATCTCTAAGTTTCCGAATCTCGAAGCTTTTAAATCTTTAAATTTTCGAATCTCTAAGTTTCCAAGTCTCTAAGCTTTTGGATCCCTAAAGTTTCAAATTCATAAGCTTTTAAATCTCCAAGTTGTTGGATCCCCAAATTTTCGAATTTCTAATCTCTGAAACCCACAGTCTTCCGAACCTCTAAGCTTTTAAATCTCTAAGTTTCCAAATCTCCAAGCTTTTGGATCCCTAAAGTTTCAAATCCCTAAGCTTTGGAGTCCATAAATTTTTGAATCCATAATCTCTCGAATCTCTAAGCTTCTGGAGTCCAAAAGTTTCCAAACCCTTGATCTTTCGAACACCTAAACGTCTGAGTACTTAAGTTTCTGGTTTTCCAAATTTCCGAATCCTCAAGCTTTCCCTTCCCTCAATTTTCACATCAGGACATCCACGCACCCACCTAAATGCACATATCATGCAGCATTCAAAATCTTGGATCGTTGAATCTACAAGCTTTCGGAAGCCCAAACCTTTCCGACTTCTCTATCTTTTCGTATACCGAACCTTTCCTGAGCTTTCAAGGTACTCAAGATCGTGAAATCCCCACGACCTAGAATATAAGGCTCCCTAGATCCTTCAAACACCGTATCTTAAGCTTTTCGAAGCCTTAGATCCTCGGAGTTTCCTTTTTTTTTGATTTCCCTCTCCTTGCCCTGATTTCTTTAAAGTTTTCTTAATCCTTAAATTTATCTTGCTGCTCGAGCTACCGGTGCTCCAGACTTTACTGGATACTCGAGTGCATCGGACTCTCGAGAACGTGTTTCTTCCACCCACTACTAGGTTTTACTTTCAAACCATTTCCAGTGATTAATACACCGTAATAACATCAAAAACTGACGATTATTATACTTATCTGAATCATTTAAATGAATTCTTGTACAATTATTTACTCATCTATTAATCCTTTGCGGACAAATGTCGACATTTCTGCGAGATGAAATGTTCATATTTGAAGACTAAGTCGCAGGAAAATGATTTAATTACTCGGACAGCAAGAGATTAGCGCGTAGTGTCTGTTATTGTTATTAATTAAGCAATTAAGATATAATTTAGCTTCATCTGTTGAAGGTTTTGTGCATTTCAAAGAATCTTTGTCCGCAAAGGGTTAATCTTAAATACAACATAATTCGATTAATTAGAATTCGACTGTGAAGTTATTCTAATTCTTTTATTCTAGTATTAGAAAAATGTTTGCCAAAAATTTGTATTGTTTATTGATGATATTATAATATTTTTTGTTTCACTTTAATATTATCTTAATTGTAGTGGATTATTTTTTAAGAGATTCATATTTCTACAATCAAATTTCGAATGAACAAAAATCAGAGGAATATTCTCGACGTAAACTTGCTTTCCATAACAATCGTATCTGTGACTGCCATTTTCCACCTCGTACGACAGATAACAACGCTTCCTATCGCACCCATTATCTCTCTCAACTTCGGTCTCACATTTACAATTAGAACCCAACGCATTCCAGCATTCAGCAATTCATCAGTTCCACCTGATTCGTTGCAACAGTAAAATTGACCCCTTTTACTGTATTTCATTTCACACATCCAAATAAGGTTCGTCGGATGTTCTTACACGTTCCATATTTATTTCAAGAATTAAATAAATATTCATTAACCACTAAAACACATTTCACAAATCATTTTAATATTTCATAATGCTTATTACAATTAATAATCGATTAATTACACTAATCCTCCTTTGACCTGAAACCTCCTGCAAATAGAATGTTTCTAACATTCCAATTCAAATAATTTCAACATTTCACAATGCTCAATATAAATGAATAATCAATTAATTATACTAATCCTCTTTGATCTCGACCTCCACAAAAATAGAATATTCTTACACATCCAATACTTAAAACACCGAACAAACATTCACCAGCCACTAAAACACATTCCACAAATAATCTTAACATAATTACAATGAATTCTAAATGAATAATTAATTAACTATAATAATTCTCCTTTGATCTCGAATCCCACAGAAATGGAGACCAAAAAACACTCGTTCCTCCGACTCGAACGATAGAAAAGAACAAAATCCAATCGATTTAATTTCAAACGCTTCCTCCTCGATCGACCGATTCATTCCCCCAGCAAAAACGCGAAGGGTGGAGCAGGCAGCCACGATGAATAGGGATGATTGGGAATCGAGGGCAGTCGTGCTCGCGGAAGATGGTTTCCTCGGCAGGACTTTTTGGATAAGTGTTTTCCGAGGCACCGGAATTCCAGAGGAATCGGTTACCGCCACGGATTTACGGGATTCGCGGCATCCTCCGGTCGCGAGACTTTTTTCCCTCGATTTCATTCCGTTCCCCTCGATTAGTTCGATGAGAAATTAACACTGCTTCAGCTCAAGGCGTTCAAACACCTTTTGAAATGTTTCAAATTGTTTTCAAAGTTCAGTCGTATATTCTGAATGGACATTTCGACTTTTCCAATGAGGATTATAAAATTAACTATAGGAAACGACGAAAATTTAATAAAATTTCGAAAAATTAAGAATATTATTATTAATATAAATAATGATATATTAAACATAATAATATTATGTTTAATTTTTGTATAATATTTACATATTCGACAACACATATGACGAATGATTGCAAACTTTTTTCGTGAATTGTATTTCAAAGTGGCTGTAGACTATACAATTAAAATATATAATTAAACAGTCAATGTAGTCAAACGTAAATAATTAGAATTGTACAGTGTTAAATGTGAAATATTGATGACCTCACTCGTTGAAGCAGCGTTATAAAAATTTATTTAAAACACAGGAAAACAGGATAAGTTTCCAGACAGTTTTTCTGGTACAATGGACCAAGAAATGAATCACGGGATCTAGGATCTAAGAGGCCACGATAATACGAAGATCGCCGGTGAATTTTCCCGAGCAGAGGAATAAATCTTCCGGACGGACATGCACGAATTGTCTCGCAGAGAATATTTAGCTTAGCATATTAAGCACCGTGGAAATTCTGTTTATCTGGCAGTTTCAGAACGGGCGGGAACTGGATTTTCGCGGGCGAAACTAGAAACATCTGTGTTCCAGTATTTTTCCTTGAGACGCGTGGAAATTGTTGTCTAAGATAATATATATATTTATATATAATATAAAATAATATATAAATAAATATAGTAATATATATAATATATAATATATAATACATAATATATAATATATAATATATATATATACAATTTTGCTGTTTCTAAATGGAAATTTAAGTGAGTCTCCTGAAAAATTCAAAGAATATCGAAGAGAAACACTATACTTTGTATCTATTGTTTTTCAGTGAAAAGATGGTTCATACAATTTTCCTTGTATCTACGTATTGTTTTTTAACTAAACTATAACTAAAACTGAACTACTATAACTAAAATATAACAAAATAAGACTATAACTAAAATATAACAAAATAAGACTATAACTAAAATATAACAAAAAGATTTCCTCCTATCCACGTATTTTCCAATAAAAACATGATTTTAATAAATACATAGGGATCGTAACTAAAACATAGCAAAAGAACGTGTAAACGAAAAGTGCAGAGATAAAAATTACATTGTAAATAAAATGAAAAAAGTAAATGGAGAAATAAAACATTAAAAACATTTATATAAAATATCCTTGGAAAACTTGGTGAATGTTGAAGAATGTGGGGCATTTCAACAGGAAATAATTCGTCTGGTCCGAATAAAAAATTTTGTAGGTTATGTACGAGTTATGTTGCGAAGAATGTTTAGCTCGATGGAGCACACCGCACTGGTATACACGGGAAAGCAGCCAGAAGGTGAATTGTCTCGAGCAATCGTAAAAAGATGCGCACTAAATTTCCACGAGACGGATAAATCTCGTCGGGAACGGTGCCTGGTAGATTTCCGGCCGAAGCATAAATCTACGGGGCGAACAAGATGGAGAACGCACGGCGAAACTCGACGGGAGGTTAAGCAACTTCTCTCGATTAGAATTTCTTTTTTCCTTAAAATTATCTGTAATTCGAAGGCATGTGTACTGTAACAATAACACGAAACAATATAAGATAATTTTAATGATAGTATCGTAAATACTAACAATAGTCTAAAAAGTTATTCAAAATCATCTTCTGTTGAGTAATTCATACCGTTCCATTGTAAAATAAGAAATTAATGCATTGAATAGCAATGCCTATCCAAATTTATATAAATTTATAACGTTACTAACAGTTTCTTAGGTTTATTATTGTGATAATTATTGTAATGTGATAAACGAAGCAATTACAGTTATTACAAAGCAACGTAGATATAGAAACAATGTTTATAAATAAATGCATGAATAGATATCAAAAAGAAGCATAGGATAAAGGGAAAAATCAGAGAGATGGAAAAAGTCAGACGTATTAAAGGCAACATCGTAGAAACAGAGAAACGCTTGAACAACGTTGTACGTGAATAGGATAAACAGGTTAGAAACGTTTGCGCTGTCGGTATCTCAATAAATAATTGTCGGCAGCGTCTCGTCGCTTCGACGAGATCAAATTCCCGGGCCGAGAAACGAGGAATTAGAGCGTCAGGGAGATAATGACGTGAAGATGTGCCTAACAACCGTGAATCTGCGTTCGACGTCGTCCCACCCACAACAGACAATTGCCGGCCATCAGTGAAATTGCGAGAGGGATCGTGAGGCAAGAGACTTCAACGCCTTATCGAGTCAAGATGCCGGTTACGCCGACGCATCTGCCTTAATCTATCAATAAGCCGCGTCCGACGAGCCGCCTGCGACACCGAATCTCGAGCACACTAGAAGAGACGAGGTTCTCTCGATTCCCATCGTCTCGATGGTTATTAAATCAAGGGCGAGGAATTGGGAGTCTGCTCGGAGGAACTATCGAAGCATTACTGTACTATCGTGGAGATCGTACGAGTTGCGAGAGTCATGTCAGGTTTTGTTGGTGTTTGTAGATCTTTTTGTTTGGAGGAATCAGAATTGCCGAGAAAAATGAATGGATCACTATCGAAGCATTACTGTATTATCGTAGAGATTTTATAAATGAATTCTAACAGTAATACAAAGTTGTATCGGATGTGTTCTTTGTAGATTGTTTGTTAAAAGAAATTGGGATTGGAGGGAAATGAATGACTTACTATCGAAGCATTACTGTACTATCGTAGAGATTTCATAAACGAGTTGCGAGAGTAATGTCAGGTTTTGTTGGGTATGTTTGTAGATCTTTTTGTTAAAAGAAATTGGGATTGACGAGGGAAGTGAATGACTTACTATCGAAGCATTACTGTACTATCGTGGAGATCTTATGAGTTGCGAGAGTAATATCAGGTTTTGTTCAGTATGTTTGTAGATCTTTTCGTTGGAGAAATTGGGATTGGCGAGGGAAATGAATGACTCACCATCGAAGCACTACTGTACAATCATCAAGATCTCAAACGAATTCCAACAATAAGATCAGATTTTATTAAGCACATCACAGATATTTTCTTGCTCCAAATACAATGACATAATAATACAACGAACAAATCGCGTGAAGACAGTACATCCCACGTTCCCTGCCAGCAACAAATGGATCAACAATCTCCACGCCAACCAGCCTTGGAAACGAATCAGCCTGATTAAATATTCCCCGGAGACAGTGAATCTCGGTGTTGATCTTCACCGCCGAGAAGCTAATTCTGCGCGATCCAGTTTCACGGGAAACGGGTCCGAAGGAATCGGTGAAACCCCGGAGAGGGGCGGGGAGGGGAAACGGGGGAAGCTCGATAAACCTTCGCGAAGAGAGCACGATGCTCAGCTCCCTGATAACGGCTCCCTGATAATCACACTTCCCCTTCCGGCAGCTGACGTCGCCATTATCGAGCGTCATTAGGCTGCATAACGGCATACCGAACCCTTACCCCTTCAACCCCCACCCAGGCCAACCGAAATTCTCGCCCTAAACTCCCGGCCGGCACGCGACCCATTCCGCAGATAAACATCTAACGAGCCTCGTCTTCGTTTCATCGCCGCGGGGACCTTTCGGGGGATGTTTTCGAAGTTGAAGCTACATTCTTTTCTTCTTTTTTTGTACATATTTATAGTGGTTACTATATTATAGATAAAGAAAAGGTGGATCTTCAGTAATCGAGAACCAGGAATAAATATACCCTTAACTTGCACGCTCGAGTTAATTCGAGTCTAAACAGGCCAAACTGTGAAAATAACAATGTGAAAGCAAAGAAAAAAAATCGTTTTATTGATATTTATCATTTACATGGGATTGTAAGCTATAACACTTATTTATTCAAGAATAAAATATAGCCTTTTTCCATGGAACAAAAGCTCAGTATATCAAAATTGATTTTTTTTGGCCGGTTTTTTTAAAAAAAACTGTGCGTTAAGGGGTTAATGAAATATGGAAACAACACGGACAACACGTAAAAAATACAACTCAATGCCACGAACAACACACGACTCTTCTCCCGCCACTCTCTCACAGCATTCTCTCCACCACAAGCATTCTTCTCACTCGCACTCATCACAAACACTTGGGTGCACCCCTGGAAAGCTGGCCCTGCAATCTTGGGTCCGCGACGTTGTGCAGGCCACTTGCCCTCGACCGTTTTGTAGCCTGTCCTTCACTCACACTCATTCTTACATTTACTCTTCTTAAAAATACTTTAACACGCTGAATGCCATAGGGGTCACCGGTGACCCCCAAGCAAATCGAATTACTATAATTCACTCAATTAAACGATGATTATTCGCAAACATTTCTATATTATAAACAATGATATCCATTGCGGTGACGTTCAGTTTGATGAACGTGGAATGATAATAATCCAATTCAGTGAAATGATTTAATATTGTATTTTTTCCATTTTGTGTATTTTGCTCTATGAAATCGTGCGGCGTTCAACGTGTTAACCTAAGCTAAAAATTCTAGATACTACATATTGGGGAATGGATGTGTTCGAGTGTGAGAATGGATGTATCGAATGGCGAACGTGGGCGCAGTAGATGAATGACGCGATTGTTGACATTGGAATATTCTAGAGCCTCGTCTTCGTTTCATCGCCGCGGGGACTTTTCGGGGGATGAAATCGTTTCAGGGTAGTTTTCGAAGTTGAAGCTACATTTTTTTTTTTATATATATTGGGGAACGGATGTGTTCGAGTGTGAGAATGGATGTATTGAATAGTGAACGTGGGCGTAGTAGATGAATGACGCGATTGTTGGCATTGGGATATTCTAGAGTAAATTGATTTTCTCTAATATTGACTTATGTTAACCCCTTGCATTATAGTATCGTGACAGACTCGTTGAAAAGATTTTAAAGATAACATAACGAACGTAAGGATAACTGAATTCTTTTGAATTCAACGTGAATGTTAGTTTTCTTTTGTTAATTATTATAGTTTAGAGCTAGGAAACACATAGAATATACCGAGGATTTTTCTAATTTTTCCAATAAATTCCAATAAGTTCTCTTTTATTAATTATTATAGTTTGGAGCTAGGAAACAGAATATACCGAGGATTTTTTTAATTTGTCCAATAAATTGTTAATGGCAAAGTAGTTTTATCAATCATAGTTGAGAAAAGAGTTAATGAGAAAATGCAAGAGGTTGATGAACATTTTAATCATAGATGTTCTCTTTGTATAATTGCAATAATATAACCAATGGTGTATAAGATCTTAATAAACTAATAGAAATAAATTTAACTGTAAAATGGTATAGTAAGAATGTTTCTTTTTTAAAGTGTAATAAGTACATTATGAAAAATCGATAGTTGGAAAGACTTTCTAATTATAGTTGGTTTTTCTCTGGTAAAATAATCTGATAGTCTAATTTAAAAAATAGAACAACTGGACAAGTATATGTATATTAGATCATTAATATTCTTGGTTCATTAACACTCCGATAGAACCTGTTTTCAACGAATTAATCTATGAAATTTTGCATTAGCAATGTTCGATCGTAATCGACTAATGTGTATAGAAAGAGAGGCAGCTCCAGGGCGTGTCAATATTAAAGCGACAGTGAAATCGTCGTGATTAGACGAATAAACAATAACATAATTGTTACTGAATAACTGGATCGCTGAGCCGATAGAGAGCTGGACAGATTGCGATCGTTGTAGTTGCGGAGATTCGTCAATGAGTAATTGAAAGCAGTACGTGTTTATAGGTGGACGCGTGAAATTATTAACTGAATGATATTCTGATCACTAATGAAGGCGTGACTTAATAGGAATAGAATTAATATTGTCAACGAACGTTGCAGAATGCCAATTAAAGGAATCTATACTATTACGAACATTATAATCCAATAAAATGCAGAAACCGTTGATCGAACAAATGAAAAAACTCACCAATTCCTCGAAGCTAATGTCAGTTAACAATTAAACGTATTATACACATCAATCAATTCGGTGTTTTTAATAATGTCACATTTTATTCACAAAATATGGCACACAGATCGAGAATGGAAATCCTAAAATAGGAAGAAATATCTGAATCAAAACTAAAATTTCAATTAATCTACTTAACCTCTAATTAATAATATTAAATTTAATAACCACCACATCCCATGCAAATGTTTCCAAAAATAAATATAGCAAATTTGATATTCAAAAGTTTAAAAATATTGCTCTCCCAATTTTCGAAAAACTGAGGAAACTTTAGGATTGTCCTTAACGTGTTTTCCTCGCTAATTACATTGCCAATTAGAAAAATCAACAATATTTCTAACCATCTTTCCCATTAATTTCTTGAAGATACATTTCACTGATAAATAGCTGTTTCATTAATCCCTCGTACCAACAGCCTTAATTACGAAGTAACTTCATTCACACCTAGACTATCTCAATGTTTACTACTCGGATTTCGGCGAAAATCTCGCGCTCTGATAACAGAGCAAAGGTCAGCAACCGCGAAAGTCTTCGGGGAAGATGCCTAAACTATTTACAATTCGACAGAATGCCCTCGGGACGTTATGAGAACGAAACGGAGACGCGCGCAGCGACAATAGTAAGTCGAGGGTCGGTATAAAAGTACAAGAATGTACTGTACATGTATTACACTGCACTATATGCTAAACACTGCCATATACAGGCTGCCCAAAAAGATTGGGACCAAATTGTTCTTAATTTTAGCTTCTCAATCGTAGTACCGATTGAATGTTGAGATTCTTCCGATTAAAACGAGCACAAACACGACGTAGATCAGACTACTTTTAGGAAAGTAGGTTCGATGAAAACGAGCCTTAATTTTGCGAATTACAAGTCGGTGAAACTAGTCCGATTCCCATCGTGTTTGGACTCATTTTAATCGTCACGATCTCAGGAATTCACTGATACTACATTTGAGAGGATAATTTGTTAATTACAATAATTAAGTGTATTACAAGCAAGCTCTATACCACGATTCAAATAGCATCGAAGGAATATTCTAAAATAAACTTCTAAAAATACTCCTCTACCCGACTACCAGGACAATAATTAAATTTTCATCGAAGAATTTCAGATAATGGAAGTTACATGATCGACCGTACATAACCTCAATTCCCGTGCATTATCAAGATGAGATAAAATGGACGTTTAGAGTCACTCACGAAACCGTAAATACATACACCGTTAAATTCCCAATATTTCCAATAGAAACAAAAACTTCATACGCTTTCTTCGCTTTTTAAATAAACAAAACATTTCAATCGAATTCTCCGCTACACCATGAATCTCAACATGCGCTAATTAAACATATCTCGACTGAAAAGGAATTTTTCTCTTTATATTACATGTAATTCTTCAATTATTATATACAGTTTCACCGATAAATTTTTATTTTTAATACTTGTATTAGAAATTGATAGAAATATTTAAGAAGAAGCTTACGAAAAATATTTATAAAAATTGCATTCTTTATATCAATGCGTCGAAACGTTTCGAAGGTATAATAAACATTTTCATCTTTTGATGGCCGTGTTACTTGCAAACATTTTCAGCGTCGCTCGCAGTGACGTTGGCACTCTAAGGGTTAAACAGGACAAACCGGAAATAGCCGGCACGGAAACAGAGGCGACTCCATTTCCGTATGGCAGCCGATTCGACGGGCCGGTTTATTTTCGGCGCCGCGAAACGGGGGCGTTAGGTCATTTTTGTGTAGAAGTCGAGGAACGTCTTGATGGAGTTAAAATAATATTCGTTTCTTTTTAGCCGGAGACGAAATGTCGTGGAACAAGGGACAGATGAGTAAAACGGATGATAATTGAGTATTGACTTCAAGAAGATTGATTGAAATTGAAATTCGTTTCTTTGGAGAGATTAGATGGAAAACACAGATGGAAAACACAGATTTGAATGGGTTTGTTAATTATTAAAGGTTTCGTCTGAATGAGTTTATCATGGAGTAGTTAATTAATGTATTGTGTATCTGATTCTGTGTATGCAAACTAGTTAATTCGATTAATTAGAATTGTGAAGTTTCAGGGACACCATTGGTTCAAGGATAATAGGTATAATACTTCAATTAGCGTATGAATGATTAATTTAATTAATAGTTCACAAACCAGCGAAACCTTTAATCAAACAACAACGATAAAAATCTCTAATTCCTCATATTTCAAATCCACTAAAATCAAAAGACTTCGATAAAATTAAATAAAATTAAACTAAAATACATAACAACGATAAAAACCTATAATTCCCCATATTTCAGATCCACTAAAATCAAACAACTTCGATAAAGCCAAGATTTCCAATAAATCCTCCCGCAGTTCTCCGTCTCTCTCGTATAAGATAATCACATAAATAAACAAATAAGAAACGTATATCCGATACAATTCCGAAGAAACAAATTTCCACGGATATTCCCGAGTCCCCGGTCTCGGAGTCGCAATTTTCCACGACGGCGGAGGCGATTATACGAGTAAAAAGAAGGAGGCAAGGCGAAAACGGCGAAATAAAAATGGCCGATCGCCGGGGAAGAGCTTTGATCGTTCGTTGCGCGGCGATTCGAAACGGTCGGTCCGCGCGAGCAAACACAACCGGCTCGGAATCTCGTTTCACGTGAAACTTGTTGCGCCCCGGCCAAATGAGAGCGAAATAATTGGTCGTTGCATGTCGCCCGCGATAATATTACCTGCTCGGGGCTTTTGTTTTAATTCGAGGCTCGGGATCCCGTGGACCGGAAGTCTCTTTGAACCAGCCACCTTAAAAATGAACCGCGCTCGTTGTTCCAGGCAATTCTCACAGCTCGAAACACGGCCATTCGACATTTTCCATCTCGCGAATTGATGCCGTTATTCGCCGCCTTGCTAATTATTCATTTCACGTGACTCCGTGTGTACTTGACTCTTTGTTTGATGGAATAGTCATTGGTCTGATAGGCGTTGAGCTTTTTTGGGGTTGTAATTCGATTGTTCGAGGTTTAGAGGTTTTGGTAGGTTTTTGATTGTGTTTTTTATTGTAGCGGTGTTTCCTTTGGTTTTTAATGCTGTTTAGAATTTTGTTGGTTCGTTTTGTTTATATTTATAATTCTATTTTGGATGCTACTGTTATTTCTAGTTTATTTTGTAATTCTGTTCTTAATTATATTGCTTTCTTTCATTTTCTTCCTAATTTTGTTTTTAATTCTACTGTTACTTTCATTTTCTTTCAATTTTGTATTTAATTCTACTGTTATTTCTGTTTTCTTTCTAATTCTATTTTCAATTATATTTTTCTTTTCATTTTGTTCCCATTTCTAATTCTGTTTTCAATTCCATTGTTATTTTCATTTTCTTCCTATTTCTAAATCTATTTTCATTCCATTGTTATTTTCATTTTGTTCCCATTTCTTTCCCCATTTCTATTTCCATTTCTAATACTACTTCCGTTCTTGTTCTATTTTTATTATTATTGTATTATACCATTAACTTTCAATATCGCAATTACATACAATTTATTATCCAAAATTCAATTTACACAATACTATATCTATACACTATACAAGCAAAACAAATCACGTTGAATTCCACTTCCAAAATCCCTCACACCAAACATTCAAACTTCCACATAAACCGTACAAAACTATTTCATTAAATCCATACAAAAATCATACCATTATCACAACATCGCAAACATCAATACACAATGTTTCCAAGAAATCTGCACGATCATTCCCCGCGACACCGATCGAAACACGAGGAAACGTCCGGCAAACTCGAAGCAATATTCTTTCAATCGACTCGGAGGCACTCTAATTTCGAAATGGTAAACAAGTCCGCCGGAAGACGAGCTTTAAATGAGACCTGGGAACCAATCAAACTGTCGAACTCGAGGAGGAGCTGCGAGGCGGTCGTACGCGGAGAAAATCGTGACTGATTGACAAATATTTGCCTCGCTTTTACAACGAGCTCTCTTTTTTTCTCTCGCTTTTCGAGCGCCAGTTTACTTTCAACGAATTTCCATGCGTTCCCGTCGTCCGGGGAAAACCGCGCGCGCCGTATTCTCCGCGGTACGCCGTGTAGAGAAAAAAAGGGAACGAATAAAATGTTTGGAAAACGAGAGGAATGTATTGTTGAACCGCGATGAACGATCTGTTGGCGACAATGTGCCTCGAGATTTATTTCTTACGGAAGCTGGAGGAGTTTCAATTTATTTGGGAGTTGTGGTTCATTGCAGTGGAAATAATAGCAACACTAGCAGTTGAGTTGATTTTTTGAAATTTCTCTGTAGGAAGTTGTGTAAATTAAGAAAGAAAACTGTTCTTGCTATGTCAAAGCAACTATACGATAGTCACTAAATTGTAATAATCATTTCCATTTCTCAACCACGAAATTTTAGCATTGATGTAATAAATATAAGAATTCAATAATAAAATTATAACAGTAGTTTTCTTTTCCTAAAGTTGAAACTATTTCATGAATGTAATAATATAAAAATTCGTTAATAAAACACAACAATAGAACTATAACAGTAGTTTTCATTTCCCAAAGTTGAAACATTCCATCAACCCAATAAACACAAGAATTTAATAATAAACCTAAAACAATAGTTTCCATTTCCCCAAATCAAAACTATTCCATCAACCCAATAACATAAAAATCTAATAATAAAACACAACAATGAAACTAAAAATCAATCCATCACACTATAATAATCATTGAAGTCTCGATAGCACTCTCGAAGCTTCCATATACAATTTTCAAAACTACAATCCAACAGCTCGATGATTTCAGCGTTAACCCCTTGTCCTACGAGTTATACTCGTGAAGATTTTCAACATGATTCAACAAATACTCAGTTGATTCGAATTCAAAGTAAACATTATTCCTCTGTAATCAACTATTACACTTAAATGGAAATACAGGCATAACGTATGCTTAGAATTGTTCTTTTTCCAATAAATTATTAATGACAAAATAGCCGTATCGACGAGAGTCGAGAAACACATCACAGACCAAGCAGTTAACCAGTTAAGTGTGGAACTTCATTTGAAAAATTTCTCATTGTGCGCGCCATAAAATCAAATAATGAAGCGTATACTCGTTAAATGCAGGCCAAATGCACTTAAAATATATCCTAACGAAAAACTAAAGCGAAACGAAGAAGAATTACATATTTGTCTCGAAAAATAAGTGATCCATCATTGAAAAAGTTCGCACCATTAAGAGTTTTAAGATGATGCGTATACTCGTCAAACACGGTTAACCCCTTGGCCTATGATTCATTTCTCAACTCTGATCGGCACGGCTACTTTATCATTAATAATTTATGTAAAAAAGAGAAAAATTCTAAGCATATATTATGCCTATATTTCCTTTTAAGCATAATAGTTGATTACAGAGGAATAATATTTACTTTGAATTCGAATTAACTAAGTAATACATATACTTGTTGAATCATGTTGAAAATCTTCACCACGAGTCTCACTCGTTGTTGTAGGACAAGGGGTTAACTGGTTAAAAACAAAATGGCCGACACGTTGGTCATAATCCAAGAAACAGGCGGTTGTCCGCATCGATCCCGGTTTCACGGTGGATCAAAAGTTTATCTCCGAGTGTTTTAACGACCAACGAGCCCCGGCACGATAACGAATCACCGTCTGGGGGTCGATAGCTGCGCGGCTTATCCTACATACCTCGACCGTCATGTTTTAATCAAGCAATCAATAAATTCTCCGGTCGGTTCTCACGGCGCTAAAGCGCGGAAGTCGCTCGCGGCGAAGTTAAACGATTAATCCGCCGCCTGCGACCCCGGCATTCTTATGGAAATCATTTGTTCTTTCCAACTTTTTTCCCCCGTCGTTCGCAATTTTCCATTCCTTTCTAAGAACAATTCCAATTTGTTCCCTTTGTTAACGCGTCATGTGTCGCCGGGGATCTTGAACGCTCCGTTTTATCCTTTCCAGATGATTCTTTGGAAATTGAATAAGTCTACTCGCAGCTAAGAAATCGTTGCGTTTCTTTGACTCTCTGTAAGGTTTATTCATTAGCACTGTATAATGAAGTTTAACACTAGGACTACCGAGGATTTAATACGATTGATCTGTTATACGTATAAAAGTTGTAACAATAGATTATTTTCAGTTTCTTTAAACATTCATTAGAGTATTCAAGTGAAGCTATTTATTTTCAAGATCATTTCGAATGTTCAATGCTTTTAAGACATCAATCATTGCGAAACAAAACAATCGAAACCAGTCATTTCGATGAAAGTAAAACTGTATAGCTCGTCATTAACTTTTCGTGGCAAGCACGAAATTTGTAGAGCCCAATTGAGAACTTGCCATATCGTATGGTACCTTGCTGGGTTGCTTTTAATTAATATTCTTTTAATTAATAGAATGGATCGTAAAATGAAACATGTTATTCTTTAACACGTGCCACAGAAACTTCGGTTATATTTTATTTATGAACTGTATTGAATTTTTCAATAAAATAATAAGTTACATTCAAGTTTCTGGTCATTTTTATACATTTTTATATTGTTTCTTTATTTTCACTGCTTTGTAACGTATACTGCCGACTGTGACCATATATCCATTAAAAATATTTTCTTACAAACATTGGCGTTTACCACATGTGGTTTAATAAAATTGAAATGCTTCTGTCGTGCACAATTTCTCGTTGACGAGTATATGGGTTTATGAACGTTAATCGAATGGATTAATGTTTGCCAATAATTTTAAGTCGATTTAAAGGCAAGCCCTTAAATATCTCGGTGAATGGAAAAATGGACGTACGCTGTAAATATTGAAACCGGAGGTTCAAACGACGTTTAAAGAGAAATTCAATGCTCGAGACGGCTACTTGCGGAGAGAATTAAATACCAGATGAAGTCTAATTCTGGATGGAACGTATTTTTAAGTATTTGCTACCTTATTTTCGGAGAAATCGGATTTCCAGTGAGATGTGGATCTACGTGAAATCGAGACTTAAATAAGTCTGAATGAAACGTATTTTGAGAATTTTAGATGAAGTGGGACACTTAGTGAAATATATTTTTCAATCATTTTTTATAGAAAAGAAAGATTCAGATTATAATCAATAAAAAATCTGGAATGTAATGAACTATAAATGAAATGGAGTAACTGATGACGTCTAATGGTCGAGAAAAGATATTCTTAAACGAGATCATTAGTGAAACTGAATAGTAGATAAAGCTTCATTTTGAATAGAAATATTCTTCAGCAATTAATCTAAAGAACACATAACATTTAAATAAATCTACTAGAACAAGAATAAATAAAACAAAGATAAAACATTGAGTTCACCACTATAAATAACATTCATTCAGAAACAAATGCAATTTTACACCCGATAATATTAAAAATAAATCAAGCACACAATGGTAACATTCATTCAGTTTTAACAATAATTCTTTACCCTTTTAATATCGACCCCTTGCACTCGTATGTCATGCTAGAAACAACAATACAAATTTCTTACAGAACGTTGGCAATTATTTAAAAAAACCACACTTCAAAAGAACCCAAAAATCAAATCCTATTACAATAATAAATAAACCAAAAAACATTGAATTCACTATAAATATTCATCCATTTCCCAAAAACAACTACCACTATACAGCCAACAACATTAAAAATAAATCCTAGCGCAGCGAGTTCAACTCACGAAACCTCTACGGCGCACGCGCCACAGAACGCCCCGCCCACAGTGGGCGTGTCCTCGCCCCCGTCTCTCAGAAACGTGCGAATCCAATGATCCTCTCGAGGTTCAAGACTCATTCAGCTCCTATACTCAATTATCTCCGATGTATCCCGTACGAAGCTGTTCCTAATACCACTCAGCCGCGTCTCTAAATCCCGAACGTCCTCGATAAACCTATAAATCATTGCCAATCATCCGACAGGCTCGCCAGGAGCCGATAATTGGACGGAACAACGTCCGTTGTAGACGGGGGAACGCGCGGATCGCCGGGACAAAAGTTCCGCGGGACTTTCCCCTCAATCTCTGGAAATAATCGATCTGCGGTTCGACGAGGATTGGTTAATGCAACCCCTGACCGGGCCGTTCCATTGTGTCCCGTTGCCCCAGACCGCAAACTTTGCTTCCGGATCTCGGACCAAGGCCGACTAATCCCCCGGATCCGAACCGAATTCACCGATACCTCCGCGAGAAACAACTTCTCGTCCAAGGGGATACAGGATGTCTCATTTGAGGGTGACCTGTGCTTTCCTAGCCGGGAGCTTAACTTTTCTGCACGATCTCGTTCGTTTTCGTTAGTTTGTTTGTGCTTGCTCGCTCGAATTGGACGAAATAGGCGGTCTGTTCTTTGTTCTCTGAGCTTGGGTTTTTATTGTGTTTTTTTAGGCTGGTTTTGGTTTTGGAAGGTTTTTCAACGGTTTTGGATTATTTCACTTTGTTGCATAGTTTGAAGGAAAAGGGTTTTCGCTGGTTTGTTGTAGACTGTTGCTCGAATTAGATAAAATAGGCGGTCTGTTTTTTCTTTGAATTTGTGTCTTCGTTGTGTCTTTTTTAAGCTGGTATTGGTTTTTTAATGATTTTGGATTATTTTACTTTATTGTATAGTTTGAAGGAAAAGTGTTTCCAAACATAAAACTTCTCTGAACATCAAAGAAAAGTTTTTTTCCCGTCGATATAAATATTTCGTCCCGTGAAACTAATCGCGGCGCACAATAAATTTCAATACGTAACGTTTAAAACCTATCCCTTTGCACACAATAATAGATGTCTCCGGCGGATACACGTTAAATCCCGTATATGAGATAGTAAGGGGGATATATAGCCCATAAAAAACACGGTATACTTCCTTACGAGGCCATATCCGTGGAAATGGTCAGGGCCGACGAATAATGGCGAGCCGCCTGTCCCCCGCGGTCCTGGATTCGAATTTGCCTCCATAGTTTCTCGTAATCAGACATTTCCTCTTGGTTAATGGAACTCGAATTTACAGAATAAAAATACGATCCACTAAACAAAGGTAACGAACGATATCGCGAAATAAGGGGTAAAAAATGGACTTTAAACCGATTTCTCTCGATAAAGTTGAAGTTTTGAAGCGTTGGAATTTTATGATTGTTCGAGATCAACGTAATGCATAATATTCATAATGTAATAAATAATATGTATCAAATGTAATAAATAATATATATCAAATGTAATCAATAATCTATATCAAATGTAATAAATAATATATAATATTCAATGATAATACAATGATGGAATGATACAAGATAAAGGTTAAATATTTGGAAATATTTTAAGGAGAGAAGAAGTTAAATAAAAGACGAAAATAAAAGCTAGGATACCGATATACTTTGACCTTTTTATTATTTCACCATTGTCTTGATATGCTATTCTTTTATTTTCCTGGAATATAGATGTTTTGTGCCCAAGAGGCAATCGTGTCGTTTGTAAAGGTTACAGCTGAAAATATCTCATGAAAACTGCATAGCAAGAAACTCCGATCGATGTCTTCCGCGTTAAAGATAAAGAATCATCCACGAAGAGCATAGGACAATAACTGTTTCAACCTTTACAATGGCCATATGGTTAATCTCACATTGCGAACTTTGATATTACGATATTCAGATTCGGATTATTATTCACACTATGATATTAAGATTAATATTACCATTAATCCGAAGATACTGAATATTATTAATCTTCATATCGTAATATTAATGGTAATCTTAATCTCAGCACCTTAATATTATTATCAATTTTAATCTGAATCTCGTAACTATCACTTAATTCAAAGTTTAACACTAAAACTACCTTAGCTTTCAATTTTCCATAAAAGTTATGAGCCTCTTATACCAATGCAAACATACAAATGTAATTAACAATTTCTCACAAAAATCTCTTCATAATTAAAACACTTGCAAAATAAACAGAAATAGATCAATTCCATGAAGTAGCTTTAATATTAACCCTTAGCACTCCAGGTTGTTTTGTACTCTATCAACAACTGCAACTAATTTTTATAATATTCCTAGCGAAAGAAATGCTATAACATTTCGTGAATCTTTTATTTTCATTCTTAGTAGAAAATTTGGATGTGTGGAAAATCGAATAACTTTAGGGTGATTTCTTTGATTCATTAAAATATTTAATATTATAACTGGTACAGTATTGAAGCCTAGAGTTCAAAGGGTTAATGCACTTCTCCAATTCCTCGAAGCACCTTAAAAAATCATTAGAATCATGTCTATCTACATAAGACAGTGACAAAAATACAACAAACAACGATAGCGAGACATTATAAGAAACACGTGTCTGAATAGAATCGAATGTCGAGTTTCCCTCGACAGGACCGTGAAGGGTTAACTTTAGCAACAGCCTTAAGGCGGACGAGCACTGGAATAGACGAGATTCGAGAGTGGACGCGGACTATTTAACGTGGCACTGTTGACACGTGGCCGGAGAGCTCCTGAAAGCCAAAGGACCCTCTTTTCGCGGGGCTCTAAACAGCTCATACATTTTAATGTCCCATCAGAGCCGATTTACAGGGAGCCAGACCTCTATTATTCGCCGGCCGGCGGTTCCGATTGGCCGGGCTGAAGCTACGACGCCATAATAATCGTGAAACCGATCCCCGGCAGCCGTCACGACGATTACCGAATTGAACGGACGAACGGTCCATAAATGACAATCGATTCCCGACAAATTGACAACGATGTCCCACATGCCGGACCCCAGCCGGAGGGAACCGGGTCGAACGATCGAGGCCCCTCGACCTTTCCGACGATGGCGACCCTTGTTGCGCTCGTTGCAGTTGCGCGGACAATCAGCATTTTTCTGACGTTACGATCTTTTTATCTGGATTCATTTGGATTTATTTGGATTTATTCGGTTTTCTTTGGATTTATTTTGATTTATTTTGATTTCTTTGGATTTCTTTGCATTTTTTTTTATTTATTTGAAATTCTTTGGATTTATTTTGATTTCTTTGAATTACTTTGGATTTCTTTGGATTTATTTTGATTTATTTTAATTGATTTATGTTGGATTTGACTCAATTATAGTCTCAACACTTTGCACTCGCATATCACGCTGAAGATGACAATACAAACTTCTGATACTTTATTTCTGGTATTTCAAGGAGTACCACACTTCACAAGATTATGTAAATTAAATCTTATTATAGTAACAATAAATAAAGTAATAATAAAATAAATATACTACAAATGAAATCATATTCAATCTTCCGAATCAAAAGAAACCAAAGATTGCACATTACCAACTCTCTAAATAACAAACTCAAGAAACCCTTCGAAATCTATCTAAATCACCTTTATCAAGCCCCCAAAAGAGTCCTCCTAAAGAAAACACACAATGCACTGTCCAACGATGCAAGAATGTTACCTAAATTACCAAACAACCCTTTGGCTGCTTCTGTAATACATGCCTCGCCTCCTTCTGCCTCGATAACACAGACTATGCTATGAATTCAAGAGGAAGATGAAGAGGTTCTACCATGACCTTCTGGCCAGTGGTCGTAGCGACCCTCGAACCGAAATTCCTCTCCTAAATTGGAGGTCCAAGATCACAACGGGGACCAAAAACGCCGCGTAACAAGCTGAAGGGCTCTTCACCCAATTTTTGCAGGCCGCTCGTCGGACTCGACGGTTAAAGAGGCCGTAACGGAGGCTCCTTTAATCGGACTCTCTCCTCCGAGCACTCGACCCGCCCACCCCCCACCCTGTCGCGAGGCAATTTGTGGATCGAACGATTTTCAAGTGGCCTCGTCCGTCAACCGACCGAAAGCGACATGTTCGAAGGTTCCTATTAACTCTAGGTTTACTCACGTTTATTCTACGGTTTGTGTTATTGTTCTAAGGAAAGTGGATGTATTATTTTTAAGAGGTTGAGTTGCACGAAAAGTGTCAGCGTTTTATGTGGCACTTATTGTTTCTATAGCAAAGATGGAAAATGAGAATTGTTAATTGTTTGGTAGGAAAATTTTTACGTTGCCCTATTACTATTAATTACTGTTTCTATAGCAAAGGTACAAAGCAAGGATTATTAATTGTTTGGTAGGAAAATTTTTACGTTGCCCTATTAATTATTGTTTCTATAGCAAAGATACAAACCAAGAGTTATTAATTGTTTAGTAGGAAAATTTTTATGTTGCCCTATTACTATTAATTATTGTTTCTATAGCAAAGATACAAAGCAAGGATTATTAGTTACTTGGTAGGAAAATTTTTACGTTGCTCTATTACCTAATTATTTAGACAAATTCTTATTCGAAGTCAATGATCTTACAAGTCATAATTACCTCCTTGTAATTTGGAAGCTCTGGTCATCAATCACAATGGCAATGAAAGTGTTAATGTTGGAGAGTAGGAATTTAGACATTTGAGAAAGAGTTAACACAAACTACCGAACAGGTCAATTGAGTTTTTGACTTGAATTGATTTGAAGATTCTCAGAGATGTTCCAAAAATTTAAACGAGAGTAATTTGAGAATAGAATGAAGAATTGTAAAGAGTAGTAATCGAAGAACGAGTAACAATTAATTTTTCAGTTTCTATTTCATTAGAAACATTGCTGTGACACATGACTAATTTAACGAGCACCATCTTCGGCCAACATTAATCTTCAATAACAGTCTCGGCGCTGAAACCCTACAAATACCTAGAAATCTGCACCTAAATTTAGGAACCGTTTAGTTTCCTTTATAATCGATCATACTCACTGTCTCGTCTACCCGATAGTTCATAAACGTCCCGATAAGAAACTTTCTCTGCATATCCTAAGACGCAATTAAAGTCTCATTAAGTTTCAACGAGAACGTATTACGCTACAATATGATCAATGGATCGTCTCATGTTTCAGGACTCATACGTTTCACCGTTAACACTAAAACTACCAGACGGGTTAAATGACCCATGCCATGTCTTGTTTTTGCAATTATTAGAAAGGTAACAAATGTTTCTCTGAGAAATTATTAAAGAAATTCATTTATCACTAGGCAAATTGAATTGTAAATCAATTACAGTCCGAACAGATGCACTCTTGGAGTTTCTATAGCGAAATTTTGGAAAGTCAATTGAACTGCTCGGTAGTTTTAATGTTAAATTCATTCAAAGTATTGTCTGCATTTGTACGTGGCGCGCATAGCAGAGAAACAAGATTTTCTTCGTGGAATTCGGGGTCTGCACCATGGCAGACGCTTGCGCGAAGCCTGGGCAATAATTTCGAGTGTCGCATAATTCGATTGCATCTGAAAGCTCGTTGGGTACTCTCCCTCGAAATTCCATTTGTCATTGGAAAGCCCGCAGAGGAGAGAATTCGTAACATTTTCGTCGTTGTCCGTCCCTCGTCTCAACGACGCTTTCACGGTCCGTCCACAATTACGCACCATTAACGATTGTTCCCTGCAACGCCACGCAACTCGAGCAGAGAGGAGAGGGAGAGACACTTTCCCGTTGAGCTCTATCATCTGTCCTGCACCGCGCGTTTCGAGATCATCCATGGTGGAATTGCGATCGCAAATTTGAGCCGATTAATCGCCGGAATCGATGCACGATGGAATTCGGATGGGAAATAACACAGTCGGAGTACACATTCCCATCGTGCACCTGTCTCGAACAACGCACGCACATTCCCAGTTGTATTCTGGAATTTTCTTGTGAACGCCTCAGAGAAATACGCATTCGTGCTGATTTAATTGATGGAACTGACAGACAATTCAATTCGAATGAGAAAGATACAAATTGAACAGAATTACCCAACTTCTTTCTGGAATTTTCTTGTGAATGTCTGAGAGAAATTCAAGCTGATTGAATTGGTGGAACTGACAGGTAATTGAATTCGAATGAGAAAGATACAAATTGAACGACAGAATTATCCAACTTCTTTCTGGAATTTTCTTCTTGAATATTTCAGGAAAAGATACACTCTCTTGAGAGCTCATTCAATTTAAACCATGGAATTGCTGTACAATGGAATTCGAATGAGAAAGATACAAAATTGAACAACAGAATTACCCAACTTCTTTCTGGAATTTTCTTGTGAATGTCTCAAGGAAATTCGTGGTGGTGAAATTGATGGAACTGACAGACAATTCAATTCGAATGAGAAAGATACAAATTGAACAGAATTACCCAACTTCTTTCTGGAATTTTCTTGTGAATGTCTCAGGGAAATTCGTGCTGGTTTAATTGGTGGAAATGACAGACAATTGAATTCGAATGAGAGATACACACAAACTGAACGACAGAATTATCCAATTCCATTCTGAAATTTTCTTCTTGAATATTTCAGGAAAAGACACAAATTCATTCAATTTAACCCGTGGGGATTTTGCTGTACAATGGAATTCATTTGATTCAAATTAGGAATATGTAATTAATTGAAGGAACAATCTTTTTGCAGTTGTGTCGAACCAGGGCAACACACATTTCCACCTTCCACCGTGGAAATTTTCTTTTTACAAGAGGGTAAGAGGGGTTTTTTTTCTTTTTCTCTTGTTCTGCATGTTGTTTTCCGTATATTACCGGAAGAAGGGTCGTAGGAGAGAGAAAACTTTTCTCTTAACTTGTTTCAGACTTAATTAGGCACGGAAGTTTTAGTTTTTCCTCGTCGGAGGAATTAAAACAAGAAAATTGACGAAAAAACCTACAAACCAAACCACGGGAGACAAACACACCAGGGGAATTCGAACACGGTCCGTTTCCGTGGGAGTCGAATATGCTACTGACCGTGCCATCGCGGTTCATTAGCATTATCGACTGTTCGGAATATATGTATCTGTTACTCTAATCTGTTGCTGTAATAGCCAATGCAATGAGACGTAGAAGATAAAGATAATTCTGCTCGCTGTTGTTTCGAATACCTTGCGATTCGATACAAGCTACAAATAATTATTTATCACCAAAAATTAAATTAACTATTATCCAATTCCAGTCGCTATTGAATAATAAATCGCGAGCGAAAGAAACCAAATATCCACGCGCATGAATAAATAACGTAAACGTTATACAAAAGACAAAAATAGTATTTCCATGTACCGTCGAGTAGTGTTAAATAAATAGTTATATAACTTCAGTAACATTTTTGATAAAAGTAGATAGTTGTTTCCTTTGGAAACTCTCGAAAATCTGTTGAATAATAAATAATTGAATTGAATGTAACTGATATAACTTGAAATGAACAAACTGGCAAGTAGAAATCTCGTTTTTATATAAAGACACTTAGGCATGCAACTTCGCTAATTACCACAGCATTGAGAAAAATATAAAATTTCATTCGAATTGATTATCTATTTAAAATATATTACATAACAATATGATATCCTAGTTTTTCTATGTATATTAATATAAGTTGATCCCATTGAAAATTGCCATCTGCACAATTCAGTTTTCTGAAAATTAGTCGGTACGCAATGTGTTACAACAAACAAAAATATGTTCCCATAATTATGAAAGTAATCTAATTCAAAATTTGAAAGAAAAATAAAACATTCATTTATTCGATCGAATTGTATTGTTATTATGCACGTTAATCTAGCTGAATGTCACCGTGTTAGCGAGTATTATGTACGATATAGAAATGTTATGAAATAATCATCGTTTAATTCAGCGTGCTACAGTGATTCGATTTAGTTGGGGGTCACCGGTGACCCCCAAGGCATTCGACGTGTTAATCGTCGCAACGTAGTTGCCGCGGCTGTCGGTGTCCGTTTGTTGTTCTTTAATTAAAAACTACACGCGGACGCGCCAACGGATTTCCCGACCGCGCATGAACAATGCATCGATGCCGCTCGTAAACACCTGCTATTTATTATTGCAACCGTGCCGGCGTGCTGCAGCGCATCCTGCCCACCTGCAACGATTAATATTGTATTCGAGCTCTTCTCGCGGATGCGGCGTGACGCGGATCGCTGAGGATCGCGCAGCATTGGACGGGAAACGTCTTGAACCAACAGGAAAACTACCAGACGAGTGAAAATCAGCCATTTCTGATCTTCTTGGATAACGAATGCTTGTTTTATAATTAGTATATAATTTATGTCTTCGATTTATGATGATATGATACTTTGATATATTTTGTAACAATGAAAGATTTTAATATATTTAATTTGTGATGATGTGATGTCTTAATATATCTGATTTGTAAGTTACCGACGATAATTTCAAAATTATTATTAATTATACGCTCGTTGCAAGACGAAGATGCGTTAATTGCCTCCACTTTGACCCAGAAATTAGACCTTCCGTTTTAATTAGAGAACTGCCGGTGGAAAGTTTTAAACCAAGATTCATCGATATTTTTCCTTTCCTTTGGACGATGTGGAATGAATATTTCAAAAATTGTGAACAAGTGAATTGTAAAATAATGCGAAAGATAAGCAATGTAAAGTGAGTGTAGAAAGAATGAAAGATCGAAGGTGATCCTTAATTCTCGAAAGCTGCAACACAAGTACTTATTTTGTTTCATTGATCGCAAAGAAATTATGTAAATTTTCTTTAAAATTTTATAGGGAAACATTGGACGATAATAATGTGGGCACACTGTATATCCACTGGATTCCCACGCGTAAACTTTGCAAGGGAGAGCGCACAGGTGAATACAAACAAGCGCAGGGAAATAGTGATTAAGGTGAAACAAAGAAAAACGAAGGGGAGTGCAGGAAAATAAAAAGGATAATGCACGTTAAAGCGAACTGAAAAAGAGAGGGTAATCCTGCAAATGAAAAATGGTGGACGTTGCGAAAAATGGACGGCCCAGACGAGTAAAAACGCATCGATAATTACCGTGGAAACTCTTTTTCCACCAAGAACAATCTCTGCTACGATTTTTCTTCTAGTCGCGACAAAAACCACACCGAAATCCCGAAGTCTGTTTCCCGAATTACTGGCTTCTCTGAATTTCTCGTTATATTCCGACCAATAACGAACTGATCTTATCAAACGAGGTCTCGCACGATTCGTAACAAAGCACATCTTAAAACTAATCCACAATAACCCATTAACACTAGGTTTACGGACATTTATTATAAACTTTATTTTATTGGTCTTAAAAAACTTCATATTCGTTAATTTCCATTTTCGAACTGAAAGGTTTGAGGATTAGACAATTAAAATACACATTTGACTTATTGCATCGATAAAAATCGACATAAGCATTTACTAAATAATATTTGCAACATTTGATATGCGTCAAATTGACGCGTTCCGGAAACCTAGTGTTAAAAACTTCTATTTCTCCAAGCGTTATTTAAATATAATAATGTACCTACAATCTCTCTTTTCCCAATAAATTATTAGTAACAAACTAGTCGTGTCGATCATAATTAAGAAAGAAATCATAAGAATCAACCCTTCCGAACGATACATAGTTACCACCATTTGAAATCACCATAAACCTATAAATCTTCAAGACAAAGGAAAATTCTACGAGGATCAACTAATAATAAATATTATTATCACAGCTCCTTTCATTTCTTCCACAGAAAACCTTCAATTTCGCAGCAGTTCCTACCTTCTTCAATTTAGAGGAGGAAGCTACGCGTCAAGACAAAAGTGTTAAATCGAGGAATTCGCGTCGGACGAATACGACCGGCGCAACGAACGCGCCGAACTAATACGCGTTGTGTAAAAAACACGCGTCCCGGAGATTTCCCGGGGAAAATGAGTGGCGACAAAGAGGCGCGCGGGCCAGGTCCAGCTTTTATTTCAGCCGGGAGCCGGGCGTCACTTCGCAACCGCACGCTCGCGCCGAGAAAGCACTTCTTCCCACCACGAGACGCGGTTAAAGCGTCCCCTTTGAGGTCCGGCGGCACAAAGCTTTTGCGAAGGCGCGCAGCCCTCTTTCCTCTTTTTTCCCCCGTCGCTCGGAGAGGAGAGGAAAACACGCCGGGAAAAAAGGGGAGCACGACGTTCCCGCCCCGCGAGCGCGGAGCAAAGGAGGAAGCCTGGTAAAGAGGCGAAAATACGCGGTCTTTATTAACAATTGCGCGCCGCTCTTTCAGCGCGGCCTCGAAATATTCATTTCGATCTCGAAATTTCTCCTGTTCCCCGTCCGGCCCGAGTTTTACCGATGTTTTCCGTTGGCAATCGAAGAGATTCGGATCGGTGGCGAAGAAACACGAGTTGGAAATTGGATTCCCGCGCGAGGTGATACGCCGGATATCTCGGCTAACCGTGTTTAGGATATCCAACAACGCGTATAAATTGATATCCAGGGATTCGAGTGTCCCACGCCGGGCCCGGCCAATCGCGCGGCCGCAAACCGCAATTCGGATAATCACTCATAAACGCGCCGATAGGCCGGCCGCTTTCCGCCTGATTCGCAATCCAATGATCGCGCCCGGACCGCGAAAGTATCGGGTTCCCTCGTTCGCGTGGATCGATTAAGCGGCGTGGAGCTGGGAGGTTGAAGATGCGGATGCGAAGAATTGAAATTGGGGGGAAAGTACTCTCGGTAATGGTTCTCAAGTAGGGATGCAGCTTAAGATTGACTTGTGGAAGTCGATCTGGGTGTGAAAGAATTGAAAATGGGAAGTTCTCTCGGTGATGGTTCTCAAGTGGGGATGCAAATTAAGATTGCCTTCTGAAGATTATTCTATGTATGAAACTTGTATTTGAAGGAAACTGAAGAAGAATTGAATGAATTGAAAGAGTACTCTCGATAATAGTTCTCAAGTGGAGACGCAGCTTAAGGTTTACTTTAAATCTCAAGTTCCATACGAACGAATAGTACAAAGCTACCATCTTTAGTGCTTCTATTGAAAATTTGCAGCGAATTTGACTACTCTCGATAATGACTAAAGTGAAGGAACATCATATGTAAAATCCAATTTAGATATTTATCGTATACATGGATATTTAATACAACAGCTACTCTCGTTAATGTTTCCTGATCAGAATACATAATGAGGATTGTTACTCTTGTTAATGGCCCGCAAGGGTGGATCCAGTATAAAAGCCACTCCAGGAGCTCAATCTTTAAGTGGATACTAAACATAACAGTTGCTCTCGTCAGTGGCTCTCAACGTTAACGTATTAGCCACTCTCGATAATGACTCTCAAGTGAAAATGCAGTCTAAAAACCATTCTCGAAACTCAATCTCCAAACGAATACTTAACGCAAGAGCTCAGCAATGGCTCTCAATGAGGACACTCTCCATAATAACTGTCAAGTGGAGGTATAGCATATGGGTGACTCTCAAACCTAACTGAAGAAATTGGCACTCGATGTAAAAAGTACAACAACTGTCTTTTGTGAATACGCAGCTTAAATGTCACTCTCCAATCTTCTGAAAACATCTAACGTGACATTGTGTCTTACAATCAAGTAAAATCAATCAGGATTAATAATAAAATTTCGTTAAGCAACTCACGTAAAAATGATCCTGTTGGCATAGGTCGAACAGTCAATTAGAGAAAACGCTCCGCGAACGTTACTCCAGAGTCTTGTCTGAATTTCAGTGGATTTGGCGGCCGGCTTTAACCAATGAACAGCCCCTTTCACATCTGTTGAATCTGGCGATCCGCCAAGTCCCGTCGAAGTAACGCCAGGCTGCCCCTTGTTTCTTATTCACGGCAACAGAGCAGCGTGCAACTGACAGCCGTGACAAACTTTCGGATTAATCGGTTATCGAGGAAGTCTACCCATGGAAATGGAGAGACGGAACTAAAACGACTCGCGAATGCTCGGAAAAACTCAAAGGAGTGAAACGTTTAGTATCCTGCGTTAAATAAATGAAGCAATTTTTCATAATATCTTTCTCTATGATAATAATCGTGGATTTTCGTTGTCGTATTCTTATAGCTGATGACGAGACGAGTTCAACGACATGTCGCATGATGACTTTTAAACGAACCACTCAGGAGATACGGCGATTTTAAGAATGACTCGAAAATCGCAGCATATGAGGCTAAGAATTTTGGAACTTGATTCGCTGGAAGACGAAAACTCGAACGGGAAAATTTTATTCTTTCATTTCGGTTTGTTTTTATGTGTAGAATCATCTAACACTCTCGTTGGAGCGACCTGTATTGACAGAACAACGAGCGAACAACATTTTCCAAGTGGCGGAGGAAAAACACGAAAGGATCCGCCGGCCGAGCAACACGTTGCCGACGCGCCGGCGGAAAGAGACGATAGTTTGACCAAGGGGATGGAACTCGAGTGGGATTTCGACGAATGTCGATAACAATCGCGTGTGTTTTCGTTCGACGGAACGTGGCCTCGGCGCTCGTGGATCCATGTTGATACGACGACCGCTTGTCCATCGAATTGAAGCCGTCTTTGAAATCACAGAAGTAATCGCCCGTCTGTGATCCCCTGACTGCAGAATCTATGCTGCCTTCTTTGACGGAGACAACGTTATGAACTGATCGGATCTGATCGAAAATTTCACAAATATAACACGCTTATACATAAATACTCATGGTATCAATAAGAAGTGCGAATACAGTTTAAATACCATTTTCAATACGACTCAAAAATGTTTGTGCTAATTGAAAATTTTAGGCAAGCTCGGAGAAACAATAACGAATAGAAAATATCGTTGTCATTGAAGTAGTTTAATGAATAAAAGCTAGAATATTTTTCTAAAATTTAGTTAACTTTATAGTTTGATTGAATTGTAAATTGAAATATTTACATGAACGATTTAACTAATATAAGAGTGATTAAATTAAAAGAAAACTTAAATTGAAAACTGTTATATCTTAGATATATATATATATATATATATATATATATATATATATATATATATACTTAGACATATATTAGATATATATATATATATACTTAGATAAATATATATCTATTTAATTTAATTACTCTTATATTAGTTAAATCGTTTATTTAAATTTTTCAATTTATAATTCAATCAAATTATAAAGTTAACTAAATTTTAGAAAAATATTATTCTAGTTTCTATTCATTGAACTAATCAATATATATACATATATATATAAAGTTTCACAGTATGGTGACCATAGTTTAGAAAAATAATTGGAAAAACGGAGTCACTATGGTACATGTTATTCTACGATAACTGGTGCAGTTAGTTGACCGAACTTTTTTGCCAGATGAGCAAAGCCAAACAAGTGGTCAAATATTTCCTCGCTGTAACGCACGTATGCTAGATGTGCCTTGAATCAGATTGCAAAATTGACTGGTTGTACAAATGATAGAAACAAGAGTCATGCATATTCATGAGGGCAGGGAAGCTGTCTGACTCGCGTATCAACGTGTGCGCGCTAATCGTATAATCCTAAATCACCTAATGGCTGCACGGAATACAATCAACATTCGATTGCGCGAAATACTGCAACTAGGGTGTGAATCGGTCACGTTAAAACATACGCGACAAGTGTCAGCTCGTCGCATCTGAAATGATGTACCGGTGACCTGAATTTCTAGCTGCGTCCAAACTGAACGCGTGAATTAATATCGTGAATAATAAGAGCAACCTATGAATAGAATATATCAGGCAAAACTGATTCATTCTATCATAATGTATACATAGCGACTAGAAAAGAATACCCTATGCTTCGGTGGTGTTGCGAACCAAATGTTTGTCTACCAACCTGTCAACCCAGGTTCGTATCCCGTTGGGTTCCAAACTGATTTTTCATCAATTATTCATCATTCCCTTGAATAATTTCCATTCCCTGAAGCGAGTACTAGTTGGGAAAAGTAAATACCAAATATTCAGAAAAATTATCATCAAAGATATTATAATACAGATCTAGGGAAATGTATGTATAAGAAAGTTTCGAATACTAGGAAAATTTAGGAATTAGAAAATGGAATGATAAATGTATTACAATAAAGAAAATTTTCAAAGAAAACTCTATCATTCAAGAATTCAGGATTATAAATTCAAAAGGAAATTCCGAATCATCCATCATCCATAGCCAATTCAAAAATATAATCTAGGGAATTGACATAGAAAGTTTCGAATCTTAGGAAAATTTAGGAATTAGAAAATGGAATGATGAATGTATTACAATAAAGAAAATTTTCAAAGAAAACTCTATCACTCAAAAATTCAGGATTAGAAGTTCAAAAGAAAATTCCGGATCATCGATCATCCATAGACAATTCAAAAAACATAATCTAGGGAAATTTATGTATAACAAAGAAAGTTTCGAATCCTAGGAAAATTTAGGAATTAGAAAATGGAATGATAAATTCTATTGCAATAAAGAAAAATTTAAAAGAAATCTATCATTCAAAAATTCATGATTAGAAATTCAAAAGAAAATTCCGAATAATCCAATTCAAATATATTAATAATAGATTGACTCGAGAGTTCAAGAGAAAATCTAGATGTCGATGAAAAATTAACAGGAAAACCTGGTGGAAATGTCAATGGGAACTGAATAGAGGAGGCACACCATCAGCAGCGCAGCAACCGATGATAGAAAATGCAAGGCATCACAACAGCCCCACATATTTGCAGCCGCAAGGTTATGCAGCCGGGTACAGATATACGAGCCAATGTATACTAACGAGGTAATCCCTGGGCCACCTGACGTTCCAGGCCACGACGTATCGTCATGCACGTTCTGCTACGTGTGCATCGGTGTATCCTGGCGCAGCAAAACGGGGGGAGGGGGCCACAAGAATGATACATCGGGTCGGACCCCACCGGCTGGAATTCCGTCAGTGATTGGTAACGATCCTGTTACGGCTACGCCCGGCTCGCATTACCGGGGTGAAAAGTTTCCGCGTCGTCGGTTGGTTTACACGGCGTCGATCGTGTGCACGCGCGCTGCATTTTAATTGCACCGGCACGGAAGGATCCCGTGCGGAGCGTCTGAATCTGTGGAACTCCCCGGCAAATAAACCTCCGCCGCGAATGGAATCGCGAGAGGTTTGAAACCAGCATTCGGCAATCCGATCCGATATCAAAGGACCCTCTCGAATTACCCCTTCGCACTCGAGGGCTGACTTGATTCGCATTAACCCCTTGCCCTACAACAACGAGTGAGACTCGTGGTGAAGATTTTCAACATGATTCAAGAAATATATATATATTACCCAGTTCATTCGAATTCAAAGTAAATATTATTCCTCTGTAATCAATTATTATACTTGAAAGGAAATATAGGCATAACATATGCTTCGAATTTTTCTCTTTTTCCAATAAATTATTAATGACAAAGTAGCCGTATCGATCAGAGTTGAAAAAGAAATCATAGGCCAAGGGTTTAACCCTTAGCAGTCCTATGTCAAGTCAGACTCGACATTCTATTTTATCGCGACCTCTACTTGCTTTAACAATTTTTTCTATATTTATCTGTAGCATCACAATTGTACCATTTAACACTCTGACTGCCACGTCACCCAAATTCGGGTGACATTATTTTTTACAGAAACGTGGACATTAATTTCTTTCGTGACGTATCGAACGAAACGAATTTCGTTGGATATATGACATACAAGAAAGATAATGGAGCAGTTATTAAGAAGAATCTTGATTTCTCAGTTTCTGGTTAATAGAGAAAACTCTTTCGAGTACATGGGAGTTTTGATGAGTGTTTACGTGGCAAAGTGTTAAAGCTAATGTTTCAATGACTCCCAAATATTCTTGAATAAATGAATAGAGCGTCGTGTTAAGCTGTAATCGAATGAACTAACGTCGACGTGAACCTCAAAGCGAGAAACCAAGAGTACTTCGAATAAAGCGTTAACCCTTTGCACTCGAGAATATTTTTCTCAACAAATATTCATTATGTAGACGTGTAGGTTAATATTGATGTAAACTTCATGGATGTGTATGGGTGTAGCGTGCGTGTATGCGTTGTTCTGAATAAACGCGAAAAAAAAGATATTAAAAAAAAACGAAGTTTGTGTTGACAACGAAAAATAAATTATCATCGTTCAAATAAACGTCTGCAATTATTTTTTTATGAGGTATCAATACGTTTTACAACTAACAAAATACCTTGTATAAATAAAGTGACAACTAGTTTATTTCGATGTTCAATGTGTCGACACATTATAGAAAATTTGATATTGAATTCTAAATTCGATCATTTTGTTCGGTTAAATCAAATGGCGATTGAAATTCACTTGTTCTTTATTACTTGTTATACTTCAGAACAAAAGACATAGATTATCCCCAAAACTATTCTCTTTCTCCATTAAATTATTAATAACAGTAGTTTCGATCGTGATTCTGAAATGAATCATAGAACAAATAGTTAAGGAACTTTGGGAAACGAGTAAAATAATTTATATACAATTAACGAAGAAATATAGTATTCGCTACGTTTTTGAGATACTAACAAGGTTGAAAATTGAATCATTCCGAAGCCTAAACGAAAGATAAAATTGCTCAGCAATGCCAGTAGAAAATCCCAGCAACGATCAGACAACTTTCATTCGACAGAAGGTGTAACTGAATATTCCTAGAGGTAAAATATGCTTTCGGGTAGCTTTATTTCCTGTTCTGCTCTCGTTTTCTGCGCGCCGGTCCCTCGTTCATGGGAAAAAAACGGTAAAAGTCCACGAGCAGCGCACGTGCGGCTGCCGCTTTCGTCATTTCGACGAGAAAAACAGGCTTTACGCGGCGGGCTAGAGGGAACGCGGATCGCGAGCCGGGATACACGAGAAATCTCGTTGTTCGAGCAGGTCGAACGAGCTCGGCCTGATTTGCAAATCCGGCTGCAACCAGCTGCACGCGTTTCCGGGTCTGATCTCCTGCTGCCAGGCATCTTTATGGGAAATCACAATCCCGTTGTCGAATTTCTGCCAGGATTATCGGCGTGCCGCTGATCTTTATGGAACGAGAGATACGTTTTCCAACGTTCCGCCGGAATTATATACGATTTTTGAGGGGTTCGATCGGAATCACCATGAAATTTCATGCTCCCCGGAGACTAACGGCGGGCAAATAAGGAAACGCTCGCTGAAAAATTTCCATCGGCCAGCGGGAAATCGAGTTCCTGCCGAATCCAAGATTTCAATCTGGTAACGCGGTCTACGGTGCAGGAATAAAAAAAGAATGTCTGCCGTGGAAGATCGAATTTGAAGCTGCGCGATAGAAAATTTACGGGACCGCCGACTGCTGTTGGAACAGGCGTTTAATGAAAGTGTAAGCCTAAGTTGGATAAAATCAAATTTTGCATAGTTCAATTATTTAAGGAAGTTTGACCCTATATTACTGTTTTTCTATGGTAAATCTTGCGAGATTGAGAATTCGAAGATTTGGGGAATTTAGTAGTTTCCAAAATTGGATCAAGAGTTTCTTGTAATTTGAATATTTATAACGTTCACTCGAAAATTTATAATTCTTGGGAATGTTGTAACAAATTAAATTCATTGGAAATCATTCAATGTTGATTTAAAGATTTTTCAAAGCGAATATTTGAAGATGTTTCCCATAAGTATTCCAACGTGACACGCTGTATGTTCCATGGTTTATTCGAAAATACATTCGGAGTACGAATTCATCGAGCGATCGATATTAATTAATATATTACTAGCGCGTACTGAAAGTAGTACAGAGAGTTCGTGTCCGTTCCTCGTTATAATCTCGTAAATGGATCATTTTCCCGATACTATATCATCAGAATCATTCCCTGTAATTATCCGGGCAGCGAGACGCGCAGCCTAAGGCCGGCGAGAGGCTAATTTCGCAACGGGCAACGGTTGCATCGAATAATTAAACCGGGTCAGAAGGAATTCCGTGAAAAAATTCCTGCACTCCGTTAATTAATCCCTCTCTCGTTAATAGCGCGACGGCTCAAAGGCGTCGTATCGCAGTATCTTTCGGCCGGACGGAAATATTAACCGGCGCAAACTCTAGTCGCAATTAGGTTACTTGAATAATACAGGGTGTCCCGGAGAAAGGTGGCCCCCTTACGGGACGCGATGCGAAATTTAATTGGACGCATCAATTGTTGATAAGCCATCTTCGTAATTGTATGATCGGCGGCATCGGTTGCGAATCATGTAAATGAAATGGATCTTGGATTCTCTGATTTTAATTAGCATCGTATCGACGGTGTTGTAGATAATTATTGGGACGAATAAATTGTTATTGTGTTATATGTGGAGAATGTTTGAGAAACTCTGATTAGAATTATGGTTATGATGCTTGTTTCTTGGATTTCGAGTGTTTTTTGAGGATTTTGTGATGACTTCATCTGTTAGGAGTAAATGATAGTGAGTTTGGGTTGTAAGTAAAGTAATCGGTGCAGTCATTTTTATTGAAAATTGCAAGAAATTCGTGTAAAACTCGAAGATGACAGTTGATATATTTCCACAGGAAAATATGAAAAATTCAGAAAACTACCAAGTTATCAATTACCAGTTATTAATTTTAAAAAACAGAAACTCGATTCAATAATTGAAACAACAAGCCACTAAAATCCATTTAACATAAGACACCGAGTATAATTACCTTCAAGAATTCTACAAATTACCAAATTACCAGTTACCAATGTTCAAAGAACAGAAACTCGATTCAATAATTGAAACAACAAACCACTAAAATCCATTTAACATAAGACACCGAGTATAATTACCCTCAAAAATTCTACAAATTACCAAATTACCAGTTACCAATGTCCAAAGAACAGAAACTCGATTCAACAATCGAAACAAACCACTAAAGTCCATTTACCACAGAACACCCAGTATAATTCTGCTCAGAAATCAAGAAAGCTACCGAATTACCGACCAGCAGTTGCCATGTTCAAAAAACGAAACCTCGAAAAAGGAAATTCATCGAAATGTTGAAGCGATTGAATCAAAATTAGGAATTACGACGCCCGGTATAACCTCGGTGGGTAAACTCTGACGGCATTAACGCGAAGCTGGACAGCGGTCAGAATGTTAAAAGAGGCGAGGCGGCTAAGGGAAGCCACCGGATCGTGCGGCATCGGGAATAAAGAATTGACGCGCGGACACCTGAAACATTCATCGTGAACACGGCGAGCTCGCGGAAAGGTCAGACAGCGTGAGTCCGGATAAAAGAAACTGAATAATGAAGAGTCTGGCTTGGCACGGGCCCTGCCGCAACCTGACCTTAACCCTTTGATCAAACATATTTCGAGTGGCTGGCTCCTCGTTGCACCGTGCATCCTTTTCGCTCCCCTGCACGACTTAAAGAGGACAGACCCAACTGAGCTGCTCGATACTCGACGTTAGTTTCTCGACTGTTTCAATTTTTTCAACTGAAACGAATTATTTTTTTATGTTTAGGATTTCACTAGTTCCTTAGAAATTGGAGATGGATGATTTAATGATTTTCATGGGGATCGACTGTTCCACTTTTTTTAATAGAAACTGATTATTTTTTTATATTTATCGTTTCACCAGTTCTTGTAGATATTAGAGATGATTTAATAATTTTCATGGGGTTAATTTGATGCTTTTCACAAGAATAAAATAGAAAGTAAAGAGAAACTGGAAATAAGTCAGTCTAATTGCTCGACAGTTTTAGTGTTAAATTTTAAGAGTAGATTAGAAGAAGTGAAGAATAATTTCTGTTTTAAGGGAAAATTCGAATTCGAATCACGAATTTAGTTGGTGTCTTCGTCACTTGGTCCCAGAAATTCTGGGGAATATCCCGACCGGCAATTTGTCTCGTGTAATTACACCCCCACTGACAAAAGACGTTATCCGGTTTAACCCTTTCCACGATTCTAATGACGTTAGCGTAACGACGTCGGCGTAGCTGTCGCATCGCGAGCGACGCGTTCCGAAACTAATAATCCGGAGATGCACTTTCGAGAAATTATACTGGAAACCCAACCCGAGTTATCGTTCGTTTCTGTTTTTATTTCAATTTTTTTTTTAAGAGAATTTGATGGAAAGGACCGGGAGATTGATGGTACTGTAAAACTCGCAGTAGCGTAAGTCAATCATTTTGACGACTAGTGAAAAATATTTGACTTTGGTTGATACTTTAACTGCAATGAAATATTTTTACACACTTTTCTTTATAACAGTATCAGAGTGGAGAAGTTCGGATGGATAATTCGCAGAAACGAGGAAAGAAGTAGATATTTCAATAGTACGAGTCAATCATTCAGACGAGAATTAAAAAATATTTGACTTTGATTGATACTTTAATTACAATGAAATATTTTCATACGCTGTTCTTTATAACAGTGTCAGAGTGGAGAATTCGAAATAGGTAATTTATAGAAAGCAGGAAAAGTAGATATTTCAGTAGTACGAGTCAACCATTTCGAAGACTGCTCGCAATAATTTGATTTCGTTTCATAGCATAGCTGTAAAAGAACCTTTTCATAGACGTGAACAGGTGTCAAGTTTGAAACGAGACATTTCTGGAAGAATGAAATCGGATATTTTAGTGAATCAAATCGAATAAATACGCGATACCACAAAAAGATTTCGTTTCATTTAACATCACGATTATCTATGTACATATGTTGCTTCAATAAACCAGGAGGAAAAAGAATTCGAACTGAGAATTTCATAAAGAATGAGACACAAATATTTCAGTGATACGAGTAAAGCGTTTAGCCAACAATGAATTATTCAAATGCTGCACACTATTCAGTTAAATTAATCTTTACCCGATATCCTTCCCAAAACTCATATTCCAAAGTTGAAAAGTGAAAAGCGTGAGATAGAAAGTAGCGCAGCTCGACCACTTCGCCGACGAAATGAAATCCGAGTGAAAATAGAATTTAATTCCATTAAACTCGATTCAATATAGAATTCCAAATTCAAATTTCAATATCGGAATTTCATAAAAACAGCGTGCACTAAATCGTACGGACGATTTTCCAGTAGTACGAGTCAACCATTCCTTCGACCGGCCGGGAAAATTCGATTTAATTTAATCTCCGAATTGCGTCACGATTTGTCCATGGTGATTTCACTTTATTACACGTTCAGAAAGGAGAAATGCGAGGTCGAAAGTGACCGATAACAAAGACGATAACGTCGAAAACGTAACACGTGGAATTAGCTGATCATTTATGTTCCCCCGAACAGCTTTCTTCCCTTGATTATTGTCGCGCCACTTCGCCGAGGAAACGGATCATCGATCTTGATCACGAGAACTCGAGAATTAGCAGAGGTTTCGTTCCCTTTTTTTTCGTTTTCTTAATTTGGTCCGCGCTCGCGTGGCCGATGTCCTTGTTCTCGCGTTAATGAGCGGTGGATCTTAATAAAAATCTGCGTCCGCCCGGTCGCAAAGGTAACAACGTGCTAGCGTGCCGTTCGGCCGCCTAATGACTGTGAACTTTACACTTCGCCGGGTGTAAATCCGTTTCGTGTAACTCGATCGGATACATAACGGTGTTCTCCCTGTTTTACATAAAAAAAGGAACGACGTCGTGGAACCAGTTTGCAGTTAATCACTGTAAATGTGTCGCGTTTAGTGGAACAAGTATTCAGATCGTCGATACTCAACGGAATTACTTATATTTCTTAACGTTATCGTTATTTTGTTGACAAGCTGTATTTTTCTTGGGATATTCTTTCACCTGACAACAAGACGAGTCCAACGATATGTCGCATGTCTATCTTTAAACGATTCGTTGGAAGAATATGCAATGTAAAGGGTGTTACGATAATTACGGCGCATTCTTACACATAGTTCCAAAACGCATTTCTTTGGAAGCCAGGCCTAGCAAGAGTCAATTCTTTCAATGAAGACTACACTTCTATTTGAGTAAACATTCCTATCTTCCATAATCGTGCCATAACTTTCAAAATACCCGATATATGATGCAACCCACAAGTCTCTCGTCCGAATACCCACATGCGACACATCGTTGCACTCGTCTCTTCGCAAGGAACAACAATACACCGACAAAACTACACCATCGCTATATCAAAACGAACAAATCACCGGAAAAATCCCAAAAAAAAACATTCCAGAAGATAAACAACGTTTAAACCTCCCCGATGATAAAGCGACCATTACATCCGGGAAACGGAAACTCCAACGGGACTCCGTACACAGTTAATTAAACCGCACGCGATTAAAGAATCCGCCATTAAGGAACTCCATAAATTCGAGCACGCGTCCGTTCGAGCCGAGCAACCGTGGATCCCCTCGATCGCGTAAATCACACAGAAAAAAAACGGACAAAGAAATTTATAAAAATACCAGAAACGCCGGAAAAATCGAGTCATTTGTCAACGGGGAAATCCAATCCGCCATTAGACACAATGAGAATTTTGTGGCCGGAAAAAAACGTCCATTGTTTAACCGGCCGATTGTTTATCGACCGGCTCGAGGCAACACTCTCTTTTTTTTCCTCCTACGAGCGCATTCGCGTTTTTCCCACGGTCCGAGATATTTATCAATCACGTCGGCACGATAAAATTCGCTACCGTTCGCCACCCCCGCTCGAATTATAGTTAAACAATCACGTTTCGGAACGTTGACGCGTCGCTATCGGATCCGGATCGCCTGGCTCGAATTTTAATGCGCTTGTGTGCTCGTTGCTGTCACCGTGCGTGGGCGGGGGGCGGTGGGACGTCGGATGAATTTTCCGAAAAAACGAGACCACGCTGGAAAATCTGCGGGAACGATGGAAGACGAGATACGAGAGCTTCAATCAGTTCTCCTTTTTTTGTTTTTGGTTTTTCTCCTTTTAATCAGAGGTTCGCGGGACTTTTTTCGGTGACCTTGAAAGTAACCTTGAGAGTGCACACTTCATTCATGAACATTCCGCTATTTTATCATCATGTGACAAAGAATATTCCAATATTTTAACCTTTTTCATTGCAATATTATTGTCGATTGAATATTGAATATAATAACTGTTAACAATCGTCCTACATTAATTGATTTTAATACTTAACATACAAAATTTTCAGTGAAAAGTTTAAGTACAGAAACACGTACGTAGCTAACAATGGAAAATTATAATAATCTAGGAAATGACAATTATTGTAATAACATAATGATACGGTAATACTGATAGACAATTTACTGACAATCTGCTTATGTAGCACTTAATTATCTTATAGCCTTAACTTTCTGTTTCTCTGATATTAAGCCTGTCATACGACACTTGTTAATTATTATTGCATAAACATAATACCGAGAAATTGTATTTGATGAATATCATTCCGTTTTGTATAGGAATCATGAATTTATATCTACAAATAAATATGATACGTACGCAAAACGGGAAATTGAATGCCACATTGTTATTCAATGTGTTCCAATAATGAAATAATGAAATCAGGAAGGGTATTACCTCCTATCGCGTTCCTTAATATTTAGTCTGACGTTAAGACAGCCTCGGCACGGCAGTTTGTCGGAAAACTGCCGAGGAATTCGGCGATAACGACTGGACACTCGAGCGAATAGCGAAACTCGCAGTAGTGCGAGTCAAACATTCGTTGACCGCCACGAAGTTCGATTCGATTTCATTGGCGGAATTATTGTGGAACGTTCATGGGTTATTTCCGTGTGGAAATGGGGAATGAATGTCGTGTGTTTGGTAGTTCGACCAGAGATAAAGGTAACGGGGAAACTGGGGCTGAAAGTAGTACGACTCAAGGACTTTCTCGGCTTATTGGAGGAGGAGAGCTGGATTGAATGTAGTCTCCTGCACTATATTATAGATTAGTTTCCATGGATCCCGGTTTTATAGGACTTTCAGAATGGAAATTCGAAACTGCCGGTTGATAGGAGTATCAATCAATTGGTTCGATTGGCTGATGCCAGTAGTATAGGTCAACCACTTCGGTGACTTTCAAAAGAAATTCAATTTCGAAATTGTTCTAAACTGTCTGCGGGATATCCTGTTTCTTCGAGTGAAAAGTCGTACTATAGAGAGATCGTGTAGAGTACATTATTAATGTAATTAATGTTATAATTATTGCAACAATTTTTGCAATATAAAGAATATAATTACGAAATATATATGTTGTGAACTTATTAAGTCTCAATGCATTATTATGTATATGCATTTTTCTTTATTATATTATTATTATATTATTATTAATGGAAAGAATTCTTAAATATGAGAATTTATTATTTTCAATCTTCTATTTCCACTTTCGAAATTTAAAAATTATTTTCTGATCATCTTGGTAATAAATTTTGTTTCCTAATTGGAAATGTTCTTATATTACAAACGAATGGTGACAAATAAACTGTAATCGCCATTCTTTTCTATCAAAATATACATATTCGAACATTTTCGTATTCAAATTAATGAATGGAAATCAACGGTTCCCTAATCAATCACGTCGACGTCTGTCACCAGCGTCCGACACGCCAATCAACAAACTCAAGCAATACGCGCAACCGCTTTCCCTTTCCAGTGCAACAAATAATAGCGTGTAAACGAGATGTTTCAGTAACACAAGTCAATCATTTCGAATCCAGCATAGGAACACGAACCGAATTTACTTGTATTTCCGAGCTGTTCCGTGCTAATTACCGTTTAATTTGGGGGCTGGGGAAAATACGTCGCTTAACATTGCTGGAAACTGATGAGAGACTTAATACCACTGTTACTCATGAATTTCAAGCGATTTAATTAACAAATCCTTGATTAGAACTTTCGATACGTACTTCACAATATTCCAGTATCTCCTTAAACAGCTTGATTTACATTTATTTTCATATAACTTCATCTAGTCTCCATGTTTGATCGATAACTTACATACTACTCACCACAAAACGAAACTATTGTGCCTTAACAATCTCGGATATCTGTATAAGATATTCCAATACAAGTTGTTATCATAAGCTTAATAATTTTCGTGAAATTAAAGTCCAAAGTCGACTTATCCCTTTGGTCCCTCCTTACCACAGCACCAACTATTCTCCATGTTTTATGAATAACTTAAATACTACTCACCACAAAACGAAACTATTATAACTCAATAATCTTAGATATCTATAAAACATACTTCAATAAAAGTTTTTATCACCAACTTAATCATTTTCGTAATAATTACAAGCCAAAGTCTAATTATTTCTTCGGATTCTTCTTACCACAGTAACTACTCTCTATGTTTTATGAATAACTTAAATACTACTCACCACAAAACGAAACTATTATAATTTAATAATCTCAAATATCTATAAAACATACTGCAATAAAAGTTTTTATCGCCAACTTAATAATTTTCGTAATAATTACAGGCCAAAGTCTAATTATTACTCTCGACTCTATTCTTAGCGCCATACTTAAATATCGATATAACTCGAGCAGTATCATTCCTCGTCACTTCTGGAAACAATAATACGCTAGGGGGAGGTGGTGTTCATCGAACGTGACGCATTGCTCGGCCCAGTCGGCCCTAATTACTCGTGGTACACTTTCCTCCGGTCGTAATTCCGTTTTCGGTTAATGCCGGCTGCGCAAAGGGCGTCGCATTATTCGGTTAATAGCGGCAGCGAATTTATGCGCGTATTATAATCCGTACAGCTTGTTGATGTAATTATCGACGGCGCGGGGCGCGTCGTTTGACCTCGTTAACTCGCTGCCCCGTTTGTTGCCAAGGAGGTAACCACATAGGACTACCAACGAGTTTTCGGTTCGGTAACGCGTCTGTTACCCGGAATCAAATATTTCTAATGGGTATTTTGAAAAAAGGGGAAATAAATGGATATGATATCTAGAAGAATATTTTGTAAATGGGGAAAATAAATGGAAAAATATTTTGAGAAAAATGAAAGATAATTTCTCTTTCATTTCTATCTGGAAAAGTATTTTGAAAGAAGGGAAGAGAAATGGAAATTATATCTGGAAAAATATTTTGAGAAGAGAGTAAAGAAATAGAAATTATATCTGGAAAAATATTTTGAGAAGAGAGTAAAGAAATAGAAATTATATCTGGAAAAATATTTTGGCTAAAGGGAAGAGAAATGGAAATTATATATAGAAAAATATTTTGAAAAAAGGGAACAGAAATTTTAATATTGAATATCTTCTGATATTAACATTAAGAAATATTAATTTCTTTCATTTTAATGTTAAGAAAATTGATAAGACACATGATACTTGTTATTCAGATCATTTTAACATTAATGTAACATTTACCTCAAATTCAAATATATTTAACAAATATTCCTTCACAATTCGAGTCAGAGTGAAATCATTACTCACCAAAATTCCAATCTCAACATTCACAAGTTCTTATCGGTTCAAAGGTTCTCCACCAGAATCCTATTTTTCAATTACATTTCTCGTGTCTGTATAGACGACAGCGATACTAAAAAACAGATTACGAATCCCTTTGACTTTTTCATTTCGCGAAATTGCAGCGGCCTCCGTGACGTCAATCGGTGGACATCAATTTGTTTTCTAAAGCGGTCACATAAAACTGTTGTAACTTCGATTTGAACCAAGAAAGACGTATTGCACAATCAGCTACTAAACATTAATCAATGTACGAAACTAAGAAATATACTCAATATCTCTCCTCTCACCAATTAACATTAGATTCACGGACATTTATTCTACTTTATTCTATTGTTCCCAAAGAACATGTTCGTTTATACAAATCGCGAAAATTGTAGCTTCAAAACCAGAGTATAGTTTAACAGACTTAAACCATTACTAAATAATGTTTAAAAAATTCAATATCCGTTCAAAATCCATCAAATCCGTAAACCTAGTGTTAATAACATATTTAATTTATTATCTACTCTTATATTTTGCAGCACACGTAACTACGCACAACATACACCATTCTCTAAATATAAATAAAATTTACTATAATCTAAATATAAATAAAATTTACTACAATCTTCTCTACTCTCTTCCCAACGAAACCCAAATTTGAGGTTAGGTTCGCATCATTCGAACATACGTTCGAGCATACTTAACCTCTCTCTTCCCCAGCGACACTCTCCGAATCAACTGTACGCCATTCCCAATCCAAACGCGAGCGAACAATAACAATAAACAACCTCGTTCAAAGTTCCCGGCATTTTCAGGATTAAAAACCGCCATTCCTCGCTCTGGTCGCCAGTCGCCGCGGGTCAAGGTCGACCGCTTTCCCTTTTCACCGCCGAATTTTTCCTGCCGGAATATTCCCGCCCATTTTTCCACTGTATCAAGGAAACATTAAATTCGTCGCGCTATCTCGCCCTCGGTGTTCCATTAAAATTCTGAAGCGAGCGCCGGGGCCGGAAGCTAGTTAAGCGCGGGAAAGAGCACGGACTGGTGGGAAATTTGAATCCAGGTCACTGGATTTTCCGAAGTTTCTTCGACCGACAAACTTCCTGAAGAAACCAAATTGCACGGGAGTCACGTTGCATGTCCCCCCCCCCCCCCCCTCCTTTCTACGCCGTTCGTCGTTCCTTGTCTTCCTGCTCGTGATTCCCGAACCGTCGAAGATCAGTCATTAACACGTTCACTGCCATGTGATTTCATAGAGCAAAATACACAAAATGGAAATATATAACATTAGCAATTCACCCTTCTACGGTGTATAGGATAATTCAAAATAATATTCCACCCCTAAAGGGTTAAGAGGAGACTCAATCAACAACGTATACCTGAAATTAATTATTAAACATAACGAGTACAATACGAGAGAATAAATAATTTTAAAAATAAAATTCTGCCGCTAAACGTTTAAAAGAAGGCTCAATCAACACCGTACACTTCAAACAATTAACACGTTGAACATCGCACGATTTCATAGAGCAAAATACACAAAATGGAGAAGATATGATATTAAATCATTTGTTTGAATTGCATTGTTATTATTGCACATTGACATAGCTGAATAGCACCGCATTAGGTAACATTGTTTATAATATAGAAATGTTTTCAAATAATCATGGTTTAATTCAATGAACTATAGCATCTCAACTTGGTTGGAGGTCATCGGTGACCCCCATGGCATTCAACGTGTTAAGTGACAGAGTGACATCTTTTTTAAAATATATAAGATAATAAATATTATTATCATTACGTGTTCATCTAGCTGAACGTCACTGCATTCGGTTGTATTACTTATAATATAGGAAAGTTTTCAAATAATCATCGTTTAGTCGAATGAACTATAGTAATTCGATTTGGTTGGGATCACCGGTGACCCCCATGGCATTCAACGTGTTAAAAAAATCTGGGGCTCAATTTCCTGCACTCGAAATGGAACTCAGATTTCCTCGTTTTTCGCAGCTGTGGCATTCGATCAACTACGTTCGTGTTGGACTTTTTTTATTAGAGGTTGTTCGGTTTTGTTGATTGATGGTATGGGAATGATGTTAGAAGTTTTCTGTGGATATGGAAATAAGTGGGACACTGTTTATGAAGGATGGGAATGTGACATTTTGTGTGATGTGTTTGTTGAGGTAATTGGGGCAATGTATATGGAGCACGATTTGAGGAGTTAACGTGGTTTAGATGAATCAGTGATGAATTTGTAATCCTTCTCGTGCTTCATGATATGTGGAACTATAAATTATTGATGGTAGTGACAGAAATAAACGGACTATATGAAATATAGAGTATAGAATATAGAATTTAAAACGAAAAATAAAGTGGAACCAACTTAAACTAAAAGAAGCAAGACTACTATAAATCAAAATAACTAATAACAATACTAAGTATTAACCTAAACGACATTTTTGTCTTGTTCTTCCAATAGAAGTCAAATCAAACTCTACAGATCACACTAGCATAAAACAGAATGAAAAATGGAAGGGTGCGCGAGGGGTCGGTCGCAAACACCCAAGGAAAACGCTATACCGGGAGATAAATAAGACGTCGCGAAATTTTCAATTTTTCGCGGGTCCGGACAGAGAACTTTCGCCCTGGAAGTGTCTTGAATTATTGAGAAGGCGGCTCACGAGCAATCCGAAAGGGAGCCTTTTCCAAGGGAATCGAGTCGAATCAATTTATGTGGGGGAAGAACGTGGACGTGTCCACTTCGGCCATGATTTATGCATGAGAGTGGGGCGTTTTGACGCGGAACGTGGATCTAAACGGGCCGAAACAATCGCCGGAAAAATGGCGGACCGGATCAAGCGTCCAAGGTGGGGCGGCTCGAGGCGATCGGGTTCAGCGATCCGGAATTACAGGAGCACCCAATTGTCAGCCGCACTGCGAGTTTACACAGGTGTCACGGGCAAGATGTCATATCGAGCAGGACACTGAATAGACTAAATTGCTGACGACGCTACACGAGCGGCGTATCTCGCTGACGCAACGTAACACATCCGAGGTATTATTCTTACCCCAGGGATTACCTAAGAGATACGACGTCAAAACGGAGTAACACGTTTAGCGAGAACAACTGTATCCATCGTGAGAATGAATGATTGTTTTTTCAGGATCGATGATTTTTCTGAGAACAAGGTATAGCTTCGTTGGTGTATTCTTGTTGGCAAGGAGAAGACGAGTTCTATGATATGTTGCATGCCTATGCTGGAAGTTTGAAAAGGTTGCGCTTGTTATATAGGGTGTTTTGATAATTTCGATATGAAGTCGAAGGTATTTTCGAAACGAGTTTCTATAGAAACGAAGGAATTTGGATGATAGGTGTTACTGGATAGTCGATGTTTATTTCTTGATCAAAGTTGATCTACTTTGCAGTCGCGTACTTCTAAAACACACTGTATAATAATCCGGACGCTCGAACCGTTTAAATATAGGCATGTGACATATCGCTGAACTCGTCTTTTCATCGGCTACAAGAATACATCGCCAGAAATATACTGTCACTATCGAAGAGACATGAATAATCTAAACAATCCGTAAAAATACTATCTACACTGCTCCGAACGATTCAAAGTTCATTTCTGTTCAACTATTATACCGATCCAAGCAAACGGAAGCAAAAAGAAAACGATTAGTCAATTTTCCCGTTACTTCTCCCACAACACAACAAGTCCATTTCAACAGCAACAAATCTGAACAAAATCGAGCGGCGTCAAGCTATCTCCTAGCTTTCCGAATCAACACGATTCCAATTCCCATGAATGGATGCGTCTCCGTTTTCAGTTTTCCTCGTTTTCCTTTTTTCCTTTTTTTTAAAGGGGGGAATTTTTATACCGAGGCGAGCGGTTATCGAGCGATTGGCGTTCCCGTGGCGTTTATCAGGGAAGTCGATTGTCCCTGGCATCGGTTGTCTCGAATCAATTGATCCTCCCCCACCACCGACGTGTCCACGAAAATTCCGAGGAGGTTAGCCGAGGAGGTTCCCCGAGGATCGAGACAGCAGGATACATCGCGGCCATTTTTCAGGCGCTCCTTCGCGGAAAGAAATTCCCCGGAGAAATGTACTCGACCGCGATTAATCATCTTCGATGGAAGACTCGATGGAAATTTGTCAGACTCGAGAGAGAAAGGCGGGGCTGTTCGAAAAAATAGTTCCTTTCTTCGCTGGTACAGAAGAAGTCTTCTAAGAAACTGGAGAACATCTATTACGAGAGCACGCCATTGGCTGAATTTTTAACTTGTTTGTTTTAGGTTAGATCTTTCGTTCGCCTCTGAGTTTTAAAGAAAATTTTACTTGGAACGAAGATTATAACTGGTGGTCTGGAATAATTGATGGTTAGTAGTGATTTGGTATCCTCGATTCAAAAGTAATACGAGAATATTATATTATATATTATATATTATATATTATATATTATAATATATTGTATTATATATTATACACTACAATATATTATATTATATATTATAATATATTATATAATGTATTATTATATGGTATTACGATAGTTGATCCATCGCAAATATAAATTTTCTTACGTCCTAAACTTGAATGTTCTAATCACTTTTATAAAATAACTTTTCTCGTGAATATAATATTATATAATATAATATAATACAATACAATACAATATAATATAATATAATATAATATAATAATAAATAGTATAATATAATAAAATGTAATATAACAATAAATAATATGATATAATTAATAACTGGTATATTGTGAATAACACGATTATTACATTATAAATAATATACAATATCACAACATTAACAGCCCTAACCCCACTCCGCCGGTCAAAGATCGAGATCCCAATGTTTTCCGGTCGATCGAGGAGCGGTCCTCTTATCCGAGGATCGCGTAATCGCGCAAACACGTTTTTCGATCCAACGAATCGGAAGTTATCGTCGGCCAGGATGCCACGGGTCACGGGGAAAATCAGTGCCCCAATTAATCGGCAGGTCTTAGACCCCAGGATTCGTAGGATTACCAGCGACGAAGGTTAATTACCGTCTAGCGAGCCGACAACTGTTAACTTTGCGAACTCTCCAACGGCCTCGGAGGAGCTACGCTCTTTTTGCTAATTATTTCGCGTCAGCCTGTCGCGAGAAGCAATCTACGATTCCTTTGGGATTCTTTGGATGATCTTGGTAAACTCAATTTTTCGAGTGTTTGAATTATTCTACGGGAAATTCCGGAAATATTGGGTCATCCTATAAGTTACGTCGTTTCTTATTACATCGTTTAAAATATCTTTTAATACCATTTCGATAATGGTGGTAAAAAATTAATAGAAAAATCCTTCTTTGAAATTCCATGGGGATTGTTATTAATTCAATTTATTGAGTCTTTGAGTTATATGTAGGAAATTGTGTAAATATTAGATCATCCTATAAGTAATGTCGTTTCTCATCTTATATTTTAAGACATTTTCTGATACCATTTCAATAATGGTAGTAAAAAATTAATGGAAAAAATCCTTCTTTGAGATTCCATAGAGATTGTTATAAACTCAATTTATTGAGTGTTTCTTGAGTGCATTTTTCTTTCCGGGGTTTAATAATATCTATTATATTAATATTAATGGAAAGAATTCTGAAATATTAGAATTTATTATTTTCAATCTTCTATTTCCACTTTCGAAATTTCGAAATTCTCTTCTGATAATCATCTTGGTAACAAATTTGTAACTAATAAACCTCAAAACCTCAAAGACTACCCTCCAAACACGATAAAACCAATAGCAATGATAACATTGAATAATTCCGAATATTCTAGAGTATCACGACCAACAAAAGTGATATCGATCAGGTTTCAGAAAGAAAGAAATTTAAATCTTCTATTTCCACTTCCGAAATTTCGAAATGATTCTCTGATAATCATCCTGGTAACAAATTTGTAATTAAACCTCAAAACAGACAACTACACTCCAAACACAATAAAACCAATGGCAACGATAACATTAAATAATTCCGAATATTCTAGACTATCACGACCAACAAAAGTGATATCGATCAGATTTCAGAAAGAAATCATAGTGCAACGGGTTAATTAGCAGGAGTGGTTAAAGACTCAAGAAACCCGGGGAAAATAATACCGCGCGACGCAGCTTTTCATTAACGAGAAAGGTGGATATCGCCGGGGCCAATAACGAATAGGTTTCCGCGTTATCTAACGAGTGTACATCAGGAGACCATTGTTCCCGATGGTCGACGCAGACAGCTGTTGTTCATCGCACCGGGATTTACGTAACGAACGTAGCCGGATAAGCGACGTCCCCCCCTCCCCCACTGCCGCCCCTCAACCTTCAAATAGGAACCGATAAGCCCCGCCATTTTTTCGCGGAACGAATCGGGATCCGCGATTAATCGCGGCGAACGTTAACGATAACCCCGCTGATAAGGCTCATCTCAGATAAACTCGTGGGAATTTCAGCTACAGTCGGCTACGAAAGTATCGACGGAATTGACGAGAGGTTGAACATTTGTCGTAGTTCGTTACAGTTTTCGGGATTTCAAGGGGAATTGTCGTTTGAGAGGTTTGGAGTTGATGGTGTTTGGGGGTTGACGTTTGAAGTGAATGGTTTATTGCGGTGATTGAAGAGTTGCTGAAAGCTGTGGTTGATGAGAAATTGAAGTGGAGTTGATGAAAACTATGGTTGATGATGAGAAATTGAAGTAGAGTTGTTGAAAGGTGTGGTTGATAATTTTAGAGGAATTGAGAAAGTGATAGTGAACTATAGAAATTGAAGTAGAGTTGAAAGGTATAGTAGATAATTTTTAGGGATTTCAGAAAGTAATGATCAATTAGAACACTTTAAATAGAGTTGTTAAAAGTATAGTTGATAATTCTTGAAGATTTGAAAAGGTATTAGTTAACTATGAAAATTGAAGTAGAGTTGTTGAAAAGCATAGTTGATAATTTTCGAGGATTTGAAGAAATAATAGTCAACTATAACAATTTAAGTTAAGTTGTTACAAGAGACAGTTGATAATTCTTGAAGCTTTGAAAAAGAATAAGTCGATTGTAAGAATTCACGTATACTCGATAATTTCTTCCAATTACAAAAATCTGGGTAGAGTTGCTTAAAGAAACAACTACTAATTTCTAAAGATTTGAAAACAAAATAATAGTTACAATTTAAATACATCAGCTAATTTCTTCTAATTCAATATTTCACCCTCAACATTTAAGATTCACAGATTACTCTAATTACTCTCCTGATTATCAATTACCATACCAATCACTCGAATAACAATCGCACTTCAAACAACCCGTACGACGTTGCAGTAATTATTACAGTCTGAAAATTAATGTTCCACCGGATCGTTAACAAGTTCATTGTTCATACATCCCTCTCCCCCTCTCAACGTGGGAGGGGCATATTAACATGTAAAAGTACCACGAAACTGACATATCAAAGTGCGGGACAAACAATCCGTTTGAGCAGCGATTCCAGAAATTCCATTATATCGTTGGAAAATAATATTAAATATTCCGTCCCGCCTGGCGGCCGCTCTGATACCGGGTCGTTCGGTAAGAACGCTCTTTTAATTTCCCTTTGCCGTGCGGCCCGCCTTTACCGCGGCGAAACAGATTCCCTTTGCATGTAAATGCACCGCCGACAATCATTCCAGATAGAAAATTACGGATCGTAATTGACCGACAAACAATCAAACAGCCGGCGCACGCTTTAAATTAGCATCAAGCGAATGTCTTCATTCGGAACTTCGGGCAGTTCACTTGATGAAGATAAGCAACAACTTTCCGCGTAATGGGAAACTTTCAAGGGAAACAATAACATCAAATGACGATCACAAGAATGAAGCAGCTGTGCCTGCTGCTGACGGTTATTGTAATAACTGGACTGCGGATGTTTGTGGGAATTGGTAATTGCGAAGAACAATTTCGAAATCCGAATGTAACATGCAACTCTGATTCTTGAATATAATTATTGTTAATCAACTACAGTTTCACTATATATTAATTCATCTTAAATGTTAATCTGCAACGACTGGTTAAACAAGTCTTTCCACTCTTCCAATGACTCTATTAAAATTAACACTATTACTATTAAACCTTACAATTATTCTACTATTAAATCAGACTTTAAATAAACAGATTCTAATATTAATTCAAATAAAACATTCTCGTATTACACAAAACTCTACGCGTCACTACAAAAGATACTCCATTGAATTTACCTATAGAACTTCTATATCAAACTCAATAAGAACTTCCTATTCCCATATACTCCCCTTCCAACTTCATGAAACCATTCCTGCAATTTACCCTCAGTTTATTCCCAAAACTATCCTACCATATTCCAACCATCAAACCCACACCGACCCAACTCACAAGAACCACCTCCACAAACACCCACGGTCCATCGAATCCATGGAAAATCATCCTCCACCATAAAACGCAGCCTAAGATCGACTCACTCACCCTCGTTCTCGTTGTTTCCGATGAGTATCTCGGTGTCCTTGAAATCAGCCTCCTGCAGGAGCTCGATGGGGTCCTTGGGCAGGAAGATGCCGTCGATGGTGGGCGCGGAGGGGAATCCCAGTATCCCCCAGTAGCTGTTCCACTGCTGCACAGAGATGGCCTTGGCGTCCGCGGACCTCATGCACGCCATCACTTTGGCCGGGTTCTCCTGCAGCATGGTGGAGTTGCAGCCGCAGTCGTCGACGAGCACCCTGGCCACCTCGTTCGCCTTCTCGCCGGTCATGTAGCTCCACGGGGCGTTCAACGTGCCACTCTGTAGAATCCCCCTGCGCACGAGTCCCCTGGTGACAGGTGATATCAGGTGCAGGGAAACCGAGCTGCCGCCAGCGGACTCGCCGAAGATCGTGATCAGGTCAGGGTCACCGCCGAACGCCGCGGCGTTATCCCTGAGCCACCTTAGCGCCAGCGCCTGGTCCCATAAGCCCATGTTGCCCGGAGCTTCCTCGCTGTTGGCGAAATGTTTGTTCAGATACAAAAACCCGAAGGCGCCGACCCTGTACTGCATAGAGGCGATGATCACGTTGCTGGTGGCAGCCATGATGTCAGCGTCGTAAACGTCCAAGGTCGCGGTGCCAGTCATGAATCCTCCCCCGTAGATCCAGACCAGGAGAGGAACGCCGTTCTTGTCCCTATTGTTAGGGGGTTCCGATCCCTTGTGCCTGAGTCTGAGCTTCTGAGGCACCCAGATGTTGAGGTACAGGCAGTCCTCGGAGATGTTGGTGTTGGGGTTCCACATCTCCTCGCCTGGGAAGCCGGGGAAGTACTCGTACCTCTCCTGTATGCAGCTGTTGGGCAGCACGGTGGCGTTCAGTATGCCGTGCCAGGGCTCTATGGGCAGGGGCTTGCGGAACCTGAGCGGACCTATAGGCGGCTTAGCGAAGGGGATGCCGTAGAAGATGTGGACCTCCCTCTCGACGACTGTCCGCGAGAAACCGCGCACCAGGCCGCTGGTCGTCTGCACCACCAGGGGATCGTTGTGGACGTTGCCGTTCCTCTGGGAGGCGACGTTGGCCCTCGCCGAGCCCAGCAGGGTGAGCAGGATCAGCGCGGGCAGCCTCTCAGCCATCGCGTGCGTGCCCCTGGCTTCCGGCTGGCACACCTGCTGAGAGACTCAACAAGTTAGCGGGGAACCCGGCCTTTCACGCGGACACTTTCTCTCCCCTATCCACGTCGCGACCGTGTTGCCCGCCGGTTCCAGGTCTGCGGCCGCAACCTTAGACACCTGTGCTCCTCCTAGGGGTTCACCGTGACCTTCTGCACACGCACCAGCTAGCACACGCACGCGCGCCCTTGAGCACCTTTTTATTTTAGCACCTTCGTCGCGCCTTGCCTTTCAGGAATATCTTGGTAAACCGCTTGGAGCTAAAGAGCTTCACTCGATGTGGTTCGCGGAGAGGTTTTAGGGGATGGATGGTGGTCTCGTTTGGAGGATGCGTCTCGAGAAGATCACACGAGGCTGGGCACACTGGGGTTTGGTATCGCGCGGCGGCCGGCGAGCCGCGTTGCACGGGGTCGACTGATCGAGGAGGTAGAGGTGGCACGAAGTAGAGGTGCGCGCCGATGGCTCGCCAGCGATGCTGCTGCTGCTGCTGGCAGCGCTGGGTAGTGGGGACACGGTGGTGGTGGAGTGTCAGCGGCGCACGCCTCGTGCCCCGTATCCACCGATGCCCATTCAATTCCCTTTGTTGCGAGTTTTCGAGCAACTCCGCCGAGACCCTAGGAAAGATTCGAGCCTCGTCTGAAACTATTCGGAAGACACCTTCTTCCTCTTGTCTCCTTCTTTCTTACTGTGGTCCTTCTTCTTCTTCTTCTTCTTCTTCTTTGTCTCTCTAGCTGGAACGCACGCTACTCATTTTAACTTTCCGACTGCTGCTTCCGGCGGTGCGAGCTTCTTCATTGGGAAGGGCGAGGGACGTTGATCTGCAACGGAGTATTGGAACGTGGGATTCATCCTTTCTCGGCTCGAACGAACACGAGGGGTTGTTCTATCTTTAATCGGCACTGTGTCGAACCAGTTTTCTTTGGAGCTTTGTCCTGGAACTCGGAATTTCCACGGTTGAGATGAGTTCTTTTTCGGCTGCGCAGGTGTCAGGGGATGACGCTTCGCTTGAATGGTGTTACTGCGTGGGGTGAGATGAGAATGCATTGGGAATTTCGGCCTCCTCTTTTCCTTTGAACAGTCGAAGTTTGAAGAGTTCAAATTTGGAGGTTTTCTTTTATGGATTTGACTGCTTTGGGAAGATGAAGGAAATTTTGTGCTTCTATGATTTTCCTTTGTTTCTGTTTTGGCTGAATATTCGGAAGTCGAACAAGTGAATATAGTTTACTATGGGGAAACCTTTTAGAGTTCAACTTGGAGGTTTTCTTTTACGGATGATTGTTTTGGGAAGATGAAGGAAATTTTGTGCTTCTATGGATTTTCCTTTGCTTCTGTTTTGGCTGAATACACAGTAGAACAGGTGAATATAGTTATGATGTGGAAACCTTTTCTTGTTTGGAGATTTCCTTTTGAAGATCCAGAATTTATACTGTGGAATGGAGTATAAATTATTTCTTATAGGAGTTTCCTTGAAGTTATCCAGAGAACACTTGTATCTACCAATGAAAATACTTTAGTTCTGAAATGGTAAGAGTATTATAAAACTGGATTGAGGATTTCCTCCATCTTCTTTTTTTTAGTCTGAAAAATTCACAATTTACACTCTTCAAGAAAGAAATTCCTTTGAGAGAAAAATTTCTTGAAATTATTAGAGAGATGGATACATTTGCATCTATTAAATACAGAACACTGTACTGAATGGAAGTGAAAACTGAATTGTAGAGGAAAGAAGAAGGTTGAGAGAATTTGTGCGCGGTCACCCATCTTAAAACGAGGGTCGCAAAGAAAAACCGTTTTTAACCTTTACAATCAAACAGCATCGTACACGACCATTGGTGTCGAAAATTCTAACGAAATAATGACTACGTTTCTGCAAGATATTCCAACAGTTTCATGGATTTTTATTTGAACTGCAGGTTTATTTTTAATGTAAAAATTTACCAATCAATAGAGAGATTTTTTCTCTGACTTTGTTTCGTGGAAAATTATCTGTGAAATCGAACACTTGCATAAAAATCGATAGTATAAATATAGAAATTAAAATTCAAGCCATATTGAATACAAGCAGGGTGCATAAAAATTGCAACATGACGAGAACATGAATTAATAAATGCCGAAGGACTTACGTTCAATCGATTTTCGTTTTCCTTAGCGCTGCAATTTTCATGCACAATACTATGTGCTGTATGAACTGTTTATACTGTATCAATCTGTTCTATTGTGCATAAAAATTACTCCTGAGAACAAACTAAAAATCAATCGACGTTTAATACATCTCCATACAATAGTATAACACTCATATAAATTCTGATAAAAGAATAGTGTCAATTAATAGAAGTATCATATCAAACATGAGCCATATTCTTTTCAGAAATAACGAAATGAATATCATAAACAACTGAAACTTCAATGCCAGTGAGAATCCTCATTGTGCAAACTCTCATTGTTACAGAATAACAACCAAACAGCACAAAAATTTTCACAAAACCATCGTTCCTTTCTCTTTCTGATTTCTGCACCAAAACCAGAATACAACAATTAAATTCTACTTAAAAAATCAAAGCAATTCCAAAAAATGTCTCTATTAAAATTTCTTCTCGATACATTTAATCTCAAACTGACAAATCAAACTATTATTTAATCTTCTCAAATCCGAATAAAATATTACTAAAATTAATTATTCAAATAAATATAGTTCTATCTAGAACAGTTGCAACAGAAATCATATTTCAAAGCATTAATCATTAATTTGTTATTTTCGAAACAAATAACAATGTAGAAATAATGAAATCATCACGAAATTTGAAACATTTTATAGAATGAATGAAAACATCTTTCCAACCCTTATGTTGGCAACTGTTTGCATTTATATAAATTTTTCAAACAAACATTCATGCGGAGGAGACAATAAAATGATCGAGAAGTTTCGAAAATTCTTTAAAATAAATAGAAATTTCTTTTCAACCCTTATTCTAATTATTCAAATAAATAGAATTCTAACTAGAACAGGTGCAACAGAAACCAAAAGGCGAAGGGTTAACCGAGAATCGCCTGGAAAAACGGAATTGCTCGTATTTATTTCGAAACGGTGTCGAATTAATTTCCGCGCTTAATGGGATTGTCTATTTGAAATACCAATTACCGAGAGCCGGGCGGAGACAAGTTGACCGCAGAGCTGCTGGTTCGACACCCTATCCCATAACCAGGCCACATTTCACCCTTCGGAGCGGCAAACGGTTCCGTTTCGTCGCCGTTACGGTCCGCCACCCTCCATTGTCCCGCAGGGGAGCCTGAAAAAAGCAGAGGCGAGAGCTTGTTAAAATAATTTGAACGCCAATGGGGTTGCTGCGCGAAGATTCCGGGCGTGCGACATGGGGACTTCATTGCCAAGCACGCACTGCGGCCAAATAGACATTGTTTTTTCATGTAAACATGTAATTATCCTTTGCTTTACAGAATTATTTTACGGTTAGAAAAACAAGTATATAGAATGTCGAAAATTCGATTGGGGAAAACTGGTTAAACTGAGAAAGTAGTTTTAACATCAACAGTGTTCCTACCGTAAATACATAGTAACTGGTTACAAAATAGAGATAAACAAATTAGATGGTAAATTCTTTTTGTGGAAACAAACAAAGAAGGATGAACATTGAAAAACTAATTAGGACCAGTTAGTGTTAATCTCAGATTTCAAAAGGTGTTTTGACACCGGTAGACAGTTTTGTGCTTGAAATTAATAGTAATAAGTTAATAGCTCTTCTAATATTAACTTTGTTTCACTTAAAAAATTATCTGATATATAAAAAGACTTACTAATATTTAATCCTTCCACTGTTTTTTAATTATTTACAGCTATCTTTATTGTGGATATTATTGAATTATTAAAGAGAAAAAGATATGTGTGTCATAAATATTTTTGCACAAAGTAGAAAGGGTTGTTCTTGAAATTAATAATAATTATTTAACAACTCTTTTAATATTAACTTTATTTCACTCAACAAATTATCTAATATCTAATATCTTATACTACAGATAATAATTTAATTGAATCACGTAAGACTCATTTAATCCTTCCATTCTTTTTTAACTATTTACAGCTGTCTTTATCGTGTATACCATTGAACTATTAAAAAGAAAAAGGTACGTGTGTTATAAATATTTTTGCACACATTAGAGGATGAACACACATGATACTGTTCTCGAATAAATTAGATTAATATTTGGTTCGCAGCGGCACTTTAATGAAAATGGTACTTTAAAGTACCTGCAGGACATAAAGGCTTTTAGGGGAGCAGGTCTTCAGCACATTATTTTTCCCTATCGCTATGAAAATGGACGAGGAAAGTTATTAACATTCTCCCCGTCCCGTCGTTCCACTATTCCTCCCCACTAATTATAATACATGGATTAATATTAATATTCCTTCATATTTTTCCTACAGCCAGTATGAGAGCATGAAAATGCATGAAGAACTGATTCGCAGTGGTAAATGCACAGGCTCTTCCAATTTTTCCAATTAAAGCCCATCCATTAATACTAATTTCCGGCCATAATCCCATGCAACGGTCAGGGGAATCACTATGAAAGTACACAGTGAAATTATTGTTGTTGCTGCGCAGGTTCTCTCATTTTCTTTCCGTAAAATGCATACGATAATATTAAAATTCTCCCATATACATCAAGGTGGGCAGATAAACGAAACTCTCGCATCGAAATTGATAAAGTGACGACCTTCGAATACATTAGTGATAATATTTTATGTCGCATCACCTCGAATATGTTCGAATGCTCGTGCATGTGCAATTTGAATTCTATGGTAACACTGGAAACGATCAATTAGAGTCTGAAAGTTTGTATTCTATTGATAATAATATTATATTAATATTGTTATAATTTATTGACACTGATATTATATTGATATTGTAATATTGTTTATACTGTATCAATGTTGCAATATCGTGTTAATATTGTAATAATATCGTAATGCTCTGGTATTATAAATATTATATTAATAATAATATTGTTAGGGAATTAATGAATGAGTGGGGGACAATTAGAGAAGTCTATACTTCCTCTTTATTAAGCTTCAATTGTTCTAAATACAACAAAATAAGTGGAAAATGTGAAATAAAACTCGTTCACTAACGAGTGTTTTTATCAACCCCTATTGTTCTAGATTTCCATACAATTTCGAATACCCAGCATACCCTCAACAATCCAAAAATGGAAAACATTACACATCGATGTTATTATTCTATAAACAAAAGAAAATCGATCTTCGTCGACCCTCTGAACTCAATCAACCTTCAAAAACCATCTCATCCAAATTAAATTAATTAAACACCACCTTCATCTTCATTTCCCAAAATTCCTTTTAATTCACATCAATTTTCAATCGAAACAACCCTTAAAAACTTCGAAATCCCCAAAAGTTCTTTTCCTTATTTCAGATCAATTTTCAATCAAAACAACCCTTAAAAACTTCGAAATCCCCAAAAGTTCTTTTCCTTATTTCAGATCAATTTTCAATCAAAACAACCCTTAAAAACTTCAACACGCCAAGATCCTTGGGAGAAGGACGAGAAGACAGACCGTGGCAGCGTTCATTGGAATGTGTACGCCATTGCGCGACAATCAGCGAACTCTGGCCAACTTCCCGCGAGGAAAAACAAGTTTCCAGCGCGAAAACGTTACGTGACGGGCGCGTCCTCTGAATTCGACGCTTCGCTGGAATCAGATCCGAGCCAGGCGGTACGCAAAGGCGCTCGGGATGCGTGATGTTATTAGCGGGAAGACTGCTCGGCGCACAGACTGCATACCCAATGATTTATCCGCGATTGCAATCGCTGCCCCCGCGCCACCGACCAATTTCTTATCGTAGACACGTAGAGGCATTAGAAGAAATAATGAAATTACTGAGAGGCTTCGAAAATTGTGTAGGGTGAATTTGTTTTCAACCCTTGTGTTGGTGAATGTTTGCATTTATATGAATTTTGGTGTTATGCTTCTGGAAGAAATAATGAAATTATTGAGAGCCTTCGAAAATTGTGTAGGATGAGCGGATATTTATTTTCAACCCTTGTGTTGGCATATGTTTGCATTTATATGAATTTTAGTGTTATGTTTTTGGAAGAAATGTTGATGGAGGGATAATGAAATTATTAAGAGGCTTGGAAGATTGTGTAGGGTGAATGGATATTTGTTTTCAACCCTTATCTTCTCGTTGAAACGAATGTTCTCGAATTAATTGTTGGAAATGTGAAAAACATTATTGCGATGAAATGTCGCGTGAACGTTGTCACGTCATAGTATAATTAAACCATGCTACTAATTTACATACGCGAAATGCAATAATAAGCAGGCAATCACGGATACGTAATTAACTGTCAGTTCAGCGATACAAAGAGTTGTTTAAATATGCATGGGATCGATGTAGATGTACAAACGAAGGACCAACAGGGATTGAATATTTCTTCTGCTAATGTTAATGCTGCAATTTGTAGCTATTGTCAAAAGTTTTCGCGAGAGAATCTTGATTTTTCCAAGTATTTCCCATGAAAATCTGCCACTGTCATTTCGGTATATTCCCGTATAAGCTCCCTAAAGACGCCGCGTGGGAAATGTAAAAACCTTCCAAAGAAACTCGATCAATGTTCCGTTCAATTGCTCCGGAAGGAATTGAAATTGCTCGACAAGTCGGTATCCCTTTCTTATTCGAAGCACTGGAAAGTTTCGCTACTGGTTCACCTGTTTAATTTCTCCGTCAAATTTTCTTCGCATTTTCCTTGGGTACTGAATCTATTGACTTTTCATTCGTCCAGATCAGTGATTGTCAATGTTCTCTTTTTGTTTAAGAGTAACGATCAACATAGTTACCCTTAGCTGTCTCTTCCCACTATAATCACTTTTGTTATAATTTCACAAACTAACGACACCCCTAACTTCACTAAAACAAAGAAATCAACTCATTCTAAACCATCAATTCCTATCGTATCAACAAATCACCCCCAAAACATCAACTAACCAATAAATAAAAGAATCCAAAGAAAACCACTGTCAACAAGTGAGCATCTCAGAAACCATCCCATAGTTACCCATCCTTCAGTCATCTATTCTCAACCTGTCCACCTTCATTCTCAGAAAATGAACTCACCCCGAAGCATCAAAATCCTCAGGCAACCATCAAATCTTCATTGTATCAAAAAATCACCCTCAAATACCAAAAATAAGAGCCCACAAAAAACCAAACAACCAACAAATAAAAAATTCCAAAGAAAAACCAGTCTCACCAAATAATCATCCCAAAGAGTAATCACTTTTCTTCTAACCCTACAAACTACCACTAACTTCACTAAAACAAGGAAACCAACTTATTCTAAACCATTAACCAGTTAACTGTGGAATTTAGTTGGAAAAACCTCTCCATTTTAATGAAAGCTCGAAGATCATCCCTGCAAGAATTAGTATCATGCCAAGCTTTACGATGACGTGTATACTCGTCAAACACAGTTAACTGGTTAATTCCTATCGTATCAAAAAATCACCCCCAAACACCACCCACGAACCCCCAAAAAAACCAACCAGCCAACAAATAAAAATCCAAAGAAAACCACCCTCGCCAAACAATCACCCCAAAGACCAGCCCACAGTTACCCACCCCCATCCGTTCATTCCCACCCTAATCACTTTTCTCCTAACCCTACAAACTACCACTAACTTTACTAAAACAAAGAAATCAACTCATTCTAAACCATCAGTTCCTATCGTATCAACAAATCACCCCTAAACACTCCACCCAAGAACCCCCAAAAAACCAACCAACCAGACAGAAAAATCAACAACAAATAAAACAAATAAAAATCCAAAGAAAACCACCCTCACCAAACAATCACCCCAAAGACCAGCCCACACTTACCCACCCACCCCCCCCCCCCCTCCATTCGCAGCCTAATCACTCTTGTTCTAATTTGAAAGCCGTCACATCGCGTCGTCGCAGCTAGCCAGCCTTCGGCTAAATCCCTGCAGCTCCCTGGCGCCCGGATGGAGGAGGCCACTGTCTCCATATCCGGGGATCGGGGATCCGTTGTTTATTATGCTGGCCTCTCTCGTGTCCCCGGACCGGACTCCGGTCTCCCCTGAACACGCACGCGCACCCACACAAACAAACACCTCGGCAAACAACCCTTCGGGATAATAATAGCCAGCGCCCTATGGGTTTCGCGTGTAGCCCAGCCGGCCAGCATCTCGTTTGACGCTAAGAGAGACACGCTTTCGAACCCTTTGGGGGCAACGCTGGTTGAAAGGGTCGATTAAACAGCCCTCGGGTAACTCGGTTCTCGAATAATTGTGTAACGCGCGGACTTGCCCGGACCTCCGCCGTCTTCTGGATGTCTCGCGCTGTCGGGTCGCATTGTTCCCTGTGTACTTGACGCGGCTTTTACGATGGCGCGCCGTGGTTCCGCTCGGGTTAAACCGTTATGGGATTTGAGGTCGACCGCGCCGCCGGCGGGAAAGAGTTCGTTCGTCGGAATTTGCGATGTTAACGAGCGCCCCGACCACTTTTGCCCGTTTTTAAGTAGTCGGATTATGATAAGGGCTGGCCGCGCCAGGAACGTTTCAACGAGAAGTTAAACCGTTTTCAAATACTCGGATCGCAATTGCGGAATTGGCCGCTCGCTGGACGTTTGAAACAATTTGGTGAGCGTGAAGTAGTTTAGCTAATGTGATTCAGTTTTAGGAAATTAACCCTTAGCAGTCCTATGACCACTACCTGTTTTAACAATTTTTTCTATATTTATTTGTAGTATCACAATTGTACCATTTAAAGGTAACATTTTAAGGACTCTCAAATATTCTTGAATAAATACTGCGTCGTATTAAGCTATAATTGAATGAACTAACGTCGACGTGAACCTCAAACTGAGAAACTAAGAGCACTTCGAACCGCAAAGGGTTAATGATTTGGCTTGTGATATTGTTATAGGTATTTAGAAGGTATACAGAAGGGATTTCAGATCTAGAAAGAAAGAAATGAAGAAATATTCTATTTAAACTGACGGAAATCGGGGAATAGAAAATGGATTTAACTGCATTGGCTTCTGAATCGGATATTACTCGATTCTTTGGAATTTAAATGAAATATTAACACTGCGTACCGGCTAATTTTCGGAAAACTGAATTGTGATGGCAATTATCACTGAGAACTTATATCACTATACATAGAAAAACTCAGATATACTGTTCTGTAATATATTTTAAATAGATAATCAATTCGAATGAAATTTTATATTTTTATCAAGATAATTAGCAAAATTACATAAGTGTCTTTATATAAAAACGAGATTTCTCGTTACTGTCTGTTATCGATTATTATACTTTAGAATATAGAATAGAGAAAGTGTATCAAATCCAAGTTGAATCAACGTTCACTCGATGTTGATGCACAAGTGTGCTTGTTTTTCAGTTCGATCTAAGTTACACTTTTTTTCCGGATACGCCACGTCCGAGGATCTAACGTCATATTCAACGAACCTAACTCTATTTTCAGTTTCTCCCAGACATATCCTCGGCGAACGCGCGAGCAACAGTTTCAGATTAAAGCAATCTCTCCGAGTAATACAGGATCTTAAACTTCGCCTGGGCGGCCATAAATCTCCGTGGGGAATCTTGAAAGGTTCGGCACCATTAAATTCCAATCGATCAAACGCGAGCAGACCGAACCGGTGTGGATTTTTCAGCGCCGCCAAAATCGCAGCCCGCGCTACTCTTCCATCCTAATTCATTAAATTACACCGATCACAGAGCCAGCCAGGCGTCGAACGGTCCGATTAATCGGCGACTCGATTCTCGCTGCGACAGATTCGCTGTTTTATTCCCTTAGCTTCGCTCGGAATAATTCAGCTTCGTTGACTCAGCTTGAAAATGAAAATGTATGGACGCTTGGGAACTTAGAAGCTTTAACACTTTGGAACTTTGCAACTTTGGAGCTTGGGAACTTTGGGACTTTGGATTTTTGAAAGTAAGAAGGTTTACATACTTTCGAACTGTGAAGCTTTAAACTTTGGAACTTTGGAGCTTTGGAGCCTTGGAGCCTTGGAGCCTTAGAGTTTTAAAACTTTGGAACTCTGAAATTTGGAACTTTGGAATTTTTAAAGTAAGAAACTTTAGACTTTCGAACTGTGAACCTTTAAACTTTGGAACTTTGGAACTTTGGAGCCATGGAGCTTTAAAACTTTGGAACTCTGAAATTTAGAACTTTGGAATTTTGAAAGTCAAAAGCTTTACAACTTCGAAGTGTAAAGCTTTAAACTTTGGAACTTTGGAACTTCGGCGCTTTGGAGCCTTGGAACTTTGGAGCTTTTGAGCCTTGGAGCCTTGGATCTTTAAAACTTTGGAACTCTGAAATTTAGAACTTTGGAATTTTGAAAGTAAGAAACTTTACACTTTCGGACTATAAAGCTTTAAACTTCGAAACTTTGGAACTTCGGCACTTTGATACTTCAAAGCTTTAAACTTCGGAACTTCCAAGTTCTAAACCTCGCAACTTCGAAGCTTCAAAACTCAAGAACGTTAGTTCAAAAACTTCTAAATTTTAAAACGTTAAAGTCACAAAATATGAAAAAATTCTTAAATGCAAAATTCACAGTAAAGAGGAAACAGCAAAAACTGTTCGGTTTAGATAAAACTGATAAAATCCACTTTCGGCCGGCTTGATCAAGGGAATATTGTATGCGTCGGTAGCGCAAGGGTTAACTGATCAAAGCGGCCGCCGGTTGCTTCTTCGCCATTTCCTTGTTCCCTCTTCCGGTTCTCCATTTTCCTCGTTTTTCTATTCCTCTTTCTTCCTGTTTTTTGTTTCAGCTTTCTCGTGCGCGAGCCGCGCCTCCCCAGGCCAACGGCCCATTTCGCCACGCTCGTTTTTCCTCTTTAGCCTGACCGGCACACGCTGGGTAGGGTGGCAACGCGGCTGTCCCGGTTTTCGTCGAACCGCTTTGCCGCCCTGAAAAATTGCCGACGCCCGTGCCAAATGAAGATTTACACGCCGCCAGCGTCGCCGTGAATATCGACGGCTTCTGACCGTCCCGATGGCGTCTTCGATCCCTTTGTGAGATCTTCCGGTGCCTCCGTGCTGAGATTGATGTCGAATGCTGAATGTTTGGATCATTCAATTGTTTTCTTAGCTTTTTCGTGGAAATACTGGATTATAATAAATAATGGAAAGTAATTCGTAATGATCCTTCGTTGGTATGGAGAATTCAATTCTGGACTTATGTATAGCAGTGTTTTATTGTTTATTGAAGTTTTATGTTGGATGTTGAGTAATGTTTGAATGATTGAAATATCTTCTTGGATTGTGAAGGTACTGTGAAACACGTTTATTGAATTCTTGATAATTCAACTTTCAATTTTCAGATAAAATTCTAAGGAAGTCAATATCACTTTCAAGAACACTTATTTGTCATGAATTTTAATAAAACCCTATTACTAATTACTACAATCCTGAAGAAAAAGGAACGTTCTAGAACTTTGACCAACCCTAGCCCACAGTGAAGATCCCAGTAACCCTTTCTCCATCTTAACCTCGAACAAGAGTCAGAAACTACAGAATCCCTTCTCAAAAGGCTCAATGATTCATCTTTCAAAAATTGCACCCTTCCAATTTTCAGACAACATTCTAACAAATCCACTATCACTTTCAAGAACATTTATTTATCAAGAATTCTAACAAAACCTCATTACTAATTACTCCAATCCAAAACAAAAAGAAACAAACATTCCACAACCCCTCTAACCAACCCTATCCCAGGGTCAAGATCCCATCCCCATCCCCAAGATCCCATTCCCAAACCAAAGATCTCAAAAACCCTTCCAGAGTCCCTTCTCAAAAAATCTCCATGAATTCAACCCCCAATGTTCAAATAAAACTCCACCAAATCCACTACCATTTTCAAGAATACACATTTCCCATAACTTTAAGCAAAACCTCATTACTAATTACTCCAATCCAAAACAAAAGGAAACAAACATTCCACAACCCTCTGACCAACGCTATCCCAGGGTCAAGATCCCAGACGATCCCGTAGCCAAAGATCCCAGCGGCACTTTCTCTCAGTGGTCGAAACTTTCCGAATCCCGTGACAGGAAAACTCCATGGCCACTTTCCCCGGCGCGAGTCCCGCAGGAGCGGATCAGTCGCGGGAAAGAAGCAGTCGCAGCAGGCACCTGCGCCAGGGGTCGGTGTGGGGGAGGCTGCCAGCAGGTGGCAGGTTCGCCGCGTATCGATTTCTTACGAATCCAGCCGGGCTTGGAATCGTTACAGGGCTGGTCTCGCGTGGAAACGGCCCCAAAGCGATCCTCTTCCCCAGCCTCGGCCAATCCCGCCGCCCCTTCCCCCACGGGGAAAATTAAAATAAGAGCCCCGGATAATCTTCGCGCGGCCATCGGCTACGGCACGGTGCAGACTTACCCCGCCGGATCATTTGAATACCGTGCACTATGATTGTCCCCGGTGACCCTGGCTGATTGGGGAGCCACGATTACGATCTAATCGGAGCTCCAACAGGTGCGATCGAGGGCTCTCGACTTCTGTCGACGTTCGAGGATTAGTTGTAGCCTTGCACGGAGATGATCTCGTTGGGAGAAAAGATTCTGGTGTTTTCATGTTGTTCGGATTTAATTTGACCTTCGCAGGGTGAGTGTTTACTCGAAGCAGAGAATTCTAGAGATGTTTATTGGTGGTCATTGATTTGAGCCTTATGGGGTTGAAATAAGTTGCGACGTTGATGGTAATTTTAATGAGCGGTGATGATAGGTAATTGTAACTGAGAATTGTGATGCTAGTGAGAATACTAGTAGGTATTGATAATTAATAGTGACAATAGTGACTGATACTAATAGTTAATAGTAATAATAATAATAGTAATAGTGACACTAGTCATTGATACTAATAGCTAATAGTAATAATAATAATAGTAATAGTGACACTAGTCATTGATACTAATAGCTAATAGCTAATGGTAATAATAGTAATAGTAATAGTAATAGTAATAGTAATAGTAGTAGCAGTAGTAATAGTAATAGTAATAGTAATAGTAATATTAATAGTAATATAATAGTAATAGTAATAGTAATAGTAATAGTAATAGTAATAGTAATAGTAGTAGTAGTAGTAATAGTAGTAGTAGTAATAGTAATAGTAATAGTGACACTAGCAATTGATACTAATAACTAATAGTAATAATAATTCTAGTAATAGTATTAGCTACTAATACTAATAACTAACAATAATCCAACCAATAATATTACTTACTAATCCTAAAAGCTAATAACAACAACACTACCAACCAATACTAACAACCAACAACACTACCAACTAACAGTACCACCCAATACTCACAATACTACCAATAACACCAACAACACCAATAACCAATACAAGTCACGCCAATATTCCCTTTCATTTAATTCCGCACAAAGGCGGCCATAGCCTCCCGTAAAATCCCAACCAGCGAACGAACGAGCCCGGCAGAAAGCCCAGTCGGATCGGTGAAACGTTAATGCCTGGAGATTCGCCAGATAGAATCATAAAAGATGCCGTTGGATCGAGGCACAGACGGACTGGAAATAAACCGGGGCCGATGTGCAGGTCATTGTTTACGTCACTAGTCGCCGGCAACCTTTATTCGACTCGACTCAACTCGACTCGACTCGACTCGACCCGTCTCGACTCGCCCGCCGGTCTCTCCTTTTATTCGCGCCTTGATTGACCGTACTCATTAGCGAGCCACTGTTTCTCTCACTTCGCTGGGGCATCGATTTTTCATTTGCCCCCGGGATAAGCATCTTCCGGGACCGTTGGAAACTCTTTCACTGCCGCGCGTGATTTGTCTCGAAAGCGGCCGTTAAAGGGAACTGATTTTCGTCACGCCGTACTGACTGAACCAGGATCCAAGCCGCCATAGACACTGAAACATGCGACGACGAGCGATGATTTCGAGCTTTTCTCACTTTTTCTTTGAGTATAACATGTATCGTGACAGTTTCGAAGACTCGAACCCATCGCTCGCAGCGATGACCGCGTCGCAGCTTGTTTCAACGTCTACTGGAGCTTTCGGAGAAATGATGCCTGCTGATTTTCGCGGGCTATCGTCTCCGTGATCAGCGGAAATTCGGTTCGGCGAAGAACGCGGCGGTTGATTGAGTATCATTTGATCTTGCGTTTGATTGCTGCAATTTCGTTCGGTGGTCGTTGATTGTTGATTGTCTGAACTGGATACCTGGATCGATGATGCGGTGTGATAGTACTTTTCGGGATTTGGGAGTAATTTGATGTTTGCTAATTGACGTGGGAGGTTAGGTGTCTTCTTAGAGGTTTTCTGATGACGACTCTTATGAATTTAACACTAAAACTACCGAACGGGTCAGAATGTCCCATTCCAGATTTCTTCTTTTCGAGATTGTTAATAAAAGAACAGATGCTTCTCTGGGAGTTTTTAATGAAACTTATTTGGCAATATGCAAATTGAATAATGAATCAAAGTCTCAATCGATGCATCCTTGAAGTTTCTGTAGAGAAGTTTCAAAAAGTCGATTTCAGTGCTCGGTAGTTCTAGTGTTAACTGGAGGGATGGTCGTGTGTAATTTATCGTTAGATTTTAATGAGATTTTAGTGAGATTTTATGATTGACACTTTGATGACCATTTTCTTAATTGTGGGCACGTGTGGTATGCTAACGACGATAGAATAAAGTGTTGAACAAACGTCCGTAAATATAATGTTGAAAACAAACGTCTAGCCCTGTAGGTGGAGTAGCCCTGATTATAATGCACAATGTCCTCCAATTCAGGGTTCCCTGATCCTCGTGCAGACAACAGCCCGCAAAATAGATCACGATCAAACGAGGAAGGGACAGGGTCCGGCCAGAAGCGATACATCTTCCTTTAATACGATGTTAGGGGCTACCTCGGCATATAGAGACCAGAAGCTGCTGGTCGGGTTTGCGGTGTGCACTAGAGAGAAAGAGAGTGATAGAAAGCGAGAGAGAAAGAGAGAGGGAAGGAGACTGGTAGAGAGAGAGAGAGAGAGAGAGAGAGAGAGAGAGAGAGAGAGAGAGAGAGAGAGAGAGAGAGAGAGAGAGAGAGAGAGAGAGAGAGAGAGAGAGAGCGACAGAGATTGAGAGAGAAAGAGAGCGACAGAGATTGAGAGAGAAAGAGAGCGACAGAGATTGAGAGAGAAAGAGAGTGAGAGAAAGAGAGAGAGAGAAAGAGAGAGGGAAAGAGAGTGGCAAAAAGAGAGAGGGAAAGAGAGTGGTAGACAGAAAGAAAGAGAAACAGAGCGATAGAAAGTGACAGAGAAAGAGAGTGACAGAACTAGAGAGAGAGAGGGGGAGGCGAGTGAAGCTTATAAGAGGGAATGGTGTCAAGTGGTCGCTTAAAAAAAACTCTTCTAAAAAAAGCAAACTTTTCAAAAGCATCATGTATTAGAAGGGCGCAGTTAAGAAGATCGTCGAGTGGCCACCGGGCTCGACGTTTCTTCTCCTCGTCGATCCTTTGAAAGCGACGGCCAACCGGAGGCCTCGATACAGGCACGGCCGGCGTGCACTGCGTTATTAAAATCATGGCCGAGGAAACACGTCGGAACGCGACGCGGTCGTTTTAAATCGGACTCCTCTCCCCTGTCCGCGTCGCGCGCATTCCTCGACGAATTGGATTTAATACGTTCGCGGCTGGAGCCGCATGTTTGCGACGCTCACCGTTTTGTACGTTGGGAAATTAGATTACTTTCGCGTGTGTCTCGATTCGAATTCGTGGCGGACGGTGTGAAATGCGGGAAACTGATTTTTCCTTGGGGATCTTTGGGAATTAACGTGTTGAAGGGGGTTTCGATTGAAAAGTATGAAGCTTCGTGGTTCTTTTGGGGAAGGAGACATTGATCGTGAACACTGGTTAGTCTGTCATTGAAAGAAACATCTCAGAGGTTGGTATTAATCATTTCTAAAATATATTTCACGTGTTGAAAATCATCTTTATTTGAGGTAATAATCTTGGAGGTCTCAGTAGAATCTACTTGCAGTTTTAGATAATAAGGAATAATACTTGGAGAAGGAAAGCTTCGCAATTAATGAAGTAAGACGATCATCTTAAATATTCTACACAAATCTATCTTCTCAAACAACCACAAACAAGAACTAAAAGAAAAGAATATAATAAATAATGATAATTATTTCTTAAGAAATCTAAAGACAAACTTTCACAGTTCCTTCAAGAAGCAAACATCAGTCATTCCAAACACTATTATTCTTCAATTAAAACAATCATCTCAAAGCTCCCAGTCTACCTCTCATCCTAAACGACAACAAACAATATCAAAGAAAAGAACATCTACGCAATAACCAAAATAAACTTCCTAAACATCAATCCTTCCAAACACTCATTACCCTCCCCATTAAAACAATCATCTGTAAGAACCGTCTCAGAGGTCCCAGCCTACCTCTCATCCCATACGACAACAAACAATCCCTAAAGAAGAAACAACACACGTATTTAGGCGTGCGCGCGCATTTGATCGACGGGTCACGTTGGCCGCAATGATCGTGTACCAAGAGAATAACGATTGGTTGGTTCGGCCGAGGGGACAACGAGTCACTTCCGCTGGCAATTGCGCGGCTAGTCCATTTGTAAGTAACTCCCCGACGATTACCAGCAGCAGAAGCGGCCCGCATCTTGTCACACAGGATGCAATTCACGAATATACACACCGGCGCGGCGGGGCTGCTCGTTTTGATCATGTAATAAATCGTCGGACGCGATTTTACGGGGAAACCTATTTCTGACCCCGTGTCCCACGTGTTCGGCCGACATGCTAGGCCTGTTCGCACCACGGGAACGATACAGTACAGTCGCCGCCAATATATGAGTCATTCGTTCGCTCAAATGGGCTAGCCAGCTTTGTGGAAGGGAAAGTTGAAAATTTGCCGAATTTCTGGGGGTAACGGAATATTGGATTGGAGGAATGTTAAAGTGGAACGGTTGGAACATGTTTGGAGGAAGTAGATTGGTTTGGTTGGGAAAGTAGAGGAATGTTGGATTTAAGTGGGAAATGGATTAGAAAAGTAGGAAAATAGTGGATTAGATAATTGGGGGAATATTTAATTAGAAATGTAGATGAATATTGGATTAGAAAAGTGGGGCAATTTTAAGTAATACGAGTGGGAAAATATTAAATTGGAAAAGTGGGAAAATGTTAAATTAGAAAAGTGGGAGAATGTTAAATTAGGAAAGTGGGAAAATATTAAATTATAAAAGTAGACAAATATTGGATTATAAAAGTAGGAAAATATAAAATTAGAAAGTAGATGAATATTGAACTAAAAAAGTAGGAAAATATTAAATTAGAAAGTAGATGAATATTGAACTGAAAAAGTGAAAAAATATTAAATAAGAAAATTAGGAAGACATTAAATTCGAGAAATAGAAAAATACAGCATCAAAGTATTAAAACATTAAACTAGAAAAGTAGAAATATGTTCCATTAGAGAAATTGAAAGACATTAACTTTAAAAAGGAGAGAAATAGAAAAACTTGAAATTATATACACAACTATTCCAATACCTCAGCACATAACAATTACGTAGAAATCCAAATCTAGGTTTACTAACTAATGAACCATACTTTCAGTTCCTTTTCGTTTCGCACCGATAGCTACAATCGTTCTCGAGATACAGGCGAAAGTTCATTAGTTTTGAACCGGTGCTCTTGCGATCGGCACCTTTGATGCGGTCCTAGGTCCTCAACTGCTACCGAACCTAAAGAGTCCCGGTTCTATCTTAAAAGTTTAATTTACGTGCCCGCTATATAGTGGCTACGACTGTACCGCGCCCGTGTCTCCTCCCCCTTACAGCACCGCCCCTCGTTGAGGAATCAAAGTTCAAGGACGAACGCCAGCCTCGGCCCTAGCCAGCATTCCCATGTCGTCGAGCTATGGAACGCAGTTCGTCCGACGCCTGTCAACGGCGTAATTGAAACCAACCATCGCAGTCACTACCTCATCTCTCCCTGCCGGCTTGTGTACCCTAGAAATCTCTCCTGACCTTTCTCATCCGGGAACACCTTGCCAAATGGCTGGCGGAGACTGTTTTGAAAAGGATTCAGGGATTTGGATTTTGAGTTGATGACGGTGGGAGATTCTGGGGATCTTTGAAGTCTTTTTGGTGTTTTGCTTGTTAAAGACTTTGTTGTAATTTGGAGCTAGATTTAATTCTAGAAACTTCTCCTGACCTTTCTCATCCGGGAACACCTTGCCAAATGGCTGGCTGAGACTGTTTTGAAAAGGATTGAGAGATTTGAATTTTGTATTTTGTATTTTGTAGATTTAATTCTAGAAACTTCTCCTGATCTTTCTCATCTGGAGACAATTGGTGGCTAAGACTTGTTGTCTTCAACATTTGTCTTTGAATTTCAGATTAATCGTAATAGGGAATAAATAAAATTTTCGTTTCGAAAATTTCTTAAACTTAGCTAAGTCTCCATCAGATCTAATTTTTCCAAAAATCACCTTACCCATTCACCCATCAAATTCTCTTACCATTGCATTCCACACACATAAACTACCTTAAAATTCTCTATATTCATAAATCGAATCTACCATAACTCAAACTAATTCAACTTCACTTTTCCAAATTACAAATCCAACATCCTTCAAAAACATCCTCCAACACATAAAATCCCGCGAGTTCTCATTTTTCACTCGTCCAGTTAAGTCAAACAACAAATTAGGACAAGAAACTCGAAATCCATCGAACTAAACGTAATTAAGCCCCATAGATTACAGTTCCTCGTCCGACCCAGTGACGCAACCGTGTCCCGACGGTCTCGACGTGCCGCTGACGGTGGCCAGGACTCATTTTCCGTTCCTTCATCGTCGAGCTCTCTTTGTGCCCCTGCCTATTTACTCTGTCCCAGTTTCCGCGGGCTCGAGCCTGCGTAGGCCCGATCCTAATTGCGCCCCGAAGTGTCTCCGCGCTCTTGTCACGTTGTACATGTTAACGACACCCCGGTATTTCCGTGGTCTCTTCAATTACGGACGCGTTGCTGCCGTTTAACACGCCCCCACGCCCTGTAACGTTCCTACCGCTGCGTTTCCGTTTCGAACGCGCCTTAACTACTTTGCCAATCCGACTTCAACATTCCTTGCTGCCACTTCAGAGACACTTGGAATGGTTTTTTACGAGGAAAAATGGTTTTAAGAGGTTATGTTCGTGTTGGCTCGCATACAGATGGTTTATATTTACATATACAGCTATACTTTCGTTGAGTTCTTGTAGGTTAGAGTCTCGAGATCCTTAAAACACTCTTTTTATGGGCAAAACATAATTTTTGGACGTTATGTTCGTATTACGTTGCATTAAGTTGCGTCGGTTTTTGTGTTTAGAGCTGTAGATGGGCTTAATTGTTTAAGTTATGGTTCTGAAACCATTGGAATAGTTTTTTACGAGAAAAAACAGTTTTAAGAGGTTATGTTCGTGTTCACTCGCATGCAGATGGTTTATATTTACATATACAGGTGTAGTTTCGTTGAGTTCTTGTAGGTTAGAGTCTCGAAACCTTTAAAGCACTTCTTTTATGAGCAAAACATAATTTTTGGAGGTTATGTTCGTATTAGATTGTGTTGTTTTCTGTATTTAGAGCTGTAGATAAGTTTAATTGTTTTAGCTTACGGTTGTAAAACCATTGCAATGGTTTTTTACAAGAAAAAATAGTTTTAAGAGGTTACGTTCGTGTTGGCTCGCATGCAGATGATTCATATTTACATATACAAGTGTAGTTTCCACGCCAAAAAAAAACAAATGATACATTGACCATTCGCAAATACCAAATAAATTGAATCCCTTCCTCATTCTTTATTTATTGCTCCCAAGGATCTTCCCCAACGCTGCCAGTAATCCCATATCGAGAGAAGAAAACCCAAGAATGATGAGAACATATCGTGCGTTTCCGGTACCGCCTCGGAATCCGTCTTTTCCCGCCTCGCATTGTTTGCGACGTCACGGAAGAAAGATGGCGGCCGGCGCTAAGCGAAAAATAAGCACGATGCTATTTATTAACCCGCGATTTATGGTCCGCCGAGGCGCAAACCGCCTTACGCCATGATCGAGAAACTTTTCCGTGGCCGGCGTTTAATTAAAATCGTTTTCAGTTCGTCCCGAAACGTCCTCCGCACAAAGGAGCCGTCGTTCAACTTACGTTCAGCTAATTTCCGGTCGTGATACTTCGTCCGCTGCGAAAACTGTATTGCGCGGTAATTTTAGTGCGTTACGTGGGAGGACACTGCGATAGGGATAATTACCGTGATAATGGTGTTTATTACGGGGAGACGTAGATAACATTAAGAGATGTATTTATAAATAGAACGAAGTCATTTACTTGGTAATTGGTTTTCAGTTGGTTTGGCTTGATTTTAATTATATTTATTGGGAAAATAACTTTTGAACGTAGTTTGTATGGTTTTGGGTTTTGTGTAGTGTGACGTCTAATGGAGTAAAAATTTTACTTAGAATGTACTCTAAATTTTATTATAGCTCTAGCTTTATTATAATCCTAGCTTTACTATAATCCCAACTTTGATATAGTTCTAATTTTAGTACACTCTCAATTTTATTATAGCTCTACCTTTATTATGATCCTAACTTTACTATAATCCTAGCTTTACTATAATCCCAACTTTGCTATAATCCTTCCTTTACTATAATCTCAACTTCGCTGTATTCCTAATTTTAATACTCTCAATTTTATTATAGCTCTAGCTTTATTATAATTCTAACTTTACTATAATCCTAGCTTTATTATAATCTCAACTTCGCTATACTCCTAATTTTAATATACTCTATTTTATTATAGCTCCAGATTTATTATAAGCCCAACTTTGCTATAATCTCAACTTCGCCATAATCCTAGCTTTACTATAACCCCAACTTTGCTATAATCCCAACTTCGCTATATCATAATCTTCACTATACTCACAACTATACCCTCCCCTTCTCTATACTCACAACTTCACTACAGCCACCCACCAAACTCACAACCATACTCTATCATTAATTCACCACATACCATTACAACATCTCCACTTGAATCTAAAAATACACTCCACAATGAAATCTCATCAACATTCCCACAAACCGAACAATACACTCGCAGAACTAAAATCATCGATATTCAGCTTCAAGGAATTACAACGCGTACAGGTCAGGAGAACGATAGTCCCGCGGCTAATAAATGCCAGCGCCCGGGGCTCTTCACCGAGCCACCGTTATCAGTATTCTCCAATTATTGGAAGTGACGTGCGCGCGGATAACGTATGCACGCGAGAGGGCGGTCCAGAAAAGAATGGTTTGACGTTAACAGGCGCGCTCGGTGCTGGCTTCGAGCCGGCATTCAGATATTGACGCGGAATTTTAAACGTGGACGACAATCACACTGACGACGCCAGCGTTCACGTGGCCTCCTCGTATCATTCGGATACCCGGAAACGGATCTTGTATGCCGATAGCCCGGGGCGAGACACTGCCTTTTGCCATGCAAAGCAGCCCTCCGAGGGCCGGTAACCAGCCATCGCGCTATTATTAAATCACCGGCGGTTCTGTTGTTCAGGCCATTGTGTCGTTGTACTGGTGTTAACCGATTGATGAGCTAGAGACGAGTTTGTTGTTCGTTCGCGATGATAAAGAAAAGGTGAAGGAAAAATTGGAATGAAGAGGAAGATGGTTTATTTGGTATTTTTAAGGGAGCAGGGCAATTGAAAACCACTGGGTTGGTGTTTGGTGTTTTTGTTTGGGTGTAGGGATTGGTGTTTTGTGTGAGGATTGAAGTAGATGAAATGAAGTGAAGAGTATGGGGTTTGTTTGGTATTTTTAAGGGAGATGGGCAATTGAGAACTACTGGGTTAGTGTTTGATATTTTTGTTGAAGTATGGGATACAATTATCGTTTATGCTAGAATTGAGATAGATGCAGAAGAAATGGAAAGTAAAGGAAAGATTGAAGAGTTTAAATTAAGTTGAATCGAGAAGAACGACATGGAGTTATAATCAAGGTCAGTTGATCTAGTTTACAAGCTAGTCTACAAGCTCGCATCTCCTTCGACTGAAACGTATACAAATCTACGATTCTGACCTACATCCGCAACATAATTAAATCACAATTAAATCATTGAATCAAATCCTACGATCCGATTCATCCATGACATCTACGTTAACTCTACCCTCTCAATCCTCCATTCACCATGCTGCTACCCACCTACAATCCTCCAATCTAATTATTCCCTTCCACTTACATTACCCCCACATCCCCTAACTTATACCTAAGCTACCTCAAACCTTCCCAAAACCCAAAAAACACCTCCACCCTCAAAACAATCTCCCCAACAAACAAAATCCTCAATCCCCATCGAATCAACCAACCTCAAATATCACACAAACTCCCACCCCCAACACTAAACTCGCCAATGAATTCTCTAACTGACTCTAACCTCTTCCACTTATCCAAATTGGAAAGCTACCCCCAGTTCAGCCATCACAAGATCCAATACGATATCAAAAAGCATGGAAGAATAGAAATTCCTCGACGCGCGTCTTGCGAACCCGTGCTCACTGGCTCAGGAATTATGTTGCACGCCGGAAACTAGGTTTCCCGCGAGCCCCCAGGAGAAAAGGGGGCTGCCTGGCCTAGGCTGCTGCTACGTGTCGTCACGTCCGCCCGCCGGTTCCCGCGAAATAACATGTTTATGCGCGAAAGAAAGCGACCCGCTCCGATGCATCCCGCGCCAAGCTACCAACTTCTAATACCCGGCGAGGCGCGCCGGAGTTTCCGCTGAAAGGAAACGGGCCGCGCGTTTCCGGCGCTGACGCAGCGCACGCCGGATATTTTTCCGTGAAACTTTTCGACCCCGAAACTTGCTGGGAAATAATCCATTGACAGTGACAGCCGCTACTGTGCGAGCTTTTTGATAGGGTACGTGCTGCTCGCCGTGATGCTGTTGTTGGCCGAGTTCTTTTTTTTTGGGGGGGGGGGAGCAAATTGGCAGCCAGGGGGTTGAAGTTTCGCGGTTTTGCGAGCTTAGGGGATTTGGATGTTGGCGTTGTTTGATCGCTTTTGCTGTTCTTGGGATTTTCGTTGATTGTATTGTTTCGACGGTTTCTGTTGGTCTTGGTGATTTCGGGATTTTTAGTGTTTCTGTTTTCGTTGCTTTCGTTATTTTCCTGTTTCCGTTGCTTTTATTGTCTTGTTACTCTCATTATTTTTATTCTTATATCTTTTTTATTATTATTATTACTATTACTATTATTACTACTACTAGTACTACTACTATTATTATTACTACTACTATTACTATTATTACTACTATTAATATTATTACTACTGCTAATACTACTATTATTATTACTACTATTAATATTATTACTGCTGCTAGTACTACTATTATTATTACTATTATTATTACTATTACTACTACTACTACTATTATTATTATTATTATTATTACTGCTACTATTGACCCCTCGCCCTATGATTTACTCTTCAACTGTGACCTATACAACTCCCTCATTAATAATCTACTAGGAATAGAAAACATTCTGAAGCCGATTCTATCTCCGTTTGCTCCAAAGGTCAACGATTGCCAATAGAAGAGCATTACGTAATTTGTATTTAATAAAAATAAATAACGCATAGAATTCCGGGTTGTTCAAATTCCCCAACTCACGAAAATCAATAATATTAATCGTCGTCGCCCGTAAAACCAACACCCGCGGCTGGAATCCCGAAAATCCGAAATTCTCATCAGTCAATATCAACGTCTCGCGAGCCACGAAGCCAGAGAACCTGGGCCGAAAGATTGTTGGCTGGTGCTCGATTAAGTATACCGGGCTAATTAGCACGGTTAGAGGGGAGTCCCTGTTTTGTCGGGCCGGGCAGCTATTAGCGTAGTTAGCGAGCTGAACTTCTTCTCGGCAAACATTCATGAGGCGATGTTCCGACGGACGGTCGGCCGGAAAGTGCATCGCGAGTATCTACGTAACTATGTAGGTAGCTAATTACTTATCTAATCCAGCGTTGGGCTGGCGAAAGAGTTTCCACAAACGAGCGGGATCGATAGGGACCAGGAGAGAGAGAGGGAGAGATAAAGAGTAGAAGAGACAAAGAGAGTGGTCAGAGAAATAGCAATTAAGAAGAAGGGAGGCAGAGAAAACAAAAGCAGCGAACGAGACAAAGAAAGTAACGAGGCAAAGAGGAATGAAGACAGGAGAGAAGCAGAGGAAGGGTAAAATAGACGAAGAGATAAGAGAAATAGAAATTAAGAAAAGAAGAAAGAGAAAGAGCAGAAGAGACAAAGAGAGTGAACAAAGAAATCAAAAGCAATAGAAAGACCTTGGAGAGAGAAGTGACCAAAAGAAAGTAACAAGAGACAGAGTGATCAAAGAAATCGAAAGCAATAAGGGACCTTAGAGAGAAAAAGTGACCAAAAGCAAAACAGTCGAATGACCAAAAAAATAATAAACAATGACACATTAGACAGAGAAAGCGATCAAAAGAAAGCAAAACGATCGAAGGGAGCGAACAGGAAAGTAGAAATTAAGAAACAAAGGTCGAGAGACAATAGAGAAAGAGCAAAAGAAACGAAGAAAGTGACCAGAGGAATAGAAGGCAATACAGAGACTTTACAGATAGTGGAAAATCGACGAAAAGAAAGCGAAACAGACGAAGAGAGTGAGAAATAAAAAACAAGACAGAGAGAGAGCGGAAAACAGAGAAATTCAGTTGGCAGTGTTTTCATTTGCCAGGCGGAGAAATTAAAACCGACATTCCCAGCCCAGGCGCGTCCCGAGCGTGGGAAATTGTAAGTTAACTTTTTTCCGGTCCACCCCCGCGCGGCCGGCCGCGCTTTTAATATTTTTTATCCTCTCTATTTATCTCTGTTCGTCAAGGAATGAAAATTCCCGGCGGTCCTCGGGAATCGGGCACGGGTTTTGACGTCAACGTGGGAGAGAGAGAAGCGGGTCAAGCTCTTTAGCCGCGTAATTATTTCCGGGGGCGGACAAAATGCCACCATAAATAATTCCGGCGGCGCACTTAACATTTCGATTCGAGAAACGAGCGCACGCGACCGTCCGTCCGTCCGTCCGGCGTGTTAAATGTCAGCGATATGGAATCGATGCCTGTTTCAGGTGTGAATGTCGGTTTTTCGTCTGACAAGAGGATCTCCGGCCGACGAAAAGAGTTTCAGAGGAACTATGGAGGACTAGAGGCTTGAACTTTGAACTATTAGCTTCATGTGACAGTGAGAAGGGTCAGAGGGCATCGGGATTGCTCGGAGTAATTTTAACGTAAAAACTACTGGATAAGTTCGGATGACTCATTCCTGATTTCGTCTTTTTGGAATTGTTAACTCTCGATTTATACTTGTTTACGAACGATACAATTACTTTAACCATTTAACTACGTTCGACGAGTATACACGTTATTTTAACCCTTTGAACTCTGTAGGCTCCAATACTGCACCAGTTATAATATTTAAGATTCATTAAAATATTTAAGACACTACCCTAAAATTATTAGGTTTTCCACACATCCAAATTTTGTACTACGAAGGAAAATAAAAGATCGAAGAAATGTTATAGCATTTCTCATTTTTGCTATGAATACTATAAAAATTAGTTGCAGTTGCTGATAGATGCAAGTTTTATGTACTTTAATGAGTCTTCGCGTAAAGGGTTAAAAAAAATGAAAGAACTATTAAAGAATAAAAAGATTATGTAGAATTTCAAAATAAACGACTTAATAAACGAGTCTTTGCTCTAAAGTGTAATAATTGATAACAGAAGAGTAATATTTAATTTAAGGTAACAGGTGTTTGTCTGAGGAATTTTTAAAGAAATCGATGTAGCAATACGGAAAGCAAATTAATCAGTTAAAGTGTCGATAGATGCACTCTTGGAGTTCCTGTAGAGATATTTCGAAAAGTCAACTTGACTGCTGGGTAATTATAGTAATTAGATCGAAGTTCTTTGAACTCTGGAAAGTGGGTTCTAATTATAGCTCTTTGGAGTGGAGAGGTGATTGTTGATCACCAGTTGATTTGATGTGGAAAGATTATAAAATAATTTGAAATGAGTTTGTTTCTTAATTTGTCTTCTTGTTAGTCAATTTTAGGAAATTTCTATATCTCAGAGAACGACGAATAGTTCTGATGAATGACTTTGGAGTGCAAAGGCTTGTCATTCTTAGATTCCTCTGAATTATGTAAACCCTTTGCACTCGAAAGGTCACAATTCGATTCGACATAACAAAAGTACAAGGTGTAATATATAATATTAAGTTTCGTATAGTGCATCAATCTGTGACACATTTCTATAAAACAGCTTCGTTCCTTAATTGACGTACGTTTTCTCATTAGTTCGTTTCAAATAGTGTCCCTTTGCACTAGAGAATATTTTTCTCAGCAAATATTCATTATTTTCTGACGAAATATCAATGATATGTTTTACAGCTAACATAAAGAAATACCTTGTATAAATTAAGTGACAGAACTAGTTTATTTCAATGTTCCATGTGTCGATACATTATATAAAATTTGATGGTGAATTCTAAATTTGTGCAAAGGGTTAATATTCCTTTGAATTGCTAAGCATGGTAGTTAATAATTAGCTTAATGAGGCCTAGGTAGGTCTAAGGGTCGCTTAGAACGACTACTGGGCTGCTAGGAGGTCTCTATCCCCTAAAATGATTGGAGATCATCTGAACTCCCTTGAAAGGTCCTGATACCTCCCTTGGATCACTAAAGGACACTTATGGATACCTTCAGAACCCTACTAGATTCTCCGGTCCATTTAGTACCCCAACAGTTTTCATGATCCACTAAAAATCTCTCGTCCGATGCCTAGGGAGCTATTCCTGATACACTTCGGAGACTCACGGCACTTCTAAAATGCCATATACAAGAGATGACGCAGAAGAGGCTTCAAGAATGTAGAGGAGCTATAAACGTACCGTCAAAACGATCATCATTAGACGTATGCACCTTGATATCTCCAATATATTAGTTTCGAACGCTGCTGGGAGTGAAATAGTGAAACAGGAAACCGTTTCATCGAATGATCATCAGCATGGAAACGCATTTTCACTTCCAGTGCTGACAAAATAATGTGAAGGAGAATAGTTTCACCTAGTTGATGGAAAAGATGGATCCTATCGAAATGATTATTATATACGAACACCCTTTTAATACAAAGAGACATGATGATTACAATATACGAGCAACCTGCCATCCTCAATGCTACCAAAAGCAAAATGATGAAAGGAATGGACGCCATCGAACAATCATTGTCATATACAAACACCCTTACAGCCTCAGTATATTTCTCTTCAATGCTGTCAAAAGTAAATTAGCTTTAGAACAACACCCAAACAATCATCATACGCAAACATCCTTTCAGGCTCAACATGTTTCTCTTTAACGTTATCAAAGTAAAATCCTACAAAATCAAAATAATAAAAAGAACAAGAACACCACCCAAACAATCATCATACACAAACACCCTTCCATCTCAACACATTTCTCTTGAACGCTATCAAAATCAAATTACCTTCAAAATTAAAATAATAAGAAAAACAAGACGAACACCATCCAAACAATCATCATACACAAACACCCCCATCTCAACATATTCCTCTTCAACGCTATCAAAATCAAATTACCTTCAAAATCAAAATAATAAGAACAAGAACACCACCCAAACAATCACCACACCCAAACACCTCTCCATCCCAACCGATCCCCAACTCCACCAAAACCGAATCAATTCCCCTTCCATCTCCAAACAAACCAGATATCGACATCATCGAAACAATCATCGCCCTACCCAAACAAACACCCAACCCCCAACATATCCCCATCGCCCCAACGCGAATGAAAAAAAAAGAACCAGCCCGTCTACCCTAAAAGGAACAAGACAAAGGAGAACTAGGGGATGAAAAAAGGACGACGCTGCGTCACAAGCGTGAAACGGGACGCGACCGTTGGAAAGATAGAAGCGAGACAGGGAAACCGGGAACACGAGGAAGAGAGAAAGGGACGTCGGGCTGCGGTTGTTGCGCCTGTACAGATATTGATCGGCCAGGTCACGCAACAGGCTGCTTGTCAGGACACTCGTTAGTTTTCTGCCAGCCGGTGGAGCCCGGTCCAAGGATCCTATACTCGACGTTAACTCGCGCGCCGCGTCGAGGATCAGCGGAGGGCATGCCGAAAACCGTTCCCCGGAAACCCGTCGACGTCGTTCAACGTTAATAATTCAACCGGCGCGCGCATTTTCGGCACGGATCGCTTTGCGGTCGCTCGCCGCGCAAATATTAACACTAAAACTACCGGGTGGATTAACACTGGAACTACCGTATCAGTCAAAATGACTGGTTTCGATTTTTTTCTGTAGCAATTATCGATATCTTCGAAATGATTTTGAAAATAGTTTCATTTGAGTATTATAATTATACTATTATATATCTTATAATTAACACTAGAACTGCCGTAACAGTCAAAATGACTGGTTTCGATTTTTGTCTATAGCAATTATCGATATCTTCGAAATGATTTTGAAGATTGTTTCATTTGAGTATCATAACGAAGGTCTGAAGAAACGGAAAATAATCTATCGTTACGATTTTTATAGGGACTGCATGTTAATTGTGTTAAATGCTCGGTAGTTCTAGTGTTAATTAAGTAATGAATAGTTTTAATGGAAAAAATTGTCGAGAGCAAAGGGTTAACCCTTAAAATGCTGAGTGGGGTCCTCAACGGTAATGTTTTTATAATAGACAAATCATCCACGATACTTGAGAAAAGAGAAAATACATAAAATATGAAAAATTAGAAAAAATTACTTACAAAATTCTTAAGGAAAAATACTTTATGGGCTCCCTATGGGACTGGGTAATAGTTGTTTGTTATGTTCTATTCAACTGTGATCGATACAACCACTATGCTATTAATAATTTATTGAAAAAAAGAAGAGAAAAGTCCTAGGCATACACTATACCCACATTTGCTCTAGAGCAGGGGTGTCGAACCTTTTGGTTTCCCCGTGCTTCATTGGAAGAACACGGGTTATTATGCGCCGCATATAAATTAACCTTTAACAAGTCGACAATTTTCTATTAACTCCTCGCGGACGAGACTGTCTTAAACTTCCAATATTTCTTTTAACGCTGAATTATGCGTCGAAGCCTGAAATACTAAACGAAAGAAAACCACGTATCATTCTCTCGTTAGCTGAATTATTGAATTGTTCATTATGAATTAGGTAAGTGATAACAATTCATTTCAATTCTATTTAAAATCGTCCACGTCATTGCAAAGCAGGGGGTTTGAGTTAGTTTAAAGGGGCTTTAAATTGAAGTTGGTCTTATTGTTATTATTATTACCATTACCATTGTGATTATTATTATCATTGTTGTTGCTGGAGGTGTTATTGCTGCTGCTGCTGCTGTTGTTGTTGTAGAAGTACTAGTAGCAGTAGCAGTAGCAGTAGTTTAGTAGCAATAGCAGTATTACTGATAGTAGTATTAGTAGCAATAGGAATACTAATGATAGTAGTATTATTATTAATATTAGTAGCAATAGCAATATTAATGATAGTGGTATTATTATTAGTATTAGTAGCAATATCAGTATTAATGATAGTATTATTATTATTAGTATTAGTAGGGCTAGTAGTATTAGTAATACTAGTACTATTAGTAGTAGCAACAGCAGTTATTATTATTACTGTTACTAATACTATTACTACTAACTTCTTATTCCCAAAAACCAAAGGTACCCAGTACAATCTCATCCCTCCAATCCCGCACACAATCAAGTAACCGCTAAGAGTAGCCATCGGACAGCAAAAGGTGAAAAAAGGAAAGACACAGAGACCCGGTAGCTAATAAGCGTCCCTAACCGTCGGAAGAACGGGCAGCAATCAATAAAACGGCGTGGCCGGCAATTAGTCACGGATTGATCGGTAAGAGCCGCGGAGAACAGAAAGAACGCCGAGTACAGGGAAAGAAAGAAAAACAAAAATTGGCAATTCGTTGAGCCGCCGGGGGAGAAAAAGCCGCGGAGCGTGCTGGGCACGCTAGGTGCGCTCGGGTCCGTCGAAATATTGCTGGATTTCTGTGAATACAACTTTGATTGGACGCCCCGTGTCCAATATAACGTTGTTGACGGTCGCGTGTCCCGTTGTCAGGCCGCGGCCGTGCCGCGATGTTCGCTCGATGATACACAGACCCGGGAGCCAATGGGGGAGCCAACGCGCGCCGCCGCGTCCTCCAGGTGAAGGTAAATCAATTTGCCCGATCAGCGGCACGCGGTGCCCGAAATTGGACCGGCTAACGGCCACGATCGGCAACGACGCGGACGGTATATTTATCTGAGACGAGGGGTTGTTTAGGAATTGCTGGATGACTGGGGGTTCATTCGTTTGTATGGTGGCTTGGTGTTGGCTATTTGGTAAATACGTTGGTGTTAATTAGTTCGTAGATATTAGAGTGATAAGGGTATTGTTGGGGGCGAATGTTGGGGGTAATGTTGATGGGGGTGCAATTGATTTTTGGGTTATAAAAATGAGTGATTGGTGGTCGGTTCTTAGAAAAGGGTGGAGATTCATTGGTTTGTATGGTGGCTTGGTGTTGGCCATTTGGTAAATAAGTTGGTGTTAATTTGTTCGTTGATATTAGGGTGATGTGGGTATTCTTGGGGGTGAATGTTGGGGATAATGTTGATGGGGGTGCAATTGATGTTTGAGTTATAGGAATGAGTGATTGGTGGTCGGTTCTTAGAAAGGGGTGGAGATTCATTGGTTTGTATGGTAGCTTGGTCTTAATTAGTTCGTAGATATAAGGGTGATATGGGTATTGTTGGGGGTGAATGTTAGTGGAGATACAATTGATTTTCGAGTTATAGAAATAAGTGATTGGTGGTCGGTTCTTAAAAAAGGGTGGAGATTCATTGGGTTGTATGATGGTTTGGTGTTGTCAATTCATCAGATTGTAGATGTTAGGATGATGTGGGTATCGTTGGGGGTGAATGTTGATGGGGGTGCAATTGATTTTTGGGTTATGGAAACAAGTGATTGGTGGTCGGTTCTTAGAAAAGGGTGGAGATTCATTGGTTTGTATGGTGGCTTGGTGTTGACCATTTGGTAAACTGGTTGGTGTTAATTAGTTCGTAGATATTAGGGTGATGTGGGGGGCGTGTCGGTGAGGGTTTTCCTGTCTGGGGAGATGATGGCTGGGATTGTCGGACCGGTGTGTGTTCTCTTTCAAGACGCACCCCGGGACGCGGCCCTGGTACATTGTCTCTTCAGAGAGGTCAAACACCCGGATGAATCTGATGATTCTCTAAACTCTATGGTACTTATCTTCGGGTACTTACCTGGAGGGACGAGTTTCTTCGGAGAAGTTCGGGACTCTCACCGGCGGAAAAGGGTCCACTCACTCCACCTCCTCGTGGGGCTCCCTGGGACTCTGTTTCGGTGACTTCGGCTATCTAAAACAGAGTGCGAACGGGGTGAGATGGTCAACCAACCTCCCTCGAAAGAGGGGGGACATACCGTAAACCGGTGGTCATGTTTTACCGGAACGGGGGTCTTGCCTTAACCGGCTGAACCGCGAAGATGACAACCTCTATAAAAAATCCCTAGCCCTAAGCTGTGGTCCGCACGGCGAGGGGGCGCTCCCCGGCCTGCACTACCTGCCGGGGGGTGGTCGGTGGGTGCACCGGGCATTAGTGTAACAACCCCCGGGGTATGGCCTCCCCGAGCGGTATTCGCCCTGCGCGTATATGGTGGGTAAAGCGCGCGGTTACCCTTCCCCCAAATCACGAGTTCGGGACCGAGTAGGGTCGGTTTGCCGCCACCCGAAACGTTCCGCAAGGAAAAGGATGCCTAAACAAACAAAAACAAAGAAACCGGACGGGAACACTGACGACGACAAAAGCACGACTCAGGACACAAGACGGGATACGACTAGGGGAAATGTGCACGGTGTTCGCACGCGGAGCGCCACTCAAAGCCCCACAAGCCCTACACGGGAGGCGGCTTTGAAAGCTGAGGGCGAAGCGGCTTTGCGCCGCATCCCATCATCTGCCGGCCCATCGACCAGCAGGGAGGTAGAGATGGCCCCCGCGCCGTCGACGATGTCTGCTGCGATGCAGTCTATGCTGCACGCATGCCAGGAGCCGCAAATAGAGCGGCTGAAGAGATGCCGAGACAACTTGGCAGCAACGAGAGCCGCCATGGGGTTGCCTCCTCCAACTGACACTAGTATAGAGAAGTGGAACGAAATCATCGCTAAGAAGGAAGCTGCTCTTCTCCCAAAAGAAGAACTTAAGGAGAAGGAAGACGATAAAGAGAAGACAGGAGAGTCGGATTGGGGCGAGTCCACGGCCGATGAGGCTGAACGGGCCCTGATGGTAACGAAGAGAAAAAAGAGGTCTGATAACCTACCCCCCATGGAGGCCATCAAGGAGGAGATCAGGGTCCTCTCGATTCCTGATCTAATTGCATGTTCCAACGAGCTGCAGGACCGGATCCGTTATGTAGGGGATAATAGTTTGAATTTGAAAGGCAACTTCAAGCGTGACCTTCGCCTGTGTAGCAAGGTCATGAAAGTGGTGAGCGAGGAGCTACATGCGCGATCACAAGCTCCACTCGATGTAAGACAATTAAGGCTGCATAACGCGACCTTAGAAATGAAGACTTCTGAGCAGGAGTTAACAATAGCCTCCCTTAAGACAACGGTGCAGCAGCTGAGGGCGCAGATGGACCGAATGAGGGAACGACCTCATTTGACCTCCGTCGTGACCCATAAAACGGGAATGGAACGGGGAAGCGAGGAGACAACTCTCCGGCAAGATCTTCTAGCCATGGAAGAGAGAATAACGAGGCGAGTCACGGGGATGATCGAGAGCATCCTCGGAAAAAGCGGGATAGGGACAAAGACACCCACGACCGCGGTTCGGAGTGTCCCCACCCGAAACACCCGGTCAGCAGGGAGTGCCTCGATCATCAGCGAGAAGGGACCACCGCCAAAGTCTCTGACCTTTGCGGAGTGTGTCAGGAGAGGACTTGACACAAGGTCAAAGAAGGGGATGGCGACGTCAACGCCCTACGGGACTGATACTGAGGAGGAAGGAGAGTGGAGGAGGGTCTCGAGACGTTCCCGTCCGCCAAGACAATTTCAGTCTTCGGATGCGGATGCCACCACCTCCGGCGTAGAGGGCCCTAAGCGACAAGCTAAGAAGAAGTGCCTGGAACCAACACCACGATGACCGATACAATCAAGGAAGCCAGAGCTAACATTGTGTTAGAGGAGATCGGCATCGGTCCAGGGGAGCTCAGGCCCAAAAGGGCTATTACCGGGGCTATGATCCTGGAAGTATTAGGGGAAAATAACGCCAGGAAGGCCACTGCACTGGCTACATCGATGCGAACATTGTTTTAGGGCAGGGCGGATATCAAAATTGCAGTGCCGCAAAAGATGTCGGAGGTGCGGGTCACCAGAATAGATGATTCTGTGACTCCGCAGGAAATTGCATCGGCAATCGCTGACAAGGGCGAATGTAATGTAGCAGACATAAAAGTGGGGAGCATAAAGTTTGCACCCTACGGAATGGGGACGGCATGGGTGAAATGCTCTGTCGCCGCCGCGAAGAGAATAATAGCACTGGAGTGGCTCATGGTCGGCTGGTCGGCCACAATAGTGACCCCACTGGAGGCCAGGCCGCTCCAGTGCTATAAGTGCCTGGAATTTGGGCACGTAAAAATACTCTGTCCAAAAGCGGATGAGGCCCAAACGCCGAAATGCTTTCGATGCGGCAACGAAGATCACCTCATTGCCGACTGCAAATTTGCAAGAAGCGAAATTCCGAGCCGAACCACCGTATGAGCGGGCCCTACTGTAGGACCCTGAAGGAGAGCAGGCGCCGTGATGGAATCACCACACCTCGGAGGCAGGAGGTGACGGAAAAGGTCTTCAAAAAGCCGACGGGCCCGGCCTTGAAGGCTAAAAAGAAGAAAGCAAGCCCTTTGGATACGTTGGACATATCGTCCATCGATAACGGCGAATTATCCATGGACGTGGATTTGCCGTAAGTGTTGGAGGTGCCTACACTCGGGGGGAGGGTGGGAGCATCGACGAAGAGTCGATACTCCCACCAGTGACGGGGGACTGACGAGCGTCGAAGGTTAAGCCTCCCACGCTCGTCAGTCCCCAGGCCGAGGCCGTATGGCCCGGGGGGGGGGGGGCATGTGCCGAGGTCTTCCCGGCACATGCTTGTCGTATAAGGGTGTATTTCCGATGTGTTTACGACCGGGGGGAGGTGGCTGGCAGCGTATTGTGGGCGCCGGCCTCCCCTATTTCAGTCCGCGGAAGGAAGACCGTGGGGGTTTAGCCAGTACGAATCCGGCACTGTTCCCGGTCCCCCCCAGGGGTCCGGGTTCGCCTATGAAGGTTCCTCCACGTAAAAAAAAAAAAGATATTAGGGTGATGTGGGTATTGTTGGGAATGAATTTTGGGTTATGGAAATAATTGGTGGTCAGTTTTTAGAAAAGGCTGGAGATTCAGTGGTTTCTATGGTGAATCTGATGTTGTCAATTCATCAGATTGTTGATATTAGGATGATGTGAGTATCATTGAGGGGTGAATGTTGTTAGGGGGTGCAATTGATTTTTGGTTTACAAAAATGAGAGTGATTGGTCTCAATTTTTTAGGAAAGGGATTGATTGGTCTGTATGGTGAATTTTATGTTGATCATTTGGCAAATAGCTTGATATTTACTATTTTATAGATGATATGATAATATAGGTACTCTAGGGATGTGAATATTGTTCCTATGAGGTACAGTTTATTTTAGAAAATGAGAGTAACTAGCTCTCATTCTTAACCGCATAATTGAAAACAAATTATTATTATTGAAACAATATTATTATATTTGATACAAGTAAACTGCAATTAAATCTTCAATTATATCGTTTCCCTTTCACTAACAAGTTTACTGAGTAATAAACAAAATAAAGACAGCTAAGAATTAACTGACAATACTAAAACAAAACAGAGTATATCTCCTGTCTGAAATTCTCCTATGAAATTTATTAAGCTACACAGTTAAATCCACGACTAAGAAAATGATTAATGACCTAACTGAGTGTCTTCCATATTTTAAAACCTTAAGATCATTATTTCAGAGGCACCACTTTCACCTAAAAAAGAAGAACAAATTCTACCAACTGTTGAACGAAATATGTTATCCCATTATAAAATCAAATATCTTATGTGAACTCTATTCTAAATAATAAATAATATTCTGTCTAACATCACTCGTAGTAATGAACAATAACATTTCTTATGGGACAAAATGTACCATAGACCAACGGTACGAGGGTTAATGCAGTTCCGCCTTAAAGAAACAGCACAGGTGCTTTTTCGTCAAGTACCCTACTACCCTGAATGTCTGTCTTCCAGCGGCTGCGCACTATTTTCTCTGCTAACAAATTGTTTCCGCAATTCGATCACTTAAGACTTATCGCAGGATAAAATGTTTAAAACGTTGCTACTTCGAAACATGGCTGAAACGTTCTTTTCTCCTCGGACTATTTAAACTGTTAATGAGCATCCCTTGTGTACACTGTTAATTCGTTTTACTCATTTGACTACGGAACAGCGTTAATTGTCGTTTACAAAGTAATTGGGGATCTTGTAGAATTTCGAGCAGGTCTTACGAAAATTGGCAAACAGCGTGGTTAATGATTTGGATTAATTATCCGATTTTCTTAGTAATTTACCAATCGATAATTGTGAAATTGAAATGATTTTAAATATTTCTGTGGTGAAATGTTTGTTGGGAAAAGTGAATGTAATTAAATAATTAAATAATTCAAATACAATAATTATATTTTTAATTTACAATAATTCAAATCAACAAATAATTTTTGAATGAGGGGAATTTTACTAAATATTATTGTACAGAATTATTTGAATAAGGGAACTATTAATTATTATTACTTTTGTGGGAGGCTGATTATTATTTTACTATTATTCATTGGGATTTTAATAATATCTTCTATTGATCTAGCATGGAAGTGAATACTGTCATAGAATTAAATACAAGTCGCAAGAGACATGCAGGTATTGCTTGAATAAATTGATTTTGTTATATTCAGAATATTTCAAAGTTAAACCTGAAGTTTATAAATAATATTTCATTAACATTATGAACCTTCCTGATGATGTAAATGTTTATTGTATAATGTTAATCGCATGGAATGTATTAAATTTAAGTTACTGATTTTGCAAGCAATATTTTAATCATAGAACTGAAAGTTCATTTGTTTTCTATTCTTAGCATTAATTAAAAAAGATGAGAAGATCATAATCTAATAAAGTAAATATAAAGATATGCTTTAAAATATAGGAAAAATAATATAGTAGTGTATCATGAAAATAATAAGTAATAATATGAAAAATTCGATATCATATATAAAACGACGGTTTTATAAATATTTGGAATCTTTGACTCACCAATTGTTGAATGGTTGCAATAGGATCAGTGGTAGATATTCTGGTTGCCTTTCCATTCCTTGAACATCCTAAAATTGAAAAAATGTTTGATTTGTTATGAATTTCCAATATTTAAATAAATGAATACTGTCAAATACTGTTTAAAAAGTGCAATATATTCTGAAGAAAAGGATAAAGTAACCTACAAGGCTGAAATGGCGGGACTCAAAATTTCAAACTTACCTTTTTCTTAAATTAGTGGGAAATTTCTGAAGATAACACTTCGCGATATTCTTCTAACGTTAATTTACAATTTCTTACAAATTTTCACCACAAAAACACTCAAAAACCAATTAAAAAGTGAAAATTTCGAAGAGCAAAAGTTACCGCGCGAACCACCACGAATTCGAATCGAACCACCAATAATCGAACGCGGTTAATTTCGATCAATCGCGGGAAAATTTGAAATCTCTTAACAGATTAATCGCATTGAATTGAAAGCAACAAAACCAAACTTCTAGTTTAACATGATTCTTTTATCATTACTATGTTTTTCTAATTCTACCCAGACAGCGTAATAATTAATTAAACACTACAACAACAATCCAAGTATAAAAAGTTGAGTAGAAGTGCCATCTGGCACTGACGCAAGGCGAATACAGAAACAGAAAATTTAAATTATTTCAATAACTAGATGACCAAAATTCGTATTTTTCATGTCAACATGATTTTAATTCTCCCACCCATCGATTCCATACGACAGAAAGCAATAATTATAGCGTTTTATACGTTTCTCGAAAATTATTGGTCATTTGCGGGCACACAAATAGTATCGCCATCTAGCGGTGAAACTGCTGAACTATGAAAACAGAGAATATTAAATATCTTGAAAACCAAGCATCGAAAATTTATGTTCTTAGTGTCAAAATGTTTGTAATCCTTCAGTGCGTCATTTATATATCACAGAATTTAATAATTATTGGTTTTGCGTGGCTTTGCAAAATTAACCAGTTCACGGACACACAAATGGTTTCGCCATCTAGCGGTAAAAGTGATGAATTACGAAAACAGAAAATCTTGAATATCTTGGAAACCAGATGTAGAAAATCTATGTCCTTGGTGTCAAATTGTTTGTAATCGTTCAACGCATCGATTGTATATCCCAGAATTTAATAATTACTGCGCTGTTTTGATTTTGCAATATTTGCAAATTCGCGGACATACGAATAGTATCGCCATCTAGCGGTAGAACATGCGAACTATTATTCTCATATGCATTGTACATCGACGCAAATAAAATCAAATATCTCACTTATTTTAGGTACTACGAATATTCCACACCTGCAGAATTGTTAATTAACGTTCCTTTAATCAATTCAAAACGAAAAATTCATTTTTGGATGGCCTAGTTATTAATTATTTAATAAAAAGTCCTGCGGTATAGAACTTTGCCTAATCACCGAAGAATAGTTTAAGCTAATTACAATTAAATGACGCAAGTATTCATTTTACGAAGTGTCGTGTAAAGATTTATTAATTTGTATACATTAAAAAACATTTAGTTAATAATTTCATGTGCTTAGAATGACTGTTTACCTTATGATAAGCGAAAAATGATGATTCCTATGTATTCTCATACTTCGTATATGAGAGTTTTAGTTCGAATGTTTCACCGCTAGATGGTGATACTATTTGTGTACCCATCAACTGGCTAATTTTGCGAAATCAGAAATGCGCAATAGTTATTAAATTCTGCGATTTACAATCGATGCGCTAAACTATTGCAAACATTTTGACACTAAGAACATAAATTTTCGATGCTTGGTTTTCAAGATATTTAATATTCTCTGTTTTCATAGTTCAGTAGTTTCACCGCTAGATGGCGATACTATTTGTGTGCCCGCAAATGACCAATAATTTTCGAGAAACGTATAAAACGCTATAATTATTGCTTTCTGTCGTATGGAATCGATGGGTGGGAGAATTAAAATCATGTTGACATGAAAAATACGAATTTTGATCATCTAGTTATTGAAATAATTTAAATTTTCTGTTTCTGTATTCGTCATACGTCAGTGCCAGATGGCACTTCTACTCAACTTTTTATACTTGGATTGTTGTTGTAGTGTTTAATTAATTATTACGCTGTCTGGGTAGAATTAGAAAAACATAGTAATGATAAAAGAATCATGTTAAACTAGAAGTTTGGTTTTGTTGCTTTCAATTCAATGCGATTAATCTGTTAAGAGATTTCAAATTTTCCCGCGATTGATCGAAATTAACCGCGTTCGATTATTGGTGGTTCGATTCGAATTCGTGGTGGTTCGCGCGGTAACTTTTGCTCTTCGAAATTTTCACTTTTTAATTGGTTTTTGAGTGTTTTTGTGGTGAAAATTTGTAAGAAATTGTAAATTAACGTTAGAAGAATATCGCGAAGTGTTATCTTCAGAAATTTCCCACTAATTTAAGAAAAAGGTAAGTTTGAAATTTTGAGTCCCGCCATTTCAGCCTTGTAGGTTACTTTATCCTTTTCTTCAGAATATATTGCACTTTTTAAACAGTATTTGACAGTATTCATTTATTTAAATATTGGAAATTCATAACAAATCAAACATTTTTTCAATTTTAGGATGTTCAAGGAATGGAAGGGCAACCAGAATATCTACCACTGATCCTATTGCAACCATTCTACAAATGGTGAGTCAAAAATTCCAAATATTTATAAAACTTCTCTTATTCAAATAATTCCATACAATAATATTCTGTGAATTACCGTTCATTTGAAAATTATTTGTTTATATTGATTAATTGCAAACATTTTGTCATCACAAACATAAATTTCTGACGCTTGGATTTCAAGATATGCAAGACTTTCTGTTTTCATAGTTCTCTAGTTCTGCCGCTAGATGGCGATACCATTTGTGTTACCATTTGTAACATTAAATGGTGCCAACGTTCGATTTCAAAATGTACATCAGAGTTTTGCTAAATAATTAGTCTTCGCGCTATGAGAAACAATATTTCTTGTAATATATAAATTAATACATCCCCTCTAAATAATCTGACTTGTGTAGATTGTTTCAACCATCACAAATTAATGAAATATTATTTGTTTTATATTTATACACATTGTGCGAATTGAAACTTTTATTGCAGGGATTTATATTATCATAGTACGTTTGTCAGTCGATAACTGACGTTTTACATACATTTAACACATACTCAGAGGATTCCCTACGTTATCAATCCCTTATCAGTGATTGGTAATCATATCCGATACCGAAGAATGGAATAGAAACTACACAGAAAATAGTTCTTAAAAAATTTTCATTAAAATTCGTGTGTACGTGTTAAATATGTCATAAGTGATTGTGTTCTCTGATTACACGTGCCAGATAGATATTAATCAGTATTACAAACTTAAGTCCATCTTATATTTTTAATATTACACTGTATCATAAATAAATTCAGATAAATATAAACGTATCCTGATTACAAGTATTCAATTATAATCCATTACAAAATTTTCCTAATTATAATTGAAAAGAAGCCACCTGTAATCAGTGTAGTAATCATTGCTCAGCAGTCATCATTGCTTCTCTTCCTAACAATTCATTCCACATTAAAATTCCAAATTGGACAAGCAACAAATGAACTCGAATACAACTGAAGTTATTTATGACACGATCGAATCGTAATTTCTATGAAAAAGATGGGAGGGAATAAGTGAAATTCACTGATCGCGAATTAAATCGGATGATCAATACCAGAATATATTTCATCTTACAGCAATTGGTCACTGTCGATTCATACTATCCACTCACAAAAATACACTCACGCAAGTTCTGTCGTACGTTACGTTTAAGAATCATTCATAAACAGGCTTCCAGATCAGTTTCATCCACGCTTTGGTTCGGATTCGTTCCCGTCTCCGGGAATAATCGTCTGTTTCTATTGGAACACGTTATATTCGGTAAGGCACGGCTCGTTGTACCATGTGTGCGCGATCCTCGAATCATTTTCTTTCTCATTCTCGCCGATATTTCCGTTGAGCAGGTCGTCGTTCGGTCCTTAAACGCTACGTATATGTTTCGTCGTTCGACTCGTGCGCAAGTAGCCATGAACGCAGGATTACAGGGACCGTGTAATTACAAAGACTGGCTAATTATGAAAAATTATGAACCATGGATTAATGCTGACATTTAAATTAGAGGTGCACTCGCCATTTTTTTTCTCGCGGGGACATTAAATTTCTTATTTTCGTGAAAGTCCCGGCACTTTCTCTTTTAGTTCTTTTTTCCCTCATTTTTTTTCTATACGCAGGGATTGTATTGCTATAATTAAAAGAATTGTATTGACATTATTTTGTTCGGTGGTTACTTTGCTAAATACCTTGCAAGATTTTGTTATTGCTGCCTCGAGTTACTTCCAATGAGTACTCGGGATTTTGGGAATCCCAGTGAAATAATAAACGAAAGGATGGAAAACGACAATTAACGATAGAACTATTAAACAGTTGATTAGACTTTTTGAAATTTTTCTATGGAAACTCCAACAGTACTGTTGAGATCTCTATTGATTTGCAATTCAGTTTGCCTATTGCTGAATCAATTTCTGTGGTAATTTCTCAGAGAGTTATTTGTTGCTTTTAATCATTATTAAAGAAGCAATCAGGAATGGGTCATTTTGACCTCTCTAGTAGTTCTACTGTTAACCCCTTGCTTTACAACATTTGTCAGACTTGTGACGAAGATTTTAAAGCAAATTTGACATAAATATTACCGAATTCTTGAGAATTCAATTGAAATATTATTCTTTTGCTATTAATTACTATACTCTATACCAAACATTGCTACAGGATGTACGTATTTTTTTTCAATGAATTATTAATCCTTTGCACTCGAGAGACGACTCTCACTTGACTTGATACAGTAAAACTATAAAATTTGATGTTTAACCCTTTAAACTCTGTAGGCTGGAATATTGCACCAATTCTAATATCAAATATTTTAATGAATCTCAAAGAAACCACCCTAAAGTTATTCGATTCTCCGCACATCCAAATTTTGTACTAAGAATTCTAATTTTTGCTAGAAATACTATAAAAATTAGTTACAGTTGCTGATAAATTACAAAATAACCTGGAGTGCTAAGGGTTAATATTATCCTTCGTCTAATGCAATTTGAGAAATATTGAAATAAAATAGAAAAAAACAAAATCAGAAAATGTTAAAATATGTCTAGCGAAGAACTTCTGAGTGCAAAGGGTTAATAATAAAGTAGTTGATTAATAGATCATAATTGAGAAGTAAATTGTAATACAATGGGTTAACCTTTTGCACTCGAGAGGTGACTCTCAGTCACCACTTGACTTGATTTGCAAAATTATAAAGTCTTATATATAATATTAAGCTTTGTATGATGCATCGATATATGGAATATTCAAATAAAATAACTTTCCTTCTTAATTTATATATGTTTCCTCGTTAATTAGTTTCAAAGCACATCGTCTGTATCTCATCGAAAAATATTGAATATTTCTAGTGAAAAACTTTTAACTGAAGCGCCAATATTAGTCTGGTTCACAAGTCCCCATAACCGACAGTGGAAAACACGAATACAGTAACAACCAATCAGATCCACGTCTCGATTCTAAGCTCCGGCCCTTCAGGAACACTGGCGAATCACACGATTAGAAATCTACGCGCAGCTTCTGTCCCTGTACGTCGAGGTTCATAGCGCAGGACACACTCGTCTTGTAACCTAAATATTATTCACTCGTACAAATTTGTTTAAAAAAAAAAGAGAACGATACAAGAAAGGGATTGCAGACGAATCGAGGTGTTCTACGTTTTATTCGCTACTCGCCTCTGCTATTATCTCGGATCAGTTCACCGAGTCTTCGTGCCGGTCACACTCCATAAATTACATAAATATTCTAGAAAGTGGAGACCGTCGTTTATGTGAGAATATATATATATATGTATAGGGTGTGCAACGAGAACCAGAATGCATAAGTATCTTCGTTACTTGTAGTCGTATAAAGAAACTATACAGAACAAAGTTACACCATTTCACGAAAGAAATGCGACGGGGGAGACAACCCTTTAACACTGGAACTACCGAGCACTGAAATTCACTCGAAATTTTTCTATAGAAACTCCAAGAGATCTATTGAGAGTTTGATTCGTGATTCAATTTGCATATTGCCAAAGCAATTTTTTTACAATCGCGAGAAGAAATCTGGAACGGATCATTTCCGATCGGTAGTTCCAGTCTTAACGAGATTTGACCAGTGAGATTTTCCTGTAAAATGATCTTGAAATTTTCGAAAATAATCAATGATAATAAAATGGGAAGTTTCTAACGAATAAACGATTCTTTTCAACATTAACACGTTGACTACCACGATGAGCTTCCGAATTGCTTGAAAACGATTAGAATAAGAAAATTGATATTCAAAATATTTAGTAACGCTAGAAGCTAGAGTGTAATGAGTACTGCAGTACCGAAACATTAATAATTATTTCCAACACTATTCTCCGTCATAAAGGAATAAATCTTAAAACAAACGTTCGAAATTCCCGTGGCAGTCATCGTGCCAAAACATCGATGCAAACACAGTTCACTTCTCAATGAATAAAATTCGTGTCTAATCGCCGAGTACAAAAATCATTTCAAGAATCATTCCCTCCAAAACAGTGCAATCTCCAAGATGTCCCGCGCGAGCAGATGCTAAAGATATTCACCATCCACTCCCACATTCACAACTCGCCCGATACATGAAAGATCGCCGCGATTCCCAGCCTGACTCACCGACCCGGTAAACCGATTCCTCAATTCCGTCTGTCAGTCGCCGAAAAGTAAAACTCGAAGCGTCAATTCCCACTTGGAACACAGAAGTCTCCGAATCGATCGTCCGATCCATGGATCGCTCGACAACATAACCAGTTCCCGAGAGTCTCACGTAAAACCGAGAACAACGCCCACCGATCGCCGGTCACCGGTGACCGTCACTGGCAGTAGCCGTTCGCACTAAAGGTCCAGTTCTCCGACACGGAAAGTCGCTCAGCCAGCTGCTGCATCGTCGAAAATGTCTGCTGAGGAGGACACCAATGATCAGTTAGCTACCTGGACCAGCGATGACGGTCGAGTCACCTCCTAATGCTTCCTTGATCCGTCCGATTGCCGAGTCTGAAGACGGGACAGGGTCCAGCGGAAGTTCCCCGTCCGAATGGCCCGGCGATCCTGATCCTGCAGCTCCTGCATGGCGACCTCGTAGTCTGGAGGCGGCGAGACAGGATGCGCAGCCGTCTGGAACTGCGACATGCCGTAGAGAACGCCGATTGGCCTCCTCCAGAGGTCATGGCGCCTGTGGCTCTCCTGTTCCAGGTGTCCCTCGCGCCTCCTGCTCTGCGAGGACCCGCTCTCCGTGGAGTTGCTGTCCTCGCTGGTCCCCAGACCAGGGTCCCTGTCCTCGAAGGCAGCTAGACTAGTCGCCGGACTGCCTTGGAGACTCTTGCCAGCCCCGGAGGAGTGGTAGTAAGAGAGACTAGGGTGAGGGATCACGTAGGGCTGCTGTAGTTTAGAGGATAAGTTCTGGGGAAGCTTTCTTTCAGCGTTCTCGGCGTCCACGTCGTCGTTGCAGGACGTGGGGCCGAATAAGGACAGAAGGACAGGCAGCAGGAACATGCCGTGCATGGCTCCGATGAATATCACCAGGAAGACCATCTTGAAGAACACCATGAAGATGTACGTGCCTGCTAGGACTAGAGCTACCAGGCCTAGGATAGTGGATGTGGCGCCTTGGACTATGGGCAGACCCAGGCTGTAGAGACTCTCTCTGACTCTGTCGTCGGGTGTTTTCTGTTTGGAGCTCATGTAAGCGTAGCAGATGTGCGCGGTGAAGTCCACGCTGAAGCCGATGCACATAATCAGGTTGATCATGGAGATGCTGTCCAGGTTCACGTCCCAGAGCGACATGTAACCTGCTACTCCTAGCTCTATGGAGATGATGCAGAAAGCTACCCACAGGCAGCAGAGGACGTTGGGGATGAAGATAAAGCTGATCAGCATCATGATCAGCGCACCGAACACCATGCACTGGATGCTCGTCGGCTTCACCAGCTCGAACTGGTCGAAGAACACGAAGTACGGGTGGAACACGCTCGCGTTCAAAGGCGAGTCTGCGCAGATTTTACGGAGCTCCTTCACCATGTCCTTCTCCTGGTTCGTGCCGCTCACGTTCACCGCCTGGATCATGAACCTGCTGGCTACTATGTGCTCCCCGCTGTCGTCGAACTTCACGTCCAGCGAGTAGCTGGTCGTCGGCCGCAGCCAGTCCTCCTTCAAGGTCTTCAGGAAGCTGTCCTCGCTGCTGATGTTCAGAGCGATCCCCTCGGCGTAGCTCAGGAAGCTGCGCAGCCAGCTCTCCGTGTAGATCGGCGCGCTGCTGATGTACTTGCTCGCTTCTAGAGACCTCGTCAGGTTCTCCATTTGCTCTTGGATCTCCGGGCTGCTGTAGTTGTACTCGCCGCTTACCACCACCTGGAACATTCAAGAGTACGGGGTTTTAGGAGACTTATGCTTGCGAGACGCTGATTTTGACAGTAGACTGATGGGATTCGAAGGAGTAACTTAGAGTTTCATCTTTGGGTATTTGTGTCAGTTGTCATTGAATTTGGCAGCGTTTATGTACCAGGTTTAGGTGATAGACGAAAGACACTACATTTTAGCTATTGTCTTCTTACATGATAGACACTACCTTCTGAAATATTTAAGAGATATGCGAATTTGGGAGACTTGTGCTTGGGAGACGCTGATTTTGACAGTAGACTGATGGAATTGGAGGAATTAACTTAGAGTTTCATCATTGGGTATTTGTGTCAGTTGTCACTGAATTTGACAGCGTTTACGTAATTTCAATTGATTAAAGACTATTGTCTTCTTGAATCATAGCTAAAATATTTTACTTTCTACAGAGACTTAATCTGATGATCTTAGAAGCTTCTTTAGAATCTACATACTCTCTTTTATTCTTTTCGTAGACACAGGATTTTTTAGGAACAACAAGTACTAAGCAAAATGTGAAGTACAATTGATAGTTCAGTTCGATCCTTCAATCTTTAATTTCCACAATCACTTTAACATTCTACCCCCGACATTGCCAGGACACGTACGACCGAGTATCTTCTCGATCGCGCCATTAGTGACGAGAAAGGATCGTGTGACGCAACGCTTGAACGCCACTTTTCCTCAATTCCATGGTAGCCGGTGCCCTGTAGGAGAAAGTTGTTTGCGCGGATGTGTCGAACGGGGAACGTGACATAATTGCGAGTGCCGGACCGTGCGTCACCGGAGGCTGCTTTCGGTTCCTGGATGAAAGACTTTCCCAGATCTCAGGTTCAGGCTCGGCCATTGCAATTCCCACGCGACCAACCAGACTATTTAACTGATTTTGCCCCACAAAGAATACATTTCGAGAAACTTCGAGAAAATACTCCTCTTTTCCTTACTTCAAATGTCTTCGAAGACGTTTCATCTAATTACATGGGTCACCTTACACTTGAATCGTGTCTAACTGCCAATTAACATTCAGACAGCTGCCTAAAAATAACTATATCCATAATCTCTCCCATTAACTGCAATTGGACTCACTTAACTGATCCTATTAACACGTCCCGTGCCACGGGAATTCCAGTTATATGTTGTTTATCAGTACACTGATTTTTTCAAAGAAATGTTAACACATTGCCTACCGGTAACGAGAAATCTCGTTTTTATATGAAGACTCTTAGCTATGCAACTTCGCTAATTACCACAGCATTGGAAAAAATATAAAATTTCATTCGAATTGATTATCTATTTAAAATATATTATATAACAATATATCTCAGTTTTTCTATGTATAGTGATATAAGTTGATCTCAATGAAAATTGCCATCACAATTCAGTTTTCTGAAAATTAGCCGGTACGTATGTTAAGTTACATTCGAGTTCTCGCTGACTTTTACGTATATTTTGACATTATTCCTTCGCGTTTTTGCTGCCTCGCAACGTGTACGGCTATTCTGTGCCATATGTTTCACAAAAAATGGTACACGTGTCACTAAGCTCGTATAATATTTTACTATCGACAATTTGTAAGAAATACAACAAAATTTTCCATTCCACTTCAGGTGGAAATTTCATTTGAAGATAATACATTGACAATAGCGAAATAGTTGTTTGCTTTGAACCATGGGTAATGCACAACATTGATTCTTGTTAACCCTCCATAAGCCCGTGTAACTTTGAAGTCACACATCAATAGACGGGGTTAAATTGATTTATTTAATTTTTTATTGCAAAACGACGAATGACATTAAATGATTAATCAACTTAAACTTTTATACACGCAGGCGTTTACATTCAACGTCATTGCAACTTCAAGGTTACAAAATATATTGGTTTTAATAAAACTATTAAAACTATTGAATGCATTTTTCATTTGTTCATGTGTTGATATCTATTAATTTCATACTGCATAAATTTTGTTATAACCACGAAACAAAATTCGGCCCATAGAGGGTTAAATTAGTTTAGAAATCTTCATCACGAGTCTCACTCGCCATTGTAGAGTCATTGTACTCAAGGGGTTAAAAATGTCAGAGCTTCTGCATCGACCCAAGAAAAGGCAATATGTTGCTAAGGGAAAAGTGGCAGGTTAGATTAAAACAATCTAGTGTTACCTGTATCCTGTAAGGGAACTCCCTGAAGTAGTAATCCTGTCTGTCATAAAAGACAATCGAATAAGAATCATTCTTGGAGAGCTTGCGACGATCTAGTCCTTCCTGAAGCGTTGTCAATCCGTAAAGTGCGCCTGCCAGGTAGCAGGCGAATATTAGGATGATTATGACCTTGACAGGTCGACAGTTCAACGCGGTGGCAAGGTAATCGCGGAACCAACTCATGCAACCGTGCTCCGGGTTGTCCACGGGGTTGTACGGGTCATCGGGGTCGATGCCGCCAGTGCACAGTGCTTTGTAGAACCAAGATCGATTCGCTGGAATTATGGATATTGTTTTTATTATAATATATATGGAAAGAATCTATAGGTAATTGACACATTGCATACTGGCAACCAGAAATCTCGTTTTTCTATAAAGACACTTAGCTATGTAACTTTGCTAATTACCACAGCATTAGATAAATATTCAATTTGATTAAAATTGATTATCTATTTAAAATATATTAGATAATAATATGATATTTGAATTGTTCATATATACATAGAATGATATAAATTGATTTCGCTGAAAATTTCCATCGTTACAGTTTTCTGAAAATTACCCGGTACGCAATGTGTTAAGAATATATTGCGGATTAAAGGAAGTTTCATTTGTTTCAATTTTTTCTTAATGAAAATATATTGAATATTTTGTAGATTAATATATTGTAAGAATATATTGTAGATTGAAGAAAGTTTCAATTTACTTTAATTTTTTTTAATGAAGGTATACATTATTATTTAATGTAACTTAGTAAGTGATTTTTAGTCATTTTGATTAATTCATAAATTAATAATAGGATTACACTATTTTTGGTAACTATAACCAATTTATTGCCCATTAATTTGAATTAATTGGATTATCTTATAATTGATATTAATGAACAAGTAAATAATCACATGAAAATTCATTCAAGTGACTATGATAATTATAACAGACTGGAACTCTTCATTAAAATTCAAATTTTTCAGAATACATTTAGAACAATTAGTTATAATTGGAAATCATTTTTCTTAAGGAGTTTTATATATCTTCTCGTATCGTGTGCATCCTATGCAAATTTATGTCTAGCCCTTATCATTTATTCCACAGTTCGATACATGTGTTTCGCGACTCATCGATTGGACCTTGAAACCGAAAATGGTGAAAATGCACCGGTGAGATCATCTCGCGGTTAGAACAATGCTTGCAAATATGACGATTGTTCGAGTATTTAATGACATGGAGATACGGACCACGAATATTAATGAGCAGGAAGATGAGAACAAAGATCAGGGTCACTGACCTTAGAAAGTCTTACTACAGAGTCTAAGAAATGTTATCTCAAGTTGTATAAAATGTTTCTCTTCTGCAAACTACCATTTCTAAAAGAGTAAATAGATTTCTTCAAATTTCACTTTTGATGAACCATCATTTTCCAAATATTCAATGCATAAATAATTGTTAGCAATTTTAAATTAGTAAACCAGAGAAATATGATGATTCATGTTCCCAGTGTTAATTTCAGTTGTATATTACTCAAACTATGTTATTAACGTTATGCAGAATATTGAAAAATATTTTAGAGATTATTTATTATTGTTTAATCCTTTAGAATTAATAGTCAACAATTATACTTATTTCATCACTAAACAAGCTATGATAATAATAGAATGAGATCGATTTGTCTTCGAATAACTCCAGAAAGGTTTCATTTATCAGAAACCTGTTGCAACTCATTCAAAAGTTAATGATGCCCGACTAATTTAATCATTTTTTCATCTTCACTTTCTAGCAAGTCAAAGATGTCGTTGATTGTTACACAAAACGATAAGACGACACTATTGAACAACAGCGACTGTGTCCAGTGTCGCTGGAGAAAGTCCAGCGACCTGGTTACGTAACGTTAGGCCAGTGATCTAACGAATTAACGACATTCGAACGTAACACGCGACTCGCACGCGCAAACGCGTGCTTTCCTGATGTAACGTGTACATCGGCAATTTCATGTAAATTTTTCTCAGACCTCAATTTCTTCGGAATTTTCAGAGATTTTCAGTTTCTTCGAAATCCTTCTCAAATTTGTTGAGATCTTACTTTCTTTTAAATTTCATTGAGATTTCAATTTCTTCCACTTTTTTTTCATTCTTACTTCTTTCCAAATTTTTTTGAGACCTCAATTTGTTCTGGATTTTTAGAGGATTTCAATTTCTTCCAAATTTTGTCTAATTTTTGAAGATATTACTGTCATCGAAATTTCTTTTAAATATCAATTTCTTCCTCATATTTTCATTTTCATCTAAATTACTTTGAAATGTTAAGTTTTTTATATTTTTCGAACTCTTACTTCCTTCTAAATTCCATTAAGATTTGAATTAGCTTTCAAAGAAAGTTGAAAAAGTGTTTCATTCCTGATTCTACAAGAATTTTCCTGCATAACCGCGATTTTCAGCGCGTTGATTAACTACTTTTCGATCGTAATATCGAAAATCATTCGCCACGTAACCGAAAGTTCACGTAACACGACGTTAAATGACGATTTACGAGTTTCGATCAGATGCGCGCGATCTTCCGGCTTTCTCGATCAGAACGCCTCGGAGAATCCGAGTTTGTGGAACATGGAAACGCTTCGAATTTTCCTTTCACACGATTAGTTCACCCGATAACTGAGAAATAAATATAATAACCATATGTGATCCCACGATCTCCAAGCAGTTTATTCAATGAAATTAGAACTGAACAGTCATTGGAACTCACAGCTCTTATAATTATTCTTGAAAAACTCTCAGATCTAATGAATTCTGTTATTGTTTACTTTATTTGGTATACAAAGTGATGAAATAGTTCTGGATTAGGTGAGCGACTATTATGTGAGCAATCTATTTGATAAATTTACTTATAGGCTTGAAAAATTAAGATTCTTAATAGGTAATTATTTTTCGTTTTCTTACGACTAAGAAATTATACTGTAGTTTGCTTCGTTTAATATAAGGGTGGTATATATTTTGGCACAATAATTATTAATGCTAGTAATTTTAATATTAGTAACTATAATATTAGTGACAATAATATTAGTAATCGTAATATTAGTAACAACAATACTAGTAGTCATAATATTAATAATTGTAATATTAGTGATATTAATACTAGTAATTACAATATTAATACCATTACCAATATCAACTCTAATAACTTCAATATTAATATACTTTCGAGAAGTGTATAGTTAAACTATCATTCTGAGCCACTTATACCAACAAATTCCTCTTCCAACAGTAACGTCAACATTGATCAACCATACACACGTGGGTCCTTATCTCCGATGAGGTTGACGTAGAAAGTATCCGGTCACGGTAAATAAATGAAAGTTCAAATAAAAACAGACCGAATGATACGTTCCCCGCCCGTGAAAGTATTCCGCGTAACGTCTTCTTCGAACGTTCGCCTTTCTTCCACGTGGCCGAGCGCACGCGTGCGCGCGCGCGCCCGCGTTTTCGAGTTACGTCGTATGTAGTAACAGACCGAATTCACTCGCGTGGCTCGCTTTTACCACGAAAATTCTTGGCTGGCCGTTACGCAACGACAGAAACGCGTGTATCCACATCCATTTCAATTTTCTCTTTCGTTTCCGTTCCTTATCCACGCACTTTCAATCTTGTGCCATTGCTCGGTCGGTAACTACCCTTGGAAACACGTGGTCTTAACAAAATGGCGACTTGAGTGTACCAGAGAAGAAACAAGTATTTTCGTTTTTTAGATTATTTTGACATGGATTTTACCGTGCTTTTCGTTCGATTCAGTGTCACTGTATAGCTTTGTTTCCTTGGTTTTAACGATTTCGTTTAATTATGAGAGTTTGTCGTTAATTTTTTAATGAAATGTGATATTTGTAGTTTGATATCGATACCGGGAACTTTATTTTTCGAATAAATGAACTCAATATTGAGATTCGAATAAGTAATATTATTCTAGTGTAGGATAGATAGATTTAGTTGTTAATATAATTAATATTTCGCAATTGTTTGTTATACACAATCGAAATGGCTGTCGCCAGCACCTTCAATTCAGGTTTTCCATTTGTTATATAATCAACGTAACAGAAAGAATGAAACAATTGTTAATACAACAGTAGATAGAATTATACAGAGTTTTTGACAAAGTAATTTAGAGTAATTAAATTATTTAAACAAACTCACTGGACTTCGATAGAGGTTGCACCTTGCAGCACACGATGCTGTGGAGGTTCTTCTGCTCGCAATAGCCGCTGATTGCCAGACACCCGGTGAAGAATGTCAAATGGAAAACGAAAGTGAAGACGACAGCGAATCCTGAATAAACAAAGCACATCAAGGAATCATTGAAATTGTTCTAAATAATCTTTGACATCCTGTGACCAACTTTTCATCGTAATAATTCGATTTTCAATTTGCTTCGAATCATTTCCTGCCGATTCGTTGTACTTCCTGGAAACTCACCGGAATAAATGCAGAAAATCTGCACGGAGGGAAATGGTGAGAGGATCCCGATGAAAAACGATATCATGTCAGTTAGAGAAGTGATGGTAATCGAGACAGCAGCCTCGCTGAGGGTCGCAGCCATCCTCTCCGGTACCGGTTTCATGATACTTGTTCGTCTCCAAGCCGCCAGCATCACGAACGTATCGTCGATTCCGATTCCTGAAAACAAGAAGTTGTTTCATTGATTATTATCCATTGCTTTCGGATATTTCTATTCAGAATGTTTGGGAAGTTGATTCTTCGAGTGACTTGTAAAGAGGAAAACTAATAAGTAGCCGAAGGAATAATGTTTTCCTTCCTGCATTCTTTTTATTCGTTATTAGAAATATAGTACTGTATTTTTAATTGTTTAGGAATTGGTACATATTGCAGAGTGTTTTAAAAAATTTGGAGATTTCTATTTAGTGCTTAATAAGAAAATAAGGAGATACAGAAATTCTGGACAAATTCTAATTTCCTATTTTCTATTTCTATTTTATATTTTTCTGTTGTCTATTTCTATTTCCTAATTTCTATTTCTCTATTATATATTTCTAGTTCTTCTATTATATATTTCTATGTTCTATTTCCCTAATTTTATATTTCCATTTCTTCTATTATACATTTCTATGTTCTATTCCTCTAATTTAATATTCCCATTCACTCCACTTCAGACTTCCATATCCCATATTCTCTATTTCAAACATCTATTTTCAATTTCTCCCGTTTTAAACTTCTACCTCGAGCCACTCCTATTTCCCCTGTGGAACTCTTACCGAAACGATAAATTTAATACCCGTTTAATACCATTAAAATCGTTCCCCATAAATCGGTGTCCAAACATAAGAATCCGTGGACAGTAATGATTATTATCAATTCATTAATGAAAAGCACACAATTTCCGGAGGCAAGTACGCCGGGAAATTCTCGAACGAGTCATCGGAATAATTAAACGATTCGCCGAGGTCCATTTCTTGCACAAACAGAAACGACGGTGCCATTACGGCGATAACGAGGCGGCAGTTATGTTAAGCGGTCGGCGCGAGCGCGCAGTGAATCAGAAATCAAGCCGGTTGATTCGTGATTCACCCCGTTGACCGTTTACATTTGGACGGCGATTTATAGCGGCTAATAAATGGCGGGCGTCGTTTATTCAATTTCAAGCAAGGACGCCGGCCGGAAGTCTTTCTCGCCAGTCAATCGAATTTCTTCGTGACGATCGGGAAGGAACGTGGATCGACGATATTAAGGGTTTCAGCAAATCGTTATTAATGATATCTTATGTAATGCAATGAAATTGAATATTATGTAATGTGATATAATTTATACTGATTGTTCCACTTAATTTTACAAATGCAATTACTTCCGAGAATAATGTCGTTTAAGACATCGTTTGAATAACGAATAATTTTAGAAGTAATTGCATGAATTCTCTTGTTTCTTTAGGAAATTATTAATAACGATGTGATTTCAATTATCTTTGGCATTGCTATGAAATATTATTGGAAATTTATTAAGCTTGATTATTTCAAATTTCAGTTGTTACTGGACTAAAATTGCAGGAGAATTATGCATTATACAGGTCGTTAGGAAAGTCTCCAACTATCAATCTTCCAGCCCTCAAATTAACTCAAATTACTTTTCCATCGCATATACCTAATACATTCAATAACAACTAACAGGCCGTTACAAAAACCAACTACAATTCAAAAACTCCCAGAAATAAAATTCCAATAACAACAAACAAAACCTTCCAACCCTCAAACGAACTTTTTACCACCATACAAAAGGAATCCAATAACAATTAACTATATAGATCGTTACAAAAACCAACTACGATTCAAAAACTCCCAGAAATAAAATTCCAATACCAACAAACAAAAGCTTCCAACCCTCAAACGAACTCTTCACCACATAAAACGAATTCAATAACAACTATACAGGTCGTTACAAAATCTACGTCTATAAAGCGTCTCCACGACACAACGCTGACGAAACATCATTGAAACATTCTTGCGAAACTTCCGAGCCCCCCGAGTCGACTTGATCGAGCGGACACGAAAGGATCGCACACGGAACCATCGAGACGGTGATTTACGTGAAAAGCGGAAGCCTCCGGGCTTTTCTCTTTCGTCGCGCTTCCTTGGACACGTCGACCAAAGTCGCGTCGTTATCGACAACGATTGCGCCCGGCCACATTCGACCGAGCCGAACCGAACCGTTGCGAAATCGTACGGCGTGATTCGCTTTCGATCTGGAATCGTGTCGCGCAGTGTAAATAAGTACACAACGATCGACGGTAATCGGCGTCCGGTTCTCGGACAACGACTCGATTAACGATCGACCCTGTTGCCACCAGAAAATCCAAATCACCGGTTGTTCCGCGTTACATGATACTCGATAGACCATGCCTCGATGCGGCGAAATGAAGAACACGGGAGTCATTGCGATTGACTAACGTCGTACGCTTTCGTTGGATTTGTTGGGAACTTTAGAGATTTGTTAGACTTTGGTTATTAAATTTGATTCTGGTGCAATGTGAGAGATTTTTGAGTTTTAGATTGAAGTGAGTCGATGTTTGAGTGGATAGTTTTAATGTTTCTAGGTCTGAGATGTATAGATTTGATGATTACAGAGAATGTGCAAGAGATTTTCATATTTTCTGTAGATTAGACATTTTTCTAGAAATTTGGAGAACGATATCTTCTCATCGAATTTTAGATTGAATTCAATGTTTAATTAGACGTTGTCAGTGTTCCTAGATCTTATAATAAGCTTCGATTCCAGTAAAGAATTTTTCAAAAACTTTAAATTTCGTAGAATTTACAATCTTTGCCTTCGAGAATATCTATTAAATTAAAAGCACTTTATCTTCATGCTTGAAAATAAAAGAAATATAGAAAACCGCATTATCTTTGGAATGAGAGAATAATAAATTCACTCACCGATCATAAGAAAAGGCGCAGCAAGGTTGAGGCCAATGAAGTCCACGCCAATGTAGATGCACATCCCAAAAGCAGCTACAGTGGCCATTGCTGCCGACACGTTCCCCAAAAGTCCCAGCCAAGGTTTGCTTCGCACCCAATCGGTCATCATGCAGGTGACAACCGAGAAAAGTGCCATCAGGACGAACGTGCTGGAGAAATAAGGCACGATCGTCTTCGTGTTCTCTTCAAGTTCCAGTTCCAAAGTCCTAGATGCGAATCTCGCTGTTGCGATGTGCTTGAACATGCCCTCGTCCTCTACTTTCTTCAGTGCATCGAGGAACGCTTCTTCCCATGCTGCCCCACTGGTTGAGGAAATAGTAGGAATTGATTGAATGTTAAGTTAAGGTGTTCAACTGTTGATTTTCGGTGGTTAATGGTAGAATCAGTTGAAATGGCTGGTTTTGGTTCTTTTGTTTTGGAATTAGTGCCTTCGAAGCATTGAATGTTAGAAAAATAGTTTTAGTTGAAATTAGTGGTTCTTTTTCTTTTGTTTTGGAATTTTTGGTGTCTTCAAGAATTGAATATTCGAAATGATTTTGAAAATAAATACTTTTAGTTGAAATTAGTGGTTATGTTTCTTTTGTTTTGGAATTATTGGTGCCTTCGAAGCATTGAATATTAGAAGATAAATAGTTTTAGTTGAAATTAGTGGTTGTTTTTTTTATTTTGGAATTATTGGTGCCTTCGAAGCATTGAATATTAGAAAAATAGTTTTAGTTGAAATTACTGATTCTAATTCTTTTGTTTCGCAATTACTGATACCTCCAAAGCATCGAATATTCGAAACGGTCTCAAAAATAAATAGTTCCACTTGAATACTATACCAAATATCAAAAGCAACGGAAAATAATCTATTGTCACAAAATTCACTTCTAACCAATATCAATTTCTTCAACGTTATGGGATAATTATTTCAAATCATTGAAAAACTTCTGAGAACAATTAATGTTTACGTTACCACAATATGAAATTAATATGATTATCCTTGAAACTTCGGAAAGCGATTTGAATGTTTACGTTGCCATAACGTGAAATTAATATGATTATCTTTAGATTGTCAAGTTTGATAGAATTGAAAAATAAATAAGTCTTGATCGGATTATAATTCACTCACATGGCGTCCTGACGAGGATTATCAGCCGTCAGGAAGTACGCCAGTTGCATCGAGGGCACCGACTCTATCTGTTTGTCCTCGTTGAGCACGCTCCCACCGAAATAGACCGGCAACAGGAGGATTTGCCAGGTATCTGGATGCAGCATCAACGGGAACGTCAGTCTCAGCTCTTTGCTTTCCACATCCCTGGAAAATGCTACCATCTACTTATAGGGGAAGTTATGGGGATAATCCGAGGTTCGCCAGCTTTTTCTCTTTCCTTCAGATTATCCTGGTTCTGACGTTACAATGTTGCACGTTTCATTTTTATTGTTAAAGGCAGTGAGATAAACGTGGCGATAATTAAGCTGTGACTGTAACTATTTAGAAGGTATTTTAGATGTAAATATAAATATAGAAATATGGAAATTTGGGAATATGGAAATATGGAAATATGGAAATATAGAAATATAGAGATATAGAAATATAGAAATATAGAAATATAGAAATATAGAAATATAGAAATATAGAGATATAGGAATATAGAAATATGGAAATATGGAAATATGGAAATATGGAAATATGGAAATATAGAAATATAGAGATATAGAAATATAGATATATAGAAATATAGAGATATAGGAATATAGAGATATACAAATATAGAGATATAGAAATATAGATATATAGAAATATAATGAAACCTAAAATTAATAGACAACAGTCAATCCAAAAAGTCAAGTCTACCTCAACAAAAAGAGAAAGAGAAGAAATGAAAACGATAAATAAAGAAGAAATTAAATGAAAAAATTGAAAACTCAAATTACTATAAAAAGAAACAAAAATATCCAAATGTCTAGACCTGCCAGAGACCAACGAGAATACTTACTTTATGATGTAATGGAGGCTCAGTATATCGTTAGCGAAGCATTCATCCAACCACCTGGCGCAGATCTGCTTGTAGGTGAACACCTCGCCCTCGTAGGTCGCGTGGGCGCTTTTGATTATATTATCCAGCTGTATGAGCTCGTCGAACACCGCCGATCTCAGTAAATTCTCTTCCCCGTCCTTCGAGGTGATGATCACATGGCCAAAACGACCTGCGAGACAGTTTAACAGCTCATTTACTAACTGTTAATGAAAGTGTAATAGTTCAATAGCCCCCTCAACCCTTAGTATCGAAAATTCCAATGAAAGAGCTTAATTATATAAAAGGTAACAAATTTTACGTAATTTCGTTATTTAATATTCTATGGAAAAATTTTCCAATACTTCTAAAAAGAGCATACAGGATAGATATAATAGAATGAAAATATTCGATTATATCCGAAGTTCATTTTCATTAATAAGTTTTCTATCCAATTCTTGAATTCTTTTATTAATATTTGATTGATCGAAGTGTAGAAATGAGTATGGAAATTGGAATATAAATTCATAATAATATAGTGAATAGTAGTAGTAGTAGTAGTAGTAGTAGTAGTAGTAGTAGTAGTAGTAGTAGTAGTAGTAGTAGTAGTAATAATAATAATAACAATAGCAAAGAACCCCTAATGATTTTATTATATTATTATTATAGTATTATTAGTATTATTACAGTATTATTATAGTACTTTTATAGTATTATTATTATAGTATTATTAGTATTATAATATCGATTAACCATTGGTTAGTATTATATTATTGGTAGCATTATAAAATCATTAGGTTTATTCCTATTGTTATTATTATTATTCTTATAACTAGCAGATAACTAATCGATATTCTTTCAAATTTACACGTAAATCATTCAAATTACAAGAAATTCAGATCAACAATTTATATTTTCCTGAATTTTCCTCCTTGCAACGTGTATATCGAGGTCTATTAATAAACGTCCCGGCAGTCAAAGCGTTAACACAAAAGAAAACCGGCGCAAAAGGAAGAAAAAATGGTGGCAAAACGGATGATCCGGCCTGTGAAAAAAACAATCGAGCCGGAAACTGATGTTAAACGAGGTGCATGCGATGCGATGCGACGCGCCGCGACGCGGCTCGGCGCGGTGAGTCAAGGGTCAATTAGTGACGACTCAATGAAACGAGAAAGTTATCGCGGTGTCTTCAATAAAGAGGTTAATTCGGCGTGGGCGTGCGGCTCGCCGGCGAAATTGCACGCCGCCGGACAATCCAAACAAGGAAGCGGATCGGGCGAGGTCGTTGCCGTTCCCGGTATATACCCGTGCATGCATTCGCTGCGCTTTCTCCTTGAACTTTAACCAGTTAGATGCTTTTGACGGGTATACTCGTCCAGAGGGGATGACAAGGTTTCGTGTTGTGACGTGATACTCGTCAAGAAGGAATTGCAAGGTTTTGTGTTGTGATGAGTATGTTTGTCGTGAAGATATTGCAAGGTTTTGTGTTGTGACGAGTATACTCGTCAGGAAAGTACGGCAAGGTTTTGTTTTGTGATGAGTATATTTGTCGTGAAGATATTGTAAGGCTTTGTATTGTGACGAGTATACTCGTCAGAAAGATATGACAAGATTTTGGGTTCTGACGAGTATACTTGTCAGGAAGATATGACAAGGTTTTGTGTTGTGACGAGTATACTCGTCAGGAAGATATGACAAGATTTTGGGTTCTGACGAGTATACTTGTCAGGAAGATATGGCAAGGTTTTGTTTTGTGATGAGTATATTGGTTGTGAAAATATTGCAAGGTTTTGGGTTCTGACGAGTAAACTTGTCAGAAAGATAGGGCAAGGTTTTGTGTTGTGACGAGTATACTTGTCATAGGTAAAAACTAATTTTTATAGTATCCCTAACGAAAATGAAAAATGCTATAACATTTCTCAGATCTTTTATTCTCCTTCTTAGTGTAAAATTTGGATTTGTGAAAAATTTAATAATTGTAGGGTAGTTTCTTTAATAATATTGTTTCTGGTGCAATATTGGAACCTACAGAGTTCAAAGGGTTAACAATAGAACTCCTGATTTCCCTTTTCCGCAATTATTAAAAACATAGCAGATACTTTCCCGAGAAGCTATTAAAGAATTAAAGTACGGCAATACGCAAATACACGAATCAATCAAAGTCTCAATAGGTACCCTCTCGAAATCTCTATATAGAAATTTCGAACTATTTCAGTGCTCTAGTTCTAGAGTTAATGAGATTCATGACATAATAGCTTCGCCAGAAGAAGGCCATCTCTCTCCAACTCACCCCGCAAATAATACTTCAATAGAAATTGAAAGTTTTTGATAAAATCATGAAGAAACGAGATTTATTAAAAGAACTACCGCGTCATGCATATCATTAAAAACACAAACTGTAAGCTGCTTATGACCTCGTTATCATTTCATTTAGCGAACTCTCTTATCCACGAAACAATTTGAGAATGTATCTAGACACTACCGACTCGTTAGGGGTTAAAAGTGCATCAGTTCAGTTCCCGACAGAAAACCGTGCTTGACACGGTTCCCCACAGGCCACCGAGCAATTGGAGCAATACTTTAAAGACTCCGACCGCACTCGGAAAAGTTTCGTATCCGAGACACTCACCTGGCCTGGTGATACGGCCCAGGCTGAATTGGCTGGTGTAATTGACCTTGAAGTACTGCTCGACGATCGCCCGTTCTGTTTTGCTCGGGCCGTTCGTCGGGCTGAAAAGATACTCGGGATCGATCTCATAGTTGATCCTCTGGTAGCCGGTGAAGCAGATGCAGGCTACCAGGACAGGGATCACCACGAAGTAGCCGGGATGATGTCCCACCACGAGGCCCAATTTGTGGAACGCTCGGTTCAGGAAGTCGTCCACGCAGGTCAAATTCTTCCACATCTGTAACACGTAATGAATAGGGCTTTTATTTATTGGAATAGCAGTGGTGGTGTAATATGGAATTAGTATTTGTAGAATTGGATATTATAGAATGGAATTATTGTTTAGAGGATTGAATATTGTAGAATGGAATTATTGTTTATAGGATTGAATATTATAGAAAGAATTATTGTTTATAGAGTTGAATATTATATTGTAGAATGGAATTATTGTTTATAGGATTGAATATTGTAGAATGGAATTATTGTTTATAGGATTGAATATTGTAGAATGGAATTATTGTTTATAGGATTGAATATTGTAGAATGGAATTATTGTTTATAGGATTGACTGTTATAGAGTAGAATTATTATTAGAATTATTATCATCTTCGTTATTGTTATTCCTATTATAGAATAGAATGATTGAAAAAGAAATATTAGAATACAATTAATTAGAGAAATTAAAAACTAAATGTTAGAACATTGGAACAATTGTTGTGTAATTACTGTCAGTAATCCGTGGGCATTGACTGAGTGATTTATATGTCGCTTTAAAAGGACTATGCAAATTACACAAAAAAAAATGATTTTACATAGAGATCCTTGGGAAAGAATACAAAAACATGTCTAGTTGTATTTCATTCTTTATTACACTTCATCATCCAGTCATCCAGCATTAAAAGTATAAATCTACATAAAAATGCATGTTGTCGTGCACGAGAATGAAAATAAAGAGCAACGTCAATCATTGTTTCAACACAATCCACTAAAAAAATGTTATAATTCCACTTCAGTAAAAAAATATATTACACTGTTTTTAATAGTAACATCGATAAAAACAATGATACACTACATCAGCGTGCATTAATATTAACATAATACAATGTAATATAATTTTATATAAAATATATCAATAGTTCATTCATAACATACATACATACATATTCAGTATTAACTGATACTTTGAACGACAGACTTTGTTTATAAATAATAATTTATTACATCATTATTTCCTAACACTCATCATCGATATCTCTCGTCCAATTTCAGTGTTAATCGATACTTTGAACGACAGACTTTGTTTATAAATAATAATTTATTACATCATTATTTCCTAACACTCATCATCGATATCTCTCGTCCAATTTCCAATCAACTCAGGCTCCCAACGAAAAGTAATTTCCAATAGGCTTCACCGCTCTTGAAAGGTGCGCGCAAACTCTGATCTGCAAAACAAATCAGCGGTCTAATCAGCGACAAGTTCAGATTTACGGGCGACCGATGACAACCGCGCAGCCGCGACGCGCCGGTCGCCGCGAGAAAAGTGGAGCAACACTTGTAATTGCGAATTTGAATCGCGCGCGAGCCAGTGTCGCAACAAGAAATTAAAAGGCCGACTGACGTAACGCTTAAAGCGATTACTTTTGCGTCGGCGAGCTCGCCGAGTGGACTCTCTCGTTTATTACGGCCCAGGAAATTACAGGTGCGAGACAAAAGCGGTTGAAAATCTTTCGTCGTGCCGGCTACTCTCGCGCTGTCGACTGTGAAACAGGGGAAAAAATGGGGGAAACCACGGAAGACGTAGAAAGCAGCGGTCCAGAGAGGAGTTCGTTAAGCTGCGTGCACACCGGGGTGCATTTATCGAGGCAGAACAGTTTACGATCGATTTGGTACTCTGGTGATTGAAACTGAGAAATTTTAATGGTCTGATGGTTTGCAGGTTTGTGGTAGGCACAGTTGATTAAGCTACGTACTTGAGTAATATTGAGTTGTTTTTATTTTAGTGTTTGTTTGATTGAGTATGGAAGAATGTTTTTTTATGCAGTAGAGAAGCTTGTAACATGGGTTATGAAGATTGAGGATCAGAAATGATGTAGAGAGGTATTGATAGATTTGGTAGTTTGCTAAACATGACTCATTGTTGTAATAATACTATAAATTGAAGTAGGATGGTAATTACTCAGGTTATAAATGTGAAAAACCATGTTTAAATGAATTTTGATATAGTGGAACTGTTTATATCCCATTTGGGCAACCTATATACTTCACCAAACATTGTCAAACATTTCATTCTACAGTAATAGTGCCACAAATTAAACTACATAGCCTGTAAGTCCCTCTAAAAATATAATAGACCAGTTGTAAACTAATTTTGACAAAATGGAACTATTTATATCCCACTTAGGCAACCTATATACTTCACCAAACATTTTCAAACATTTCATTCTATACTAATAGTACCGCAAACTAAACTACATAGCCTGTAAGTCCCTCTAAAAATATAATAGACCAGCTGTAAACTAATTTTGAAAAAGTGGAACTATTTATATCCCACTTAGGCAACTTATACACTTGGGCAAACATTACCAAACATTTATTTCTGAGGTAAATGGACTTGTCCAAGCATCATACGATAAATCTACGTTTCACTCGACGATTCTACGCGACAGAACGACTAGAAACTCTCTCGAATTCGTAACGATTACAACACACCGAACGAAAGACGGAAAGACATGGGGACAGTATTGTGTCCACGGCGAATGACACGACTCACGCACGTCGCTCATCAAACAGCGCGCTCGCAATTAGTCTAATAACGCAGACATCCGTCCATCCCCGCGGTTCCCGGGTAACCGCCGGCTAGTTTCAACACGTGACACGTGGACGTCCGTAATCTTCGAGAAACTATCCTCCTTCCTGCAATTCCCACGAAATTTCAACGTTTCGTCTTATGAAATGTAATATAAAACGAAGAGCCTTCTGTGGCAACAGAAAAAACGAAGCAGGAAGTTTCCTTTGGCAAAATGAGGAAACGAACGTTTCGAGCTTTCAATAGTAAAGTTAACAAGGAAGCTTATGGTATTGTAATGTAAAATTGAAAAAAAGAATTCTGACTTTTACATTACAAAATTGTTAAAGAAATTTAGTTTCATGTTGCAAAGTCCAAAGAAAATGTTTCGAGCTTTGAATTGCGAAGTTAACAAAAGAATTCAGGGTTTTATTTCGTGAAATTGAAGAAAACGTTTCGAGCTTTCAATTGTAAAGTTAAGAAAGAAGCTTATGGTATCGTAGTGTAAAATTGAAAAAAAGAATTCTGACTTTTACGTTACAAAATTGTTAAAGAAGTTTAGTCTCATGTTGCGAAGTTCAAAGAAAATGTTTCGAGCTTTGAGTTGTGAAGTTAACAAAAGAACTCAGGGTTTTATTTCGTGAAATTGAAATTTCGAGCTTTCAATTGTAAAATTAACAAGAGATCTCGGGGTTCTCTGCAAATGTAAGAAGAAATATTCCAACGTTTGTATTATAAAATGACCAAAAAAGCTCGGAGACCCTCGTCGCGAAATTAAATCCATAAAAGCAACGTAAAAACCTTGTCTGAAATGAAAGAACAGTTGAAGATCAGAATGAAACAAGAAAGCTTCGCGCCCTGCGTCGCGAAGGCCATTAAAAAGAATCCGAAAGTTTGCTGCAGTAAAATAAACTAAACGTAGCGCCAAATTGCACTCAGTAAAATGAAAAAAGGAGCTCAGAGTTCACTCGCGCGAGAGATAGTAAAAGGAGACCCAGAGTTTCATCCCTGAGACCGAAGCCGAGAATCTCACTGTATAAAATTAAGAAGGAAGCTTAAAGCCTCGTGCGTCGGCGTGTACTAAAAGGAAGCTGAAAATTTCATCTTCGAAATGAGAAACAAACCCAACGACCTTTCTATAAAATCAAAAGAGAAGCCCAAGATCGCGTGTCTTGCGGTTTAAGAATAAAAATCTGAGATTTCCATGGCTTCTAATAAAAAGAGAGCTCCGGTTTTATGTTATAAAATAAAAGGCAACCCAAAATCATCTTCGCAAGACGTAAAAAAAGGAAGTTCGAAGATCAGTGTCCTCGTGGCTGGTCGAAGAAGTGGGTTGGACGAAATAATTCGGCTAGAGCGTCATTGAAGACGCGTAAAAGCGAAGTCGGACTTGACCCGAATCCCTCCGTAACAATGGCGATGCGTTCAGCATACCGAAATCGCTAATTGTCAATTCGAAAAGAGATTGCGAGATGCTTGGCCCAACACCGGAGGAATATTCGTCATCTTCCGGGCGACGTTTGCGAAATGGTCTATTTATACTGGGTGTTTCTCAAGTTGTAGCACCGTTGACGAGAAAATTAGTTTATACGAATTATGAATGGAAAGTATGGAATGTTTAACCCTTAGCACTCCAGATGGTTTTGTAATCTATCAGCAACTGCAACTAATTTTTATAGTATCCCTAGCGAAAATGAAAAATGCTACAACATTTCTCAGATCTTTTATTCTCCTTCTTAGTGCAAAATTTGGATTTGTGAGAAATCTAATAATTGTAAGGTAGTTTATTTAAGATTCATTAAAATATCGATTATTCCTGGTGCAATATTGGAACCTACAGAGTTCAAAGGGCTAATAGATATGATATGGTATGAGTATGATGATCTATGGTTGAGTGTAATTAAGAATAATTTATTCTACAATTATTTAGTAATTATTTGCTTTAGATGTATCTGTTGGTTTGGACAATTTGAGGTTAATTAGTGTTATAGCATGTTTTAGATGTAATTGTTAGAATATTTTAATTACTGCTGAGACAAACAGATGGTACTGAAGATATTTTCGAAGATTATTTATGAGTTGATGCTACTCAGAGATTTTCGATATAATTATTATTGTAGAATATTTCAGATTTACTACTGAGTTAAGAAATAATTTAGTTGATTTGCTTCTTCCTAGGTCTACTGAGTTGCTACAGAAGATATTTTCGATTAGGTAATGTTCAATAACAGTTCGTTTCAATTGACTCGTTCACATTATATTTATCTGCTTCATTTATAATTCATTATTGCCTCACCCTTATTCCTTCTATCTAGTATTAGATATCGGAGAAATATTTTTACTTAGCTTCGGTTCATCAACAGTTCATCTTATTTTCACCCTCGCGTGCTATATTTAACACTAGAACTACCGAGCATTTAATACGATTAATATACAATTCCCATAAAAATTGTAACAATAGATTATTTTCAGTTTCTTCAGACATTCATTATAGTAATCAAATGAAGCTATTTATTTTCAAAATCATTTCGAATATTCAATGCTTCGAAGATATCAATAATTGCTAAACAAAAAGATCGAAACCATCATTTCCCTGGCATAAATCCATTTTTCAACGGAATCTAGTCAAGCGTTATAATAGTTACAATTCTACATAATCTTTTTATTCTTTAATAGTCTTCTAATCATTGTTAAATACACTTAAGCCACTTTCAAAATAAACGTTTCAAATATAAAATCAAATATATAATCTCAATGTGTATATTTATTGTGTAGCAATACTAAACGAAACTAAACTGTGTAAATATTGAATAAAAATCAAGTTGCAACATTGTGGTGGTAAAATGTCACGTCTAAAATCGTTGATGCCAAGCGAGACGAAAGAGAGGATTGTCCACTCGTCCTATGAGAGAGCCCACATAAGGAAACCCGACGAGGATCGTCGATCTTCTCGAGCGGATTCTAACATTGAAAGGAATCGGTCCAGTGCCGAGATACGGGAGATCGAGTAACCAGCCACCGAAGAAGCAGCTGGCAACGAGGAAACACATCCTTCCTCCTACCATTCTCTCCTCACAAAGGAACAACCTCTCGAGATCGTAACGTCCGCGTCCAGTATCCTCTGACATCCCGAAAGCTGCCTCTTAACGGGCTCCATTCTCTTGCGATAGTAGCGTCAACTAATACTTTTTTTAATATACTTCATATACGTAGACTTGTTTCTTTGTTTGTTGCCTTTAGAAAGCAAGGAGTTAATCGAAAATTAAATTTCAAATGGCAACAAATAAAGGCAAAAAACAAGGACACTAATTAAGGATTAAATTTTCAATTTTAGAAAGCAAGGAGCCAATCAGAAACTAAATTTCAAATCTTCCAAGGAAATAAACTAATCTCAGATTAAATCAGAAAAGAATTAAACAAGGAGCTAATTTCAAATTCTTAAATAAACGAGAACTCTCAGATCAATTTTATAAGACAAAAATAAAGCTACTGTTGCAAAAGGAAACACCTGCCTCCGCCAAAACCGTAAACACCCTCAAAGAAAAAATCTAATCACAAAATAAATCAAAAACAAATAAAACCAAAGCTCAAATTTAAAACCAGAACAAAGCTACTGTTACAAAAGGAAGCACCTATCCTCCGCCAAAACCATTTCCAAAGCCATAAACACCCTAAAAAACAACTTAATCACAAAATAAATCAAAAAAACAAACACCATCAAAGCTCAAACAGCTCAAACAGCTCAAATTTAAAACCAGAACAAAGCTACTGTTACAAAAGGAAGCACGTATCCTCCACCAAAACCATAAATACCCTAAAAATACAGCCTAATTACAAAATAAATCAAAAACAAACAAATCCAAAACTCAAACAACTCAAACAGCACAAATTTAAAACGAAAACAAAGCTACTGTTACAAAAGGAAGCACCTATCCTCCGCCAAAACCATTTCTAAAACCATAAACATCCGTTCCATGAAAATTTCCGGACTTCCCCGTCTCTGGGCAGCCTAGGCCAGACCGAGAAGCAAAAGGACATTGGCTGCGGCAGGAGATTCGAGCGCGAACGACTTTCTAAAACCACTTGCACTCGATTCCTGGCTGGTTCCTCGCACTTGGCCAAGCCCGGATGAGGACGCCCGGAATTCCCCGGGGTTCAGAGGGCACGCCGCGGACGCCACAGAGATCTTTCTCTATCCCCGGAGAAAGTAACCGGCCCGATTGGGTAACAGGAGCGCCTGCCACGCTCCTTATTCGATTCCAACGATTGGATAACGTCCACGTAACGCGTTCGGCGCTGCCTTTTGTTCGCGGTCGTATTCGTACGAAATCGTAACAGGCTTGAGTAACGATTCTAAACTCCTCGCAGGATAATTAGACGCAACCGATTGTGCAACTGACGGTCTAGAGGTCGGACGGAAGTGTCTGTTTTTAGAAATTAATGTCCTTTGTGTGGACATTTGGACTTTTTGTCGATTAAAGTTGTTTACGTGGAATCTTTGATTTTTTATGGATTAAAGGTGTTTATATGGACCTTTGAATTTTTGTGAGTTAAAACGGTTTATATGGAACTTTGGGTTTTTTATACATTAAAGTTGCTTATGTGGAATTTTGGAGTTTTTATGGATTAAAGTTGTTGATACGGATCTTTGAATTTTTGTGAGTTAAACTAGTTAAAGTAATGTGGAATTTTAGATTTTTTATGGATTAAAGTTGTTTATATGGAACTTGGGATTTTTGTGAGTTAAAATTCTTTATGTGGAACTTTGGATTTTTGTAAATTAAAGTGGTTTATATGGAACCTTGGATTTTTTAATTATCTTCATTATTTAATTTCTTTAATATTATTATTGTTGTTTCATTTATTTTGCTGAATTTATATCAACTTTCTTTTCATAAGTAAAAGTACGATAAATGCAACAGTTTTTATATAATTTTTATATAATAGATTTTTATGTAACAGAATAATTTGAAGTTTCAATTTCAAATCAAGTCAGCATGGAACATTTCTAGAAAATTAGTTTGTCACCGTTCCAATCTTTCCAGAGCAGAATAATTATTCTGATTTATAGAACTTTCTTCTACTTTCGAGAAAACGAAGGTTTCCTTCCACAAAATTTATAGAAATTTATTTAAATATATATTTGCACGAAAATGTATGGAATCGATGTTCCAGTTAATGAAGACAACAGTTCACAACAGTTTTCTGGCAACTAAAACAGCTAATAGCCAGAAAATTACGATTATTTCACAACTAATTGAAAAGTAACAATTCCGTTCGATCCGTGACGCAATTCCGTAAACTTGCGCCGCACCAATGGCCGCACTTGCGTCATACGAACGAAATTGATCCTGTTTCCTGGTGTGGTTATCTTGTCTACCCGAGATTCCGTGATTGGCAAATCGCTGAGCGAAACAGCGTTCATCTTCTTCGAAGAATTTTGTTGCATAGACACTTCAAACCGGATATTAACAATAAAAAGCATGTTTTTAATCGAGTAATTATATACAATACATATAAAAATATTTTTTCACTGTGAATGTCTAATTTTATTTTTACTTTCACAGTCAACTCTATTTTTCATTGTTAATATCTAATTTTATTTCGACTTTTACAATCAATTCCATTTCTCACTGTTCATATCTAATTTAGTCGAACAATAAATAATTTCAGTCTATTTTGAATTCACTGAAAACTTGGAACAAAGATTTATTCTAATTTTCAAATTATACAATTTATAACGATTTCTACAATTCAATACGAATTCTAGTCAGGAAATTTTGCAGTTGACTGAGAGTTTCGAAAATTAAAGTTATTCATTCTTCCAAGATGAATTCAAGTGTAGCACGATGATATTCGTTGTCAAGATAGACCTCGAGAATGGGGATTTGCATGGACAAATCCATGATCTAAATAACAACACGAACGTCAGGAAAATGACGACAGTACTGTCGGTGATTCCGGTCACGTGGCCGAGCGAACACGTCGTTAAGAATATCAACCGGTTAATTTCACTCAACACGGTCCTTGTCCCCGAAAATCGACCGCTACGAGGTGCGACTAACAGTTTGCCCTTCTTCGTTGCGGAATTCTTTGACACAGTGATCGAGAGTTCCCTCTGATTGGACGAAATTGTGTCTCAAACAGGAAATTAAATATACAGCGTGTAATAGTTTATCATAAAATATTATTCAAACTATATTCTTAGCAAATAGAATTGAAAAACACTATTGACATTATTTGAATATTTTTCAATTAAAATCAACTTAATTCCAAAATAATATTGATATTATCTTTAACTTTATATTCTAATTTCAATAACTTATATTTTATGAAATGCTACATTAAATTTGTTTAATCAATATCAAAATGAAATTCAATTTAAAATTAATACTTGAGATCTCAAAAGTATTAAAACTCAAATTATATTTTTAGATAAGAAAAAATATTCTTCAATATTAAAAGTCTATCAATTAGAATCTATCAATTAGAATCAATTTCCATAAGTTCTTAATCAATTTTTCAACATTCAAGTCACTCACAAACATTCAATTTTCAACCCTTTGCCCTCTGAATTTCTTTTGAATTTTCTTCTCAATAACTCTATACTATTACAACGTAATACTTGATTTGAAATGCATTTTGAAAAACAATTACTTTATGCAAAGCAGTGTAAACAATCCCTCCTGATAATATTGCAAATAATAATATAATCTAAAAATATCTCGACAAAGAAGCACACCTGCGAATAAAACTGGTGTCGAGTCGCCTTCAACATAAGAGTGCAAACGGTTAAACATCTGAATCCCTCGTTTATTCAATAAACAATTTTTCCCTCATATCCGTGATTCCAAGTTTTTCATTCGACTAATAAATCTACTCGCCAGTAATTCACGTGGGCTGTCCACTTGAACCCCCTAACAATCCGCCTGTACGATGGGACCCGCTCAATCAACGCGTCATCGTGTCCGTCGCGTGTCGCCGTGTACTAGAATGATCGCGAGGAGTCTCGAAACAGAATTGCATTTCGCGACGGGCACGGAATTTCTCCTGTTGCGAACGGAGGCGAACAATTACCTGCGTCGAATCGCGGCCGAGGCGGCACGCGACCGCCGCGAACGAAAGTACCGCTTATAAATAATAAAATGGGAAATTCTCAACGCTCGGTCACGGTATGCTTTCACGCCGACACGCTGCACGATCGCTCGCGCTTTGCGAGTAAAACCGACCGTTCGCCCGTGAATCACTAATTTATCATTCTGCTACCTTTCCACGCCGAGATGCTGATGGAAATTCACTTTGAGGGATGATCGGGGGATGGTCCTTTGATTTTCGGGAATATCGGAGGATTGATCGGTGTTGCGATGGTTCATGGGGATTTCTGGGAGGATTGTTCTGGTGATTCGATGAATTTAGATAGTGATGTTAACTATTTGCTTTAAATTGTCGTATCAGACTCGTGGGTGATGATTTCGAATAGAATTTGAGTAATAGTTAGTTGTAATAACAGTAATAATTAAACGGTTTATTTATTATTTGTGTTTATTGGATCTTTGACTGTAAATGAAGATACTTTCAATTCTATGTGAAAGGAATCAAAATGTTAACGAAATTCGAGTGTTTGTCTTGTACCACGTGGGTAAGTGGCTTTAGTTTCTAATTGGAACAGCTTAACAATAGCTTTTGTTATGAGGATTGATAATATAATTGTGTTATAGTATTTTCATGTATTATGTTCTGATTTGGGGAAGTTTTGTTTCCAGTGGGGATGTAGCTTAAAGTCACTTTTGGAAGCTAGTCTTCTGAGTTGTATTAAATAATGTTTAGTAGAAGTCTAGTGTCAAGTGGGGACGTAGCTTAAGTCACCGTTGAAAGTCTGCCGTGGATACACAGCATTAGTCTTTAATATCACACATAATATGGTAAATAATATATTCAGAATGTCAAGTAAAGACGTAGCTTAAGAATCGCCCTCAAAAATTGCTCTCCAATGGAAACGCACCTTTAGTTCTACGTGTAACACTAACCTAGAAAGCACGAGCCACAGAATTCACAGTTCCGAGCAACCAAGTCTCCGAACGACTAACCTCGAAAATTCCTAAATTATTGTTACCAAAAAACTTCTTAATTCGAACGAGTACGTGCCTCGGGGAGTTTGGAATATTTTCTGATATTCAAACAGTTTCTTCTAACCGTTGTCTCGGTCCCCGTTTAAAAAAGAAGGGAAACTTTCAAATTCCCGCGCGAGGATTGCGTACTTGAGAGGGATGCAAAAAAAATAGGAAAAATGCGGTTGGAAGGTTGTTTGTCGCGTTTCAGGATTTTTGCCGCGCTCGGGACTAAGGAAAACGGCGACCGTGCGAGCGCGCGCGTTCCCTTGAGAAATCGCTGCGTGTTCGACGTTATCGTTTCTTAACCCCATCGCGGTCAAACGGCCTCTCTCGGCCGGGACAATTTTTCCTCTCGTCCTCGACATTTCCAGCCGATTCCGCGTTTACGATACGCGTTTTCTCGGCGCCTGAGTATTCCACCTGTCCCGTAGTTCCACCTGTGAAACGAGTTTCCATTTGAACTTACCGCGGAAAATCGTGGAAAACGGTATACTCGAGCAACGAAATTCTAGCAATACGTATATCACCAAAAATCGCAAATGATTTGACTAAACAAGTGAGAAAGAGAGTGCGCAAAATTAATCTACAGGTAAAACTGAAGAGAAAACGTGGGAAACAATTTTTCTGTAGGGCTTACCGTTTTCGAGATAATCGAAGATAAATATACTGATACTCAAAGGGGTGGAACTTAACACAATGTGGGCGAGTATAACATTTAAAAAATCGATTTTCTCAGAAACGATGCGTTGTAGTAAAGAAGTTCACTAAGTTTTTGATATATTTTTGCCATAGAATCTACTAGCGTTCCGTTAAGTGAAAAGTTTCAATTTCGAAGTAGAATATTCCCGAAAATTCGAGCTCCTATGAGACATGTTGAATCTAAGAAGGCGGAGCTAAACGCAGTGGGCGGTTACCGAATTTTCAAACTGAATTTTCTCTGGAACGGAGCGTCCTACGAAAAAAATTCTTTCTACATTTTCGACGTATTTTTAGGTATATAATCCAGTGATCTTCCGTTTAGTCGCGAATTTTAACTTAGAAGTAGAATATTCGCGAAAAGTCGAGTACGTTCGAGGCCGGTCGCGTTCCTTAAACGATTTCAGAGACGTTTGCGTCACGTACCGGTTTTTCCCAGGGATGTATAACTTGGCCGGTAATTGACCGCGAAAGTCGACGCGACTTCAGGTTAGATTCGCGAAGAGCGTGCACGCGAGCGCAAGTGGACGTTATGCGAAACGAAAGTAAGCGCGGCCCCGTTAGTTGCTCAATGGTTTCTACGCGCACGGGACGCAATTTCGTCGACGTATGAGTGACGAAAGAGCGTCGATACGTGACCGCAAGTGTCTCTTTTAAAATTGAAGAAACGGGGAAACCGTTAGGCGATGCGCGCGCCGAACGTTACTCAAACGTTACTAGAACGTCGGAACGTTACTCAAACGTTACGCCTCGGGACGAAAGTATTTAACGCTTGTACGTTACGAATGTCGTAAATAGCTGATTTCTCGTGTCAGGTTTGCTGTCACTTGTGCGTGACTTCTTGGGAAAGAGCTGTATTGCAATAATTATAAAATTTACTAAGCTAATTTAACAAATTTGAAAGTTAATGTGTTTAGCATTGTGTAAGTTAGAAAGTTACAAAGTAACTTTGAAATTTACTAAGTTAGAAATTTACTAAATTTGAAATTAATTAAGCTACAGGTTTACTAAGTTAGAAGTTTACTAAGTTAGAAATTTTCTAAGTTAGAAATGTACTAAATTTGAAATGAACTAAGTTACAAGTTTACTAAGTTAGAAATTTACTAAGTTCGAAACTCAGTAGCCTGAAAAATTTAATAATTTTCAATTATTAAGTTCAAAAGAAAGAAAAATGTTATCTTGTCAATAACAACTCTATCAAAACTTAGTCTCTTTCCTAAAGAATCCAAGAACCACTGAACTTTCTTAGAAAATTCACAGGAAAAATTTCGAACGATAGATAAAAACAAGTTATCCGTTACGTGAAATGGTAAAAGAAATTTTTACTGGATCGTATGGAAATGAAAAACATTTTACGAACTGCTGTTAGCGAGTGGGCCAACAATTACAGCTCTCCCGCGGCGCGAGACTAATGCACCGTAAAAGATTCCGATTCCCTGGCTGATTTCCTTATCGGCCTGTTGCAAAATTCATTCCGGGAACGTTTCTCAGGCGAGGATCCGGCAAAAACAAAGTCAAGTCCGAAGTAAATCGATACATTTACGTAAGACTTTCCTCAATTTTCACGCACCAAGAAATCGTGCCCTTTCCCCTAAAGATTATCACCACATATCGCTCTAACATCCCAAATATTATCAATAAAACATAAACAAATAAGAAAAAACCTATACAAAATTAATCTAAAAGTAAAACTGAAGAAATAATGTGGAATACAATTTTTCCTTAGGATCTACCGTTTTCAAGATAATCGAGGTCTAACTCTGAGGGTTCATCCAGGGGGAGGAGCCTAAAACAACGTGGGCAGGTACCAACTTTTAAATTCAATTTTTGAAGAAATAAAACGTCCTATAGAAAAAATTCTTTGTTTCTTTTTAATATATTTTGAGACAGAAATTAATGATACTTCGACTGAATTTTAACTTCTTTTCTTGAGAACTAAGATAATTTGCAATCAATCTGTTTTAATTGAATTATGAGTAAATTTAGTAATTGTAAAGGATTTCGTGAGAGTAACAGGCTTTCTGTTCCTTTATATTTTAACTTCACTTTAATAGTTATATTAATACTTCATTTTAAATAGAATATACACGAAAATTCGAGTTCATTCGAGACTGGTTGCATTCTAAGGGGGTGGAGCTAAGCAGTGGGCGGGGACATAATTTTCAAACTCGATTTTCTCCGAAACGAAGCGTCCTATGAAAAAAATTCTTTCTGCGTTTTCGATGTACTTTTAGTCATAGAATCCAATGATGTTTCGTTTAGCGACAAGTTCGAACTTCGATGTAGAACATTCGCGAAAATTCGAGTTCTTTCGAGACGGATCCAGCAAAAACGGAATCAAGTCCGAGGCAAATCGATACCATTTACGTAAGGCGCCCCTCATTTTTCACGGCGCGAGGCGCGCGCCGCAAGAAATCAAGCCTCTTTCCGCTGTAATTGCGCACTTCGGAAGCGGTCTCGATGCGCTACACTTTGCATTTCCAACCGACGCGGCAACTTTCTCGCTAGGCTTTGGTGGTCGTTTGCGATTTGACTTAGCCAAAAAAGTTGTTCAGGAACGATTGTATAATCAACAATAAAGGATTTTCTACGTTTATAGAATCGAAGAATTTTATTCTTTCACTATTGAAATTAATTAGAATTAATAATAGTTTCGATAGAACCAAAGTAACATGTCAATTGGAAAGAATAATACTATAAAATGACTGCAAAAATAATTTATTAGTATCATACAAAGATACCAATATTCAAAGATTAATATTTTACTCGTTCAAATTTAACTTTCATACCGATATATCTTATCGATTAGTGATATAGTAATATTTCTTCTGTTTTTCGTTGTTTTTCAAATAAAATAATGAAGTAAACGAATAAAAAGTATTTCTATAGAAAAATTCCTTAGAGGAGAAAATAGTGGAATATTTTCCTGCAGTTAAAAATAATAATTCTGCAACGGTGATAGTATTTTCCTCGATTCAGCATCGTATCAATGATCGTCGTGATCCTAGAAATTTGTGTTTCATAATCGAAGAATCGATACAAATCGCTGGAAAACGTTCCGACAAAGCAGCAAATCGTTCGAACAAGAGGAATAGTTGCGTTAATGCGAAATAATACGAAAACTTTCTCCGCGGTGTAATAAAAATAGCGGGTTCCACGCGAAACACGGAGGCAAGCGAATCGTAACACGCGTTTAAACCGATCGAATCGATTTACATAAACCGCACTCGCACTCCCGGATTTATATAATCGGGTTATGCTGAAAGTGTAACAATGATAGTACCCGGATATCCGGATATTTTTGCCCTGAGACGCATTTCCAGCTCGAAAAATGGGAAACACCTGCCGATGACCGGGTTGATTTTGACCCAAATAAACACATCTTGAAAATATTACGAAAAGGTGGCAAGAAAATAATGTGGCTCGTGTATTTCTATATATCTCTCAAACTTAACAAGAAATATGATCTATAAAAGCTTAATTAAAATCAAACTTCATTGATTAAAATTAAAATTAATTTCCTGTTCCTTTCGAGAGATTCATTTTAATTTTAATTGATGAAGTTTGTTTTGAATTAATTATATAGAATATTATCCTCGGAATTAAAATGAAAAGTATTATTCTCGGCAGACCTACGATTCATTGTAACAAGTATTCCCTTTGTTGTCTCGAACTCATTCAGAACATCGAACACTACAGAAAGTCCGTTCGAACGATCGATTAAAATAATGCATTGTAATTAATTCGTATCACGCAATGAAATTCTGCTCTCAAGCCAACAGAATAATGACATATTAATAAGGAAAATCGATTGAATGAGAATGCATGTAAATGAGAATTTAACGATATTTCATACCCATCAAGTAATTATAGGCAATCTGCTCGATATACTTATAATTTAAGCCTTCTAATAGAATACTTTTAACACTTCCCTATACTGTCAAGACAAAAATAGACAACGAAAGTTCGAGATTTTCCAATTACAAACCTTAATAGAATCTGCTTCCAATTAGTCCCTGAATTAATCTTCTACCACATTTTACATCACTGTAATAAATCTCTAAATACACCGAATAATTAAGTGAAATTTTCTTCTGCTAATTAATTTTTCAATTAATTTTAAACCAGACTTTACGTCACTGTCATAAATCTTTCGCTAAATAGTTAATTATTCAATTCTGTTGAATGTAATATCCTGAATAATCAAATGAAATCCGCGACGTCCAAGCTGTTCGTCGTTTCTATTTGAATTTTCGGTTAATCCTCGCGTAAAGTTCACGTGAAAGGTTCGTACCCTAGCCCCGGGGAGCATCTCGCCGGTAGAAAGAAGCGACACGACGATTAACGAGCAATAATATTCGATTGACGCGCGTTGTTTTGAGAAATTGTCACGCGACAGCCTTGTCCCGATTTTTCCGCGGCTAACCCGTTGGATTTTGCAACACGCTCGCCGGGGTCCCGTCTGAGGTTATCCGGGAGAAAAAAAAGAAGCACGCGACTGTATAATTTGCAAGTGAGTCGATCGTAGATCATTACACTCCATCATCGATCCACGATAAACGGGACCGTAGCATCGATCGTTTCCTTCGTTTATTATTCAGTCTCCATTTGACTGTGATTTCGTTAGTGCAGTGGTCGGCCATATTGGTTTCGGCTGTTGATTTCTTAGGCGTCACTAATTTTCTTAATAATTAATAATAAAATAAGCTTCATCGGGTGATTAAATAAATAAAATGATATAGTGAAGAATAAAAAGTAATAATAATGTTTCAAAGTTAATCAGATTCTCGACGAATGATAATGATCCTTCGACTAATCAACGGATTTTCCATTTCATTCAGTCATTCTTCTCAGCCTCCATCATTAACTTGTTAAGTAGCGTGACGAGGCGATGAAAGAAATGGGATTTTTCAGAAATTTATTAAAATTCCGCGGCCGTTTCGAAAGAAAATGACGGTAACGCTTCCAAGAAAGCAGTCTGGTTTTCCTTGTTAGAGAACGCGTCACGAGCGTTTGCTGGAATTTTCGTTGCAACTTCTTTCCTCGCTGGAGATTCTATTACGTGCTCCGTTACGGCACGCCAGAACCGCCGTCGATTCGTTCCATTGGCGTCGGATCGCTTTCCGTGAAATCTCTCTCGTCGCTTTACGTGACCCGGGTTGGGAAATTCTTGCAAATGGATGTTGCTCGGAAACGGATCGCGTCTCTTCTTGCCTTTACGGCCTGTAAAAATCAGCGGAACACGAAGTTCCATAGAAGCAAATTGTAATTCGCAAATTATTCTCCGTTCACTGAAATACACCGCTCAACTTTCGTGCCGCTGGACTCTCGTGAATTCGTCTGTTTCATTTTCTTCGAAACGTTTCATCGTCGATTACGGCTTCATTTGAGCGCGAACACTTCAGGAGCCGTTCTTTGAACGCTTCGAGAGCATTCCGCGGCAAGATACAAGTTTCCTGGGATTTCTTAATTAAAACGAAGTTACTTGGTGATTCGAAATTAGCGATGAAACTTCGGAAAAGATGTTTTATAGAATTATAACACGTCGAAATGGAAGAAATATGGAATTTCGTAATTTGTGTTACGAAGAGAGTAAAAAAACGTGGATATTCTTTCTCGAAAACATCCTTTTTCCTGATTTTATATGCAGAATGTTTCGAAAACACAGTTAAGAATGTTTAAATACATTGCAATCTGCGAAAGAAATATGTAAGAAGTTGATAAAGCGTTTAAAGATGTAGCAACTTTCAGTTACGAAACGTAAGGTCGCAGTAATCCAATATGGCGTCCGTACAATCTAATTCCCAGTTGAAATCACCGCGCAGTGTATTTGCCAATCGAACAATTCAATTATGACTAATTCCTATGGAAAAAAAGCAGCTCGATTCAATGTAATTACACCGAGTTCCTTTAAATCTCTTAATTTACGTCAATTTTTAGACGGAAAGCGGTCGCTGACGGTTTTTGCGTATAGGTTAGGAGGCGGCCGCCATTGTTACGGCAATCGTTTCTCAATGACATTACGTGCGCGGACCGAGACAGAAAAAATGGAGCGACAAGGGGTTCGACACGTTCTTTTTCCTATGCGAGCGTAATCGCTTACCGATCGCTGTTTCTGTTCGCCTTGACGTCAAAGCGAATTGAATGACGTGACTGCCGTGATAATGGTTTTTTAAGTTCCGTTTTGGATCGCAGTCGCGGCCGATCGGTCGATGAAAATTCAGTTCGGTATCCCTTGGCATAATTCCTACCATCCATTAACAAATTTAATAATCATCTTTAAGTCTTTCACTTCGTTATCCATAATATGAACTTTTATATTCCTTTCTGTTCGATGTAATAATGTATTTAACCCTTTGCTTTGTAACAGCGTGTCAGACTCATGATATAAATGTGAGATATTTTAAATATAATATTTCCCTAAAACGACATAAGAAATATAAGAAACGTTATGGCGTAAGATTAGTATAAGATTTCCCAATTTTAATTAGAGAAACTATAAAAATTACTTCGTATTGCTGATAGATTACAAAATTTTGACGCTAAGGGCTAGTTGAAACTTACAAACGACACATTTATCGCCTCCGGAGAATGATTTGAAATTAATTAGCAATGTCGCAGATTAAAAAATGGATGGTGTGCTCGGGTCTATCGATCATTTCAGGTTTACGCGGCATGTGTGCTCGCAATCTCGCGATTTGCGTTTCCACCCACGTTCGTTCGTGGGCCGGTGAAACGTGACGAGGCACACGAATGCGGAGGACGCCGCGGATCGACAATATTTTCCGCGCGAGTAATTAATCACGGCTGTCGCGGTATCTACAGGTGCGAACAATGCCTGTCGAAAAATGACAATTGATAAACAACGAGGCTTCATCGGAAACATTTCACTGAAAAATGAAGAAGACGCGCGATTTCCGGTTTTGTTCAAGTGGGAAGTAAGTGTATATGATTCTCAGATAACATTTCTCTTCAAAAAAGACTATAAAGCGTAAAGATAACAGGAAAGCGATATTTAATTTATATTCAAGAACAAGTAATTAATATTTCAATTTGTCAAATTCAATGTAAATGACACGATGTCGTAAGATAAACGGTTGATGATTGCTTTGTTCCGTATATTGCTGTTTTTCCTTTTACTCCGTAATAACGGGGCAAATCGATCCGCCATCTTGTCGGCGCGATCGGTATACAGTGTAATCGTTCGGAACACGTTCAAATTTGCAACGAGCCGCGATTTCCAATAATATTTGACAACTTTCTACCGATTCCGTCCGTTCGCCGGGATTTACGAGCACGAATGAAAATTTATGCGCCATTAAACCGCGAGTGTGTAACGCCGCGGTGCCGTTTTACGGTGTCCTTTTCGAACGATCCAGGAACGGACGCTTTGTTGTGAAAGCTGTACGTCAATTCCGACTGACGACTGTATTTTACCGGGCCAATTTAAGGCCGAACGATTTTTCGAACTGCTACATAGAAACGTCCAGATTGAAATTGCAATGGTGATTGATCGACGAACAATTCGGATCGATTGATTGCCGTGATTTGTTTGAACAAAGCGGCCGATCGTAAAATAATTGAAATGTGGATTTTATGTGGTGGATATTATTTATTTTTGTACAGTTGATTTTCGAATGTTGGACATTTTGAGATTCTGTATGATAGATAGAAGAGTAATGAAATTTTGGTAGGTTTGGAGAATTGTAGAGGTATGATAAAATTAAGAATGTAATTAAAATTGTCCTCTGTTCTAATTTTTGTATATTATTATAGATGACTATCTGTATCTGCACAAATATTTGTATACTGAAAGTTTTGAATAATTTTCTTTTATCAGATCAAATAATAGATAAAATAGAAAGAATATGTAACACTGTTTGGAAAATATTAATTAAGTTCGACGAGTGGATTCATTTGGAGGGAGATACCTGTAGAAGTGTATTAGGCTTAACGTTCTACATGACGGAAGCGGTAATTTATAACAACTACAGAAGCGAGCCATTGGGGAGATCAACGCCAGAACCAGCCATACTTTCTTCTAACACAAAAGAAACAGAATTCTAGATATCTTACAAACTGTACGCTCTGATTCTCCCAACGACGACCAATTAAACCAAATATTGTATACGATACACAGAATGTGGACCTTCATGCATTTATAATTTCTGAAGACCTTCAACAGTCGTCAATATAGAAATTAACGTACAATTTATTGTATATATTACTTTTCATTCGACGGAATTTACGAAGCAAGTTAAACATTTTTCAATGTCAGTTCTTGATATCACTATTAAAACGTGAGAAGAGGAAAGACATTCGAACTGTAATCTATATCATTTTAAATGTTAGATATTTTATGGTAATTTGACTGTTTTAGCCGTTCCATTAGAATCTCGATGCAAATTGATCCTTAAGTCAAAACCAAATTTATAGAGTGCAATTAAAATCGTAACGAAGTAGGTAATAAAGTCTATACACTACTCTCTTTATTGTTTCTGTTACAGCCATCGTTATTACTGTTGTCATTGTCGTTATTATCATTACTATTATTACTATTATCACAACAGAAATTTATTTACCCAGTTACTCCTGCTCGGTACATGTTCGAACGTCAGCAATCTTCAGATTTGATATCGTTAAAAATTTGAATTCGTTAATATTCAACGGAAAATTCTGCATTTCCCAATTGAAACATACATTCCACGCAACAGAAATTTATTTACCCCTGCTCGGTACATGTTCGAACGTCAGCAATCTTCAAATCTGATATCGTTAAAAATCTGAATTCGTTAAAAAAAAGGTAGTAGTAGGCAAACGTCCCCTTCGACGGTGGACTCGTCGATAACGAGTAACACGTAATTCCTCTCTGTACCGAGGTCAACAGTTTGTTACGGGCACGATGATGTCCGAGGGGGTGCAAACACCGGGCCGGTTGATTGACTGGCCGACCGGCCGGCCCGGTCGCCGCGACGCACATTCAACGGCATACCTTCGACACGATAACAAGAACAATCGAGTGCATTAAAAGTAATGGCACAACGATGATACTCTGTCGGTGCATTAACCGGTGTTCGCGCTGGCAAAGTCACGTCTCCTTCGGCCGCCGGCACAAAAGAAAGACGGGGACAATTCAAACTTGCTCGCATTCACCAGTTGAAAAACATTGATCGCCAACCCTTGCGCATAAAGGGTTTCGGGGACTGCACAACGACAGAGATGGAATTAATAAATGATTAACGTTTCAAGTGGACGTTAGTGTATTGCAATTTGCGTAGTGCTAAATGAATTTCTTTAATAATTTCTCAGAGAAACATTTGTTATCTATCTAATAATTGCAAAAAAGACATCAGGGGTCATTTGACTCGTCTGGTAGTTTTAGTGTTAATCTTCTTGTTCAGTTTGTGCTTTTCGCTTAGTTTATGTTTATTTCGTTTAATATCCTTGCGTTTCGTTCCATTTTCTTGTACTTTCATTTTCAGTTTCTTATCTCTTTCTGTACTTTATGATTTTCAGGGGAATTGAATTGTAATGCAGGTAGAGATATGAACTCGATTGTAATTGTTGTCCGTTTGGTTCTTTGGGTGTTGTTTTAAGAATAGAATTATGAAGGTAGACGTGAAATTTGGTAATCAGAAAGTTTGCGTCACCTTTTCGTAGCTCGTTAATTCGTCATGAATTGATTTCGGAGAAAGTATCGGGACGTTTTACAAAAATAGAAATCTATTCTGAAATGTCTCAAACTTTCATATGTAAAATTCAGATTCTCCCGATTATTCACTGTCGTCTCGAACATAATTCACTTCCTCCTTGCAGATGATCGGTTAATACAATAGAGTTTCGACATTTTTTAGAAAATTACATTATACACACATATACACACATTCTAGATAATTTCTCTTGTTACACAAGTAACGACTGAGTTTAAACAATTGCAGTGGATAGTAACTATTTCCAAATTGTTTGAAGACTTATACATTACACGAGTCTCCTTACAATTTATTTTTTAATCTAACGTATAAAAGAAAACTGAAAATTTCGAACTTCTACTATCTCGAACGACCATTCGTAACAATCTATAATAACAAACATATTTAGAAACATTGAACAACATTTAATACGATTAATATGCAATTCCTATAAAAATCGTAAGAATAGATTATTTTCAGCTTCTTCAGACATTCATTATAGTACTGAAATGAATCTATTTATTTTCAAAATCATTTCGAATATTCAATGCTTCGAAGATATCAATAATTGCTGAACAAAAAAATCGAAACCAGTCATTTTGATTGGTACGTAGTTCTAGTGTTAACCTCTCGCGCTGGAAAGACGTCCGACGCACGTCGAGACGTTTCTGTTTCAAAATGGTCAACGATGTCTTTCACACATTGACAATCCCGTTGCATTACGCATATTAAACTCTTTCGAAATGTATCACTCTACATAAAATGATTAACAAACGGAGTTAATGTCCACACCCGCGTAAAATAGGTAAAAAAATTCATCGAGACTTTGTTGAATCTCTAAATTCATTTCCAGCGCAAGTGGTTGAAATCAAGGAAACACCTCTGATAATGAACAATAAAAACAAAATAGATAATCTTCGCAGTTCGGAAAATTCGAGACACAATAACCCTCCCTGTTTCTCTCGTGCAGCAATAAAGAAGCTTCCTGTAATTTGTTAAATTGTCTATATGCCAGTGATAGAGTGAACGAGTTAGCAAGAGAGAGAGAGAAAGACAGGCAGACAAGAGAACAGCATCAGTGGTCTCGTTAAAACGTCAACTAACGTTTGTTTGCGATGCAAGAATCCTCTTTAGGCGGCCGGGGAACGATGCTGCGCACGCGTTCCGGTGCGCCAGGCGAAACTAAACTCGATAAGCGATCTACGGGAAATCGAAAGTTCGGAAATCGAGCAAATAAAACCGGAGAACGGGAGCAGGAACGTGGCCGGGACGATTACGTCGCGGCTGGAGCGCTCCAACAATATCTAGCTTCTGTCTTTCCATTTACTAGTTAACTGCGTTTGACGAGTATACACGTCATCGAAACTTGTGCTGATTTTTTTCAACGATGAATTATTTACTTTGTTAGATGAACATGCAGTTCTTCCTTGTTTTGCTTTGGGTTCGATTAAAATATGTCTTAGATGCATTCGTCCAGTGTTTGACGAATATATACGTCATCAAAACTTCAAGTTGTGCTGATTTTTTTTCAACGATGAATTATTTACTTTGTTAGATGAACATGTAGTTCTTTGTTTTGCTTTGAGTTCGATTAAAATATGTCTTAGATGCATTCGTCCAGTGTTTGACGAGTATATACGTCATTCTTTGATTTTATTGTATTAAAAACGAGAGATTTTCTGAACTTTGATACTTATTAAATTGATTTAAATTTGTTGCTATTAATTTGATTTAATTGAAATAAATTTAATTTATTTTTTATTATCTCTGAGGTTATTTAATGTTTGTATACAGTAATTGTTTCGAACTTAGTATCATGAAATTCATGGAGTTTGATTACTTTTTTAATAAAAGATCGGTGTAATTCTACCTAATAAGGTATTTCTTTCATTGCTTCTGATATTGTTAAATTAATAATTGATTACTTGTTCGATGGCCTATAAATTAACTTGTTTTAATAGGCACATCATTTTTATATGCTAGTATATTGTTACTATAAATACTAGCATCAACTATTATTAAAAGAAATAAAATTTAAGCACCTCAATTACTACACGATAATCAAAATTAAGAAACATTATTCACACACTTGTAAACCTCCCAAATATCTACCAAACAAATTATAAAACCACGAGATCATGAAATATTCAATAAACACTCTAAACACTAGTTCTACCAAGCATTCGACATAATTAACAAGCACATTTGCAAACCATAAAGCTACATTAATTAGTTACACTAATTCTCCATACATTAGGTAACAGAAACTATTTCCAAATAATTTCAAACACTCAACACAATAAAAAACATAACGTTCAACATATTCGAAATAATATCCAAATATCCGTATTTTTAATCGCAAAATAAGAAAATGAGAACCGGTTATTCTAACTATCACAGTAGTTCCACCGTTAATAATTAGTTTAGTTTCTAAAAACCCTAATCATCGAATAGGTTGTCAACCGATATTCTACACACCTGTATCGTTCCACTAATGTCAATCAAACAAATGGGCGAGGTGTCGGTGAACGTGACTCAACAGGTGAAAAATCGAATACATCTTTGACACCCGATTTCGTAAAACGATATGCAAAATTGTTGAATAGCTGAACAGCCATAGGTTCGTCGCAGTGTCGTTACACCGGTGAAACTTCAGCCAGTCGACGCGTTCGATGCTCACAAACACGATCGTTCCCCGGTCTCAAGTAGCTCAAAACAATTGAGGCTCGCTTTTCAACGCGGCTCGGAGCAACGAACCGGGCTGCACAGAGCTGGCCATCGTTCAACTTAACCCTGGACACGCGCACGCACGTTTTTTTCCCCGAATTTCCATCGCCTTTTGCGATAAGAGAAACGAGCGTGCGTGTTCTACTAACTTCGATTTTCGGTTTCGAACGCTTTTTCTTTTTTGCAACGGACAATTAAGCTGATCGAGCGATTTCTCTGCTGGGAATCCTTCGATGGAATAATGTGGAATGTTAATATTCGATGAGATTTTCATGTGGGTAATTAGTTGATGTTAATGTTAAATTGTGAATTTTGATGTATATAATTATTTGATAATGTTGAATTAGTTTTCGATCTATATGAATATTTTACGTTTTATATTAATATTCAATTTGGTTTGGATATGTTGGAATATTTGATAATAATGTTCAATTAGTTTTTTTATGTATATGAATATTTTATATTAATATTCAATTAAGTTTTTAATCTATATGAATATTTGGTATTGATATTCAATTAGTTTGTGATGTATATTTGATGTTATTCAATTAGGTTCTTTATGTATATAATCATTTGTTAAATAATATTCAATATGATATTGATGGTACTAATAATATTAGAGTAATGGTAAATATATATATAAGTAATTTACGCTGGTGAATGTTTAATAATATTTCAGAATTTTAGCATAATTTTATGCAAGAACCTTATTAACTTGCTAATTAAGCGACTTGTAGACCGGGTATGTTTCATAGAAATATTTTTAGGTAAATATATTAAACAATTGGAAGTGAGTCAAAGATAAGGGAAAAATGATGAATATACTGGTCTTGGTTATTCAACAGGTTGAAGACTAGAAACTACAGCAGTCACCTATGTCCAGGTATACCAGTACAAGATTCCTATAAAATTTACGTTGAAAAAAGTAACAGTTCACCCCATAAAAATACAATTTCATTAACATCCTCTCCAATAATCAAGTTTCAAAATATTGCACTGGAATTGAACTTAACATGAACTTAATATTCCAAGAATCTGAAAAAACCTATCAACCTTAACTATCACATATCATCCCATAAAAATAAAAACGTCACTCAATCTACCAGTACAGTCTACCGGTTTCCAAAAACAAAAATCAATTTTTATCTCGACAAGAACAACTTTTCCAACCCCAAAATCTCCAATAAAATAAAATAATTAAACAGAAACTCATGTATCTCAAGAACAAATTTTCCCTAAGTCTCCAACAAACATACCAAAAAATCAAACTTCATCTCAACAAAAAATTTTCCCAGCCCCTAAGTCTCCAACAAAAAAACCAGATATACAAAATTTCGTGGTCCAAGATCACTGATAAACACTCGATATTAAACACAATAAAAAAACGAAAGAATTTCTTGGAGCTACTCGCGAAGAAAAGCAGCTCTGACCTTGGTTAGTTGAAATCCTCCCTTAATCTCGCACGGAGGACAGCTTCCACGTGAGTCGACTTCCGGTCACCGTTGCTCCTCGAAGTTGGCTTGAACACTGAAGAAAACGTTTCGTTGCCCGGTCCCGCTGTTTTTATCGGTGTTCACCTGCACGTCCTCGGGTACCGGCGAGTCATCATCGTCGGGCAATGGGAAAACTCGGGAACACCGTGTATACTACGTGAACCGAGAAGGCGGCGGCCGTTCAACGTTACGCGGTGAAATGCTGGATTCGAACTGAACGCGGCGAGGTTCGAGGCTCCCGCTGCTAGACACACGCGACTCTCGGCGTGTCCCTCCATTCCCTCTCGCCGGGGCACTCGCCAACCCTCCTCTTCCTCGCTTTTTCTTGCGCCTTCCGCGACCGCGAATTTCATTTTCACTCGCCATTTTTCGGCTTTTTCCTCTCGGCGAGCGACCGTAACTTGCCGAGCGATCGCTCGCGGATCGTGAACGGATGAATGTTCAAGAAGGTTTTTTCGGGGATTCGTTGCGTGAGAAAGTGTTAGGATGTTGAGGTTTTCGAGGATTTTGAGGATTTTTTAGAGCTTCGACAGTTTCGGGGGTTTTGGGGGTTTATTGGTCTTTGGGTGGTTCGGGGTTTTTAAAGGTTCGAGGCCTTTGAGACTTTCAAGATTTTTAATAGCTTTGAAGACTCAAGATTTTCGGGATTTTTAAAGACTTTCACAACCTTTGGAATTTTCAAGGTTCCGAAACCTTCGAAACTTCCAAGACTTCGAAAGACTTTCACAGGTTTTGGAACTTTCAAGGCTTTCGAAACCTTCAAAACTTCCAAGACTTTTAAAGTCTTTCAGAGCCTTTGGAACTTTCGAGACTTTCCAGACCTTCGAAACTTCCAAGACTTTCAAGATCTTCAAAACTTTCAGGACTTTCAAGTTTTTCAAGATTTTCAAGATTTTCGAGATTTTCGAGATTTTTGAAGACTTTCACACCCTTTGGAATTTTCAGAGCTTTCCGAACCTTTAAAACTTCCAAGACTTCTAAAAATTTTCACAGCTTTTGAAACTTCCAAGACTTTCAAGATCTCCAAATCTTTCGAGACTCGCGAGAATTCAAAACTTCCCAGTCAATCCTCCGCGTCGCAATCTCGATATCCCAAATCTGCAACAAAGAGTTCCTTTCTAAATCATCAATTCTACTTCCTTCTTAAACAAGAAACATATTCCTTTCTAAAAATTACCAGCACGTGAATCCATACTCTGCGTGTAAATCTTGAAATCTGAAAAATCATCTTCTGCCAGCTCATTCCGGAAAATCAGATAAAAACGGTTCGATCCGCTTCTCTTGTTAATTCTTTTCACTCGCAGGCCTTTTGTTTCCGAAGAATCGGCTATGAATAAATACGAGATTAACTTCATGACGGGCAATTTCGTCTGAGAGGAGAATAAAGGGGGAACGCTGCGGTATTATCGCGAAATGGCATTACTAGGAAACGAATGTGGGTACGTGAAAGGAATCAATTCGCGGATCTCGGAGCGGACGGACGAATGTAACGCGCAGCATCCACGCTAGACGGAAGTAATGAACGTCGCTGCGCTTATTTAGTTTGATACTTCCTTCCCAGCTTGCATACGTTTGCACAAGAGCGCGCGGTGACTTTCTACGCACGCTGAAATGTATTTATCGCCGGCATTCCGTGGGTTTTAGGAACTGTGCCACTGACGAGTAATTGCTTGTTATGTAAATTCACCGTTTTTAGCGACCGGGATCTTGAAATTGTGTCGAGAAAGATGTGGTTGTGTACAGTAGTGTGTTTACTAGTAATATAATAATAATTATTATTATAAATTGTAATAATAATGTATAATAATAATAATAGTAATAGTAATAATAATAATAAGATCGTTCCACGCGAAACAAGATTTTTCCAACACCTTTACGTTTTCCAGTATTCTTTGAATTTATCAACGCTCTCATTTTGTCAGAGATAAAATGTAAAAATCGGAAAATACCGAGGAATGTTAATATTCTAAATGTTAAGATATTAATGTTCTTACACTGAATATATTAATATAATATTTAAGAACAACAGCAGAATTGCAATCTCGAATGACGAGTACTTTCATTCAATAAAGTCCCCGAATAATGGAAGAAAAGCATGTCAGCGTCGGCCATTTTGTGTTCCTGCGCTGCTAGTATTAACGTTCCGTTGTTTCGCAGCGTGCTATTAACTCCAGAACAGTCCCAGACGATGGAAAATGGCACGGCGAGGAACAAAAGTCACGGAGAGACCGATTCTCCGCGGACAAAGCGGGAAAACCGGGCCCGAAAGAATGGCGGGCCGCAATTTCGCGGCGGCTTGTCACGAAGGTCGCGTTCCGAAACGCGATCGAGTTAAAATAAACAACGAGACAATATCGTAGCTTTTCCGCTCGACGATAATCGCGTGAATTCAGCATCGCTATTATCTCGCTTCCGCGATTTGAAGCGTCAAATAAAAATGTCACTGTTTACGTATTGTACGGACGGTGCCATTGTTTCTCAACACAAGGTTCGCGGAACGCGTGAATTTGACGCATACGGAATTTTATGAATTATTGGATAATTATTTAAATTTGGCTAATGTTGTTTGGGCGAGATTCAGACTTTTCGACAATTTCAACGACCCACAATGATTTGATCGAATAAATTCGAGTATCCCGTATGATAGAAAAATTCTAATTATACCTCTTTATTTAATGTTAAATAACCTTTTATTATACGTCAATAGAATCGTCTGAGTATCTAGTATTCTACCGTGAGTAGAAAACTATAATGTATCATTGAAAAAGATTAATTTGCAGCTATGAGAGATCATTTGTAGAATCTTCCCTTCCATTTATCACGACACAACCGTGCTAAATAAATTATTTTCACATTCCTGGAAGTATCGGGAACATTCCAGGTAGCCGAAATTACTGGTCCACCCCATGAACATCCCATTTTTCACAACATCCGAACCTTATCTCCCATCGCACCAATCATCCATCTCGATAACCCCTGACGTCACCGCCGAACATAATCCCACGACACGTTATCGCGCTCTATTCAAGCACTGTTTCAATTCAATATCTCGAAATTAATCATTGTCCTCGCGACCAATGCAAGAAACGGAATATACACACTGTCGTCCATAATTATTCGAACATTCCAATCAGTCACGGAATATCAAAATTATGATGGCAACTAATTAAATTCATTATCTAGATTAAACTCATCTAATTCCTCGCAATCGTATTAATTTCATATACAAACGGAGTTTATGTTTTCCAATTTTATTCTCGTTTAGTCTACATAAATTGTTTCAACAATAAACGGTTTAATTCTTCAACTCTCATTTATATCTAATAATGTTACATTTCCATTACTTACGTATTACATAAAAATAAGTAGAATAACAAATATCTAATTTCAAAGAATGCTTTACCATCGACCCCCAAATTTTCTGAAACCAGTTCACAAAGTGTTCCATCCCTATCATCCATTGACGATGAAGTTCTAATGCAGAACTCGACTCTTCGTGACGTTTTCTCGTTACAGTGCCAGTAACGAAAAAATAATTCCAGGTTGTCTACCGAAGCTGCGCCGAAAGCAGGAAAATGGACCGATTCTGGGAAGCCAGCAGGTGTCAGAGATCATATCGGTGGTCCAGATGAATCGACGTGTTCCTGGCTACCTGAGCAGGTAAGCATTTAACAGGGGGTGCAGCTGAAGCTGTAGAAGAACCCGTGAAAACTCGAGCGTGATTTTCTCGTGGCTGTAGGGAAGAAGATGGGTGGGGCTGCAGATGAAAATATGCGGCTCCGCGGCCCTTTGATCTAGTTCTCGAAAAGCTGGCAATCAAGCCGGCACTCGGCGGACGCCTAGGGGCGAGCTAGAGTCTCATGGACGTGCCAATTTGCTTTCATTTCCTTTCATCTTTTGCCTCAAGTTTCACTGATTCCGGCAAAAGTGCGCGTCCGTTGATTGCGATCTGGACGCCCGGCGACCCGGTCGCCGTTGTTCGTGGCCTTCGGGATGATGGTTTTGAATTATTACGGGAACGGGGATTTTTAGGTTAAATTTGCGAGGGATACGGGGATCGAGGAACATGGCGGAATGGGGTGGTTTTGGTTTTGTGATTTTAATGGCGGACTGCGGACGAGTGTCGACGTTTCGGCGAGATGAAAGTTTCGTATTTGGAAGATGTAGACAGATTTAGTTAGTCGAACAGCAAGAGATACATGGTTTCCTTTTTTATGTTAATTAAGGTTACTGAGGGTTTTGTATATTTCAAAGAATCTTCGTCCGCGAAGGTTTAATGGCGAATTGCGGAGGAATTGTAAGTTTGTTGGAAGTTATGGAAAGGAGAGTGCAAAAGTTCTTGGAAATTCAGGGAGGTCGTACAAGTTTCTTGTAAATTGGGAAATTGTAAATATTCCTTGTAAATTGCCAGGTAGTGTGAAAGTTTCTTGTAAATTGTGAGAAGTCTCAAGGATTTTTAATTTACATATGTTAAATAATATAGGTACAAATTGAAATATTTAACAACAGTCGCTATGATTTATCCATTTCTTCATTTATCACTGTTTATGAATCTCGACATCATACGATACATATTGCATCATATATCACTCACATCGCATGATCGCATGATACGTATAAAATTCAATGATTCCCTACTAAAACCATACAATAAAAACTATAACACACATAACATAACCACCATCGACATCGAAAATCGACGTCGTTCCCTGTTCCAACGCGATAATTACAAGTCTGCTCGTAAAATCTTCAATTTCCCCGCAATTTAGATCAACAGTGTATCTCAGGAGCGAGACGAAATAAATAAAGTATTACGAAATCGACTAGAAATCACCGATCATCAACCAAGTCCGAGACGTACTACGAAACCGCAACTTTCTCTGGCTCTCGGACACAATGATTTTTCTCGAGCATCCACACGTCGCAGACAGAGTCGGGCAAAAGTTAGTCAAAACTTAATCGTCAATTCGCTAATAACGGGTAATCAAAATAATGTTCACAGGCAATAACAAATTGGCTTCACTCAGTAAAATAAAAAACATAACTCGCCTTGCTATCGATCGAATTTCTAAGTTCAAGTAGGAAACTACGAATAATCCGTATTTAAATAACAAATAAAAGTTGCCCACGTGAATAACGAACAACTCGAACAATAAATAATCAAATAAACGTTAATCATTTATTACTTATTGTTATTGAAATAAAGTTTCATTCGAATAATACCCAAAAATGCGTCTAGCGACGTTGATGACTGGAAATGTGTTTCGTTATTTTTGCACAAAAGTCGAAGAACTTCTGATAGAATGAAAATAGAACGAGCAACGGTTAATTATTTATTGTTACTCGAGTATGTTACTGTTATTTAAATAACGCCCGACATTGGTCGCGGTAGTAGCGCGAATCAATTACAAAATGGCCGGCCGCGGGTGTAAGAAGATGGACGATCGCGATGAACCGAGTCGATCCTTGACCGACCATTTCACAAGATAAAGCCGCACGATGCGCGTTCGCATAAGTAGAACGCTATTAAATACAATTAAACGCGGCGCCGATTGCTGCAACGATGGCAATGATCTTGCCAAGGCTGCAAGATCAAGCGCGATCGTCGTTGATTACGTTCGGTGACGTTATGGACTGATGTTACGGGTCAAGAAGATTTTCGCGTTCACTATTTTTCACGCAACAATAATAACGATAACAATAGAAAACAATGCTAATGCCTGAACTTACATTTACAATACAAAAATACTTTAACCACAGTTATAAAGTTTTGTAATAGATATCAAAATGATTCCTTAAATTCGCTGCAATCTTCAAAAATCCTGATAACTGATTTCAATGTATATAGAATATAATTCATTGAATAAATAACATTTGTTTATTGATAAGTTCGTGTACCTATGAAATTAATGGACTCATCCGAAAGTTGGAGAAGGTATAATAATTTAAGGTAAATGATGTAACTTTAACTTGCAAATAATTAGAAATGCAGTATTTTCAATTATAGGATCTAATCATTGTTCGAGGCGTTGATCGAAGATTTGTGCAATCGTGCTATCGTTTCCGGTGTTCCACAGGATCTTATCGTTTCCAGAGCGGCGGCGAATGATTTGAAAAATGGGAGGCAGCTAGCAAGATGATTGTAACTGATATTATAATTGCGAAATTTTTTTAAGCGCGACCGGTTACTTGGACTATCCTAGACCTCAATAGGCCGACAATTAACGAGAGTATATCTCGTTTGTTTACGCCTGATCTACATACGACTTTCCGTTCGACGCGTTTTACCTCTTACTTTCCAATGTCCGATTCGTTTAACTGGTCGACCGACGCTTGCAAAAATCTTAAGGAATCGACGTAATTTATTTAATGAAACGGGAAATGGAAAGTTGCAGCTTATCACGGTCATTATTCTTTTTACCCCCTTCTCACCATCGGCGTCGCAGCGATTCTAACGTGAGAATTACCTTTTAACGCTTGCGGCTCTTCAGATTCTTTCTTATCATCTTCCACTAACTGGTTGTCTTGTAATATTAAAATTGACCAATCAAGTTAATGTTACTCATAATGGTTAAATGGAAACGTTTGAAGAAGGGGGATTTTATTTGGCTGTTTGACGTAAATATGGAGTGCCGTTTTTGTGCTATGAATAAAATTCAATCTAGTTAATATTAATCGTAGTGGGTAAATTCAAACGTTTGACAAACGGGGATATTATTTAATTGTTTGAAGTAAATATAGCCATTTTTGTATTATCAATAGTTAATGTTTAAAGTAAACGAAGTAAAATTATTAGAGTTTGGAATAATATATTCATTTGCGCAGTAATTCTCTTTAAACGATAGTTCAAAAAGTAAATTAAGAGATCATCTATTAATCATTCATCTTGAACAGTCTTCCTTACATTTAACCCTAGAAAACTTAGCAACCCTCTTTAATCACAGAATATGAAGAAAATATCATCCCCTCGCCAAGCACACCTATAAATAAACTTACTCAACACTTCAACACCACCATCTAAGAATTTCACTCCCACAAAGACATCGCTCCTCGAACAACCAAAAATCAAACTAAAAAATCGGAATGAACTCTTCAGACCAGCCCCAAATTCCAAAAAGGACTATCAAACTTACCTATCACTAACATCCAAAAGCTTCACCTCAATACAGACAAGTTTCAAGAAAAAGAGAACACCACAAAATGGCTACGTCTTAAGACAAGTTTCCATAGTCTCTTCGGGGTTGATTCCACGGAGCACCGGACCAACGCGCGACGGCCATTTTTCCTCCAGCCGGTTCCCGTCGGCCGTTGCGTTGGTCTCGGTGTCTAATCAATTGCTGAAACCGTTTTCTTTTTCGGCCGGTCACAAAGCGGCCCCGACGGGACAGCGCGAGGGAACGGATGTCGACGTCACCATTGCGCTCCGCCAGGAGTCCCCGTGCACACGTGCGCACACGCGCACACAAGAAGCCGGCCGTGGTACCTACACACCTATACAAGCGGCGCGGGCTTGTGTATCTAACCGTAAATATATTCCGTTTAAGGCTGATGGCTAGATTGTCCGTAGTTGACTACGGTTAGTCTCGGGCTCTCATATCAGGCCAGTTAGCGCGAGTTACAACGCCGCTGTACCTCGGCCGGGCCTCGTGGAACCGTAATCAGACCCGTCTACGTCATCTGCCGACTGATTGCCAATTCAACGCCCCCGCGACACCGTAGGTGGATCTTCGGGGCGAAGACGCCGCGAGAAGGCTGCTTTAGGTCTCGGTTGATCCTCTAACTCAGCAGCTTGGCCCATCAGACCTTATTTCCTTGGATGAGGGTGATGTCAGTTGTAGAGGTTGTTTTTTTAGGACCTCATCATCCCCTAAGTTGAAGGATTATTCTAATAAACAAGTCTTGCGTCTCTTACTCAGCATCTTTGCCTATGAAAGCTCATTTTCTTGGGTGAGGCTGATATCAGTTGTGAAGACTGCTTTTTTTAGCACCCTATTATCCCCTAAATCGAAGAGAGGCTGCTTTAGGTCTCAGTTGATCCTCTATCTTAGTATCTTTACCCATGAAACCTTATTTCCTTGGATGAGGCGGATGTCAGTTGGAAAGGTTGTTTTTTTTAGCACCCTATCATCCCCTAAATCGAAGAATTATTCTAATGAACAAGTCTTGTGTCTGTTACTGATCAGTTTTTACTATGACAATTTATTTTTTTGGATAAGACTGAAGTCTGTTACTAAAACTGTTTCTTCTTAGCACCCTATCATCCCCTAAATCGAAAAGAGGTTGCTGTAGGTCTCGGTTGATCCTCTAATTTAACAGCTTTGCCCATGAAACCTTATTTCCTTGGATGTGGCCGATATCAGTTGTGAAGACTGCTTTTTTAGCACCCTATCATCCCCTAAATCGAAGACAGGTTGTTTTAGGTCTCGGTTGATCCTCTAACATAGCAGCTTTGCCCATGAGACCTTATTTTCTTGGATAAGGTTGAAGCCAGTTGCAGAGATCGCTTTCGTTGGCATCCTATCATCCCCTAAGTCGAAGAGAGACGAGCTACTTTCGGTCGTCGTTGATCCTCTTACTAAGCACCTTTGCCCGTGAGACCTTATTTTCTTGGATAAGATTGAAGCCAGTTGTAGAGACTGTTTTTTAGTACTTCATCATCCCCTAAGTTAAAGACTCACTCCAACAAACAAATCCCCTTGCTACTCATCTCAAGATCGTAAATTACACTGTTACAATATTTCTTGACAAGCAGTTAACCAGCAATTTTTCCTTAGCACTCTGTCATCCCCTAAATCAAAGGACTCATCTCAAGTATAACTAAAATTACAAATTTCTATTAAAAAAATAAACATTGAAGTCAATCTTCGACAATCTTTTCAAACAAGTAATTACTCCGAAGACATTTGTAACATCGAAGGTACATGAAAAGCATTTACAAAAACGTCAAATGCGTTCATCAGATTTCTTAAAGAAAATCGCACAAAGACTCTGAGAATTACTCTGATCCTCTTATCCTTGAACCAATGTTCTTTTTTATCTGTTCCGTCGGATCTTGTGTATGTACTTCTCTTGAACACCGGATGGAGAGAACGACGTCCATTATCTCGGCCCATTTTGCGAATTCATGGTTCGACGGTGGGTAGTCCTTCACAGCCGCGCGAGACCCTGGAGCCGCGATAGTTAGGGACGTGATGCGGATCTTGCGCGCGTTTCGAGCATCGGGTGAAATCAGAACACGTCGAGGATGGGTAAGACAAGATTCACAGGCATGCCCGAAATCGGAAATAGATACGGCAGCGCCTGCGCTCCTAAGTCACCTACTTTTACCCCCTTTAACGGGTAGACAACTGCGTTTGACAAACATTCACCCGTCGGACGCAATGCGAACGATATTAATACCCTGACACAACTCTTTCTAATCCAAGCAAGCTTGCATATTCCCCGTCAACAATACTGAATTCAACAATAATCTCGAATCTTCCAATTACCGTCCCATTTAACCAAATCCATCGGTCTAATTAACAAACTACACGCATTAAGTACAATCTAAAATTAAGATTTCAATGCAGAAATATTAAATACAACTCTTTCCCCATGTTCGCATTATTCTTATCAACAATACTGAATTCAGCAATAATCTCGAATCCCCCAATTACCTTCCTATTTACTCAAACCCATCAACCTAATTAACAAACTACATGTATTAAATACAATCCGGAATTAACCCGTTACTCGGCTTATTGCACTCGACAATATTTTCCAGTATAAACATTCATTATTTTCTAACGGAATATTAACAATACTATTTGGAACTTGTATGAAGAAACATCTTGCATAAATTCAGGGGCAGAATTGTTTTGTTTCTGTTCCGTGTACTACTATGCATTCTTTCATGTTGAATTTTCAATTTTATCATTTTGCTATGTTGAATCAAATGACGATTGAGTCATCTCAGTAAAAAAGATTTTCACTGGAAATATTCAACATTTTCCGACGAGATACAGAGGACATTGTTTGAAATTAATTTAACGATAATTCACAGATAAATTAAACAACAGAGCTATTTTATTTAAATATTTCACACAGTAATACAAAGTTTCATTTAAAATACTAAATATTCAACTTCATAGTTCTGCTGTATCAAATCAAGTGATGACTGAGAGTCACCTCTCAATTTCATTTATCACATGAAATCAAACAGTGAATGAGAGTCATTTCTCGAGTGCAAGTTAACTTGGCCTATGATTTCTTTCTCACCTCTGATCGATACGACTACTTTATCATTAAAAATCCATTGGAAAACGAGAAAAATTCTAAACATACATTACACCTATATTTCCTCTTAACTATAACAATTGATTACAGAGGAACAATATTTAAATTCGAATGAACCGAGTAACATATACATTCATTGAATCATCTCGAAAATCTTCGCAAATCTCGTTGTTACAGGACAAAGGGTTGAAACATCCCCTCAACATGGAGACTCCTAAAAAAGCTAAAAACGGACAAGACGTCTCCATCCTCTTCAGCGAGCGTCTCCATGTGCAAGGTCATCATTACCAAAGGGAACAATCAATGACGATTCCGTCGGGCTCGTCAAATGTCGCGCACTTTCGCCGTCTGGAATTAACTTCTTCAGCATCGGATCGAAATGGATTTAAAACAGAGGGCAGGCCAATAGAAAGACGGGCGCAGTACGCATGCGGGCTCCGATAACCTACTCCTGTCGCAAGGAACGCGGCTTATCTGTCCGTAGTCGTGGAAAAATGTTCGATTAGGTCTCCGCTTTTCCGCGTCCATTCCGTTCGCGCGTGAAGTGTTGTCCTCCGAGGCCTCGCTGAACAGTGAACGAGAGATGTCCTCCGAAACCTGCTGCGACCACGACCATATGCCGTCTCGTTGCTACCGTTCACCTGAAACGTAGACTGGTAAACATGAAGAGCACAACGGTGACCATCGAGAGAGAACCCCATCGATGTCCCGACTGAGGTCGCGACCTAACCAAAAGAGTCCACGAACTTAGCACAACGAACGCCATGGAAAGTACTCCTACGACATATCCCTAAAATCAATCCGTAAGCTGGCGAACGGTTTCCTGTCACACCTGGCCGAACCGTTCAACGAACTTGCCACATCCGGTCGAGCGACAACGATCTCCATGGGTAATCGGAGTCATCGCTGGTTCCGTACCTGAAAAGAGTCACGGGGAAAGTAGCCGTTGACAGTGGAGAGTATCATGTCAAGAGACAAGCGAAAGACAGCGCCCTACGACATCTTCTGGTGCCAGCCGGTGTCCAACGGTCCGCCGGAAGTCGAGCGTTCTACCCGCGTGTTTCTCGGCTTTTCAAAGGACACGGTGCAGAGGCTGTGCGGCAGGGTGGCTGGCGGGGGAGGATGCATCCTGGAGAGGCACCGTTGAACCGAGTTTGTTCTGGTCATCGTCATCGAGGTCTTGGCTCGGGCCGGAATTCGACGTTGCAAAATGTTGGCCGAAATGGTTCGACTGTCTTACCAGCACCGGGCATTTTACTGCTACGTGATCCTCAGCGTCTGGATCTTCCTCCTCGTTGCTGGTAATCCGGAATTAGGATCCTTTGCCTTGTCGCGTGCTACCACGGAATTGGCTGCGAATCGCTTGGGGTTGATTTTTAACGCTGGAACTACCGAGCACTTGATGTCTTTTGAGCATTTCTTTGTGAAAGCTGTAATTGGGAATTAAGATATCAGTTGGCTTATGTTTCAGTCTAGGTATTGCTAGATCAGCTTCTTTAGTTGTTTCTTAAAGTACCTGCACCTTTGCAGTAATTCGGAAAGAAACTGGGAATTGGTCATTTTCACCCATCTGGTAGTTCTAGTGTTGAATTGTAGTACGTTGACTGGCATGGTACCGGTGACCGGAGCTAAATTGTTTGAAATCATTTGCGATAAGGAAATTGATGTTGAATGAAAGTATTTAGTAACAAGTAACTAGATAACAGACTAGTAACTGGATAAATATTGTACGAAACAGAATTCTCGTGGCATTTGGAATATTATTTTATTTTGTTTGTTTCGATTTTGGTTAGATTTGTGCACCCCCTAGGTAGCTGCATGTGTGCGTTCATATTGAAGGAAATGTCGGTTTTCCAATTGTTTATGAATTAGCCGACACCTGGGAACGGTTTGTAATGTATTCTGAGGTTTATAATGTATTCGGAGCACTGCTTTATCGTAACGTAAACGGCGAACGGTAAACACACGCGACAATGAGATTAACTCGCGTACACGAGTTCACGTTATCGGCTTCGTTCGCCAGCTGTAAGCCGCACACGTAAACACGGCCGTGGGACCATTTGAAGCCTTATCTTTTTCTTTTGTTGTGATTTGTTTCGATTGGGATTCATCGCATGAGTAGTAAAAATATAAAATGATATAGGGTATGTTACTGAGATGGCAGAAATGGTTTCGGTGTATGTTATGTAATATAATTTATGTGATTATTTCAAGGTCAAACATTTTTTAGAATCTTTTGTTGGATAGAAAGGATTTAGTATTATTTATAGACACCTGCATGCTTATGGCTTCTGGAACTTTGTACTATGCTGTGTCTAAATCCTGATTAATGGTATAAAATGTAAGAAGTAATATTGTGTATTCTGAATTCTATAGGTATGTACAAATACATTGGCATAGACGAGAAGAGTTCTATGCAAACAAGAGTCCTGGGGAATGACATTTCTGTTAGAGAATTTCCTAGAAATTTGAAAGCTGATGTGAAAACCAAAAAGATATTTCGGTTTTGCAATCCACCTAATGAAATTGTTGCAGAAACAGAAGGTACTGACAGTGTTTAATAGTAATAGTTATTAGTTCAGTAGTTGTTTTATTGTACTGTTATTCTTTACCCAGGAAAATTGGATGGAAATCTAACGTTAGGTGGTATTTTGGTATTTATAAGGCATGGAGACAGGGGCCCACTGGCTCACATTCGAAACATAAGCATAGTAAACTGTGGTGGGGACTTTAGTTCTACTCCTGAATTAGAAAATGTCTACCAGAATTATGTGAACTTCCTGCAAAACATTTCAAGCTACTCTAGAACGGCATGGGCACAATTCTTAGGACCCTTCCATGGTTTCCCCATGCTGCCCGCCAACTCCAAAGACTGTAGAATTGGGCAGCTGACAACTCTAGGTGTAACGCAACTCCTAAAAACTGGAATTGTGCTTAGAAATGCGTACTACCATAAACTTAATCTGGGGAACAGTACTATATCCAGCAGAGACATTGTTGTATACAGCACCAGATATCGAAGGACAGTTCAAAGTGCAGTTGCTCTGTTATACGCCCTCCTGGAAACTGACGGTTTCCAGAATCTTGCCAAAATCAGTATGCAAGAGAGCCAAAGTTATGCATTCTGCAACACAGACTGTGCGTGTCCAGCTGCTGAAAAGTTCTTCAAGCAGCATGTGAAGGTAACGCATTCAAACAATTTTGAAGTCTCCAGTTCCTCTATTTCCATGCCTAACAAGGAAAACTCTTACAGGAGATGTCTGACCACTTAAAATCCCATCCAGCAGTGGCAGAATTGATAAGGCAGGCATCCAGCGCAGTGTTCGAAATCCCAGATCAGGCCCAGACCACAGATCCTAACACATTGAAAGATGCATTATTAACCTACGTCTGCCATGGAGCTTCTCTACCTTGCGTAGACTATGACACGCAGAGGGTCTGTGTCAAAACGGAGCATGTGACAGGCCTATTCGCATACAGTGAATGGGAGTCAAAGCAAGTCGCAAAAAGTAGTAATCGTAGAAAGTATGGTTTACTGAGGGCATATGGACTCCTCCGGAACATAGTGTCGTACATGTTGCGCATTATATCAGAGGCGAAACCAAAAATAGTGTTGTACTCGGGACACGACAAGACCCTGGAGTACCTGGCAACCGCCCTCGGCATCTTCTCCGATAAACTGACCATGCCTCATTACGCTTCTCGTTTCGTAATCGAGGTATACCGCATCAATTCTAGAAACGAGAACCACGTGGCCAGTGACTTTTACTTCCGTGTCATCGTAAATGGCAAAGACTACACGCAGAAGATACCGTTCTGTAAAAACGCGAATTTCTATAGCGCCAGTTACATGGAACGGTCCGACGTCGAGAGGATCCGCAGAGATTCAAGATTGTGCCCGATAGAGACCATCATCCGTCAGCTGCACGACGATTACTTTGGCTCGTTCAACGCGACGAACTTCAAAGACGCTTGCAGCAGTCGCAAACGTGGATAGTCTGAGCAGGGGAAAATCTACGTTACAATTGACTTTTCCGGACGAGGCCAATACCGATATGGCAGCCGTCGATCCACAACGTTACAATTAGTTCGCTCGGGAAACCCCCTTTTTCAGGACCCTGGCACAAATTACAACGTAGAAGCGTTTCTACACTTTTCAATTTTAAATGTATGCACTAATTGGAACACAGGATGTTTAAATATACAGGGTTGTCCCATTATGATCTTTTTATACAATTGTTTCTCGGATTGTTGAATTGAACAATTAAAATAGAGATTTTGAAACGTCTTTGTTGTGAAAATAAAATTGTAAAGTGAAGTGAGAATTACTTTAAAATTGTTTTTTTTTCGACAAAGAATGGTTCAAAAGAGAATCGTAATGGGACATCCGGCGTATTCAAATCGACGCGTTCGAACGTGTCGCGATCCTTGCGTTGAACATTCGTTTTTCTTGTAGCTGAATAATTTATTTAACGGTCCTCTGTTCTTAGGGGACACGAAGCGCGGTATTTAATGGTATTTCTCAAGTTCTTCCGAATCTTGATCTGGAATTTCGAATTCTTGCGACCTCGAACGGAACAAGTAGTAAGTTTTAACGTTCTATGATATTTTACGAAGAAAGTATTAAGAGTTTCTGTGAGATTTCTTATAATTAGACTGCGGGTATTTATGCAGGCATGATTTGTCGACTGATTTACAGGAACCGGTGTTAAAGAGGAATTTATATACTCTATCAAGGGTTCTATTGAAATTTAAATTTCAAAAATAAGTTGAGCATCGAATCATATCGGATTTTTAAGGTACGCTGTGAACAAAGTAAAATCTGCAGTCTAACTATAATAAACGATTCGTAAGTGTAGTTTCCGAATACTATAAAATCGACACTTTGCTACGAACATTTCGAAGTAACGAAGTAATGAAACCAAAAAACGATAGTAACGAGTTAATATTTAAAAATATATAAGATTTGCACTGTTTTAGACTGTAATTATAAACGAATAACAAAAGAGAAGAAGCCTTATTCTTAGGTTACGTTTATCAAAATCGAACGTAGCTTTAAATACATATATTGATGATATATATATATATATATATAATATACAAGGTGTCCAAAAATCACGCGGTACAATCTGAGAGCGTACGTCATTCTTCAGGTTGCGTCGAGTGTTTTACGACAGCCATTACGGAAGCTAGATGATTGCCATATATTTTATCACTCACCTTATTGTAAATATGTAAATAACATCGAACTTCTATGAGCGATGATCACGTTCGACCTTTTTTTTCAAGCATCACTTAACAGCAACAAGAAATCTAATTAATTAGACAGTGTTTAAGAGAATGTACAAGAAACAATAGAGTCCTGTATAACTTGCTATTCCTGTAACCGTTGATTAGTATTATTTGAGACTTAACGGACTTCCTTTCCAGTGTTGAAGTAATTCTGAATTATGTATATGATAACAGGATTCAAAATCCTCATCGACAATGACCACTATTTTGAATCGCTGTTAAACACCTATCAATCAGTGGCAAAAAAGAAAAAAAAGGAGATATTGCACATTTCAAATAGTATTGCAACTGATTCTAATTGTGATCGTATTTATTAAAAAAGAAAAATACACAAGGCAACGAGCGTTGTACGTGTCATTGAACTGACATAGGATGATACTCTTGTTTCCCCTTTTTTGTTTTTGTTAAAATATACGAACAATTTCAAACGATACGAATTATTGATTATCCATCTTTCACTGGTTTTTTATAAAAAGTAATTGCATAGAGTTTATTCACGATATAAAAACTTACAGTCCATTAATAAATAAATACTAGACAATTATTATAGTTGACAAGGCACAGGTTCACATCCTTAACAGGAGTAACAGAGTACAATTAAAAATAAAATCTATCGTAACTTTGGTAAAACATGATATATGAGCACAGTTATTTAACACTATAGTTCTCGTTCTCGTCCGAGCCGTTCGGATTTATAGTGCCAACCTTACTAGCACACGGATGCAGTAAATCAGTGAGAAGATTTAACGCGTGTTCAACAATCGTAGTCACTATATGCTACATTCCTTATTTACACTCCGTAAGAAAAATACATGTCCCGAACGATCGTGAACCAACAATGTTCCCCAATTGAAATGTCCGTTGACTGTCGTTACATCGTTCAGTGGTACAAATGAAAACGGGGATAATTCCATGCGAATCGGCACCGCCGCATGCGAAAAACAACGTGATATTTTAATCACAGTCTCAGAGTACGTTTTGTTCATGCTTGTCTCTTCATGCTTAGAAGACTTAAACGATTAAAACGTTACGAACGAACGAGTCTAACGATTTCCAGACTTAGCCATCGCTAGACCCAATGTTTGTTGAATATTCCTAAATCGTTGACAATACTGTTCAAGCGCGAATCCTTCAAAATTGCCGTCCTCGCTGGAAGAAAACGAAAAGAGTATAACAAAGTATGTCAAAATGAAAATCCCACCTTGAATTAAATTGATATGCGAATAAATCTGCTCACTTGACGCTAGGTCTTTCTCGAACAGGTGGTGAATGGTTCATGACAATCTTTTGTACTGGCGTGTACGCCTGATCCGCATTCCGCAGCAACGTCGTGACTCCTATCCGTCTACCGATACTCCACCTCACGATCAACCATTTCATTCGATGAATACTAATAAGGACTAGAGCTGCACTCCTGAAACGTACCCTCGGTGACATCTTCTTATGGCGGCCCGCGGTAACGTAAGATCGTTGTTCACTGGTTAAATGTGCGAGGAACGCTAACGTGTTTTCCACTGAGATCTCATAGCCACCCACTACCTTCAGCAGGTAACGCTTCTGGTACGTTAAAGCCTTGCGTCTACTGTCTGCTCGCATATACTTCCCATACAAGTGTAACAACTGTACAACAGAATTATTAATTTAGAATAATTCAACATCTCCACTTGCTTCCCCTATATGTTATGAAATATAAAATTACTTTGTCTGCCTGATCTCCACCCATTGCTGCGTTTACATCATGCGATTCAGTGTAACGCTTCACGCGTGTTTCAAGTAATTTCACACGTTGACTAAGCTGCTCCTTATCTTCCAGTGCCTTCAGGAGCTTCTCTTGAAGCGTACTCTTCTCATTCAGATACTTTTTATAGCCATCACTGAGATCCTATAGAATAAAACACTGGATATTAAATAGGAACAAGACCCATAAGCAAGATGGCGTAGTTAGTTTAGTTCTAGGAACCTAACCCTACTTTTTAAACAAGTACCTTCTTAATTTTCTGTAGCATTTTGGTAGGTTGATTCTTATCCCCAGCGTATCTGCTAGTCAATTCTTTTGTAAACTCCAATTCCCTTTCCGTGGATAGCCTCAAATCCTGTTGCAACTCTGCAATTGTATCCCTTAACTTCTTTTCCTCATCTTTAGCTGCAAATAATTTCTTAAGCAGATTGGTTTCTCTCTCTTTCAAAGCTTCCAAGGTTTCAGCTAATTTCATTTCGCGTTCCAGGGACTCCGTCAGTTCTCTCTTCGACTGCTTCATGTCAGCTTCTAAATCCACCTGTCCCATAAATAATTTCATTACATTGTTACATAAGGATTCAAACTTTTATTTTAAAGCCAGGGTATGCATACTAACCATGACTTCCCTCGCATTATTGATCTCCCTCCTCAATCCCTTAAGCTCATTATGCTCGTCAGTGCTTTGCTCCTGTCTCCTGCTTTCCGCGTCAGACATAGTTTTAATCCTTTTCTGAAGCCACTCGCACTCCTCCTCTCGTGATTTCAATTCATCTTTGGTACGGCTGAGATCCATTTGCAACTGGTCCTTAATCCCTTTGACGAGGGCAAGGCTACTTATCAATTTTTCTTTCTCCTCCACCTCCACCTCTAATTGCTTCTGCAATCGGTTCTTCTCCGTTTGCAACTTCCTTAAAGTATCCTTTAATTCTGCCCCGTTACGCTCCTCCTTCTCGAAACTTTCCATCAGCGACAAATACTTTTTCCTCTCGGTTTCCAGGAGGTCCGCTAGCTTTGGTAATTCGTCCGACTTCTGAGACTGTACGTGCTCCTTCATCAGACTCAACTGTATCTCCAGGCTTTTGTGTTCTTGCCGTAATACTGAAAGATCATTGCGTAACTTCGCTTCATTGTCCAGAGAAGTCTTTAGCTTATTCTGAAGAAACTCGATCAACTCTGAGTCCTGCAAATGACCCGACTGCATAGACCTATGCTCCTTCTCAATTTGAATCTTCAAACTCCTAACCAAGTTCTTCTCAGAGAACAATTCTTCATTGAGCTTCGCGACTTTCTTACATTCCTCTGTTAAGTCTGACTTCAGTTGGAAAATCCGGCTTTCGTACTCGGCGATCTGACACTTAAGCATTCCCCTTTCAATCTCCAAATCGTCCTTTAACTTCTTTAGTTTGTCGTTGATCCTGTTCGCCTGACTTAATTGTAATTTTAATTCACTATTTCTTTGAGCTCCCTCTTGGTACTCCCTGTACTGCATTTCATTCTCCACTTTACAAGGTCGTTCCTCCTGGTCGCTCTCAATGGCATTCATAATTTGTCTGTCCAGGTGAGCCGATAGATTCAGCTCTCTTTGTACCATGTCTTCAATATCAGTGTCATCCTGTGACCGTTGCGCGGCCAACTTTAAATCGCACAGTTCCTTGCTCAGTTTATCCACCGTGTTCGTCAATTCAGCGTTCACTTTTTGTTCTTCCTTCAACTTCTTCCTCAACTCCACCACATTACCGGATTCCTTCATCTTGTTCTGTATGGTTTCCAAAGCTCTGTGCAAGCTCTTGCTGTCATCGCTCATCTGTCGTATAACCTTGTCCTTCTCCTTCAAATATTCCTGCAGATGATGGATCTCTTCGTCTTTTTCATTGGAAGGTGAAGACGTTCCCGAGAAACTGGTACGTCTGACCATCTCTTCCAATCGTCTGATTGTCTGGTCCCTATGGTTTAGACCCTCCGTCAACCTCTGGATCTCGTTTTGACACTCAACGATTTCTTGCTTCAACAATTCATTTTTGGTTCTGAGTTCATGCAACTGTTTATCCTTCTCAAGAACACTGTCCTTCAAGCTGTCCAACGCCTTCGTGTTCTCCTGTATCAATACAGCGCACTTCTTCGCGTGTTCCTGCTCTTTGTCCTTCATGTCCTCCTTCAACTTGGTATTCTCCAAATTCAACTCCATTAGAATCTTCTCGTTAACCTGCATCTTGCTCTTCTGCTCCTGGATCTCTTCAGTTCTCTGCTTCAGAACATTCTCCACCTCCAACAGATCCTTCTTGATTTTACTTTCAGACACCTTCGACGCTTCGTACTGATTCTGATAAAAGCACTTGTCTGTGGTGAGCGTTTCCACAACTGTTTTGAACTCCGTTTGCAGTTCATCGTACATTTTCTGTAGGGATATCAAATCTGCTTCGCGTCTCTCCAAAGTCGCCAATTTCTTCAGCAGCTCCTCCCGGACAGCTTCCAGTTGACTTTCCAAATTCTGTATTTCGTTGACCGAAGTCTGAGTGTACTTCATGGAAGTAACACAAGACTTGTTATCAGTTTTACTACGAGATTCCTTCTCCGAAGATTCCTGGATCCTCGAGCATTCTGGCTTTGAAGACGAAACCCTATCCGTCTCGTCCGTTGTCATATTGTTCTCCGAAGTTCTGGAGTCCAATCCACTGTGCAATAAGTCCATAACCAAAGATGGCTGATTGGACATGGCCAACGAGCTTTGAGAGTTCAAGCCCAGATCCAATGGAGGTACGTGTACTCCCTTAGAAACATCGATTAGGGGCGTTGCCGAGTCATCCACAATTTTAGCTGAGGCAAATGGGGTAGGAACTTTGAAGGCAGATATATTTGGCAACATCTGTGTAGAATTAGCCGCTCGAATGGCTTCAGTTGTCTCTTCACATTCCGAATGAATGGATAAAATGTCGCTCAAGGTGCGAGCACTGTTCTTTGCTTCTGTATGTCGCATTAGTTCCTTCAGCTGAGTCTCATCCAGGTTCAACGAGGAATACAATTCCAGTTGCTTTTCCTTCTTCGACAACTGGTCCTTCAGATGATCTATTTCCTCGTTTTTGTCGGCTAGCATACTGTCAATCAATCGCGGCAGCTCCAGTTGGGCATGTTCCTGAACGCCAACTTTCGCCTGTAGAAGCCTCTTTTCCTCCTCGACTACCTCCAAGTGTTCTTTCAACTTTTGAATGGTGGCGCTCTCCACCTCCACAACGTTAGCGATCTCCGCTTCCTTCTCCTGCAACAGTTGATTAACTCTGTCCAATTGGTTCTGCATGTCCTTCAGTTCTAAATCCTTCTCCGCGATAGCGCACTCCAGCGACTGGAATTTCGTGTTCGCTTCGTGAAGCTGCAATTCCAAACGCGACGTCGCTTGTCTTTGAGCGAACGGGGCGCTCTGCTTGTGCTGCTCCAAGCGACCACGCATCGCTTCTATTTGGAACAGTTGTTCGGAGGTCATTTGTTGCAGGATCTCCTGCTCCACTTGCAGATCTTCGTTCTGATTCTTCAGAGCAGCTACCTGCATCTCTAAGTCTTTGATCCTCTTAAATGCAACGTCTTCGGCTCTGGCTTGTTTTATCATCTTCTCTTTGAGCTTAAGCAACTGGTCCAGAGGCAACATTGGCGGTGATGTGGGATCATCTGGCGTTGGACAACGTGTCGCATCTATTTGCTCCCTGATGGAAACGTCTTCGCTAGGCTGACTCAAACTCAAATTAGAGCTACACATATGCGCGGACTCCAAGTCTTTGATCCTTTTGTCTAAATGACCCTGCATCTCCCGAAGCTCTGCCTTCATCTGTTTCAGTGCAATAGAATTTACATTGAACTGTTCCGAACTCAGTTTGTGCTTTCTTAATTCCTCCTGTAAATTGTACTGTATAATCAATGCTGTCTTTAAAACGAAATTTAGTTCTTCAAACTTACCTGTAAGTGATTGATGTGCTCGTTAAGGTGTTTGCTTTCATTGTCCATTTTAACCGTATCCAACTCTTGAACCAATTCTTGTTGATTCTTTGTCTGAGCAGCGATCACGGTTTCTAATTGGCTGATTTGAAGCTGCAAAGACTCCTCTTTCTCAGTTTTAGCTTGCAACTGTTGCTCCAAGTCGGTGATAATGTCTCTTAACACCCAGATCTTGTCAATGGCTGCTTTCAGTTCAATCTCAGTTTCCATCTTCTTTGCTTCCGTGTCAGATACAAGGGATGACATTTCTCTCATCTGAGACTCGAGTGCCTCCACCTGAATTGCAGGTACGATTAGCTTTTCGTTAACTATCATTCATTAATCTGATCCATTGAAATACAATGCCACAACTTATTAAAAGAAAACACCACCAACATGTAAAGCGTTCAAGTACGTTGTTAAATTAACCATAATATTTGTATTTAAGCTTCCAAATCTCTGTAATCGCATGCATAGAAATTAACTTAATCATTTATCATCGTTTCAACATTCTACCTAAATACATCTTGATGTCTGAAACGATGTCAATTAACATTGATTCTTATAATAAATAGAATACCACTCACAGTAGCACTGATGTCAGATGTTTGAAGCACAGGGACGTCTGACGTTGGTTCAGGTGATAGTGTAGACTGCTTTGTGCAACATACAGAAAACCAAAACCAGAGTGCAGGAAAACTTGTGTTAATACAATTAGTGACAATGCGTGGTTATAAGCTGCATAAATTATGTAGTATAATATAAACGATAACAATCGCGGAAACGAAAAATTAATTGGCATGGAACCCTCAAAATCTTATCAATTAGCAGAACCATTTTACATACTCGTGAAGTCAGTGAAGATTATGAAAAAAAAACCCAATCCAGAATATATGAAAATGATTAGTCCTTAGCTCTTACACCTGAATCTTATATATTAATTAATTCGCACCAAAGTAGAAATCTGAAGTACTGAAATTGCAGGATTGTTCCTTTTTTTTTCTTTTTCCCTTCATAGATTATAAAATGTGTTAAAATTACCTCTGAGGTGATGCGCAAGTCTCTTTCCTTCTCGCGTTCACGCTCCTTAATCTGTTCCTGTAAAACATGTATCTGTTTTGCAGCCTCATCCCGTTCAATTTCTCTTTCGCTTGCTTGCTCATCCAAGAATTTGCGAGTCGCTTTCAACTGTTTATCTGCCACCTCGATCTACACATATTTTGATTAATTAATGTGTGCCGCAAAGTCGACTTTGTAATACAGTTGTTATAAAAGGAAATATTCATTTCGATAGATTTAACTTGAAAAAAACAAATAAAGAACACACTGCATAAAAGCACAACAAAATCTGAAAGACACTGGTTAACAACTGAAAACTGAATTTAAAAAATATAGTTGTATCAAACAGTGTAAGCAATTCGTGCATGAAAATTTAAAAAATCGCTCCATTCGTTACTATTTAAAGGAACGCTTGATACAAATGGCAAAAATATGGATTAGTTCATGTACAGTATTAATTGTTTACATGCAAAAGGAAGTACGCCACAGTAGTTATACATGCTAGCATTAATTATGGGAAAATTATTGTTTTCATGAAACAGTATGATATGAGAATCTCCAAGTTACTAAGTATTTCGTCAATGTGAATCTGTAGCGTTATCAATTAACTATTAAGTAATGTCCATACGCAGTTAAAGTTAAGGTTAACTTACGGAACAGCTTTTATAATAGTATTAGTAATTCTATAATTTACCTTTCGGCAGCAAACCCTGTGAATGTATGAGGGAGGAGTGGGTTCTAAAGGCACCTGCCGGCAAGATAACAGAACGCCAATCAATTCTTTAAAAACTGCATCACAGAGCCGTTCAAATGTACCCGTTTATGTATATCTTTTCCGTTATTATTATTCGTTACGACAAACTATTCTTTTTAAGTACGAAATCAAAGTTGTACACACGTAATTAATTTAAAAAGAAAACATAGGTCGAAGGAAACAATTTCTTTTAATCTAATAACAGAGAACTAAGTGTGAACACTGATGCATAAATAATGAGACCAAAAAAAGAAAAAGGTCTTTGTGCAATATACGAATACTAAGCTCATAGATACAGATGAGACACTAAAAAATAATGAAGTACCATGTACAGAACTCGTTTTCAATATGCAGTACACCACAACTTTCTTGTATATAGCATACCAATTCTATATAATAAAAATACATGCAATCGGTGCACCGTTTGTCGGACGAATTTCGAATTTACCTGTTGCTGCAAATCTTCTTTCTCTTTTCTGGCGTCTTCCATTAACTTGTCGCTCTGTCTACATAGTTCTTCGATCAACTGCAACAGGTCTGTACAGTCTCCACCTCCGTTTGACAATACGTGTCTCGCTGGAAAATTAGTTTCAATCACGTGGCGTTCATCGAATCAGTAAATTCACTACTCTTACCTTTCTCCTGTAATTGCGAGAAGTCTTGGAGTGTAATTTCTGCGCCGACTTCGTCGTTCTCCCCGTAGCCTTCGGTAATTATCTCCTTTTTGCTTTCTATGTTAATCAACTTTCTTTGGAGGTCAAGAATGGTGACTTTCAGTTGCTCCGTCTCTTCCTGGTAGTTCATAATCAAGGATTCAGCTTCGAGTAGCTTCGAATTTAGCTCCTCGTTCACTTTCTTCATCCACGCGATTTCTTTTGCAAGAGCGCTATGTTGATCTTCGCTAGTGCTGGACGACATGATAGTGTTTGACGAGATACCCAAAATTTCAGCGCTCTCAGACTTCAAACGACGCACGCAGCTGTTCAATTCTTGTTTCAATTTCTCCGTGATGCCGTCATTTTCTTTCAATATATTTTGCAACGTCTCGTTATTGCTATTTATTATCGATATTATTTCAGTGGTTTGTGGGGCAAAGTGAACCCTTCGGACTTTCAATTGAGATGTATTTAATTTAAGATTAGCCTCTTTATTCTTTGATTTCTCAGCTTCATCCGTTTGCATGGTCCTCTCATTATTGACGCTGTCGCTTAATTGCCTTTTCAGAACCTCACTGATGAGAGTGTTGTTAATTTCCTCTTCGCACACGACAAAATATTTCACCAGTTCGTCGACCAAAGTTTTAAGAGTGGCACAAGTTCTGTGCAAACTATTCCTGTACGACAAAGTATACAAAAGTCATAACAAGTTTACAGAAAACAATTACATATATTTTAAAAAAATCAGAGCGTTACGCAAGCGGTATAAAACCTAATTTCAATTCATTATAATCGCCGTGCTCAATATGTTAAAATATAAATACCTCTCTTCTAAAATATTGGCATTCATAGGTACTGTTCTGTTAGAATCTTTTATTTCATTAAAATCTGGGCTGCTATCTCTGACTTTATTCAGCTCCTCTTGATGGCGATCTATCATTCTGGCTACATTGCGGGAATATTCCTCCTTCAATCGTTGCACTTCTGCGGCATGAGCATCCTTAAGTAGTTGCATTTCGCGTTTCGCATTGCTGGTGAGCTTATCGCGTAACTCCAGCAACTCTGGTGACCAAATATCGTCAACGTCCGAATCCACTGACAGGAGGGCCTATTTTCATAAACGATTACAATACAAAAACAATCAATTAGTTCCTTGTAAATATGGATCAACACTGTTTCTTCCTATAGCAAGGAGGGACGGATGTACACTTCTTTCGACTTCCACAATATAATTTGCTTATATATTCATGTATCTAAAGCTACCTGAATCTGTTCCTGAAGCGCATTGACAATATCCAATTTAGCTAGTGCAATCTGTTCTTCCAATTGATGGTTGTAGGCTGCTCGCAGTTGAGTTAATTCACCGTTTTCCAACGCACCCACATCCCACTCTGTTTGACAATGCTGCATGCACACATATGTGGTCACACAGTAGCATGTTAGTTACAAGGGGACTTGTACGATCATATTTACTTCCAGGAAACCGTTTAAGTTCCATACTGGAAGATCTACGCTTGATCAAACGCTTGACTGAACGAGTTCTATTCTATAAAACTATACGCAACTTAAACGTTAAATGCAAAGTAAAGGAACAAAAATTAAAGTGCGCATACACATGGACTACAATCATGATGAATTAAATAATCGTGCACTTCTTTTGGTAAAACTAATTACAACTTCTATACTCTACTTCATACAAACATACATCGGACCGTTCTACTGAAACGAAACGTATTGTATTTAAAGTGGAACTTAACATAAAACTGGTAGAGGAATGATCAGAGAGAGTGTCTAATTTTATTAGTAAATAATATTCAGTTCTGTGAAGAGGAAAGCAGTTTTAACACACAGAGAAAAGGTGTTCAATATTTAACACAAAAAAAAACTACTACAAATATAGTGTGTTAATTACATAAATAAAAGAATGCACAGAACGTTGTTTGTTGTACTTACCTGGGACACCACGTTTCTCAAGAATTCGTGTTTCTCGTCCCTGTTTTTATACAGCTCTCTTTCATATTTGTTCTTCTGATCGTCCAACGCCTTTTCATAGTGCAGCTTCAGCTCCTGCACTTTTATTATTTTATTTTGTAATTCCAGTTGCAATGCTTTGATAGTTGACTCCAGCTCACACTTGTTGAAACTGTTGCTGTTGTGTTTTGATTGGTCCTCGCCTAACGGAGAGGCAACTCTTGAACTACGTTCGGAGAGATTCGACGCATTTAGGCAGTCCCCGGCGCCACCGAAATATAAACTTTCTGTTAAGTCTGCTATCTCACTGTCGTTATCAGACATTTTCTTCGACTGCTGACTAAATATTTCCTCCGAATACTGTTTCTCCATCAGCAGGCACTTCTGTTCGAAATACGTTCGCAACTCCTCCATCTCTTTCGCGTGCCGTTTCTCTAGTTCTGTTTTTAAATCGTGTAGTTCTGTAGTGCCATCCTTCACGCCCAGCACCAACGATTGCACTTTCCTAATTTCTGAATTAGTTTCAGCTTTTATCGCGCTTATTTGCTCGTCATGAACGTAAATCAATGTTTCTATCTCCTTCTTCAACGATTCTTTCTCCATTCTCAATTGATTTACAGAATCCTGTAATGTAGGTAGGACCATTAACTCTTTCTTCAGGGCTATGTTTTGCTCCTCCGTGCAATGTTTTTCAGTTGCCAAGTTCTCGGCGAGGCTGGAATAATGTTCTACTTTATCTTTCAGCTCATCGTAATCAGCTTGTTTTTCTGTCAGTTGTTCCAGTTGCTTGATTAATTTTTCGTTTTCCTCTGTGGCCACTGTGAGCTTTGTTTGCAGTAATGCTACGGTATTTCGCTCCTCGTTGTTCTCATAATACAGTTTGTTAATGTCTGCACTTTGATCGTGTGTAGTGTTCACGGAGTCGTTCGCAGTTCTACCTACTTTAATTTGCTTCATCGAGGTACTATTAAAACTGGACGTCGGTAGAGAGAAGTCAAGTTTACTCTCACTCAACGCTAACGTTTGATTCAACTTCTCTTCAACCTCTGCGCACTGAGCCCATGCAGCACTTAATCCCTTTTTCAGCTGCTCGCACTCCTCCTCGGATTTTTTAAACTTTTCTGACAAATCTTGCATCTTCTTAACGGAGCTGGCAAGTTCCGCTTCTTTGTGTTCCAAAGTAATTTTAAGCTTTTTGATTTCTTGTTGGTCCTCTTCAGCTTTTTGCAATAAATCCCTTTTACTCTGACTAGATAACTTTTCATTGTCAGCTTGCGAAGAACTCTGACGATCTAAATCATGACTTTTCAATGAACTGAGCTCAGACTTGTACTTATCGCACAAGTTCCTTGTGTCTTTTAATTGCTTCTCATAGGATTTTTTGGTTAAATTTGCTTCCTCTAACTCCTCCTTCGTCTTGCGTACGTCACCTTCGAGGTTCTCAATTTTCTCAACCAGAAGCTTTTCCAATTCCGCTTTCTCGTTGAGTTTCTGCTTCGCCAAGTGAAACTGAATCGCTACTTCATCGAAACTCTGGTAAGAGGTTTCGTTAAATTCGCTCAGTGTACTCGCATTTATACCGCTAAGTCTGGACAACGATTTCTCTAAGTCAAAGATTCTGTTACTCATGGTTCGTTCGTGTGCTTGGCTATTTTCAATTAACGACTGAGCTGCTGAGTATCTCGACGATAAGTCGTCCAATTTGAATTTCAAGCTGTCATTCTCATCTTTCAATACTGCAGCGCTCGTCAAAGCCTGTTCCAAGGAACGTTCAATGCTCTCCTTAGATTCTAGAATCGCCGTTGCGGTAACGTATTTTGATGTCATTTCCTCCAGTTGTAATTTATGCAATTTAATCTGCTCACTTAACATTTCCTTTTCCTTTTGATGATCCAAATTTCTGATGTGTAGCGTATTCTCAGCTTGAACTTTCAGTTCGTTTACCTTAGCTTTGTACTGATTGAGTTCAGCCTGTGCAGTTTGTTGAGCCTCTGATCTATTCACTAACTCTAGTTTCAAAGCTTCAACGGTTTTCTTATAATGACCCATTTGTGCTTGGAATATAGAAAGTTCTTTAGCATGTCTGGTTTCCAGATCAGGTAACTCTTTATTCAAACGATCGGCTAATATTTTATTTTCATCTTTTAATTGTTTCAAGCGGTCCTCGTATTTCTCTTGAATATTCATTATTTCCATTTCGTGTTTTGCAGCTACCTCCTACGAAGGAACGTAAAACGGGTTATGTAAGCTATGTTGAAATAATTCATTATAGAAAATATTTTATGCATACTTTTAACTCCTGTTGATGACGCGCAGTGTTTATATTTGTTTCAGTCGTGAATTTTTCTAGAATATGCTGCATGTCTTGCTTTATTTTATCAACGCGTGCCTCATATTGCTTTTGCTGTTCTAAAGTCTCAGCAATGTTTAAATTCTTATCAGCTGCACCTAAACGAATCTGTTCATTTAAATTGTTTATTTGCAACTTGTAGTCATTAATCTCGGCATTTCGAGTCTCTTTCTCCATTTCTAATGTCTGTACATGTTCCTGAGTCTGCATCAACTGACCGTTTAATTTTTGTATCATCGATCTTTGGTCGTTTAAAGTGGCTTCTAAAGAGTCAATCTAAAAAAAAAATTGTATATACAATCGACTTTAGTTTCTTCTCATTTAAAATATATTACACACCTTATCCTGCATATTTGCAGTGTTTACTGTACAAGCACGATCCTTGTCTGGAATCTGCATGGCGTTCAAAGAATTCAACTGGGTAACAAGATTATCTCTGGCAGACAATGCTTGCTGCAAAGACCATGTTAATTCTTCTAATAAATTGTCACGTTTATTTATTGCTTTCTCAAACTCCTGAAACTGTTTAACAAAACAATAGAACTGCATCAGTATACAAGGTAGGCAAAAAAAATCAATTATGTAGTGCCTTTTTGTATGTATCTGTTATGTAATATACCTTTATATGATACAATGATATAATATCTCTGCCATGTATACTGCTGTTTTGACTTTGTGAAGAATTAGGAGAGGAAGCCTCAGCTCGTAAGTGATCTATCTCAGCATGCAAAGCCTCAACTATGGCTTCCTTTCCTTGTAGCATTTCCTCCAACTGAGCTACCCTCCCTGCAAGTCCTTCTAAGTCACCATCAGCTTCTCCTTCGCTCATACTAACACTGCTTTGTGTCACATCTCTTGACGAAACACCTTCATGGATCTACATTACATAAAAATATATGTCTGTAACCTCTCATGGTTTCATATACAACAATGATGCATTTCATACAATACATATTAGAAACATGTTTATGACTACTTTACTAAAACTTATTCTTACGTAAGACTCCCTGTGTCCAATAGATCTGTCATTATGAAAAGATTCTTCATCGGATGCTTCATCTGTTTGACTGTGACCACTACCTCTGGCTTTATTAATTCTTTCCGCCTTGTACTTCTCCAGCTAAGAAACATAACAATTTCTCCATAGAAGCCAATATCTATTGTCTCTATCATACATTGTCTCATTCATCAAGGTGAACAGATTTTATTACCAGAAAAGGTACAATTAAAAATGATAGAATTAAAACAAATAATTCTTTTGTAATTTAATCATTCCATCTTGGAAAATGTATACACTAATTTTAGTTCTAGGTATTCAAAGGCAGAAATAATATAACTTTAACAAGAATCATTACTTCAACTGTTTGGATACATCAAATTTTTTACTACAACATAGTTGAATACTGAAAAAAAGAATTAAAACATAAGTGGTTTTGCTCTTACGTATCCTGCTGTATCATCGCCTTCAGAGGATAAAATAATTGATAATTAAGCTTTGCAGTGATGTAACTGCGAAATTCAACCGAACGAAACTATATAAACATTGATTTCAGAGACAACCGACAATTGATCTTAAACAAAGAATGGAATTGCGAGGCTCACCATCTCTCTGCCAGCCTCCAAAGAGCGTCTCCTGCGATCATCATCGTCCGTTGCTTTACTCATTTCATTAATAAAATCAAATCGACGATCGTTTAATAGTCGACCAACAGTAGACGATGTCAATGGTTAATTGTTGAACGATCAGCAGTCCGTTCGTCATCCATTACATTTCAAAACATGTGTCTCGAACCATTCACCGTTGAACGTTTGACCGTTGTCGTCGATTTATAAAAATACGAATTGCTATAGCGTCCGTTGTCGTGTCATAGATCTTCGATGAGATAGATCATGATCCACGGTGGAAATACTCCCTTGCCAGAGTAACAGAATATTATTCGCTGCCATACGTTCATTTTCCCGAACGAAAGCGAACTCCTGGCGAGTGGCAAACGTTTTAAGTTATCTTAATGATTGAGTTTTACTCTCTACATTCCATATATAAACCTAGGTGAAATTTAACTCGTAATTTTCTTATGATTAAAGTCACCTTCATTAATCTACCGCAAGAGTATCGGTTAATAGTATAATATTTAATTTAAATTTTATTAATTAAAAGGAATAATAATACTTGGTGCGTGAAAGCTACAACAGACAGAAAGTGTCATCAGTTTTTGATAACAATTAGCTGTGTGGGTAAAATATTATGTATTAAAGTTCATTAGGACAGTGTGGAATAAAAAAAAATAATCAAGAATCATGTAATAATTAAATATTTAATGAAATAATTAATAAGGCGGGAAAAGGTATAGTGATTGGATGATTCCTTGCTTACCGATTACCGATAGTTCTTCATTATCGACTATTGTCCATCTAATATTTGATATATATCTAATTTATCATATCACCTAGTATATTTTCTTTTTATAAACAATTAAGTAGTAACAAAAACTGAACAGAACATTTAATATTCAATCATCCAAAAACATTCATTTAATCATAAAAGCAACAGTTCCTTAAACTTAACAACCTATTAAAACTAAAACCAAGTAATCTAAAAAAACAAATAAAATTTATTTCTTACCGACTCCTTTCCAAAAATCCAACAACGCTATCAGTTGATAAAACAGAACAATACTTAACCAACAAATTTCCCAATTCCCTACAGATGGCGCTGTCGTCTCTTCAATCGCCTTTCATAATCGACATTAATAAATAACTTTCGCACCAGCACACGATAAACTAATTTCCATCCATTAAAAAACTCCTCCGACCATTGACTGGATTACTCAAAATTACTCACTGGGTAATCTAAATCCGTTTCCACAGAACCAACCGCGGAAAACACATTCGAACGGTATCCGATGACTCCGCCATTCGAGTCACCGAAGCTTTTCAAATTCGCCGCGGAGTGCGCACGCGTCGTATCAGACGCAGTTCGCGGCAGGTGCGCCGTAAGTCCGGCACGGCGAATGCGATCAGTTGTTTCCGAGCATTCGAACGTGCGGTTTGTTGTTCCCTCGTTGTCGGTTGTTTATTTCGTCATCGGAACAGGGCTCGAGGAACGTCGACGGACCGCCGTGTTCGACGACGGCAGTTTTCAGTGCAGTTCGCGTGGTGTGAACGTTCAGTGTCACTGGTTTCTTCCTTCTCGAGCGAAGTACATGCTTCCGCAGTGACGATAGGTGGTCCGCCGTACAATCGAAGAATGTTGGATCGCGATACTGCGATACATCTCATTGCCGGAGGGTGGGTTTCGCTTTTTCCCCGTTTCCCCGACGTTTTCAGCGAACATAACCCTCCCGAGACGCGTCCGCGAGCCACGCCGGCTGCCTCGGACGACTCCGCGCAGAGATAAGCGTATTTTGCGTAGCGGGCAGCACGCGTGAAACACGAGCCGAATCCGTGCGTGTGTTTCGCGCGGTCGTTGGAAACACGTCGAGAGGGATGATTCCCCACGTTTAACACTTACAGATTATATAACTCGATTATGCTGTTCGAACTATGATTACTCGCGTCCCGGTCGTGTGTTCGACGATGTTTCCCCATCTCGCCTGACAATAGCTATAGGGTATCCGTTAATTGAGGACGTTTGTGGAATTTTTGTCGGTGACTCGAGGATCGACCGCGTGCGAAATTCACTGTTTTTATGAAAAGCTTTAGTACGTTTTGGGTGATGTCGCAACCCTTGTATTTTTTTTGTTATTTTATTGTACTGGAACGTGAAAGGTTGATTTGTTGAGGTATAAATATTGAGAAAAATATTCGTGGAAGTTGCAACAATGAATGAGAAAGGCATTTCGTGGTTAAGAATACTACGACATTGTAGCCGGCATGATTTACGTCATCCCGTGCCGGTCCTATTGTGTATGTGTACAGTTTGGTACACTGGGTCACGAAAACATTCGACATTCGCAGACAGGGATTATGGGAACTCCACGTTTTCAAAATATTGATACGGCGACAGTGAGGATATTGTCTGAAGAGAAGGAAAAATCCGAGGAATGGCTTGTTAGCGGTGCGAAGTTATTCGTAGAGCAAATTCTTGTTGCATCATTAGACCTTTGGCGCTAATTACGTATCCGAACCGATGGTCCGTGCTATGTACTGATCTTTCACAATCTATTTGGTGGTATTCACAACCGATGCACGCGTTACCAAATCTGTCGGCTTCGTAGGTATATATACAACAACAATAATAATGACTATAATAAAAATATATAACTGCAAGTGAAACGATATATAAATATTGAAAAGCATGTTGCATGGGCAAAGTTCTGCAGGTGAGAGCTATCAATAAGCTCCTCGAACATAATTTAATAAACGGAAATTTTAATTGTTTTTTTTTTTTAATTGTTCTGTCGGCAATTATAGTGAAGCTTGATGTTCGTAGTTGAATTTTGTTTTATGGTATTTAATTGAATGCTTCGCGTGTCGAGTACCAAAAATTTTTTGGTAACGGAGAATCGAATACTTTGTCGAGCCAGTGTATGGCTTGGCTGTATGTGCGTAATTGATCATCCAAATTTAGAAACCGGCGTATTTTCGGGCGCCGCGACGTCGTTAGAGATTTTTCGCGGCGGTTCGAAGGAGTATCGTTCGAACCTCGACGTGCCAAGACGTGGATGGAATTTATATAATACAATCATGGTCCGCGATGACGCCATGCTGGCTGTTATTTTGCCAAAATTTTTTCGCGGGAAATTCAAACCGCTGCGTTTCCCCCCTCGAGAGATTCGCGCGAGTCATCGAGCGAGTTACTCGATGAGAAAGATTGTGAGCCACGCTGTTTATTTTTTTTTCTTAGACAGTGTTAAATGTATTGTCAATTGACACGCGTCGTTAACGTGCTACTGATAAATGTTGTTGCGCAGAATGTTTGTTTATCGCGTTCTCGTCCGGCTAATTGTAAATGCAAACTGAAGATTGTTATCATGAATTCATTATCTGTTACTCGGATGTAGATTTGACATTTATTAGCGAACAATTGATAGTAGAAGTACTTTAACGAAAGTCTGTGCGAAAAACAGTAATGGGTGGTGTACCGTCTTTAATTGGAAAAAAATTTGCTTACAGAGTGGCCGGTACTGCAGGTGCAATAGTCACTTGTCCCTTAGAGGTGGTGAAAACACGACTGCAGTCCTCCTCTTCTGGTTTCTATCCACGCCCACAGAACACAGAATTTAATTCTGGCCATGTGACTTGCAAGAGTTTTCCTAAATCAGAACAGAGAAGGCGACTGTGCACGGGAGGTTCTGATAGGAAATTACAATACAGGTGGCTCTTTTAATATGTTGTTCAAAACCATTAGGAAATCCTGGGCCATTGATGCAATGTTATCCAAATTTATTGTGTTCACACAGAACAAGAGGAAATTCTTCAACGATTTTGAGCAAAATTTTCCATTTGCACTAGTAACAATAACACTTTCGACAAACAGGAGTATTTTTGATGGAACCAGGCACTCGAATAGCGAACAAAACAATCCCTGACCTATTTAAGGCTGCTTTGTGTTTTTCATATGTGACACGAAAGAAATGTATCTGCCAAGAAATAGCAATACAAGGTCTTTGTTTTGAAAGGTCAACAAAAACACAGAGAATGTGTTTTGTTTTCTGTTAGCTTGGAGGGATGGGAGACTTAGAAAGTAATCCACCAATGTCAGTCTTAAAGGAAAACAAGCTTCTTAACAGTTTCAAACAAGCTACAATAAAGAATTTTGTTTAATAGTCTAGAGGGTGGCAGAGATAGTATGTTTATAATATTTTGTAACTTAATTTTATCTTCAGTCTTTCTACTGTTAAGTATTCCAAGCTACTTTGGCCTAACTGCACTTATACATGTGTTTGAAACGCACGGCGGTTTGTGTTCGGCTAATTCCCGCATTCATAGGATTCCTTAGCCCAGAATAAATCCTTAGTGACTGTGCACTGTGCAGCACAGTGAAAGCGTGAACTTATTGACAACCCAGTCGCTTCTACCAAAAGTCCTGCGCCGTTTACCCTCGCGTACTAAAACAAAACCTTTCAGACATTTTGAAATAAACAAAAGAATGCCTCAATCGTATGATTCCACCCTCAGAATACTTATAAGCGAACACAGTAGAGAGTTACAGCTACTCAGAAATTTGTTCGGCAGAAGAGTTCCCCATTAATTACTACATTTATTATTATTGACATTGCAAAAGAGCATAAAAAAGAAATGACAGCAAATATGAATGAACGCTGCATTGCATAACGACTCTTAGATATAACTGTCACTTGGGGAGTGTGAATAGATAAATGAGTCACTGTACGTCTAGCATTTGAGCTAACGTAGAGACTAGATGAAGCACTGAAAAAAAGACACTCCGATTGACCAATGGGTTCCTTCTGTTGCAGGCATGTTCTGGTGGCCCTATCCCACTTTGGGGTGCACTCCACACCTGGAGGTACCCCCTGCACCCACTCAGCCCCAGGTATCTTTCAATGCATCAGATACATCGTGCAAAACGAAGGGACGCGTGCGCTGTTCAAAGGGCTTGGCCCGAACCTCATCGGTGTCGCTCCCTCAAGAGCAATTTACTTCTGCGCCTACTCAAAGAGCAAGGTCGCCTTCAACACGATCTTACCCGCGGATACGCCTATCGTTCATGTCTTCTCCGCATTCTGCGCTGGTAAGTCCCCGCGTTGTCCTCTCGCTTCTGATCCACTTATCTCGATCCCCTAAAGAGGACCAAACTAAAAGGTACACAGAAAACGTGGAGACACTGGGATGACAAGAACATTAGTCTAGATGGGTTAATACATTGAGCCAACCACACGGTGAGCCACATTGCTCATCTCGATGATACCATGAAGCTGCACTATGTCCTTTCGCTTACACACAACACAGAAACTAGGGTAACTCCGAATGAGATGGTCTCATACACATCAAACATTCATATTTTCAATTATTCCTAGTACACTGAACCTTGCACGCGAACCTGTTTAACCATTCCTTCTCACATGTATTCACTTTCATAAAATCTACATTCTTTTTGTCAGGTAGTAACGATATGCATGACGTAAGAGTTCTTTTAAAACGTTGGGCCATCTCTCCACGACTTACCCTACATGCTCCACTTGACAGCGTGTACATTGTGTGCCACTCGAAGATAAGAATTTTTGTAAACCATGAGGCATATTTCGCAAACACGTAACTAGTGCGGTAACGTGGCCCACGCAGAGCGGGCAGAGGATCACGTGAATCCGGCGTGGTGCTCAATGTGTTAACCGAGTCTGGGCACGGAAATAGACCGGATCTGTATCTGGCCAAGGCATTGTCCGTCCGCGTAATATCTGTTACAATGTATGTATACCCAGCGCGCGCGGCGTTATCAGCGTTTTTCTTTCTCGGCGTCGGCTAATCAAACCGGTCTTAGATGGAAGAAGCTCAGTGGGGTCACGTCGCGCGTCATTCGCCTTATCACCTGAATGGACTCACCCCGTCGCCTCTGCCGCTTCGAACTGGTTCGTGACGCGCTTCTGATCCCCCTTTCCGAGCCGCACTGATAACCCGGTGCAACGGGGGATTCACGTAATCAGCAATCATTAATACACGCCGTGCGTCCAGATTGTACGTTCTTGGGGATCTCTTCCACTGGGAATCTCTAGTTAAGGTCGTTGACCAACTTCTGCGAATTCTAATATTAACCCTTTAGGACACGGACCCTGCGAGACAGGGACCATTCTTCGTTGAATATTATCAGCCAGGGGTCAAGAGAGATTAATTAAAAATTGGTGGCAGGAGATAAGGGACTTGCGTATCGCTCGATAAGGGGTTGAAATGTTTGTCAAACGAGACTGTTAGTCTCTAAACTGAACCGATCTTATCCGTGGAAGGTTGAACCTCAACCCCTGGACGATTCTCTTGGAGAGACTTCTTCGCAGGGGTGCTTAGTGCACGATAAAACCATTGTAAATATGTTTGTTGCTGGTTTCCTTTTGTACGTTGCTAGTGGCTTTGGGACTGGGGAATACCCGGAATGCAGGTCTCTTTCAGGGTAGATTCATTATCATGGTTTGAAAGAAATCTGAGAAATTTAGGGAGTGGCGGTGTCATTCATTTGAGGTGACAGGTTTGACAAATGTAAAGACCGACAGGGACTGGTCTTATTGACTCTTGATGTGGCCCATTTTCGGGGGAGTCCCTTCCGCCGTGTTGAAAACGTGCATACGGTCACGTAGACAGCCAACACTCGGTTCAGCTTGGTAGTCTTGTTGCCTTCTGACTTACTCGAGGCGAGGTTTTGTATTAAAGGTGGTTTAAATTTAGATTATAAACAAAGTGTTGTTTCCATTGGAAGTTCAAGGAATGGTGCATTTGGAAGGTGGGAAATTAGTACAGGTTTTAATATTTACATCACTGTAATTTTTACTTTGTTTTTAAATCGTTATTATTAACTGGGAATTTGTGATAATCACGTACCTGATGTGTAATTAGTCTTGAATGGGTCAGTTCATTGGCTCTGTTTTCTTGCATTACTATTTTTTCAGGGTTTCTTTGTAAAGGAGTTTAAACCTGATGATATACTTGTGCAGTTTGAGAACCAAGCTTTTCCTAGTTGCTCATCTGAGTGACTTATTTTCATTTTCTATCCTCTATCACTGGAATGTGGTTGAATGTTATCAGTGGACTATGGACTTGTACGAAAAATTGTTTTTGTGGTTCAGAATCATGGGACTGGAGTCAAATGGTATTTTATTTAGTGTATCAATTCTTTATTCGAATTTAGTTTAGTAAATATTCTGTTCTAGATATTAATATTTAGTGTCGAACTGGAAGTATACAGCAAAGTGCTAATAGTTTCTTTTTCTGTATTTTTATAGTAATCATTGGACATGGAGCGAAGTTAATTTTGAATTTGTTGTTTGATCAAATTCATGGCTCTAGATTTTAGATTCCTATTTTTAAGGTAACTGAGAACTCTAGAATTTTTTATATAATTAAGAACTCTACAATTTTCAGTTCTTAAAACACTCTTTATCTAATTTACATTCAGAGATATTTCCAATCTAAAGCTGCACGAGGATATCATTATCTAATTATCGAAAAGCCTTTCCCCTATCGTGTCCTCTCTTTCCACGAGCTATCCCGTTACCCAATAATTCTGTGTATCGGATGAAACAGATGACCGGTCGCCTTGTCGTTTTTATTTTTTATCTCCGCGTGCAATTGCATCCAATTTGCGGTCGACCTTGTAACACGAACAAGCTATTGCGACTCGTTTGCATTTGCATCTCGTGCACGCCGGGAATATCGTCTTCGTGATTCCAACGACCGCATTAACCCTTCAAATATTAATCGATCATCCGATTCGATTTGAATATAAACCTTACAATACACCGTACACTCGAAGACTTACAGAAACAAATTATTCCAAGCTCACAATCGTTCATAAAACTTAATTAATCACTGTACAAATCATACAGTAATGTTGATAAAAATTTTAGCAAAGAATCACTTGTACTACATACCTACCAATTGAAAATTCGAAAAATTTGAAAAACTCGTAGAACCAATTTATCCGAAATTCCCCATTTTTCAGATGTACTTTGAATACGAATTACATTCGTGTCGAATATTTTATTTCGAATTTGAATTTATTGTTATCAGAGTAAAATTGAAATATTACACGGTTCTATAAACCAAGCCTGAAGGGGTTGAACTCTGCCCCGATCAATCGGAACGGTATCTGAGAATCGCGTGAGCTTCCGCTGTAATCCGTTCGAGTTGTAGATAACGATAAATTTCGCGCGTTCCCGGTGCACGGAACCTTATTGCGTCTTCGCGGTCCGTTCACGTGTTCGCGCACGTTTTCGCTTCGTTTCCTGGCGCCTTGAACGTCCATTAAAATATTTTGCACTCCAGGAACGTATCTAAAGCGATGAGGGACATGAATAGACATTTCTTTAAGAATAGCATGAATAATGAGGAATAGGAGGAGTAGAAGTGCTTTGTAATGATAGTAGTAGTATCATTGATAACGAATAGGAATGGAAATGCTTTATAATGATAGGAAGAAGAAGAATATGAATGGTGAGGAATAGAAATGGAAACTTTTTATAACAATAATAACAGTGGTAGTATGACATTTTTATGGTAGTAATAATAATATGAGTAATCAGGGATATGAATAGCAATTTCTTATAATAATAGTATGAACAATGAGGAATGGCAATCGACATTTTTTTATAATAATATCAGTAGTAGTAATAAGGAATAGGGATAGCAATTTCTTATAATAATAATAGTACAAATAACGAGGAATGGAAATTGAATTTTTTTATAATACCAATGGTATATATAATAAAGAATAATATAATAATAATATGAGTAATTAGAGGCTACTGGAATAGCTCAATCATGACTGCATCGTCTACTTAACTAGGTTCTCCAGTTTAAAGAGGTGCACGTGACCGAAAGTGAAAGTACGCATTCGATTATATTTGCACGGGCCAGCTGCTCAGTATCAATAATAAATGCAAGTGTAAGGAAGTTTTGCGCACAGATTTGCTCGACGGCCTTTTTATTAGGAATTCTCTTTAGTGTTTCTTTCGAGTTGCTAATAACCAGTCTCGCGTTCAATGTGGACGTTTACGAAACGCTCAGCAATTTAGTAATCAAGGGAAAGAGAAACTCGCACAGAACTGACAGAATATTTTGTGCTATTATTAACTTGAGAAACCCCGCAATCGATGGAATGCCCTAATTGGGACACTAGCTTCTGTTACAATGATCTTATACCGTCCTACAAGCGCCATTGTTACGTGACCAGCAGACTGGTGGATTTTATGCAAATTCGAACTTTATTTTCTGCGACCATTAATGAGTTTAACATGTTAAGATTATCTTAATGTTAAAGACAACATTATTATCGCAATGAAAGAAATAATGACTATGAAGTATTTGCAAATTTTCGAATAGATTAACATTTCTGAGCTAATTTACTGTCGCGATACGAAGTTAAATTTCATGTTGCCAGTCATTTGTGCGCCTTAAGAACAAAAGCTTTCAAATTTTCCTGGAAATTTAACTGTGTTATCAAATCAAAATTTCCCTAAAAATTACAATTATCGTCGCATCAAGTTTTCCCTAAAAATTCCAATTATTTTCACATCATTTCCCTAAAAATTCCAGTTATCGTCGCATCAAGTTTTCCCTAAAAATTCCAATTATTTTCACATCATTTCCCTAAAAATTACAATTATCGTCGCATCAAAATTTCCCTAAAAATTTCAATTATTCTCACATCAAGTTTTCCCTAAAAATTTCAATTATCGTCGTATCAAGATTTCCCTAAAAATACCAGTTATTATCAAAATTTCGTTCCCTGTCAATGCTGCACGCCAAAATTCCCAAAAAACTGACCAAAACCCCGCGAAACCTGTTTCACCCCTTTCCCACCCTCGCATCAGAACGCAAAAATGAACGGTCCAATGGCCACGCGACGGGTTCAAGATCCCTCGTTCGTTTGAGAGACACTGCGTCGGAACGCTTCTATTTTTAACCGAACGACCGTGTAATTGAACGGTCGGTCGGTCTCGCTTGTTATTTACAAGCGGTCGGGGCAGAAACAAGCGTGCGACACACACGGATTTTCTCAATGGGATGTTTACGCGCTCTCCAGGAAGCGCGGGGCGGCCCGATCAATGGCGCGCACACCGTTTCCTGTTTCCCCGTTTACCGGGGACGCCGTTCCACTCTGTTACGCAATACCGCGATACCCGTGAAAGGGGTGGGCGACACTTGACATCGTTTATTCGCCTCGAAAACGAAAGGAAAGAGGCAAGCGCAATTTCTCCTGTGAAAACCTGCAACCCTTCACCCCTTGTTTCACAACGACGCGCCAGGCTCGTGAAGATCTGAACCCTTTGCAGACGAATGTCGATCGAGATGAAATGTCATGCTTGGAATACCAAGCTGCAATACGATGATTTCAGTACTCAAACAGAGAGATCGGTAATTCCCGTTTTTCTGTTGTTTAATCATTTGCACTCCAGAGGCCTCTATCGCCACTCGATTTGCAAAATTGTGAATTAACCCTTTGCGGAAGATTCTTTGGAATATACGGAACCTTTGGCAGATGAAGTTAAATTATATATCGAGTGCTTAACACTAGAACTACTGTACCAGTCAAAATGACTGGTTTCAAATTTTTTGTTTAGCAATTATTGATATCTTCGAAGCATTGAATATTCGAAATGATTCTGAAAATAAATAGTTTCATTTCAGTACTATAATGAATGCCTGAAGAAACTGAAAATAATCTATTGTTACAATTTTTATAGGAATTGCATATTAATCGTATTAAATGCTCGGTAGTTCTGGTGTTAAATAATGAAAAGAAAAGAAATTGTAGACTGATCTATTGCTGTTTGAGTAATTGAATCGTTCGTTTGCGAGTTACTCTTCCAAACGTGGACATTTGATCTCGCCGAAATGTCGTTCGCAAAGGGTTAACAAGTTAAATGCCGTGGGGGTCACTGTTGACCAACCAAATCGAATTACTATAATTCGTTCAATTAAACGTTGATTATTTCAAAACATTTCTATATTATAAATAATACTACGTAATGCAGTGACGTTCAGCTAGATGAACATGTAATATTAATAATGCAATTCAATGAAATGGTTTATATTATATTTTTTCGTATATTGGTTAAGTTTAAGTTTCGTATATTGCACGAATATGTGAAATATTATATCTCTTTATTTATATACGATTTCTCGTTAAGTTAGTTTCAAGAAACGTTGGCTATGTTTCGTCAAAAAGCGCGTTGGGCATTTTTGGTAGAAAACTCTTTTAGTGCAGAGAGTTAACATTGAACCATTGAAAATGATGTTTGAAAATTGTGGGAAACAAGAATACAGTGATCCTTTGGTATTTAAATAATGAAATTGTTTAGTATATATAGTATAGTATTATTAGTAATACTTATTGTTACGTGGATGCTTAACACTAGAACGGAATGGTCAAAATGGCACATTCTTGGTTTCTTTACAGTTGCTGAGGTATGGACAGTTTTAAGGAATTATTGAAGAATTATTAATACCTAGTCTGAAATATCAGTCAATTGAAATCGCGGTACATCTGTTTTTAGAACTTTTACAAAGAAATTTTAAAAGGTCGGTTTATGTGCTCGGCAAAATGCAAAGCGCGTCGCTGTGGCCCGCGTCAATCGCGAATGCACGAGACACAGGCGCAACGGTCAACCGAATAAACGAGAATGTGTGCATCACGTGTTGAATACTTGCATTTTACTGCTTTCTGCGAGTGTTTTTTATTAGTTTTTTAGCTAACAGCGGTTGTTAAACGGTTTACTCAAGGTTAACAGACAAGGATTACACAATACTTGATATCGCCATTTTGACGGCATTCGGTTTCTCGTATGAATAATCTAGCTTAATTATTTCGATAAAAAAATATCGGTTTCCTCTATTCTACTACATAACAATATTCTTAACTATCAAATGAGTTGAAAATGTTTTCAATACTTCGAAGGAAGCATTTTTAAAGAATATCTCGTGGTCCATAGTTTTCTATTTCTCATTTGAAAATTTGTGTCGGCTTTGTATAAATCAATTGTGTTTGAATTTGTTGCTTTACTCGATCATTTGGGAAGCATGAATCTTAAGATAATATATTACTTCGAAAGATCTTTCTTAAAGATATATTCTTTGTAACTCCAGTGTACAAATCATCGAAAGATCTTTCTTAAAGATATATTCTTTGTAACTCCAATGTACAAATCATCGAAAGATCTTTCTTAAAGATATATTCTTCGTAACTCCAGTGTAATGAAGTTATTAGGCTGAGCGTTTATACAAGGTAGTCACTGTCAAGTCTATTAATAGTCATCCGGCAGGTGAAATGTTAAAAGAAGACACGTCGCATCCGAACGGCGGATGTTTATGGAAATTGCCAGGTTTCATAAATCATTCGGCGAAAATCGAGGAGTCCTCGCTATAAATAAATCGAAAACGTTACAAACTTACGAGACTTCGCGCCGAGGGAACGTACGAATATCAGAGTCCAGTGACGACTTGGTCCGAAACAAAATGGCGCCTCTATAAAAAGAATCGAACTTATATCTTCCACTATTCATCGCGTACGAGAATAGATTATTCATCCGAAAATACGAAATAAACAATTCGTCGCTCGAAAGTCATGCGGAAACGTCGGGAAATCGACGCGGGAAAATGCACACAATGAAACAGGTGTACAAATATTATTTTTGGCCGGCTATTCGCGTAGAACCGGTGGCAAAATTCCGCTTGGCTCTATCAGAACGACCGAACGATCCTGAGGACAGTTGAACGAGATCAATCGTTCGTTGATGAAAATAGAGTGGACGCATGAAATGACAATAGATGCTCGTTACCCGCGCAATTGAAGCCTTCCCATGCCGAAGGGTGCAACGTGACTTCTCGTAAACACGAGTGAGCACGCTTTTCATTTTTTTTATGTAATATTTGTCATACTTTTTTGATGAGGTGTAGGTAGTTGTTGACTTAACGTGAGATATTATATAACGTTATTATTATTAGTAAGAGTAATAGTATATGATAATAATATTAATAGTAAATAATAATGATATTGTAGGTAGAAAGAAAGAAAAATGGAAATTTCACTTCGTATTTATCTCAAATTTTTCCCATTTCAAATTGGTAAATTGGTAATATCCTATCAAATAATAATAATAATATTGCAAGTAACAAGAAAAAATGGAAACTTCTCTTCATATTTATTTCAAATTTTTCCTATTTTAAATTGATAAATTGATAATATCCTAGCAAATAACAATAATAATAATATTGCAAGTAATAAGGAAAAATGGAAACTCCTCTTCATATTTGTCTATCTCAAATTTTTCCCATTTCAAATTGGTGAATTGGTAATATCCTAGCAAATAATAATAATATTGCAAGTAATAAGAAAAAATGGAAATTTCTCTTCATATTTCTCTTAATATGTCTAGTGAAAATAAGAAATACTATAACATCCCTTCGATCTTTTATTTTCCTTCTCAGTAGAAAATTTAGATGTCTGGAGAACCTAATAATTTTAGGGTAGTTTCTTTGATTCGTTAAAATATTTGATATCATAACTGGTGTAATATTGTAGCCTACAGAGTTCAAAGGGTTAAGCCAAATTTCGAAGATCTAAATGAACGGATAACAATCTCTCTAAGAACAATAGAACAAATTACAGTAAACGTCAGTAAATCTAGTATTAAGCCAAAATGGCACATTTGAAATTACAGTGGCGTTTACTTGATTTCACAATAACTGACCACCTTTCGTTGTGATAGGTTGATTTGATATCATAACTGGTGCAATATTGTAGCCTACGGAGTTCAAAGGGTCAAGTGAAGAATTCGACAGGTGTCTTTCGACACCTTCGGTGGAAACAGCGTTGAATACGCGATTGTCGAGCGGCGTAACGCGATCGCAGCAATATACTTTTTTTCTGTAACATTATTACGGGTTTATCTTATCGAAAGGCGCCAGTCAGCGCGTCGGCGATCCAACGTGCGCAGTACTTGGTTTGTTTTTAACGTTTCCCTCCTTTTTTTCTCACCGCGATAAGCGAGCCACTAATAACACTATTTTTCTATGTATCGCGATCCACCGGAGGCTGGATTCGTTGTTTACAAATAATCTTTAAATGAATTGACGCATCTTCTAGATTAGCCTCTGTAAAAATGACAACCGGGATATTGTTTGTTGCGCTCGAACAAGATACCTCGCGATAAAAATAGTGTGTAAATATCGTTGTTTGTTTACGTGAATGAATAATGATACGCAGGCTATTTATAATCCGTCCTAATTTGTTAATCAAATGCTTCAATGAACTCCGAGGATAGTTTTCTCTTTTGCGTTTATTCGTTGCTTGTTTTTTGATCATGCTTGTTTGTAATATATTCTGTAGATTGTGGTATTAATGATTTTATGTTGATTAGTTCATTTTTCAATGGTTATAGTAATTAGAGATGTGAACTATCCAATCATCTTGGAAAACGTAATCAAATCATTTATTTTTCAATTGTTGTTATTACTGTTATTATTACTCTATTTCTTTTTATTATTTTTATCATATTATACTCTCATTGTTGTTATTTATTACTCTATATTTCTTATTATTATTATTCTATGTTCGTCATTATTACTATTGTTAGTATTATCCTATATGTCCATTATTCCTATTATTATTATCTAAAATAATAAAAAGAAGAAATAGAGTAATAATAACAACAATAATAATAATTGAGAAATAAATGATTTGATTACGTTTTCCAAGATGATTTGATGGTTCAATTATTATTATTATTATTGTTATTATTACTCTATTTCTTTTTATTATTTTTATTATTTTATATTCTTATTATTATTACTCTATATTTCTTATTATTATTATTTTATGTTCGTAATTATTACTATTGTTAACATTATCCCATATGTCCATTATTCCTATTATTATTATCTAAAAGAAAATTCTCAGGTTCCTTGAAACATTTCATTGCAAATGTTGACCTAACTGTAAGCTACAATAACAGTGCGCAGTAGCCAGAAGCATCGAGCAAACGAAACAAAAGGAGAAAATGAAAATTTCCATGCTACCAGTTCACGCCGCAGCGTCTCCAATTATCGCCTGACCAAAGTGTCAATAGAATTGTAAACAACGTAACGCGACCCGTTAACTAGTATGCTGACAACGCTCGTAATTTGTGTCTTCTTCAAATTCTTCGGCGAGTTAACGTTTACTCGCGATCTTCGTCGTAGGAACACGAGAAGAAAAGGAAATTGGAGGAAAAAATTCGTGTTCGCGTCTCTGACCTGCCTCAACAGAATCTTTTAACAGTAACAAACGCCGAGAATAAACACCGGGGAAGATAATTTACATTCGCGGTGTTAGGATATCAACAAAAAATTGTCGGTTCAAAGGTGAGGAACAAGAGAAAAAAGGAATTAACACGTTGAACGACGACGATATGAAATTACTGTGATTATTCGACCGAACGATAATTGTCAGAACTTTTTTGTATAATTGATAGTGTAACGTAAAGTGACGAGGTTCGGCAAGATGAATGCAAAAGATCGTAGAAATCAATGAAATATTCATTGATTATTCAATATATTATTCATTGATTATTCATTGATTATTCAATAACTTGATATTACACTGTTCGCATTGCTCAAGAGAATAATTTCATATTCGCGTTACATATAGTATTCGCAATGATATTATTTCATTATATTTTGCACATTACTCATTGAAATAATTTCACGTCCCATTTCCTACGTTACTTATTTACGTCACTCTACAAAATCATTTGCCATTCAGCACGTTAGAAAAAAGTAGCGCCCACGTCTCTGACCTGCCTCAACGGAATGGTTGCATTAATATTGGCGCAGATCATAAAGACAAGAGGAAGGCACAATTTATTCGACGACCTTCGCGTTGGCGACTCAAGTGATTCGTTTAGCGCTAGATCAGCCGACATTTCTTATATATCTATCCCCACCGACACGAGACAACTTGAACCACGAACAAAACCGTACATTTTGAAAAAACAACTTAAACAACATGATTATACACGATGATCTTATAAATGAAACTTATCCATACATCTCGTAGTTTATTTTATGCCACTTGTATAATATTATTTATTTTCTGCCGCTTGTACCGACTTTTATCCATACATCTCGTAAAGTCAGTACAAGTGGCAGAAAATAAATGCAAATAGTTTCTGTAATTTCGAAATAGATCAAAATGACCTATGTGATCAAACAAAAGACACCTTTCGAAATTTTCACTTGAAATCATTTAAGAGAAAAGAAGAAATTAGCCCTTTGCACTCGAAAAATTTGTCACTAGAAATATTCAATTTATTTTTATTAGATATAGATGACATTTTTTTCAACTGACTTAACGAGGAATCTATTCGCAAAATAAGGGGAACAATGGTATTTTATTTCCACATTTCACGTATCGACAGATTACTCAATACTTGACCCTTTGCACTCGAAAGTTTCTCAATGGAAATATTCAACAACAGAGGTGTTTTATTTAAATATTTCACGTAGCAATGCAAACTTTAATTTGAAACATTAAATATTCAACTTCATAGTTTTGTTGTATCGAACCACTGACTGAGAGTCACCTCTCGAGTGCAAAGGGTTAATGTTAAATACGAAATTTTACAATTTTGATGCACCAATCGAGTGGTGACTGAGAGGCACCTTTGTAGCGCAAAGGGTTAGGAATCGCTCATTTTGATCCACATGGTAGTTCTAGTGTTAACCCTTTGCACCCCGAATTTCTGTTGCATTTTCTGCATTTTCTCCTCGATAACCCTATTATTACGATATTTTCCTTGAAATGCATTTAAAACAATAGCTACTTCGTACAGAGCAGTGTGAACGATTTTTCTCACTAATAATATTGACAATAACATAATAACATAATCTATTTGAAAAATATCTTCGCAAAGAATCACGCCTGCGAATAACACTGCTGTCAGGTCACGCTCGACATAGGAGCGCAAAGGGTTAACACTAGAACTACCGAGGATTTAACCCTTTGCACTCGGAAGCTGTTCACTAGGATCATTCAACACCTTTCGATGAAACACGGGGCATTATTTGAAACGAACTAATGAGAAAACGTGCGTCAATTAGGAAACATTGATGCATTATACAAAACTTAATATTATATATAACACTTTGTAATTTTGTTATATCAAATGAAATGGTGACTGAGAGTCACCTCTCGAGTGCAAAGGGTTAATGCGACTGACATGTAATCCTTATAAACATTCTAACAATAGATTATTTTCGGTTTCTTCAGACGTTCATTATAACATTCAAGTCAAAGCCATTTATTTTCAAGATCATTTCGAATATTCAATGCTTTTCACTCTTTGCGAATGTCGACGCTTCAGCGCGATGAAATGTTTATACTCGGAAGACTAAGTCGCAAACAAATGACTTAATCACTTAAACAGCAAGAGACCAACGCGCAGTTTCCTTTTTTCTATTGATTAAGCAATCGATAGATAATTTCGCTTCGTCTGTTGGTTTTGTACATTTCGAGGAACCTTCGCCCACAAAGGGTTAAGGTATCAATAATTGTGAAACAAAACAATCGGAACCAGTCATTTTGACCGGTACGGCGGTTCTAGTGTTAACACGTTAAGCGCCGTGGCAGTCACTGGTGACTGACGTTTCTGAATGAATAAAAAACAATCGTAACATACAAGACAACCGATGTGAAATAAAAATGTTTAATAAGGCAACTAAGTTGATAATAGTGTAACGCAAACGTTGCAACGCCAAAAAATTCATAATTATTCCTACTTTTCTTTGCTACAAAAGACAAACTCTATGGAAAAACGCTTAAGATTTTCGTGGCGCTTAACGTGTTAAAGACTCGGAAATATCGTCGACCACGCCGCGCTACGTGCCTCGCCGCGCGTGCGGCTGGATCGAAAACAGTTTTGCGTAATCCGGATGCATTTTCGAGGCGATAAACTGCGCGCGATGCTGGCCAGCGTGGCTGGCCACGAAGTAGGTCAACGGGACGGTGTACCTGTTCGCGAGATGCACTCGCGAGTAAACAACTCGGCGTTTATCTGCTCGCCTGCGGTTGTCTAATCGCTTTAAACGCGCGCCACGTGCAGAACGGTCCTCGGATAAAATGTGATCCGATTAGACGTTGATTGGAGACGATCGGAATGCTGGGTGTTTACGGTGCAAAGTCTTGTCTTGTTTTTTGATCGTTTCAACACTAGTTTTGGGATCAATGAGTAATCTCGTTTTGTAGTTTGATAGTCGTCTTGGTAACCATTGTGTTGAAGGTTTTCGATGATTGTGAATTGATTGTTTGATGTTAACCCCTTGTCCTACAACAACGAGTGAGGCCCATGGTGAAGATTTTCAACATGATTCAACAAATATCTATATTACTTAGTTAATTCGAATTCAAAATAAATATTATTCCTCTGTAATCAACTATTATACTTAAAAGCAAATATAGGAATAACATATGCTTAGAATTTTTCTCTTTTTCCAATAAATTATTCATGACAAAGTAGCCGTATGGATGAGAGTTGAAAAAGAAATCATAGGTCAAGGGGTTAACCCTCTGCACTAGAAGTTTTTTCTCACTGACATTACCAGCAACTGTAATTTTAATAGAGAAAGCGTATTCACATATAAATAAATGATACAGGCACGAAAAGAAAAGTCACAGATGTATTTTACTGTCTTTTATCGATTATAAATATTATATTTAATAACAAAATTTTAGTTTGTAATGACAAATTTTAAGTGGCTCTGCTTCGAAACCCTCGAGTGCAAAAGGTTAATAGTCAGTAGTGTCGATAGCAATTAGTATTTAATTTTGTTTGTGATAATATCGGTGAAAGTGTTATTTAGAATATTTGTGATAATGTTGATGTATTTATTGGGGATATTTCTGTTTGATATTTATGGTAGTATTAATAATAATGATTTATAATGGTTGTAGTAAAATTTATTATTAATTCTTCGATATTAAGTTAAATTAAATTGGAAATTACATATTTCAGTATAAACGAAAGTGAACTTCGTTTTGATTTTTTACAATTTCACGTCAGTTCAACATCGTTGAAACGATCACAATTGTTTTATGATGATTGTCATTGCGAGGCAGTTAGGTGCAATAAGTTGGCACACCCTCCAGTTGCAAGCAAGTCAGTTTCACATTCGGCGAATCGACGAATAGCTCCTTAACGATTCCATTAACTGTCGCCATGGAGTACCGTCTGCTCCTTGTTCCGCCCAGTTCCGGCATTTCGATGTCCATTCCGATTGCTTTAGTGTAAATGGCTGCCGGATCCGCCAGCATTCTCACCTAAGTTCAGAACTAGTAGTTATTAAACAGCGAATACTAGAAAACAACGCTAGATTTACGGCAGGAGTCGATTCGACTCGTATTGAATTTTATAAGCATCATTTACAGTTATGCAAATATTTATCCTAATTGTCCACTCTTAACCCTTAGCACTCCAGGCTGTTTTCTAATCTATCAGCAACTGCAATTGATTTTTATGGTATATAAAATTTTTATAGTATATAAATTATATCATTTTTATAGTATATAAAATATATAATTTTTATAATAATTTTTATAGAAAATGAGAAATGCTATAACATTTCTTCGATCTTTTATTTTCCTTCTTCGTAGAAAATTTGAATTTGCGGAGAATCTAATAATTTTAGGGTAGTTTCTTTAAGATTCATTAAAATGTTTAATATTACAACCGCTGCAATATTGGAGCCTAGAGTTCAAGGGGTTACAAATTTCGAAGATCTAAATGAACGGATAATAATCTCTAAGAATAACAGAACAAACTATAGTAAACGTCAGTAAATCTAGTATCAAACAAAATGACACATTTAACCCTTTGCGGGCGAAGATTCTTTGAAATGTAGAAAACCTTAAACAGATGAAGCTAAATTATACATTGATTGCTTAAATAATAGCGAAAACAGAAACTACATGCTAATCTCTTGCTGTCCGAGTAATTAAGTCATTCGCCTGCGACTCAGTCTTCCAAATATGAACGTTTCATCTCGAAATGTCGACATTCGTCCGCAAAGGGTTAAAATTACAGTGGCGTTTTTATTTCACAGTAATTGACCACCTTTCGCTATAAACATTGAAATTTTTTGAAAACTCGTAAGATACGTTTCGAATAAACGAATGAAACGAGTAATAGCTTCATCTGTTATGTAAGAAAACGCATGACGAGTATACTCGTCGGACAAGGTCGAAGGGTCAATGCATCCAGTGTAACGTTAGTCTTGAATGCAACGTTTATGTAATGCTCGATACTCGCAGTATCTGTGGCATACTTTCTCAAGGTCCGCCGAGATAATTACACTCATTCGAGCCGTGCATCGTTACCTTGTCCTCCGCGCCCTTTATATTCCCCCAGGCAGACATGACGTAAGGATCGTTCACAGACACGCAGATTATCTCCTGGAAGCCCAGATATCGCAGATCGGCAGACCTAAACGTTAATTGGTACAAGATGTAACCCGTAATTGTCGCCGCGATCTTCAGACATAGTATTCCGACGAAAAGTATCTGACAAAATTCAATTTAACTCTTGATTCACTACAAATTTCTATTTTGTTCTATGAAAATGGTGTTCTCCCTCTAAAATTTGTAACTCTTTTTTTCGAACTTCTTTCGTAACTAATTTTTATAGTATTCCTAGCAAAAATTAGAAATGCTATAACATTTCTTCAATCTTTTATTTTCCTTATTAGTAGAAAATTTAGATGTGTGGAAAATCGAATAATTTTAGGGTAAAATATTTTAGGTAAATCCATATGAAATTGGAGATACCATTGTTTATTAAATTCAGTCTAATTGTGAATGAAATATAAATTTAGTGAACAATAGTAGTAATAAACATTTGACATATATTTTATATTATAACTTATCTAATTCAATATATTATATTACAATTCGCAACTGAATTAATATTCTATATTACAACTCATCATTAATCACATTTCACATTTAGTAACTTCGTTAACACTAGAACTACCGTTCCAGTCAAAATGACTGGTTTCGATTTTGTTGTTTAGCAATTATTGATATCTTCGAAGCATTGAATATTCGAAATGATTTTGAAAATAAGTAGTTTCATTTGAGTACTATAATGAAAGTTTGAAGAAACTGAAAATAATCTATTGGTACAATTTTTATAGGAATTGCATATTAATCGTATTAAATGCTCGGTAGTTCTAGCGTTAAAAATATCTTTTCGCCGAACTATCAATGCCACGTCGAAAATCATGGCAGCTTGTGTTACACCCTGTATACAAGACAAACCTCTCGATGAATCCTTTCAAATGAACCCTGGAGCATCCTTGCACGAACGCCCCAGGCACACCGAAGATAATGGCCCGTTTGTTCGCCACCAGATCCGAAATGTCGGTCTGATTTTCCGGTAGTGCTTCGTACAAGGTCACGCTCGGCACTTTGTCCCCTTTCCTGATTCCAGGCATCCTCCGCGGGGCTTCCCGGAAGGAGGTTTCTTCGGGAAATCAGCCACGCGAAGAGGCTGAACCGCTCGGCTCTTCTGTTCGACGCTTTCGTTTGTTTCCATGGCAAGCTTCATGCTTCCAAAGGATCATACGCATGGAATTTATAAATATGAAACGAAGTTTACTACGTAACACATTGCGTACCGGCTAATTTTAAAACTGAATTGTGATGGCAATTTTCGCTGAGGTCAACTTATATCACTGTACATAGAAATACTTAGATATATTGTTATGTAATATATTTTAAATAGATAATCGATTCGAATGAAATTTTATATTTTTTCAATGCTGTGGTAATTAGCGAAGTTGCATAGCTAAGTGTCTTTATAGAAAAACGAGATTTCTCGAGTATTCGTTATTTTCTGATGAAATATCGATGATAGTTTTACAATTAACGCGAAGAAATGTCTTGCATAAATTAACCCTTTGCTTTATAACGTGTCAGACTAGTGATGAAAATTTCAAATTCGAGAAATCTAAGCGTTGCTTATTCATTTCTAACATTAATTATTACTTGCCTATTATTAATCTTTAACCTTTAGAGTAAATGTAACATTCGTTTCATTTTCTACTAAATTACTAATGATATAGTTCTATCAAGCACAGTTGAGAAGTAAATCGTAAGGCAAGGGGTTAACGGACAGAGTTATTGTATTTCGATGTTCCAGGTGATGATGCTTAATTATATAAAATTTAATCCAATTTTATCATTTTCTTGGGTGAAGTAAAATGGCGACTGGAAAGAGCCTCTCGAGCGCCAAGGGTTAAATTGAACGTACAATTTAAGAATTCCATTTCATTTAACCGTTTGCACTCGAGTATACTTGTCTGAATAGATATTCAGTGTTTTCTGATGAAGTGTCAACGATACTTCGAGGAAATAATAGTCGTTGGGTTAGGATTAAATGAAAACACGTGGAAGTGATTTTATTTTCTTCGCTGCGAGGTACAAAATGTCGAGAAGATGTTAATTCTTTGACGATTACGTGGGATCGGCTTTATTCAGATTGTTGCCGATGTTTTTCACGTTCGAAAACATGCTAAGTTTAGCGGCTGGCGTGTTCTCGCCGCGGAAATCGGAGATCGATCAACGGATTCCTGGCAACAGCACGATTTCGGCCGTGTTGTTAGCCAAAGAGACCAATTTTGTAAAATGAGACGCGGAGGATATCGGTAAAACTGTCGGGAGTGAGTCATCTTGGTCCGCCATTTTGGATTGGTCGGGAACTCTTTATTTTATTTTTTGTGTATTCATTTATACATTTACTTCGTTGTATATTTATTCATTTGTTTATTTACATTAAAATGGTCACATCCTTTGCTCTATGCCTCGGTAGAAAAAGCAAACCAGCAGAGAACTAATTATGATATTGCGGATTCCTTTTATCACCATGAAACTTTTGCTTGAGACATTTTTTCCTATGTCAGGGCTGTAATTTAAACTGATAGAGTAATTCGTAGTGTCTCGACATTCTTGTCGAGGATGTCGTAATGGTTTCAGTGTATCTTGAAATCGATCAGCAATTATCGTGTCGTATTATAAGTCCTTGCGTGTTTCGTACCAGCAACAGATACTATTACAATTAATAAAAACTGGTATCCATTGCTATAAAATTGAATAATATTTCTACTTGTAATATATAAAGAACAATAGTCAATCACAATATTACATTAAATTACAACAAACTTCAATTGAGAAACTATAACATACACTTTAAACAAAAAATTCCAAACAAGATAGTAATACTGCAACATCCTTGAATGTTTCCACAAATTATTTATCATATTCAACAATCGTTTGCCAAAAGTGCTTGAAATTCACGGTTCAATTATTATATAGAAGAAAGTAAAAAAACAGCTCCAAAAAATACAAACAAGACAGTAGTATTCTGAAATTTCTCTGAAATTTTCTATTTATTATATTACACGCGTTCGTTTTACCAGAAATATGGAAAATCCACTGGCCAACTATTATGAAAACAAAATGTCGTAAATCCCCTTTAAAAACAAAGAGTGGGTTCGAGAGAACCGTTGCCCATCGGCCACGCACCAATCGGATTAATGACACGTGCGTTCATTTTTCAGGTTTCGTGGCATGCACGTTGACAAATCCAATTTGGTTCGTGAAAACCAGGCTACAGCTGGACCACCGGACGGATACAATCACCGCGATGGAGTGCGTGCAAAGGATATATCGCCAATCGGTACGGACCGCATGCGTTCACCAAACCCTCATCAGGATTAGGCGAAGAGCACCGATCGTCGTCATCTCACACCCATTCATTGCTTAACCGGTTAACTGTGGAATTTAGTTGGAAAAACCTCAGTAAAATCGAAAAATGGAGCGTGTACTCGTCGAACGCAGGACGAATGCACGCAGAGTATATTTCAACCCTTTGCGGACGAACGCCGACACATTGGCGAAATGAGATGTTCATATTTGGAATACTAAGTTGCAAACGAATGATTTAATTACTCGAATAGCAAGAGATCAGCGTACAGTTTCCTTTATTTTTATTGTTTAAGCATTCGATGTATAATTTATCTTCATATGTTGCCAGCTTTGTGTACTTTAACCCTTTGCACTCCAGAGGCGCCTCTAGTCACCAAATGATTCGACACAGCAAAACTCTAAACTCTGATATTTAATATTAAACTTTGTATAATGCATCGATGTACGAAATATTGAAAGAAAATAGTTTTCTTCCTCAATGCACGTGTGATTTCTTAATTCTATCTAAGAGAAATGTTATCTGTATCCCATTAGAAAATATTGAATATTTCCGGTGAAAAACTTCTGGAGTGCAAAGGATTAAAGAGTCTTCGTCCGCAAAGGGTTAATGAAAGATCAAAGCGAAACAAAGAATTACATGTTTATGTGCAAGAATAAAGAATTCATCGCTGAAAGAATTAGTATCATGTCAAGCTTTACGATGACGTGTATACTCGTCAAACACAGTTAACTGGTTAACACTAGAACTACCTGATGGATTAAACCGATCCATTCACATTTCCTTATAGAATTTATACCTTTACTTAGATTAACATGGTCAGAGTAATGATCCCCGACCGTAATACCCTTATGGCTTTCCTTTTATAATTATTGAAAGGTACTAATTATTAAGAGGCTTCTTTCAGAAATGATTGGAAACATTGGTTTAATAATAGACTGAAATATGAGTTTTACTGTTTGGCAGTTCTATTGTTAATTGTTGTAGGGATTAGCTAGTTTCATCATGGATTCTCATACCTGAAACCTTGGGTTGTAAATTCGGTTTTATTGTGTTTACAATTGGGGAATCCCGGTTGGGTAAACTCACAGAGAATTTTCCTAGATGGTCATTTGAGTTTTGCTCGTTGGAGAAGCTAGTCGACGTGTCGTTTGAGAATATAATTTTGACAATTTAGAATCGAATTTGGACTTCGAAGTGAAATTAAAGATAAATGTAATATAATTTAAATAATTGTGTAAAAGAATGCAGACTTAGTTCAAGATCTAACGAGATATCACATTTTCATCGCAGTAAGTTTAATGTGAATTATTTTGTCAAATTGTTTTGATGAAAATGGTGTATATTAAATATTTCTAATACTGTGTGTGATCTATTGTCGAAAAGAAATTGTTGGATTTATTGCCAGAGAAAACTCGCTTGCACCAAGCCTTGTTTCAAGTGACTTGACAGTGACTTAGTCTATAGGAGGCTTCATCATTCCTTTCTCTAATTGTAAAGTCAAATTTCTGATTTTATAATTCAACTTACAAAGGCTTATTTGAAATTTTAACTTACAACTTGTTTCATTCAATAATTCTTACAAAAATCAAAGTCAGATAAAAATGGAATCCTTCGATTAAGTGTTTAAAATCTACATAAAATCCGCAGTCTAATTACTAAAGTTAATGGTTCAGAGGGAAGTGAGTTTATGAATCAATTGTAGGTCACATTTTTAAATGCATATACTCGTAGGTCATGTATATGAGTGTGTGTACGTGTAATCGCGTGTTCCTCGTTCCGGGGGAGATATCAGACGAGTTTGACAACCCCGAAGGCTCATGGCGTATCGACGCGTTTCCCGTCTGGTGCACAGTCTGTGGTCGGCCACGGAAACCCTCGACGAGCCACGCTGTGATCGATCACGCTCAACTAGACATAAAGTAGCATTCCATTCTTCTCTGATCGATACACTGAGATAAACAAGAATGCAGAGAATTTTTCCACGGTCGCACTTTGCTGAAGTGTCGCCAGAAAAGTGGCTTCTATTGATTAACCCTTTAGCTACCGCGGAGCTAAAGCTACACACATGTATGCAGAAATAGCTCTGTTGTGAAAAATAGTAATACATTAATATTAAATAACAACTGAGTTACAATATTTATATCTTCAAGTGAAAATGTAGGAAAATAAGTATATACTATGATATAATACTTACTGAATGTAAACAAAAAGTTGCAGTTCTTATTAGATTTTTAAATCTGACTTTCAGACTTGTTTTTTTTTAAGTTACAATGTAAAATGACAGAATTATTTGTTAGTTTAAAAAGTTTCAAGTAGCTGAAGGGTTGACAATACAAGGAGTTTCATTTTTGCGAGTCTAACATTTCTAAAAGTATGTGTTCTGTTGCACTAATTGTAAATGTCTATTCCGGGATCACCTTGATCCCTTGCATTCCGGGTGATGGATCGGATGGTGCATGTCCTATGCAACCGAGAATATTGTATAGAAGTGTTTCTCAAGGGGCAAAAATATCCTCGCGAGAGAACAGTGTAGAGGAATGGTCTGAGACTTCAGTCGGTGGAAAAGTCAACAAGAGTGTCGCAACTAGGCGATATACAGCTAGGAAATTCTGGTCCCGGCCAAGGATATTTTTGCAACTCTGTACGCTCAGGAGCTGAGACGAGGAAAACAATTGAATATGTGAATAATGCAACGTGATAGCTGCTAAGGCGTTGGTCTTCCAACTTGGATAATTATTAGACTGCGTTTGTTTACATAGATCTGTGTTGCCAGTGGTCTCGTGTCGAGAAAATAAGATGAAATAGAATATTCATTTGACGTAAATACGCAGCAGATATTTTAGTAGCGACTAGACTGCGGATTTGATGGACAGTTGTATTTTTATACACAAAGTTTCAATGGCAGGAGTTGTATATGAATTTCATTTGGCTACCAAATATTTCAACTTAATCATAGAGTTAAAATAATATTCTTCCTTAAGGTTATAGTTAGAAATTGGGTTTTTTTCTTTAATATCCACTGATAGATTCTTACAATTATTCCATCACTGTGTCAGAAATAACAAGTATTATCTAAGACCCTCCATTGTCTATAAAATTTTGAGATAGTTGAAGCTTCTCAAGCCACATTGTACAATTTACACGTTTCATATCTGTGATCTTTTCTTATCAGCGTTGAGATAATTAGAGTATTTATCTCGACTCTCATTGTATAATCTCGGCTGTGATCTTCTCTTATTAGTATAGAATAGTGAGATAAGTATCTCAAATCTCTTTATACAATTCCCACACTCCACTGTTCTAATCCTCCCTTATAAATTTTAAATCTCAATATAACTAAATTTCCCCAACTCTCATAGAATATTTTACAGCTGTAATCTTATCTTATCGATCTCCAACTTTAATATAATTATATCTTCCGTATTTCACAACAGTGATCTCCACTTTCCACTGTACAATATCAAAATAATAGTGTCTAATCGTACAGTTCCTTCTAATCTGGACCAGCACATGCGTTTACATCGCAATTGCGACCACGCCAGGATCTATAATCGGCCGGACCAGGTCCACGAATAGTAAAATGCGCCGAAAATATCAGCAACGATGCACTAGTCGCGAAAACAACATGTCAATCTCTGTCGCAACCTACACAGGATCCTCCTCCGCTCTCGTTGTTGTTCCACCGGCGCCTCCGTTCCAACGAAACACGTTGTGTGCCCCCTTTTTATAGACTAGGAAGTGGTTCGCTCGTTGAAAATTGCGCAAACGCGGGCAAAGGTCGGGGAATGTTTCATAACAATTATATGTAACCGCAGAGGAACGAATTCATCGTTAGCTACCAAGCAGTGCACTATTAATTAACTCATCTCTACATTAATTAGCGCCTCTCGTCTTAACCGTCTAATTGCCTTGCAGCTTGTGCAATAGTCTGTGTCTAGTAGCTGATAAAAAATAACTTTCGAAGCTGTATTTTATTGTTGCAATGGAAACTTTTGTGATCTATAGGCAATGGATTTTTATGGATAAAAGTATGCAGACACGCGCAAAAATGATGTATCTGTATGCGAATCTATATGAATCACAGTGGAAAGTCCTCTGTGCTTCGTTGAGCATACGTTGTTTAACTGCAGAATGATAACAGAATATGTGCAGTTATTAATTCTCATAAATTTCCATTATCGCTGCGGTCGCGATTGCGAATCAGGAGTCAGAGATAAGGCGGCTTAGAGATATGTAATACAAATAAAAGCTGAATGAGAACCTCCCTGGGAGATCGGCTCCGATAATTGCTCGGTTCGTTTGAAAATGTTACTGTGTTATCGATGATCGTTCAAATATCACTATATTCGATTTATCTCCAGGGGGTCTGTGCGTATGTTTGGTGTGCTTTGAGATTATAGCTCTTGTCGAGCTTAGATATTCTATCTCTTTGATATCAGAACTTTTGGTGATGCGCATGGAACAGATGGGCAAAGATAATTGTATAAAAATTATCCCCATTTAACAGGGTGGTTATTTTTCCGAATGTTATCCGGTACAAAGATTAGCGTTTTAAGTCCCTTGTATGATTAAATAGTACAGAGAATATGTGGTACACTTTGTGAGTGGAGAGACTGACTGTTTGATGTTCTTTCAGGGTATCCTGGGATTTTATAAGGGAATCGTGGCGTCCTATGTAGGAATAAGTGAGACTGTGATACACTTTGTGATCTATGAGGCTGTGAAGGTTTGGCTAGCTACGCACAGATCCAGAGTCTCCAGGACAGACGACAGTAAATCATTCATGGACTTCATTGAATTCATGGCGGCAGGATCTTGCTCCAAGACCATTGCATCTACCATTGCTTACCCCCATGGTAAGGTCACTTACAGGATTGTATCATGGGCACTAGTATAGCCCAGACTAAACAATTGTCTAGCAACCCTTTTTGTTTTTTAGTTAATCGTGTCTTTGTAGGCTCAGATCATTTGCAATCTGGTCGCGTACACCTTTGAAAAATCCTCTGAATAAATTGTTTCCTGAGAAGAAAACAGTTTAAGAGTAGATATATGAGATTAATCTAGACTCTTACGTTAAGCCTTGAAACAATGATGTCTAACGGATCATAATCTTTCAGAGGTAGCAAGGACACGGCTAAGGGAAGAGGGTACAAAGTATAGAACCTTCTGGCAGACTCTGAAGACAGTCGTCGCAGAAGAAGGGCCAAACGGGTTGTACCGTGGATTGGGTACTCATCTGATCAGGCAGATACCGAACACGGCCATTATAATGGCAACGTACGAGGCGGTGGTGTACCTTCTCAGCAGGCACTTTCATCAGCGCACCAGGGCCATCAGCACCACCAGCGGGTCACAGTTCTATACGGAGGCAAAGGGAAAACGAGAACTCGCCTAGGACTTGCTTACGGCCCCTGAATAAAGGGCCGATGGCTCGTAACGAGTCCAATGTAGCTGTGTCCAGTTTATGAATGCAGACGTGTCCAGGTGCGGGGGAGAGAGACGTCACGTCGGAATCGCGTTGTCCGTGTCATCGGTTGGTGCCATATTTGTTACGTTTGAAGGTAGCGAAAGGTATCACAGCGGCATTGAACGCTGTGCGCTGTGTAAGTGTAGCAAAACGTAGTCCTTCCTCCTTTCAGGTAGCATACATTCGTACGTGGAACAGAGCCTGTCTGTTGTACCTCACCGAGAGAGAGAAAGAGAAAGAGAGAGAGAGAGCGAGAGAGAGAGAAAGAGAAAGAGAAAGAGAAAGAGAGAGAAAAAGAGACACGGAACACGAAGGTGGGAACCGAAGCTGGATTAATTGAGTCGGTTACTTCGAAGTGCGCCGCGCCTCACAATGATCATTGAACAGAGCCTGTATTACTATTTGTGGGATTGCAGCTGTAATACACTCGAAAAGGCCGCTTTAGGTACCTTCTCAACATTCTGGGGTTCTGAAAACTAGGAACATATCGAAATTTTCATTGCTTAATTCCATCTGGCCAACCGGTTGCCGATATAACCTCAAATAGCCTTTTCTAAATTATTCTGTACACCCGTGATCGGTCGAACTTGATGATTCCTGTGTTTTAGAGCCACCAAAATAAGAATCTTCATCAAATGCAGGGTTGTGATCTTGTTAGAGCAGTCTGCGTGAACGCCAAAAATTTATAAAAATACATAAGGAGCAGGCTGTCTGCATAAGGATTGTGTTTCTACATTGTTAATAACTTATTATCTTTCTCTGCCTAGCGATCCTTCATGAATTCGTCATCGAATTGTAGTCATCGACTTCTTGTTCCTTGAAAGGGAGAGCTAACAAAATTTCTTTGTATCATTACAATATATTGCTCTTTGATGATCGCAAAATGATTGTTCAGTTTGCTTATATTCAACATTAGTATAGAGATGTATTATTACTATTATTGATATGTCATGACCTAGATATGTTTCTTTTCTTTTGCAATTTATTATCGTGTATCAACGAAAACCTAATTAAGCAGAACTCCTGAGACAAATCTGTACATATGAATTACAAGTTTAACGAAGAAAAATTAAGTTTTTCTTTCTTTGTTGTCACCTCGGATAAACTCGGAATAGAAAAGCAAACAAAAATTATATATGAAACAATGACAATGTTTTTATTGTTTATAGATCAGCTTTCAGGAGTTCTTTAAAGGGTTAAAACCTACAGGGTTGTGAACCTAAAACAATGAATTTTGTAAAACTTAGCAATAAGTGTTGTGTACATAAAATAAAATTGCGATATATCTGTCTGTAGATTTTCAGCCGTTCGTATTTTTTCGAGTGCGTAGAATGCGCGTTATTTACACCGTCGGAGAAGATTAAGAGAAAAACGAAGTTTCTATAACAAAGAGGAAGTATTAGTAGCCATCCCATTGTTTCCTTTATTGTATTTGACAATTTATCGTTGTTTAAACGTGACTCGTTGAAGAAGAGATGAAATATTAAGATGTAAGTTACATGTAAGAAGATTAATAATGTTTTGTTACTGAGATTCTATCTGTAGCGTTTGTAAGTTCGGTTGCGTTGCCCGTTACAAATTTACCGGTTGAGAAGTGTTAACAGTTATGTAATATAACAGGTTTTTAATTTTTATACTTGTCTCGATGTTATCCGCGTACAGGATTATATTTATTCGCGCTCCTTGGCTCGTACTACTTGTAACAAATTCGACGACTCAGGTTTCTTGATACAACTAGTCTATGAAATGCTGTCTAATGAAAGTCCTAACCACTGTATTGCGTAGTATCATTGAGACAGATAATCCTTGCACCAAGGAATTGGCCCACGATAAATTAAAGTACATTTTGAATGATCTGTGATTTTAATTTTTATTTACCGTCGGCTAAACCTGGCATATCGAGAGACATTATTTTCTTGCTTTCAGTGTTTAGAGCTTCTTTTTTTTTTTGATAAAGGCCATTCTTTTTGTGCTCCAAGATTTCATTGCGATTCTCTTTTTTTTCTACCGAGATAAACATCTGCTCTTCAACATTTGTATCTATATGAAAATTAAAATTCCAAATCTTGAAGTACAAACATAAGAGGCAAATTCGAATAGTGCACGTGTATGCGTATATGCGAGAAAAAAAACAAAGTCTTGTTAAGAAAGACTGAATAATTTTTATTGTACTTAGTATGCTATAAAATTTGAGATATAATCTCTAGTATATCTTTGAAGAAAGCCGATATATGAACTGTTATAAAATGTATATATATACAAAAAATATATATGCATTATTAAATAATATTAATGAATAATATTTGTATAAGCTACACCCTTAAGAGCTTTCAGCCCTTTACTCCGCCTTTTCTGCCTTTGGAACCGAATCCACCTGAACTGCATTCCGAACAAGAACAAGAAACAGGGTAAACTATCCGCTCTTTCAACCTCTTGTAATCTTCGCATATCAATTCAATGATAAGACTTGTATACTTCGTAGGCTGACAACACTGACAGTTGGCTATTGGTTTCCAATTATCTGCAAACAAGAAATAAGAAGAACGTTGAACCTTCAATTTTTCCAACAGTTTTGCAAGATTTCTTTGTAATTACCTGTATCGAAATACGAAGCGGATTCACATTTTCCTCTACATTCTTTCATACCAAAGATGGGTACATAGTTTTTGCAGAGTCCATGTACTCGATGCCTGATGCTAAACATACCAGTTGTGGTATTCGAATCTATGACATTGGTAACACATTCGTCGACATTCTGGTTGTAGGAAGTTAGGTTGCACATTTTGCAACAATTCTGAGTGTAAATAGAATCATCAGGACAGTTAGTTATGTCAGGACAAATGACAGAACTGCTGCTGACAGACAGCTGATCTCCTTGACTCATACATGAGTAAGAAGTGCAGTTATCAGTGGACATCCAAGTTGCACCTGCTTCATATAACATGTCCCCGACTACACAATGCGACTGCTTGCATGATCCACAACATTGACCCTCTTGTTCTTCGTATGTCCATCCAAACGGACACTTCTTTGAGCACACTTCCACCTCTTTATACTTTGTTACAGTTGAATTCAGTACACAAGATTCTGTGATACAATTGTTCTCCAGAGATTTCCATTTTTCTCCTGGTTTATGCACTTCATTATTATAACGGCAACCAGTTTTAACAAACTCTGGGCAGCACTGTTTTTCAACGTACAGTTTCTCTACCTCAAATTCTATCTCTTCTAAAGGATCTATGTCTGGACATTTTTCGACAACCGATTCTATGTACACACTTTCATTATTAGACTTGCAAGAGTATTTGGTACAAAAGTCAGAAGAGTACCATTCTACACCAACATTCTTCACCTCATTTTCAATGACACAAGCAACTGCTACGCACCTTCCACAACAGTTAGTGCTCTTATTGCTAGTAGGTTGATACTCGAAGCCTATATCGCAAACAGTATTACATTCTTGCACTCTTAATTGCTTTCGTATTCCATTCTCGTCTTTAACACACTCCAACAAAGTGCAACTATCTTCAGGATTAGGTTGCCAAGTCTCACCGACATTGTACACCTGTTCTCCGTCCTTACAAGCAGATCTCTCGAAGCTGGGACAACATTCGTCTTTTTGGTAAACTTCTTCTACAACGAAATCAAACACGTCAGGATGATCTGCAACCTGCAAACATTTCGTCGTAGAGCACTTTGGCTTCGGAGTGCCTTCGTCAGAGAGTTCACAAGTGCAGGAAGTGCATGCTCCTTCCATCCATTGCTCTCCTATTTTCCTTGCAATCACCTTCTCCGACAGTTCTAGTTTCTTATCTGTTGTAATGTTATATAAGCAAAGATCATTTGGTGGTATGCATTTATAGTCAGAGCAACAAGCGTTCTCCAGTGTAAGAGATCTTAATTCATGGTATTCTGGACACATTGGTGGTAGAGGACAAGAATTTATATCACAGATTTTCATTAATCTCGGACAGCATCCGGATGTATTTGTCTTGTGTACGAAACCAGGAAGAAGCACGTCAACATCAAGGCTACTAATCTCATTTAGAGATGGACACTCGGACGGTGGCAGACATTCACAGATAAATTTCTTGCATCCATCAGAGCCGGTTGTTACCTTTGTAATCTGCCCATAACCGCATTCTGGCATCAGGATTTCTTCTGTGCATAATGGTGCTTCAGTTGTTACAATGCTAGGAATACAAACGTATTTCGTGCAGCAGTCTGTTTCTGTTCCGTTGACAGCAACAGGTGTCATGTTCTCTTCGCAAATGGTGTTCACACTCGGACACTCTGTTTTCTGACAATTGATAACTTTCTTGTCGCATGTGCACTTGGTGCAGACATCTGGGAACCATACGTCACCCGCAACGTGGCCTTCTTCATCGCACACGAGACATTTATTCTTTGGAATACAAGTGTCATTGTGAAGAACAAAATCATGGGGACAGAAACAGCCTTCTGCAAGGTTGGTTGCGCATTTGGTATCATCAACTTCATTGATAGTGTCACAAGTTTCCTTGCAGCTTGATTCGCACGGTCGATACTCTAAGTGAGGTGGACAATTGTAAGGACACACTTCGCTGCTTCTCCAAATCAGACATACTTTCATTTGTTGGCACATTCTTGCGTATGCTTCAAAGCTGTCACAGAAGCCACCTCCAGTACATAAACTGTCTTGGCAAGCCATTAAGTAGGGCAATGGATCAACAAAGTTGTGGCAGCTTCCAAAGTCTACTGGGTTCAACAAATTTCTGCATGGATCTTGGTCGGCTGGTGGCAGTATACATTTACTCTGGTTATTGGACGTGCAAGCATCTGTGTTTAAGTTAATCCCGTGTGGTGATTCAGTGACTAACCAGCTGGTACCAAAGTCTTGCATGTCATTTGCGATCTGAGAAGCAGAACATTGATTTCATGTCGTCAGAATGCAGTATATTATATTTCAAAGAAATAATCATACCCCTCCGTCCTGTTTTCTCAAATCATCTTCAGGATCATCGTTACAATTGCCACAGAGACCCTCCATTGCTCCTCCAAAAATGTGTGAAGGAAGTGTCAGGCTGAACGCAAACTTGTCTACATAAGCCGTGATTTCAAGTTGCACCGAAGGTATCAATAAATGTAATTTCTCGGAAGGTGTTTGTTCTAGAGCCAACCAAGTTATGTTGTAGGGAAATTCGGGTACTTTTGAGCCATCCACCACCACCTCGAACTAGTGATAAGAAAACAATAGTAGTAAACTGGAATGTTAATGCACTGTTCTGATCGTAACATTGATCTTACCTCTTGTAACGGTACACCCTCCTTAATTTCAACAATGTGCTCTTTATAAAGCACTGTGAGTGCTTCTACACAGGTACCAGTGTTACAAACCCCATTAGAAACCAACACTTGGTACGCATGATTTCCAGAGTCTTTCTGATTCTCTGTAACATCTCTCGACAGAACGTATGTGCAATTACCATCAAACTTAACATTCTTCCTATCGAAACTAATGAACTTCGAGTTGCTAAGCCATTCGCAAGTGCAATCCTTGCACTGTGTCGCAGGCACACATTCATCGCCATTGCGTACTGTTCCCTCTGGACAGAAACATCCAGAGAAACACACACCCTCCATCACTGGACAAGGGTCTATTTGTTGTAAATTGTCGCAACTGGTCTCACATTTGTTTCTACAATCAAATTAAAATTCATGCTCCATTCGTTTCTCGACTAACCTGATGCCATTAGAAGCTATACTTGAAATTCAAAAGTATACCTGAAACAATCTTTATGGACAAATGGCGGAGTACAAAAGACAGGACAATCATAAATACTTCTCCAAGTGGACAGATCAAAGTTCAAATCACCAGCCTGACATTCAGTAACAAAGTTAGTTAATGTGCGACAACGACAGTCGTCATACGTATGATTGCTGCGTAGACAATTGCATGTACTCTCCATGCAACGAGACGCGAATTTCTCTAGGTCTAAAATGTTAGAGCATAATGCCAATGACGAATCTTTCACTGTATTGCAAATCTTCAAGCTCTCTGCTTGGACGTCATAAGGGCAGATCTAAAACATTAGAGGAAAACATTAGCTCAAAAATTCTAATTGAATTAATCATTTCCCTGTTAACGTAGAAGTATTCTAATTACTAACTTGTGGATCGCATTCTGGCACTCCCTCCATCGCCCAGCTGTCTCCAAATTCTGTAGTGCTTCTAGCCTGGTTCCCAGTAGGCAGTTGCTTATCGTTCTGCATATATCCATCGAAGTAGCCGCATAAACCGTCTACCTGGTGAGCTAGCTTCGTGGAAACTCCTATTTTCACATTAGAGTTTGTGTCCCAAAGCACCCAGAACCCATAATAGTTTGATAGCAAATACATAACATCGCCGACTACGGATATCTTGAACGATAAAAATTGATCACCAAGTCGTGCTATTTGATTCGGTGTGAAATTATAATCATTGATATCTGCATGCATGTTAGGATACAAGACAATGACATTGTCGTCCACAGTCACCACCAAGTTTCTAATACAAACACCTGTCCGTGCATCGCACTGCTTCTCCACTGTAAAATTGATTAGGCATTATAACATCTCTTTGTTAGTACAGCAAATTTTCTTAACGACAATGCACTCACGTGTAATGTACCACTTATTGGTGTACATATCTCTAGCCAAAATGTGGTTGCACACGTCATACTTATACTCCAAGTTATCAAATGTGTTGAATGTCCTTCCTGTTATGTTGCATATAGCTTCCTGGGGTGCAGGAGGCTTGCAGGTATACTTTCGACACTTTTGAAGTTTGTACATGCTCATCTTTTCATAAACTACTGTGTAACCTGGCGGACAAGATGCCTCTGGACAGGTTTGTGGTTTATTACTATTGAAAATTGGTGGTGGTTTATTGGGTACACAGGTGAACTGGTCACACTTAGTCGCATTTTCCGGTTTCTGCCATTCGACGTTATTCGAATATTGCTGAATGGATTTCCTGATTAAAAGCGTTTTTTATTAATTATCAGCGAAACAAAATGTACAATGAAGTTGCATAATATCGTACCTAAGTCCTTTATGTCTTCGAGGATGTTTGCTTAAGGTTTTCACTCCAGACCTTCCGTAAGATTTCTTGAAATATCTTGACTTCATGGAAGATTGTAAAACTGTCTTGTAACCGGGTGGACAAATTGGGTCTTGACATAATTCTGGTGGAGCTAGAAAAATATGAAACGTCAGTTAAATAATTTATATATTTCGTTTGGTTCAACTGTTGTACCTGGAGTTTCTGTCGTAGTACTGTGTTTCAAACTAGACACAGTTGTTGCACAATTCTTTTCATCATCAGGACAGTCTTGAATGCCATTGCACCATAAATTTTCATCGATACAAACATCGCTGGTTGGACAAAGGAGTGTACCAGTTGGGCAAGGTTTGCACACGCAATTGCACAATTCGTTTATTACTGGTCTCATTTCAGAATCAAGACAAGGTTCACATTTCTTTGGCTGACAGAAAGAATCTCCTCCTAAGGTACACGTGCATTCTTCGCAATTATCATTTATATATGTTGTACCCACGTTGTACCTGAAATTTTTCCTGTTTTACAAGGTTCTACTAGATAGTGCAGATTTCACTGAGAGTCTATACTTACGGTACATGTCCAACCACACAAGGACATTCTTGATTAGTCACACAAGAATTCCCATTCCACCAGTACGATTCATTGCATGTGCAACTAGTTTGATTGTTATACGATATTCCCTCACAGACGTTGCATTTTTCAATTTCTGTTGTCGTTTCAATCTTCTCAGTGGTCACTAATATCTTACCTGTACAAAATGTTGTAATTAAAGAAGAATCAAACTTTCCATTTATACAAAGAGTTTTACTCACTGTACGGTACAAAGCAACCAATAGGTTCCAATTTCAGGCCTATATGTTCATGCCATTTTACTGGTTGCACTTTCAGATACCTTGCATTTAATGGTTTGTCAAAGTAGTTTTTCTTAAGTGTCTCAGAATCGAAGTTGCCTAAGAACTCTTTCTCCAAGCCATTTTTATCGACCACTGGATTCCAGTAACGATCGTCATTGCTGTAAAAAACTTTGTAGACAGTTGTCCAGGTACCTTCACCACCCTTTGTAGTAATTCCTGTTAAATTACGGGGTTCCAGGAAGTCAATTTTCAAGTATTGATGTGGATTGTCTAATTTGGGGTGCCAGGCGTATGGAGATGTCAATTTAATGTTTGGCAACAAATCTGTCGCAGAAGAAGAAGCAGAAAGTTGATCGGGGAAAATCAGATCATTATCCAAACCCATTGGCTCGTCACACACTGGAAATGAAAATGAAATAGTGAAATAATTTCTTCTAATAATTTTATGCCATCTACTTTTATCTTACTTGGCTTCACAGTTTCCTCGGTCAACACTGTTGTTATTATAGGAACACTTTCTGTAGTAGTAATTGTAAGATCTTGGCAACCAAGCAGTTCCACTTTCATCGCTATCCCATTGTGCCAAGACAATGGATTTATCCTGACAACTTTAGCTTCTACAGGTTCATAAAATTTCTGTTCAACTGGTTTAAATTCATCCACAGGTCCTCTAAATAATTGTGGTTGCTTTTGGTCATCTAATATGTAGGAGAATGAGTTGCCATTCTCAGAAAACAGTACTTGATAGCTGGTGACAAATTTTTCTTCCAGCTCACTTCCCTGCATAACGACTCCGTAAATGGGTTCAGGTTTTTGGAACTCGATGTCAAGCCTAAACACGATTGCACAATGAAAAAGGCTTCTTTAAATATTTAAGTAAAACGTTTCTTTTAATGATATCACTTGCCATTGATCAGAGTTAATGTATGCGGGTTCCCAGTATCCAGCAGATCCCTCAAAAACTTTGCCATTTAATGGTGAATATTCAGGCAAGAACATAGGACCTTTGATGCTACTAGCGTTGAAGGTAACCTCATCGTTCAAATACTGAATAAGAGGAATAAAATTGTTGCTGTCACAGTAGGCTGGCGGATGAACAGTGCTAGGTACAACGATCGTTTGTTCTGTTAATCTTGGAGTTGTGATTTCTTCGTAAGACGGTGTAGTTAAAGGTAAAATTGGTCCTTCAGTTGTCGTCTTATTAATAGCATCAATGCATAATGATCTATCACAAGTATAGTAATTGTTGATGCACTGACAAATCTCACACTCTGATTCCTTCAACACAGCTCCAGGGATGATCAGTTCTCCTTCATGGGATTTACAAGTACAATCAGCTTCATCGACACAGGTCATAAAATCCCTCCAGAATTTATGTGGAGGGCATTGTGGTCTTTCCAATGAAACGCATCCTAATTTTCAAAAAAATAGTTAAATATTATTAAGGGTACTACTTATAATTTAAAGTATCACTTTTATACCTGATATACATTCAGAACCACCACTGCAGTAGCCTTCCTTGAATAAGCGATAACGATAATAATCGCAAACTTTGTTGCAATTAATAACACAGTCACTCCAAGTTTCGCCCTCCTGACAAAGTTCTAAAATCAAAATAATACACTTAATTATCAAAGACTCAAATAAAATGATTAAAATGGCTTAAAAACTGCATTATACTTGTTGTTATAATGTTCTTCTCGAAGGTTGTTGATATTGTGGTTGTAGTATTTGTTTTTTTATCTACTGTCCATTCAGTCTTGGGTGTAGGTGTTTGTACTAGTGAACATTCTGGTCTTAGAGCAATTACATTTGCTGGCCAGTCACAAATTTGCGCTTGTGAATTGTACATCAAACTTTCACCACATGATTTTTGCACAAGTTCATTTCCATTGACTCCTGGTGTGCATTGGTAAAATAGGTGACAGTCTGTAGGATGAGGTTGATTAGGATATTGTACACTGCATTCTCCATAAGTAGATTTCTCTGTAGTTGGTATCTCTAAAAGGAAACATCGAGTTAGTATTGAGAACAGCTGGTAATTATAAATTATACATAACACGTACCTGGTGTATTAACAGTCTTACTAGTGTTGTCTGTACACTGACACAGAACACTAATTTCAAAATCAATGCAAGGAAGATTAGGTTGGGATCGACAGTAAAGTCCACGTTCTAGACTACATTCTACATCTAAACCAGTTTCTTTCGGTGTCAAATGTCGCTTCACAGATCTACATTTTATATCAACCATGTGGTTCTTATCGCATATTGCAGATTCTGCTATACTTGCCTATAATATTGAATACATAATATGAAGGTATAAATAACTATCAAACTTAACAATATCAGTAGAAAATTACCAGATCTATTAAACTGGGTAAAGGTTCAATATCTTTAAACTTTCTTCCTTTAATCGCTGTGTCCTGATTTATCCAAGCTGTCCAACCATCCACACATCTTTGTGGTTCTTCCAGTGGAACAGTACTTAATGCAGAGACAGTTGTGCAAGATTCTCCTTTGCACAACACCTTACCACGACTACAGAAACATGTTTGACAATTGTCAGAGCTGACACTATCACCTTCATAATAAGTTACCTATAACATATACTGATTATTAAACGAAAAAATATTATCAGTCGTTCTCAACGTACCCCATTAATTTCAATGCAAGGTGTTTTGCAAGTTTCTTTAGGGACACATTCTGTGTAATTGTTGTTACTGTATACTTCATTTTCTGGACATGATTTCACTGAGCATCCTTCAACACAAGTGTCTTGCGAGCACAAGTGAGACTGATCCTTCAAAATCATCAGATTGTCACAAGTTTCACGAGGACAAGTTGTTATACAAGGAGAGTATGTGCTGCATTTTTCATCGCACTGCATGGGGCAAAGATCTTGGCTGCGCCATTTTATTGGAACGCCTTTCGCACTGCACTCATGTGCATATGCTGCTAATGCTGTGCAAAGGCATTCGCAGTCGCCTCCTAAAAAATCAAATAACATATTTAAAAGACTTAGTGTACCATTCAGAAGAAATCTTTTATCTTTCCAGTGCTCTTACCTGTATCACAGCCACAAGTGTCAAAGATGCAATTGTGTAAGTAACTTTGAACTTCCACTTCAGAATGACATGGTTTAAAGATAGAAGATTTTAGTAAGCCACAGTACTGTGCTGCCCATAATTTTCTCTCTGGATGTTGTTCACAGGGATCACTAACGTCTTTAGGTTCCGGACAAAAATCATTTTTCTTCCAGGAATCTCCAAATAAGTTTGCTGATGCTTCTGATATACCACCAGAAGGTGTCTTAAAATCATCTTCACCATTGTCATTATAATCGCCGCAAAGTCCCTTCGGATAGCCTTTCCATCTAGGATCTAATCTTACATAGACTCTAGTACCTGCAAAAAATATAACAAACATACTAAAAAGTTTCCATGGTTCTTACAAATAATCAATTATGCTAGAACATCAAAAAACCTTTGTCCCACTGAACACTCAATCCCAAATCTGGGGCATCGATAAATACAAATAAGCCAGCTGTCCTCATTACGAGTCTCTTAAAGTTTCCTGAAGGTAACTCTTTGCCTCTTGTTAAAACAATGGTTTCTGAATTGTCGTTATGTCCAATCGTAAAAGTAATTGACTTGGAGCAGGATACACCGGTAGTTCCGCAAGGTACATTTTGTATTGATACAACAAAGCAGTCTTCAGGGTTCAGTGCACCTTTGGCCAAAACATAGTCGCACATTCCTTGAAAATCGTAGATTTTTCCATCGAATGTTTTATAGTGTGAATCACCCCAAGCTGAACAAACTCCTGCGCATATTCTGTCTGTGCAATCCCATCTTCCATTCTTACATTTGCAAGTGTTGCATTCATTTTGTATGACAGAGTCTTCGTGGAAACTTTGACCTCCGTGATGACAGGGGCAAGATTCTTCCTTTATACAATTGCCACCTAATGTATCCAATACATAGCCAGCTTTGCATACGCAGCCAGATTTACAATCTGACGACCTAATTGAGACCTCTTTGTGCATGTTCTGACAAGTTCGAGGTTCTATTGGTGCACAGTCTGTAACTTCTAAGTGTTGACTTGCCACGCAGTATGTTAATAGATCTTTAGTTGCTGGATATTCTTTAATTTGATCAGGTGTTGCTAATTGACAGTTCCAAACACCACCTACCAAGAAAATAGTTCAAAAGGTTGAATACATTCTTTCTTTTTAATGCAAAATGAATTTTATGGTTATTATAATACCTGTGCAGGTGCAAAGTTCAAGAGCTTTGTTTCCAGGTCTGATTTCTTTATGCCCTGATTGAAACTCCAATCCTGCGTATATGCAAGGACACTGCCCGATTGGAATACACTCTCCATGAACGTCCAATGTTTCACCTTCTGGACAGTTGCATCCTTCTACGCATTCTTGCCTGCAATCTTGGTAAGAAGATATATCTCCACAAGACCTTGTGCAACTGTTCCCACAAATCTGATACACTTGGTTCGCAGGACAATGTACTTTACATTCTTCGACATCCAGTCGCCATAGGAGCTTCACTCCAGCGGAAGCACAATCCTTTGCATACGCTGCCAATATGGGACAGAGGCATAAGTGAAGGTCTACTTTACAAGAGCACATATCGAACATGCAGTCTTTATAGAACGTTTCTGGATCCACATGCCAGTGACAACCTGGAAAGAACAACAAGTTAATTTGAATATAAGCCAAGCAGTGTATATTTAATTTTGTTAGACATCTACCTGCAAATATTTCACTGTACAAATAGGAACAGTATTGCTTTGCGGTTGCTCGTTTCTGTGGGTCTAAATCACAAGGATGATCCAGTTCCTTTTCTGGGACATTCTCACAAAATTCATCTACCTTCCACTTATTAGCGAAACAAGCTGCTGTCTGTTCTATATCACTTTCTGGCGTAAGAAAGTCGTCTTTTTGATTTTCTGAGAATGTACCGCAAAGTCCTTTGGTTTTATCTAATAATGGAGATAAAGTTAGAGGTTTACATGAATACATGAAATATATTTAAAAAAATATTTTACCATGGAATTCAGGTGGAGCATTGATATATACACGAGAAATTCCATCCCACCATATTTCCAAACCATTTGGTAAATGAGTAACTAAGAATATGCTGCTGGCAATGCGTATCCTGATACCGTTGACAACAGTCGGATAGACAGTTACATCATCCCCATTCATTAATACTTGACCATTTTGCTTCAGTTTTATACCAGTTCCTTTGTAATCGATAGTCACAGTTTTCGTACAGGATGGTGCGTCAGTTGGAACAAGCCCCATACTCTGTAAACAAATGGATATTCTTTCCTTTGGTCTAAACTCTATTGTATCTTAATAGTGTCAATGACAAACCTCTGTTATTGCTCCAGAACAGGGAACATTTTCTCCTTCTATAGCGTAGTCATCACCTTTCATTAAATAGTATTTACATTTTCCCATGAAATCATAATGTTTCCCATCAAAAGTTGTGTAGTGAGGATCCCCAATGACAGCACATCTAGCACTGCATCTAACTTGTGTACATATCCATTTCCCGGAGGAGCATGTACACGTGTTACAGTCTTTTTGTACACTCTTGCCTGGTGGAAATAGCTTTCCACGTAATCTACAAGGGCATTCTTCAAGGTTCACGCACTTTCCTTCATGAGCCACAGTCCCTTCTGGGCAAAAGCAACCCTCTTCACAGTTATCGACGTTTAACTTTCTTTCTAATCCACTCCAACAAGACAATTCTGTTGTTGGCCCGCAAGGCATGTATACTCGTCCATTGTTGCAAACCATAGCTGTAATGTAATTCAATGAAAAATTAATTATCTCTTTCCTATTAACAAGTTTTAATTTCACTTCCGAACACTTACGACAAGTATCGTTATTCCTCCAACCAGATAAAGATACTACTTTTTTGTGAGCACATTGTCTGACATAAACATTCATTGTGTTACATGCACATGTCCTCTTATCATTATCTGTACAAGCACAATAATCCCATAAACATGCATTCTTCAGTTCGGCTATATTAATGGTACGTGTACAACCCCTAAATCTATGGTCAGACAGCAAGTTGGCACAAAAATTGATAGCATCGCCAGCATTGAATGGATTAGATTCACAAGAATGAAGAGTGTTCGGATATTCGTCACACATGTCTGTAAGAATAGAATATATGTTATGTGTCAATAATTGAAAACACGTTCTTAGATTATATCTTCAGTGATAAAATAATACCTCCAATGTTTTCTGTTCTCCAGGACGAAGCAAATGCTGTAATGCTTCTTGCGAGATCCCCATTTCTGTTTACCAAATCATCAGTTTTATCATCATTCATATTACCACAGAGACCAACTGTTTTATTCCACATATTTTCTAAAGCCTCTACTTGTAGCATTAGAGCTCCATCCCACTTTAATTGAATTCCTAAAGAATCCAAGGTTACTACAATGAAGTGTGCTGATAATTCAACTCTTATAGCTGGTAACTGTATTGGAATAGGCAACAGTTTCTTTGAAGTTTTAAATTCCGGGATGCCGAATTCATTCCTTGTCAAGATGTATTCCTTTTCCTGAAGGTAGATTTTTATAATTCTGAAACAATCTTGGGTTTTGCACGTTGGACTGTTCTCCACTATAATAGTGAAGAGTCTGTTTTGCGCCTCCTGAACCAGAACATAAGAACACTCGCTGGTAAAGGTGAAAATATTGTCATCGAAGGTTTTGTAATGGACTCCACCCCAGGTAAAGCAAACTTTTGGAACTGGTTGCTTTTCTTCAATAAATAATATATTGTCTTTCATAGAATCAAATGTTATCTATAATAAAACAAATTCTATTAATCGATAGAAACACATGGTTTCGTCTTATAAAACAATTACCGTTCCTGAAGTCATATTATTATAAATATTGTATTCAGTCTTAGCCAGTGGAGACTGTTTGATATTAGAACCAGAAATATCTTGGTACGTCCATGTATGATTAGTTTCTTTGACATAGGAATTGTACGTTGTGCCTAATGAAATTATGTTCATATTTTCACTGTATTTGCACTGAGGTATTGGCTGTGGCTCGAAGACACCAGTTTCATAAGAACACTTGTATTCTGCTGCAGGAGGAAACTCAAATTCTATTCCATCTGGACAATTCAGGATACATGAGTAATCGTCACCGTTACTACTGCAGTGAAAGCCACCATTAAACCCTATTTTTTCTCCATTGCAAGCGTCCGCAGCTACATAAATACATTGCATTTAACAACAAATAGTTAATACTAACACATACATATGTCTTCATAATAATCACTGTACTTACAATACTGGCACTGCGGTCCTCGATATGCTTGTGGACATTGGCAGAGGTTTAATGGTAAACAATTACCCCCGTTTTGGCAAGGTGGATCGCATACAGCTAAAACAAAGAAAATCTATATATTAAGTAATTAAGAATTGAGTGCGTAAATTTAAATTATAGATTCGATACACACGTTTACAATCAGGTACAGAAACCCAATCCTGTCTAGTAGGTATCCAATTTCCATTCTTACAAACGAGATTAGTAATGGATGAGCCATCAGGAAATGTGAAATTTTTCAAACAAGATATGCTGCAAGTTCTACAAAAAAATACAGTATGAGATGAAGTTTGAGTCAATTGGTTTTGATAAAATAGAAATTTGTATTCATAAAGTAACATACTTTGAATTACATAACTTGTGAGAATTAAGCACTGTAGGTGGATATTCCATACATGGTTTATTTTCGAACTGGCACTGCGGTCCAGTAAAATCTTCAGGGCAGTTGCACTGATGAGGTGCAATGCACACTCCATTGTTTAAACACTCCGGCATACAAATTGCTAAAAATACATTGTTACATTTATTGTTAAATGTCATATGAAGAATTAAAAAAATGTTTAGTATCTTAAAGAAAACTCACGTTCGCAGTGAGGCACAGAATTCCATTCTGTGCCAACAATATGCCATTGCTTGTCACTACAAGTTACAGCCAGTTGGACAACACCATTTGGAAATTTATAATTCTGATTGCAACTTGCAATACAGCCACTATAAATAAATGTGAGCATAATATGGTAGTTCAGTATTTAGTATTTGCTTGACAATTTGTAATATTTTACCTGTCCATTGAACACTTAATTTTACCATTTATAGGTGGATCTGGCTGTTTGATGCAACCTCCTACAAATGTCTTCTGAAAGCGTTTTCTTCCACTTTTATATATTTTCAGACTGTGATCTGAATTTGGCATATCATCCAGTGGAACACTTGTAAAATCAAAGTCCTCATGTACTTAGAAATTTTGAACAGTGTGTTTAAAGAAAATAATATAAAAATTACTTACTCTGTAAACTCGAAAGACTCTTCTGCATAATTTTCAGCTATTATTGGATTTGCAACACCAATAACTATTGCAATTTTAAATAATATTTTCCACAGCACCATATTGAATCAGCAGCAAAACTTTTTAACAACATGAACCATATTAGAAGGCTCACTCTGTCATAGTAAGCAAATTAATATATTTCTTCTTTTATATAGCCACTAAAAGGAAGTACGCAACTGATAAATAAAGTCCTGTATTGATAAGTAAATTCGAAGAAAAAAATATGTTTCAGATGAGAATTGGGTGTAAACAAATGGTGTTGAACGATAAACGAAAATTGTTACTTCTGGAAAATTAAATATTTATTGTCATAGATTAGAGTATATTACATACAAATTCTCGTATGTAGAATTCATTATAAAAATAGTTGTATATAAAAGCATATGTGCAATATATCAGGTACTATAAATGTTAATTCACAGGTAGGACTTTAAACTCGTGATATGTGTGTCTCTATCATCAAAGAATAGATCATTTAAGTTGTATGCGCTAAAAAGATAGTGTTCTACATTTGTGAAACACATTTACGCCTGGAAATGTGATTTGATTATCACGGCCATTAAGAATTAATAGGTCTCTAATTAGTCAGATAAGGCAGCAATGGCATAACAAGGGAAATAGTTATCAAACTACCATTCCACTGTTACCGCACTCATATCAATGTAGATTATTAAGCGTACAAACACAATACGTGTATATCGAAAAAATACATGGAAAAATAATATATGAACAATAACTATAACAGCCGTTAAACTTCGTTATAGAAATAACATTATAACAATTATTAAAAAAAATAATATATTAAAAATGCAGCTAAAAGGCAGTCTAAATGTTATGAAGGAATGAAATAGATGTCATATATCTAAAACTTTTTGCCGATGATTCTTCATCATTAGCTGCTCAGGTTCGGAATATTTTGAATGCCAAATCTCGTAATAAGCATCGGTAGAAATATTATGCAAATCTGTAATATTAAATTCTTCTTTCAATGCAATCTTCCATACCTAAAATCAATAATATTCAATTAGTTTTGAATTTTTCTTTATTAAAATATATTAGAAATAAGGTACAATAGTATAGTAAACATACATCTTCATCAGGTATAATTGTTGGTGGTTTTCTAGTTCCAAAAATACCTTCCTCCTTCAGGACATGCAAGTTATATAATAGATAATGCAGTGTATGCATTTTATCGGATTCTCCAACATTAAAAGTAACAGACCTAAAGGAGCAACACTCATTTTGTATTGGATACACAGCACGAGTCCAATAACTTCCAGTTTTAACAACACCCCATAACAATGACTGTAAAGAATACCCATGGAATGTACCCCGTAAATATTGATCTCTTGTATCAGAAGGATAAATTCCCATAGATGCTAAGTGTTTAGCTGAAAATTTTTAATAATTATATTTCAAACATGTTGTATTATTTTTCCATGTGAAGTTAAGAGTATCTAAGTATTTACCAAGATAATAATCCTCTTGTTTCCAATATTTACCACCAGCTATACACTTTTCAGAATTATCAAACATGTTAATTAGTTTTCTGAGAACTCCCAAACTTATCACATATCCTGCATTCGCAACGTTATATGGTTGCCCCCACAATACAACTGCATGACCTAAATAATGATCTTCCGTGTGATTCAGTGGAGCAAGCATGTATCGTAGATTCTCAGGAATAACTAATGTATCATCTTTCACCAAGATAAGCCACTCCAAACTTTTGTTGTCTTTCCAAACATAATTTAGTGCTTCGCACAGAAGTTGAAACGAGGATACAAATTTCATTTCAAAAGTTATTATAGGCACCACAGAATCTTTCTCTTGACCAAAAAAATAAATATTGTTACAATGTTTTCCCCATGTGTTCCAAATAGAGTTTGCTAGCTTCATTTTTTTCACAAAAACAACACAAGTAATTTGAACATTGGAGCTCAGCCAATCGGATTCCAATTTTTCCTGTTTTTTGTGTCCATAAAGGTAGGAATCCATATCAATGTTATTAATTCTTACATTCTTATTTTTCAACCACATATTGTAGGTATGTTTTCCTCCAAATGTTTCATTTTTCCAGGCTTGAATAATGATCTCTTCACTGTTCCATGTATCAGTGAGCCACTTAAGGAGAGTACTTTTCCTTCCAATACTAGAGCTTTGCAAAGTGCTTTCACAAGTGGATATAATACTAAATAGATCATGAGAAATAAACACAAATAACGTACAAATGAAACCAATTCCAAATCCCATAAAAAACGTGGACCTTAATTTGAAACAATTACGATACATTTTATAGTTAAGGTAATAATCTGTAATTATACATTCCTATCAGTCTTATCTTGGAAAACTGTCAACATGGAATTTATGAACATTGAATCATGCTTGGTGAATTTTCTTTTCTTGATCATAAGATGAAATTATCTTATACATAATTTGTTAGCTGTAGGATAATAAGCCTAAAACAACGAATAAACAAATGTTAAATGATTCTAGAATATGTAAATAGGAGGAAATTAGGTTAACAGGTAAATTTAAACATGTTTTAAACATTAACAGTAAAAGTCTACTCAATATCATCATAACAAATTGTTACAAGAATTAGACAATTAAGATATTATCTATCACATGGTATTCCATATATAAAATAGAATAGATTATTAATTTATTCGTATTTAATGAAGGGACAGATTTTATTAAATAGCTTAAGTTATCTAAGTTTAGAATAGCAAAAATTTTATTCACCATTTTACAATTTGATGATTAATTTCATCAGTTTTGAACGTAATACACATCAAAAAACATTCAACGATATAAAAAGAAATGTAACATAATAACGATTCTTGGTTTTGAATTATTTTAAACAATAATTAATTTCTTGAACTTCCAGTGTATCTCCACGGCAAAATAACCAACACGTGGTTTATTTAGATCAAGGTTACTAAATCGGTGCCCGTGTCCATTCTAGTGACATTCCCCTCACAAGGTACTCATACAATACCTACTTTTACCTGTTGATTAAACACTAAATAAAACTGCTCATATACACAATCTCGATACAGTAAGGTATAGGATATATATAACAAGCAATGTGAAATTTTGTCACACGCTCATGAGAGCCCGAGGAGTTCGTTATCCTTTTCGTGTCACAGCCTGTCATATCGACTTAGGCTGGTTTTACATGGTAACGCAACAAAGTGTTAGGAATTAGAATTAATAAGTAAATTTTCGTGTTTCTATATTCAATATATTTATTTACAATGTTCACTAAATTATAATGTTGAAATATTTTTATCGACCAACTTCTATGACGACTTGTTTCTCACTGACCATTTACAAAAAGAATATCACGGATATTAACGAAAGAATTTTAAAATTTATAGTTAATTTCAAAAAACAAACAGAAATTGACTTTATCTATAATCTACATTACCGACACATTGGCTACAGGATAAGGTACCGAAATTTTAAAAACTGATTTTTTTACTCAACTATTTCATGTTATTAACACAATATTTATGAAATATCTGACAATGAACAATTAATTTTAACGTTTATATTTATTGCATAAAGAAAATATTTAACTATGTACCGAATTCTAAAAAGGAAAAACAAAATCCTAAACTGAACATTTTTGCTGTTCCTGTTGCTGTTGCCTCGTTTCCACTACCCAGTGATATCCATCATAATTCAGGGTGCCTCTCGCGAGAGTTCGAGGAGCTTCTCATACCGATTCCAGAGGTCTCACGCGACGGTTCGAGGGGTTTCGCACATCGATCCATGGGATCTCTCGTGGGGGTCTCTCGTAGGGGTTCGAGGGGTTTCTCACAACGATTCCGGGGGTCTCTTGTGGGGGTCTGTTGAGCATCCTAGAGAGGTTTCTCTGGACGATTCAGGTGGATATTTCGCGACGGTTTAAGGGGCTTCTCACACCGATTCCGGAGGTCCTTTCCGGGTGTTGCAAGGGTTTCTTGAAAGAGTTATTTTTTGGAGTGGTTTGTGTCAAAAAAGTCAATTTTGAGCTTTTTTAGTTTGAGCTAGAGGTTGTGGAGCTTTTCAGCCATTTTTGGGAGTAAGTGTACTATTTGGCTAATGACTTAGACGTTTTATTGTAGATGGCGTTGACAAGTGACGAGAAAAACTGTATAGCAGGCCATCTAGCGAGAGTATAGTTGTACTATTTGGCGAGCAGCTTGGCCGTTAGATTTGGCTATACTATTTCTAGAGTAGCTTGAGGGTTTTAGCATAGATGGCGCTGATTGCGCGGCTATTCCAGGGAATTTAAAATTGTAATTATTGCCCTCATACAATCTTTAGTTGTGTTTAACATTATTTACGTATTTTTGCAGTGTCCCAACGTTAAACTGGTGGGTTTTAGCTACAGTTTGGCGTGCTGGAGTGTGAAGGAATCTTGTAGAACTTCGGCAAGGACTCAATGGAAGCTTATAATTAATAATTAAATTATGTACAACGCTTTTGTACTACACATGTCAATGTAAAGAAATGATTGGAAATAAATAAATTGATTAATATTGTAAAGCTTGTGATTTTTATTTCACCGTACCCCACACAGGAATATAATGGTAAAGGAGGTATCCGAAAAATAATAAAATTCTCAGAGTCGTGAAACTTTTTTAGTATCATGCTCTTCCAGTATGTCACTCGAATTTCCGAGATCCTTTTCAATTTCCCGCCCCTGGAATGTTTAGAATTTTCGGATACCTCTTTTAGTATCATGTTCTCCTAATACAAAACTCAGATTTCGAGATCCGCTGGAAATTTCCCGTCTTTTGGTTTGTTTACATTTTTCGGATACCTCCTTCGATATCATGTTCTCCTAGTAAGAAACTCAGATTTCGAGATAAGCGGGAAATTTCCCGTCTTTTGGTTTGTTTACATTTTTCGGATACCTCCTTCGATATCATGTTCTCCTAGTAAGAAACTCAGATTTCGAGATCCGCCAGAAATTTCCCGCCTTTTGGTTTGTTTACGTTTTTCAAATACCTCCTTTGACATCATGTTCTCCTAGTAAGAAACTCAGATTTCGAGATCCGCCAGAAATTTCCCGCCTTTTGGTTTGTTTACGTTTTTCGGATACCTCTTTTAACATCATGTTCTCCTAGTAAGAAACTCAGATTTCGAGATCCGCCAGAAATTTCCCGCCTTTTGGTTTGTTTACGTTTTTCGGATACCTCTTTTAACATCATGTTCTCCTAGTAAGAAACTCAGATTTCGAGATCCGCCAGAAATTTCCCGCCTTTTGGTTTGTTTACGTTTTTCGGATACCTCTTTTAACATCATGTTCTCCTAGTAAGAAACTCAGATTTCGAGATCCGCCAGAAATTTCCCGCCTTTTGGTTTGTTTACGTTTTTCGGATACCTCTTTTAACATCATGTTCTCCGAGTAAGAAACTCAGATTTCGAGATCCGCTGGAAATTTCCCGCCTTTTGGTTTGTTTACGTTTTTCAAATACCTCCTTTGACATCATGTTCTCCTAGTAAGAAACTCAGATTTCGAGATCCGCCAGAAATTTCCCGCCTTTTGGTTTGTTTACGTTTTTCGGATACCTCTTTTAGCATCATGTTCTCCTAATACAAAACTCAGATTTCGAGATCCGCCAGAAATTTCCCGCCTTTTGATTTGTTTACATTTTTCGAATACCTCCTTTGATATCATGTTCTCCTAGTAAGAAGTCTCTCCGGGCCGCAAAATTTGAAATGGAACCAGAAAATCTGAGTTTTGTATTAGGAGAACATGATGCTAAAAGAGCTTCCCGAAAAACGTAAACAAATCAGGGGGCGGGAAATTTCAGGCATATCTCGAAATCTGAGTTTTGTATTAGGAGAACATGATGCTAAAAGAGGTATCCGAAAAACGTAAACGAATCAAAGGGCGGGAAATTTCAGGCGGATCTCGAAATCTGAGGTTCTTACTAGGAGAACATGATACTAAAAGAGGTATCCTTAAAATCTAAACATTCCGGAGGCGAGAAATTTGAAGAGGATCTCGGAAATTCCAGTGCTGTACTGGAAGAGCATGATACTAAAGAAGTTTCGCGACTCTGAGAATTTTATTATTTTTCGGATACCTCCTTTACCATTATATTCCTGTGTGGGGTACGGTGAAATAAAAATCACAAGCTTTACAATATTAATCAATTTATTTATTTCCAATCATTTCTTTACATTGACATGTGTAGTACAAAAGCGTTGTACATAATTTAATTATTAATTTTAAGCTTCCATTGAGTCCTTGCCGAAGTTCTACAAGATTCCTTCACACTCCAGCACGCCAAACTGTAGCTAAAACGCACCAGTTTAACATTGGGATACTGCAGATATACGTAAATAATGTTAAACACAACTAAAGATTGTATGAGGGCAATAATTACAATTTTAAATTCCCTGGAATATTCGAGCGATCAGTGCCATCTATAATAAAACGCTCAAGCTACTAGAGAATTAGTATAGCCAAACCACGGTTAGATGGCGCTGAACGCATCGCTATCGTTCGGCTGCGTCGTCCAAGCTGCTCGCCAAATAGTACAACTATACTCTCGCTAGATGGCCCGCCATACAGTTTTCCTCGTCACTTGTCAGCGTCATCTACAGTAAAACGTCCAAGCCATTAGCTAAATAGTACAGTTACTCCCAAAAATGACTGAAACGCTCCAAAACCACGAGCTCAAACTAAAAAAGCTCAAAATTTCACTCTCTGCACATTTAAATTCTCCCGAAAATGGCTCGAAAGCTCTAAAATATAGAGCTCAAACTAAAGAAGCTCAAAATTGACTTTTTTGACACAAACCACTCCAAAAAAGAACTCCTTCAAGAAATCTTTGCAACACCCGGAAGAGACCTCCGGAATTGGTGTGAGAAGCCCCTTAAACCGTCGCGAAATATTCCCTGAATCGTCCAGAGAAACCCCTCTAGGATGCTCGACAGACCTTCGCGGGAGACCTCCGAAATCGGTTTGAGAAATCCCTTATACTGTCGCGAGAGTCCTACGAAATCGGTGTGAGAAACCCATGGAACCCCCGCGAGAGACCGGCCCCTGGAATCGATGTGAGAAACCCCTCGAACCATCGCGCGAGATGTCTGGAATCGGTGTGAGAAGCTCCTCGAACCCCCGTAAGAGACCACCGGAATCGGTGTGAGAAACCCCCACCCGTCATGTGACACCTCGCCATCTATTGGGAGTACTGTGTAACTTCTGACCAAATAGTACCAACATGTATCCGCAGGATTCGATTACCAACCCTGGATAAGGAACCAGTTACAAAAGTGTCCGGGAGTATGCATAGGGGTTATAGCTGACAGACGTTACCTGGAGGTGATAGTGTAGTACAATGTGACATGAAGTTGAGCGTTCTCTCAGTAGGTGGCGCAGCATTTCCTGTAGTAGGAAAGACAAGGAAAAATATACAGAACTGAGAAGGACAGATATAGGTTTTGATTGCTGCCATCTAGCGGGAACAACGTGAGGTATTATTTGATAACAAGTTTGAGAGTTCTCTTAATAGATGGTGCTACGAATCATTTATTGTTTTCCGTTTTGCAGCTATGTATCTATCCTTATCTTACACATTACGGGCTTACGAAAAATTCTGTTTTCTAGGTTAAAAATGGCGATTTTGTTTACGGCCGCTGTCACGCAAACGTGATTTTACCTTCAGCTTTAATTTGGTGTGGCGAAAATTGGCAAGAAGTATTGGTTTTTGCGTAATTGGTTAGTTGCCAGTATTCACATAGGATTTTACGGTGAAAATAATAATGTGCATCTTAACGTAACAAATATTTAGTACACTCAACTTTAATATGTATTGTAGTGCAGTCTGTAGTTGTCATCGAGCATTGGCAAGCAATCGAAGTTTGTGTATCCTTGAAGTGAGTGATATATATCATATTATTACTCACTGTTGTGATGTCCTTTAATAGATTTGTTATTCCATATATTTACTATAGAAGTTGGTTTCTAAATCATTCGTTTATTGAATGAAAGATAACCTCTCACAAGCTTGGTGTAAACAGAATAACGTGGAGTAATTTAAAGAAGAAATGATGGATTGTTTGCAAGAACCGGCATTCTTAGTAGGGAAGATTGATGATGAAATGAATCTTTCTTTACCACCAGCTTCCGGAGAGGAGTATATCAAAAGAGTGATGTAAGTAAACTAATGAATTGCATGTTGCGTTGATGGATGTATGTATCAACTTTACGTTATAGAATAGAAGCACAACAATGTGCGGATGTGGTAGTGGCAAACATAGATTCCAGTCACTTTAGGTGTCCCACCATTGATGTTGAACCTGTAAGTGTCCAGGCACTTTGTTAAAATTCTGAATTTAAGACATTTATAAGTTAATGGAATATGTAGGTTATATTCTTAGAATGTTTGGTGTTACTTGATTCTAACATATTCTGCTAATAGTATCAATGAAAGGATCCCACAGAAATAACATTTGTTTCATTACTGCCAGTAGCATAACACTATAGTGAAGTTACGCCAAATATTATAAGAACAATCTGTGTGATAATAATCCAAACATTCCAAGTTATTAGGATGTATAGAAGCACCATCACGGTTAGGACCGACATTACACTGGCAACAGTGTCAGTTATCGGATTTCTCAAATATGAGATTATACATAAGCCAAATAAAAGATGAATTTCAGACAGTCAAACATAAATATAAACTTAAACATATTAATTTGGTGAGTACAGATATATTTTGCACATAGTAAAACAATAAAATTTCTTTTATCATTACCTGTTGAATTTTTCAGCCATGTGTAGACGATGAGGAAGCTTGGATTAAATTTTGCTCTGGTAGTTACGAAGACCAGAAGGAGACTGTTCCAACCTTGGGTATTATATTCTCCTTAAATCAACCAATGGTGGAACAAATATTGGAATACCTGATAGAGTATATAGAGGTTCAAAAACAGATAAACCATAAGCTGGGTCAGTGGTTGTATGCACTATTGGTGATCCTGGAAATGCCTTTAACACCAGACACATGTTCTTGTTTACGTAGTTTAGCCAGGACGTGCTCTGTCATTCGTGCAAATTCGGTAATGCATAATCATCAATGAATTAAAATTTACATTTTCTAACAAATCAATTTTATTGCATGGTTGTACATAAATTTTGTCATTTAAAAATGATTAGAGTAATTTGGTGAAATAAAAGAAAGTTAGTCAAACCTACGATTTATGTTAAAAGAAGGTACAAAAATGTAGTTTGTCGAACTCCTAGTAAATTGTCGAACTATACATTAACTTTGTATATTTATTTTCTTTTCTTTGTTTTTCTAGAAAAACTTGGAAGTACATGAAATAGGGGCATTGAATTTATTTATATGCCTAGTTGCAAGGTATTTCCGTCAACTTGACATGGCTGACCCATAAAAGTCTGTTTCCTAATGTGAAATTAGAATGATATTTATCTGTTTTAATAAAGTCAATTTTTTTATACATTCAGTATGCATTACTTCTTGTACACCTTTCCCTTATATTTATTTAAAGAGTATGCTATCGATTCCTTATGGGTATAATAAGATAACGCTTTAATTAAATAAGTGTATTACAATAATCAAATAATAAGCAAAGTTGGAAAATCCAAGTATCCTTAAGCTATATTTTCCTGATCCTGGAGTAGTGCGGTTGCTAATCGTTCTAAGTCGTCATAACTAAGGTTATCCACTTTATTCTGCAAGATTTTTAACAATTTATTGACTATAGAATCTGTGTCAGATTCTGTGTAATAATATCTCAAAACTCTAGAGATTTCATGTCGTAACAGATATATGCCCGATTTGCGTTGCACTGCCTTTCCTTTGCTAGATCCTTCCTCTGTCTTTTTAATAACCAACATGTGCAATCTACACCCATCTTTGATATCCGGATAAAAACTCAAAGGATTCGCATCTAAAAATAATAACTTTATATTGTTCCCATCCTACGCATGATTTATTGACTTAAACTCTTATGTAGAATTGATCTAAACGGGTCTTACCAGCTAACGCTTTGCCATTGTATAACAGTTTCTGTTGCGATACTTCTATGCCCATTAGATTGCTGACTTTATGCTTTAGCTGCAACACTGTATCCGAAGGCATAATCTGATTGTACAAAAAGATGATGTAATAACAATTGCAGATAAACATAAAATGTATGCTATGTATCAATGAAAAAAAGTAACGACTCCAAGAAGAAGAATAAGGGCATCGCATGTGAAATAAACGTTAAAGAACGTAATACGGTAATAAAATGAAATTCGTTGCGAAACGTTCTGGTGAATGGAAACCAAGTAAAAGAATAAGCAAGCTAGATTGCCTGTTACTCACGTCAACAACACATCCTTTTCCTGGGAGCTTCTTCACGACAACTTTCATGTTGCGATCTGCTCGTGGCAACACGTAACGATCAGTACGAGCGCGTGAAACTCAAATTTTTGGCAAGATCGAACTTCTAAACGATACAGACAACAGTCCGAATATTTTATTTACAGGTTATGTTCTATTCTTCGAAAACATCTGTACCCCACAGCGTCATCAACTATTTCTACCGAGGACACGCGACACATGCACACAGGTAGTAGTCCAAGATAACTGTTTTTCGATATGCAATGCGAGAGTTTATATCTATAGATGTTCGTTTATCGACATGCTCACGCCATTGAGATGTCCGTCTGTTTCTCCTTTCTTAACCAACGATCGATCGTTCAATTACCGACGATTAGAACACTTTTCTATCCCACTTCGACTACCAACAGTTACCAACGAAAATGAAAGCTCTTTCTCATGTTGTAATATTTAATGGCTGACTCGCAGCGCCAAGCTCGTGTTTCGATATAACCTATCGATATCGTTGCTTTGTTTTTGGCGGTTAGTCCGAACGTTGTAACGCTTCTTTTTTTGAGGTTAGGTATCCTACGTTTCGCACGTCAGTCTTAACAAAATGAAATCAGAAGAAAATGGTACTGACCCGGCGGAAAATACTCCAATTACCTGCAGAGGTGATTTAACTCCGTATTTTATGGCTTGGGATCATAGCATTAACAAAGTTCACTTATCGAAGGTAACATTAACACTGTCTTACTTACTTGTTATCCTATTGGTTTGTTATTTGCTGGTAAAGAACGCAACACACTGTTTTCTACGTTAACTGCAATGTTATATATTGTTAGGTGCCACAAATCTGCAAAGATGAGCCTTGTCAATTAGGTATTGACGAAGCTGGACGTGGACCAGTTCTTGGACCCATGGTTTATGGGATCTCTTATGCCCCATTGTCCAACAAAGAGCTCCTAGTAGATCTAGGCTGTGCTGATTCGAAAAGCTTGACAGAGGAGAAAAGAGACGTGATTTTCGATGAAATTTGCAACAACGAAGGAGCCATGGGTTGGGCTGTGGATGTCATATCACCTAATACTATATCGAACAGCATGAACAGACGCAGCAAAACATCTCTGAACGAAGTATCCATGGTTTCAGCGATCGAGTTGGCTAAAAGGGTAATCGAGGCTGGAGCACAGATCACAGAGATCTATGTGGACACAGTGGGCAAGCCAGAAAAGTATCAGGCTAGACTGGAGCAAATTTTCCCTGGCCTGAAGATAGTTGTAGCTAAAAAGGCTGACTCCACTTATCCTATTGTAAGCGCAGCCAGTATCTGTGCCAAGGTTTCCCGTGATCACGCTATAAGGGCATGGCAGTTCCTCGAGGGGGACATTAAAACAGAATACGGGAGTGGGTATCCGAACGATCCGGAAACAAAGAAGTGGCTCTCTGAAAATGTAGATCCTGTGTTTGGGTTCCCACAAATAGTCAGGTTCAGCTGGTCCACCGCAGAGAAGATCTTAGAGTCGCAAGCTTTGTCTGTCGAATGGGAAGAGGTGGAGGATGCAACGACACCGGGGGAGCAAAAGATTTCAAACTTCTTCGCCAGATCACCGGCAAGATCATGCCTACCACAGAAGAAACGTCACCCGTTCTTCACAGAGAGATGTCTTTTCAGTACCTCTACCTTATGATGGTTACGGATCAATTAAAACATACAATGGAACACTCTGAACACACACGGTTCCCGTCACTTATTTGTCGACGTAGTCGTCGGGTTTATTTTACCAGAACGTTAAGTTAAAGATAAAAGCCGAATCGATTTATGTACATATGTACAGATTGTATGTCCTTACGCTTAAATCGTACACAGAGTGTCAGTACGAGCAGCGATGACTCTCTACAACACTCTATGCCTCTCGCTGCGGTTAAGTAACAATTAGGAATGTGATAGCGCGGATGTTCTTTGGTTAAACACAACACGCCACATGCTCGCGCGCGCGTACACACACAGCTCACGATAACTCTAGGATATAACGTATCATTGCTGCCGATTAATAGCGACTAGATTGATAAAAGCTACGACGTGAGAGACCGTTCGCCTCTCACTGGGCTGAATCTTCCTTGTTCACTGGCGACTGGACGATAGAAACACTCGTGTACAATTCGATTATAAATACGTTTGGGCATTCACTCATTGTCACGCTCTCTTGCACTCACACAGGCATCGCGATGATTATCAATTCATCCGCCAACGGGCTACCGGCTCCATTTTGATATACACAAATTCTTACGCTTCGAAATCATCGTTTACATTTGTGACGGTTTACCATGATAAATTATAAACAATTTCTAACGATTAAGATTGACTGCTATTCTAATTACACACTCGAGTTCTACGTGTTCACCATTGACCCTCTGCACTCGAGAGGTGACTTAGTCATTGATTTGATACAGCAAAACTATGAAGTTGAATGTTTACTATTTTATATAAAACTTTGTATTGCTATGTGAAACATTTCAATAAAATAGCTTTATTGCTTACTTTATCTAATTTATTAATTAACTTAATTTAGAAAATGTTGAATATTTGTGAGAAACTTCCGAGTGCAAAGGGTTAGATACTAATAATAAGTAAAAGCGAACTTAACACTAAAACTACCGAGTACTTCAATTGACTTTTGAAAATTTCACTATAGAAACTCCAAGAGTGCATATCTGTTGAGACTTTAATTGATGTATAATTCAATCTGCGCAGTGCTAAATGAATTTCTTTAATAATTTCTCAGAGAAACATTTGTTACCTTCCTAATAATTGCAAAAAGAAGATATCAGGCATGAGTCATTTGACCCCTCTGGTAGTTTTAGTGTTAATTTTTCAAAATAAACGCTACTAATTCGGGTTCAAATGGACCCGAAGTCCGTTCAAGGATGAACCGTTCGCATTTGCTCGAAATGTTCTCTCGCTCTCCTTCTCCCTCCTTACTCTACCTAATATAAAAGACAAAGGAGAGGGAAAGAATTACACGTAGGGTGAAAACTGCGCGTTCCCCGGTGCACGGGGATACACGGACGATGATAGATTTCTTATACATTTCAATTGCGTTTAAACTCTGTCCACTGAATCGTGTCAACGACTGAATAAAAACTCTTAAACAACCATGCTCTCTCTCTCTCTCCCTCTCTCTCTCTCTCTCTCTCTCTCTCCCTCTCTCTCTCTCTCTCTCTCTCTCCCTCTCTCTCTCTCTCTCTCTCTCTCTCTCCCTCTCTCTCTCTCTCTCTCTCTCCCTCTCTCTCTCTCTCTCTCTCCCTCTCTCTCTCTCTCTCTCTCTCTCCCTCTCTCTCTCTCTCTCTCTCCCTCTCTCTCTCCCTTAAGCCGTACCAGAAATCTGTGCGCTAAACACACTCATCAAAAATTGACTTGACAAACACCTGGAGAACGAAAAGGAAAAACTGTCTCGATTCAAAGGAACGTCCGCGAGTTGAAGATAATTAAACAATCATCGGCACGAGAGACCGTGAATCTCTACAAAAATCCGCGAGCGTAAAAATCGAATAGAATTCCACACATTTTTTTTTCCTCCCTCTTCTAGATGAAAATCCGAACGAAGAATTCGTTGAATCTCTATTAAAGGTTCTCTCTACCTCTATAAAAATTCTCTGTAAGGAACAACAGTAGGTGTACACAGACTCGTGGTCCGACAATTGTACGTAACCCCTCATTTCTAACGCTCCAATTACGTGTGTACTCGGCTAAGTATATACATACGGGGTGTCCAAAAAAAAGAAACATACGACCACCTTGAAACACGTGTATTGCTCGTTTAACCCTTTGCGGTCCACTGTATCACTGGACATCATATTTTTGTTGAACAGGTCCACTGTCAAGTACCACTGGACATATTCCATTGACATACTTATAACAGTTCATGCAATTGCAATTCACATAGGAAATTGTTTCAAAAGACCATATGTTAACCAATTTTAAATTATAATTTGTTTTCATTAGCAAATACATGAATTCATTACAATTGTATTTTTTTGTTCATCAATTCAAATTGACTTATTTCGTTAAATTCACTTGGACCTACTGGCACTCTAATAAAATCAATGGACCTCAAAGGGTGAAATATAAATGAAGAATTCTTTCGATTCTGAAGGTATTGACAACCGTGTTTCTGGTGGTTCTTTATTTCAGGACACCCGGTATGAATCTGATTTATGTCCTGCTAACTCCACTAACTGCATCTTTATAAAAAATAGAAACAACACGGTTAATTTAGTACACAGTGATCTTCGCACAGCTTCCATCGGAGGCCTAAATGGGGGTGTGGAGGTTGAAGAGGGTGGGGGGTGAGCACAAACGACGAACACCGGGCATCCTCTTCTTATCGTAGCACGAATAGGCTGGCGATCATCGTCAGGATGCATGGTGCTAGCGTGCTGCTTCCACTTCCTGAAACAAACAAACATTTCACCATTAACCCCTTGCCCTATGGTTTCTTTTCTAATTGTTGTACAACTCAACAAAGATATTTTATTGTTCGCAATTTTCTTTTCTTCTAATAAGTTAAAATTAAGTTAAATTAAAAAGAAAAGAAAAGAAAAGAAAATTAAACTTTTGTTTTCTTCTAATAAATTAAAATTAAATTAAATTTAAAAAAAATTGAACTTTTGTTTTCTGTTAATAAAGTTCTACGTTTCTATGTCCACGTTCACTTTGAAGCGTTACAATTAATAATGGAAAATATTCGATTCGGATTTGAAAGGATTAAGTGGCATTTATATTTGTTAAATTGAACTGCCGTTGAACCGTTTTTTAAACATTTTTTTATGAAAGCTATTTCTTCAGTTATTGTTTACTATTATTGTTTGAGATTTCTGAAGATTTCAGTGGATTTTATAGAATTTTTAATTGTTCCGTGGGAATAAGGATCTTTTTATAATAATATTAGTAATTAGAAATTATAAAACATTGCCATATAGTTGAAAATTAATTTACTTATTGATAAACGCGAGAATATATTTCACTGCGAAGGCGAGTGCTAATCGAAGTGTTCCGTACGAAGGTTGTAACAAAAATGACTCGTTTATGGAAAATCTGCCGGTTCCTCGGCAGGTCAGTTCCGTTACCCCTCCAGTGGTTCCAGGAAAACCTCATGTGTTCCTCGAAAACCTCGGGCCTAAGATCCTCGGGATAATCGGACATAATCTCTCGAAATCGTAGATTTAATTGGCACCTTTTCGGAGGGATGGTACAGGGGAGAATTATAAAAATGTTCCTTTCACTTAACACGTTCCATGGAAATTTCGATTATATTTTGTTGATGGACTGTACTGATTTTTGAAATAAAATACCAAGTCATTAACACGTTCGCTACCAGCGTCACATATTTACGGTCGTAATCCTATATTTTACATAATGAAAATGAAATTAATTTTATGGATATTGTTATTAGAAACAATAAACGACACTATATTTAGGAACTCAGTGTTTTCAGTGAAGATTTGTTCACTAGATATATTCCTGATTTTATAATGAAATATCAATGATATGTTTTATAATTAATATTAATATAAATAATATAGAAACTTTTCTATTTTAATGTTTCATGGGTAGTTACGTTAAATGAACTTTAATGTTGAACATCAAACTTTGTAATTTTACTGTATCAAACCAAATGACAACTGTGAGTTGTCTCTCAAGTGCAAAGGGTTAATATTTTACATAACACTTTGCAATTTTGTTATATCAATTCTAATAATGACAGAGAGTCACCTCTTGAGTGCAAAGGATCAATATCATACATAACACTTTGCAATTTTGTTATAATCAATTCAAATAATGACAGAGAGTCACCTCTCGAGTACAAAGGACCAATATCATACATAACACTTTGCAATTTTGTTATATCAATTCTAATGATGACAGAGAGTCACCTCTCGCGTACAAAGGGTTAATTATTATTCTATTATATTTACCTCCCAAGATATGTTCCGCGTGCGTGTGCCCTTGCGCCCTTGTCTCCCTGCTCTCCATTACCGACATCTTGAGGGGCTTTTCAACCTCTATGCTGAGCTCATTCGATTTCCAATACACGGTCGCCACCGTCGCCAGACATTTGATCTTCAAGTCTCCCCTCTTGAAGTGCTTCTTCTTATGCAGACAGAACTCCAGGCCAAGCACCGCTGTCTCCAAACCTTCGCGATCCACCTCTACGATGTGGGGCCCCTTCAGATACTGCGTGTCGACCTGACGCAACCAAAAACCAGCCGGTTCAGCTTACACGCACGTTGTCCACGTGTACGTTGTCTCGTCTGGGAATGACTTTTTTTCCTCTGATGATGTAGGGAATATTATCTCTTAAAGATTGTACACGATGTACAAGATTCTTCAGTGTTACACCCTGCACCTCATTTATTGTTGCATTTATATACCTCCTTTACTGTAATTTAGATTTTTTCTTGAAACTTAATTTAAGTACAGGATGTGACATACAGTGAGTAAAAAATTAAAAAGATATTTTTCTAAGTATCATTTGTAGCAATTTTAAAAAAACAAGAATATTATCTCTCAAAGATTGTACTGAGTGTACAAGATTCTTCAGTGTCACGCCCTGCACCTCATTTATTGTTGCATTTATATACCTCCTTTACTGTAATTCGGATTTTTTCTTGAAGCTTAATTTAAGTACAGGATGTGACGTACAGTGAGTAAAAAATTAAAAAGATATTTCTCTAAGTATCATTTGTAGCAATTTTTAAAAATAAGTATATTATCTCTCAATGATAGTAAACGGTATACAAGATTCTTCAGTGTTTGTAGCAGTGTCACACCCTGCACCTCATTTATTTTCCCAAGCAATCTCATGACGTTAAAGCGAGCCATGGGGGATTCTACGTAAGTCACTTACTGGCTCCCCGTTGATGAACCAACTGAGCATGGCGGCTGGTTTCGACTTCTCCGAAGTGCAATTGAACCGCACCACGTCACCGAGTTGATAATGATGCCTGCCCTGCTTTCCGGTGATAACGGGACCGACCTTCGGTAGGGCTGGAAATTTTCAAAGACCCGTTAGTATCATCGAGTCCTACAATCATTGTTAACACGTGTTTATAATCTCAAATCAGATTATAATTTAGAAAAGAAAAATCAGTAAAATTCGTAACATGTGTTCGAAAGAGAACCAGTCAAATAATTGAAATACAACAAAGCAATAAATTTATTTTTCTAGGAATTAGTTTAACAAATACCTGGCTGAATATTACTCTACCGAGCGAGTCGCATCCTCGCACGTAATATTTTTTTATGATGTTTATATTAGTTTAAAATAAAACATTTTAGTTGAAATATATTTAATATTATATTTAGGTGACAAGTTTGTATATAATCAGGAAGGGATGTTACGGTGAATTTTGTTAAAACATGGCGAACATAATGTGGTTTATCCACACAATTATCACAAAATGTTGCAACTTTTACAGTACAGTTTCTTGCCGATTGGGAACCGAATTTTTTAACGTTACAATAAATCTTCTAAATTTAATAACATTACATAAAGATGCCTATAATTGACTGCATAATACATTTTTAATAAATTCTTCATTTCACAATGACAATATCCAATGGCTTGAACGGAAACGTCATGGAGAAGTTGCAGGGTTTTGTGTCATGACGAGTATACTCGTCACGGTAAAAAGTAGCGACCAACTGCAACTAATTTTTATATATATTTTTAGAAAAATCTAATAATTGTAGGGCAGTTTATTTAAGATTCATTAAAATATCTAATATTATTCCTGGTGCAATACTAGAGCCTACAGAGTTCAAAGGGTTAAATTGTAATTTCTGTGAAAAGCCAATGGTCACTACTTTTTACCATAGTGTACTCGTCATGGCACAAAATCCTGCAACTTCTCTATGACGAGTATACTCGTCAAAGACAGTTAACTAGTCAAAATCTTCACCACGAGTCTCAAACGTTATTACAAGGCAAAGGGGTGAATCTTACCGACAACCACCATATCTGAGTGTTCGGACACCGTCGGGAAAGATGGCGCCTCGGCCGACACCTCGCATCTGTATCTTCCGGTGCTCATCAGATTCACGGAATAGAGGACGACCGATCTCTCCGTGGAATTGTGAATCTGAAAGACAAAGAGGAGAAAAATAACAGGCGTGTCTTGGCCAATTAACCGATCAATTAACCCGACCCGTTGTTCCACGAATCGTTCGAGCCCGAAGATTCGTGGAACAAACGTTGATAGGGTGCCTGGCTACGAATAGAGGGGTGGGGGTAGAGACCAAAGTTGAGGTTAGGGTAGAAACGTGACCGTTAAATGGAAGTTATACATCCCTTTGACGAGGGAATCACTAATGGAACTCGTCGAATGTATTGTTAAAGGCACGATAAACCTTCTATTATTTTAATCAAGCCTCGGCCAGAGGAAGATCAACTTCTTTGCTAGGGAATCGATGAAGTTCAAGGTGCAGACGCGAATAGACAAAGGGTGATGATCCTCGTCTGGGTATTTTTATTCAACCCTTTGCACTCGAACCTTTTTCTCACTGAAATTACCAGCAACTCGATGTAATTTTAACCCTTAGCACTACAGATGGTATTGTAATCTATCAGAAACTAATTTTTATAGTATCTCTAGTGAAAATGAAAAATGCTATAACATTCCTTCGATCTTTTATTTTCCTTGTTAGAAAATTTGGATGCGTGGAAAATTTAATAATTTTAGGGTAGTTTCTTTGATTCATTAAAATGTTCAATGTTATAACTGGTGCAATGTTGGAGCCTAGAGTTCAAAGGGTTAACACTGAAACTACCGAGCACTGCAATTGACTTTTGAGAATTTTGCTGTAGAAACTCCAAGAGTGCAACTGTTCAGACTTTGATATACAATTCAATTTGCGTAGTGCTAAATGAATTTCTTTAATGATTTCTCAGAGAAATACGAAAAGAAAAGTCATAGATGTTTACTGTCTTTCATCGATTATAAATATTATGAGATATTTAATGACAAGATTTTACAGTTTGCAATGACAAATTTTAAGTGATTTTCATTAGATTTTCATTAGAAACATTCGACGGTTTCTGGCGAGATATAGATGATACTATTTGAAACTAATGAGTAAATACATGTAAATTAAGAGACAAAGCTGCTTTATAGAAATGTTTTATGTATTGAAATTAATATTAATTTGTAATCTTGTTATATTGAATGAAATGTCTCACCTCTCGAGTGCAAAGGGTTGACTCTTTGTATTAACTATTAGGAAGGAATTAATTAGAAAATATACGTAAATTAAGGATCAAAGCAGTTCTATAGAAATATTTTATAACAATATTAATATTATATAACACCTTGTGACTTTGTTATATCGAATGAAATGGCAACTGAGAGCCACCTCTCGACTACAAAGGGTTAAAGGTGACTCTCAGTCATTTCATTTGACACAGCAAAGTTGGACGTTTAACACTACAACTTCCAGATGGCTCAAAATGGCTCATTCCTAATTTTTTCTTTTATAATTATTGAAAAGGCAGATACTTCGAGAAATAAACTGCATAATAATTCTATTTCGAAACCCTTCCTACAACTCAAAGTTCCCTAGCAATCGAATGAAAAATATAAGAACCCGTACGAGGCAAAGAAGCATTCATGATTTATAAAGAAAAAGAATAAACAAATTATCAACGCGGTTTCTATAATGTCTCTAATAAAAAATTATCCTTTTCGCAGGTGGTTCCAAGGACGACGAGACGGAATCGGCGAAATTCACCGGGCAAATATAAAAAGAGAAAAGCTTTAAATAGAAAGCGGAGGCAGGGAGAGCAGTGCATTGGCACGGGCAAGAGAAAAATCAATAGGAAGTAATTCTTACGTTCGCCGTGACACCAGGCAGCTGAAAGACGAGCACCGGCGGCTTGTCCTGGGGCACGTATCGGTAGAACTCGTTCCCGTCTTTGTACCACTGCACCGAGTACAGTGACTCGCCGTCCAGGTTGAAGTTGCATTCCAGCGTGATGTTTTGCCCGCGGACCACGTACTGAGGGACCACCAAATCCAGCATCCTCAGCGCGTCCATGTCTTCGCGGTCGAGAACAATTAAGCAGACACGTCTTCTGTTAATTCGTCTGCGAACGCGATCCGATTAACCCCTTGCCGTACAATAACGAGCGAGACTCGTGATGAAGATTTCTAGACTAATTTAACAACAATCGATGTTATTCATTACCCACGGATCAAAGCAAACAACTACTTTGCTATTATCATTGTACTATCTTCAAATAAAACTTCCACTTGAAGTAGAATGGACAATTAAGCGGACACGTCTTCTGTTAATTCGTCTGCGAACGCGATCCGATTAACACGTTGCATGCCACGAAAAACTTGAGTTTTATGTATCGTTTATTCTTTTGTGGCAAAGATGGAAAGGAACGATACATTATTCTCTCTTTATTGACACTATTGAACATTGTCATTCGACGTCAGTTATCTGGCAAATTATAATTGTTTTCAAGTAATTTGAAAGCTTCGGTCATCGGTGACCACCGTGGCAGTCAACGTGTTAACTTCTTGTGATTTCTTTTGTAACTTGCTCGGGTAACTTTTTAATGAATAATTTATCAATAGATTAAGGAAAATTGTCGATTCATTCTTTACTTCGGAGTATAACGATTAATTATGGAATAGTGTTTATTTCGCAGCAAACATAATTGAGTAACTTTGCCTTGAAAGGGGTTAACTTTGTAATGAATAATTTATCAAAAGATTAAGGAAAATTGTCAATTCATCCTTTACTTCGGAGTATAACGATTAATTATGGAATAGTGTTTAATTCGCAGCAAAAATAATTTACTAACTTTGTCTTGAAAAGGGTTAACTTTGTCTTGAATAATTTATCAAAAGATTAAGGAAAATTCTCAAATCATCCTTTACTTCAAAGCATAACGATTAATTATAGAATAGTATTTAATTCGCGTTCAGCAACATTGATGTTTATTAAACTAATCCCGAAATCTTCATCGCGAATCTCACTCGTCATTGTATGGCAAGGGGTTAACCCCAAGCTGAGCACACACTGCAGTAGTGGTGATACCAGGCTTGGGATTATTGCGTGTGGTAAATTGATATTGCTTCAATGCCGCTCATTATCACACTGTACACTAAATGTCCGTAAATTTAGTGTCAAAAGCGAAGAACGCCAAGGGGAGACGTCTACTCGCGGCGCTCGTCTCGATAGTAATGGCGGAATTACTTTCGGCACGTCTTTGTTATTGGCCGAATCCCCTTGTCCCTCTTCACTTTTGAGCCACAGGCCAGTTCGGCTCACGCGAGCAACGCACTGTACTTCCAAATGCCCTCTAACCCCTAGAGTGCCCTCTGAGGCTTAGAGCACACGGTGACATGGATTAAGACGGGTTTTCTCTTATTTTCAATAAATTGTTAACCTTATTAGTGCCGACGAATTTGCGAAGGTTTGGGCATTTACTTTTAAATATAAACATTTATATTTAGTTATCTGGCTACTGAGAATGTATAATATTTACTTATTATCACTCGCATAGATCATTTATTTAGCATTGATGCTTACAGATGTATACATTCTGTAATCCTCTATTGCGCAGATTACAATTTGTATTAACTTGTCCTACGAGTCAGACTCATGGTGAAGATCTTCAACATGATTCAACAAATATATATTACTCAGTTCATTCGAATTTAAAGTAAATATCCTCTGTAATCAACTATTATACTTAGGAAATGTAGGCATAACGTATGTTTAGAATTTTTCTCCTGTTCCAGTAAATTATTAACCCCTTGCCGTACAATGAGTGAGACTCGTGATGAAGATTTCTAAACTAATTTAATAAGAATCAATGGTGTTCATTACCCACGGATCAAAGCAAACAACTATTTTGCTATTATCAATGTACTATACATTATCTTCAAATGAAATTTCCACCTGAAGTAGAATAGAAAATTTTGTTGTATTTCTTAGAAATTGTCGATAGTAAAATATTACACGAGCTTAGTAACGAAAGTAAATAGTACGTCAAGGGGTTAATGACAGTAGCCGCATCGATCAGAGTTGAGGAAGAAATCATAGACCAAGGGGTTAGCTCTTTAACTAAAAGGAATAATAACAAAGTAGTTAGTCCGATCACAGTTCAGAAGGAACTCATAAGGCAAGGAGCTGATCTCAATCTCAAGCCCATGGGGTCCTTGGTAGGCCTCCATGGCAACTATTTGAATGATAATCGGGATTCCCCCTGTTTCCAGCGAACACGCAGCTTCGGCATAAACTATTACGGGATTTCAGTTACGCTTCCCTTGAAAACTATCCACGTCGAACGGTCGATCGACGAGACTTTCGTCTTATCGCTGGAAAAGAGGATGATGGATGGATTCGCCTCGCCGAAAGAGTTATCGGTGAATACCCCGTCCGCTTCCAGAGAGGATAGTCACCGGAAATCGTGGGATTGTTCCGTGCAAACGGGGAGGCAGCTCAGAACTTCGCCGTGTTTCCGAAGGAAAACTCTCTGAGCGACGAACAATCGGAGCGTGACAGCGATAATCGCGAGCCGGCCGCCGATGAATCGCTGGAATACGAAGCCGTTCTCACGCGTGTTTGCGCAACACCGTTCACAGCGGCGAGCTGAGAATTCCATTGAATTGACAGCCTTTTAACCTTCCGCCGACCGATCCGGCACGTCCCGCATTTTTTCCCGTGGAACACTAACGCTGGCACTGCCGACCGTTTAACCCTTGGCACTGCAGGTTGTTTTGAAACAAAAACCGCTTCAGAGGATAATACTAAAATTATAAATAAGGAAAGACGGTAGATTATTGAAAATGGAGTTTAACCCTTGGCACTGCAGGTTGTTTTGTAATCTATCAGCAACTGCAACTAATTTTAGTATTCCTAGCGAAAATGAGAAATATAACATTTCGTCGATCATTTATTTTCCTTCTTAGAAAATTTGGACGTGCGGAAAATCGAATAATTTTAGGTGGTTTCTTTAAGATTCATTGAAATATTTAATATTAGGACTGGTGCAATATTGGAGTCTATAGAGTTCAAAGGGTTAAAGGTTCAGTGACACGTGCACAATGGTACACGCCAATTTTTGTAAGGAAATAGTTTTACAATATCAAAATATATGAGAATGAGTAATAACTTGAGTGTAACTTAACATTTTATTTAAAAGATCAACAAAAAAAAATAAAAATAATAAAAGATCCCAGAGTCCCTCGTACCTCACACTGCCAAGAAATAATCATCACCCCAAAATTATTTACAATACCCATAGAAAGGAATAGAAAACTAATAAAAAATCCCACTATTACTGCAACGAATTCCGTGGAAACGTTGCTTCCCAAACACCTCGAGGCGCATAGGCGTAGAACCGGCGGGTTCAAGAAAAAAGGATGATAAGAGGCATATAGGAAAAAAAGATGGCGTTCCCGGAGAAGATACGGTTCGCGAAACGAAGCGCCAAGCGGGGCATAGCGCGATATGTGTCCCAGAAATGCCTCCGGGGGGACGAAAAAGTCTTGCTCCTCCGATTGTCGTTGCTCGTGATTCACAGCTGCAAAAACCGATCCAATTATTCCGCGAACGTTCGTGAGGGAGTCGGTCGAGGGTGGCGGCGGCGGCGGTGGGGTGGCATGTTGGTTTTATCGGCGCACGGTTGCTTCTGCTGCATCGACCGATGCAACACGACCCTTCCCGCCGCGCGCGACAAGGGGACATTTTTCTGTCCTCGACGCGGAATCGCAGCTTTATTTCCTTTCGCGCGACAAACTTTACCTCCGCGTGTTTTCGTCCGTTGTCCACCGGCGGCGGGTAACAATGACGATAACGCCTCCCATTGTACCGTCCCGGCGACGACAAAGAACGGGATGGGAGAGAATAGAAATTAAACAATTAAAATTCGAGACAAAGAAACGCGGAGAGGATGAGTAATAAGGCTGGCCGGGGGGCCCGCCGCGCACCGGGACTGCGGTGACCTAACCTCAACCGCTGAGAACGCGAATTTTCAATAATTTAGATTCTCTTGATCGGTTGGTTCATGATTTGGTGCACTTGTTGCGACTGTTTATCGTTTACCCATTGTCTTATTGTGTCAGACACGAGGCGAAGATTTCTAATATGGTTCGAACATAAATGTCATTGAGTTTTTATACGTTTCAATGATACATTATTGTTCTTGTTGGATATACATTATTGTTTTGTTCTAACAAATGCACCTACGAAATTCAAACGTGAAACAAGGGGTTGATAATGCAGTAAAACACAAAAATTCTAGATGTACTCTACACCATGCAAATTCTTCCAGGAATAAATGAGCTTCATATCGTAACAGTACAAATTCAGTGAAGTAATGTTTATTTTGTAATAAAGTTGTTATTTCAAACGCGTCTATATTATTATATCTATCAACCCTTTGCACTCGGAAGTCTCTCACTAGAAACGTTTAACGTTCTCTAACTAGACACAGACGATATTCGTTTAAATGAACTCAAAAAGAAATCACGCGTACACTGAGCAACAAAGCTATTTTCTTCCAATATTTCACGTATCAACATTATACAAAGTTCAACATCAACTATCAGATTTTATAGTTTTACCACGTCAAATCAAGTGGTGACTAAGAGTCGCCTCCCGAGTGCAAAGGGTTAAAAGATAGAGAGGCGCGGAAAGAAAGAATTCTTTTTAGAGAGGCGTATATTTCAAATAATGTTGCAATTAACTTGCAGGCGATTTTTGTAAGTTTTTTGAAACTTTTCTTATATTCCAAATATCAAAGTAGCTCTGCTAAACAGAACCCTGTTGGTAAACCAGTGATTCTTAAATTAAAGGGATAGAGAGCACTATGCTCTAGGTGTCTTTTAACCCTTAAAATGCTGAGTGGGGTCTATAGGGAGCCCAGAAAGTATTTTTCCTTAATAATTTTGTAACTTTTTGTAATTTTTCATATTTTATGTATTTTCTCTTTTTTCATCAAGTATTGTGGATGATTTATCTATTCTAAATAATAACTGTACCGTTATTTTGTTTCTAGAATAGACAAATCATCCACAATACTTGACGATGAGAAAAGAGAAAATACATAAAATATAAAAAATTACAAAATTATTAAGGAAAAATACTTTCTCCCTATAGGACCCCACTCAGCATTTTAAAGGTTAAAAACCCCCAGACTCAATCTACAAGTCAGTCCTGTGTAAAAAAAGAAAGTTGTGTCGATCAGAGTCGAGAAATAAATCGTACGTCAAGGGGTGTTCAAAGTGAAAAATCCCCGGGGATGTTGTCCGGCGTGGCCGCGCAAATATTTTCCCATCGGCCTGGAAATCGCTTGTTACACCACGTAGACCAAGCTGGTAGGTTTCTTTGGTTCGACGAAGGGTTGACGGTGGGTGGAGTGGCGAGGTTAGGTAGTAGCAGGGCGCTCCGCGGTCGAAGAAAAGGAATCTCGTGTTGTCCGAGGAAGATAGCGAGGCGAATGGTTATTAAAGGGGACAGAAAAGGGAGGGAACGATAAGAAAGAGGGGCACCGGGGCCGTGAATGGCGATGTAAATGGCGCGGCCGGGGCCGTGTGAAAAGGGAAAATGCGAAGATGTGGGCGCGTGGGAAGGGTGTCCGGCCGGGGAAACGGTGATAAGTGTCAAGACACGATGGAACGAGAGAATGAAAGCGAGATTAGGGGGCCCGATAACGTTTCGCGGCTGTGTACCGACGGGAAAGGGTTCAGTCCGGAAAAATATCGATTACGAAACGCTGGGAGACCAGTACTACGCTTCGCGTGCTATCATTTACTCGGACAGCAAGATATTGGCGTCTAGTTTCTGTTTTTGCTATTATTTAAGCAATCAATATATAATTTAGCATCATCTGTTGAAGGTTTTCTATATTTCAAAGAATCTTTGTCCGCAAAGGGTTAAATGTGCCATTTTGTCTTAATACTAGATTTACTGACGTTTACTGTAGTTTGCTCTGTTGTTCTTAGAAGTTTTTAACCCTTTGAACTCTAGGCTCCAATATTGCAGCAATTATAATATCAAACATTTTAATGAATCTCAAAGAAACTACCCTGAAATTATTAGATTCTCCGCACATCCAAATTTTGTACTAAGGAAAATAAAAGATCGAAGAAATATTATGGCATTTCTCATTTTCGCTAATAATATAAAAATTAGTTGCAGTTGCTGATCGATTACAAAACAACCTGGAGTGCTAAGGGTTAACGCTTTGCACAGAGGTATTTTAAATTCAACTTTGTGTTGCTGTAGGTCACCGATGACCGGAGCTTCTAAATTGCTGGAAAACAACTACAATGAAAAGCTTGATTTCAAATGAGAATATTTAGTAACACAAGTAGCTAGATCATAGCGTAATGTGATTATTGAAAACGCTAGAAATTTTCGTCACAGTCAATTTCCTGACAGTCATTTTTATTTGATAATAGCAAAATAGTTGCTCTGATCCGTGGCTAACGAACAACATCGACTGTCATCGAACCACCCCAGAAATTTTCATTACTACCGACAATTTCCAAGAAAATCAACGAAACAATCCACTCTAAGCAGAAATTATATTCGAAGCTAATGAAATTGACAACAGAATACTAATTACACTCTGATCCGTGGCTAACGAACAACATCGATTATCAAACCACCCAGAAATCTTCATTACTACCCCCAACTTCCAAGAAAACCACCAAACCCTCCACTCCAATCAGCAACTTCATTTAACCATAATAAACAGATAACAACAAACTACTTGGTCCGTTATTAACACTAGATTTACGGACGTTTGTTCTATGCTTTATTCTCTTGTTTCCAGAAAATTACGTATTCATATATATAAATCGCGGAAATTGTAACTTCACAACCAGACTATTACAATGCGTATTCGCATAATTGCACGAATCAAGATCGACTGAAACTGTTACTAAATAATGTTTAAAAAATTCAATATCCGTCAAATTGACGGGTTCCATAAATCTACTGTTAACGAATCGACAAGGTTCCGTATGTTCAAGAATCTCCGTGAAAAAATTCAAGCAACTAAACATTTTCCGCAACACCCCTAGTTTCACCTATGAGCCACTCCCCCTTCACGCCCCTCCCCGAAGCTTTCTCGAAACAACAACAACGCGGACAAACGGAAATAAAACGAGAAAATTGACGGGTTCCGTGAATCTAGTGTTAAACCACCCTAGAAATCTTCACCGCGATTCTCGTTCGTCTACAAGGGGTTAACCGGTTAGGGGCACGAAGTACTCCCGACACGGTGAACAGAATGAAAGAACCCAGCCCCTCAGTGTCCCGAAGAAGTCAAGCCCACATCGGCAAGTCGTCGAAACGCTCCGACTGCCGCGCGTGAGTGGTTGCACCGCCGAGGGGCGTGGAGGTAGGGGGCGTGCGTCCTCCGCTAACAAACGTTCTGCGAGAACATCGCGAATATATGATTCATTCCCAGCGCGTTACGAATGATAACTCATGCATATTGAACACAACGGGGGGGAGGGGAGCGGAGAGAGAGAGGGAGAGAGGAAGAGAGAGAGAGAGAGTCTGATTTGTTCCGTGAGTCAGTACAACACGCGTCTCGAGGCGCCGTGACGCGCGTGTATAGGCGGCAACCAGCGGCGCGGGCGATGAATAAGCGTGCACGTACACGCGGGGGCCGGCGTCCTCGCTATTATCGGCCGCTCGGTGGGTGTACTTAAAGTTTCGCGCGGTGAATCGGCGCCAGCCCCGAAGTAGACGGCGTTAATTAGGTCGGCGTAGTTCCTCGATATTCCAGCGAGATCGCGGATCCAATATCTCGATTCGGTAGGCCCGAAATTCACCTAATTAACCGACGAAACCGATCATTGTACGGAGCCGACGATCGATTTCTCCGTCGAAGCGATCTCTTATTGTCAACGCCCCTGCCAGCGACGCTTTCTCACCTCTCGATGGAACAAACAGCCGCGTCGAAGACGAAGGCTCGCGGAAATCTCTTGTTTTGAACACCCGTTGCCTCGATGCTGTGTTTTCTCGTTTTATTTCCCTTTGCCTGCGTTGTTTTTGTTTGGAGAAAGCTTCGGGGAGGAGCGGGGGAGTGGCTCGTAGGTGAAATTAGGGGAGTTGCGGAAAATGTTTAGTTGCTTGAATTCTTTGACGGAGATTCTTGAACATACGGAACCTTATCGATTCGTTAACACTAGATTTACGGATATTGAATTTTTTAATTACTTATTTAGTGTCACTTTAAGTCGATTTTGATTCGTGCAATTATGCGAATACGCATTGCGATAGCCCGGTTTTTAAGTTATCATTTTCGCGATTTATATAGACGAAGACGTGGTTTTCTGGAAATAATAGAGTAAAGTTTAGAATAAACGTCTGTAAATCTAGTGTTAATTAAACACTTGTCCTATGATTTCTTTCATAACTCTGACAAATCTTGATAATATTGATAGTCTGATAAATCTTCGCTTCTCTTATTCCTAAATCATAATTCGCTTCAATCTTTATAAATAACTAACCACCACGCTTCTAATTCTATTATTCAAATTCATCTCGTCACTATTGTCCCTAGAATAAAAACAATTCTATTCTCGCTAAAAGCAGATCGAAGTACCAATCCCGCCTGAAGGGTTTGTCTAATAAACTAGAGAAATGAAGATTTTCTATTTTTCCCTTCGTTCGTTTCAATCTTTATAAATAACTAACCACCACGCTTCTAATTCTATTATTCAAACCCATCTCATCACTATCATCACCCAATAACCCAAACAAAAATAATTCATCACCCCTACATTAACACGTTGAATTCCGTGTGGGTCACCGGTGACCCCTACCAAATCGAATTACTATAGTTCATTCAATTGAACGTTGATTATTTGGAAACATTTCTATATTATAAATAATACTGCCTAATACTGACATTCTAGGTGAACATGTAATAATAATGCAATTCAATGAAACGATTTAATACTATACTTTTCCAATTTTGTGTATTTTGCACTGTGAAATCATCTTTCAAAGTGTTAATAATTTAGTACGAACAGAAAAGAATTCGTTTATTCTCGGTCTACGTGTATTCTAAAGATTAAAGATTCATAACAGCCACATAACATTTAACTCATTGCACTCTTTTACAAACTGTAAAATTTTATCACTAAATATATTATAACATTCATATCCACAATCGATAAAACACAGTAAAATACATCTATGATTTTTCTTTTCATATCATTTATTATATGTTAATATACTTTCTCTATTAAAATTACTCCGAGTTGTTGGTAATGTCAGTAAGAAAAAGATTCGAGTGCAAAATACATTGCACAAGTATAAAGAAATAGTTAACACGTTGAACGCCGCATAGTTCCATAGAGCAAAATCCACGAAATAGAAAAAGTACAATATTTAACCCTTTATAGGGCAAATTCTTTTGATTTGGTATACATATTAGAAATACTTTAAAAAACAATTATTGAGAATTTTTTTTCGAAATTTTCCTTTTAAAACCTGCAACACCATAAGAAACAAAATGGTGAACAGAGTCCCTATAATTATAAAGGGTTAATCAAACGATTGAATTCGACTATTCTCGTCATTTCCGCCAGTTCCCATTATATCGAGCAACATTTCCTGCTTAAGTTAGTTCGAACGTTCTGCATCATTCCCTCGATTACCTTCCAAGCTGCATCATAGGCCGATTACGTTCAGCCCCTGAATACAGCAACCGGAACTGCCAACCTGTCGGACGGGCGTTTTCTTGATACACGAAGTTCCAGGCCAGCTGAAGGCTGGAAACGCGAAACTTTCCGCGCGAATCAAAGCGTATCGCCCTTTGTTCCCTCGCCGCAGTTAAACCCCGGCCCGATTAACAAACGATTCCGCGTCTCATTAAGCAATAAACAATCAGTCTCCACAACATAACCATCGGTCTCGAGGCAGAACTGCCCCGCCCATTCTCCGAGCCAGGAACCACCCTCAGCCAGTGGCAGCTCGCTCGCTTATAGACGTTCTGCTACTGCACCCCTAATTTCCACTTGATAACATCGATAACATTTAACACTAAACCTACTGAGCAGTTAACCCTTTATAGGTTGGCGGCACGTATAGATGCCACTTTTATTACCGGTCAAATTACAGGGACTCTGTTCACCATTTTGATCCTTATAGTGTTGCAGGTTGGTAGCACAATTAGGTGGCACCATAAAGAGAAATCTAGGAAGATTTCGAAAAAAAATTCTCAATAATTGTTTTTTGACCCTTTGCACTCTGTAGGCTCTACTACGGCACTATATTTTTAAACATTTCGATGATCAAATAGACGTTTATTTAAACGATGACAATTTATATATGTTTTTTCGTTGTCAACACAAACTTCGTTTTTTTTCGCGTTTATTCAAAACAACGCATACATGCACGCTACATCTATACATATGCACGGACATCCATGAAGTTTACATCAATATTAACCTACACGTCTACACTATGATACTGCATTTGCTGCACACGCAAATATTTTCCTAAGAACAAACAAAAAATCTAAGAAATGTTATAATAATTTTTCATGTTCATCGCGAGGACTAAACATGTCTTGGAGTTGCTGGTAGATTGGAAAATCATGTGGAGTGCTAAAGGTTAAAGTGTTTCTAATATGTATACGGTAGGGAATACGAATTATCAGAAAAATAATTTGCCCTATAAAGGGTTGAACTGACTTTTTGAAGTTCTCTAGCAATTCCAAGAGTATCTATAAGAGGCTTTAATTGATGTACAATTCAATTTTCGTATTGCCAAATCAATTTCGTGAATAACTTCTCAGAGAAGTATCTATTATCTTATTAATAATTGCAAAAAGAAGGAATTAGAAATGGGCTGTTTTGGCTCAAGGTCATTCAAGGTCAAACCTGCAGGGAAATGGAGAAAAGGTGTGGTAGATTTCTTAAAATTCATTAAAATATTTAATATTAGAACTGGTGTAATATTGGAGCCTACAGAGTTCAAAGTTCTCAAGTTCAGAGTTCATAATCAACTCGAACATTCACCAAACACCGTTTATAAAATTCAATACAAGCGAAAGTGGCTCATTCCGTAAATCTAGCGCTAACGTGTTAACCCCTTGCCCTACAACAACGAGTGAGACTCGTGATGAAGATTTTCAACATGATTCAACAAGTATACATATTACTCAGTTGATTCGAATTCGAAGTAAATATTACTCCTCTGTAATCGACTATTATACTTAAAAGGAAATATAGGTATAACGTATGCTTAGAATTTTTCTTTTTTCCCAATAAATTGTTAATCGCAAAATAGTCGTATCGATCAGAGTTGAGAAAGAAATCATAGGCCAAGAGGTTAACCCCTTGTCCTACAACAACGAGTGAGACTCGTGATGAAGACTTTCAACATGATTCAACAAACACATATATTACTCGGTTCATTCGAATTCAAAGTAAATATTATTCTTCTGTAATCAATTATTATATTGTAGGGAACACATAGGCTTAGAATATGCACAGAATTTTTCTCGTTTTTCAATGAATTGTTAATGCCGAAGTAATTGTATCGACCACAGTTGAGAAATAAATCACAGGGCAAGAGGTTAAGGAATCTCTTTCCAACGCGCGTTCATCAGCAGAGAACCGAAACCATAATCCAAAGATCCTCGCAGCCGCGCCACAGCGCAAAGTGAAAAAAGCAAGTTAACGCGCGAGATGCAAGAAGCTTTTTTAAACATCATCGCAACAGCTAAACCCGCGTAGCATCCCGTAAAGCAGCAGCCGGTATAACGCGGGACGTTTCATAAACCCATAGCGGAACACAGATGTAAAAGATGACCGTAAACATAACCTAAGACGACGGGGCCATGATCGCCGCCTAACTTCTCGTTCGCAACGCGATCCGCGGGGGATCGTAATCCAGCCGGTGTTCCCCGTTAAACCCCTCGTGTGTCCCACGGGGAACAAATTCGCCGGCGGTTTCCAGTTCCACGGAAAACTCCATTAAACCCGTAAGTCCCCCCTGGAACGGAGTCCATGCTAATCTGGCGCGCGTCGGACTCCGGCTAGATTAAGGGGGTGGAAGAGGGACGAACGGGGGTAGTTCGTTAAAGCGATTAGACGTATCGAAACGTCGAGAACAGAAAACCATTCGGAGACGAAGAATCCACGTTGAACAATTGGATCTCTTCGGGGTTGATCGGGGAAGCCCCTATGAGAAGGGAGGATTCGCGGGACGCTGATTGGTCGCGTTTCACGGGGAGAACCGGTGGAAACGAAAGCAGAGAAACAGGGAACCGAGAGGAGAAACGGAATCTCACGCACAGGTGTGATCGCGGTGACCCCTGTCGGCTGTCTGGCTCGGTTAATTTCGTCCCGGTGTTGCTTTACGGAAATCGTACACCATAAACGAAGCCCACTATCTGCGATCGGCTACCGAACCGTCGTGGAAAGGGCAAACGGTGTCGAGTGTCGGGTTCCGGGGGAGGGCGGGTCGCGACACTGGCCGACCTCGATGACAAAGGACAACCGCGCGGACCTAACCCTCTCACCCTTCCACAGTCGGGTGTCTATTCAGGTGGAATTGGCACTTCGATCTGTTTTTAGCGAGGATGGAATTGTTTTTGAACGCGGTGAACGCCATTTCGTAATAGTTTAACACTAGATTTACGGAACCCGTCAATTTGACGGATATTGCATTTTTTAATTATTTATTTAGTATCAGTTTAAGTCGATTTTGATTCGTGCAATTATGCGAATACGCATTACAAAATAAGTCTGGTTTTGAAGTTATAATTTTCGCGATTTGTATAGACGAGCACGTAGTTTTCTAGAAACAATAGAATAAAGTTTAGAATAAAAGTCCGTAAATCTAGTGTTAATATGTAATATCACAATGAACAAAATTAATATTAAATGTATAATATAATATTAACCCTTTATACTCTAGAAGCGCCAGCACTTTATTTGATACAGCAAAACTATGCAGTTAAACATTTAGTATTTTAAATCAGACTTTGTACTGCTATGTGAAATATTTAAATGAAATAGCTTTGTCGCTTAATTTATCTGAGAATTATCGTTAAATTAGTTTCAAACGATGTCTGTGGTAAAAATCTGATATTGAAATAAACAAATCTTTCCCTAGATGCAAGCTTCCTTATTTAATCAATCGAATTTATTATCTTCCCCACTTTGTTCCTATTACCGTTCCAGCCTCTATTCACCACAGAAAACTTCGTGATATTCAATGAATCACGAAGAAAATTCCATAACTCGAGCAACTCCAATAACTGCCCCAAGGAAAGATGTTCGATCAGTACGGGCCAGTAATTAACTGCTTCCTGAAAAGGGCTAGTCATCCCTGCGCAACGTTGAAACTCAATTTATGACCCAATTAACAGTCTCTAATTGTTCCGGCGAAGAAAACCGGCTATGGGTCACCTTTAACCAATTGAAGCTTGACATGATACTAATTCTTTCAGCGATCAATTCTTTATTTTTTCATATAAACGTGTAATTCTTCTTTGTTTCGCTTTGATCTTTCATTAAAATATACTCTACGTGCATTCGTCCTGCGTTCGACGAGTACACGCTCCATTTTTTTATTTTATTGCACGCAAAACGAGAGGTTTTTCCAACTAAATTCCATAATTAACTGGTTGACACGTTAAATGCCATGGGGGTCACCGGCGACCCCCAACCAAATCGAATTACTATAATTCATTCAATTAAACGTTGATTATTTGAAAACATTTCTATATTATAAATAATACTACGTAACGCAGTGACATTCAGCTAGATGAACACGTAATAATAATGCAATTCAATGAAATGATTTGATATTATATTTTTTCCATTTTGTGTATTTTTCTCCAAGAAATCATGACTCTCGGTCACTTGATTTGATTTGCAAAATTATAAAGTCTTACATATAATATTAACCCTTAGCACTCCACATAGTTTTGTGATATGTCAGCAATTCCTACCAATTTTGATAGTAGTCCTACTGAATATTAACAATGTTACATTTCTTAGACCATTAATTCCCTTCTCAGTACAAACTTTGTATATCTGGAAGATCTAATAATTTGAAGGTAGTTTTCTTAAAATTTATTAAAATATTTAATATTAGAACTGGTGCAATATTGGAGCCTACAGAGTTCAAAGGGTTAAACTTTGCATGATGCATTAATATATGGAATATTAAAATAAAATAATTTTCCTTCTTAATTCATGTATGTTTTCGCATTAATTCGTTTCAAAGAACATCGTCCGCAAAATCGTCGAAATCATCGAAAAACTTTCGAGTGCAAAGGGTTGACACCGGTTGCGAGTTGAGTGTCACTGAACCGATCGGATATGGATAGGGTGGGTTACACGTTATCGATGGGGGAAACCATAAGTCGGATGAAGAAAACGAGAAGCTCCTCCGGGACCTTTTTACCCCTCGCGTTCGTTTCACGCCGCCCTTCGATCAAGCTTGACAAAAAGAGACGTTTTAATAATGGCGGTAAACGACCAAGGCCGGTCGCGTCCGTGGCGGTGTCGGTTTTCTTTTCCGGCAGGATCGATGCTTCTGCTTCATCGGACACACGATGATTTATGTGTGTCCACCGCGGACCGTGCCGATCGTATATTTTTCACGATAACAGCTAAACAAGCAGGTACGACGCGCTCGAATGATTCGTGCCGCGCGGCTCGTAAGTCGCGCGACGGGAACCGGTATGAATCATTCCGTAAAAAGGATGACGTCTTATTTAGAGCCTGATAACCGAAAGTTCGCCGCGTGGTCGTTGTAACCAACTTGATTCGATGTGTTTGTATCATTATCATCGTGTGAATAGAAAGTAATGTGTGTTTTTTGGTTTTCTTTTTGTTTAAAGGTTGGGAATTTTGGAAAATATTTTTAGGGTAATTAATTTGTTGTTTTGGGGAATGAGAAATATACAATGGAAGATTAATTAATATTGTGGTATTAATATAGTGGAAGGGCGATAATTACGAGTTGTTTGATAGAAATGATTAATTCTTTATAATATGAACAGAAAGTAACGTGTATTCCTTGGTTTTTGTTTAGTTTAAAGATTGGAAATCAAGCATTTTCACCGCGGCCCATAAGCTACTCGAGAAAAACCTGCAAAGGGGACGAAATCTTGTTCAGCGGTTAGCGGTCCAACTTTTCCACGCCATTATCATTCGTGGGAGGGTACTTATTCTCGATGTAATTACATCAGCCCTAATTGAAAATGCTGTGAAGAGCGACGAGGGAATCCCTGCGGGGCGAATCGTACTTTTCGGCGAGGGTGAATGGGAACAGCATAAATAAGTCAGCTACACGAAGGGTTTTATTTAAATAATACCCGGTAGATTTATTAGGCGACGTGATTCGATATCGACCCTCTGTAGAGGGAATATAAAATCCACGGGAGAAAATAGGGGGGAAAAGATGGCGGCTGAATGAACGACCAGATTTACTCGACTTAAGTCTGATTCTCCATATTTATGCGTGATCGAGTAACCGAGTAATCCTGTCGAGAAACCAGCATCCGTTATCAACCCCTATTTAAATGACAAATTTCTTTAGTGGGTGCTATTAACCCATTGCACTCGAGAGGCGATTTACAGTCGCCAATTGAATTGATATAACAAAATTGCAAAGTGTTATTAACCTTTTGCACTGGAAAGTTTTTCACTGGAAATATTTAATATTTTTCGATGAGACATAGGAGACATTGTTTGAAAGTAATTCAACGATAATTCATAGATACATTAAGTGGCAAACCTATTTTATTTGAATAATTTTTATAGCAATACAAAGTTTCATTTAGAATAATAAATATTCAACTTGATAGTTTTGCTGTATGAAATCAAGTGACTGAGTCACCTCTCAGTGAAACCATTTAATTAGATGTGCGATTGAAATTGTCAGGATAGGAGAAATATTGAAAGAAAATCTCTTGTGTAGATAATATTAAAATTATAAATAAGGAAAGACGTTAGATTATTGAAAATGGAGTTTAATCCTTAGCACTCCAGATGGTTTTGTAATCTATCAGCAACTGCAACTAATTTTTATAGTATACCTAGCGAAAATGAGAAATGCTATAACATTCCTTAGATCTTTTGTTTTCCTTCTTAGTGCAAAATTTGGATCTGTGAAAAATCTAATAATTGTTTCTTTAAGACTCATTAAAATATCTAGTATTATTCCTGGTGCAATATTTGAGCCCACAGAGTTCAAAGGGTTAACACTTGAACTACCAGTCAAAATGACTGGTTTCAGTTTCCTTGTTTCGCTATTATTGATATCATCAAAGTATTGAACATTCGAAATGATTTTGAAAATAAATAGTTTCACTTAAATACTATAACGAATGTCTGAAGAAACCGAGTTCTAGTGTTAACCCTTTGCACTCGAAAGGTGCCTCTCAGTCACCACTCGATTGGTGCATCAAAACTGTAAAATTTCGTATTTAACATTAAGTCTCGAGTAATCTGTCGATACGTGAAATGTGGAAATAAAATACCATTGTTCCCCTTATTTTGTCAATAGACTCCTCGTTAAGTTGAAAAAAATGTCATCTATATCTCATAAAAATAAATTGAATATTTCTAGTGATAAATTTGTCGAGTGCAAAGAGTTAATCCAAGAGAAACAAGTTGCCCGCGACGTTCAGGTGAGAAAAAGGAATTTAACAGGTCGGAGGATGTCGGAATTGTCACTTTTCATTCGACATTATCGTTCCGGTGAAATTGCCGGGGCGGGGAAAATGAGGCGGCCGCTGCTGAGTCACGTTCTTTTTCGTTTCCACGGGGGAAGTATCGTGTGAGTCATTTATACTACGATAAAAATCACGGAATAATAAATGGCCTGAGAAGACTTAATATTCGAACAGCCGGCCGGCCGATCGAAATCACTCGAGCGAAAAACGCTGGGAGCCGGAGTATTCCGGAGTATTGCGGAGTATCCAGACGTTAATAACAGCCATCCCGGGCGAACTGTTGCAAATTAGCTTTAGGTTAGGTCCGGGTTCGAATGACGTGCCGAGTTGGGTCTAGATTAGAACGCAAGTTTCTGTTAGGTCTCAATCAGAATCGTATGTGTGCCGGGTGTTAGGTCATGCCGGATGTTACATCTGCGGAATGACAGATTAATACGTCTTGGCTTGTAATGACGATTACGTTAAAGATTTCTAATTGGTTTTATAAACGTTGAGACGATTACGTTAAAGATTTCTAATTGGTTTTCAAGATTTCTAATTAGTTTTGTAAACGTTGAGACGATTACGTTAAAGATTTCTAATTGGTTTTCAAGATTTCTAAATAGTTTTGTAAATGTTAAGACGATTACGTTAAAGATTTCTAATTGGTTTTCAAGATTTCTAATTAGTTTTGTAAATGTTAAGACGATTATGTTAAAGATTTCTAATTGGGTTTCGTAAATATTGAGACAATTATGTTAAAGAATTCTAATTGGGTTTTGTAAATGTTGAGACGATTATGTTAAAGATTTCTAATTGTGTTTTGTGACTGTTGAGACAATCATATGTCACAATTCTAACTGTGTTTCATAAACATTAGTATCTTTAATATTATTTCATATTATTCATTGCATATGAGTCAAAGTAAAATATTACTTATCATTATTGTTATTATTATTATTAATTATATTAATGTTTTACCTCTAGAGTAACTGTTTGAATATAAACTAGTAAATTATTAGTACTAAAATGAACCTATTTACGAAGCCATTAAAATCGCTACTGCACAATATTATAACAATAATTATAGAGTAGAGATTTTAGTGATTTTTTCAACAAGTTTATTTCAGTACTAATAATTTAATTAAGATTGTTTCATTCTTATCTATTATGAACTCAAAGTCTCACAATCTAATAATAAATAAACACCAAACAACTTATCTCTACTTAAAACGAATAATATTCAATTGTTTCTATTTAACACCCCCATAACTAAGTACCTCCAAACTATCTCAATATAAACCACTAAATTATTATAACTAAAATAAACTTGCCTATTAAAATCTCCATTCAATAATTATTTCGAGATTCTTACTCATTATAATCTCAAAACTTAATAATAAATAAATACCCCATCTTTACCTAAAACGAATAATATTCATTTGTTTTTATTTAACACTCCCATAACCAACTGCAACTCTTCTTCATAAAGCGAGAGAGAGAGGTTAACCAAGTTACAAGCACCATCGGTCAAATTTACTGGAAATCTCGAAAGGCACCAACCCCCATGGACAAACCCCAGAGCGCGCGGGTTGATTTTTCCGTGGGCTGGGTCGCGGGACGCGAAACGATACAATTTCTCATCCGTGGCACGTCCCGAAGTTCCCGAGACGCTCCGCGGTAATAACGGGTAGACGTCGCGTGCTTTCGAGCGTTTAAACGGTGACGCGTAATAAAGGGTGTTGCGGGGTGACACGTAACACGTGGAGGGTCGTTGACACGCGAGACGTGCTCCTGTGGGATTTCGACGTTTCTGCACGCTGCCTGCGCCGCGTTTTGCATTGACCGGGGGACCCCCAGCCAGCCACGAATTCGCTTTGCCCGGTGTCTGGCTAAGGGAGGACGATAATTACGAATTGTTTGATAGAAATGATTAATTCGTTATCATATGAACAGAAAGTAATATGAATTCTTTAGTTTTCTTTTAGTTTAAAGGTTGGGAGTTTTGGAAAATATTTTTTGGGTACTTAGTTTGTTGTTTTGGGGAATGGGAAATGTATGAACAATGGATAATTAATTAATATTGTGGTATTAATATAGTGAAAGGACGATAATTACGAATTCTTTGATACAAATGGTGGATTCTTTGCGTATGAACAGAAAGTAATGTGTATTCTTTGGTTATCTTTTAGTTTAAAGGATGGGAATTTTGAAAAATATTTTTTGGGTACTTAGTTTGTTGTTTTGGGGAATGGGAAATGTATGAACAATGGATAATTAATTAATATTGTGGTATTAATATAGTGAAAGGACGATAATTACGAATTCTTTGATACAAATGGTGGATTCTTTGCGTATGAACAGAAAGTAATGTGTATTCTTTGGTTTTCTTTTAGTTTAAAGGATGGGAATTTTGAAAAATATGTTTTGGGTACTTAGTTTGTTGTTTTGGAGTATTGTTTAATATTAATTAATTAAAGAATTTAAAGAATTTTATGCAGAGTTAACATTCAAGATGTCAGGTCAGTAGAAAGTTGGTGTAATGGCGATTTCATTAGTGTAAAATGGAATAGGAGGTGACCTGCTTAAACAGGGGAAGTATGAGTTGCGGAATCGAAGTAGATCGCGCTATAGCGATTCCGCATTCTGCGGCCCTGCGTTCACCAGTAAAAATCAACTCTTTAATTGAGTAATTACTTCTGCGGGGAGAAGCATGATGGCGTGTATCAGTTTACATGATGCTCGGTAGTTCTAGCGTCAAAGAAAAATGGAAACTGAAGTTTTATCTTAAAATCTCCAAGCCTACATAAATCATACTACAAGTTCTCTTTCCTGAAAGTACTGTATTGTTACAATTTTTATAGAAATTACACATCTATCGTAATAAACACTCATCAATTCTAGTGTCAAAGACATTGAAGTTCTAACTTGAGGTGTCTTTATCCTACATAAATCATACTATAAGTTCTCTTTTCTGAAAATATTCTATTGTTACAATTTTTATAAACATTACACATCAATCGTAATAAACACTCAATAATGCTAGCGCCAAAGAAAAACGGAAACTGAAGTTCCATCTCAACCCTTAGCACTCCATGTTGTTTTGTAACCTATCAGCAACTAATTTTTATAGTATTCCTAGCGAAAACGAGAAACGCTATAACATTCCTTCGATCTTTTATTTTCCTTATTACAAAATTTGAACATGTGGAGAATCTAATAATTCTAGGGTAGTTTCTTTAAAATTCATTAAAATATCTAATATTATTCCTGGTGCAATATCGAAGCCTACAGAGTTCAAAGGTAAAATCCCCAAGCCTACACGAGTCATACAAGTTCTATCTGAAAAATACTCTCTCGATTATTCTTCGCGATCGAAGGAATTGCCAGTGAATTAATCTAACAAGAGAGAAACGTCGTAGTTTAATTCACCAGTACTCGGAACGCGGACACGATGGCGAAGAGTTGACGAAGGGGGGGGGGGGTGGCACGGGGAAGGGAAAACGGGCATCGAACCGCGCGATTAAGAGCTAACAACTGCAGCCGAACGCGGAACAATCGCAACGGCTCGGATACGGAATGCAAGAGATTTAACTGTCTGCTTAATGGATCAGCCGATAAGACGGTTACGCGAGTCGAGTTTAATTTGATATTTAAATCGAACCGAACCGAACCGGCTCCGCCGCGTCTCGAGTGGACCACCCCTCGTGTCCCCGCGGGTTCGAAAGGAAATCGTGCCCCGTAAAACTCGAAACAATACCGACGTCGATCCCCCTACAATTAATTGGGACGTAATTGCACAGAAACGCGGCTTCAGCCTAACTTTCCCCCCGTTTCCTGATAGTTCCGGCTCCCCGTTGGGAGTTCGACGTTCCGTTATCGGAAACGGGAATCATCTACTTTATGAACACAGGAATATAGGGACTTCTCACCTTACTTGATGGCGTGCCTGGGGAGTTCCCCTGTATCAGTTACGTCTCTACCTGGTATTTGGCTTCTTCGGTTCAGTTTCGTTTCTAAGTGTTACTTCCTTCGTCTGGTCTTTGTGTGTTTGTTGCTTGAAATTGTTTGGTTAACACATTGCGTACCGGCTGATTTTCAGAAAACTGAATTCTGCGGATAGCAATTTTCACTGAGGTCAACTTGTATTACTATTTATAGAAAATCTCAGATATCATATTGTTATGTAATATATTTTAAATAGATAATCAATTCGAATTAAATTTTATACCTTTTCAATGCTGTGATAATTAGCGAAGTTACATAGCTAAGTGTCTTTATATAAAAACGAGATTTCTCGTTACCAGTACGCAATGTGTTAATGTTTTCGATGTTAAGCCTTTGAACTCTGTAGGCTCCAATATTGTGGGGATGGATGTATTTGAGTGACGAATGTGTGTGCAATAGATGAATGACGCGACTGTGTCTGTGAACGCGTTTTGAATGAATGTTTAAAGCATTGGAATATTCTAGATTATATTGATTTTCTCTGTATGTTAATAATGTTCATTTTTTTTATGAATCTGGAATATTCCAAATATATGTGAAGTTAATGCATGGCGATGAAAGAATGTTCTAGAAAGTGTGTGAATGAGACAAGAGCATCTGAGTATATAAATAGTGTGTGCGTTGTTTCATTTAGTCAGTGTTTTATTGTGAGTTGTCAAGAAATAATCATACTGTTTCTAATAAAATTCTCTTTCTCCTACAATATTGCAACTCCAATAGTTTTCTTTGTGATAATATTTACTTAGTTCATTTTGTTGGACTCATTCGTTTTCTTTAACGATTTAAGATAGGTAGGTGTTTTAACCCTTTGAATTCTGTGGGCTTCAACATTGCATCAGTTGTAATATTAAATGTTTTAATGAATTTTAATGAAACTACCCTAAAATTATTAGGTTCTCCATATATCCAAATTTTGTACTAAGGAAAATAAAAGATCGAAGGTATGATCAGTTGCTGATCGATTACAAAACAACCTGCAGTGCTAAGGGTTAACCCTTTGCGCTACGAATTTCTGTTGCGCTTTTCGAGAAGTCCGTGTTGTGATGTCTGATTTGAAAGGGGTTTTGAAAGGTTGTTTATTGAAAATAGAAAGGAAAAATAGACAGTAGAAAATGAAACGAACAAAAGAAAACGTGGAATTTTAACACTCTGCAATACGAATTTCTTTTGCATTTTTTCCTCGATAACTCTGTTATTACGATATTTCATTTGAAATGCATTGGTAAAATAGTTACGTTGTAGAGAGCACTGTAAACTCTTCTTCTTACTAATAATATTGAAGATAACATAACGATACAATCTATTTGAAAAATATCTTATCAAAGAAGCACACCTGCGAATAAAACTGGTGTCGAGTCACACTCGACATAGAAGCGCAAAGAGTTAATATTTTCTTGAGACGTCTCACAGAAGTTTCATCGAAATCGGCGATGATTGAACAGGTTCCTTTGTAAGTTAACCTCTTGCCTTATAACGCGTCAGACTAGTGATGAAGATTTCAAGCTGAATGAAACAAGCGTATTACTTGATTTTTCCGAATGCAAAAGAAAATATACTTTAGAACAAAGCTTGATATAAGATACATCCCCAATCCCCGATTCGACAAAGACTAAAGCAAAGTTAAAAAAGGGAACGGTAACAAACTCAATTTCCACAATCCTCAAATCATCTATACTTTCTCCCTTTACCGAAGCACACAATCTGCAAAAGGGTTAGCAAAAGCGGTTATACCAAGCTTCGATCAGACTGATTAATCCTAGCACACCTTCCATTCAACAAAGACTTAACCAAACTTAAACAAGGGAACAATAACAAACCCAATTTCCACAATCCCCAAATCATCTATACTTTCTCCCTCCACCGAAGCACACTCGAAGGTTAGCAAGCTTCGATCGGACTGATTAATCCTAGCACACCTTCAATTCAACAGAGACTAAACCAAACTTAAAAAAGGGAACAATAACAAACCCAATTTCCACAATCCTCAAATCATCTATACTTTCCCCTCCACCGAAGCACACTCGAAGGTTAGCAGAAGCGGTTACGCCAAGCCTCGATCGCACTGATTAATCCCAGCAGCACCTCCGATTGGACAGAAGCTAAAGGAAAGTTAAAAAAGGGAACAATAACAAACCCAATTTCCATAATCCCCAAATCATCTATACTTTCTCCCTCTACCGAAGCACACTACTCGAAGGTTAGCAAGCCTCGATCGCACTGATTAATCCCAGCAGCACCTCCGATTGGACAGAGACGAAAGCGAAGCTAAAAAAGGAGACCATGGAGAAGAAACGGAAGGATTACGGAAGGAATCTCGGCTAGGTGTCGGCGACGGGACACTGAAACGATCCATCCAGACGAGGACGGCGTCGGAGGCAGGAAGGAAGGAAGGATCGATATAGCGCGGACGGACCCGGGCCAGGATCAAACAGACGGTGTAATGGAATAGTCCCTCTCTCGTCGGCTTTTGTTTTTCCTCGGTCCGTTCGCGGGCGTCGAGCCGGAAAAGTTCTGTCCCTCCTTCTCCGGCCACCCTTTCCTCACCCTTCCCCGAGCAGAAAACCGACGTAGCCAGGTTTAATTACCGATCCGATTGCGGGGACCGCTGGTGGAATCCTCCACTTTGGTCGGTGTTGCGACGTGCCGACGTCGCTGGTTCGAGCAAAAAGTCGTGATGGAGCGACGGCGAGCGGATTAAACGGAACCGGACCGAGTTACGGGCGGCGGGGGAGGGAGCTATTGTAAATAGATACGTGTGCCAGGAACACTGCACCGTGGTGTTCCGTTCCATCGACGAGGAATCGAGAGTCTAGCCGCGTGGGGGCGGGGAAGAACCGAGATGAGAGGACAAGCGGTTTCGCTCGTGTTGTCTCGAACCTCCTTTTGCACGCCTCTCGAGGCGCGAGCGAATCTGACTATTGTTCTGCTCGGCGAACATTTTCACGCTGATGTGATTAACACTTGGTTTACGGAACCCGTTAATTCGACGGATATTGAATTTTTTAACCCTTTGCGGACGAACGTCGACATTTCGACGAGATGAAACTTTATATTCGTAACACTATGTCTCGAGCAAGTGATTTAATTAGTTGAACAACATGAGAGCAGCACGTAGTATTTCTTTTTTCTATTAATTAAGCAATCCATGTATAATTTAGCTCGATCCATCGATCCAACGAACACTGAATTTTAACCCTTTGCGGACGAGAACTCATTAAGGTACACAAAACTTGCAGCATAGAAGGTTCAATGATAAATCGAGTGCTTAAACAGAGAAAAAGGAGATACAGTGATCTCTTACTGTTCGAGCGATTAAATCATTAATCTACTACTTAGTGTTCCAAATATGAAAATTTGATCTCGCCAAAATGTCGGCGTTCGTCCACAAAGGGTTAAAATTCAGTGTTCGTTGGATCGATAGATCGATGATTCTGGGAATGATAGAACTTTGTAGAAGGTTGGGTGTCGTTTGACGAAGTACCACACTTTGGAAGATTGTAAAATTGAAATCTTATTATAACGATAGTGAATAAAATAAATACAAAACGTTGAACTCTACCACTGTGAATCACTTTCATTCGTTTCCCTAAAAACGAATACAAATTTACAACCGACAACACTAAATCGAGTGCAGAGTTAAGGGTAGCTCGAGATTACACCCAACCGATTTACCTACGATGATGTTTCAAGCTGTGCTCTTTGTCTTCGTTTCAACGTACGATAGCTATAATGTAGACCACTAAATTACAATCGAATTTATGAATTACACTAAACTCGAAAGAAATTTCGATCAACTCGAGAAATTACAATAGAATATCTGATTTACGTTGTCACCTCACGCGTGAATCGTAAGTCCAGCGAAACGAAAGATGGCGTCTCGAGGTTATAAAAATGAAGATCACGCGTAAATCACGGGAGAAACCAGACGAAAGATTGAGATTAAAAAAATGGAGGGTACCCGAGCGGGCAGGAGAGATAACAGGAAACAATTTCCCCCGAAAACTCGGCGTTTTCAGTTGATGAGGTTCGTCGACCGGTCGCCTGACCCACCTCCTAATTCAGCCGGATGACGGGAAGTGGAAGGAAATTCCGGGCGTCGAACGATAAGTTTTGCGGATGCGTCGTATCCGGCGATTTGGCATTGTTGCCGGTGAATGGATGCACGCGGGTAGAACGACGCGTATAACGTCCTTCCGCCATTGTCCGGAACGATTTCCGATCGATCTTCGCAGCGCGGAGTCGCGTCGTGGTCCCAGTGACATCTTCACTTCAAGGAACCGGACGAAGATGAAACGTTCTGGCTGGCCAATAGGACTGCGAGGAAACGGAGTCATCGAACTGACGTCAGCCTCATTATTTCTTTGTCCTCATTAACCCTTTGCTTTATAATATCGTGTCAGACACGTGAAGATTTTAGATTTTAGCAACCATTAATCGATTTATTCGAATCCAAATGAAATATTATTCTTGTTATCATTTATCGTATTTAACATGTTCACTGCCATGAGAATTTTAGGCATTCAATACAATATTCCTTATTCTTTTATAACAATGACAAATCTTGTAGTAACCCATTAGCTAGCATAAAATGCGTGATTTCATTTGTAATTTATTTTGCTTTATATTACGATACATTTCAAATGCAACCAAGATTGTACCAAACTGGCAATCTCTTGCTACGAACATATTGACTGGCAGTGAATGGGTTAATGGAATATGCCTAGAATTTTTCTCTTTCGAGTAGATTATCGATGACGAAGTAATTGTATCGATCATGGTTATGATATGAATCATAGGGCAACGGGTTAACCCTTTGCATTTCGTGTTCCTTTTGATATTTTATTTGAAATGGATTTGAAAGAATGGATAGTTTGTAGAGAGTGTAAACACTTCTTTTTATTAACACTAAAGCTACCAGACGGGTCAAAATGACTCATTCCTGATTCCTTCTTCTTGCAATTATTAAAAACATAACAAATGTTTTTCTGAGAAATTATTAGAGAAATTAGTTTAGTAATGCGCAAACTGACTTGTAAATCAAAGTGTCAATAGATGCACCTTTGTAGTTTCTATACACAAATTTCAAAATGTCAATTTATATGTTTGGTAGTTTTAGTGTTAACACTGACTGCCACGTCACCTGAATTCGGATTATTTTTCATAGAAACTTGGACAATCATTTTTTTGATGTATCAAACAAACCGAATTTTGTTGGATGTATGAGATATAAGGTAGTGGAGCAATTATTAAGAATCTAGACTTCTCAATTTCTGGTTAATGAAGAAAACTGTTCAGCTTTTAGAAATTAGTTCAAAGACTGGACAACTCACTCTAGATAACAAAACAGAAATTAGTATTACTGCAACAGAACTACGAATTAAATACATCCATATTCACATCGTCCATTTCAAACAAAGTAATACATATCATCAGACTCCAATTACAAAACGGAAGCGTTCAAAATCAACGCTTATCAAATTCTCAAAAACGAAGTTAACAGACTATTCAGATGTTTAGTTGTCTAAAGTTAAAGCTCGCATTTGTATCGCCACTCGGACCAAACTCGATGGAAACATTAGTAAAATTCAATATCCATCAAACGCGTTCCGCGAGCCTTAAACGAATTTCCGCTCTTCCGAATGGATAACTCCGAAAGCAAAAATCACGTGCAACTGTTCGCGGTTATCCACTCGCGAAATAATTGCAGCGTGAAATACGAAAAAACTAGTTCCGAACTGGAACGAGGTACAACGGCGGGCCCCGGACAGTCCCGAGGGTCTGGCAACTTTTAACGACGATAATTATTTCCACGAATTTTTCCCCCCTCTGACGCCAACGCGAAATTTCCCCGGTCGAACGGCGTAAAAACGGACCGAAAAGTTACAACCCCTTCTGCCGGGGCGCCATCGTTGGCAACGTTAACTTCTGCCTGTTTGCCCGGGCGAAAGCAAACTCGATGGAAGAGCCATCAGCCGTCGAACACTCCGGATCTAAATACTTGAAAGACGTCGACGCGGGGCTCGGCCTCCATCGACGGAATCGATTCCCAGGCCTCGATCGAACCAATCGTATCACCGACGTCACGGGAATCCCTGGAGTTCATAACCTCTCTCTCTTTCTCTCTCTCTCTCTCTCTCTCTCTCTCTCTCTCTCTCTCTCTCTCTCTCTCTCTCTCTCTCTCTCTCTCTCTCTCTCTCTCTCTCTCTCGCGGTGTTTGCAGCCGGATTTACAGTGCAACATCGACGGCACCAGGAATCAACCGTCGAACGGAGTTTTTTCGTACCGAGTAATTTTAGTGAACGATCAATTATCGATCGGAACTGCGCTACATTTCGAACTATGGGGGGGGGTGGCGCTCGGGGTGTACGGCCGACGTTCGCGTGATTGATTATCATCCGATAAGTTCACGAGAATATTTTTCGAAAGATATGTATATTGCCTGATGAAGTATCAATGATATTTTGTGCTAAAGGAATTTGCATAAATTAACCCTTTGCGGACGAATGTCGACATTTCGGCGAGATGAAATTCTCTTATTTGGAAGACGAAGTCTCAAATAGACTAATTATTTAAACAACAAGAGATCAGTATATACTTCCCCGTTTTTCTATTGTTTAAGCAATTGATGTATAATTTAACTTCGTCTGGTGAAGGTTTTGTATCTTTCTAAGAACCTTCGTTCGCAAAGGCGATGGAAGTATTTTATTTCGATGTTCCGTGTGCGATATGTAAAATTTGATATTGTATTCTAAATTTGATGATTTTGTTGTTCAAAATATTTATTTTCTGATGAAATGTCAATGATAGTTTTTACAAGTAAAATATAAACGCCACTCGTTTCGCTATTTATTGATCATTTTAAGGATTATCGTGATGATAATATATAACTACCTTAAGATTAATTACCGTGCAAGTATAGACTACTATCTTTCACTTTAATTATCACACGTGATGTCCAAGTAGAAATGAAAATAAACAATCTATTGACAGTCAAACGTTTCGGATCTACAAAGTTTCTAGCTTATTTCGAGTTGCGATGCAAATGTTAAGCTCATTCACTGTAGAAATGTAGACTACTATCTTCTGTTTTAACCCTTTGCACTCGAGAGGTGACTCAGTCACCACTTGATTTGACACAGTGGAACTATAGAATATAATATTTAATGTTAAACTTTGTACAATGCCTCGATACGTGAAACATTGGAATAAAACAGCTTCGTTCCTCAATGTACTGGTGTTAAAGAAATGTTAAATATTTCTAGTAAGAAACATCCGAGTGCAAAGGGTTAATTATCACACGTGATGTCCAAGTAGAAATGAAAATGACCTATCGACAAGTCAAACATCCCAGACCTACGAAGTCACCAACGTCCATCGAGCCGCGACGCAAACGTGTTAAGTCGACCGATGTCAGTATATTTCACGCTAGCGAAAAATCGGGGGTTCCCCGCGCCTTTCCCAGACAGAATGACGAACATTCCCATCCCTCCGTGATCATACAGATCGAACGAGCGAGCGAGAGACAAAGAGCGATCTGCCGGTGGCAGGCGAAGTGTTTCAGAAAAATTTCCCTAGGGTGTTCCATGTGCGTTCAACCTTCGCTCTTTTTTTTTCTCTTCTTCCACTGTTTCCTCTCTTCATTTCCCGGCGTCTCGAAGGGTTTCGACTGGCCTCCGCCGGGGATATACAAATTTCTCGAATCGACGACGCGACGGGTCGTTATTGAATTAAATCGACGGGAAAATTTTTGAGGTATCCCCGGTAGTTCCTTAATCTAGCCAACTTCAGGAACTTTTGTTCCCTGGACACCCCGGGGCAAGAGTATTCGCCGTTTCAGATTATTTAAGAGTAGGGCGGGGAGAAGAGGGGGAGGAGGGGCGGGGAGGGGAGGGGTGGGGTGCGAGACGAGGTTATCTATCGCGACTAAACTTGCTCGTTTACTTATTTACGATAGGGCTTACCCTCCACGTTCGCTGCTACAGGCCGCTCCGTTTATCATGGCCGCAACTCCGGCGACTTTTAATAGTATTTCTGGACGTTCGCGTTTAAATATTGCTACTATATTTTGCGCTACTTCTGCGGGGTTTAGCGTGATGAAAATAATAGAGACGTGAAATGATGAAAAGAAGAGAATTAATGGGGAATATGGAGAGTGGGAATATGAATGATGGAAATAATACGTGAATAATGTAGGAAATAGTTGAATAGTCCAACGACTGCTCATCAATTGGACCGCAAAGGGTTAATTTCCTCGCAAAGCGCAAGAACAACCTTCCCAGACGAAAACAATAACACATCCAACTAGAATATCCGAATTACAATATTATTACTGTACAATACGTTTCGGTGCGTAGCATTGTTACGCGAGCCCACCCTCAACCCCTAGGGGACTCGTAGCGTTAACCGCGCGGTTCCCGTGGAAATATGTACACGTTGCCTATGTTCGAGCGACGGTTCAAACAAAGAATATATCTGGAAACGTTTATTTAACCCGTTCGAACTGGCTTTCGAGCAAAGCTTCTATTACGTGTAACAACGAGCCGGTCAGCGATTGCAGCGTCGAAATTGCCGGCCGATCAATCGGCGGAGCCGCAGGTGTATCTTTCTCGGCTATCTCGGCTTTATTTATCCGGATCAAGTAGTTCCTCCCCCCCCCCCCCCCTTTACCTGGCAGCCTGATAGCGTGTGCCCTCTGTGATACCGAAGTTCCGGCAGGATTCGTGGTTCGTTTGCACGATAAATACGACGCCGCGCATCGAGACAGGTCCCTGGCCAATGGAAACCGATGCCAACTCCGTCGCGCAAATATTGGCTCCCGTGTAAATGTGCGTACGGACAACGTCGCCGGCGACGAGAACCGGAAGAGGAAGGGGCCGGTCTCTTTTATCGTGCCACGATTCGAACCTAACCTACCCTTGACAACAAGATTAGGATAGAACCGTCTTTCACCTGTTTTCAAACGGTTGTCCCGTGATTTCTTTGTTTATCGTCGGTATTGTTGGCGTGTTATTTATTATTAACTCTTTTAACTCTTCGTTAACATTATTAACTCTTTATTAACACGTTGAATGCCAAGCAAATCGAATTACTATAATTCACTCGATGAAACGATGATTATTCGCACACATTTCTATATTATAAATAATGCCATCCATTGCGGTGGCATTCAGTTTGATGAACGTGCAATGATAATAATCCAATTCAGTCAAATGATTTAATATTGTACTTTTTCTATTTTGTGTGTTTTGCTCTATGAAATCGTGCGGCATTCAACGTGTTAACAATATTAACTCTTTCTTTTTATTAAACTCTTTGCACTCGAGAGTGAAGCTATAAAGTTTGATATTTAATATTATACTTCATACAATGCATCAATCTACGAAATATTGACGTAAAATAGCGTCGTCCGTCAATTCACGTGAACTTCTCGTCGAGTTTTACGAAATATCGTGTTCGTCTCATCAGAAAATGTTGAAATATTTCTAGTAAGAAACATCCGAGTGCAAAGGGTTAATAACAGTATAAATAAGCGACTGGGAAATGAATAAAAGTAGATAAAGAAATGAATAAAAATTGAAATGTTGAGATATTCCTCGAGTGTTCTCAGAAGGATAACGTGACTACAAAACTACCCCCGACTCGGCTATCCATCGATGCACCGTCGTAAGCTTTTACTATGCTTAGCGAATCGTGAGCCGCCATTTTCCATTCGTTACAGTTAGGGCTCAGAGATGTTAATACAGAGCCGAGTGCAGAATGGCAATCGATAAGCCTAATGAACCCGGGGATGGTGGTTAATTAATGTCTAATCACCGGATATCTCCTTTCGACTGCGCGCATTATGGATAATATCAAGCCCCTCCGCGTTATCTGTGCTCGTAACACGACTGAGAGCAGCTGGCGAACGGAGAAATTCAAGATTTTGGTAATAATAAACGAGAATTATTGAAATTAATAATATAGTGTTTACTATTATAGATATTGAAAAGATGGATCTTCAGTAATCGAGAATTAGGAATAAATATATGTATTTAATGAAATAAGGAAACAATACGGACAACACGTAAAAGTACAACTCAATGCCACGAAGGCCAACACACGACTCTTCTTCGCCATTCTCTTACCACTCTTTTACAGCCATTCTCTTCCAAAAATCATTCTCTCCCCCCACAAACATTCTTCTCACTCGCACTCATCGCAAACACTCAGATGCACCCCTCGAAAGCTAGCTCTGCTGTCTTGGGTCCGTGGCGTTGTGCAGGCCACTTTCACTCGACCGTTTTACAGCCTGTCCTTCACTCACACTCGTTCTTATATTCACTCTTCTTAAAAATACTTTAACCTACGCTAAAATGTCTAGATACTACAATAAATTGTAATACTAGCTCACAGCTTATAGAAGATACAACGATAAATTCGTTCACGATCGAATGGAATTCAATTAAAAACTTGCAAGTATCCAGTTTACACGGTAATTTCAATGAAAATAGAATGTCAAAAATATTCCCGGAGCACAACAGCTTAATTACTCTTCCGCCTTGTTGCATCTTATAACGGATAAAATAATGAATTCGCTTACGATCGAGTGGAATTCAACTGAAAACTTGCAAGTATCCAGTTTACACCGTAATTTCGAAGAAAATAGTTATAACGAGCGAAACATTTTAACGAAGGTGGTGCTAACGTAAGGAGTATCTAAAAAATATCACATTTTCCTTACCAGTTACTCAACCTAAGCTCTTTCGAAAATGAGTAACTTTATCTCACTGAAGAAGTAAGAAATTGCGAGCCCTTTAATCAGTTACGATAGAAAAACGAAAGAGAACTAACTCCTTGCCTTATAATAACGTGTCGGACTCGCGGCGAAAATTTTAACTAATTAAGTGTGGAATTTAGTTCGAAAAATCTCTGATTGTGCGCGCAGTAAAATCAAATAATGAAGTGTATACTCGTTAAGTGCAGGGCAAATGCATTTAAAATATATCCTAACGAAAAACTAAAGCGAAACGAAGAAGAATTACATGTTTGTCTTAAAAAATAAATAATCCATCGTTGAAAAAGTTAGCGCCATTAAGAGTTTCAAGATGACGTGTATACTCGTCAAACACAGTTAACTGGTTAAACAGAATTCAGCAGAAGTAATTAATAATTACTCGAGTCTTGTGAATTCGAGTGAAATATAGAATATACATACAATTTTTCTCTTTTTCCAATACATTATCAATGTCAAAGTTATTGTATTAATTAAGCTAAGAGGTTAATAACACACTAACTATACCGATCATAAAGAAAAGAAAGAAATCACTTTTTTCAAAGTTAACCCTTTGCACTCGAGAGGTGACTCTCAGTAACTGGTTTCGACACAGCAAAACTATGAAGTTGAATATTTAGTATTTTCAACGAAACTTCGTATTCCTATAGGAAATATTTATCTAGAGAAATAGACGCAGAGAGAGCATGGAATTTGTTCAACTGCATTAACGGTAATTCTAATAATTGCGATCATGAAATTAAATCGTTAATCTCTTTTCTTTCACTTAACCATTTTCCGCAGATTTTCTACAAATAAAGACACGAGAAATACCAAAGAATCCAAATTAACAATAAATTACAGTACCATCAAGGTAAAAATGATTCTCAATTAATTTAACAACCTAATCACCCAGCTTCCTTCGACCAGTTCTATTTAACATCACCTCATTTCTCCGACGTAACTGTGAATTCAGCTCGCCGCTTGAGGTAAATCGACGGAAACGATTATAAGTAACATAAATTCCCGATCAGCCTTGTAATCGAGATTATTAGCAGGTTGGCCAGCGATTTTTCGACGTCTCATGAAAATTTCACGAACGTCCCGGTGAAACTGTCGCTGTCTATGTACGCGGCGTAATAAACGCGGGGAACCAGGCGGAGTGCACCGCCTCGACGATTTACAAGGAGGAAATTAAAGGATAAAGAAACGATCTCTCTCTCTCTCTCTCTCTCTCTCTCTCTCTCTCTCTCTCTCTTGTTGCTCGTCTCTTTTTCTCTGCGTCGAGTCTTTTGTCGCGTAATATTTTCCGATAAGTAGCGGAAGTATTGAAGGTAAATGTTCGGGAAATATATAGCGGCCTGCCGCGATGATAAGCGCGAGCAAGGGGAATGTACCGGGTGCTCCTAAATCTTCCGAGCAAACTTTCCGACCAGCCGGTCTATTGTCACGGGGACAGAGGAAATAAGGGACAATGAGGGAGCCGAGCGATTTATGAGACGGTTCGAGCAGCCGATTATTAATTCCGATATCAGGATCCTCCGTGTTTCAATAACAACGCTCTCGCGAGTTTCACGCTGCGACCGGAATTAACCCGTTGCCTTACAATATCGTGTCAGGCTCGAGGTTCTAATATGGTTTAACCCTTCATGGACGGAGATTCTTCGAAATATATGAAGCCTTTAATGTATGAAGCTGAATTATATATCAATTGGGATAATTACTGATACTAAGCTAAAAGCAAAAATCACCGACGTTCGTGTGTCTTTAGTTTAAACGAAGATAGAAAGGCAACGAGATGTATCTTTTGGTGTTCGAGTTAGTTGTATTCGAGAACTTGAAAGAACTAGACGTGTTTTTCAAATATATATATAATAGCAAAACACATTAACTTTAACAAATATTTTATATCCATATATCTGTTACGTTACCATATTATTATGTATAATAATAATAATAATAATAATAATAATAATAATAATAATAATAATAATAATAATATAAAATAATTATAATAATTTTGATATTAATATATATAATAATAGATATATGGATATTAAACATTTGTTAAAGTCAATGTGTTTTGTTGAATATAGATTCTGTAAAGAATAGAAAATACAATATCTCTCGGTCATAAAATAACACTATTCAGGACAAGAACATGCCGCCATATTGGCACCGATCGCAAAGGATTAATCCATGTAATTTGTACATAACTCGTAATTCCATGTAATATAAAAATTGTAACAGATTATTTTCAGTTTCTTCAAGTTCATTATAGTACTCAGAAACTATTTATTTTCAAGAATCTCTATTATAAACTTCCAAGCAACGGTTCGACGCGTGGTAAGTTGGTCCATTGTTGAAACGCCATCCGCGAAACTCGAATTTCAAGGAAATATCATTCTTTAACAAGCCGTTAAGAAGATAACCCATCGTAAACCTATACAAGTGGCCTACTTGAGAAGTCCTTGCCCAACAAACTCACGACTCCGCTTTCCTCAATCATAAATCCGACCATTTCCTGCAATTACGGTAATCACAGTGCTCGTTCATCACGCAGCGTCGAAAGAAAATAATTTCCATGCTTATCAATATTAATGCCTGTGGTGCTTAAAATACAATGTCCAACAAGCCGCGAAATTAGTTCCCAGATTTTGAATGTTAAGATCGAAGGATGGACATCGCGCTTCCTTTCGGTAACAATGATGGCGCCAATGGTTCTCAAACGTTACGATTAAATCATCTAACGCACGTACACCACAAACATGTTTATTAAACAATTTCCAGGGCAGTTACGCTTATTGCATTCAGTGCTGTGATCGAATAATGGACATCTAGCTTATTCAATAATAATGTTCTCAATAATTCTCAAACTCGGTAATTAACTCCTCTAATGAATGAACATTTCAAACATTTTCATAAAACATGTATCGGTTGTCTGTTATTTCGAGTGTTACGATCGACAGATCGACATCCGACTTGCTTTTAATAATAATATCGAATCAATAATTCCCAAACGCTTAATTAACTCCTCTAACAAACCAATACTTCAAACGTCTTCATTAGAAATTCATCACAGCGATCTATTTCAAATATTCCACCCAGAAGATCAACATGCTTCCTTTCGACAACGTTACGCCAGAGGTTCTCAACCGCCGCGATGTCCACAATAAACGGACACTGGAAACAGCGCTAGAAACTGGTAATACCTATTATTTCAAGCGTCGAGATCAAAGGGTGGACACTTCGCTCGCTTCCGACAACAATGGCGGCCGCAGTGGCTCTCAAACGCTGTGATTAGGGCCCGTAATGAACAGATTACGGCGAATGTCTTCATTAGAAATTCGCTAGGGCTGCCGCGGCTGTTATTAGAGGAATTTATTAGCCGCCGGTCTCCATAAACGCGTTATCGGCCCGTGGATCTGCAATTACCGGCATTTGCATCGCGGAGAAGCAGCTGCTTACGAGACACGGCCGTAATCGTGATCGAACGCGCGCGCACGTAACGCGCAACGATCCTCGCCGCCGAGAATAACCAACCAGGCGAAACAATTGCGTTTTCTCTCGTTTCTTCATTTTTTTTTCCTCCTCTCCTCCCTCGCACTGTTCTTTCTCTTATCTGGACAACCGTGTGACGCGTCACGCACCCGATATCCGGCCGAAGCCGCGCATACCGGGAGTGCCGCCGGAAACGGCGATCCTGCTGGTCAACGATAACAGGTGAGGCCCTTGACACGTCCGAAGACATTGTTGTTTCCACAGTCCCGGCTGGGACTTTCGTCGATCACGCAGCGCGGTTCACACGAGTTGATACTGAAGTTACACGCGTAGGGACAATGACTTCGCGGTTCGACACGAGTCGCAGGGAAGAAAGGAGGAACCTCTTCCATTGTTCCCAAGGGACATTATTCTTTTTAATATCTATGTGCGTTTATATTATATATATGTATCTATTCGAGAGGTAATTTCGAAGTAAATTGCTTGGAATTCGTGCTCTTTGTCTGAGACGACGTTTCTAAGTAATTAGCGAAGGAGGAACACGTGAATATGGGAAGAGACGTGTTTTCTGTTATTTCGAAAGGATACTATCTTTTTAAGTAGCGTAAGTACTTTGCTTTGAAGTTGCGTTTTTAGTCTGTTGAGAGACTTTCAAATAATTATTGAAAAATGAATATGTAAATATGGAAATTGGGATGTATCTATTGTTTCGAAAGAGTATTATGCTTTTTGTATATAAAAGGACTACCTTTCTCTATTGCATTGGTTCGATTAACTTGAGTTTCGAAATTCCTTTCCTAAATTCTTACCTAAACAAAATATTCCTAATTAATCACCGCACACCAGAAACGTAAAGGAAAGCTCTCACACGCGCGTACACCGGCCGTTAATTCACTCGTGACCCGATAACCTGTCAGCGTAATTCAAATTTCTCGAATATTCGCGCGCCGAGCCCGACAAGATGGCGGTCGATGTCGCCGAGACCCAATTTCTCCAGAAATTCCCAATCTTCTCTTAAAAAATGCACGTACAATCTCCGAACGCGAAGAATTCAGCGCGGAACCGTGGAAAATCCCACTCGCCGGCCGAGATTCACGAAATTATTCCACTCCGGCTCGACGGGAGACGAAAAACGCGCGTCGAATGCGCGACGGGCGGGCGAAACGGCGGCGGAAAAATTGGAAAAACAACGGGGGAAAAAATCCGTGGCGACGGCACACGCGTGACGCGCGCGACGCGCAAATATTTGCACCGCGCGTATAAAACGGCCGTCCGTTTTAACGCTAATGAGAAAAAGTATATCGCCGCGATATGCATCGTCATTGCCCGGACGCGATAACGTCCGCCATTATTCAGGTATTACCGGGTCGCGTGCTCTTTTACGGCCCGCGAGGACGTGTTAAATAAATCATGCCCCGGCCCCGGCGAAATTTCACTGTTTTTTAATTTAATATTTCGACCGTCCTCCCCTGTCCCGCCGAGTTTAATGCAAATTTACACGGCGGGCCGCGCGCGCGGCGAAGCTTATACGGGATGTGGAAAAGGGGCTCGGGATTTTTGAGGGTCGATGGTGGTTGTTGAATAGAAAAAAGAGTTGCGAACGTGCGTTTACCAGCCGAGAGTTTCGAGAGTTAACTGTGTCGATTTTGTTGGAGCAGAGTGAGGATTGTCTTTTTTGGTTTTTCTTTTGATTGTGTTATTGGCGGAGTATATTGATTTAACGATGTTGATATATCAATGGTAATAATGGTAGTATATTAGAATGTTATTGTGTTGTTGTAATTTTGATGATTGTATTGCCATAGTGCGGCAGTGAAAGATTATATCACAATGTTATAATAATAATATTAATATTACAATATTGAAATAATATCAGGAAACCAACTAATATCTTTAATATTAACATCACTATTATTCCATTTTCAAACCAAAACAACCATCCCCACACCAGAAAACTATATAACATTAAAAATATTACCACCTCAACTAAATTTCCCTACAAATTCGACAACCGCTCACGCTTCTCTCTCAGCACCCACACACGAACGACAAACAAAACGTGAATTCGAAGGGTGGAACGAAGAAAATAGGGTTACAGCGGTGGAAGGGGGAGCTGGAAACGAACCGTTTTCCCTCGACATGGTTATTTTTCAACAGTGTGCGAACGTTCGCCGCTTCGATCACCGTTTTCGACGAGGCTTTAATTATTTCCACGAATTCGCGAAAACGTTCCTCCGCAGAGACTCGCGTCCATTATTTCCTTTGGAACAATGACTCTCCCTCCCTGTTCCACGAGGTCGTCATCGACGAATTGACTACGAATATTATTTTCCTTCCTCCCTTCCTCCTTCTTCCAATTTCTTTCTATTTTCTTTTCTTTTTTTTCTTTGTATTATTTTCTTCGTTCAACCTTTCGAGGATCGTTCCGCCGAGGGGTGGAGTGGCGGGGGCGTGGGGGTGAAAAGCAGAGAATTATGCTCGTTGCGAGGAACAAGTGGGTTGGGGCTGACTGCGGAATGAATCGCCGGTTGGAAAATGCACCCCCGATTAAAACTGTTTTGTGCGGCCCGTTCAACCCCTGTGTAATCCCGTTCCGTTTTTATTATCGTTCCCGTCCGCGAGGCTTTTCGTCGTCGTCGTCGTCGTCGTCGTCGTTGTTGTTGTTCCTCGAGACAAACCACCGGCGCCATTGTTCCCCGCGGTAAACACCGGGAGAGTATAATCGTAATGAAGGTTGCGCGCCCCGTCTAGCTAATTGATTCGACGTTTTGTTCCCTTTTCGAGGGAATTCTTGTCTCGAACGGTATCCGATCATTCCGCTGAACGACTACTGTAATTTTATCCTTGGATTGCGTGCTTTGTGTCGTTATTATTGTTATTATTCGTCTCGCGAGCCTTTTCCTTTAGGGTGTTCTTGTTTCAGGCTGTATCAAGTGTTTTGATGAATTGGGAGTTGCGATTTTGTTCTTGGATTACATAGGTCATGTTGTTGGTATTTTTGTTATAATATTCTATGGTCTATATTAGTAAGTTGTGTTTGTTAATTGAGTAACAAATTCTAGAGAAATATTGAGAATGTGATCGATTGAAGTTTCTATATAGTGATTGCAATTTTATCCTTGGATTACATAGTTCATGTTAATACTATTGCTGTTGTCATTATTATAATACTCCATTGTCTTCGTTAGTCAATTGTCTTTATTAATTAAGTAATAAATTCTAGAGAAATATTGAGAATCCTGTGATCGATTGAAGTTTCTATATAGTGATTGCAATTTTATCCTTGGATTACATAGTTCATGTTAATACTATTGCTGTTGTCATTATTATAATACTCCATTGTCTTCATTAGTCAATTGTCTTTATTAATTAAGTAATAAATTCTAGAGAAATATTGAGAATCCTGTGATCGATATTTTTATACTATATTGTGTATTAGCGAATTCTAGCCAGTGGCATTGTCGTTTGATAACGAAGAAACATGATTTGATAAACAGGGGGAAACCCGATTCCCCGCGAAATTTCATTTTCCCTTCCGTCCGCGTCGGGTTTCCGTCTGGCGGGCTCCGTCAAAACACCGGTCGTTTCCTCGTTAATTCTTTCACGGAAGAACAGACACGATCAAGCCTTCCGGGAACCCCCGCCGCCTGACCACGAGAAAAAGCGCGCTGCAAGTGGGTCGAGGCTGCATTTCGCGTGTTGGCTCAACCCGTTTCTCTCTACAGGGTGTGTCGAAATTGAACTCGGAGCTTCAAATACCAGGAATAACGGGGATTTGCTTCAAACTAATAATAAGTAATATTTCCTGTAATTGTATCTGAACTCTTCTACATGCGAGAAATTTAAACGAATCATGATCTGATTCGAATGAAACGAAAACAAAAAATGTAACAAAGTAATTTCCTGTCTTTGTATTCTGAAATTTATTCTCTTTAGATCTATATTGTATCGTTGGTTACTATGATAATATTCTGTTAATTACTAATCGTTATTACTATTTTAATAATATCACTTCATTATCAGTTCATTACTAGTTCATTATCAGTTCATTATCAGTTCTATTTCCAGTACTATTTTAATACAGCACGTCAAGCAATATTTCAATCGAATTATTAAACTCAAACAACTAAACTCATTAGTTACCAAACACTTACTACATCAACTAATTAATTGACAAATCAGCTCCAATTCAACGACCATTAATAAATTCTCTCATTCGTCGCTGCCACTTTGCTTTCCGCCACTATATGTTTCACTAACAGTCTTGTTATTACAAGCAACGCGTAAAAGGTTTTAGAGTCTGTTTTCGTAGATCTCAATAAAAAATGCTACTCTATTTTTGCCGTGGCTGGCATACGCGTCGCGTCCAAGATTACGTTCTTTTTCAATCGTCGCGCGACTGCCGGTCCCTGCGGGCTTGTTTGGGAAAAAACAAATGATAGGGACCAGCGACAAGAAACAGGCGCGTGCCACGCGTCCCGTAGTAAATACAGTAGCGTTCAAAAACTCCCGGTCACATCGTTTTTCCAATTTTTCTTAAAATGAAGACTTCAACACTTTGGCTACTGCAGAATGCGCATTTCTAAGGAAGTATTGAATTTAACGATATGAACCTTCTGCCCTATGACCTATTCAAATGATCAACACAACTTTGTCAGTAATAATGTAATGAACAAGGAGAAAAATTTCATGCATACTCTATGTCTACGTTTGACTTACAATATAATAACTGATAACAAAAGAATAATACCTAATTACAATTCAAAGTAATTGAATAATATTTTTATCTGTTACATTCTGTTTCAATTCTTCACCACGAGTCTCGTTGTTGTAAGCAATAATATATATTATTCGCGAAAAGATATGTTTATAAATGATCAAACTTGGAACTTGGAATTGACTATGGTTAATATAAAATTTCTGAAAATTTTGAACACTTTCCTTATAATGCATACTTGGTAATTGTTTAACCCCTTGTCCTACAACAACGAGTGAGACTCGTGGTGAAGATTTTCAACATGATTCAACAAATACATATATTACTTAGTTAATTCGAATTCAAAGTAAATATTATTCCTCTGTAATCAACTATTATACTTAAAAGGAAATATAGGCATAACATATGCTTAGAATCTTTCTCTTTTTCCAATAAATTATTAATGACAAAGGAGCCATATCGATCAGAGTTGAGAGAGAAATCATAGGCCAAGGGGTTCATAATCCTATGTGGTACTAATGTGATGAAACTTTTATATTGATCACAGACACCATCTTGAAATCCATATTGTGTATTTTTTCCGTAGAAATAAAGCTGTTTGAAAAACGAAATTGCGTTCGTACATTTAGATAAGGAATGGCCTATGTATTGATGGAACTTGTGGCAGTAATATCGTCCAGTATAATTGCGACCATGTTCCGGGTCATAGCAAACGCGTAGATTAACTGGCGTCCGCAATTGGACGTTCCTCGTTCCCATCGCGCGAAGTCCTTTGATGCGAAGAATGATTAGAACTAACATGATTCTCGTGTTTACACCTTAATTGGGGGAATCGTGCAATTCTTGCGCATTGTTCTGCGTTGTCGCTTTTTATTACCGTCAGTCGTGCAATTTGTTATTATCCACTGCTCGATATACCAAGTCAATACACTAAAATTACCAGACGAGTCAAAATGACCCATTCCTGATTCCTTCTTCTTGCAATTATTAAAAAGATAACAAATGTTTTTTTGAGAAATTATTAGAGAGATTAGTTTAGTAATGCGCGAATTGAATTGTAAATCATTTAAAGTTTCAATAGATGCACACTTGTAGTTTCTATACACAAATTACAAAATGTCAATTTATCTGCTCGGTAGTTTTAGTGTTAAAATAGACCTTCGTACAGACAGTTCAGTAATAACAATTTCGTTCGAAACGATTTACTTTATGAAGCAGTATTATAAATATATGAATTTCGACATGATTCAACTTTTTACTTAAATTTTTTGATTATTTCACATTGCATTTCCAGAAGTTCCTTTGAGCTTTTAACCGTTTGCACTCGAGAGGTGACTCTCAGTCACCATTTGATTTGATATAATAAAATTACAAAGTGTTACAGATAATATTAAGTTTCGTATGATGCATCAATATGTGAAACATTTATATAAAATAGCTTTGTTTCTGCTGTTGTATCTCTAGTGAAAATGAAAAACGCTATAACATTCCTTCGATCTTTTATTTTCCTTCTTAGTACAAAATTTGGATGTCCGGAAAATCTAATAATTTTAGGGTAGTTTCTTTGATTCATTAAAATATTCAATATTATAACTGGTGCAATATTGGAGCCTACAGAGTTCAAAGGGTTAATAACAGTCTGACTACTTCGATTCGTGCAATTATACGAACACGCGTTGTAATACTTTGGTTTCGAAGCTACAACTTTCGCGATTTATATGAACACGTAACTTTCTAGGAACAATAGAATAAACTGTAGAATAAACGTTCATAAAGTATTAATTTACGTATGGTTCCTCATTAATTAATCTCAAAGAACGTCGTTCGTATCTCATTGATACCGAATATTTCCAGCGAAAAACTCTCGACTGCAAAGGGTTAAAGACAAATATATAACGCTCGGATTCCTCGAGATCAATTGAAAATTTTCACGAGTCTGACGTGACATTGTAGGTCAAGGGGTTAATAATTCAATCGACGACAGCGAGTCGCGCAGGACCAAGGGGACACCCGGTATCGACGCCAAGCCCGCGATAGAACGAGCATTCAAATGATCGCGCGCCTGTATATATTAATTAGAAAAGTAGGTTATTGATCCGCGGGAAACCGGCGGACAAATTGCTGGAATACGGGCCGCCGGACGTGTATGAATTTTCATTAAACAGTGAAAAATTTAAAAAAAACCAACCGGAGCGAGGGGAAAAAAAGGGAAGTCCGAGCGGCCGGCGCGCCGGCAGCGGCAGGGGGTGCAACGAGGGCGGGAAATACGAGTTCCATTAGTCAGCGCGTAATAACACAGGCCGCGGGCGAACGTGTTCATTCTGCTCGAACGCAATTTTTTTTCTTAATTAAAATACTGGAAAACATCGCCCGGTTTATTGCGCGTTGAATCGTCCGTAAATGAGAACGAAAGGAAAAATAAGGGTGGGATCGCTAATTTTTGGTGGGTTGACGAGGATCGAGCTTGGGACGCTTCGCGGTTGGTTATACGGGGTGGGTTGATTGTATGGGAATGTGAGAAAGGTTATGGTGTAGTATCTTTTAACCCTTTGAACTCTGTAGGCTCCAATATTGCATCAGTTATAATATTAAAATATTAATATTAAAAAAATATCAGAGAATTTTATTCAAACTTTGTTTTTAAATTTTACAATTGTCTCTTTATAAAAGTAAATCGATAAGCTATATAAAATTCTCTTAAAATTCTCTGATCTTTTAACCCTTTGAACTCTGTAGGCTCCAATATGGCACCAGTTATAATATTAAATATTTTAATGAATCTTAAAGAAACTACCCTAAAATTATTAGATTTTTCACGCGTTCAAATTCTGCACTAATAAGGAAAATAAAAGATCTAAGAAATGTTATAGCATTAATTTTTGCTAGGAGTACTATAAAAATTAGTTTCAGTTGCTGATAAATTACAAAACAACCTGAAGTGCGAACGGTTAACACAACAATATTCCAGACTCGAACACTTTTTTGCAAACCGCGGTTTCTAAATACATTTCAGTGGCACGGTGAAACGATGCACCCTGTATACCGGGGTGGTTTATACTTGTTATCTCGGAAGCGCGCGTTAATGTCCCTCGCGGTCGAGATAAATCGAGCGGCCCGCATAAAAGTTTCAGTGATCGTTCTCGCGAGTGTTAATTTCGAGAAAAATCGTTGGTGCACGTTCGGGGTCGCCATCAAAACTGATGATGAAGCCTGGCAGGTCGTTCTTATGGGTGTTTATCGAGTGTTAGACGAATTGTACGACGTACGTGATTCGAATCGTCGTCAGTCCAAAATTCAACAATTTTGTCAACTTTAACCATACCGGTTGTTTTCCTATTGCAATTTGTCAAATAACTGGCTACGAAATGGAGGTAAACAAATTAGATCAATATTTCTTAGTGGACACAAGAGGGAGGATGAAAACTGAAGAGACAAATAATTGAATGATATGGGAACTGATATAAAATTATAAATGAATAAAAGAAAACGTAGAATTTTAAATAAAAATAATAGAAATAACATTAATATATATTAGAATATATTAGAAATAATATTAATATATATTACAATATATTAGAAATAATATATATGTACTTCAATGAATTTTAAAACGATAATATACAAATTTTGAATAAAATGAAATTTTTATATGAAGTTAATGGTGCTCATTGTATATTTCCTCTTCAGTTTTTGATCGTATCATACGAAGGTAATAAACATTTTTTGATTGGTTTACATGGGACCGGTAGAAATGTTTGGATCGTATTACACGAAGTCTAAATATTTTTATCACATTGCACGAAGGAAATAGCAATTTTTTGACCGTGCTAGATGGGGGCAGCAATAATTTTTTTACTGCTCCATGGGGGCACGGTGGAAATTCCTACATCGTATTATACGGGGGCAGTAAACATTTTTGAATCGTATTATTCGAGGCCGGCAATAATTTTTTGATCGTCTTATACGGGCTATAGAATAGCAGAGAATTTTCGGTCGTTTTGTACGAGAAAAGGGGTGAGTCTTCGATCGTATAATTCGAACGAATAATGAATCATTCTCCACTTATAGTTTAGTCTTGAATACTTAAAGGAAACGAAATAAAAAATTACATTTGTCGTAAAAATAAATTTTCTCAATTTCAATTAAAACGTTTCTTCTCTTTCTATTTATTAAATACTATTAAACTAAACATTTTCATGTACCAATGTCGATTATTTATTACTGAACCATCTGGTTCCCAATTATATTGTTCCATATAATCCAACAATAAAATAATTAATTTTGCAAATCATTTACAAATTCCTATACATTACTAATTAAATACTATTAATCCAACCATTATCAGATACCAATGTCAATCATTTATTACCCAAAGTACATTTGACTGTCCCTACCATCTTGCTCCCAATAATATAATTCATACAATCCATCAATAAAATAATTAATTTTTAAAACCATTTATAAATTCCTATACATTATTAATTAAATAGTATTAATCTAACCATTATCGGATACCAATGTCAATCATTTATTATTCAAAATACATTTAACTCAACTCTCAGCCCCAACCATCTTGCTCCCAATAATATAATTCTTATAATCCAACAATAAAATAATTAATTTTCAGAACCATTTACAAATTCCTATACATTACTAATTAAATACTATTAACCCTTTGCACTCGAGAATATTTTTCTCAACAAATATTCATTATTTTCTGACGAAATATCAATGATATGTTTTACAACTAACATAAAGAAATACCTTGTATAAATTAAGTGACAGAACTAGTTTATTTCGATGTTCCATGTGTCGATACATTATATAAAATTTGATAGTGAATTCTAAATTTGATCATTTTGTTCGGTCAAATCAAATGGCGATTGAAAGGCGCCGCTCGAGTGCAAAGGGATAAACTAACCATTATCAGATACCAATGTGAATCATTTATTACCCAAAATACATTTAACTCAACCCTCAGTTCCAACTATCTTGGTCCCAATTATGTAGTGCGTAGAACCGAGGCCTCTCGCACTAATGTCCAGTGTCCGTTTCGAGCGGCGTTAATTTCGGAAACAGTGATCCGTGAAAAGAATCGCCGGCACATGGGGCCGGCCGCCGGATATGTCGGCGGATTGTTCTCGGGGCCCAAGGACGACGTCGGTTTCGGTCGCGACGTCATACGTCGGGCTCCGGTATCTCGTGAATTGACTCATTTTCAATTAACGACGATTTTAAGCGATTAAAGCGAGGCCGCCCGGCGGCGTGGCACGCCCATGTATGACGAGTACCATCTGCCGGTGCATTTCAGCCGCCGTGGTGCGCCCTGACGGGCTGGAAAAATTTCACGTGTTCCCGGGGACACGGCCGATCAGTGGTTCTCAACTTGTCCGTGAATATTTTTCCTAAATTGATATTCTCTTGACTGGTGCGATAGTCATGTTGTTTATTAGAAGTATTGGCTTCTGTATTTGATGGAACCACTGAGTACAAGAGGTCTCAATTTGTTGAAAAATATTTCTTTATAAATATTACATTATTGTGGCTTCTACGAGAATTATTATTTGTTGAAGGTAATAGATTTTGTATCTGATGCAATTCTAAGTATAGGGATTCTTATATTGGAAGATTGTTAACTCCAGGTTTTATAATGTAGTTGTTCCTTCAATTACAGTTGATAGTTAAAATTAATATTGTAGAAACGAAGGTTGAGAAATGGTTGAATTGTACTTGCAATGTTAGTGTATGGAGAAATGTCTGTGTTAGGTGTTAAAAACAATGTGAAATGAAATAATATACTTTTTCTGTGTTATTATTATAAGTTAGTAGTTTTGAAGATCATACGAATGACTCATAAGTGATTAAAAAGCAGCTTGCTGCATTATTATTTTTGTTAGGGTATTCTAAGCTTAACACAAACATTTGTTGAGAAAAAATTGAGTTAATGAGAACCGCTGAGCCACACAAACTATTTGCCCATTCACTGGAACACACGCTCGTTCGTGGGTGGATGGTTCTTCAGCGTCATCCGATGTGTTTAGATAGGCTTGGTTTTAGGGACCAGGTGAAGGGGACCAGAGGTGTTCCGCCATATGGAGAAAATCCTGATGGTTTATTAATAATGACCGTTTGTCATGGGGTCAACGTTCATATGTCAAGAGTCAAGAACTACTTTATACACTAAACAATATGCTAATAACCCAACTGGTGGAGGCTCACAGAATACTAGATAACTAACTCCTTTACAAGATGTAACTAAAAACTAAAATAATAAAAAAAAGAACATTAATATTTCTCGTAACAAAAATTCTACCTTACAGTCCTCCATAGAACACCACCCTCCATTACCAAACTCCACGAAAAATTGACTTTTTCATCACAAACTCTCGTCTCGGACCAGCAAAAAAACAACCATCAACATCCCTTCGAACAAAAGCAAAAAATCCCACCTTACCGTGAAAACCAGCGTTCTCCGTCGTCGAGCTCCATGAAAAATCAACCCTTCCATCGCAAACGGCCGGCTCCGTGAAAATCTCTTGGTACAAAACCATCAATGGAAACAATCAATACTTCCCATAACAAAAATTCTACCTCACAGTCCTCCATCACAAATTCTCGTCCCACAAAAACCTCTCGTCTAGAATCACCAAAAAAACACCCATCAACATCCCTTCGAACAAAAGCAAAAAATCCCACCTTACCGTGAAAACCAGCGTTCTCCGTCGTCGAGCTCCATGAAAAATCAACCCTTCCATCGCAAACGGCCGGCCCCGTGAAAATCTGTTGCCTCGCGGGGCCATCGGCCGTCAAGCTTCAACCGTTGCCGACATGAATCAAGAGGCCGCCGCGCGGCGTCGATTTTCGATACCGGCCGCCACCCCTCGAGTCCCGCCGACACCCTTCTCCGGAGGGTGGTGATGCTGGCGGTTGAAACGGACGGGACGACGCGTGTGGCGTGGCCGTAAACAAGCGTGCAACTTTCACGAGGACTTTACGTGGCCATTACCAGCGACCCATTTCCCGATACGAGGTTCACGAGCACCGACAAGCTCTCCTGCACCCGCCAAGCTTCGTAAGATAATTGTTCATCGGTTGGAGGGTGGCCAGGGGGACGGCGGAGGGGCAAGAGACGGGGGAGAAGCGGCGGTTAATTCCACCACACGCGAAACACCGACGTGTTTCCCGTTTATCCTGGTCGGGGATCTCTGTCCCCGGATTCGGGCGCAGTGATTGGAAGTCGTCTGTATTTTCCCTTCATCCCCCTCGCTGCCTTCTTCGTGTATTACCTACCCTCTAACCGGTGAATTCAAGATCTGCTGATTTATGGGTGGCCATTGAATGCGCCGATGTTGCTGGTCCTCTTTTGATTGAGACGGGGGTCGAGAAATTTTTGGCTGGGGATGATTAGGGGTTGGAGTGGTTAAATCTGGTTTTCCAATTGGTCTTTGCATTGAGCTTTTAATTGGTCTTTGGACTGGATTTTGAATTGGTCTTTGAATTGAGTTTTGTTTTATTAATTATTAGGAATATTTTATGTTTATTGAATTGTGAAATGGATATTCAAGCAGAACAATCCTTCAGTTTAAGGATTGGTAACTTTTCTGCAACTAACGACTTCGGAAATAATCATCTCCGAACCAACCCTCATTAAGTGTCTCATCTTTCAGCAAGAAATGTAATCTGCGACTTCGATATTACTTTGAAAAATTTATTACAAACTGAAACACCTGTATCGATATAAAAATCTATTAGTTCTTAACGTTACGAGATGAATATTTTTAATCAAGGTGTATCAATCTAAGATCATTGAGAAAAACAAGATAATAAACATAATCGATTAAAAGACCAAGGTTATTTAATAATCAAAAAACTCAAGCCCACGACAAAAGTCTACCACAGCCCGAAACGAGCATAAGAGGAACGGATTAATTACTCAGCGTTCCACGCGAGTTTGCGAAGTTCAAAAGCTCAATCCCAAGGTATAACAATATTACCCCGAAAATCATGAATTCCCCGAATTATGTTCACACAGTTTCGCAAACATAAAAATAAACTCTCCACCGTCGCCCGTTTACCAAGGGCTGATCTCACCCCCGGAGTCTCGCAACAACACGAACAAAAAATAGATTAGCCTCACACGTGAACCCTACACTCTGAACTTTCACAATTTTCTAAATTCCCACCCTAACGTCCCTCGTAAACCCGCCACACCGGAACTTTCTTCCTCGGCGAACACGCGTAAAAAAGGAAACACACGCATACAGGCGGGCAGTTTACACGGGGAACAATTATACAAGCCTCATTATTTAAAAACAACAGCGCGAATATATCTCGTGAGCCGTAAAATGCCGGCGTAACGGCGGCGGACGCGTTTCGATTACGCTGCGGAAAGGGAAAAAATGAACCACTTAGCCCGAATGGCTTAATGACGAGCGGCGACACGCGTGCAAAGCGTACCGGAGCGTCCGTTTCGAATCGAATCGACTGGTATCCAACGATACATTTTATTCTCGCGGTAAAGGGTAGTAGCAATTTTTTAAATAAACAATTTCCATAGTCTACATTGTATGGGAACTCGAAAAATCCTCGTCGACCTCAAAGTTACCATTTTAATCATTCTTATTTACACTAGAACTACCGTACCAGTCAAATGACTGTTTTCGATTTTTCTGTTTCACAATTATTGATATCTTAAGAGCATTGAATATTCGAAATGGTTTTGAACATAAATAGTTTTACTTGAATAATATAATGGATGTCTGAAGAACTCGAAAATAATATATTGCTCTAATTTTTATAGGGATTGCATATCGATCGTATTAAATGTTCGGAAGTTCTTCACTGGAAACGTGCAACATTTCTCAATGAGATATAAACAACGTTTTTTGAAACTAATAAACGAGAAAACGTACATACTCAAAGAAACGAGGTTGCATTTCAATATGTCACATATCGATGCATTATACAGTTATCAAATCTGGTGGTGACTAAGAGTCATCTTTCGAGCGCAAAGGGTTAAAACGTAACTTGCTCTTTCAATCGTAACCTCTCAAATTCCTTTCTCTCATTAACCTTCAGGATCATTAAAACCACTAAGTCACTACAATTCCTGTCTATAAAAAAATATCACGACTTTTCCAAATGTTAACACATACCGGGTAATTTTCAGAAAACTGTAACGATGGCAATTTTCAGTGAAATCAATTTATATCATTATATGTATATATGAACAATTCAGATATCATTATGTAATATATTTTAAATAGATAATTTGAATAAAATTGAATATTTATCTAATGCTGTGGTAATTAGCAAAATTACATAGCTGTCTTTATAGAAAAACGAGATTTCTCGTTGCCAGTACGCAATGTTAACCGCTAACTCACAAACTTCTATCTACAAAAAAACGTCGCAACAGACCTTTCCAAATGTTAACCATTAAATCACGAAAACTATCTATAAAAAAATGTCACGACTTTTCCAAATGTTAACCATTAGATCACGAAAACATCTATCTAAGAAAAACGGCACGACTTTCCCAAATGTTAACCACTAAGTCGCTAAACCTTCTCCCTGCAAAAACACGTGGCAAGGCATTTCCAAACGTTAAAACGCGTTTCAATTACGCCGCGAGAGAGAAAAAACGAACCACTTAGGCCGAGCGGCTTAATGACGAGCGGCGACACGCGTGCTACGCGTTCCGGAGCGTCCGCTTCGAATCGAATCGGCTGGTTCCGAGCGGCCGTAGATATCCAGCTGAACGATATATCCTATTCTCGCGGCAATTCCATTAAAATCTATGAAACCAAGTATCGGTTATTAAGCGTGCCCGCGCGCATCATCGGCCGCGGTCACCGATGTTGCTCTCGTGACATCGCATTAACGATAATGCCGGGTAACGAGTTACTCGCCTATCGATATTCTCATCTCGCGAATCGATGCGCATCCGCGAGAGGATGTCGCCGTTGGCCCGACGTCCGCGTGAAACGGTGTCACGGGGTTAGGCTCGGGAATGAGCGTTGCTCGCTGGGAATTATTCATTTTGTTTCCAGTCGACGTTGGACTCGTGAGACTGGTTTCGACGATTGTGGGTGGGCGAGGGAAAGATACTATTTTGTTTTGGTCACTCGGTAGAATTGTGTAGCTGAGAATTTGCGGAGAATCTAATAATTTTAGGATAGTTTCTTTAAGATTCATTAAAATGTTTAATATTACAACTGCTGCAATATCGGAGCTTAGAGTTCAAAGGGTTAAACCAAATTTCGAAAATCTAAATGAACGGATAACAATCTCTCTAAGAACAACAGAACAAACTACAGTAAACGTCAGTGAATCTAGTATCAAATAAAATGGCAGATTTAACCCTTTGCGGACGAGGATTCTTTGAAATGTAGAAAACCTTCGACAGATGAAGCTAAATTATATATTGATTGCTTAAATAATAGCAAAAACAGAAACTACATACTAATCTCTTGCTGTCCGAGTAATTACATCATTTGTCTGCGACTCAGTCTTCCAAATGTGAACGTTTCATCTCGCTGAAATGTCGACATTCGTCCGCAAAGGATTAACACTTAGCCAACCGAATGGGGAGATCTCCCACTTTTCACTTAGCAACGTATTGCCTTTTATTCTGTTTATCTTTTCTTTCGTTACTTAGTAAGTCTCGAAGTCGAATTATTTGCAGATCAAATACGATTCTTTTTTACAAAACACAGTTTCTAACCGAATTGATTGAATGAGTTCAATTGAAGATAATGGAGGAGGTTGTAGTTATAGTTCTTTTTAGGCGGTTGCCTAAGTGTTAAGATGGTAGAGAGCAATGGCGGAGGTGATGTGAGTGGTTTTGATGGTTCTAAATAAAGGAGAGAATGAGAAGGTATTATCTTCTTTGGGTCACCCGGTGTAGTTGTGTGGCTGAGAATTATTAAAATGGTAGAGGGCAATGATAAAGGCAGCGTTTGTAAGTGGTTTTGATATTTATCTGTGGTGAGAGGGAGAAGATATTTTGTTTAGGTCACTCGGTATAATACTGGAATTATATGATGAAAGTTAGCAACGGTGGAGGTAGCGTTTGTGAGTGGTTTTCATGTTTGTGGGCAAGAGGGAAAGAAGATTCAACTTTGTTTAGGTCATCCGGTACAGTTGTGTAGCTGGGAATTACTAAGATGGTAGATAGAAATGGCGGAGGTGATGTTTGTGAATGGTTTTGATGGTTTGGAATAAAGGAGAGAGAAAGAGAAGGTATTATCTTCTTCGAGTCACCCGGTATAGTTGTATAGCTGGGAATTATTCGTTTTGCTTCAGTGGACGCTGGACTCGCGAGACTGGTTTTATGTTTATGGGCAGTTGAGAGGGAAAGAAGACACTATTTTGTCTGGGTCATCCGGTATAGTTGATGATAGTAGTTGAAGATGGTTGAAGATGGATTGTATAGTGTTTGGACTGAGTTTCAATCATCCAATCACCCAGTATAATTAACCCTTTGCACTCGAGATATATTTATTTCGCTAGATATATTCCTGATTTTCTAATGAAATATCAATGATATGTTTTATAATTAATATTAATATAAATAATATAGAAATTAAGTGATAGAACTATTCTATTTTAACGTTTCATGGATAATTTCGTTAAATGAACTTTAATATTGAATATCAAACTTTGTAATTTTACTGTATCAAACCAAATGGCGACTGTGAGTCGCCTCTTGAGTGCAAAGGGTTGAATAACTAAGTTATAAACAACATGCCTACAACTACATTCCTAACAATGTTCCCCTGTGACTGCGAATGCAATGAAATATTCTCGTCATTCGTTTATACAGTTTATTCATACAGGGTGGCCTTTAACCCTTTGCGGACAAAGATTGTTGAAAATATAGGAAACCTGCAGATTCTGCTAAATTAACACTAGAACTACCGAGCATTTAATACGATTAATATGCAATTCCCATAAAAATTGTAACAATAGATTATTCTCCATTTCTTCAGACATTCATTATGGTACTCGAATGAAACTATTTATTTTCAAAATCATTTCGAAGATTCAATGCTTCGAAGATATCAATAATTGCTAAACGAAAAAATCGAAACCAGTCATTTCGACTGGTACGGTAGTTCTAGTGTTAAACATTCAATGCTTAAATCGCAGAGAATAATGAAACTGTGCACTGATTTCTTACTATTCGAATAGCTAAATCATTTGTTTGTAATTTGGTATTCCAAACATGGCTCCGTAAAGGGTTAAGTCTGCAAATGACGAAGTACGACCAGCTAATTCCCAGGAATCCTTCGCAGTGATTAATCAAGTAAATGGAGCTGTACGATAATAAACAGAACACACTTAGACGCCATAATAAATAAAATCTCTTGTATCATTCAAAAGTTCCTCGCTCAAACGTCTCTCAAAGTGAACCCTCCCCAGATCCCCGTTAATAATACCAACTCAAACTGAAATTCCATCGCACCGAGCATTCGCCAACTTGCACCGCAATTTCAAATATCGACACAGCGCCGCAAGAAATTCCCCGAAGCCATAATAAACAAAATCTCTTACACCATTCAAAAGTTCCATGCTCAACCTAATCCCAAATCCAACTCTCCCCGATTCCTCGTTAATCCGACTCAAACTTCCATTCCGCCAAGCCTTCAACTCGCACCCTTACCGCAATTTCAAATATCGAAACAACGACACAAGAAATTCCCCGAAGGAACAGCTAACCTCAAATTCGACCCTCGCCCCGACTCGACGATCACCTGCAGCATTCCAACAATCCGCAGGCCGGCAATCTTTCCCGCAACAATTCCCAACACCGCGATATCCCATAACCTAAAACCTTATTGCCCCTCGTATATCCTAAATCGGCGCAATCTCCGGCGCCGTAAAACAGCGGACACCGGGCGCATAAAGGGGTTAAATCCGCAGAAAATCCCGGTTAAGCCCGCGGAAGCCTCGAATCACAAGAAAACAAGCCGGCGGAACGGGGGCCCGGGTAATTGAACATTATTGCGTCCGGTCGGACACTGGAATTATATTATTATATTCCAGTGGGGTTGGCGTGTCGCGGAAATAAACTCGGCCGCTGCTTGTTTGCGTTTCTCGTGACCGGTCCTCGGCCCTGTTTCTCCGGAGACGTGGGACGCGAACGCGGAAAAACGGACGAGGAACACGGGAAATCCCCTATCTACGGCTCGGGACGGCGAAGAAACGCGAGGAGGGGAGGGGCGGAGCGAGAAGGAGGGGGCGCGATGGTTCCAGGGGGCGGGACGGGCGGCTCTTTAATATTTGCTCGCTGCATCTCGCGGACTCTCCGGGGAAGATCGATGCGACTGTGACCTCCTTCTCCCGTCGAGTGTTAAATTAAATTATTATGATCGTTATCGTCGACCGGCACCGGGACGCTGCTATCTCCCGCTGGATCGCGCGTGCCGGCACACACCTGCACTTTCTACGGGCCGGCGAGAACCGGACGCCGGCAGCCGCGAGGACGAGAGTCGGGCGACGATCGTCGGATCGTTTTCGATATCGGACGTACATTCTCACTCTGCGGTCGACAGGTTACCGTTACCGTTCGCTTCGACGAGAGGCTCGGTTGAATCGTATAGAAATCTGCTCGGATAAATTTTACAGCGGGCAATCTTCGCTAACGTTTCGGTGTAACGTCTCGGACGGGAATAGATGTAGTTTATATGATTTCAACTTTACTTAGATATATGATAAAAGTTGTTGGAATAACTGATCGAACAGAATTCTTAAAAATCGCGTTAACTAACATAATCATTGTAACTTGAAGATTCTCTCGCAAGCTTCGAAACGTTTAAAATCGGCTGCAAGAAGAACCGAGGAAAATTGTAAGAAAAACTATTTTAAAATTCGTATCTTCCGACTTAGTTCTCTCAGCGCGTGTTCCGCCATATTTCTTCCGCACCCGGAAAGTAAATTCCGTGATACGGGACGAACGGGAGACACAAAACCGATCCCAGTCGCTGCAGGCGTCTTCGATCCAATTACCGACTTCAGCTCCGTTTTTTCGGCGATTTTCGGTCCCGCCAGCGATTCCCTCGGGGAAACCGTGTAGGAAGGGTTCAGGAATCGGCCGGATCCCGATCGCCGATAAGGGATCGCCGTTATCGCGAGCGGATCGATCGGGAGAGACGAGGAAAGACAATCGCGGTCGTGTGCCGAGGTGAAACGCCGCTCTTCGAGCGGAGTTCTCCGGCAACGAGCTCCAATTTCCTGATGGAAGTGGATTAATATAATTTGATGGCGGCCCCTTTCACCCTCCCCCACTTTGCGCCGATGCCGGAGAGAGAATTATGCATCTCGCGGCGCGATCTCGCCGCGAATTGCCGCCCCAGCGAGCGATGCGCGCCCTACGGTTCGCCGGAAATGTTTGCGCGACCGGCCAATACTCCGGTGACCGGGTGACCCGTGTGTTCGGCAGCATACTTCCCGAACAACGATCACGCGCCGTGATTGATTGCACGACGGACGATTGGCTGTGACGGTTTTTCCGTTCGATTTTCCGTCCCTCGATCTCGCCCAACGGATTCCTCTTGCCAGGGAACCTTTTCAACCGGCACACGCCGATTTCAACCCTTTGCACTCGAGAATATTTTGCTCAACAAATATTTGGTATTCTCCGATGAAATGTCAATGATACTTCTTACAACTAACATGAAGTACCATAAATTAAGCAATAGAACTATTTGTATGTTCCATGTGTTGACACGTTATAGAAAATTTAATATTGAATTTCAACTGGCGGTTTTCAAATAAACAAAATTATGATTGAACTATAGTTTGCGAATCAGCAATCAATTCATAGGTGAATCTGACAAATTAAATTTAAATGATAAGGATCTTCTAGATTCTTTTGTACTAATACTCAAGCTGAATCGAATGGTCCACTGATCGACCATGGATCACAACTCAGAAATAAATCGATTAACTCTACTAAAACAGTACTATTGTTCCGTTTCCTTGTGTAAACATTTCTTCTCTACAATTCCCAGATTTATTAACGGTGAACTGTAATATTCGTTTATAACTGCGCAGCAGCAACAGTTGTTGGAGAGCCAATGATAAACTCTGCACGGAACAAAATGAAACCGGAGTGCACGAGATAAAGTCCTATCGAGTGCATTTTTCATAGATCAGTGTTTGCGACTCTGAATTTGCATGCATTTCCGCGATGATTAACACGTTGTAACGAGAACAGGGAATATAAAGGACACGGCGATGCTTTCCGATTAAGTTCAATGGAACCGAGGAGCACTGTATTTCGAAATTAATTAATTGGGATCGTCGGCTATTGCGCGCGACGAAATTAAACGAAATCGCCGTGAAATCCTGTCTACGATAAACTCGATGTATCGCGCGCGTATCGGACTTACATCGATAAAACCGATTGGCATTTCGAAACGCGGCACGTTCGCCTCGCGGCGCATGTTTTTCTCGCAATTTCCGACGAAGCGTTCACGAATTATTTCTAGCGAATTTTAGTTTCAATCCCAACCATGCGAAACGCTAATTAAACCGATATTACGAGCGACGCCAGGATCTTCGGTTCTGTAGACTTCAAGAATAACAGGGAAATTGTATTTACATTTTATATTTCCCTCGGAGAATCCTTTTTTATTTACGTTTACCTCAAAGAATGTTTTTCTATTTATTTCTACTCCAAAGAATTTTTTTCCATTTTATATTCCCCCCAAAGAATATTTCTCTATTCATATTCACTCCAAAGAATTTTTTTCTATTTCACATTCTCTCCAAACAATTTCTCCCCTGGTTATTCGAAAAACTTCTATTTAACATCTACCCTAATAAATCTTTTCCTAACTTACATTCGCTTCGACAAGTCTCTTTCCGATTTGTGTTCGCCCCAAAGAATCTTCTCTCGAGAAATCTTTATCTAATTCGTATTAACACATTGCAGTCGAGAGGTGACCCTCACTCACCACATGATTTCACACAGTAAAACTATAAAATTTGATATTTAATATTATACTTCGTACGATGCATCAATTTGAGAAATATTGAACTAAAACAGCTTTGTTCCTCAATGTACGTGTGATTTTTCGTCGAGTTGGTTTCACAAAATATCGTGTTTATCTCATCATAAAATATTCAAATATTTTTAGTTGTAAAACTTCCGAGTGCAAAGGGTTAACACATTGCGTACCGGCTAATTTTCAGAGAATTGAACTTATATCACTATCTACAGAAAAACTCAAGTATCACATTGTCGTGCAATATATTTTAAAAGCATCATCCGTTCAACACAACTCTAATATTCTTTTAAATGCTGTAATTAGCGAAATTGCACAGCTAAGTGTCTCCACATAAAAAAGAGATTTTTCGTTACCAGTATGCAATGCGTTAACTACAAAGAATCCATTCCATCTGTCCGTTATCCGTTCCCTCTATTTACTACGAACAATATTTTATTGCACAACCACGTCAAAGACTGTTCCTCTGTATTTCCCGAAAGATTGTTTCATGTTCGCGTCAAAGGAACTTCGCTCTTCCTTTACATTTTCATTGTTACCGAGGAATCTTCCAATCAGCGAACGAAAATCCCTCGTTCCACCCGTGAGAATGGAAGTTTCATCCTCAGTCTAATTGGGAGTTCGCGGTGTATTACGCGAGAGCAGTTCGTTCGCTTGAAAGATGACGTTTAACGTGTTGCTGACAATTATACGGGGAACGCATGAGTTACAGGTTGCAGGCGAGCTGCGAGATTGGTAAACGTTTAAACGGCGATAACTCCATCTCGAGATGACTGGGCAATGGGAAAATAAAAATGGACGACAATTGCCTCTGTCCGGAGTAACGAGATTTTTATGATTTGACGACAGTCTGCTCGTAAGGGGGCAAAGTCCATCGCGCGCTACATAATGGCCGCCTATTATTCTCTTCCCGCGGAAACGGGAACAATGGCGAATCGTGGACAACAGAATATTTCTATTTCTATTATTTCGAACGACATCTGATTGATTTTTGGCCGTGAAGACGGTTTCACGCGGTTTCTGCCGAAAGACTGGAATTTTCACTGGGAATTGTTTCCTCAGTTTAATCAGTTCTCAATTGAATTTTCGATGATTCCTGTAGTTGATTCTATATTCGTTATTGGAACGGGGGAAAAGTTAATTCAGAATAGGGCTGAACTTGGGAAATTTGAAAATTTCAGAAGCCTTTCGACACTTTCGGTAGAAATAGTGTTAATTGTGTTAATTTGAATAGAACGTTATTTCGTAAATTAGTCGTTCCAATATAATTATCATTTGTAATACACTAAACTAAAATTCGTTGCAATGTGAGCAAATTTTATTGAAATATTCTTTAAACGTAAAACATTCGAAACTGAATGGTCATAAGGTAGATACTGAAATCGAATATTCAGTATTTGTTTTATATAAACAGAATTAAATCGTGAATTATTTTCATTTCATTCAAATTAAATTTCATCGCTCGGGTGTTACAAAATATTGTTTTTAATATAAATACTTTGGAAACTAATTGTTTCTTCGATAGTATTGGAATAATTAAAACTGTTAATTAATTATTCAATTGTTCTGTCAGTCGGCAACGATTCTATTCACCACTCGCGCACTTTGTGCATTTTTAACCAGCCCTATTCATCTTGAATCTCGCCAAACAACTTATCCACGTCGAGCGCCCTTAAAGGATTAGTTTCAACTGTTGAGAACGAAATGCGAGAAGCACGAGCTTTCGAGATGAGCAATTTTCGTAATACAAAGGTGAAAGCAGATGCGTATTATCCGCGCGCCGAATTATGTTCTTCAATGCGGCAAGCGTTTCACTCGCAAGTGCATTTTTCGAAGGGGTGTGCAACATCGCGCGAGTTCATCCGATACTTTTCACATTTTGCACTCGCTTTTAACGCGTGAACTCCGATCGAGATCGATTTTGAAAAATTTATTTCCGACAGATCCGAGGGAAGACTTTTCCTACATTTATTCTAAAAGAATCTGAAAAGATTCCATTAACCTTTTGACCTACAATATCGCGTCAGGCACGTGACGGAAATTTTAAACCGAATTTGAAACATCTAAGTGTCATTTGTTTTCTTTAAATATAAATTGAACACTTTCTTATTATCAATCGTTAACGTTTTTAATCAATTATTAACGATATAGTATTTGTATCTTGATTAAGAAATAAATCATAGAGCAAGGGGTTAAATTCATGAATTTTTAACCCCTGCGGACGAAGAATCTTTGAATTATACAAAACCTTCAGCGGATGAAGCTAAATTATATATCAACTGCTTAGATAATAGAATAAAGAGAAACTAGTCTCCGAAACTTGAACACTTCAAAGGGTTAATTATATTCGAAAATGTGAACGACGACGTTCGTCGATTTATAACGGAGTTTAACATTCAATTTTGAAACGTTTCGTCAACTTTTGGTTAACGTGGACATTCGGATGAACGATATCGTCAATACCTTGGGAAATATCATTCGCGATATAACGCAGGGGAGTTTACAGAAATTTCATTTCGAAAACCCGACGGAGAAAAGTTCAAATTTGCCGAATAATATTATTGCAATGTTTGCATCTCTGATATGTATTTGCTGCTACTGCACGCGTGCTATACACAGTTCAAACAATTTTTTGCCTTGCACACGAGGGTGGTAGCAATTCCTCGATCGCGTTGTACGGGGTGGCAGCAATTTTTTATCGTATTGCTCGAGCACCACGTCATACTAGAACAGTAATAATTTTTTAACCGCGTTGTATAGGGGTAGCAACAATTTTGTTGTTACACGGGGGTAGTTGCAATTCGTTTAAATAAACCAATCAATTCTCATAGTCCATATTGTACAGGAACTCCAAAAATCCTCGTCGACCCCATAGTTACCATTTTAATATTTCTATTAAAAAGTAACCTACTTTTTCGATCCTAACCTCTCAAACTCCTTACTCTCGTTAACCACTCTCAGGATCATCAAAACTAAGTCACTAAAATTCCTCTCTACAAAACAATGTCACAAGATATTTCCAAACATTAAAACACCTAAACTATCAATAGTGACTAAAAATAAAATACAACAGAATGGCTAACTCCATTTCAGTATTTCCAAATTTTAGTACCAAAACGATGAAACAGTGCTCCTATATTACACGCCATTCAATCAAATCCCTCCATTTTTCGATTCGTAGAGTCAATCACTATTAAACGAAGCTAGAAGCTTTGCAGTCTCGCTAAAATAATCTCGTACCACAACCCCTAGCAATATTTTTGGTCCCAAAATGCGCCAGTAAACTTCAGAAATCAATCCCTCCAGGAAACAACGCTAGAATTAGCTTCACAGTATCGCCAAGATAATCTCACACCTTTAATTCCTATCAGGGTTATTTTACGTTACAATATTTTATATTGCAAAACATGTCAGTAAATTTCAGAAATCAACCCCTCCAGGAAACAATGCAAGAATCAGTTTCACAGTCTCGCCAAAATAATCTCACACCCTTAATTCCTATCAGGGTTATTTTACAATATTTTCTATTACAAAACACGTCAAGAAATTTCAGAAATCAACCCCTTCGGGAAACAATGCTAGACTCAGTTTCACAGTCTCGTTAAGAAATCTCACCCCTAATTCCTATCAGGGTTATTTTACAATATTTTCTATTGCAAAACATGTCAGTAAATTTCAGAAATCAATCCCTTTAGCAAACAATGCTAGAATCAGTTTCAATCTCGCCAAGACACTCACACCCCGAACTCCTATTGCGGTTATTTTCGGTAACTAAATAAATGTCTACTGCCAAGTAAATTCCAGAAGAAACCGAGGCGGAGCATCTCGCGATTCGCCGCGAAGTTATAGAACAAACGGCGTCGCCAGCCGAATCCGCAGCAGCAGCAGTAGCAGAATTTTTAATACGGCCGGACGCACGCTACTCCCCTTTCGGTTCTGCCGCATAGAGTGACACAGCAGCGACCGCATCGGGAACTCGAGCCGCGGGGAAAAAGCGCCGTGTGTCCGGGACACGGGTCACGCGAGCGATCCACCGGAGCCAAACACGGCGGAACATAGTATAAAGTGACTCACCCTCGACTACGAAGCAGACCAGCAGTAATCCCAGCCTCCAATCCATGATCCCTCGTCGAAGTCGGTCCTAGGAACGTGTGGAGCCTTGACAACAGCGTATCCGCACAACAGTCACAAATACCACTGACCGAAGTGACCCGTGCGCGCACTGGATAACCTCAAAAAACCGTTCCACAAGAACAACTGGAAAAGAAACGGACAGTGCCGAGGGTGAAACCCGACGGAAATAGGTCAGAACCGCACAACGGATACATTCAAAACGGGCACGGAGAGGTCGAGTCCCGTCAGCGAGGGTGGCAGGACAACGGTCAACCTTCAAACAGTCACGGTGGTGTTCTCTAGAGCACACACGCCGGGTGGTCTCGTCCGCGGGGACTCCCCTTGACCTCCCACCACTCTCACGAGGCGGAGTGACACGCGTGACGATCGCGCGAGAGGCACGCGTCTCGAGGGGACAAGCTCAACCGGCCAGGCATTTGAGCTGGAACGGTGCGCGCGCTACAGAACGCGGCGGCGGTCGCGTGTCGAGTGGTGCTGCCCCAGCGCCAGGCTAATGCAGCCGTCTCGACAAACCCCCCACCACGCGGCGCCAGTCTCGCGAAGAGCCGAGCGCGGCCGAGCGAGGACGGCGACTCGCGAACGACGGACTGCCTGTGCGGGAGAGGCCGCTGGTGGGGGAACGTAATGACGGACTGGTAGCGGCTTTCAGGGGCGGCTGCCGCGGCGCGGGCTCCTTTCAAGCGATGTTCACACCGAATTCAGTGGATTTTACAGGTTTATTAACCCTTTGCACTCGAAAGGTTTTTGCTAGAAATATTCAACACACTTTGATAAAATATAGACGATGCTTGCTGCGACTAATGTAAATAATTTAATCGATAAATTAAGAGACAAAGTAATTTACTTTGATACTTCACATAATGATGCGTTATACAAAGTTTAGTATTAAACATGGAACTTTATAATTTTACTGTATCAAACCAAGTGGTGACTGAGAGTCTCCTCCCGAGTGCAAAGGGTTAACCCCTTGCACTCCAAAAATTTGTCACTAGAAATATTCAATTTATTTTTATGAGAAATAGATGACATTTTTTTAAACTTAACGACGAATCTATTCATAAAATAAGGGGAACAATGGTATTTTATTTCCACATTTCACGTACCGACAGATTACTCGAGACTTAATGTTAAATACGAAATTTTACAATTTTGATGCACCAATCGAGTGGTGACTGAGAGGCACCTTTCGAGTGCAAAGGGTTAACCCAGTGGCGTATTATTTACTTTCGATAGTAAGATTGTTTAACCCTTAGCACTCCAGATGGTTTTGTAATCTATCAGCAATTGCAGCTAATTTTTATAGTATCCCTAGCGAAAATGGAAAATGCTATAACATTTCTTAGATCTTTTATTTTCCTTCTTAGTACAAAATTTGGATGTGTGAAAAATGTAACAATCGTAGGATAGTTTGTTTAAGATTCATTAAAATATCTAATATTATTTCTGGTGCAATATTGGAGCCTACAGAGTTCAAAGGGTTAATATTTTACTGTTGACGATTGGGAAGATGCGACGGAATTTTTCATTCTACTTCTAGTGGAAATTTCATTTGTGGATAATACATTGGTAATAGTAGAATAGTTGTTTCCTTTGATCAGTGTGTAAAGAACAGCATAGAATATATCTAGCGAATTTTCGAAAGTTCTCCACTACAAATATTCAATATCCCTTAACCCCTTGCCCTATGAGTTCTTTCCCAACTCTGATTGCTCCGACTACTTCGTCATTAATAATTCATTGGAAAAAGAGAACAAATCTAGTTACTTTCTACGATTTCGGTGCTTTGTAACGTATGCCCCTTCTTGACCATCCCTTAAAAACATTTTCTTACAAAAATTGTATACTTCATCCTTAATAACTCATTAGAAAAACATAATTTTGATGCTTAATTCATGCCTGTACTCCAAAGGTTAACAATTCACAATGGAAAATCATTATATAATCAATACTTAAAAAAATCACGTAACCTTAGTTCTATCAAATCAGTTTAACACTAGGTTTACGGGCATTTATTGTACACTTCATTCTATTATTCCTAAAAGAATTGATGCTCGTTTATTTAGATTGTGGAAACTGGAGATTTGACAGTAGGTAATTGGGGTACATGTCAGTGTGATCAATCAAAATCGGCGTAAACATTTACAGAATAATATTTCTAAAATCCAATACGCGTCAATTTGACGCGTTGCGTAAACCTAGTGTTAAAATTGTCACGAGCCTAACACGACATATAGGTCAAGTGGTTAACAGAACATTGCTCCGTATGCACACGAATATTCAATACCCCGATACATGTCTTTCCGTGTGAACGCAGCCGAATGCCCGTCTGGCAGTGTGCTCTCCCTTCTACGTTGCCGGAGGTTCTTCTCCTCGCTCTTCGGACTGAAATTCGCCCGGAAAATTGGCGAGCTTCAGGGGTCGGCACGGAGCAGGATGTTCGGAGGCGAGAGGGACAACGAGCCAGCCGCGGATATTCGGTCGGACAACCCTTATCGCGATGATGCCCTCTCCGCCGGGATGAATCAAACGTCGAGCCGCGACGGGAGAGAGCCTCTGTATCGCGTCGCGTCGCCTCTCTCCGGCCCGTGTCGATGAATGGCGGGCTAATCCGGGGTAAATTAAACGGTCGAGGACACTTTCGTCTCGCACGATTCTGCGCGCTCGTGCCGGAAGGAAGGCGAGCATTGTTGCACGCTGGCAGGTTACTTTTGGCAATGGATTGTGGGTTTAGGGATGACGCGCGCCACTGGAAACGCTGAACTTTTCTTTGACTTTCGACGCGATCGTATAGAACGTTGGTCAGGATGTTCGATTAATCGAACTCGATTTTTTGATATCTTGAAGTTTACGATTGTAACGAATTTTTGGGGAATTGTAGGGAAGGTGCTTTGTCCTTGGTTTGGAGGTTATTCGAAATTTGTCATATTATTTTCTTATTAGTAATTGTCTCTTATGTTGATAGAATTAATGGTTATTGGTGGAATGTTTAATGTGTCGGTCGTTTTGTTCTGTGCAATATTTATATTTGCAGAAATATTTCACTACTCATGAATCAATGAATCTTCTATACGATATTAATGCAAGCAACACAATTATTTATACAATGTTTAACATACACGGTGTCTCTATTATTTTGAACTATACAATATTAACATTCCCAGAAATATTTAACAATTCCTGAATCAATGAACTTCCCGCGCAATATTAACACAAGCGATACAATTATTCATCAAATGTCTAACGTACACGGTGTCTCTATTATTCTGTCTCATTTAATATCAATATTTCCAGAAACATTTAACAACTAAATCAATGAACCTCCCACAGAATATTAACACAAGCAACACAATTACTTATAAAATGACATACATGGTGTCTCACTATTTCCTCCTATACAATATTAACCCCTTGCGCTCGAGACGTGACTCTCAGTCACCATTAAATTCAAATTAAATTTATTATATATAATATTTATATTATAATTATTAACCCTTTACACTCGAGAGGCACCTTTCAGTCGCCATTTGATTTGACCCATGAAAACGATGAAATTTAGAATTTAATATTAAATTTTTATCCCTTTGAACTCTGTAAGCTCTAATATTGCACCAGTTATATCAAATATTTTAATGAATCAAAGAAACTACCCTAAAATTATTAAATTTTCCACACATCCAAATTTTCTACTGAGAAGGAAGATAAGATCGAAGAAACGTTATAGCATTTCTTATTTTCTATAAAAATTATTATAAAAATTATATATTTTATATACCATAAAAATGATATAATTTATATACTATAAAAATGTTATATACCATAAAAATCAGTTGCAGTTGCTGATAGATTAGAAAACAGCCTGGAGTGCTAAGGGTTAAGAGTGGACAATTAGGAGAAATATTTGCATAACTGTAAATGATGCTTATAAAATTCAATATGAGTCGAATCGACTCCTTCCGTAAATCTAGCGTTAAGGTTTTCCAGTATTCGCTGTTTAGTAACTACTAGCTCTGAACTTAGGTGAGAATGTTATGTTATAGCATTTCTCATTTTCGCTAGGAATACTATGAAAATTAGTCGCGGTTGCTGATTACAAAACAACCAGGAGTGCTAAGGGTATAATGCATCGACACATGGAACATCGAAATAAAACTACTTAATTTAATTTATGCAAGCAAAGTTCTTTATGTTAATAAAACGTATCATTGATATTCCATTGGAGAATAACAAATATTTGTTGAGAGAAATATCCTCGAGTGCAAAGGGTTAATAAACCGTCTAACATACACGGTGTCTCCATTATCTCGTCCAACGCCTGTATAAAGGAGGTTAACGACCCTTTCCGGTCTATCTTTTGCAAATAAGTATCGGGACCACGAGTTTCATGACGCGAGGGGCGTTTCGCCGTGGGCTGCAGCAACTGTTCGGATGAGAGATGTGTGTTTACGGGTCGCGGGGTTGAAACTCTGTTGAGCCTGGCTCGCCTGTTACACCGGAAACGAGACGGGGATGAATTAAATGAACACTCGAGGATGTCTCCCTTACGGCTTCGTTTGCAAACGAGTGCCACTTGACGCGTTACTAATGCGTCACCCCCACCCCTAGTTTTTTGAGGGGATGCCGCATAGAACGGTATTAAATGGACACCCGAGGATTGCGAGCGACTGGTTGTAACACAATAGCTAACCGATGACACATTATATTCACCGGTGTAATCGATTCAGCCATACTCGACTCTAGGGGTTAATTTCGATGTTTCACACCCTTATTTCCTTTCACCGATCAGTTTGATTACTATGAATTAATCTCTTAATTTATGGACTAATTTAACCCCTTAACGCACAGTTTTTTTTGAAAAAAAACGACAAAAGAAAATCAATTTTGATATACTGCGCTTTTGTTCCATGGAAAAAGGCTATATTTTATTTTTGAATAAGTAAGTGTTATAGCTTACAATCCCATGTAAATGATAAATATCAATAAAACGATTTTTTTTCTTTGCTTTCACATTGTTATTTTCACAGTTTGGCCTGTTTAGCGCGCTCGAATTAACTTGAGTGTGCAAGTTAAGGGGTTAAATATTTGTTTTTTTTTAACTGAATGCTTCGTACGTACTAAATGTTATTCAATGTGTATGTTAAATATTGCCGTTGTTTTATGCAATGTAATTGAGATAATTGGATATATGGAACAGTATTTGATTTAATTAAAGGAAATGAAATATTTGACTTAGTTGTGTTCGTCTATTATATTACTTCAGTTTTGCAAATACATTTAAAATGTCTGTTATAAAGTACTTGAACACCTTCGAATAGTTTTGACTTCAATGTTGAATAAAGTAGAACAGAATTATTCGGGGAATGATGGATTTAATAGAGAAAATATATTTCCATACTCGCGTTTATAACCGTTGAAGAACAGATACGCGTTGTGGATATTTCATTAAACTGTTGCCGAAATATTCGAATACTGGAATCCGACAAATTCATGCCTATTCAATGGCTAAATTTATTTCATCAGCTTTCGCAGTGTTTGCCATCGGAACAACGAGTGTGATCATTGGAAAAAATATTAATTTAATTTCATCGTATAAAGTGACAAATTCGACACTCGTTTTCCCCGTAATACGCAAATGTATATAGTATTTTCCTAAATACCATGGAAAACAAATGCCACGAAAGGACACGTAGGCACAACCCCCATTTCCTCTTCTATTATTCACGTAATATATAATAATATGATATTATATTTTCTATTATAATTTCTATTACGTAATATACAATAATATGATATTATATTTTCTATTATATTTTCTATTACGTAATATGTAATAATCTGATATTATATTTTCTATTATATTTTCTATTATATTTTCAATTACGTAATATATAATAATCTATTATATTTTCTATTATATTTTCTATTACATAATGTATAATAATATGATATTATATTTTCTATTATAATTTTATTTCATTATAATAATTTATTATATTATATCGTCTGCATTGGATTAAAGAATATTAATTTCCAGTGAAAACCGTCTAAACTGCAAAGGGTTAATATAATCGAATCGAAGCAACGAAGAATGACACGTTCATACACCTAAACAAATTTTTCTTCGAGCATCACGAGTTCCGTCCAGAAAACGGCCGTTCCGCCGCACGTCGTCCCGGGAGACGAAAATTTGTGACTGCCTTTTGTTTATCCTCCCCCGCGGAAGCCACTCGAGCGAATTAATTAGATTCCCGCCGCTCGGGGGCGAGGGAGCGGGCAAAAAGAGGGAAATTAGCGAGTTTCCAACCCTTAACAGTCTCCAGCCAGCGCGGCGCGACCCTTGTTTCCCTTTTTAACTCGCCTGGTCGGCGCGTTTCTTTATCTCCCTTCACGGAATATTTTGAGCCGGGGACAGGGGAGGGGTGAGCATCCCTTGGAAAATCGTCAGACTTCTCGGTGCCACGGATTTCGGGGATTTTTGTTTGGGCCGGCCATTAAGAGGGCTGCGCGGAGGTCTGGGAAATGAATGCGGCCCTTCGCGTGGAAATTACGAGTTTTGTACAATAATACTGTGCAATGGAGAATCCTTGAATGTTGAAATGTTACGTGATATTTTATTGTAACTGGAACCACCGTAGGTGAAGATGACGGTTTCAGTTTCCTGTGTTTCGCGATCGTGATGTCTTAATTAAAGACTCTTCGAAACATACGAAACGTTCAACGTATGAAGCTAAATTATGTATCAACTACTCAATTAACCCCTAGGCCTATGATTTCTTTCTCAATTCTGATGATACGGTTATTTTGTGATTAATGATGTTGTCGTGTACCTTGTTTTCCACCGACTATGTTCGGTAGTTAAACTAGTACGTCGCACGCCGAATTAACTTTGTGCGAATTTTTAGGTTTGTGAAGTGGACTGTATTTACTTGTGAAAATCAGTGTAGTGACTCGAAATATGTTCGATGCTCTCTATGTGCCTGTTGACTATTTGTTTTCAACTATGATTCTCGACTCGCTATTCTCGACTCGCTATTCTCGACTCGCTATTCTCCACTCGCTATTCTCCACCCGCTATTCTCGACTCACTGGGCCTCCCAGAATCGTCTTCGACGACACCTCCGCAATGTCGTCTTCACGGGGGTGAAGACGTTCTGGTTGGCCCTTTTCGATCTGAAAATGGTTGTGGAAGGGAGACACAGTCCCTTCCCTTCTAGTCTTCCTAGTTGCTAAAGTTAATAACTAATTCGTCCCGTTTGCAATCGCCGACCGTGGCAGGTAAAAAGCAAGAAACGCTTGGCCTTAGAAACACATGCTAACGGACGGGCAAGAGAGTTAAAAATACTGGTGACTGGACACCAGATGTAAACAACAGGCAAAGAAAATCTACAGCAATAATCGCGGGCCTTATGGGTTCAGGGATTTATGGCTGCCACGGTCCCTTCTCGTAATACCGTAAAGACGATTGCAAGTTGTGAACGGGACGAAGGCTCCTATTATTTCGAAAAAACTACCAAATGTACAATAAGCCGTAGAAAACATAAAAGGTGTATACAAACTAAAAAGTACGATGGTTCTAAGGGGTCGGAGGAAACGTTAAGGCTGTAAGTGGCCTTAACAGATGTATTGGAGGAAGAGAAAAATTCTAAGCATATGTTATGCCTGTATTTTCTTTTATGTATAATAGTTGCTTACAGAGGAATAATATTTACTTTGAAGTCGAATGAACTGAGTAATGTATATATTTGTTGAATCATGTTGAAAATCTTCACCAGAGTTTGACTCGTTGTAGAAGGGGTTAATAGAAAAAAGAAAACTACGTGCTGATCTCTTGCTGTTCGAGTAATTAGGTCATTTGTCCATGATTTTTCTAAATCCATTTCATCTCACCGAAGTGCCGACTTCCGTCCGCAAAGGGTTAATACTGTTTCTACCAGTGTCAAACGACAGCTTTTGAAATTTTCCCTTATTATTTTCCAAGTTTAGTCATATATTCTGAATTCACCTTTCGACGTTTCCAACATTGATTCTAAAACTATACGAAATATCCAAAATTTAATTGAGGAAAAATTATGAAACGGAAAGAACAATTATCAGCTGACATTTCAAAAATGTCTTTTGACACGTTCGGTAGAAATAGTATCCAGAGCATCGAATAATCAAAATGATTCTCAAATAAATCATGGAACAGTGTAATGAATGTTTGACGAAACTGGAAATAATCCATTGTTACAATCTTTATAAGGATTACATATTAATCGCGTTGAATGCTCGGTAGTTCTAACGTTGAATAGTAATAAGAATGATAAAAAAATGTTACAAAAACAGTCTGACATTTAAATATTTTATGCGGGATTACGGCAATTGGCTTATGAATTCTGAACGACTGCCCTGGAAGTATCAGAGACTGATTTTGATGAGTTCTACAAAATTAGCAGAAGATCGATCGTCGGTTTTGCAATAGAAGAATACAGTCACGAAGAAACAAATGATTAGACATAGAAATTAAAGAAAGAGGATGTTTCTAAGAAACTATAGAACAAATTGACATGTATGGAAGCATTAGTGAAAGAAAATTTGATTTCTTAAGCCATTTTCATCATATCATAAGGTTTCAAGAATTAACTATACTTGATCAGAAGGTGTGTTGGGTGTTTCTGGTAGAACACTCTTGGAGTGCAAAGGGTTAATGAGATCAGTAGCCGCGAAGCGAAAGGTAAAAGAGAGGAATTTCGGTGGGAACAAAGGACGACTGGATAAACGCGTAAACAAACGGGACACCGTCGAACCGTGGAGCCGCAATAACAACCTGCCGGCTGCTGCTGCAGTGGTTATCGTCGCGTGTGCATGCAATTATGACTGCGCCGGGGGGTTGCGCTCCAGTTGTACCGGTTCGCGATTGCACTATCGGCCCACGTTCGTCCGAGTGCACGCGAAGAAGTCCTCCGGTTCTTTCGCGGTGAAAAACCTGTGGGACCTCGTCGCGAACTTAACAACGCCAATTTTCATCGCAACTCTTCATAGACATCTCTTCGAATTTTCACTTGAGATTGAATTTGAAAAGTAGCTTTCAAGTTGACGATAAAATATACTTGTAATTGACAGTGAAAAGTATTTATAAAAATAAGTAATAGAAAGTATTTATACAGTAATTGTTCACAACTAGATTCTCTGACATAAATATCTGTAAGGATCTATTGTCGATCGAAGAGAAAAGATTGAACTTGGAAAATAGCTTTCAAGTGGACGATAAAATATTCTTGTAATTGATAGTGAATACTTATAAATACTTTTTACTATCAGTTACAAGTATTCTCCATTGTCAATTACTTTACAAATATTTCTCATTATTCATTGTTCCATAAATATATTATCCTATCAATTGTTTTATAAATATTTCCTAGTATCGACCTATTGCGCTCGACAATATTTCTCATTACATTCATTATTTCCCGACGAAATATTAATCATTTTATTTGTAACGTGCATAAATTATACGGCAGAATTATTTTATTCCTCTGCATCACGTGTTAATACCCTATTCAACATTTTATATCGAATTTTTCATTTTATCATTTCGCGTTGAATCAAATGGCGACAGAGAGTCGCCTCTCGAGTGCGAAGGGTTAATTAGGTGATAAATATTTTTTATTATTCACTATTTCATAAATATCCGCCCCTATCAATTATTTGATAAATATTTTCTAATATTATCATAAATAACCTGAACAGCTCGCCGGCCCGTTGACGCATTCCGCTTTAAATGCAAATGAGCGGCTGCCCCCATGCATCATTACCAGGTATTAGTCACACGCGGCCATCAATTAAACAATATTTCTCACCGCGAAACGATCGCACGATAAAAGGGTCGAAACACTCGTCGTCCCCGCCCGGTAAGATCACTTTATTCCGGATAAAGCTTGCTCTCTGTCGTGTAATTCCCTCATTTTTCCCCCTCATTAGGGTGCCCGGCAGGGGTGGGAACAAAGACGGTGAACGCACGGCGAAGAACAATGACGCAAAATTAGGACGATTCGGTTAATGTCACCGGAAATACCTAATTCTTCCACAAAGCAACCACTTTGTCAATTAAACGGTTGCAAGTGTTCCCATTTCGAAGATCAAACATTCGCTTTTCATTTTGTTCTGTGGTTTACTCAAAGCTTTTTATTCCTTTCATTGAAATGTTTCTTTTAGTATCTTCATTCAATGATACTTCTTTTTATTAAATGTTTTCGAAACGTCATCTGCTTTAAATATTTATAACAGAAGGAATCTGTTATGGATTATTTTTACCAATTTGACGACTCTAACCTTTGTTTAACAAATTAATTTCAAGATAATATGTATTCTATGAAAGATAAGAGATGTCTGGGTAATACATTCTTCTTTATAAGCAATTATTTTTCAATCAATTCATTTATTTATATTCAAAGACGTTTATAAACAAGTAAAATGTTCGAAGTTTAAATATTTGAAAATACGTTAACCTCTTCTCCTATGATTTCCTTCTCAACTATGCTCGATACTTTGTCGTTAATAATTTATTTATGTTACGAGACATATTCTATTCCTGTGTTTGCTCTCAAGTATGATAACTGATTACAGAAGATTAATATTTACTTCGAATTCGAAAGAATCGAGTGATATTTAGGTTTGTTAAATTATCTCGAAAATCTTCGAAAGGCGAGGGGTTAATAAATTGTAAACATTTGCTTGATATTCTTAAATTACTTAAATCCTTCAAAAATTGTGTACACAATTGTACACGTAATTAACAGTAAAAACCGGTTTCACTGGAACACTAATACTCTTATTACAACGTAATCCGAAAATATTCAGGTTCAGTATCACTGTTCCCAGCCACGGACAAATAAAAAGCACCCCCTGGCGGCGCACTTTAAACGCACGTCAGTTTCAACCCTTCTTGCCCGCATCGGCGCCATTATTCCGCGCGAAACGCGGGAAAAAAAAGCGACGCAAAGGTGCAGCTGGAACGCCAATCACTCAAAAAGGCAAGAAACACGTCCATCCACGCTCCGGGCCGGTAAAACACGAGAAAAACGTTCCGCGATCCAATTAACCCCCACCTTAACCCTAAATGTAGCTGCAGTGAACTACCCTCGAGATAAAAATAAAAGCAGCGGCGGATAAAAAGCGAGATAAAGAAAAATTGAACGGCGAGGAAAGTCGAAGCGAGACGAACATCGAAATTGAAATCGGAGATAACGATAGAAACGTTTTGAAATATAAATAGTCGGGTAAAATGGAAACTAACAATGAAATCGCATATCAAATGCGATGATTGGAATGTGAAGCACAATGAACGGAACATCGAAAATACGAACGAACTTCAATCGTAACAATTGTAACAAAACAGAAGATACAAAATAAAAATACAGTTCGATGTTAACATGGACATAACAGTAAAATTCGAAGTTACAGTGATATCATTCCATAAAATACAGTTCAAAATTAAATGAGAATAAAATTCAAAATAAAGCTCAAAACGAGAATAAAACTAAAATTCAAAGTTAAAACAAACACAAAAATAAAAATTCAAAGTTACAATAAAGGTATCGTTCAATACAAAACTGCACTTCAAACTTAAACAAGAATAAAACTCAAAATAAGGCTCAAAACGAGAACAAAACTGAGAAATAAATCTCCCTTTAAATCTCGAAGCATTCGATCGCCCCGAAATTCACGACACGATACAAGGGAGGAAAAAAAGACGAACGAAGGAGAAAAGAATTGAAGAGGAAGGAGGAGGAAAATTCGGATTGAAAGGGGTAAAAAAAGAGCGTGGAAGAAAAAGGGTTGCGCAACGGTGGCCACCACCTGAGCCTTCCGGCGGTGTGTTACTACCCCCTGAAAAATCGTGTGCTTCGCCAACGGTCGTGAGGAGTAGGAGGGGGTGAAGCACGAGGATATCGCGGGCTGCGATGCGATTTCAAAAGGGGTTGAAAATTGATTAAAGCCAGAAATCGGGGTGGCCCGCGATTTTTCAACAGCTTAACGGGACAAGCGCCGGAACAATGTGTCGCTGTTTCGGCTTGAAAAGCGACCAAGGAATTGACGCGATAAATCTCGGCGGGTCGTGTTACTCCCGCTCTTCCGCCGCCATCCCCCTGCCACCCTTCTAGACCGCCTCTCCACCCTTTTCTCTGTCTATCCCGGTTAGGGGATTGTTCACGGGATCCACGGGACAGGCGCAAGCGCCGTAAGGTACTTCCGATGGCCTGTATTCGAGTGATCCTGAAGGGAGGTTTTGGAGTTGGAAGAAATTGTTTCTTATTTGAGCCTTTTCTTTGTGATTTGTTTGTCAATTATGAGCGATGTGATTACTTTGTTGTTGATAAATATGCTTCAGATCGTCTGTATTTAAGTGACGTTAAGATGAAACCTTTTTGGGGTTAGAAGAAATTGTTTCTTTTTATTTGACAATTTTCTTTGTCATTTGTTTGTCAATTATGAGCGATGTGAGTACTTTGTTGTTAATAAATATGCTTCAGATGGTCTATATTTGAGTGTATTTTCGATGAAATCTTTTTGGGGTTGGGAGAAATTGTTTCTTTGTATTTGACAATTTTCTTTCTGACTTATTTTTTAATTATGAGTGATATAACTACTTTGTTGTTAATTAATATGCTTCAGATGGTCTGTGTTTGAGTGAATTTCAGATGAAATCTTTTTGGGGCTGGAAGAAATTGTTTCTTTTTGAAACTGAAAGTGGTGAATAAAATGAAGTAATCAGTTAACTTGAACTTTGATATGCCCAGGCGTGAAAGTTTCACGTCGTTGTAACTTGAAAGTTACAAAATATATTTGTTTGATGAAATTATTGAAACTATTGAATACGTTGTTAATTCGTATTCATACGTGGATATTTATTAATTTTTCACTGCGTAGATTTTGTTATAATCATGAACAAAAATTCGGCCCATGGAGGGTTAACTTAGAAACGTTCCCCTTCCCGTAGCGGCAGCATATTTATCCAACAGAGAAATTAGTCGGCTAGCATTTCGATAGAGTAGCTGGAATGGCTGTTTAATGTCCCCCGGTGGAAGAATAACCGACGCGTAAAGTGCATTCTATGCAGTTATCTTATTTGTACCCGCATGCACGTGAGAACACAATGGTCGAGGGGGTTCGCGGAGAGAGGGAGGAGCGGTTGAATTAAAGGGGTGGAAGAAAAACACGAGGAAAAAGGGACAACAATGTAATTAACTCGAAAAAATCGTCGCGCGGCAACCCTTTCGCGGCGCGCAGAAGTGTTCGCGTTTACGCAATTACCATTTAGCTGATTCCGCGTTGTCAACCGACGCGCCAACCCCCTCGAGCAATTAATTGTCATCTTGTTTTGATAACGTACTGTTCCTTTGATGATCTATCGAGTGCTTTGGGAATTATTCTTTTATGAATTGCTGGGTTTTATTTTGTTATTGGAGGATGATGGAAGTTAATGTGGTTGATCATTTCTTTGGTTTTTGTTGATAACATATCGAAATTGGATTTTGTTACGGAAAGTTTAGTAATCTAATGAATTGTTTGGGAATTATTGTTTTATGAATTGCAGGGTTTTATTTTGTTGTCGAAGGATGATGGAAGTTAATGTGGTTGATCATTTGTTTGCTTTTTTGTTGATGAAACAAATAGAAAGGAATTAGTGTATTGTGAAAAGCAAAGGGATTGGCTGATAATTGTTAATCCTGTTTTAGAAGAGAAATCTTTGAAAAAATTTCGTCAGAATGAGGTATATAATTGTCCAATTTTTCGAGAAAAAGATTAAAATTACATTTTATCACGAAGAAATACTGAAAAAGAGATTAGACTGTTCTGATATGTATCAAGTAAGAGACACTAGGAGATAATAAAGCGTTATGAAGGGTGAAGATAAGTAAAGGGGTTAAAACATCCCTCAACTCGTAATTAAGTTAACAATGAATTTTTTAATTGATCATTAAACAGACACAGCGTGCAAACAACTGTTTCAACTCGTTATCTTGACCAGCGGAGTAATTACAAGGAAAAATTCATATCGCAAGATTCTCCGTTTCAATTAATCTGAATTTTATATAAGCTCGAGTGAAATAAAATTCCGATAATTAAAAAGATCCGTTCGCGTATCTGCATTAGAGAATCTGGTTGTGAAAAATTCAAGTTATCAGACGATCCGACGAAATGAGAATTCCTCGTTGAAGTTTAAACGAAATAATGCCATTTATATTTTCACAGTCAACATGTTGTTATTGCAGTCTCTCGGTAAATTTTTTCAGATTTTTTCTGGCAGCACACGAGCTGGTTAAGAGAAGAAAAACGTAAATGGAAACAGAATTTCTCGGCGTTCCTTACACGGCGAAATTATTCTCCTTTATGCTGTGCGCATATTACGCGACGCTAAACATTTCTAAATCTAAAGGAACAATATTTAAATTCGAAAAGTTAAACGAACTCGATTTTAATTCGAACTGTTAAACGCAGCACGTCCGTGGATTTACAAACGAACCATTTATTTTTTTTTTCATTTTTTTGGGAGGGGCAGAAGTTTCATTTTTCAACGATTACAAGGTTCCACCACCGGAACTCCCAACCGAAAAATCTGACAGAATTCGGTAACACGTGTCTCGGTGGCTGCAATTCGGCAGTATTTTTTCCGAACTTTTTCGACCGATTAAATAGAGAAAATCGAACTGAACCTGATAATCCGATTTCCCTCGGTCGCTGGCACCCCGATCAAGATAAAGAGTCAAAACTAGATGTAAAATCGTTTTGGTACGCGCAACATCATTTTTCTTAAATAATCAGTCACGTGGTTCGATTCTTATCGAGAGTAGTGTAAATAGAAATGAAATGACAGTGGAAAGTTGGTAGAATGACGTATAACAATCGTTATGAATGAAAACAAAATAACAGGAAACGATGATGAAATAATAAGGAATGATGTAATAATAGAAGTACACGACTATAATAACAACAGTAATAATATTACCATAACATCATCATAACAAAGAATAATGCAACAAAAGAAATCACCAAAAATAAAATGAACATCAACGTTTCATCTGGAAAATACAATATAGTATATAAAAACTGCATACAACAATAAAAACAATGTAGCAATAACAATAAAAAAAACAATACAATAACACCAACAACACAAACGATCCAACAACAAAAACAATAGAATAAAACCAACAAAATTTACAACAATCCACCAATAAAAACCAAACGAAACGTCAACGTCCTATCCAGAAAACGCAACGCAAAGAAAACGAGACAACCGCTTCAATTCGAAAACGTCGTACAAATCAACCGCCCAGAATCCACCCACGTCAACCCTTGTATCATTTTCTCGGCGCCAAATCCTTTCCCCGGGGCGAGAGGAAAAAAGGTATTTCGATGCGTATAATATTTCGACGCGCGCCGCCTATATACTTCACCGTGTGTAAGATCGAGGGTACCTGATTCAACCCCCGCCGCCCGCACACCCTCGGGGACAAATAACGGGGGTGGGAATCGCGGGGGATAATATCCGATAAATCTTGGACGATGCTCTCTCGCGGAACACCGGGAAGGACGAAGGACGCACGCGCGACCCTTTCACACACGTTCTAACCACCCGCTCGCTCGCTCACCCCCCAACGAACGCGACGGGGTAAATTTTTGCCCCGGCTGTGGGCCACGAATAAAATACAAATGAAAATACGAGAAAGAGACAAGGGACCAGGAACAGGGAACAAGCACTTCATTAATCCTTTTATCGTGCGGCATAAATGTTTGCGATGGTAACGAGGGTAGGGGGTGGGCGGCGCATTTGCGCTTTTAATAAAGCGATACTCTTGTACAGGCTGCGCGTTACGTGGAACTCCGTGGATTCTCTCCTTTCGGTTCTTCCGCTTTTTCTTCTCTTTTTCGGGAATGCCGGGGATGTTCTCGGGGATACGCTGGGGGCGGAATTGGGGTGGATGATTCAAGGTCGGTCTGCATGGCCAGCGCTCCACGTGGAAGTGCGGGAGGCTTTGATGCGGATAGGTGTAATCTGATTTGCAACTGGAAAAACTGGGATTTTCAATTTATCTTTCGTTTTGTATTTTGGATTCTTCAGTTTGGATGTTTCCTTTTCGATCCTTGAGTTCTTAGTTTCCATTTTTCATTTTGAATATTTCCCCTTTGACTTTTAAGTTTTAATTTTCAATTTTTTGGTCTGAATGTTTTCTTAATCTCTGATTTTCCATTTTTTATCTTGATTTCTGAGAATCGTTGGTGGACATAAAATATACATCAGATTTTCTTCTTTTTGCAATAGATTAGTAATGACGAAGTTGTATCGATCACAATTGAAAAATAGATCATAGGGCAACGGGCTGATCCTGTTTTACGAGAGGAGTATTAAAAAAGATTGAATTTCGTCAGAATATTTGTTGCAACTAGAGTCTCCCATCGTGAATACAACACAAAACCCACACTCGAAGCTCCTATAGTCCCGATAAAATTCAAACAACCCTGACAATCTCGCTCACAGTTAATCCAACAGCGAACAATTGAACCTACAGTCAGCACGAAATGAAATAAACCGCGTTCCATGTAATCGAGTGCACACCGTCGAACGGCCTATAGTCTGTTTCAAATAAAGCGAGCATTCATGGTCACAGCCCCCACTGGCAAATGGAAGTTAAATCGATACGAGGGGCTATTTCGGCCGCGACTAGCCGAAAATTAACCGCCGACATGAAACAAAAACGGCCGGCCAATTAATATCATTTGCCCGGTAATACCGTGTGATCGAATAACGTCGAAATTAATTCGTATGACGTCAGCGGACGGCGAACAGTACTCGGTACCGTATTAAACAAATTATTCAACGACAGATTAATTATTACCCCGATTACCGAACCGACCCGAATTTCACCGGCGGCTGCTAACAACGGGACCCCGTCTCCGGACACCATTTTGTTTCGCCGATTCCGTCCGTCCCGCCGTTTCACTCGTCGAGGCTCAAATATTTATCAACTATCGACCCGTGGAACGACAACATTAATAGCTGTTCCGGAATTAATACAGGATCCCCGCGTTTCCGCTAATTTCGCGGATCCCGTTTAAATTCGCCTCGCCCAACGGTTCTCAACTCGGACTCCGGACCTCTTTTTTCGGCGAACCAACAATTCGCTCCAATGAAAGAACAATGAACTGCTTACCTTTCATCGTCTCGAAGCGTGCAACAGCCAGCAGCGAGGTCCCACGTGATAATGAATTCAACGAATCTCGTCGTCAGTGGTTCTCAACCAGTCCCCAGGATTCCTGAAACGGAAAAAGCCACGATCAGATTAAATATGAAACATCTTTCATTCTTCATACTTTTCTTTGTCGAACACAAATCTCAGCCATTCTCAACGCGAAAGCTTCGCGGCACTTGGTTCCAAAGGAATGACCAAACTTTCTGCTTTTTCTACTCCTCTCTCATCTTTCAAAATTTATATTGAATGTGAGAAATCTAAGCACCCTTAATTCTTTTTAAATCTAAATGAAATATTACTTTTATATTATCAATCGTCAAACTCCAAACGTGTATATAGAATAAGCATTAAAATTTGTGTTCTCAGTAAATTATTAACGACAAAGTAGTTGTATCGATCGCAGTTAAGAAACAAATCATAGGACAAGGGGTTAACAGAATATTATCTTCTACGAGAGAAAAATAAACAGCACGAACTTATAGGACGACGTAATATAATCAACGATCAAATTCCCCTGCCCTCTCTCCTCAGCCCTTCGACCACAACCCTTGCACCGTCCGACATTCCCGACCAGTGGTTCCCAAACTACTTCCCTCCCGAAGGGACGATCAACGAATTTCTCGCGTTTTTCCAGCGTTCCCCCTTGTAGTGGCGGGAGCGCGGTTCCACGTAGAAGAATTAATTTAACGCCGACCCCCTGGCGAGGGTGGAAGTTCCAGCCACGATCACGGTCGGTCTCGTCCGGTTTCCAGCGGGAAGTTAGCGCGGGGATGAAAAGAAGGTGGAGCGGGACGTCCCAGCCCGCGTGGCGGACTTAATGAGAGATAATTGAGTTAAGGCGAGTTATTTTAAGCGGAAAAGTTCGTGCCGAAAAGGGGAGTCCGAGGACAGCGGTCAGAGGGCAGGGGGGGGTCGAAGGGTTGCGCGCGCGCGGATGCGAGCGCGAGCCGGGTTAACTCGGAAAAACTTAGCAGGGGCAGCGCGACGTTAATCGATCGATCGCCCGGACACGTTTGCCGCGATCAAACTCACCGAAATTGGAAGTTCAACCCCTGCGCACATGTACAGACGGAAATCGCGTGTGTGTGCCTCGGTAAGCGGGTGCGTGTTTGTTTCCTTAATGGACGATTAATTTCCCCATGGACGGTTAATCGAGTCACGGCCAGGCGTAATGGAACGCGTTCGTTCTTGCGCGCCGTTTAGACGTTTTCGCAGATTCGGGGATAGGGTGGTTTTTAACGCGTTCAGTGCTACGTAGAACATATACATGGTGCACGCGAGTTTCTGTGGGAAAATATTTTTAAGGGACACGAGGTTAGGGATGGTGGTAGTAGTTATATTGATGGAACAGTGAAATTCCTCGAAACTATGTCAATGATTTAAGATGAAGTATTTGGATTTGAAGATTTTTGCTACGATGATTCGAGATTGATTGCGAGAGTCCTGGGTGATGGATTGGATGATCAATGCAGTGATCGATAAGTTAAGTAGATTGATAAGTCGGTAGGTTAACTGGTGAATTGCATAGAATGGTGAATAGGTCAATCTATAACTGAGAGATCGATAAGTAGGTCAATTGACGTGTTCGATAGGGGAATAAGTAGATTAATGGGCAAGTTGATTGATGGGTAGATACTTTGATTTATCGACCACCATTTGCATTTTTCAGGAATCTATATGCTAATAGACTATTTATATTGGAAATGAGAATTATTTTACAAACTTCCTTGAAAATAAAATGTACACTGTAGGTTCCACTGTCTCGTTCACGTTAAAACTGATTTTAAAATCCCAAAGTGTTCGCAATACTACATTATTGTACTCCGTTTCATTTGAGAAAGTTTACATAACCTGTTCCTACTAATGATATTCATATAATCAACACAATTACCGTACAACGAACGCTCAATCGAAAAAATTCGATTCAATTCGCCAGAGCTAAACTCTCGAGAAACAAAGATCAACGACACAGAACAACCCTCAAATCCCTATTACACGCACGGGAACGCCGAAAAAAACTTCCCACTAACCTCGCGGAACCCAAAGAAACATCAAACATAACACCCGACGTAATTTTCAGCATAAAAGAACTCCCAAACGCTAAGTAAACCCCTCGAAAACGCTGCGCCATCCCGATTTTCCTCGGCTTCGACGCCGTTTAACTACTTAGTTTGAAATTTAAGCGACGATTACAAGAGCTGTGCCAATTTACTTCATTCCGCGAAACCCACTCTGAATAAATTCATAATGAAATATATTGTTTTTGTGATTGTAGTAGTATTAAACGATAGCATAATAACGGTAACATAGTATAAAAACAGGCACTACTTTATCTTTCTCAACAGAACGCAAATTACATACTATTCCTCTTATCAGTAATTATATCTTCAAGCATACGCAGACATAGCGTAAGACTTGAATTTCCTGTTATTTTCAATAAACGATTAGCGACAAGGTAGATTGATCGCGACTCAGAAGGAAATCGTAGGACAAGGGGTTAACCGCTCGCAAGTTCGTCGACCAGGGTGATCCATGAAATTTTCAACGAGTCCCGTCCCGTGCGCGAAGCTTCGACAGGAGTTTATTTCGACGGGATTTCCATGAATTTTTCAACCGGCCGGTAAACTAATTACCCGTCGCTCGGGAATCGTCGGCCGACGCGGCACGGTTTTGTATAAAATCAACGGCTCACCGCCGGGAAACTGGCCGGCGCGGAGCGGCGGTCGCTCGTCGAACTTCCGGCGAATTAATTCGGATGCGCGCATTAATTGCCGGCTAATTGTTAAGCAATAATTAACGTTTTATTCCGCGCGACTTGGGGTTAGACGCCCAGCGTGCGAGCGAGCGAGCGCAACACGTGGACGGCAGCGCCGGCTCGAGCCGACAACAATACCCCGGGTTCTCGCGTTCCCTGTTAATTAATCGTGCCCGGTCGTTTGCTCGGCAAACATTTGTCGAATCAATCACGAATTAATCACGGCGGGCCGGTCACGTTTCTTGAGCACCGCGGTACACCGCTCGGCCGCCGCGGCGAATTTTGAATTCGAAGTTCGTTAAGGCGTGCTGGAAGTTCGTGGCCTGATGGATGTTTAATAGGGAATGTTAATTAGTTCGGAGGAGCGGTGAAATTTGAAGGGGAACGCTTTATTTGATAACCGGTGGCTCTGCGTTGAAAATATTGCATTTAGATGGTGATTACTTTTGCCGGGTTGGGGATGAGATTGAAATGGTTCGGAATTGTTTTTGAAATTCTCGCCGGTTGGCTGTAACAATTAATTAGTTTGGAGGAACGGTGAAATTGACTGTAGAGGAAGGCTTTGTTTGATAACTATTGATTTTGGGTTGAAAATATTGCATTAGGGGCCGACTATTTTGCAGAGTTGTGAATAAGATTGAAATGGTTTGAAATGATTTTTGAAATTCCCGCCAGTTGGCCGTAACAATGGCGGATCGAGAATCGATGGAAAAACGCGTTTTAATAGGAGAAATTGATTCTTGATGCTTAATTTTGATAAGTTAAGCACTTTTTTTAATGAATTAGGTAGTAGAATCACTTAACTTCATTTTAACTGCGATAATGATTATTGTTTTTGATACATTATTTAATATATTGTGATCTAAGCTGAAGTATGTACGAATAAAAATGATAAATAACTGTACAGCGAGATGGCAAAAGATTTCTAACTGAAAGGGCAACGTACGGTTCAACAATGCTCGAAATTCAAATTCATCTTCAGTTTTTCCCGAAAAGTCTGGCTAATCAAATATTAAACAGAAGCTAATTACCCAAAGAGATTGTCACCTGTCATTTAAACTACCTCCGAAAATAACTTGAAATAAAGTATTCCTTTATACGAAATTATCCGAGGTATCGTTAATTCTGTACGACCAGAAATTCTCAAAAGCAATTCCAAAATTCACCCCCCAAACGATAACACATAAAATCAACGATACTACAACAATAACATAATCTTAAAACAAAAATAATTGTCACATGAAAATCAATACCCCGAAGAGTCCAAGAAAACCACCTTAAAATTCAAAAATCCACTAACCAACTTTCGCCTTACACTCAACTCGTACTCCATTAAAGATCAATCGCAAAAACACATCAACAACAGGACATTCAACGAACAATACGCGTAGAACCGTTGGCCACCAGGAACCCCAAATCCACCCCTAAAATCGCCAACCCCCTATCGAGCGAGCAACAGCCGAAGAATCGCAACTGTGTAACCATCCCCGAGCTGTCCTTAATTACCGGTTCGAATTTCATCCCCTAAGAGATTCAACGGGGGTGGTTGTTCCCTGTGTGATGACAAACGACGAAAGAGGGTGGGAGGGACGGGGCCGGTGGCGGAGTTTTCGCGAAACGACGCACACGAGGTCGGCCAACTGGTCGGACGTGTCGTGCATCGATACGGTAACGATCGCGTGCTCATTATCCCGGCCGGCGGCCGGCAGGGCCGTATGTCGCGCATTCCGGCCGCCAACGGAACTCCATATTTATGCCGGCGGCCGGCCATATGCGTTTAAATACCTTGCACGTTACACGTGTCGCACGTGCGACTACGTCCCACCCTCGATCACCCCCGCTGTATACCTGTGTGAAGGGCTGTTACGAGACCGTGCGCTGTTAGAACGCGGTACTTTGAATTTCTGGGTACGTGACTGGACACGGGGGTAGTTCGCTATTCGGGAGAATCTTTTTCGAGGCAGGAACTTTAGAAATTGCAACAGTATCTTGGGAAATTGCGATTGGCGAAATTGAAATTTAGGGAACTCAGGGTTCTAGAGTTGAAGCTCGCGGAGGTGGAACATTTAAAATTGCTAAATTGGAACTTAAAAATTTGGAACTGTCGAAGTTGGAAGTTACAAAGCTGAATCTTTCAAAGTTGGAATTTACAAAGTTGAAACTTGCAAAACTGGAACTTTCAAGATTTTAAATTGCAAAGTCGAAACTCAAAGCTGAAGCTTACAAAATTGAAACTTACAGAGTTAAAACTTGCAAAATTGAAATGTGTAAAATCATCATCTATCAAACTGAAATTTATCAAACTAAAATGCACAACGTTTACTCGAATCCACAGTCCAACAATAAAGAAACAGATAAATAAAGTACAGAAACCTCAACTCATCTCGCATCCCAGCCCAAAGTATCTCAAGAATTCATTTTCCTTAGGAAACGAAGAAGGAAAACCTTTTTTCATGGTGAAAGTATTCAGAAAGGGGTTGATGGGGGTAGGGGCGAGTTCGCCAACAGCAGCTTTCTATCATTGATTGATATCGCCAGGAGAGTTTTCCGTGGTTTCTTCAGGGGACATTGTTGAACCCGTGAACGTGGCGGGCGGGGGTGGACCAAGGTGTAGAAGAATCCTTTTGTGGCGGTTTCTTCGAGACCAGAGGGGCTGAAGGCTCCATTGCTAATGGAGGTTGGATACTTCGGGATCCCTTGGATCTTGTTTCCCCGAACGAAAAGAAGAAAAACATCGCAGGATCCTCGGGACACATTTTCAGAAACGGGAAAAGGGCACTTCGATCACTGAGCAGCGAAATTTCGATTTGAAAAAAGTTTACGACCCTTGCTAATGAGAACTCATCGAGACATAATTAAAAAGCAAATGAATCGGGAAATTGAGTAATTAGAATAATGGTGTAACTATTATTTCAGAGTTTAGGAGAAAGAAGGTTAGAATGTTACCATTAATTATTGATATTAATAACTGTAACGCTAGTATTAGATTAATCGAAGAATATTGGAGTGTTATTAATAATGTTAATTGTTATTGATAATATTAATAGAATGTTAATAGTACAAATAAAATGGTAAGTGAATAATTAGTTTACAGTTGGAACTGTACGTTACTTCATGCTTGAATTATTCATCTGCATCGAACACAAATGATGCGGACGTAGCATTGTTTCCTAATCTGGAAATTTTACGGTCCATTGCGATGCAACGTTGATTCAGCAATTCATGATTGTGTATACTGAAGGATAATTGATTGTTATTTGTAAATAAAGTAAACACTACATTTTTATCCTACTGTTGGACGAGTGTATTTATTGATTCGTTTGATTATGATTATAATGTATGCATAATTGCGATTTTTATTGAACGAAAAGAAAATTTATGGAAGAAATTCGCTACCTTTTAAAGATGTATTTATGAAGTGTGTTAAATAAATAATAAAAGATACAAAAACAATTGAAAGATATCTATTTGTTTCATTAATTTTACTTCTATTTTCGATATATGTTTAGCAATAAAAGTGTTCTTTTTATTACGAAATAAAAAATCTCATGTCGCAAGCCAAAGGTTCATTCCCCAAATGCGAAACGAATCCAAATAAAGTCAGATGGTAACTTGGCAATTTGGTAACTTGAAAATTTGGAAATTTGATAATTTGATAATTTGATAATTTAATAATTTAATAATTTGGTAGTTTGGTAATATAGTGATTTGGTAACTTGGTAACTTGGTAACATCATAACTTGATAGTTCGATAATTTGGTAACTCTGAAAATTGAAAGTTTGATGATTTGATAATTTGGAAACTAAGTAATTTTATAATTCGATAACTCAGAAATTTGGTAACTTAATAAACTGGCTAACTGACAAATTGCTAAATTCATAACTCAACACCTAAACAACTCAACAACTCAACAAACTCCCGAATACCACAATTCCATAACCTCCCTCCACTAAATCCAACAAAAAGAGAACAAAACGTGTGCTCCCCTCTCAGGCGCGAAGGGTTAATTCACCGAAACCGCCCTTAATTCGGTGAACACTCCGTCAGACACACTCGAGCCACGAGTTCGCGAATTCAATAACGTTTTACGTCGACCATTCAAAGAGGCAAGGGGAATATCGCTGGATATTCGATAAAATATTTGTACGAATATCGGAAAGTGTTTGCGGGGGCGGAACACCGCGACGATATTTTCCTGGCGGGGCAAAGGGGATCACGGGGGAGAGGGGAATCCCGCGGAAGTAGACGGCTGAAACTTTTTCGGGCCTCGAGCAGGAGAGAGCAGTTTCCATTCCCGAAACGTTCCGGCGCGAGTTACGGCAAAAATAAGCCACGACTCGAGTCCTGTGCTTATTTTGTCCCGAACGGGGCTGGGGGTGGAGGGCGGACGGGGGTGGCCGGGTTCTTTATCGAGAAATCGCGCCTTGTTTAATTCCTGAGGCGAGGGAAATTACTGGGAACTTGATTGCGTTCGCACGGGCTGGACCGAGTTTCGAAAATATTGATTGTTCCAGGGGAAATTAGAGTAATGGAATTATTCGAGGGTTGAAGAGGAAGTAATTGTTGGCTTTTCGCGTGGGGCGGTTCTTCATTTTTGGGATGAGAGCGTTTTTTTTTAGCGGCAGAGGAAGTGATGTTGTGATAGTGGAATTTTTTAATGAGTTTCGTGTGTGCAGGGGAATTTTTCAGGGGAGTTTTCAACCCTTATGGTCTTGCGTTTGTTTCTTGTTTTCGATGTGGGTTGGTTTTTAATTTTGGAATGAGTATTTTTGAAAGAGGATGTTTGATCGTGAATTTTTTAATGAGTATCGTGTGTGCAGGGAAATTATGGTTTTCAACCCTTGTGGTTTTGTGCTTCTTATTTTATATGATTTTGCTTGGTAATATCATTCGGAAATTGAAGTGTTTTAAGCAACTGCGTTATATTGAAACATTAATTAACGTATCCGGTTTAATTTCACCCCAATCATCTCCACAAAGGTTCGAAATCCACGGAAGTGTAGCATTATTGTATTCCATGTTGTGTTATAAAATATTATTCATATAATACAACAACGACAATATAGTAATATGATAAATAAATGAATAATTGCGAGTATTATATTATTGTTGTGACAGCAATCTGGACCTTACAAAGTTGAAACTTACAGAGTTGAAACTTTCAAAGTTGATCTTACAAAGATATGCTTTCAAAGTTAAAACTTTCAAAGTTTATCTTACAAAGATGAAGCCTTCAAAGTTATAACTTTCAAAGTTGAACCTTCAAAGTGGAAACTTTCAAAGTTGAAACTTACAAAGTGGAAACTTTCAAAGTTGAAACTTACAAAGTGGAAACTTTCAAAGTTGAAACTTACAAAATTGAAACTTACAAACCTGAAACTTCCAAAATTTCCAATTGCAAAGTAGAAACCTACAATGTACTTAATTACCAAAGTAATCTTTCCAAGAGTAAAACAACAAAATTATTAACATCGATAACACGAACGTACTGATTTCCCCATCAACCCTTAAACATAATCATCACCCAGCCCATTAGACAACCCTCCACCTCCAGCCTCATCCTACAGCCATCTACCCTCAATCTTCTCCGTCTTCGGCGTCAACGTTTGTTACCGTCCCCCTTTTGTTTCGCGAAAAGAAAGGGGTGGTGGGCGGGGCGTGGGGGTTGAACGGATGACGGACCGTCGGATCGGAGTTTCGCTTTGCTCGTTAGCGGGATAAGATTTCTGTTCGGCGATGAGTAAAAGCGGAGAGAAGGGACACGAGTCCCGGACTAGTAGTAATTACGTTTGCGACCAGGGCTTCCGTAAGAGAGGAAATCTATCTTCGTGACGAGGAGAGAGGGAAAGTAGTGAGACACCGGTAGAGGGGGAGATCCTTTTTTAAGCGTGGTAACCGTATTACGGAGAAAGGAACAGAGAGAGATTGGGAAGATTAGCGAAAATGAGAGAGAAAGATGGTGGCAGGATGGAGAGAGATAGAAAGAGAAAGGAGAGAGATGGAAGATTAGCGAAAATGAGAGAGAAAGATGGAGGCAGGTAGAGAGAGATAGTAAGAGAAAGAAGGAGAGAGAAAAAGAAACAGACAGAGATAGGAAGAAAAATAAGACGAAGAGAAAGACGAGGAAAGAAAGAGATAGGAAGAAAGAAAAGAGGAAGACAAAGAAAGAATGAGATAGGAGATAGAAGGAGACAGAAAGAAGTATAAAGAGAAAGAAAGAGAAAAATGCGACGTCACCGGAGCTGTCGTTTCAGATCCAATCGAAGAATCGTGGTATCGATTGCTCTTCACGCGCTTTGTTTCTTCTAACGCTAGAACTTCCAGGCGTGTAACGCAGCACTTTAATTTTATCGAAACTGTTTGTAATATAAGTAGAATTTTCAACTGACCTGTTAAGCCACGGTTAAACGAAACGTCTGAATTGAATTACTCATGGAAAAGTCTTTTAACCGCGTTTGAACGTTTCAGAGTTTTAATGCTTCTGGAAAGCGTCATTTATAAAGAGTTAATTACCACTGCGTAAAATGACGTATTGCCGATTGGATAGTTTCTCGGTAGAAAGTATATATTATCCAACAAACGACAATAATATCATAGAAATTATTATAAAAATCGTACTGCAACATTACAAAAATGCTAACAATTCTACTGTGACTGTATAAAAATAATTATAAAAATTACACTACCTCCGTAACACAAAAATAATTTAAGAAATTCTAACACGTAACACAATAACTATTACAAAGATAATGATAAAAATTCTACTGCGTCCGTAACAATGTAGAAATAATTGCAAAAATTCGAGTAACACGTAACACAATAACAAAAATCATAATAAAAATTCCACTATAACTGTAATGCAATGAAAGTAATTACAAAAATTCGAACATCGAAAATATATCGATACCGTTCGAATAATTACGGATGTACACTTATGCGGGTCAGCGTCGACGGTTCCAAGGGGGTTGCAACATAAATGGAGACAGGGGCTGGCGCGGCCGACGCGTTTTGTGATTCTACGAGCACTTTAAGGATCCTTTTAACCGCGCCGCGGTACTTTATACGTCTATTGCCCGTATATGGGCGCGGGTCGATTGAAAACTGCCTCCACCCCGACCGGCCCCCTCCGACACGCTGCTTTTATTTCGTACCCTCGTTTAGACGTGCATCTCTCGCGCGCCGGAGCCCGCATTTTGTACAATTACCCGGAAGGTCCATTCGTTCCATTTGAAAGATTGAAATTTTTCGAAAACTCTTTCCCCCGTGCACGAGAGCGCGCGCGCGCGCGCGAGTCGGATGCTTTTGTGAGGCTGGTAGCGAGATACGTACGTAACCGGATCAACGATAATCGTCCTACCAGGAATTTTCCCTTCCCGAGATATTTCGGTTCCTTTGGGAATTCCTCCGAGATGTGTAAGATGCCTAGCACGATTTGTGGTCCATTAAAGTTTGAGTGATGGTATTTTTTGAGACAGTTAGAGAGGTCTTCCAGTGATCGTTAAGTGGATAATTCTTGTATAAGCATGGGAATTCGTTGCTTTGGTTTTTAGCTTCTTCGAGGATTCGTTTTATAAGGTATTCGTTGTTGGGATGTAGGGCTCGGAATGCGGTATTGCCTCGTTAGTGGTTCCGTATTTCCAGCCGGCGGCAGGGGTTTATGGTAGTGCAGCGATGCATTAGGGAGAATAAGAGTGTTTGAGTGGTTCACTTACTGGTAATGTTTTTTACGGTGGCCTGCAGACGGTTAGCGCTGGTTATGAAAGCGACAGACGTGTCGGGGTGGTACTGTAGAAGCGAGACAACCGAAGAATAAGACGGAAAACGGGGAATCTATGGAATAACGGAATAAGAGTTTAGATCTGCAATACAGTAATCGCTCGAACATGTATCGAAGCAATACCGTAACAAACGAAACCGAAGGAAACCTACGAAACAAAACACGATCGAAACCAAGAAACAAAGAATAAAGTATCCCAATAACCGGACATGTATCGAAGCAACACCGTACTCAAAACCAAAGAAACCCACAAAACAACCGACCAAAACCAACAAACAACGAACCCCTCGCACCTCGAAAATCGTATCCCGCCAAGGTGCCAGTACCGAGTGACTACCGCACACGAAAAATCCAAAAGCAGAGACCCACGTCCACCCTTAGCGAGATTCAAAGCACAGCCCGCGGTACAAAAACCTGGCGGAAAAGAATGAGGAGCCCCGACACCCAAGATGGCGGCGAGCATAGGAGAGGGTAGGGGCCGAAGACCGCGGGGGCGGCCGAGGTCCGGCCGAGGCGGCTACATTTTCCGTCAGGAAGACACGAGAAGTGGGTCATCTCGGGGAGAAGTTCGTAAAACCGTAAAATGCAAAAGTAAAACGAGCCGAGTGGGTGGGGGCGGGAAAAGAACCGTCGGAGTTGGCAAGACGGCGAAGGGTGGCGTAGGAGCGGCGGGGGCGGGGGGAGAGGAGGCGCCGGTGGCCGAAGAAGGGAAGTAGAGACGGTGCTGACGTACACTTCGGGATGATTTGCATAAAGTTTCCCTCAGCGAGCAACGTACCAAGAATACGGCCGCGTCCCGCCGACAACAACGAGCAACAAACAACAACAGCAACAACGAGGGAGGGAGGAGTTACGCGGAGAGGGCGGGAGGGGGGGGGGGCAGACGGTCCACGTGAATCCGTTTTTCGCCCCGGTTGATTTTCGAGCTATCGATCATCATCCGCTTAGTCCGGGCCGGCCCGTGTGCATCTGTCGTTATTGAAATCCAAGCTCGTTTGTCTTCCCGCGTTGAGTAATTACCGGAGCCTGTCGACGCGTTTCATTCCGCCCCACCCCCTCGCTGCCGCCCCGCGGCCGGTGCGCGCGTAGCGTGTACAGAGAGAGGTACGAAAATGATTTTTTTTCCATTGTCGTCCGACCGGGCCGGTCGACCGGGAGCGGAGAGAGAGAGAGAGAGAGTGCGGAGGAGAAAAAAATATTGAAAATTCATCAGGATCGAACGAAGCTATGGCTAATTTGTTCTTTTTTTCGTTGTTGTTTTTAGGTTAGGTCATTCAGTGCTCCCGGTTCCTCTTTTTTTCGGCGGGTGTTCGTTACAGGTGTACGGCTTTTATTTTCTATTAATGAAAGCACGGCGGCTGCGGCAGTCGGATCGATTCGTTTCTTTCTCCTTCTCGCTTGCTCTCTGCTCTCTTTCCTTCCTTTTTTTCGGCGTGCCACCGATGAAACGGATTTTCCCTTTTAGTCGACTCTTAGGGTGAGATGGAATTATGATGGCGCACCTGTTAGGTCGCGGGCATGGTCACGTGAGTCTCGGCGGGTTTGATTTAGAGGGAGTTCGGAGTTGCGTTTAATTGTGACGCATGATTAGTGCGTTGCGCGTGTGTTGGCCGATGCGGTCGGGAACGCGGAAAATTCATGTTTTTTTAATGAGTAATTGTTATAGAGTATATTCAGGTGTATAATTTATCACATTTTGCCAGCTTTGTGTACTTTAGTCTTCGTCCGCAAAGATCAAACCTGTCTTTGTAACTTTGCCAACTACCATTTCGAGAAACACGGAATTTTATTAGAACTGATTACTCGTTTAACCCTTTGCACTCGGAAGTTTTTCATTAGAAATATTTTAACGTCTTTTGATGAGATAGAGAGGATATTCTGTGAAACTAACCCGAGGAGAAAACACACTTAAATTAGACAAAGCTATTTTGTTTGAATATTTCTCAAATTGATGCGTTATACGAAGTTTAATATCAAGTATCAAATTTTACAGTTTTACTGCACGAAATCAATTGGCGAGTGAGAGGCACCTCTCGAGTGCAAAGGATTAATACTTACGAAATAATAATAATATATTTGAATATTTCGCGTACATTTTTCGTTCTTAATCACATTTTCTTCGACCTACCTCAGTTCAGCTCGCTTTATTTCGCTTCCAAGCGCCTGAACAATGTCTCGACTAACATTTTATACAAAGAAATAGAATTCGCTAAGTGCCTACCAGAAATTCGCCGAGTTTCATGAATTTTTATCGTTCCGTTAGATTAACTGCAACTTTCGCCATGCGAATAGTCGAATTGTGGGGTTTCGTCCACAGGCGGCCGCGCCGTGCGCCGTCGCGAGTGAACGTTTCGCCCGTTTCTCCGTAGAAAACGAATGGTAACGCCGAGTCGAGCGAAACCGCGAGCCGTCAATTATCTCGACGCGAACATCTGCCGAATTTCTGTCGGCGGCGGGCGCCGCTGGACAGCGGCAGTTGGCCAATTCCGAGTCAGAAGGACACGGGAGGGAAGTCAATTGGCATAGGGGTCACCGGGCTCGTTCCATCTCTCTTTCTCTCTCTCACCCCCCCCCTCCCGCCATCCTTCTCTCCCCCAATTAACGTTGTCCAGGATTTCGTAGATCTCATTAACGGCGCAGCTAGAAGGATCGTCCGGCAGACGTTTGTTCGTCGAACACCGCACGCCCCAAACGTCGGAATTACGTAGGCAACGATCGGCTGTTTTCTACGAAGGACGCCATTATTCTCTTATTTCGAGGCTAACAAGGTATTCCGAGAATGTTGGAACTTCGTATGCAAGCGGAGGGAAGGCTAATATTTTGCAATATTTTTTTTTTTGCCGAATTTCGCCTGCGAGGGATGAAACTACCCCTTGAACTTCGCTTTTCTGCGTAGAGAGGATTGTAGAATAAAATTGCTGGAAATGGAAATTTCGAAAAATTTGAAGTTTGTGAAATTTTTATATATTTCAGGAGGTTCTTTTTGGTTTGGCATTTTGGTCGCGAGTAAACGAATTTTGTTTTTGCTTTGAGAAGGATGTTTGATCGGTTTTGATTTCGCTTTTTGCAACGCTTTATTGTGGTTTTTGGCGGATTTGGGAAATTGAAATGATTTTTGCTTGTCGAGTGTTAACATATTTGACTTTGAAAATGGAATTTTTGAATTTCGAAGTTTTTTTGTGTGTTCGGTTTTGTAAACAATTATTGTATAGACTTTCCGGAGTACAATTGTGTGGATTTTTTATTGTGTATTGTAGTTTCCCTTCGAATTACCGTTTTTTTTGGAGGGATACGTTCATAATAAAACGGACAGAACGTACGGGATCATTTACTGCAAGAAGTATTCGCAGAAATTTCACGGTTAATGCACGATTAATTTCTGAAGTTGAACATTCGCGCAGTTCCTAAGCTATTAGAATGAAATTAAATGTCAGGTCTGCTTAAGCATAGGACCGCAAAGCGTTAAATTTGGACTGTCCTTAATGGCGTTCCGTCGCAGAGTGTCTGGGATACCCATTATTTCAATATTTGAAAGTCCAATAATCATCATAAAAATTCGTCAAATATACAAAATTTGAACTGTATACTTTAACACGACAAAATTCACACATTCATTTTGATCTAAAATTACACAAAGTAGTTTAAAGAAACAAGAGTGGAATAAAAGCTGATTTTGTCTTTAAAGAATTACAACGGATTAAAAATAAATTTTTCACAAACGTTTCCACTCTACACTGTAATCTACATTATGCTTGTCTATTCTACGCGTTACTCACATTTATCACAAGCTAGTAAAATCCTATTTACAACGAGTCAAACGACGTAACCGACAAAATGGCGGCTCCCGTGAAAGCATTTCACAAAATCATTTTTCGATCCTTGTCCCACCTTAAATTCCCGAAAATTCCTCTAATGCGTTCTATGCACTCGAATGTCTCACAAACGCGTAAAATCCCATTTACAACGAACCAAACGACGTAACCAGCGACAAGGTGGCACGGTAACACGAAGAAAGCCGGGCGGCGTGCGTGAAAAGGCAGGTGTACCGTCGCCGCCTGCACATGCCTCATCATCGGAGTTATGTACATTCAATTTGTTCCGTCGGCCCCGGCACAAAGTGTCTCCCGCTCCGAGCCAGCCTCTCCCTCGCCCTCGCGAGACGTAAAACCGCTCGTAAAACGCGCGCGCGTGTTCACGGAGGCACCCGGTGCCCCATCATCGCGAGCTCCTCCGACTCTCCGGCTGTAGAAAACATTTCCCCGCGGAACGACGCGTGCCACGGGTCGCGTTTCGACTGAAACTACTACCCCTTTTACCCTTCTATTAGCCACCGAAACGTTCGCGTTTCATTGAACTCTGACATCACTGTATTTTTAACCCTTTGCGGACGAATGTCGACGTTTCGGTAAAATGAATCCTGTTTCGAAGACTGACTCGCAAACAAATGATTTAATTAGTCAAATAGTAAGAGATCAGCATAGCTTCTATTTTTCCTATTATTTAGACAACTGATATATCATTTAGTTTCGTCTGATGAAGATCTTGTGTATTTCAAAGAATCTTCGTCCGCAAAGGGTTTCAAAATGAATTCTACAAATCTAATATGGTACTTCCGTCGAATGCACATGGAACTTCTTTTTCTATTTCGAATATTTCTGGTAAATTCTACATGAAACTCTCATATGCTGACAAAAAAGAATCACCGATCTCTTCTTACTCCAACGAATCAATTGTTTGTACAAATTTGAGCCGCAGAAATAGGAAAAATATTCAGGCTATATAGAATTAAATTCATGACAATGCGACTTATAAATTTCAATGTTACAGCATTCATGTCATTTTGCATCACCATAAAAATGAATGTTATAGTATTCACGTCCTTGAACGTGTTAACAATTTCCCAGTCCGTTACCTTTTTCATAATCGCGATAAGACGTCAGGAATATGTAACTTGCAACCGGCTGGTTTTAACGTTTAATTTCTTCTAGCAAACGAACTCGCATCGGAACCAGCGGTTCTCGAAGATTCGATTTCGCGTAAAGATCCGCCGTCGCGAGTAACGGTGCCAGTTTCGGCGTCGGATGAAAACACGGCCCAGGGGCAGCGCTCGTTTAGAAGCGAGCCGCGAGACGACAGGGAAAAACGAGGCGGAAAAAAGAGAACGAACGAGGAAGAGCGCGCGCGAACCTTGAAAGGTTTATGATCCGCCGGCCCGTCTCGCAATTAGGCGCGCGTAACGAGATCTCGCGCCCGCGCCCTTTTCCAGCGCAATTTTCGTCCGAAGAACCAGGAACCCGAACGGCGGAGCGCAGGACCGGCTCTTTTCCGAAGTAATTAACCGAGTTAAGCGTCCCGCGCGCACTTGCCCTCCTTTGTCGTTGTTGTGTCCGCTTCGAGAGTAATTACGCGCGTCGCTGTTTTCGACGAGGATTAAGCGACTCGTTCGCGGCCTATCGACCGACGGAACCTTTCAACCTTGCCTCGGGGCCATGGGAAAACGCGTTTTTGCGAGTAACGCGCAACGAAGATTCGACCGAGTCGACTGCGCGAAACACTGTCTCGAGCGAAATGTTCGATCAATCTGAGATTTTGCGGTGTTTCTGGGTTGTATAGGTCTTTAAGAAGGTGCTGGAGAAGTTTGGCAGCGGAATTTGGAGTAATTTGGATGGTGGAGGCTTTTCATGGAGGGAGAACGACTGATTTTTTTAATATATGGGGATTTTAGGTGTTGGGGAAGTTTGATAATGGAATTTGAAGAGATTTGAGTGGTAAGGATTGCTAATGTGGAAAGAACGAGTGATTTTTCGAATATATGAGGATTTAAGAAGGTGCTGGGGAAGTTTGGCTATGGAATTTGAAGGAATTTGAGTGGCAAACGCTTTTGATGGAGGGAGGGACGAATGATTCTTCGAAGGTGTGGGCCTTTAAGAAGGTGCTAAAGAAGTTTGGCAGTGGAATTTGAAGAAATTTGAATGGTAAGGGCTTCTAATGCAGGGGGGAACCAGTGATTTTTCGAATATATGGATCTTTAAGAAGGTGCTGAAGAAGTTTGGCAACGGAATTCGAAGTAATTTGGACGGTAGAGCCTATTAATGGAGGTAGCAACGAGCGATTTGTCGGAAGTGGGAACGTTTAAGAAGGTTCTGTTGAATTTTAGCAATGGGATTTGAAACAGTTCGCCTACTGAAAGCTTCCACAAGAACAGGGAGCAGGTGATTTATCGAAAGTAAGAATCTTTAAGGAGGTATAGTTCAATTTTGGAATTTAAATGTAAAGTAGTTTGGTTATTAGTAAGCCTTTTGGAAGCAAGGTCGAGTTATCGTTGACAGTATAAATTTGCAAGAAGCCGTTATTAAATTTTGGCGATGAAATTTGAAATGGTACTCCAGATAAAACACTTTCAAACGAGGAAAATGGTTTAAAACCTCGGGAACTCGGGTAAGAATGAATGTTGATCGGTTTACTGGTCGGGATAAAATAATTTTAATGAAAAACTCCGGGTAAATGGATGGAAGAACGGGAATCAACTAACTTTCAATTGTAACTGATTCCATTAGCGGCAATTCCGTTCCTTTGACAATTCCCGAACAAGGTATCCCATTGATTAAACCGTCACGACCTCTTCCGAAACGTACAATCTACATTGAACCACGAATTAGTGGATGCAATTCCGAATTCCTTGATCTCAGCCACTTCTACGATAGTGCGTCCATAGCTTGTCATTATATCGTACCGTCGACGATCTCATAATTAAATTAATACCAAACATTTCCTAAAATATCTCGGAACAAGGACTCCATTCACTGAATGTATTGCCCGATTCAAGAACTACGAAGCATTACTGCACTTAATATCTTTAATCCTCTTAGTGCCTTACAAGCTTTCCCTGCGTTACTTGGGAATGCCTATGGAAATTTATATTTTCGATGTTGTTTGTCGAAATGAATGTTTCTCCTACGAATAACCAATAACTGTATTTTTACTATAGTTCACTATATTTTACTATATTTTATTATATTTCATTTTATTTTACTATATTTTACTGTAGTGTACAATACTTTACTATATTTCACTATACCTTACTATATTTCATTATACTTCACCATATTTCACTATACTTTATTATATTTTTCTATATTTCATATACTACTATACTATCCCTTACTATATTTCACTATCCCTTACTATATCTCACTACACCCTTCTATATCTCACTACACTTTACTAAATTTCATTACATTATCAAACCATTCAAGACTCAATACTTAAAATCATTCGTTTCACCACTCGAATCGCTTTGTATTATTTTCACAAGATCCTCGTAAACATTCCCGGCCCCGTTTTATCGTCGTTTCTACCGCCACGGGAAAGGAAGAATAAAATAATAGAGATCCAGTCGCGTTTCAATTATGTCCAGCAGAAAAAAAACTACCAGGAACAGATAAATTCCGCGGCGGACGCGTTGTTCACAGCCGGGGAACGCCATTAACGGGGTAACGGGCCGTCGATAATGCTGCGTTAATGTAGCCGGGGCCGATTCATTGCGATTAGAACAACGTTCCGTCCCTTCATTTACGGCCAATTGCGTCGAATCGTCGACGGATTTCGCGGTTCCCCGTATTTCGTCGCTCCCGCGACTGTTTATCGTTCCCAGCCCCTTCCCGGCCGAAACAAATCGATCCCCAGCTACCAAACGCGGACTCGTCGAACACCAGATGGGAGTTAACCGTGAAAACTGATCCAGACAATGGAAATAATAGTCCTCAAGTGGATTGTGCTGCTGGCGTGGTAATAAAGACTCGTTAAAAACGCTGTGGTTTGTTTGAATCGCGGTATTTTCGCGCGTAACGCGATCCACGAGGCGTGCCACTGTATTTTTGATCGATCGATAGAGTAGATCGATAAAATACTCTGTGGATAATGTCGTAGAAAAAGAGATTCAGTCTACTTTATCTTGAAACGGTTCTGCCAGCATCGACAGAACGAAAGGATAGAATGGACGTGTAATGTAAACGTTCGTCACGCGGGAGGGGGATTACGTGACGCTCGTATCATTCCGGTGCTACTTACAACGTTACCGACGGAGAACATGCGTAAATAATTATTATACTTTCGGGAAATGGTGCGCGGAATGTCTAATGTGTCTTGAAGAAAGCAATTGCACTGCGAAACGGTGATGATGAAGTGTAATTCTTCTACGAAAGATTCATGAGAAAGTAGTTTACCGATTGTGGCGAACATCGACGAACAGTGGCAAACATTAGCGAACATCGAAGAATACCGATCGATATAGAGAACACTGACGAATATCGACAAACACTGGTGAATAGTGGTGAACACTGACGAGCATCGATGAATATTATCGAATTCTAGCGAACATCGACGAGCACCGACGAAAATTGGCGAACATCGACGAACATTGGCGAACATTTACAGCAAATATATTTGAACGTGTTTGACGAACATACGGCTAACATTAATAATATTCATAACGGTACGAATAATATACGTTGCAATGGAATTATAGAATGCAATTTTTCATTTACAAATAAATTTCAACGTGTACACGTAAACTTCCGTTCAACGGCTAACAGTCGACAATTCTACGCGATCAGACGCGTGTACTGTGCGCGTGTGTACGTGTATTTTTAACTCGATGAATATTGATTAATTCTACTTACCTCAGTTCGCTGACTATCGCGCATTTCAAAACTCCGCCAAGTCCAGCGTTGTTCAACCAATAGGTCGAGAGGAAAGAAGGTGATTTCCACAGAGTTAAATAGTCCAGTGTGGGACACATTACGTTGCAGGAGTGTCCGATAATTGCTTCCAACAGAGATGCCTCGATATTCTCGTGAATGTGGGCGATACGCCGCAGAAGAGGTCTGAAAAATACAGGGACTGGTTGCAGTAACTGAAACACCTGCATTCGGGAAATTCTGTATCAATACTATATAGATCCACCATTAGCCTCTAATACAGTCTAAACTTTCTTATGCACGGAATCTTGTAAATCCTGAATAATATTTAATCAATCTCACGGAATAATCAATAAATATTACTATATTACTATATTATCATTACTATTTACTATACTATTATAATTTCATATTACAACTTACATACTTATCCCCTCAAATTAACCATTGACACACCAAAAGACAACATTCAAAACCAACGAAACACTTCGTTTCATACGAAACAAAAATTGTTTATCTCAACACGTCTGCTACGATGATCACCGATGACCAGAGATCCAAATATCTGAATTCTCCGAACCACTTGAAAACAATTACTCGTAACAAATAACACGTCAAATAAAAATCAACAGCGTGAATAAGTTATAGTGTAACCTAAGAACAGTGGTAGCAAATCATTGATAATTACCCTTTTCCTTTCCTATAAAAGAATAAACGACACATAAAACGCCGAAGTACCTTGTAGCAATTAACCTGTTAATTATTCCACCGAACCGTAAACATTCTTCGACCATCCGCAACTCGCCTCTGCGTCAGCCACCCTCGAACACACGACTAACAACCAACTTTCCCCTTGTTTTCGCCACCCTTCCGCTGGCCGCGACAACCGCGTATCTCCCAAATGTGATCAAATTCGCGAAATGAGTGGCCCGAAAGAGTAGTCACGAACAGGGGTTAAGGGGCGGCGTGAACTCGATATACAAAGTGGCACGATGAATTCGGTCTGAAGATAAAAAAAATAGAAACCGGCGAGGGAGGAATGAAAGAAACATTCCTCCGGTATCGAGCACTGTCATCGTTGGCATTCGGCGCGGCATCGAGCATCCCCAATTTATTATCCCCTAATTTATTACCGGCAGCGAGAGGACAATGGGTCACGGATAAGGGCCGATAAATATTTATGGAAGAAATTCATGCGTCGGAGGAGTAGGTTTTCGGCTCTCCCCGGCGCGATGACACGTCTCGCGCCCGCGAGGATTTGGGGAATCACGAGCCCTGAATATCAAGGGGTCGCGGCGTATTGATTCGATTTGTCCGAGTGATCGAAAACGTTCTTCCGGCGAGGAAGCTTGCGCGCACGTTTGCTCGCCGGCGAGCGTCTTTTCAAGCGGGAAACTGGGAATAGGTTACTATGTATCTTTTCTGTTAATAAATTGCTGATGGATAGGTAAATATTTGAATTGTACGGGGGAACCGGTGATCGTTTAATCCTTCTGCTGGAAAAGGAAACGAATTATGGGAATTTTAATATTATTTTATTGGAAATGAATTATGGGAATTTTATGTTATATTATTTTAACACTAGGTTTACGGGCATTTATTGTACAGTTTATTCTATTGTTCCTGGGGAAGTTGATATTCGTTCATTTAGATTTTGGAAAGTGTAGATGTAGAAATAGTCAATCAGGATTTATATTGGTGTAATTGGATCAACGAAAACCGATTAAAACATTTACCAAATAATACTTATAAAATTCAATCTGCGTCAAATTGACGCATTCCGTAAACCTAGTGTTAATAGGAAAAGAAATTATAGGAATTTTAATGTTGCGATATTGTTGTGATATTGTTGCGATATTAGTAGAGTACTGTTGGAGGATTATTAGAATATTATGCAATATTATTAGATTACTGCAGTATTATTAGAATATTACTGTAATATTATAACAACATTAATATGGTTAATGTTATATTAGAACGGTTATTACTATAATTATTGAAATAGATCTTAGAATAGTTCTTCGAAGGGTTATTAGAACAATCCTCCGAACAGTTATCAGGGTAGTCATCACAAGCTACTAAAATAATAATTAGAACAATCATTAGAATAGCCAATAGAATACTTAATCTAATACCTATCTAATACCTAATGAAACACTCAATAGAATACTTAATAGAACAGTTAATGCAACGGCCAATTCATCAGTCAGTATAATATTTAATACAGCACCACACAGAATAATTAACAAAACCATTATAGACTAATCAATAGAATAGTTAAGTAGAACAGTCAACAGAACACTAACTACCACAACAACAATGCCTCAAACGCTTAATACAATAACAAAACAACAACTCTAACATCCGCCTAACCCTCAACGAACAATCTTCCAAAAAAACCAAAAATCCCAAAGATCCATCGCAGCAACCGTAAAGACTCTTACCTCAAAAATTCCAAAAATGATCCGTGAACATCAAGTTATTAACGTCACAAAGTTCCTAATTTCTCTAACATCCACCTAATCCTCAACCCGTTCCTCCAAAGAAAAAATCCCAAAAATCCACCGCAGCAACCGCGAAAACTCTTACCCCAGCGATTCCAAAAATGATCCGTTAGCATCAAGTTATTAGCGTCTCACTCGAGGTCCCTAATTTCTCCAGCATTCTCACCCCAACGTGAGCTCCTCGACTCAAACAGTCAGCCTCGAATACCATGACACTGTTACGCGAGAAATTGCCGGGATATCTGTTTAAAGCACGGCGGGACCGGTGTTCTAGCTGCGTGACGTCGAAACAAAGAGAGAGAAAGAGAGAGATAGAGATAGATAGAGAGGGAGAGACGGAGACGGGATAAATCAATATCCGCCGGTGTTCCCCGTGAAACGGAAGAATTTTTACGACGATCGTATTTATCTGAGGGCCGTGGCCGAAGCTGCGACGAATGGGGAGAGGATTTCTGTCCCGAGGAAACCGATGGAAATTAAAGTCCGATGAATCACGGCCAAGGAAACGAGACACAGTGGGTGGGATTGATTCCCTTCCGGCGGAGGACCGGTAACCGGCGGGGATGAAATAAAAAGGGGGAAAAAAAGCATCGAATCATGACCTCCCTTCAACGACGCAGATCCGACCACCGTTTCGACCTGTTTTATGACCGCCCGACCAATGAGGTTATCGTGGTGGTCCGGCACACCGGGTACACATAAAATTAGAAATAAAAATAGGGGTTGGTGGGGACGACACCAGGGGCAAGATGCCGGTGCGAGAAGTTAGATTATTGGCCCTCTTTTAAATGCGTACTGTGATGATTGTTATGGATTGTATAGAGGATAAGAGGATGTGGAAGGGTTGATGATCTTTTATGATAGCGTATGACAGGATTGGTGGCTGCCTTGCGAAGATGGGAATGGAAGATTGATTAGCTGTGCTAGAGTCTGTTTTGGTGTGGACTGTGTTATCTGGATCTAAAGTAATGTATTCAACTGGAATTAATGTAATCTAGAACTAATACGATGTAAATGCAGTCTAGTTCGGAGGTGATGTAGACTCAAGTCTGGGACTAGCCTGGTCCTGAAGCAGTTGAGACTAGAACTAATCTAGTCGCGAAGTAAATCTGTGAGCCCTGTAGTTGAAAAGCAGTCGAATCCAAAAATAACCTAGTGCCAAGGCAGTCAAGTCTAAAACTATCTCAGTCCCAAAGCAGTCAAGTCTAGTACTCATCTAGCCTCAAAGCAGTCGAGTCTAGAACTTATCTAGCCTCAAAGCAGACAAATCTAGAACTTATCTAGCCCCAAAACAGTCAAGTCTAGAATTAACCCAGTCCCAAAGTAGTCAACTCCAAAACCACCCCACTCCCAAAGCAAGCAAATCTCTAACTCCCCATTCCAAACCCATTCAATCCAAAAATAACCTCACCCCAAAACCCATCAAATTTCGAACATCTCCACCCCAAAAACCATTCAAATCTACAACCAGTCCCAAAACAACCTCACCCACGACTAGCTCAATCCCAAAACAATCAAATCCACTAACAACACAGTCCACATCCACCTCGATCCAAGCCCAACCCAACCTCCCCCCAATCAACCCTATCTACATCCATCTAACTCAACATACCCCAATGATCCCCGAACGAATCCAACTACATCATCATCTCACAAAATCTGTTCAACACTCTCCTAATCAGTATCTAAAATATCAAACAATCCCCATGTAAGATCAAACAGGACACTATCATCCCCTCCACGAAAGTTAGCCACCGGTTTTGCTTCGTGGCAGCCAGCTAGCTCTATCCCGATCGTAGCGTCGCGTTTTCGCAGGAAAACCAGCGGAGTCAAAAGAAATATTAAACGGGGGAGAGCGCGAGAAGCGAGAGGTCGAATATCGATTTTCGGTCGCGCTAATAAATAAGCGCATGCGTCTTGGTGCCGGCGTTTATTCAGCCTGGTCGAGAGGAATACCGCCGTGGCCTCTTCCACCAGATTCTTCACGCCTTTTTCCGTCCGAAATGTTTCCCTTTCACACGCCCTCCGCGGTGCCCGGCCATCAACACGATGGCAAGCCTGAAAAGAGGATTAGAGTCCACTTCCTAATTTATTCGCGCATCGACGGACTCTGACACCCTGAAGGGTCACCGGCTATACACGCCGCCACTTTCAGCACCCTTCTGCCCAAACGACGTTACCGGCCATTGTCGCCGAGGAATTTGGGACAGTGTAATCCTGTCCAGAAAACAGAGGGACATGATCATCCCCTGTACGGTACAAGGGTTGGACAAAGTAGTTGAAACAACCCTGACGTTTAAAAAACGTTTTTGTACCGTGCAGGTCTAATGGTTTGTAATGTAGCTTGAACTCTTTCGTGGAATTGTTTGGATTGTGACGTTTCATGGGAGATTTCGATGTTCATTGATTACAGTAGGGAATGATGAATGTTGTAATTGATGTTAAGGGTAGTTTCGTTGCTTTTCGTTTACCGAGCGTTTAACCCTTCGCGGACGCAGATTCTCTGAAATATAGAAAATCCTCAGCAGATTATTTGGGTCTATCATTTTTAAACGGACCAAGAAACCCTGAGACAGCAGCCCAGGTGGGCTATAGACAAGCGTGGAGGGGTGGAACTATTAAAACCGGAGGGGGTGAGAACGTCGAGTTAATCGAGCCAAAGTGTCCTCAAATCTCTGCACCGTTTTAATCCTAGAACGACACTGAGGTGGCTCGTGACTCCACCAAATTTTAATCGGGCCTGAGGTAATGTAAATGAATGCCACGGAACTACCCTTCTGTGTTATCCCTTAGTATTTTATAGTAATCCTATCGTAATCGCGCCTGCGGCAATATAAATAACTACTTCCGTGGCGCTATTGTTTCTGATAGCTTTACGACCTCACTAACCCTTTACCTTTTTGCACTCGGACGTGACTCGACATCGGTTTCATTCGCAGGTGTGCCTCTTTGTCGAGATGCTTTTAACATTTAGGCAAAAGGGAATAACTACAACCTCCTCCATTATCTTCGATTGAACTCGTTCAATGAATTCGGTTAGAAATTGTGTTTTGTAGAAAAGAATCGTATTTGATCTGCAAATAATCCGACTTAGACTGATTAAATAACAAGAGAAAAGATAAACAGAATAACAGGCGTTGTCAGTTAGAGTAAGTGGAAAGTGGGAGATTTTCCCTTTCGGTTGGTTGAATGTTAACACTAGGTTTACGGAACGCGTCAAATTGACGCATATTGAATTTTAGAAATATTATTTCGTAAATGTTTACGCCGATTTTGATTGATGTGATCACACTGGCATGTACCCCAATTACCTACTATCAAATCTCCAGTTTCCACAATCTAAATAAACGAGCATCAATTCTTTTAGGAATAATAGAATGAAGTGTACAATAAATGCCCGTAAACCTAGTGTTAAGATAGATTGTATTATTAGTAAAAAGGTATCTCGTCTATACCAAGGCTTAGTTGGACCAGCTCGGGCACTCTGGAATCGCCACTTCCCATACTACCATCGCTAGGTAGCCCCTGGAGGGTGAGAAAGCTACAGTGCGTTACTGACATGATCCCGGCAGGTCTGTGGCTCAAAAGTGAAGAGAGGCAAGGGGATTCGGCCCCATGCTCTACCTCGGCTCGCGATTCTGCCAGTAACGAAGACGTACCGAAACTAATTCAAGTTTAGAACTAACCTGGTTCTAAAGCAGTCAAGTCTAGACTAACCTAGTCCCAAAGCAAATCTACAAGTAGACTAGTTCAAAAGCAGTCTAATCTGAAAATAACGTAGTCACAAATCAGGCAAGTTTAGAACTTATCTAGGCCCAAAGCTGTCGAGTCTAGAACTACCCCAGTCCCAAAGTAGTCAAGTCTAGAACGAACGTAGTCCCAAAGTAGTCAAATCTAGAACTAACTTAGTCTCCAAGCAGTTAAGTCTAGACTAACCTAGTCCCAAAGCAAGCAAATCTGCAAGTAGTCTAGTTCAAAAGCAGTGAAATTAAAAAATAACGTAGTCCCATCTGGCAAGTTTATAACTTATCTGGTCCCAAAGCAGTTAAGTCTGGAACTAAGCTAGTATCATGTCAGTAACACACTGTACGTGGACCTATCTATCCGCCAAATGTCTAAGAACGTTGGGGATACTTTCTCAAAAACAACGTCTTACGTTGTGCATACCATAAATCTTGCTGAACACTTGTGAAAGTTTCTCTTCCGGCGCATTGTTAGCCGTTACAGAAGTCTAAAACATTGTAACCAAAGAGAGAACCATAGTTCAAATTAACATTGCATTCAGACTGTGAATTCCTCTCTGCCATTTAAACGAAAATCAACGCTCAACATGTTAAGCAGAATTTTAAAGAATTTGAAAAAATTCATGTTCATACCATAATATCTATAAATAAATAAACCTCATATCGTAACAGTACAAATTCAGTGAATTAATATTTATCTTCTAATAAAGTTATTATTTCAAACGTTAACACGTTGAACGCCGTACGGTTTCATAGAGAATTGGATTATTATCATTGCACGTTCATCAAACTGAATGTCACCGCAATGGGTAGCATTATTTATAATATAGAAATGTTTGCGAATAATCATCCTTTAATTGAGTGAATTATAGTAATTCGATTTGCTTGGAGGTGACCATGGCATTCAACGTGTTAAAACACAAGAAAGTGTGAAAATAAAATTCTTCAGAGTGACGTAGCATAAAGCATGGGAATCATCTAAGGTATAATAATTGATAACAAAAGAATAACATTTCATTATCCAAAAAGGATCGAATAATCTTCACGGTTGCTCGATTCTCTTTCAAATCTACACGTATCCGACGCGTTATCATAAGGCGAGGGGTTAAATAAACCAGCTCTCGTGAAATTCCAGGGTGAAACATCCCCTAGGTAAAAGAACTAGGAGCCAACGAGTGTTGGATCCGTAATTGGGGTACCAGTTGCACGCGTCGGAGCGAATTTCGTTGGCCAAAAGCAGGGCCGCCACTCGATGTCCCAGGCTGTGTCGCGGCCGCGTATTCGCTGCGAGTCTCAGCGCGGTACGTGGCTCGACTGTACAGCGCGCTTTTACCCAGCGGAACGTGCCGGTTCCTCTGGCTACAGGTTCGCTAGGTTATTTATCAAAAAACACCCCCTTCACGGCAACCCGTTCCACGACTTCAGCCGTGTTAACGACTTCCCCGGCCGAGTGTTTTCGTTTCCCATGGAATTATCGCGAGATTCTTTTCTCCGATCGTAAATACAGGCCGCTTCATGACCGTTCGTATTTGTTCGCCAAGCGAACATGACACCGCGATGGAGGCTATATGCGCAGAAGGGTGCGCGTTCGGTGGAATGCACGGAGGATAACGATTGCTAACGGTCGATAATAGTCTACGCCGGTCGATAACGGAAGATTTCGGTTGATAATGATCGATACAGGTCGATAACTGTTGGCAATGATCGATGATTATCGAGTATTGCGTTAGTGAGATCGGGGTTAATTGTTTGTTATAATATTCTTGTGGAATGTAAAGGAAATGGAATGGAATTGTGGAGATGTATAAATGAAATGAAAATAGGAAATGGAAGATGTATAAATAAAATTGAATTAAATGTATAAATGTATGTGTGAAATTGGAATGTGAAATAGGTAATATATAAATGAAATTAAAATATGAAATACATAAATATATAAATGAAATTAAAATATGGAATACATAAATATATAAATGAAATTAAAATATGAAATACGTAAATATATAAATGAAATTAAAATACGAAATAGAAAATAAATCAAATGAAACTATTAAATAAAAAATGCTTCTTTCAACTGTATCGTTATTCGCTTCTTATAAAACAATGCGATTGCATAAACATTTGTGTGTCTATGAAAATATTGCGACGGTTTGAATAAAGATTCTTTTCCTTCTAACTCGAAGCGAAAAGCTCGCGGAAGAGTTCGAAATATTCGAAAATACGGTTCTACTTATAATTGAACGACGAAACGAACAACCCCCATTCAACCCCCGGGCAGTTTATTGTCCGCGCGCGTCGCGTGTATCATCCTGAGCATGAATCTGTCCGATAAGAGCTCTTAACGTGTAATATCCAGCGATAGATAGGACATCTTCTGAGAATAATTTTGATAGCAGCCCACGGGGACAGATCCGATACCGATCTCCATTAAAGGATAGGATCGATTCGAACGATACCGTGGAAACTATCGTCTATGAAGGCCGGAAATAAGAATAAAATCTCGGTTCAGCTCGGCTAAAGACGAAACACCAAACCTATTTCGAATATGAATATTCCAATCGCATTGACAAACTGCCTCGAATGTCAATGGGTACAGTGAAAAAATAAATGCAGAAGCTACTAAGCAATTTTGATAAATTCTAGCAAATATGAATTAGAAGCCATTAAGTATACGTTTCAAGGAACTTAATAATAATCTCACATAGTAAAACTATAAAATTGAATATTTAATACTATAATTTATAGTACGCATCAATTTGAGAAATATTGAAATATAGCTTTAAAATGTTCAAATATATTCCAGTGAAAAACTCTCGAGTGCAAAGGGTTGACTTTGAGAGAAATCGAACGATTAACTTGATTCGAAAGATTGTTAAATATTCAAATACCTGAAATATAATCGAAACACATCAGTTTATATCAGGTAAATCAAAAAATTAGTTTTAAAAGGAACCATAACGCTCGTAACTAACGAAATAACATGAAAAAGTAAATTATTAGCTACATAAATAACTTCGCGTGGAATGATGCACGTTCTAACTCCAACGATTTAATCAAAACTTATTGCAAATAGGCACGACTGTCGCAAAACAGGAATCCAATCCCGGTCAATTTAAACCCACTGTCACTCAGCTTTATGAAACTAACAATATAAAAAAGAAGAGATACGTATACATCGCAAGGTATTTATGTTATCGGCCCATCCGCGCACGCAACAGAAAAAATCTAATCTAAAAATCTCGTTCAATCCGGTTTAATTTAAACAAATCGCCGGCCGAAGGAAACGCGAAAAAATCAACCCCAAAATTTGTACGACAACCGTAGTACCTTGCACCGCCCCACGTCGAGGGAATGAAACAGCAACCCTTAAATAGGGGAAGTCGAATCCACGGATTCTATTACCGCCGACTCTCATTTTGATCCGGGAGACTCGAGAGCAGCCGGGAGATCCCCGATTTCTTCAATTTCCTAGCCACCCCCGCTGTAAGGGGCGCAGCCCTTAACGATCGCGAGAACGACATCCGGCCCGTTATCATTTTTGCAACAAGTGGCGCTCGGTGGACAGGGATTGAAAAGACTCCGAAAATAACTGCTGGAAACTGATTATATATCGGTCTCGAAACATTTATACAGCATTGAAATAGTTAGTGTTATCGGTGGTCTGATCATTGTGCAAATTGAAATGTGTAAGAATATAATTAGAAACGTGGAACTATGAGAATGGTTTTTGCTGATGGATCTTATGAGCATTGTGCTAGAAATATTAAATATTATAGTATTTAATTAATAGTAATATTTAATACTATAATATTGTGATATTTAAGTAATATTTAATATTATAGTATTTAATTAATAGTAATATTTAATATTATAGTATTTAATTAATAGTAATATTTAATATTATAGTATTTAATTAATAGTAATATTTAATATTATAGTATTTAATTAATAGTAATATTTAATATTATAGTATTTAATTAATAGTAATATTTAATATTATAATACTATAATATTTAAGTAATATTAAACATTGTAACATTCAATATTACAATATAACAAAATATTATATTTAATAACTCATTTAATAACTAAAACGATATATTATGAAATTAAGTGTAATAATACAACACACCATGTCATTTGCCATTAAACAAACTATTAAACACAATAAAACAGTACATAACAATATTAAATAAATACTAACTCAGACAACTATCAACCACCGTCATTTAAGAAACACAAGTACTCCACATAATAACTGCCAATCTTCCAAAGAATAAATATTCTCCCGTTTAGAATGAAAAGTAAATCTTCCGAAGCACAAATATAAATCAAACGATCGAACCGAAAGCGGATCAAGACCTGATCGATGGTATGTATCGGGTCTAGCACTTTCAACCCTTGGAGCTTCCAACTCGTCCCCTTTCGAAACGATCAAAGTGATCCTCCGAAAGGGTTGCATGGGGTTGGATCGCGTGAATCAAGGGGAAACTCCATGGGGAACGAACCGGTACCAGAAATCTTTACGATTATTCCGCCCCAGCGCTAGGGGACACAACGAAGGAGCTTGCGAAATTTCCGCGTTCTTTTCCGGAATGGCGCGATTTCATCCCCCTCTTCGAGGGATGAAGGACGCCAACCGCCAGGAAACGAGAGGAATCTGCCTGGTTACTCGATATCCGCGGCGCTCTGTAATCGTCGTGGGAAAGTTCTTTCTGCGTTCGGCTGGGACGCGAGCGTTCTTTCGCAACTCGAGGCTTATCATCAACATGGCGTCCCGCGAGCTGAGAATCTGTCAACCATTTTCAACTGAACTTCGGTAGAGATGCAGGGCAGTGGATGTAAAGTATGCGCGAAATTCGGAAATCTGGTGACTGGCCGTTTTGGGGGAAATTCTGGGGTATCTAGAGAATTGTTAAATAGTTGGTGATCATTATTTCGTATTATTACATAGAACATTTGGGAATTTGATCGTTTGAAACTCCGAAAATTTGAGGATCTGAAAGATTGGAAGTTTAGAAGTTCGATAACGTTACATCGCAACGTTTAAACAGCCGGAATTATAATAAACAGACCAGTAAAGGAGTAACGAACGAGTAACAGCTATTAAACACAAATAATTCCGCGATATTACGTAGGATCCATATTAACATCCTCGCAGAACCAGGATTAAAACATTTCAATAACCGCGCGATATTTCATTGAGAGCAGTTAATAAACTTGCTCCGATTAACAACGAGACTACGGAACATTATGCTCAAACTATTAAACAGAAGTTTCCGTAATTTCAGTTACCAGTTCCGCTCCGGCCGCAATCTACACCCGCCATCTTGGAACTCGCGATGACGCCCGACAAGATGGCGTCCGACCTAACCTGAATATCTGTTATAGAGAAACTTCAGGGAAAGAGGATAGAATCTTTGAAAAATAAGGGGAAAGCGGCACGCGATTCGAAAAAAGGATCATTCTGGCTTCGTTTCCGGCCGGTCAGCACCGGAAATCGACCTCGCATCGCGGGAAAACCCCGACTCGAATTCAGTCAGCCATGAACTGCTGCTTCGACGGTTCTATTTCGATCTCCTCTACGCCGAGGCTCGTGTGGCGGCCGGGAAATGAGGAGAAGGGCGGGAAGGGGTGGCAGGGATGAAAGTTCCTGCGGGATTATCCAATCCTCGTAATTAAGCCGATAACCGGGCTAATTAAAAATTGGAGTGCAATTATCAGACGCTTCAGAAAACGATGTGGGGCGATTATTTTCGGCGGGTAAATAAATTTTTTACACCGTTCGCGAACTGTTTCCCGGTAGAACGGTCGTTGTTCAGATTCGAACGGCCGATTTTTTTCTTTCTCACCGTGCCCCCTCGACGAATGGTCGAAAACTGATAACAGCGTTGACGCTTAATGAAAACCGAATCGTTAATGAGACGTTAATGAGATGCATTCTTATGCAAATTTTCCCTTGTCGCGTAACCTTTGAATGGTACGTTTTTTCAAGTTCTCCGCGCAGTGTATTGTTTCTATAATGAAATACCGAAAGAATGGATATCGCGCGAATGTCTGGCAATATTGACATTCGATTGGTTCGTTAGCGAGAAAAATATTTGAATTAATGAGATTTGCTTTGATTAAAGTCTTCATGCGGGATTTCTGTGTATATCGGAGAACATGTTGAATATTTCACAATTGTTGAATAAAATGAGAACTTTTAATAACAGGATATTTCCTCTTCTTTAAATAAAGCTCGGAAAATGTTGTTTACGGAGATTTTAAACTGCAACTTTTTCGCTCTCTGCATTAATGCTCCCTTTACGATGAAACTTAGAATTTCTGCTGGTAAATTGAAGAATAATTATCTCCATAACGTGTATTGTACCGTTGAGAATGAACGTAATTAAATATCGCATTCTTAATGGATTCTCTTTGAATGATAACTGCAAAAATGATTATTAAATTACATCGTTTGAAGTGGACCTGTTGCTTCGAAATCACGATTGCAGTTGAAACATCGATGAAAAAACGCTTGGTAACTTATTATTGACTTCGGGAAATTCTCAAGCAACCGTCAGTAAATAGAATGCTAATTTTAGTGTCTGCTGTTGACCCTTTGCGGAGGAATCGACATTTTGGCGAGGTCAAATTCTCGTATTTCGAGGACTAATATAATATAATTATATAATACTCTTCTTAACTCTTAACACTCCACATATTTTTGATATGTCAGCAATTCCTACCAATTTTGACAGTAGCCTTACTGAAAATTAACAATGTTATAACATTCCTTCGACCTTTAATTCCCTTCTCAGCACAAACTTTGTATATTTGGAAGATCTAATAATCTTAAGGTAGTTTCCTTAAAATTCATTAAAATATCTAATATTAGAACTGGTGCAATATTTGAACCTCAGAGTTCAAAAGGTTAATAAATTCTGCAAACGGTTAAACAGCTGTTTAGCAGTAATTCAAACAAAATGGCTGAACAACCAGCAGTGAATGAAACATTAATATTAGTATCTGCTACATGTGAATAACAAGTTCCTCGTGTTCTCTAGTAGTACAACCTGTGAACTGTATCTATAAACGTCGACGGAAAGTCACGTGTCTCGAATAACCATTCGGTAGGGACAAGTAACGTTTCACGTGCGGAAATCCGACGGGCCACGTGGTCGTTCACGTGTATCGATTAATCGACATGAATTTCGAAACAGCTCTATATATGTTTTTCCAGTGGTGTCTAGATCATTTTTGGAGCTCCTATTTCAGAATAAATATTTTAACACCAGAACTACCGAGCATTTAATACGATTAATATGCAATTCCTACAAAAATTGTAACAATAAATTTTCAGTTTCTTCAGGCATTCATTACAGTACTCAAATGAAACTATTCATTTTCAAAATCATTTCGAATATTCAGTGCTTCGAAGATATCGATAATTGCTAAACAAAAAAATCGAAACCAATCATTCTGACTGGTACGGTAGTTCTAGTGTTAAAAACTTTTCGTGAAACGAAATGAAATGGTAGTGAAAAATGAGTAGCATCTCTTCTTTACGCGTACTTCTTTGGAAATAAATAATAAATAATAATAACAACGAATGATTGAACAGATGAATTTGACTATGAACTTTGAAGTGTACAAAACCTTCAACGGATGAAGCTAAATTATATATCAATTGCTTAATTAATAGGAAAAGAGAAAAGAGAAACTACGCGTTGATCTCTTGCTGTTCGAGTAATTAAATCATTTGTTCGCGATCTAGTCTTCCAAATATGGACATCTCATTTCGCCGAAATGGTTTCTTTTGTGGTAATCCTGCATATAAATGTGTGATTATTGATTACATTAACGAAAGTTCCCTTAAAATCATCCTGTCGACGACAAATTCTAAAAACGATGCCGGGAACTTTCGAACGCTACTGTATGTGTGTGTGTGTGAGTCGGTTGGGAAGATCGATAAATTCATTATCGCGAGAGCAATTCCTCGGGAATAAAGTTAACCCTTTCAGTACTAAGGTCAACAATAGGTCGGCCACAACAATGTCATCGTTACGTGCCAGCGACGAGCATGATTTCGATGTGCACGATATTCGGTTCTGCTGAGCAGCAGGATTAATTATTTGAAGATATAATAAACCTAGATTTCACGTAGTACAATATTAAAGTCACTGTTTATTAATCAAATAAGAACATTCAGAAAGGAATTATATTTAACGAGATAATATGAACTATAAAGCTTGCTTAGATCTTTTTTGTCGCGGGGTTAATTATTTGAATATACAATCAACCTAAATTGCACGTGATAAAATATTCAAGTCAAGATTTAAATGTACAATAAACTTAGATTTCGCATAATAAAATGTTAAAGTCATTATTTATCAATAAAATAAAAGTATTAAGAAAGGTATTATAATTAGAGATCAAATGAACTGTAAAGCGTGATGCGTAGATTTTCTTTGCTGCGAGATTAATTATTAAATATATAATAAACCTATACTTCACGTAATAAAATATTAAAATCACTATTTACTAATGAAACAAAAATATTAAGAAAAGAACTATAATTAGAGATAAAATGAACTGTAAAGCGTGATGCTTAGATCGTCTTTGTTACAGGATTAATTATTTAAATATAATATACAGTCTTAGTTATAATGACCGCTATAACGACGTTACGATACGGTATTTAATTATGGAAATTTAGGAATGGAAACGAAGAAGTCTAAGGATCGCAGCTAAGATCCAACGTAAGCACTGGATTTAAGACAGACGTATATTAAGAGATCGCTTCCAGTTGGATTAGATCAAATAAGTATTATATTGCTGAGTCTAAGTTAAGTCTAGGATAGATCCAAAAATCCTAATAAGCGCCCACGTTAATTTACCCGATTTTTTAATTCCGATCGTTAACAATCCGCTTTAGACGATCTCATCCGAGACTCCCCGAACAACCCTAAACAACACGAGAAGTCCTCTAATGCAAGGAATCAACGTCCTCCAGACACCGGAATCATTAACCTTCGCACTCCTATATTAAATATAACATTTTTAACACTAAAACTACAAGGCAACCCGAAATCACAGAGGTTAAACTCTCAGATACTCTCAGAGTTTTTATCTAGAAGTCCCAAAAAGTCAATTCAACTGCTAGTTTCATCACTAAACACTATTACGTTAATATACAATTTCCAATAGCAAAAAGAATCGTTCAATCATCAACTAATCACCTCGAAAACACAGTCCAACCAACAAAAATCATCGAAAAGAAACCGTAACGCCTCGAAACGCAGCAAACTCCCCTAACCACCCGAACAACCATCATCTCCAGCGATCATACCAACACGAATCCTTAAAAAAAAAGAAATCCGCATAATTCCTGGTAGCCTCCTCCCGGCCTGTCGAGGGTAGGAGAGGTCGCGGCGGTAGCGCGCAGCGTATTTCCCCCAATTTCGTTAGCGCCTGCCGCGCGCACACCCTCGCAGGGCATCGCGGAACACGCGGAGAGGCGCGCTCGTACCGATACGAAAGGAGGTAGCCAGCGGTGAGGCAACGCGTCGAACAGAGGCGGCCCGCGGCGCACGGCCAGGGAGCGAGACGGAGGATTTTGCAGCGATCATCGACTTGGAGGACGGCGCAGTCGCCCAGGAACCGACTCTCGCCATCGTTCCATCCCGTTCCATCGCTGGCCGCCCCTGTTTCCCGTCCCGTTCGCCGCTGCTGTGCTCCCGGCAGCTCCTCCGCCCCTCCCGCAAGCTTCACCAGCCCCTCACCGCCCCACCGGGGAACTTCTCCACCGCCACGAGCGACGTAGGCAGTGGTAGCAGCAGCAGCACCAGCAGCAGCACCAGCAGCAGCAGCAGCAGTAGCAACAAACCGGCTCCTGTGCGATCCCGCTGGCGCGCCGCAGTGAAACCAGTTAGCTACCCTCTTCTAGGCTAGCTAGCTGCTTTATAGATTTTCGATTAACCGCGGGACCATCAGTGAACAATGGTGCCGGGATCGTTGCACCCTGTCGGCGTGCTCTGAGACCTCAGCAGTCTGAACGGGCTAAGTGAAGTTGCTTAGGGGACAGAGGCTGGAAAGGAAGAGTGTCCAGGTGTCCGGGACTAGAGGACACGGTGTTCGAGATTGATCGATCCGGGGGGGCGAGGGGAGCCTGTGCGTGAACCGAGTGACACCGGAAACGGGTAGCGCATCCGCTGGCTGGAGTCAAGGGGACATGATGGTCGGGCAGTGAGGGCTGGCGCTGACGAGGGAGCCAAGCGAGAGGGAGGGTGTTTCGTCCATGGTGGATGGCGGAGGGATCATCGGAGAGGATGACGCAGCACCGGGTCACACGCAGGACACTGCTGTCCGGGCTGGCGGCGATGCACTTGCTCATGCTGCACTCAGGTAGGCCGAGCTTGGGGCTGAGTCTGAGCGGGAACCGATTATGTCAGAGGGGGTGGCGGAGGAGAGTTCGGGGGAGAGGTTTGAGGATCGTTGTCTGGAACGGTGGGTCTATCGAGTGGCCGTTGGAGGAGAGGGACTACCCTTGCCAGGTTGGGCGCTGTGCTTCGATGGGTAGATGGTGCTCGTGAGTTACAGGATTTGCTTCTATCGTGGGACCGTATGGGGAGTTTTCTTGGGGAACGTGGCTCTGTTGATGGAGATCGGCCTGGATGAGTTTAGGGTTGATGGAATTCTCGAGTGAACAGTGGTGTGAATTTTCTTTGGTTTCGAGTGAGGCTTTAGGTGATATCGATGAACTTTGGATTGTAATTTTGATGGTGGTTTTTATGTATTTTATACGGGAATTCGGTATCTTAGTATTAGCTCAAACTCGAACTCAAACACTCCCCTAGGCTATAGTCTTAGTAGCTCATAGTGCAGTTTAAGAACTGCCTGGGGCTCTGCTCCAGGCACTAGATGCTAATTAAGATATCAGATTAGAAGTTAAACACTCTCTTAGGATGCATTATGGTGACTCATATTGTTGTTTGAGGTGCGCCTCAAACTTCCTTGGAGATTGTTTTAGATTATAATGTAGACATTAGCCTAGATTCTAGTATAGTAAGACCTCGTTGGTCTAATACTAGCTCAAGTGATCTTCAATGGTAACTCGAATTATCTAACTCCACGTGAAAACAGAATCCACTGTCTAAAACAATTGTAATTATGAAAGTGCTCTAAATCATATATTTCTGTTTGTTTGAATTCAGTTTAAAATAATGTGATGTGAAATAATTGATAAAATCATTCTTTCTTCACCACGTGATTTGATGCAGTAAAACTGTAAAATTTGATATTTAACATTGAACTGTACAATACATCGGTGCTTGAAATATTCGAAGCTTTGTTTCTCAATTCACTTGTGATTGCTCTTTAAGTTCATTTCAAAAAAACATCGTCTTGGTCTAGTTAGAAAATATTAAATATTTCTAGGAAAATACTTCTGACTGCAAAGACTTAAATACTGACCTACACCACTTTCATAATTATGAACACAATTGTCTCCTATAAATCTATTCTTCTAATTCCCTGAGAATCTTAATGTTGTCTTGATTAGGTCAATGGTTAAATATTTAAATACTGACCTACACCACTTTCATAATTATGATCACAATTGTCTCCTACAAATCTATTCTTCTAATTCCCTAAGAATTAATGTTAGCTCCCAGACGATTTTCCTGTTACCCAGCAGGCGAAAGACATTTGAATGCCAGGAATCTGCATGATCGACCGAACAAAAGGCAAGGAGTACCAGCGGGCAAACTGAATCCTAGACCATTCTCTGCCGCCTATCTCTAATCGTGTCGTCCCCGTCGATTAAGCTGTTGCCAGTCAGCACAAATAAACAATTAACGGATCTTGATGATCTTCGAGGAACCGAGAACTGCTCGGTCGGTCTGTGATATCCCGTCAGGACGATAAACGAGCGATAATACGTCCGCGAAGCGTCGCGGCGCATTGTTTGAGTGTTCGAGCCGATACCGAACTAATACGACCCACTCGAAACGGACAATTGCCTGGTATTCCGACGTCCATCTGAACATTGTCGTGTGATTTCCTTAACCGTTTTCACTCTAGAGACGTCTATCATCAGTTGCCAACTGATTTGACACAGCAGAATTGTAACGTTTGACATTTAACCCTCTGTAGGCCCATGTAACTTTAAAGTCACGTATTAATATAGTGTCTCACTGTTAAGTAGATTTAACAGAAACAATTGCAAGATTAAAATCTGTATGAATTTATTATTTTGTGTTTATCCAATATTCATAATTGAATTTCCACTTTAGTTAATGAAATCTATTTGGAACTGGCAATCGTTCTATAGTATTCTTGGAGTGATCAAAGTTAAATTAGATTGGATTGAATGTATATGTTGTTTGTATTATTGAAATTTCAATCGGTTTTAATTAATTTATTTGTAATATTTACTAGCTTTACTAGTTTACTGGAAAGAAGGCGACATGACTTTTTAGCTAGGTTAATAATAATCAGTAATAATCTAGGAAAGTTGATACAGAAGAGATAATCACGAATAATTATGTAGAAATTAGTTCGGCGAGGTAAAGTAACTAATTTGATTGAGAGTCACTGATAATTTCACGGGCGAAATCGAAAAATCAAGCGTCAATCATCGTTAATTACCACGGCAGTTAACGCGTTAATGAGATCAACGGCAACCATGTATCATTCCGCGAATTTCCGCCATCATTGCCGATAATTCTGATCTTCAAGAGGAATTTTCTATACGATAAAAATCGTTATTAATATTATGATACCGTTATCGAGCTTAAAAACAGAATCGGGTTCAGCAACAAATTATTTTCTCGACCGATTAAATTTCCCCCGCGATATTTCAATTTTCGAAACGATTTCCCGAAATGATTGAATTTTCGAAACGATTTTCTCCATTATCTAAATTCTCTGCACAATGTTTTCATACTATGAAAGTACATTGCTGTGATGTTCGACAAGATAACAATGACGAGCGAAAAAATTAAAATATAAGAGAAGAAAGAAAAAGAGAGAAGGTAACCTTTGCCAAGGAAACTTTCCTTGGCGAGAGCCAAGCAACCGCGAAAAGAATGAAATAGAACTTAAAAGAAAATGCAATAAATAATATACGAAATATAGAGAAACTAAAGAAAATATAATGAAATCCTGCTTGACAGAAAATAAAGAAGGAAACCTTAGTCAAAGTGAAGTTTTTTCGGCCAAAATCGAGCAACAAGAAGGAAAAACGATAAAATATAAGAAAATATAATGCATCCAACATAAAACATGAGGAAATTAAAATAAATCTAAGAAAATCCTACGTGACAACGATAGAAAGTAAAAGAAAAGGGAAACCTTCGTCAAAATGAATTTTTCTTGGCGAAAATCGAGCAACCAAAAGGAAAAATAATAAAATACAAGAAAATATATTAATCTAACATAAAACATAAGGAAATTAAAAAAAATCTAAGAAAATCCTACGTGGCAACGATAGAAAGTAAAAGAAAAGGGAAACCTTCGTCAAAGTGAAGGTTTCTCGGCGAAAATCGAGCAACCAAAAGGAAAAAAGGATAAAATACACGAAAATATAATAAATGTAATACAGAACACAGGGAAATGAAAATAAATCTAAGAAAATTTCACGCGATGACAGGTGAGAGAATGGAAGAGGAAACAGGAAACCTTAGCCAAGGGGAAGTTTCCGTTCCGAACGTTCCCGTGGCGGGAAACGCGAGAGAATGGTCGGGTAATACGGTAAGCAACGGACATTTAGATAGGATAGGTTTGTCGGTGGGGTAGAAATAGGATTCCTGGGGCGCGGAAGTCCTCGAGGATCTCCCCGTAAAAGGAGATCGATTCCTAGCCGTGAATAAAGCTCTCCTAGGGAAACCGTTCCATCGGTCCCAGCAATTTTTCCTCGTCGATCTCAATTACACCGTTTCGTCTGAGATTCCTGGTCAATATCCAAACACAATGCCCACGGTATCAAAAGTTTCTGATCGATAGAGACGGCCTGACCAATGGAGTTTAATCTCTTAGCACGTTCACGACAGGATCTTCAACCCTTAGCAGTCTCGAGTCAGACTTGACATTCTATTTTATTGTAACCTCTATCTGTTTTAACAATTTTTTCTATATTTGTTTGTAGTATCACAATTGTACCATTTAACCCCTTGCCCTATGATTTATTTCTCAACTGTGATCGATACAATATACTTCGGCATTAACAATTCATTAAAAAATGAGAAAAATTCTGTGCATATTCTAAGCCTATGTGTTCCCTACAATATAATAATTGATTACAGAAGAATAATATTTACTTTGAATTCGAATAGTGTTAGTTTCGAATAGTAATGTAGTGAGTAATAAGATAATACTGATTAAGTATTAATTGGAAATTTGGGAGGAAAACGTATATTATTATTATAATATAAACTGTATAAAATAATAATAAAGTAGATAATGAGAAATTTAGGTAACTATAAGAATAACTCATTATTATTTACTTAGATCTATCAGATTAGATTATTTAAACAATAATAAGGAATTATTCTGATAGTTACTTAAATTCATTATTATTATTATTATTATATAAACTACATGAAATAATAATAAATTTAGGTAACTATGAGAATAAATCAGTATTATTCACTCAGATTTATCAAATTAAATGATTTAAACAGTAATAAGGAATTACTGTTATTATGACGAATGTACAATTGAAATATATCATACATATCATTATGCTAGCGATAAACGTGTTATCCACGCTAACGATGGAAACGAGTTAAATTAAAGTGTCGCTCCGCTTTGGTCCAACCGGGGTAGGATGTCAGCGAGGAATCGCCGGTTTCATTGGAAATTGAGCCAATTAGAGTGCTCGAGCTAACGACTTATCGTAATACGGTTTCGCGGGACTGTCCCCTTTTTTAACCGAACGTGACATCACAACTCGAGCACCGTGCCTCCCCGGACGCACGCTTCTACGCTCGCTACACGTTTCCTTCATTGGGAATGATCCTCTCGAAGCAGTTAACCTGGCGGTCGCGTGTCACGGCCCCGCTTTCGCAGGGGGAAAAAATCGTCTGCGAGCGGATCGTTTGTCACTGTCCGGAGAAAACATCATTAAGCTGAGCCCCCGCTTTATTTCGCGTGCCTTTTTTTTTTTAAAGACTCGTACGTCGGAGTCTCAACTCTTTAACGGTATTCGTCGAGTGTACTTCCGTATGAAAAATTGCCAATTTTTGCGTGGCGACGAGTGTACTCGTCACGAATGATGAAATTTTGCCTGGGGAGAAGTGAACAATTTTTGCGCGATCACGAGTATATTTGTCATGAACGAACGACGGAATTTTGTGCGGTTCGTTTGGCATGTGAGAAGTAAATTTTTGCATGGTGTACTTGTCATGTGAGAAACGAGTAATTTTTGCGTGACGAGTATACTCGTCATGTGAGAACTGAATAATTTTTGCGTGAAGACGAGTATACTCGTCACGAAGAAAATAAAATTACCTGTCGCTATGAACATAAAAATTCCTATAAAGTTGGGATTTCGTTTCAGAATCTTAAATATGCACGTGCAACTGCAAACAAAGGATGACGAGTATACTCGTCCAACACCGTTAAAGGGTTCAATGTCCTTTAGTCGTACAACCTGCAGATACTGCGTTTCTAAACAAATGTAACTGAAAAACTCCACGAAGCTTAATGAAAGTATAATGAAACTACACGCGAAGTTTCAACTAAACATAGTCTGCTGCAAGAAACGCAAAAAGATGCGTATTTTGCACAGAGAAAAAGTTTGTAATTATTTCTCACCGAAAAACCTGAGATTACAACGAGATTAAAAATTCGTAAGTTAAATTTATTTTTCAACTTAGAACACGTGTTCCTGGGGGTTTTTCCAAAATTAAAAGTTACCTTACGTGAAACTGCATCATTACAAAAAGAAAAAGAAAAATTCAACGAAGATAATGGAATAAAAAAAATACAAATTTCCTTATATTATTTATAATTACAAGTAAACATAATTTATAATATATTATTATTTTCCTTATATTATTTGTAATTACAAATGAATATAATTTATAATATATCATTATTTTCCTTGTATTATTTATAATTACAAACAAACATAATTTATAATATATTATTATTTTCCTCATATTACTTGTAATCACAAATAAATATAATTTCTAATATATTATCATTTTCCTTATATTATTTGTAATTACAAATAAACATAATTTCTAACATATTATTAGTTTCCTTACATTATTTATAATTACAAATAAATATAATTTCTAACATATTATTATTTTCCTTATATTATTTGTAATTACAAATAAATATAATTTATAATATATTATTATTTTCCTTATATTTCCCCATTAGCAGAATAATAATTACGTAGGTTTATTTGGTGTCTAGTCACGGTTAATTTTTAACCTAAGCTCGCATTCAACGTATTCATCCGGTTGCTGATTAACCCCAACGTCGCGACAGGTACACATCCAACCCTCGTCCGATTGTCTTTAATTAAATCGAGCGTGTCGGTGTCCGTCACGAGCACGTGCGGACGGCGTCGCGACGTCGAGCGTCTGTGGCTCGACAACTTAGTGGGAAGACACCAATGATGAACGTTCAAACGAACACACAACAGAGGCTGTAGGTTTCGCGAGATGTCTTCTCGTGAACGGTTACCCGAATCAATATTTAATTCGTTAACAGTGATCCATTTAACCATGATAACTACGGCGTCCATATTGAATTTAAACTGATATTTCATTCATTTCCGGTTAACTGACAACAAATTACTCAAATATTCATGCACGCCGTGATAGAGATAATAGAAATTGTAATAGAAATGATGATTGGGATAATAGAGATTGTAATATGAATTATAATTAGGATAACAGAAAATGTAACGGGAATTCTAATAGAAATTATAACAGTTAATGGAAATTGCAATAGAAATTATTGCTAGTATCGCGATAGAAATAACAGATAATAATCGAAATTATAATAGGAATTCATATTCTGAGAATTAATATTTCACAACAAATTTCACAGCTATTGGTAATCAAGCTTCAATTATATCATTATATTATATATTCAATAGAATTATAAGAAGCAATGAAATCTCTCAATAATATTCCTGATAGTAATAACATTAATAATTATAAACTAGAATAATTAGATAGAATTGCAATAGAAATAATAGAAATAATAATCGAAATTATAGGAATTCATATTCTGAGAATTAATATTTGACAACAAATTTCACAGCTATTGCTAATCAAGCTCCAATTATATCATAATATTCTATATTCAATAGAATTATAAGAATAATATTCCTAATAATAATAATAACATTAATACGACGACCAACGTCGATGTACATCGATGTTCAAGAACAACCGATTCAAAAGGAAGAACCAACCGTTTCCACGATGATAAAACAAATTAACGATTGCCTCGGACGTTTGCGCCGTTCCGAAAATAGATCGAAACATTTTTTTTTTTTCAGTCTCGATGCCCCGATATCGGCTATCGCAGAAGCCCGCGGATATTTCTCCTCTTTTTTCCCCTCACGACCGATTCGTAATTGATTGCGAAAGGTTCTGGTTTCGCAATTCCCATGGCTCGTTTTACAAACGTTGGAATTTGATTTTCACCACTCCATCTCTCTCTCTCTTCCTCTCTTTTCATTTTTCTCTTGGATCGTGTTGCGAGATGGAAGGAAATGTTTCCTTTTTTTTTCTTCCATTTCGAACGCGACAGAAACAAAACCGTCAAAAAATGCAACGAAACGACGGTAGGTTGACCCATATACGACATCGCGCCAAGATGTCGGCCCGAGAAGACGCCGTCGAAACCGATCGATGTATTTTTATAGACGATCCCTCCGATCGGAAGATTATTTTTCATCTCTTTCCTTCCTTCAGCTAAATTTTTTAGTGTTTCCTTGGAATTTATATGGATGTCTGACGATTCTGTGATGAGATAATGGTATTCCTTCTGTTTCCTTTTTTCTTTTCACACTAACGAATTCTTTGGGCGCAAATTTAACTTTTATGATAGGAGAATTATTTTCTTTTCGTTTCTTTCTATACGTTTTTTTTTAGGTAAGTCTAAATTTTTGTGTTTTTGAAATTTAAATTTAGGTTAGATTGGATTTAGATTATATTTTATTGGAATTTTTTATGATTCTATGGTGAGGAATTGTGTTCCTTTACTTTTCAATACGGTTTTTTCATATTAACTTTACATTTCTGTGTATTCTACTGGAATCTAACTGTTTAATGATTCTACGGTCGGAATATTATTTTTCATTGAGTTTTTAAAGCTAATACCAGAATTTTATATATTCTATTTTAATCTAATTGTGAGTTTCGAAGTGTCCAACGAAGTTGGGTTTCGAAACAGCTTCTGACTGAACATTCTCTCTGCAATTATCTGGTTCGTGGGAAAATAATGTCGGTTATCGATCGAGCTAAAATTATTTCTTATTAATAGTTGAGTAAAAAGTTAGAGTCACGTGGCGAGACGAAATGTGATATACACTGTTCAACGGGAATTTTGAATTTTGAATCTAAACGTTTCATTTCAAACGAAAAGATAAGAAAGCAACTATTTTAAAAAATGTATTGGTTCATGATTCTAATTACTTATTAAAATATACGAATTTCTTATCTACACATTCGATAGACATAGATCAAACACTGTGTCACTATTATCTACATTTCTCCTCAAAATAATTATTTTTCAAATAAATTATTTTATAAATAATACTTACTACATTTACACTAGACTACCAATTAAGAATCATTTAATATTATCATACTCTTATACGTGCCCATAATTATAAAAATGATCTAAGTCTCATATTCTTTGTTTGTTTTAATTTAGTTTAAAATAATGCGATGTAAACTGATATACTTTTTAAACTTTGACTTAAACCACGTTGATAATCATAGACACATATCAAACCTATTATCATTTCAACATCTCCCATTGCAATGTAAATACTAATGTCTACGCTTCAATCGTTCGAACGCAACAAAGGAAACGAAGCATTCGTTATCTCTATAAACAATTATCTCTACAACGGAATGTTTTTTCTTCCACCGCAGGACGCAGGCGGGTTAATTGCAAAATAAATCTGACGAGCACGGTCGGAAAGAAAATCGTATAACAACGGCTTAAACAGATAAAACGTTAAAATTTATTCGCGTTACCTGTCCAACCGATGCAATGCGCGCGCGTACTTCCGAGCCACGCAATATTAACTTATCAACTCGTTTATGGCGAGCAGGGGATCAACTAAACACGAACCACCCGAATTCGTAACAACAAGCAGTGCCGGTCGAGGATGGAACTTAATTAAAGCCACTCGGAAGAGAGAGAGAGAGAGGGAGAGAGAGAGGGAGGGAGGGAGAGAGAGAGAGAGAGAGAGAGAGAGAGAGAGAGAGAGAGAGAGAGAGAGAGAGAGAGAGAGAGAGAGAGAGAAGACAAAAAAACTGCGACCGTGGTTAATGCGTTGGATGCGTGGCAAATAACCGCGACCTAATGGGGGGAAAGAGAAAGGGTAAAAAGCGCAGCAATCGAATGCACGGTGATTCATAAATATATCAGTACTTTAGCCGGTGAATTTACATATGAAACTAAGTGAAACGCTTCCTATGAATTTGTACCTTGATTTTCGAGTGGTGTATCTTTTCAAAGACAATTTTCGAAATTATTATCATTACGTTCGCGTTCCATTTAAATGCAAGAGTTGCAATATATTGCTAATGGTGTACGATTGTGAAATATAATTACTGATTTCAATTATTATATGTTACTTTACACGTTGAATGTATTACTTAAGAAACGTATTATTTGAGAGATGATAATACAAGAACAGAATAACAACAATAATAACACTTCGAAAATTAATGTTACACGTGTCAAATAAAATATTCCTCATTTTCACATGCAAATATCAAACAATCAAATACAATATACACTTAAGAAATACACTAACTAACAATACTAACACAAATAGCAATAACAACACTTCTAAAATTAAACCTACATAATATCCAACCGTATAAAACACTACATACCATCGCATATACATAGATTCCTCCAAAAATAACGGACACCCCTTATGAATCACCCTGTACAACAGGGATTTCCTCGTCACGGGTTTCAACCCCCGCCACCGTCGCTAAGCGCGCGGAAAGACCGCGAATATCGCATTTGTAATTTCCCCTCGTTGAATCAAGCCCACCCCCGCAACCCCCCTCAACCCTCAACCGCCTTCTTGTTCGGTAGAGAGAGGTTCGATGCGATGGGATCGATATCGAATTGAGAATCGCTGATATTCGAAGCGGACGCGTATCGATGAACAGAAATTCGCTAATTCCGTGCCGCTGACGACGATACAATTTAATTGTTCCTCATCGTTCCCAATAGCTTTCATCCCCCTCCCCTTCCCCCGGCCCCACCCCCGTGTCTTGCGACGGCGGGGCGAACGGACGAATGGAATTCCCAGGGAAAAGCGCGATTTACCATCGCCGAGCGGTTGCGATTTACTGATTACGCGCTGCGGGGTACGAGCTTGGATAATTTTGAGAGGCTTAAGACGTAAGAGGATTCCGCGGCGTTGATCGTGCGCGTCTGCCGCGGACATTCGATTCGGCTCGATTTCGGCTGGCTCGGCTCGGCTCGGCTCGGCTCGGCTCGGCTTAATCTGGTTCTTTCGACTCACGGCTCGGCCCAATTTGCTTTTCGGTTTAATTCGGATGTGCCGGTTGGAACACCGTTCGAGCTATGGGACGGTGTTGTAATTAGAATGCAGTGGTTAATATGTTGTGGGATATGTTAATACCAGTATTAACTATTGGTATGTAAACTGTATGAGGAGTGGGAGTTTATTAGTTGGGAAGAGTTTGTTAATTTTTTGGTTTGCACTGAGGTCAGTGTCAAAATTAGTGCGTGGTATAGTAAATAATAATATACTGATTCTGTAATAATAATGGTAATATTAATTATGTATTACTTATACTTGGATTGATGAATATTAATTGCATACGAGTAAATTAGTAAATTCAACAGTGAAGAAGTTTTTAAGCGTTTAGAAACTATGTAGTTCACTGTGTTTTACTATAAAATTTATTTGCATCGCTTGGCAATACTGGAGAAAAGATTTAAAAAATTAGGGAGAAAATTTAGAAGCTATAGAAATATAATAACAATAATCCCTAACTTGATATAGAAATTATGTTTAATTGTTTAACAAACTATTTCCTATAAGACTGTGCAAAACGATGGTAAACTTTATAGTTTGCCAGTGAATGATACTGATATCCACAGTCCAACCTGTTCCGTATCCCGACTCCATGAAAGGAAAACCGCGCAAAATAAAAATAGCAAATGGAAGGGTCCAGTGTATGGTCAGACAGGCCACTGTCAATGGTCCTCTATCGAGAGAGTATTACACCCGGCGAGAAAAAAGCAAAGTTTCTCGAGAAGCGTACAATGAAAAGTAGAACGACTCCGGTGTATAGTTGGACATCCACTGAAGCCACGTTACGAAGTTACGAATACGAAGTAGAATGAGTCCGAATGCAGTGAAGCATGCTTAAATTGCCGCTCCTTATACCCTTTAAAAGCATTGTTGCACGGAACGAAAACCGTTTTACGCAAGTTCCGTTCGTGAACATTGAAACAAGTAGAACTAACTTACCATTTTCCGGGCATACTTCGTCAAGAGCGTGCCGTGCTTCCTTCCAACGAATGCTTTACCTCTGCGTCGTTGATTAATGCGACCAGAACCATTTCCTGAGAATCAAAAGGAAAAACCTGTTAACGTAGATTATTCAAGTAGAACAACTCGTTCACTGATCAGACGAAGCTTACCTTGGCCAAATAGAATAACAGCATCTAGTCGAACAGCTTTTCGAAATGGAAGAGATACTGTAAAAATGAAAGAAAAGATTAGAAAAGTATAAAAAGAGAAAATACATTAGCTGTCAATGCCGCGGTTTCCAACCTGAGAGGCGCCAGAATTTTTAATAAAAGATTAATGTTCATACCATATCTACAAATAAATAAACATATCGTACTAGTATAGATTCAGTGAAGTAATGTTTACTTTGTGATAAAGTTATTTAAAACGTGTCTATATTACTATATCTATTAAGAGATGGGGAGGCGCGGAAAAAGAATTTTTTTTAGAGAGGCGTAGCAGCATAAAGGTTGGAAACCGCTGTGTTAATGAGTCACTTACATGAGCAATCAGGTGAATAATTAGGCCGTAACTGTTGGGGTATACGTAGAGAAAGGAAACTCGTGTCGAACGGAGCACCACACTGGCAAGTAGATAATACCACCAAACTGTTCAAAATAAAAATAGCACGATTCCTCTAGGTGTCGTGGCCCTTCGTATGACGTCCCTGCAGATACCGCAGCACGTGGTGCTGAATGAGACGGTCCGTATGCAGTGCAACTTCGACCTGGACCAGGAGTTACTGTACTCAGTGAAATGGTACAAAGATGGCCACGAGTTCTATCGTTACGTACCTAGGGACGCGCCCACGGTACAGACGTTCCGCGTGCCCGGGGTCAACGTGAATGTGAGTGTTCCCTGGCAGACGCAGATTGATTCAGTCCCGAGAGTCGATCGTGCTTGGTTTTCAGATTCACAATTCTACGGAGAAATCGGTGGTGCTGAAGTCCGTCAACCTGACTAGCTCGGGGCGGTATCGTTGCGAGGTGTCCGCCGAAGCTCCCGCGTTCCCAACCGTTTCGGGCCACGCAGACATGATGGTAGTAGGTGAGGGCAAACTTCCCGAGTATTTCGAATTCAGCTCTGAAAAATATTTCTCCTGTATTTGGATACCAGTTAGAGGATAAACGAGAGAGAATATGTTGTGTTCTTACAGTACTCCCTGACGAGGGCCCACGAATAACCGGCGGCAGCGCGGGTTACCAAATAGGCGACGTTTTCCGTATGAACTGCACGTCCGCGCCCTCGAAACCCGCCGCCCTATTGACTTGGTTCATCAACGGAGAAACGGTAAGAGCTCGACAATATGCACGCAAATATCTTCCTGGTGGCAACTCTGTTGCATGTTGATTGAGAAGCTCGGGCTTCTATCATCAATTAGCGTTTCAATTAAAACACCGTGAACGCCTTGCGGCTCTTGCGCGCCTGTAGGATCATAACAGTTCCGACGAGATCTTCGAGGTTGGTTTTTTTCATTAATTCCCAAAGTTATCGATGTTCTTCGGGGACTCGACAAATCCTGAAAGAAGTTGGAAGCCTGGAGAAAATCCTGAAAGGTCTTGAAAGCTTGCGAAGGGTTCGGAAAGGGTTTCTGGGAGTCTTGAAAGACTTTACCGTGACTTTGCGTGCACCGCGCAGCTTTGCGTTACACGGACTCTTATCGCCCTTCACCCTTTTAAAAATACCACCGCACAAAGGGAAGGACGCGCGCACGGTCTAAGGGAAACAATTTCCATCTGTTCAGCCAATTGGGACGGTAAACGGCGGATTCAGCGAGGCTCTCGAAAATAGGGCGGACAAAGGTCGCCGGGCTAAAAAGGGTTGGCGCGCAACAAAGTGTGCCGTAATCGCGTTTCAGCCGACAGTCAAACAACTGACCGCGAACTGGTTCGCTTGACGGCGGGACAATCCCTCCCCTGAGTGAAGGAGCGAGAGTCCCTCTGCCACCGACTATTACGAGTAACAATAGTCGTCTTTCAGGCTGATACCCAGTACCTGACGGGACCGCACATAACCGCGGTGGACGAGAAGGGCCTGGAGACCGCGGTATTGGGCTTGGAGTTCCGTCTCGCCAACAAACACTTCAAGCGGGGCGACATGAAGCTAAAGTGCTTGGCATCTATAGCGAACGTCTACCGGCGGAGCAATGAGGAGAGCGTGGAGGGGGACGAGAGGATCCTGAAAGCCCCTGTAATGGAGAGCCGCGAGACCAGGGCGCAAAGCCACACTCGTAACGATTTAACCAACGGTGAGTTTCCATTAACCGGTGCGCGGCGCGAGGATTCCTTTCTGTTTTCCCTTCTTTCATCCATGCCACCCTAAGGGCCACGACCCTCGGTCTTCTAGAACCTTGGAGCAGCTCACCCCTTTCTCCTTTGAATTCCAGGGAGCCAGTCAGGAACCGCAACGACGCCGACCTGGATGACGATCGTGGTCCCAATCACCTGGATCGTCCTCGTCCGATAATAACGCACTATCCAACGTCGCTTCCTACGAGTGTAAGACAAGCACGCTAGGAGATCTCGTTCCCATCGTATCTAAATACTAACAGTTAAGCCGCGTAACCGTAATTAAATATCATATCGATAAAACATGGTAAGACTGGCTGACGTCCGGCCGCGTCGCCTTGCGTACAAACCATTGGCGGATCCATCAAATCTTCGTTTATCCCCAGCATCCTGCGGACTCTTCGTTTCGCGTAGCTCCTCACCCGGTGGTCTACGCCGTGGCAATGCTCACTGACAAAGCAAAAGCACTTTTTTACAATTTTTACCATGGAGACAACGGGAGAATAGCGAAAGCTCTGCAGCGATTGGAAGACAGAGGGCTACAGTTAAATTAATACGTTCGCTATCAGCGTCACATATTTATGACGGCCGTAATCCTGTATTTTACATAATGAGAATGAAATTAATCCTATGGATATTGTTATTAGGAATTCTGAACTACATTATATTTAGGAACTCAATGACACGTTTCAGTTTCATTTTTCTAATATTTTGTTTAGGAGATTTATTGGATTGAAGAAAATATTATAATTAAGGAGACCATTGAACGTGTTAAGGTGATTGATGGTATTGAACCAATAATGATGAAATAGGAGCAATTCGATGGAGAATGAAAGGGGACATGCTGCAGAGCTTAGACTACATACAGCACTGACACATTATGAGAAAAATGATATACTTCACTGTTTCGTCCTCATTTGTCGATGGGAAATCGATGCTCGTGGATCCGCCATTGCCACTAAACCAAAGTATGTTCTAGGCTCTAAATGTATTCTCGCGTGGAAAAGGAAGGTCTCGTTTCAAACATATCCGTGGGATTAACCGAGAGAGAGAATGAGTGACCTGGAAAAGATAATATGCGAAACGTTAATGAAAAACGAGAAGATACGAGGACGCAGAGAATCGCAGAGGAAGCATGAATCCGTCTCTCCGTGCGTGTCTACGTTAAGTCGTCCGATATACGTTTCAGCAATGAATCGCACAATGTTCTTGTTACTTTATCAGAACACCGTATATACGCGTATTATTTTTTACTAAGATTTTATAAGGGCGGACCTACCATTTCGTGTACCACATTGTTTCCTTCTTAACGATGCCGGATATCGAACGCGTTTACTTAATGATACTCTTATCAGACTTAACACTTAGCAACCACCTGAGAAGAGAAACTATAACTTTTCTCATTAACTTTCATTGAACTTATTTAAGAGATTCCATATTATATCTTACAAAAGCCAGGAAAGTATTTAATTAATTGCAAATATTCTTAATTCAATGCTTATTAAATAAGAAAAAAAATAAACAAAATACACGGCAATGCGTTGTTAAAAGAAACACGGGAAATCTCATTTTGGTTGGCTAAGTGTTAATTACAGCATTCAGTGGTGAATTTCAATAGTAGAACTAAAATGAACCTTATATTGCTTTTTTTTCATTTATCAGTGCCATTTATAAAATCCATAACAATGCGTATGTGTAATGACTAAATTTTAGGTTTCAGTTTTTTAACTGAACTAGTCATTTAATGAAAAACTATAAGAACAATACAAATAACAGTAGTTTTATATTTTAATTATTTATATGGTATACAAAAAATGATGCAATTCTATACGCAAAATGTTCAATTAAAGTTCAATTTAAGTTCAATTAAGAAACTATTATGCAAATCAAGTATGAATAATATTTTAATATCTTGGCTTAGGATTTTGTAGGTCCCAAGTGGCCCATCATTAAATTCGCCACTGACAGCATCATTTAAATACCAACAAATGTTTCGTCTAGCTCCTAATTATTTCAAAACGTAATAACGATATCCGACGCCGAGTTGTATCTCGCGCAAAATAATTTTAATTGCAACAATGAGTCCAATGTCGTTTTCCCCCGGAAGTGACCTGCTTCCATACATAGGAGTCCAAGGAATTGAAAGACATTACCGAGAGAACACTTCCAAACAGGAATTAATGGTTAAGAGTGTTGCATCGTTGTGTCGTCGTTTCGAAGAAAAAAAAAATGAAGAAAAACGAAACGTTCTCGCTTTTCCATTACGCGTCCTCAGTGTATGTTGCTGTGCAAACTTTTTACCATAGGTTAGGCTGCAGCGTTGTCCGGCCTGAAAATGGCGGGAAATTGTTTCATTTGAAACGGATCTTTCTTGTGAAATCGTTAGACGTATTTCTAAACGAGATACTCTCTTGTGTTCAAAGAAATTTAATTTCAACTCAAATTAGACACGTTGTACGATGAAATAATTTATTCGATATTTACGTCTCGATTCTAACCTATGAATTTATTATTGTCTTCCCGCGTCGAACCATGTCACAAGAAAGTTTGTTAATCGTTCGTTGTTGACAATATCATTGCTTATTGCTGGAATTTTATTCGTTGCTTGTTTACACCGTGTTATTACTGTTCCGTACCTGTCCTTTCTTCTTCGAATATACTTTGACCGAGTGTAATCGTATGCGAAGGAAAGAAAACCAACAGAAATCACACACGCAGGAATATTCGTCGACGGTCGAATCGACACTGAAATGAAATCCGTTTCTCGCGTAGGTCTAAATCTCGATATTCGTGTCACGTGACCGTTTTTTGCGAACTTGTAAATATGTACATAATTTTCATCGTTATTAAAATTCACTATTATAATACGTCCCCCCGTCTACTCCTTGACCTTTCACCAATAAATAATTAATTACACGGAACGCTAATAAAAATGGAAAAAATAATTTTCCAAATACGTTCTTCCAAAAAAATATGTCTTACGAACGAAGAGAGGTATTCGAAACTGGCGATGATGAAGTCATCACTATAAGTGATGGATTTGAGTTTTTCGAGGTTTCTTAATACGTATTGTATAACAAAAATTGAAAAAGGCTCGAATCTATTATTTACAGCGATGCCTTTAATGTTCTAACACAGAACAATGACGAGTAAATAGGTAAGTACTTACTTGCAGGGTAGGCGGATTTGGCGGTGTCCTTAATGATTTCGAGGAACTTGACTTTTCAATGATTTTTTGAGATACCAGGAAATTCTACAAATGACCAAATAAACTTTTATCCGGACAAATCCTTCAGTCTCGCATTATTTCGTTCGTGTTTCTACCGAACCCTACTTTTTTGACCAAAAGCTACTTTTCTGCTGACAAATGGAACAATACTGACCTTTATAATCCCTATTGTTGAGTGACACTTCAAAATCCCTCTGAAGGAGGGATTTCTCTAACTTATAACTTTTAAAGAAGAAGCAAATCAATTTGCTGACGCGTCATTTCAAATTCAACTCGTGCGACACTTTCCCTCCTATTTCACGCTTCAAACATGGACGCCAAAAAGAAACTGAAAGTAAAATCGCACTCTTGTAACGTAATTTTGAAAGTAATTTTTAAAGTAGATGAAAAATAGATAATTAATGAAATATAATTAAAAGAAAATTCAAACCTGCTGCTTTAGACAATGGAAATCCGTTGTTTCTTGATTATTAAATCATCAACCAATTTGACTCGTTTAAAGATCTGATCGCCATCTATCGGTTGAACTTGTGCACTAGTCGTTATTTAAATCTTGAACGTCTGAACAAGGCTGTGAATATTTAGCGGTGACACGTTGAATTTAGAATATTTCGTATTTTTTAAATAGATAGGATAAATGGTAAACGATATTATTTATCTGTTCCATTAGTTTGTTATTTGTATAGATATTACGTGAATGTTCAGTGATCTAAAATTATAACCTCTATAGTCGTAATAACGTTTTATCTATAAAATTTGGATGTTAGTGAAATAAATTCTTGTTTAAGACATACAGTAAATGATATACGGTTTTATAGATGGAACCAATGACACTAGGATCACCAGTTGGAAGTCCTGTACAAACACCTGGAAGTCCGTCAGCTCCTGGGTACCTTCCAAATTTCCTACTGGGAGATACAACAATAGTAAGTATAGTAAATGCTGTTAGATTATATTGTGCTAATTATTGGTTACATACATTTTTATTTACTTTTCAGCCAGCCAAAGTAAACCTAATAGTTCCTCAGGACACTCCTAAACAATTGCACATCGGACATAACAATATAACATCTCCATTATCTCCATTATCACACTATGGTACCCCAGATTACCGTTCCAATCGACAGAAAGCAGTATTCGGTAGTAGCAATACGCCAAATACTTCCCAAATAGGCACAATGAATCATACCGGTGGACCACCAACTAGAGGACTATTTGATACATTGGATTCATCGCAAACAGCATCACCATATATATCAACTGTAAATCAGAGCATTCCTCATAATCAATCTAGGCTATTAATGAACTCTATGAATAATTCTATATTCAATGATAGTCCATTGAACCCAAACGCAAATGAATCGCAAGGGCTTTTGCAATGGGTGACTGTTTTTGGTTTTCCCCCTAGTGACATAAATACTGTTCTAGCTCATATTTCAACTAGAGTTCGCATAGTGGACAAACACGCAGCTCCCCATCCGCAAAGTAATTGGATACATTTAAAATGTGCCTCGGAACAAGAAGCTCAAAGAGCTCTTGCATGCAATGGGAATGTTGTCTCTGGATCAATTATGATTGGTGTAATTCCCTGTACAGATGAAGGTGTTATATTGGGTTCTGATAAAGAGAATCAATCGAAAATGAATGGAAGTATAAAATGTTTCTCCAACTTTGGAAAAATTAATCAATCCCCAGAGTACAGTACTCCATGTACACCAATTAAAATACAAACTGCAAGACCTTTGGCAGCTGGTTACTATCAGCATCTTAGTCCTCAGTCAGTGAAATCGACGGAGAATGTACCGCAAAAATCCACTGGTCTAGTTTCTAAAGCAATGGAATATATGTTCGGATGGTAACTTTTAATGAACAGAATTGTGGATATTCACTAATGACAAATACGATTTAATTATAATTCGCTTAGCTTCATAAAAATTAAATATAATGGATAATGACTAATTTGAGAGAGGAATAGTTAAGGACCCTAAAAAAAATTGTTTACTTACTGTATTTTTACTACCTAAATAGTAAGAAATATAAATCTTTATAAACATCAAATAATTATCACACAATGTTATTATTAAGCTACAATTCTATCATATTTTTTTACACTTACTCTACATACCACTGTATACATGTTATGTTTCTATATTATACTGTGTTTAACTTAGAAATAATTCTGTAGCTCTGAACCACGTGTATTGCACGGATATTAAAATGGTTCGATTTATTATGTACCAGTAAATTTTCATTGCCTTATCAGTATTATACAAAAGATCAGTTATATGCAACAAATTATCAGTACACAGTAGACACTGTCTTTATAATTAGCAAATTCCTCTCTCCTATTTCGAATGTATTATATGATTGTAACTTTATACATATTTTTCATTAAGAATAAACAATTGTTGCTACTATGGTGAGATTACATTAAAACTGAGTCTCTATTTTACCCCTATATCCTATTCACATATAAATCACTAATATAGTACAATCACGCATCCTTTTCTCATACTAATAAATACATGGATATCAATTTGTAATGTGTCCAGGTCAAATTACTTTGGACTCTCAATGGTGGCACTACCTAGGTCAGTCATTTTAGGATATTTCACTTTCTTCTTATCCAACTCATCCTGTGTCCAAAGTATCGTTTTAAGCAGATTATTTAATCGTGGAATAGTGGATTCTCTACGCTCCATCTTCAGAATGGCTGCATTCAATTCACTTGCTATCTACAGTTGTATAAGAAACTTTAATGAGAATATCATCTAACTTAGATGTTAACTAATTAATACCTTTTGTCTATGAGTCGGATGTAAAAGATCACTGAAAGGACTCTTATGAGGCTCATCAAATGCCAATAAAGCTAGAGTACGCTCCAATTCGCATAAAATATTGTCATCAGATTCACCGGCTTCGCTCAGACGGTCCTGAGCAAATTGCAATGCCTCCTCGATTCTACCTGTACGAATCAACTCTATAAGATGCAACTGCTGCAGGTGGAAATACAAGTATCTATCGTTATCCAATAACTCTGGATGTAACTGGTTCACAAGATCAATTGCCTCCTGAATACGGCCATTTTGAATAGCATCCCTAATACGAATTCTATCATCCATAGAGCTTAACTCTACGGTAGGCTCAACTCCAGATTCCTGCTGGAACTTTTCTGCTGCTTCTTTAAAACCTTCTATAAAATAATTCACTGATTAGATCTAGGATCTTAAAAACTATAATGCAAAGAATTAGAGACTAGAGAGAAATATCAAGAGAGAGAGAGAGAGAGAGAGAGAGAGAGAGAGAGAGAGAGAGAGAGAGAGAGAGAGAGAGAGAGAGAGAGAGAGACTAACCTGTAACGAAATAATTCATAATCAAATTATTCATAGAAACCCGTTGTGTATGGGAATTTTCCTCCAACTTGGCCATCCACTCATCTTTTGATATATTATCTTGTTTCTCCGGGAAGCTCATTGTTCTTTCGTAATCAGCATCGACAGTTAGGATAAACAAACGATTCACCGAAAGTACATGCACGATTATACTGATACAATCCAAGTACCTTGCGAAAAGAAATTTCGAGTATCTGACACAACAGCTGATTCCTCGCCGCTATTTCGCTGAAAACGTAAACAGAGCAGCGCTACAGTGAGACTGACGCGACTTTGATATAAACAGAGAAAATCAAACATAAAAGTAGAGTTATTTAAGTGAAGAAAAATACAGCAAGATATTCAAGTGAAAATGTAAATATTTTTGGAATAATTCAACGTCGTCGGCGTCGCGACGCAATCAAGGCGCAACGTTAAAGGCAGTGCACAAGTCGATCTTTAAAATCAGAATTAACGTGTACGCACCGTGTGAATGATGATTTACTTTTTGGTACGTTAAATCAACCCAGAGGTGGCGCCAGTATGGCAAAATAGGGGAAACTAAAGGGGTGTTACCCTTCCTCTTATTACTGCATGAGTTACCATTGTGACACGTGCACGACATAGCGTAGAAGGGGTAAAATAGAGTGGGAGACAAGTATGTTAAAGGGTAAAGTAGCGTGGCCACACCAGTGAAGCCAGAAAGCAACGAAATGGTTTCTTTTCTTCACTTGGAACAACCCCTACTATTTAAAACCGTAGACTGATCACGTGACGTGCAGCGCGACTCATATCAGGGGACATTTGGCGGTGACCAGATAGGGGAAATTGAGGAGAATAAAGTTACCCTCTTCTTGATCTTATGAGGAATGGAATAGTGGAAGGGGTAAGGCGGAGTGGGAAGAAAAAACCATTCCGTTGTTTTCTGGCTTCAGTAGCGGTGACGGTAGTATCGTATTATTTGTTTTGAATTATACTGCATTTGGCAATCATATTTTGAGAACGAAGTGCTCTAAAAGTGAAAACAAATTTTCTTTAATTTCAACAATGAGTGAGAAATTAGGTAAGTCAAGTATTTAGTATTCGTAACTAAAAGAATATCCCCTGAAACCTACAGATAGGAAGTAAATAAATAATAATAAGTAAAAGAATAGTTATCTAGGATATATAAAAGTAATGAATATTTTCTATATATAGAAACTGATCAAGATATCATCAGTCACAACAGCAGCAGTAGCAGCAGTGGTATTCCACCATTTAAAAAGCCACGACTTCTAGAAAAGTGGCTAAGAGATCCAGAAATGTCTACGTGGTTGAGAAAACGAGAAGACGAGCATGCATGGTGTGCCATATGTGAGACTCATTTAAAAACCAGCATTGGGAAGATTGGTTTAAAGAAACATGCAAATAGCCTACATCACAAGATGAATGTACATAAAAAGATGGAAGGAGCAGGTACGAGTTCAGCTCCACAAGTTTCCAAAAATGAGATTAAGGAAGCAGAAATTAGGTACTGTTTATTTGCAGTCGAACACAATGTTAACTTCCAAATGTTTCAAGCTTTAAGTAAATTAAATAAAATTATAGCTTCAAAACTACCGTTAATGCAATGTATTAAATTAGGAAGGACTAAAATAAGAGCTATCATTAAGAATGTAATTAATAAGTCTTTAATTTTAGATATAAAGGAAATGTTGAAAGAGAAATATTTTTCTCTTATAATTAATGAAAGTACAGATAATACAAATGTTAAGAGTTTAAGTATTTTAGTTAGATTTATAGACAATCGAAATTTAGAAACACAGTTGTTAGATTTAATTAGAATAAAAGAGGCTACTGCTGAAAACATGTACAAATGTATATTACATAGTTTAAATAGGTTTAATTTATCTGTTAGTAACATGATTGGGGTAGGTGTGGACAATGCCAATGTTGTGATAGAGGCCAAGAAGTCTTTAATGTCACAGTATATTGACAATAAACTAGATAAACCAGAGTCAAGTACACAAATCATAGAATTTTATAAAAATGTTCAGAAGTTTTCTCAGACTGCTCATAATGATAAATTTCTAGCTGCTTTGAATTTCACAAATCCTAAAGTAGCACTTGATGATGAAAAGCATACAGACCAAATAGAAATTGTTTTAAAAAAATATCCATCAATATTTAATACTGCAAAAGTGACTGATCAGTGGTTTTTATTATCCATGAAACCTACTGAAAATGAACAAAAACATTTACAAACATTAGGAGCAATTGAATTTTGGTACACTATAAGTGATTTAAAAGATGAATTGGGCAACTTGTTATATGATGAAATTGCAAAACTTGCATTTCTATGTCTTTCACTGCCACATTCAAATGCAGATGTGGACAAATTTTTTTCCACAATTACAGATATAAAGAATAAAAAAAGATGTAGGCTAGATACACAGATGATCTGTGCCATGACACGAATTAAGTTACACTTACAATCAAAGCACATTGATGCATGCAGCTTTAAAATATCTAACCAATTATTACATTGCTTTAATTATGAAATGTATAACAAAGAAGAAATCCCATCAGAATTGAGGGGAATCTTGCTTCCTGATGAAACTGATGAGAATGACAGTAACAGTGATGCATTATGAGCATTTTTTTGTTTATTGTATTTTATTGTATCATATTGTATTATGTATCATTGTTCATTATATTTCTTACTGTACTCAGTATTCAGTTTTACAATTTGTATCGTCTTCCCAATACACAGTAAGCAGTCATATTACACTTCACGATTGTAACTCTCACATGTTACAATTGATTTGATTCATAATTCACTTGATTGAACGAGTAATAAATATTATGATACGCAATAACCTAAAATCTGTGATCAAGTCTTGTCATTCACCCCACTGAAAGTCTTTCTCCCACTCTACCTTATCCTTTCCACTACCCCATTCCTCATCAACGGACATCCCCCAAAAAACCCCCTCAACCCCCACAGAATCGTACGTAACGCCAAGGAAAGGGTAACTGTATTCCCCTCAATTTCCCCGATCTGGCCACACTGTGCCACACCGAGTAGCGCTTCAGTTTGCAACCATGGCGGATCCGTTGAGCTTGTTGCGGCAGTACAATGTTAATAAAAAGGAAATAATTGAACGTGAAAATCAAATTATTTTCGGGGAATTTTCCTGGCCGAAGAACGTGAAAACCAACTACTTGACATACGGGTAAATAATTCTTCAATTATTTAAATGTTAATCTCGCGAACTGTAACCTGGTATGGTTCCACCATTGGGCAGTCTGCTGCCTCATCATCTCCCTACCACTGAAAATAAACAAACTACAAGAAAATTAATATTACCGACGTATTCGCAATCTTTATCAACGTTTCTAGATATTTCTGACCAAAGTAATTATTTTCATTTTCGTTTCTTCCGTGACGTTTTCAAAATCTGTTTACTCTCCGTGTGTTTTGGTTGTACAAATAAAAACGTAACACCTCTTTAACGTGACATTCCTGTGCGGTTAATGATGTTTTTTTTATTTTTTTACCGCGGCGTATATAACTGTGAATGGTCATCTTTTTTTTGGCACATGAGCAACTTATGAAAATAATGCATGTAGTAGTGTGAAGGAAAAAAAGAGATTGCACAATATGTTTTCTTACAGGTCTGGCAAAGAAGGAACACCAAAGGAGTATTATACTCTAGAGTGCCTGTTATTTTTACTGAAACATGTGCAACTTACACATCCTGTGTATGTGCGTCAGGCAGCAGCAGAAAATATCCCTGTTGTACGTAGGCCGGACAGAAAGGATTTATTGGCTTACCTTAATGGTGAAACTGCTACTTCAGCCGCCATAGACAAATCTGCACCCTTGGAGATCCCCACGCAAGTAAAAAGAACAGCTGAAGATGGATTGGAAAGTGGTTCCTCAAAGAAACCACGTTTTGAAGAGACTCATGTTCAGAAGGTCAAAGAACAACTTGCAGCTCGATTGGATGCTCCTAAAGAGGCTTCTGTCACAGTGGACAACATTAAATCCCTTTCTGAGGCAATGTCTGTTGAAAAGATTGCTGCTATAAAAGCCAAACGTTTAGCTAAGAAACGTACTACTATTAAGGAGAATGACGACATTGGAATGGGATCTGACTTACGTGTAATATTGATGGATGTGGATGACACAAAGGACATAGTTTCCAGGGAGAGGCAGTGGAGAACACGTGCAACTATTCTTCAGAGCAGTGGAAAAATATTTGCCAAAAATATATTTGCAATTCTTCAAAGTATTAAGGCTCGTGAAGAGGGCAGACAAAAAGGCCCTGCTGCTCCTACACCAATGGTTACTCCTAGATCCACACCTATGCGTCCATTGCCGCAGCCAGCTGTGTATAATAGATACGATCAGGAAAGGTTTATCAGACAAAAGGAAGAAACAGAAGGATTTAAAATTGATACAATGGGTACTTATCATGGTATGACCCTTAAGTCAGTGACAGAAGGCACTAATCCAGCAGTCAGAAAACCACCAACAAACCCTTCCACTGCTCCTAGTTCTGGTTTGCTACCAACTTCCGCTGCCAAACTCACTCCCCAGCAAGCAGCTCAAAACAAGCGGCCTAGTAGAACTCCCATCATCATCATTCCAAGTGCAAATACATCACTGATAACAATGTATAATGCAAAGGACATACTTCAGGACCTAAAGTATCTTAGCAATGAGGAAAAACGTGCACAAGGTACTAAACGTGAAAACGAGGTTCTTCTGCAGCGACGCAAGGAAGGTGGACTCACAGTGCCATACAGGGTAGTGGATAATCCACAGAAACTAACAAATGCAGACTGGGAAAGGGTTGTTGCTGTATTTGTAATGGGTCCAGCTTGGCAATTCAAAGGATGGCCTTTCGATGGCAACCCTGTTGAAATCTTTTCAAAAAGTAGGTATAAATAAATTATAAATATATACACCAAGTTAGTGTTGTCCAATATAAGTAACATGTACCTTTGCTCTTACAGTTTGTGCATTTCATTTGAAATATGACGAAATGAGGTTGGATGCAAATGTGGCTCGTTGGGCTGTGACTGTGATCGAATTGAGTAGGACGAAAAGGCATTTGGATAGGGCTGCATTGATGATATTCTGGGAACATCTAGACAAGTAAGTATGGATAGATGAAATCAATACATTGCTTAAAGTGGTTCATATACCATGTCATGTATCGTGTTACTCTCCACATTCTTTTATATATAACACATTAAATATTTCTAATCGTTTAAATAAAAATTCTTACAGGCATATGATCAAGAACAAACCACACCTTCGATTTTGAATCGAATTTCGTCGAGACCAACGGGAAGGACTTCCGGAAGCAACGTGTCTGCTTCCAGACAACAAATATTTGTACATACGAATGATCAGAGTCTAACGCCTGTGTACATAAAATTTATAGAACACGAAAATGTCTTATGTGTGACCTATCGCGAGAAAAAAAAAGCGAGGCCCGTTGCCTGCGTATTCATACATAGACACACCCACACTCTGTTCACGTGTACAACATCATTAATTTTTTTGATTCGTTTCTACGCAATATTTTGATTCGTCGTTTATGTAGCATAATATGACTCTTAAATGTTTATTTTAGCGCAGAATTGATATGCACTCATTGTTGAGAGAACCAATGATTATTTTAACGGTAAACATGATGACGTAGGGATGTAACTGCAATAATCTTTGGTATATTCGTATCGCATACGTACCAAAATAAAACAATTGTTATTCACATTTCGTGGAGCGTTTATTAAAGAACCAAATAAAAATCAACGACTAATTCATGTAATTCGATGCGTTTCCTTATTTCGTACCCCCTGCGAACAGCGCACCCTCCACGAAGGAATAAAAAAGAAAAGAAATAAATACAACTCTCATTTCAACGAGTGGATTAGATTTCTTGGCACGGTGTTAAGTTCCTCGCGATTCGAAGCACGACAGATTGCGGAATCCCCAAGGGGCTGGATGGGAACCGAGTTTTCCCTGACCAAAGTAAACCACCCCGGGGCATCAACAGTTGCCCGACCACATCCTCCCAGTGTTTATACAGACAATTGAATCTTCCTAACTCGATTACATACGCCCTATTAAATTCAGGGACTGTGATAGCTTCCATGAAACTTTTCCACCACTTTTCCACCAAGTGGAACTCCTTCCGAAGGAGATATCTCTCTTAAGGAACGATATCCTTGAGATCAGCGTTATTTATCAACCTGCAGTAAATAACATATAAATAGATTGCAGATGTTTATACATAAACAGTGTCCAAGACTGCATAAAAAAACAGGGAATCGCAAAGTCCATACATCATTTAAGAGAAGATATATGTTACGCTATTTTCAGCACACTGGAATCCTTAATAGAGGAACCCTATGTTTCCAGAAAAATCGGACTATAAAAATACAAGCTCGCATAAGCATTCGTCTACGTGTAAATATAACCGGACTATTTATGTGCCTGAAGCTTCAGGCTGAAAGTTCAATATCGTTCCGGTATTGTTAAGTATATATTGAGACGGAATCGATGAGATTTGTTGAAAATTTTCGTTGTACAGTTTTGTTTACTATGAAAGAACGTCAAAGGATTTTTATGTATTGGCGGAATCGATAATTTCCGTGGGATGCAGCGTGTATACTCAAACTCTTTAACCCTTTCCGCCTCACAGAAATAAAAATGGCCGGGCAAGGAAACGAGTTATGGACTACTAGCAGTTTGACGGTCATCGAGGATTATTCTAACAAGTTTTATTTCACGCTCGACGATCAAAGGTCAATCGATAGAGAGTGGAAGGCCGTCAGCGGAGCAAGTGATGCGTGCCTGGGGCACGCTTCGCTTATCCCAGCTTGTTGTGCTGAACTTTGAAGAGTAAGGTCTGCCGATCACGGAAATTCCCTTGATGATATCAGTTTCCCAGCGAACTTGTTAAACCCACGTGGAAATTTTACACATGATAACGCCAATAACGCTTAACAGTCTAACCGCCGTGATCTAGGAACTTGACGCTACTGGCTGATTTCTTGTGCCTAATCTTGTCAGCACAACTAGTGGATGTTCATCTTCAAATCTAATTTTAGCGGTAGCATTAAAATGTTTATTAAACTCTGTTCACCCCTCGTGTACCACTGATTCTAACACCGCACGGTTGTAGTACAATTAATGAAACTCTTCCAAAGATTCTTTTCTTGATATTTCAGTAACTGCAAATCAATAAAGGCCTCGGCAGCGATCGTTGGACAATATGTTGGCTGCAACATCATTGGTTGTAAGGAATTCTACATTGCTAATAGTTCTTTTCTCTTGGTAATCTGTAATGTATAAGAATCATGGTTTCCTTTACATTCGTTCTTCTGCAATATCTATTCCAACAATTCTCGAAACGACCAATGCACAAATGAATAGTCACTGCTTCAAGGAAACTTGTAGGTGCACTGAGTGCAGTTTGGTTGCATGCAGACTGGCATCCCAGGTAGCATAGGTGGCAAATGAAGAAATCCTGTTCTGGACGGTAGGTGTTCAGTGACCTGAGCATAAACATGGTCTCTGATCTGTTGCTGCAGTCCAGCATTGAAGTAATTGTTATACTGAACATTCAGTGCTACACCATCTTGATCGTGCTGTCCATTCTTAATGGGCAATGCAGCGCAGGTAGCTGCATCCGTCATAATGCTCTTAGGAAGCTGCTCTGGAATGATGTTCAGCAAGCAGTAGCTGTCACTGTAGAGCCCTCTGGACAAGTTAGAATAGATAGGGGCAAGCATGGAGCCAGTGAGCTGCTCACTCTGCCGGGTTTCACTGATACTTTGACCTGGTGGCCGAAAGGCTGATGTGTAAGCAGTCGAACCAACCCCAAGGCTGTCACTAGCAAAGTACTCTATCGCTTTCAACAGGTCCTGCCCACACCTCTGCAACACCAACTGCAGCACAGAGAGCTTCGTGTTGGGGAATAATCTTGCCAAAGTATCGACTGAAGCCTGTGACACACCGCTCTCTTTCATCTCATCCGACTTGCCATTGAACACTAGACTCTTCAGCTTGGTTACATTCTCACCAACTGCCTGCGAAGGAAACAGTATCACAGTGAAACAAGCATCTACCAAGAGTTTCAATTTACTTAGAAGGTTAACTTCTATACTTACCGGAGGAGACTCCTGAGGCTGGACCTTATCATCCTTCTTTATCTCCTCCAAAGTCTGTTGGCTTTCCTTCGAGGACTGCTGGTCCATTTTCTCAGCATCCGTCAACGGCCTGGGTTCAGTGACAGCCATACCAAAGATCTTCCCTGGTGGCAGTCTACAAAGCTTCTGACCAGTCGCCACCTTGGCCATTTTCAAGGCAATGGCGTCTTCAGCTGCTTGCTGCCTCTTCAATGCCACCTTGCCAGGCCATAAATAACAAGGATTAATGTTCGGATCATATTCTAAGTGAAACCCGGCTGAACACGAGGGGATCAATCATCGTCAGTCGTGGTTTCGGTTCCGATTTAGAAATATACCCCCGCGGACACTGGGTATACGTGTTTGTTCAGCGGCGAACGTCAATAGAGATACATATGGGACCATTTGGCACGCTCCTCGCGTTATTCCCGGCTGGACCACCCACGGAATTGTTTCACTTCAACAGCGAATCATCCAACGTGACCCTGTCCCTCCGCTTTTAGACTTTATGGCTGAATAATAGAACAAGATCGATCGGGGTTCGATTATCGGTGAAGAGAAGGAACCTCGAACTTAACACTTCAGCCAACCGAAGGGAAAGATCTTCTACTGTTCACTTAGCAATTCCCTTTGATTTTCTTCATCTTTTCCTTTACCGTTTAGTAAGTCTTGACGTGGGGCTATTTTCAATTCATCAAATATGTTTCTTGCTTTTACAAAACAAAGGTTTTATCCATTTCAGCGCCAAGCGGCGTAATGGCGGTTCTCTGAAGTCTAGAAGTTCCATTCTACCGGTTCATAGAATCAAATGAACTTTATCTATTCGTCTTTCTTTAATTATTTATTTTTATCTTTGTTATTACCTGCTTAGAAATGGGGAAACGGAACGATCGCGCTATTTACAGTCTTTTCATGTAAAAATAGAAACGAAAGTAGTGCGATCGCGCCGCTTGGAACTTTTCAACCGGGTTTTTGCAAAGACCGGACTCAAACGGTTATCCAAATCAGTTGAACGAGTTCAATTGAAGCTAATGAAAGAGCTAGTTACAGTTCTTTTTAAGTGGTTGCCTAAGTGTTAACTTAAAATTTTAAGTCTTCTTACGAACGTCCGTTTGGTCTTCTAACGCTGAAGACTTCATTTGCAACGACGAGACACAGAACAAGGGTGTCTACTGTGCAAGTTACTTCTCTAGATACTAGTCTCGAATTTTGTAGTATTTAATTTTATACAATTTTCGAAATTTCCCTGTAGAAACCCCAATGGTGCAATTATTCAGACTTCAATTGGTTTGCAATTCAGTTTGCGTATTGCTGAATCAATCATATATTATCTATCGAATAAATGATAACGAAGGAATTAGGAATGGGTGATTTTGACTCGTAGTTCTATTAAATTGCCTAAATATTCAAAATCGAGGAGCTACAACGTTCGAGGCCACTTCTAGCTTGGAACATCCGCGTTTGCATCGACCGTGTCGGAAGCTATCGTGGACAAGGTATCGTGTGTCATAATGCCCGCGCAAACAGAAATGAAACGCAACACCGCGCGTTAATGGATTTAATTCCCCTGTCCCCGTTCGTCGATCGTCGTTCGACTCGTCGAAGCGGAGGGCGGCGGGAAACGGAAGAAAACAAGATCGAGTGGCACAAGTGCGGCGAATGAAATCGGATCATCCCCTCGTGTCATGCTGAGAGAGGGTGGAGAAATCATCGACGCGATTCCAACGTTCATCGGTTAATGAAAACCATCGGGCCCGTTGAATGTCGATGGCGATCCTCTCGATTGACCTTTCTCCCGATTGGAAGAAAATTGGGAGTTGTTCGCGAGGGAGGTTTCATCGATAAAATTTTAAATGGTTCAATTCACACTTTAACATCATGAAGTACCTTGTGTAAATCCAGCGATAGAACTATTTTTTTTCGATGTTCCGCGTGTTGGTACATTATAGAAAATTTAATGTCGAATTTGAAATTTTATCGTTTCGTTTGGTCGAATCGAAGGACTGGAAGGCGCCTCTTGAGTGCGAACGGTTGAAACGTGTTTTCGTTGATATTAAATTAATTTGTAATGTATCGAATATTAACTCTTTACACTCGAAAGTTTTGCACTGGAATATTCAACGTTTTCTGATGAGATGTAGATGATATTGTTTGAAACTAATTTAATGATAATACACTGATAAATTAAGCAATGAAGGTATCTTATTGAAATATTTCACACAGTAATACGAAGTTTCATTTAAAATACTAAATATTCAACTTTATAGCATTGTTGTAACAAACTGTTTTACTGTTAATATTTTGACTGCCTTGGATAAATTCAATTTCATTCCTTCCCCGTGCAAAATTTGGATGTGTGGAAAATTCAATAATTTTAGGGTAGTTTCTTTAAGATTCATTAAAATATCTAATATTATAACTGGTGCAACATTGGAGCCTACAGAGTTCAAAGTGTCAAAACAGGTACCAATCTTAACACTAGAACTACCGAGCATTTAATACGATTAATATGCGATTTCCATAAAAATTGTAACAATAGATTATTTTCAGTTTCTTCGGACATTCATTACAGTACTCAAATGAAGCTATTTATTTTCAAAATCTCGAATATTCAATGCTTCGAAGATATCAATAATTGCTAAACACCAAAATCAAAACCACTCATTTTGACTTGTACAGTAGTTCTAGTGTTAAATCGTTAAAGGAAATGAATGACATGTTCAACAAAATAAACTAACGACAAGTCATTATAGTACTCAAATGAAACTATTCATTTTCAAAATCATTTCGAATATTCAATGCTTCGCAGATATCAATAATTGCTAAACAAAAAAATCTAAACCAGTCATTTTGACTGGTACAGTAGTTCTAGTGTTAAATCGTTAAAGGAAACGAATGACATGTCCAACAAAATGAACTAACAACAAATATTATCACAAAGAGAAATCAAACGATGGAGCTTACCTGAGCTGCCATCACTCTCTGCCTCTCAGCGATCAGTGAACACTTCGGACAAAGACAGTCCCGGTACCGGCATTCCCTCTTATGTCCCCTGAGCCACGAGATCATCCCATGATTGCGGCAACGAGCGCATTTCGGCCTCCTCTGTTTCGCCTGGCCGTCCTCGTCCTCATCGTTCTCAGCTTTGCTTCTGCTCTTTCCACGCAGCATGCTGACCTCTTGAACAAACCGACACCACTCACGCTTTTCTAGTCGCCATTGTATCCCCTAAGACTGTCCAACATCGAAGACTCTTCATCGGTTAACCAAACATCCGAAAGAATTTGAAATTGCTCGACGAATTTAACACAATTTCTATTAATCTCGAAATTCTAATCTTAAAATCCTTTCCCGAGTTTACTCGTTTCCGACTCTTCGACTTTCCCAACGATTATATTAAGAAATATCCAAAATTCAATTGTTAAATCAAACTTCGGAAATAATTTTAAGGTAAAACTTCAGGTGTCTTTTCGAAAGAAATAGTGTTAAACATAAGCCACTATGCGAATCGACTTATTAGCAAACTTTCGAGGACCAATAGCCAGGAATGCTCAAGTTCGCTTGCTGGAGAGAAGATTTAGAGGATCGGCTAAGCAGTCAGAGATAAAAAGGATTATCGCTTTCGCGATTCTTGATTCTCAACTGAGAGGCAGCCTCTCTCTTCTAGGCGAAAGAAATCTTCGTGATCTCGAGCGGGCAGCGATTCGGTCATCCTTCGCGACGATTGGCTCCGTACATGGGCTACGTGCTTCCAGTACCCCCCGGACCGGCAACAAGACAAACATCCACCGGACCACCCTTTCCCGTCGATTGGTTCGCCGATGTTTGTCTTTTCTTCCTGCCACTCCTCCAGGAGGATACGCTAGGCCTCGGATTCTGCTGTTGCGAGATTCTCTCGCTTCACAGCGGGACAGGGAGAAAGGAACAGACTTATGCTGTTCATCTCTTTCGCGGTTTTACGAGGAGTAATCGATATTGTGATAAGACGTTGAATGGCGTGAATGGATAATTAACTCTTTGTCCTGTGATTTGTTTCTCGACTGTGATCATTACTTTATTATGAGTAATTTATTGAAAGGAGGAACATTCTGGTATCTTATGTTCGACTACGAAAGAGAGTTTTATACTGTTCATCCCCTTCGCGGTTTTCTCAAGAAAACAAGAAAGTATAATAATTGGCAAGAGAAGATAATGATAAAACATACGTAAATTAAGGAACAAAGCTATTTCATAGAAATATTTCATATCGATGCATTATGTAAGAGTTAATATTATATACAACACTTTGCAATTTTGTTATATCAAATCAGGTGACTGAGTGCAAAGAGTTAATTTGAATTCACAAGAACTAAGGAACATTTGCGTTTGTTCGATTCTACTTGAAATCTTCGTCACGAGTCTCACGTCATTAAGGCAAGGGATTAACACTGGTATTCTGTTGCGATTGTTGCAAACATAAATCCGAGGTACTACCGAAGAAACAAATCAATCTAAATAGTTATATTCTTAGAATTTCTAGAGAAATTTAAGTCACTGCTTAGTTCTATTAACCCTTAGCAGTCCTATGTCGCGTCAGACTCTACATTCTATTTTATTGCAACCTCTACCTGTTTTAACCATTTTTCTATATTTATTTGTAGTATCATAATTATACCATTTAAAGGTAACATTTCAACGACTCCCAAATATTCTTGAATAAATAAATATAGCGTCATATTAAGCTGTAATTGAATGAACTAACGTCGACGTGAACCTCAAAGTGAGAAACCAAGAGCACTTCGAACCGCAAAGGGTTAAACAGGAAATAACGAAATCTAACTGAATTATAGAATCACAAGTTTTCTAATAATTCTCAAAACAAACACCTGACTAAGAGGTTCCGTATCATTTCTAACTAGGTTCCACGACAAAAATCACAGAGTAACACGAGAAAACAGGAACAGAGAGTCTCAACAGGTCAGGAAATCGGAAGTGGGTGTATTAAAGCGAGCAACCGTGGTCAAGAATCAAGATTGTATAATTTCGCAGTTTTATCTTTGACGAGTACAGATTCACAGCTGGTTAACGATCTCCCTTTTCTTCTGAGTGGATAATAATGAACGAGCCGTCGCAACAATAAATTCGGTCGTCATTCGATTACTCGTACTCTCTCTCCGCTAAGTTACTGTCGTTTTCTCCCTCATCATTCCTCCGTTTCTCTCTAATTCGAACAACGCGCGTTCACTTTTCCGCGCCGTTCTGTACGGCGTTCCATCCCCGGAACGCTCGCCAGCCGGCAGCCATTGATATGTGATTCCTTCGTTTCTACGTGGACGATCGCGATCGAAAGCTGCAGAGGAGACGATCTACGTAGATCCAAACGTCGCGCAAATGCTTCTTTTCCATCGCCGATCGAGCTCTCGCTTGACCTTCCCCCCCACCCCTCTTTTTACACGTTTCAGAGACACCTGAGAGTCAATGGATGGTGGTGCGTAGATATACGATATATTATACTGATATGATACTTTTCGTTGATAAGTTCGAAGAAACATTACAAAATCTCCTACAATTATATACTTTATATACTCGGCGAACTCGATTTCCTAACGAATAGGACGTTCCTCCGTTTCTCCTCTCTTTCCCTTTCCTCGTCTCTCCTCTCGCAGCCTTCGACGCGTTCGCATTTCAAAGTTTCCTAAAATCTTTAAAAGGCTTCTGCCTTTAACACATCGATTTTCCACAGGAAGCGCGGCGAGGTGCGGCAAGCATGCTCTCTCATCTCAACCCTTTGCGATCGGCAAGTCGAATATATTATATTTTTTATCGATGGTTTATAATAGAAATTTGTTTTAATGTATTTCGTTGAGTATCAATTCCGTGGAGAATAATAAATAAGCTTTCGATCGTGAAATTATATTGTACCAAAGAACGTGCCGCCATATTGTCGGCGCCGAACGCAAAGGGTTAATACCTCTCCTCTTTCTGTCGTGGTCGTTTTTTTTTCTCTCTTGCTAATTCTTCCCCCTCGAGTATACCCAGGGGACGTGTGTGTGTGTTCAATGCGGCGGGGTGGGTGTTTTGAAAATCGATCATCACTTAACAACAAGCTTAAGTCTAAGTAAACTCCATAAATACAACGGACAACGGAATGTCTTTTGGCACGGACGACCTTCGTGTGAATTTCCTTGTTCAACGAAACCCTTTTTTTTTGTTGTTGTTTTGCTCGAGGACGAGAAGAACACCATTTAATATGGATCGCGAAACGAACAACCCGATTTTTTTCCCCACCTTCGACGGTGTTATCAGAGTCACACCGTACAAAGTTCCTAAACACAGAAACAACGAGACTAATGTTACTTCTCTCACCTAACGAATTCGAGTGATACGAGGAGACCTTACTCGCTGACACTCTTGCTAATTGATTCACGAATGAATTATAAAAAATTCTTCGTACTCGATAATAACCCTTCGCACTGATTCGACGCAGCAAACTTATAAAATTTTCAATTCAATATTAAACCTTGTGGAATGTGTCAACACATAAAACATCAAAATAGAATAGTTCTGTCTCTTTATTTATAGAAGATAATTGTATTAGTTGCGAAAAATATCGTTAATATTCAGTCGGAAAGTAATGAATATTTTTAATGGAAAATATTGTCGAGTGCAAAGGGATAATTCTTAGGAATTAACCGTTTGGATGCTAAACAACTTTTGTGGATATTTAGCAAAAATGAAGTGATTGGGTGTGTATACGAAAATTAATATAAGTTATCTAATGAGATCACAAATATTGTGTTATTACAAAAAAATATCAAAACATTTATTCAAATAAATTTACTTTGATTTATTTCTTGAAGAATATAGCAAGAAAATTATAATTGATACTGATAAACGGAATTTTGCACTCAAACGGTTAATAAACAATTCTTATGAATTAATGGAATTTTCCCGAGGACTTCATTCCTTTTCAGGTACCTTTTGTTTGTATGTTCGAGAGGCGAGTGAATCAGAAACTTAGATTCAGAAATTGTCTTTTAATTGTCTGTTTGATTGAACACAGCAAAATTATAAAATGAAAAATTCAAGATAGAATATTAAATAAGGTATTAAAACATGGAACATAGAAATGAAACAACTCTGCCCCATAATTTATGTAAGTTGCAAATAATATTGGTAATATTTCGTCAGGAAATAATGAATGTAAGGAAAAATATTGTCGAGTGCGAAGGGTTGAAAGAGACAACTTATTTCTGAATCTAAAGTATTTAGACTCTTAGTTATAGTAAAACTATAAAATCCGATATTCAATCCTTCGCAGTAGACAATATTTTCCAGTATAAACGTGCATTATTTTCTGAAGGAATGTTAACAATATTATTTGGAACTTACGTAAAGAAACATCTCGCCTAAATTCGGGGCAGAATTGTTTCACTTCTGTTTCACGTGCCACCTTGTTCATCTTTCCATGTTGAATTGTCAATTTTATCATTTTGCTATGTTGAATCGAATGGCTGAATCAAAGGGTTAATGTTGAAAATAGTTTTTCAAGGTACTTCTGATTTCCCTTTAAGTTAGTTTCAAAGAACGTCTTCGCCTCGTCAAAAAATATTAAATATTTCTAGAGAAACTTCCCTTTAACCCTTTAACCCTAAAATTATAAAACTTAAAATTCAGTATTAAATTTCTGTAACTCATCAACACATGGAACATCAAAATAAAACAATTCACTTAATTTATGCAAAGTATTTCTTTATGTTCTAAAAAATATCATTTCATTAGAAAATCATGAATATTTCTTAAGAAAAATATTCTAATATAATATAATATATTAAATATAATGTTATATAATATAAAATATTAAATATATTAAATATATATATAATATATTAAATATTTAATAATTACATAATATATTAAAAAAATACTTTCCACGAAACAGTATAAAAATTAAAAAAAAAAACTATCCCATCGAAGGGATTCGAACCTGGGATCCTTCGACTACGAGCTCGTCGCTTAACCATCATCGCTACCTCATCCGACCAGCTCTCGTCGAACAACTTAGCAAATCTGTAGATCACAAAACGAAAATATTAAATATCTCCGTGCACACTGTTCATCGACAAAAACGATTAAATACGCGTCATCAGATTCCTCCTGCGGATCAACCACAAAAAGTTCGATGAGAAACATTCCGGACACCGGTTGTAAGGTCTCCTCGTTGGTGATATACGGGGGCAGCTTAAAACTCGAGCTACTCTACTGCCAGACAATTCGAATTTCAAGAAAAAACGCTGTTCCACTCGCTGGGATCCGAACCTCGGCCACCCCGGTGTGACAATTAGAGTACCTAACCTCAACTCGGCCCGGACAACAACAACCTACTAACGCCGTTATCCCGCAGACTTCTCGGCTACTTAAGACACTAGAGTCACTCGACTCGAAGATTAGCGAAACGCATGCATCTGTTGTTGTTCGTTAGATAAACTATATATACTATCTACAACGAAAAAGACAAAAGGAAAAACGAAGGTTCGCGTGCCCGTTGGCACACGCACGACGAGAGGCAAAATTGTACGAATCTTTCCTCCCGTTTCGATCTACCCGGGAACCGATCCGGCTCGTCTGAAGCCCGACTAAAATTCCCCCCGTGTGTGTATACGTGTTTGTCTGTTCTGTCTGTTTTGTTTCTTTTTTTTCTCTCTCTCCACTTTCCGCGTGATTTCAAATAATTTGATTACCTGGTTTCGTCCTCGAGCACCAGCCACCCCGATCGATCTATCGTTGGAATATCAAAGTGTCACACACCGGACGGTGTTGTTTCGCCGCGGGATATATTGTTTAGTTTCATCGGGGGTGAGGATGGGGCGAGATCGAGATCCATCGTGGTGGTCGTGCGTGCCGTGGCTATCCACAACGCGATAAAAAATTGTGCTCTCAATAGAAGTACGGTGTTCGGCGCGGCCTGGCTCGCCCGGTCGGTAACCAACGACCGGTCGCGGTCGCCGATCCACCGCGCACGCGCAGTCGACCGATGGTAACGGAAAATCTTCGTTCGTTAATTATCGGCGGTTTCGCGCGAACGAGTCGATCGCTCGATGATCGCGCGCCTGGAAAAACGAGCTGTGTAATATTTCTCTCTCTCTCTCTCTCTCTCTCTCTCTCTCTCTCTCTCTCTCTCTCTCTCTCTCTCTCTCTCTCTCTCTCTCTCTCTCTCTCTCTCTCTCTCTCTCTCTCTCTCTCTCTCTCTCTCTCTCTCTCTCTCTCTCTCTCTCTCTTCTCTCTCTCTCTCTCTCTCTCTCTCTCTCTCTTTTTCTGTGGGTTTTTTTAGGGGGAATGTTAAAAAATTGTCTAAAAACACAGTAGCGACAGAAAGTGTGAATTTAGAATGTGGTTTCGGTGTTGTTAGTGGTGTATTGTCTAATGAGTAGATTTGGGTTCCGTTTTGGTCGGTATTGAGTTACCTACTTGCGATAAGAGGGTGTGTTTTTGTAGTGGGGAATGGAGGACCAATGAAATAATGGGATTGTAGCGAATGCCTCTTTGTGAGCGCGGTGATGGACACGGATAGTGTGCTATTCTAAATTGTATACTGGATTTTAGTGTTGGTAGATTTATTGTTTACTGGAAGGAGCATTGTGTGGTGTTTGTAGCTTAGTTGGGTGAATGTTTGATCTGGAAGCGCCTGTGTAGGTCCTCAAATTATGTAGAACTATGTAAAATTATATGAAAATATAAGAAGCTATAGAAAATTATAGAAAGGTATAGGAAGATATAGGAAGATATAGAAAGATATAGAAAATTATAGAAAAGTATAGAAAGATATAGAAAGATATGAAAAGATATAGAAAGTTATAGAAAGTTATAGAAAGCTGTAGAAAATTATAGAAAGATATAGAAAACTATAGAAAGGTATAGAAAGGTATAGAAAGCTATAGAAAGATATAGAAAGATATAGAAAGATATAGAAAGATATAGAAAGATATAGAAAATTATAGAAAAGTGTAGAAAATTATAGAAAACTATAGAAAGATATAGAAAGATATAGAAAGATATAGAAAGATATAGAAAGATATAGAAAGATATAGAAAGATATAGAAAGATATAGAAAGATATAGAAAGATATAGAAAGATATAGAAAGATATAGAAAGCTATAGAAAGCTATAGAAAACTATATAAAACTATTAAACTATAGAAAGCTGTAGAAAACTATATAAAACTATTAAACTATAGAAACCTATATAAAACTATAGAAAACTAAAGAAAACTATAGAAGCTATATAACTATAATAAACTATATAAAACTATATAACACTATAAAAAGTTATATAACTACATTAAATCGTAAAACAAAATATACATTACATAAGCCTACACAAAACTATACAAAAGTATCATTTCAATACTTCATACAGTTGCAATGATCCTACATAGCCGCCAAGTCAAACATTCACCCAAACTACCGCTGCAAACGGCAGAGAATGCTTCCTCCAGTACCAAATCCGTCTACAAACAGTAAAATACAGTGTACTAATTAGGAAGATTAACCCAGAGAGGTAATTCAATGTTTCACTGAAGACCTTCACATTTAAAATCGTACAAAGAGAAACAAATGATCCGCGCACGATTAAACGATCACCTCATAGATGACGAAGTATGATCCATAATTTTCTCGCAACACGCCCGTTGGTTTCCAAACTTTCTGTCGCTAGTGTGCGTACAAAAGTCGGCCTAAAACGTCGGGCGCGCCCCTGACACGGGGGAAAACTGGTCGAAAGTACGAGGGGTCAAAGGGGAGTGTATCATCGCGCGGCGCGCGACCGGTCGAGGATCGAGTCGGCAAATCAACGTTCGCGGTAGACCGCGGAGACACGCGAAAGGAACGGAAGTCGACCTACCGTCGCGCGTAAGAAGAAGCTCACGATTCATGTGTTGGTCACACACTGATTGGCCCCGAAAAAATCAGAGGATACATATTTCTCTTTGTTCTCTCTCTCTAGTAAATTTCTCTCACTTACGTGTGTGTGCACGCCTCTCTTTGCTCTCATTCTCTCGTCCTCACTCTCTCACTCGCTCACACTCTGTATCTCATGTGCGTATCTCGGTGTGCGCTGTCGCTGGAACAAATATGCGGATCACGGTATAAATACAGGTCTCACTTCCGTTCGATCGTTCGAGAGAAACCGAGTCTCTCGAGAATAAATCTCCACCAACGTTTCCTTACAATTTTGGGGACACCCGGTACGTACTACCGTCGTTGAAAATAACCGGGGGTTTATCCTTTACGAGCACCCTTAGCCTCAATCCGTGAATCCACTAGTTACAGCCCTGCAAACGAGCTTTCCCACCGGGGACAGCAATTTTCACGGTCTCCGGGTTACAGGGTCACTCGAGAGGTACTTGAAACAAATCATCATATTTGTCCCACCGATGTTGCGTGTGTGTGTGTGTGTGTGTGTTGGTGTTGGTGTTGGTGTTGAAACTTCGTATCGTCGTTTATCTCTCTCTCTTTCTCTCTCTCTCTCTCTTGCTTTCAGCCGGTCTTTCTTTCCACGCTTGCCGAGGGTCGATTTCATAAGGTCGGATCTCCGTCGCCCCTTTGACCAGACTCTCCGTTTAACCTTGCGTCTAAATATACATGCGTACAACGGTGACCACCCTGTACGTGGATATGTGCATATACATATGTGTTTCTCTGTGTGTGTGTATGTGTGTGTGCATGCATCAGGTTGCCGATGAATTGACATGTTCAAAGGGAACGCCGTGTACAGTGAACTTTCGCGCGCGATAATTCCGAAACGCAATGTTCTTGAACGAAACCGGGCCCGGGATTTCTGGACAACCGAATGCAAGCTCAGCCCACCTTGACATGTACAAAATCTTATGTACAATTTATCGGTACGAGCGTCGTCTATTAAACAGTTGATATCTGTAGGTAGTACGATACTCCCTCGTTACATGTCCTTGATCGACTCGAACATCAACGTTGAGACTCGTTTGTCCCTATAAATTCATCTAAATTCTGACTTCCGGCTAATTTTACTTGGAATCAGAGTACTGTACTACCTCGCTACACGTTCCTGATGAGGTCCGTCGACGAGCATATCAAGATTGAGTCTCATTCGTCTCTCAATGTTCATGGACTCTAATTTTTCTCTGTTGATTACTTGGAATCAGAGTACTGTACTACCTCGCTACATGTTCTTGATAAGGTCCGTCGACGAGCATATCAAGATCGAGTCTCATTCGTCTCTCAATGTTCATGGACTAATTTTTCTCTGTTAATTACATGGAACGAAGGACTACAGTACTGCCTCGTTAATCGTTCAAACCTTCTCCTACCGTTCACCCTTCGCTCTTACAGAAAGTACTTCGGGTCGCAATTGTGCCCAGAAAATGAACAATACACGTCGCAGGTAATATCTCTGGGACTCGTTCGGAACCGGAACGATGAAACCGGCCCTCGAATCGGCGGCCGACGCACGCACGCACGTATCTCTATTCGCTAGTGAACGATCCCCCCGTGTGTTTTCAACAATCCATGTCTGAACGACGGTTCGGTAACAACGGTAACAATCGTAGTAACAATCACGATCGTATGATTCCTATTCGAATCGTAATATCGACGGTACGAGTTGCTCGATCGGTGAACGCGTTCGACTTAAATTCGCCCCTTAAATGCTATCGTCGTGACCGAAGGTAGCGCCGAACGATCAGGCGCGGCGCGCGTTCCTCTATGATTCACAGTGGCTCTCAACTTCCATGAAATTCTGCTACAAAATCAATTTGAATTATCATCCAATGAAAATACAATTTGCTAAGTATCTAATATTCCATAGGTGGACAAAGTGACTTCGAAGACAGTTGAGAACCACTGATAGAGCGACACAGCAACCCCACGTTCCATCCAATCACGGCTCGACCTTCATTTACAGAGAAACCTATTCGCAACGTGTTTCCAGGGACGGGGAAAGATTCCAGTTGACGTTAAAGCATACTGATGACAGATTGTTTTACATTCATAGTTTCCTTGGCTCTCGACACGTTCGCATTTGTTTCAGTGGCGATTCTCTCAATTATATATTGTACAAATATAAAGAAAGAATTAAAGAGAAAAGAACTAATTATATTAACCCCTTGGCCTATGATTTGTCTGAACTCTGATCGATACGGCTACTTTGTCATTAACAATTTATTGGAAAAAGAGATAAATTCTAAGCATACGTTATGCCTATATTTCCTTTTAAGTATAACAGTTGAAGAGGAATAATATTTACTTTGAATTCGCATGAACTAATATATATTTGTTGAATCATATTGAAAATCTTCACAAGTCTCACTCGTTGTAGGACAACGGGTTAATTGTTATCGATAATATCAAATGGAAATTGCTGGTGCAGTTCCATAATGCCTATACGCGAGCCGCCACTGTTCCAGTGTTCAAATAAACAAGGTTCCGCCGCACAATTTTCCAACATGTTCAGCCTCGTGAAACCATTAACGCAAGATACTAATCTCTCAACTTTATACCTCGAGAAAAATCTGTTGAACACGCGTCACGCGAGCAACGGGCGCTATCAGATCAATTGCATTTTCAAACGCTGACGGCCCCCGTCGTCGCGACGGAGCAACCTCCGCGGATCGATGCGCGAGATTTATCGTTCCTCTTCCACGGACACGCGAATCAAACGTCCTCGCTGGAAAGTTTTCCCCGCGCGCCGGGGAAACCCGAGAGAGAGAGAGAGCTCCTCTAATTAACGTCTCTCCACGTGAACGCTGAAACACGGGTTCGCGGTCTACGTGTGTACGACACAGAAGAGTAAAAGAGAAAGAAAGAGAAAAACAAAAAGGTAGTAGTAGAAGAAGGAGTAGAAGAAGATGAAGAAGAAGAAGGAACGCAGAGGTAAAAAAGATGAAAGCTCTAAAAATCTGGGTCAACGCGAGTGCCTAATGAACTCGGTGTGCGTAGCGAATTAATCGTGTCCTCCCTGTGCGGGTACGTGTAAGTACTTAGGGTATGTATACATGCGTGCGTAAGTAATTGCGTGTGGTGCGTGCGTGCGTGTGCGTGTCTGCCTCGCTGTGTACACGCGTCTGTGTAACCCACGATTAATAAATTCCTAATTAGCGTCGTTACAAAAACCTTACAACTATTCAACAAAAACCAATCTCGTAACAACTTTGTTCTTTTTTTCTGTTTTCTTTTTCGCTTCTTTATCTAAGTATCCCTCGTTCGCGCGAGCGAATGTGTGTGTATGTGACGTGTGTGCGTGTGTATCGTATACGTCAGGGGTCGACGAACTTGTCGTTACAAAAACTTGGATGCAATTGTTATCACGTACGTTAATAAATGTGGAATTTAGAATATTAGAATAAAGTTATAGCAACGGTAAAAGCTTGTTTGTAAAACATAAACCACTAAAAATCAATGTTATAGAAATCAATGGAAAAATTGATTAAAAAACCGTCATTATACAATTGTTATTACGTGCGTTAATAAACGTAAGATTTAAAATTCCAGAACAAAGGTGTAAATTGTTATAATAGGTAAAAGCTTCTCCTTTTGCAGCGCATGTATGAACTAAAAATAAATTTCTGGTGGTCGATAATGTTTGAAAAATTGTTGGGGACGATCAAGGAAGTTCCGCGACCCCTGATATACGTTGATCCTTCTGCTCGCCCGCGTCAAGCTTCCGCCTCGAAAAGAATAGTGAAACCAGAGAAACTCGTCACAGGTGAGACCCGTGTCTACCAGTGGAAACGCGAATGATTCTTGCCGTTCGGCCTACTCGCCGGCGGCGGATCAGCGGCAAGAATCATTTGAGCGGTTTCGCGGGCTCTCGAGAAAATAAATCTTGCCGCTGGCGCGGTGTACCTGCCACGGTATCCGCGGCACGAATTATTCAGCCTACGCAACGGTCCCTCGACTAACGAGCGAATCATTTGTTGAAACAAAAAGCGGGCGTCTCCTGGTATTTGCACACCCGGAGAATATAAAAATGGAACGATCCGTGTCGCCGTTGCGCAAAGAGAGAGAGAGAGAGAGAGGGGGAGAGAGAGAGAGAGAGAGAGAGAGAGGGAGAGAGAGAGAGAGAGAGAGAGAGAGAAAGAGCGTGATGTCAGCGATTCGGAGTTTCGAATCTTCCGAATCATTGAGTTGCTCGCATGATTGCTCGCTAATGCGTGGAACGATGCGTACGCGTTTCGGTTGACGACGCGACGGGTATCGATCGTTATCGAGACTGAAGGTAGATGCAGTGGAAAAAATAACGTTTCCAGACGCACACCTTAGCGCTAGGTTCGCGGACGTTTATTCTATTATTTACTCTACTGTCGCTAGAAAAGTTGACGTTCGTTCGTTCGGAGGCGTTAGAAGTTAAGAATTTAAAGACAGACGATTAACCCCTTGCCGACTCGCTTAATCGAGTTGATACAACTATTTTGGTATTAATGATTTATTATCACTAGAATATCTCTTTGAAAATTTACCGAAGAGGTTGATTAAGTAATACCTAAGCTGAGATTTAAACCAGTTGAAATCTTAATAAACGTTTGTAGCTTTTATAAATTTTCAAAAGTTAGTTTGAGTGCTAGTTGTAGGTTAAAACAGAGAAGTTCTAGTATCTATGTTTGCACTAAAATGTAATTACTGATAACACAGGAATAATATTTTTCTCCAATTTTGTTTAAAATCTTCATGAGACTGACACAGAGTTATAAGGCAAGAGGTTAAAATAAATATTCCTCCAACTGCACCAGTCGAAATTGATATGAATAATTACCGAATAATGTTTATAAAATTCAATATGCGTCTCACTGACGCGTTCCGTAAACCTAGCGTTAAGAGGAAGCGCTTAACCCCTTCAGACCCGGTGTACATTGCAGTGTACACTATTTTTGTTACTTCGGTATCCGATGCAATGATAAAACTGTGACTGGCAACCATATGTACACCTTTGCTTTGAGTCTATTTCTATTTGGAAAGTGGTGTACTACTCTTTTATATTAAATAATGTCGTTAGCGGTACTGCCGCGAATGGCAGTCCATTATTGTTAGGTAAGTGAACAGAATTCTGTATAAAAATCAGGTCCGAAGAGGTTAAAGAACGGAACGGTTGTCTTCGATGGCGTCGGCGGTTCACGGGGGAGGAGAAGAAAGTAAAAGGGCACGAGGAGCTCGAGCTCGGTTACATCACGGTGCATTTCTCCTTGAGGCTGATCGCGTTATTGCTCTGCACCGGTTGCAACGAGACCGCACGGTTCTTCTCGAGCATCAGCAAGTCCCGGAACAAGGCGTTTACGTTGTGGTTCGTCTTCGCAGAGGTCTCCAGGAACCCGCAGCCCCAGTTAGCCGCCTCTGCGGCTCCTTCGCTCATCGACACCTCGCGTACCGTTGGACTCTCGTCACATTTGTTCCCCACCTGGTAATTAGAAATCGTGCAACGTGTCAAGCTTTTGGTTTAGCAAAGATTAAGGAAGTATTCTATGTGGAATACTTGGAAAGGATGACATTTGGAGTTTTCTAATGCTTTTGAGTATCTGCATTATGTGTACTTTTGCATTTCCTATAGTTCTAAACCATTTAATTTTCTAAATTTTTAAAGTTTTAATTTTCTAAATCCCTAAGTTTTTAATTTTCTAAATTCCTAAGTTTGTAATTTTCTACATTGCTAGATTTCTCAATTGTTGAGTATCTAAATCTCCTGTACTTCTGAATTATTTAAATTTCTCAATTTGCTAGACTTCGAAATTTTCTAAATGTTTGCATTCGTAAGTTCTGGAATATTCTGAATTGTTTAACTGAAGCACGAGCCTCCAAGAACCTCCTATAAAGTCTTAAAGTTAGCAATACTTTTCCCAGCACAGCCTTCTAAAGAAGAGATCATCCCCAAAGAGTCAAGCAGAGCCTCGAAGAAGGTACTCTTGAATTTTGCTAGTGGAATCTGTAAATGTTTCCCTTAACGCAGCATTTCAAGATATTTCTTTTCAATTGATTTCTCGACCAACCTGATTCCTAATAACTTTTGTTCAAGATAAAATCAAAAGCCATTTAGCTTCCCTCGGAAATCACTCATGGATCCTTGATGATGAAACTTTCTAGGTCTGCAGGCGGTTTAGGGATCACTGGTCTAAATCGTGGAGGAAATTTGGTGTCTTGGTCAAGGGGACACTAAAAGTGACGGTAACCGTGAAAAATGGGATGGTCTTTACCAGCATTATAGGTATCTGCGATATATCCTGTCCCTTGAGCTCCCTGATGATGGCCCAGATCGGCCGTAGCTCTTCCAGGCTTTGCCGCGAGCACACTGAGTACACCAGGATGAACGCGTCACCCTTGCTTATGGAGAGCCGTTGCATCGCTGGGAACTGATGCGACCCGGTCGTGTCCGTAATTTGGAGCGTGCAAATGTTTTTGTTACAGCTGATCACCTGAAACACCAATTAGCTATAGTAACCACTGGTCTGCGACATTTTGATCCCTTCACTGGTGTCATTTTGTGTTGAAATATATTACAGAAATATTAGTAATATAATATTTGAATATAATATTTTATATATGAAATATTAGTAATATAATATTTGTATGAAACACCAATTAGCTACAGTGATTACTGGTCAGCGCCATTTTGATCCCACCACTGGTTCCATTTTGTTTAGAAATATACTACAGTATTGCACAATATGAAATTCAAAATATTCAGTTTATAATATTAAATCTTATATAACATAAAATTCACAACTGCTCATTTACCTATAGCAGTGATTGTTAGACACCTATTGATTTTTCCTATAATTAGATAATTAGCAATAACTGCTAAGTAGCAACGTCTTAGAACAGTAAATACAATTGTACATTAACAAAATCTACTGAACAACCTTTTTCTAGAATTAACACGTCAAATTATTAATCTCTCCTTCAATATATAACTAACATTAAGGAGTTAATCATCACAAACCTCTAAAGCTCTAATCATAATTAATAAAAATGATTAAACCTTGTTATCAAGAGTACGATTTTATAGGAAAAATGAATGTGTTTGCGTCTCTACTGTTCCAATGACGATTCGATAAAACGAGATACTATAGAATCGCCGCGGAGCCAATAATTAACGGAACAAGATGCACGGAATTAGATCAGACAGGCAGCACAAGTAGCACGATACGTATACAGCACCGGTAACAGATTCTGTGGATCAGATAAGCGAGCTGGTGTGACGCAATTCGCTTTGACACTTCGTCGATGATTCGCGCATCATGCAAGATGATCACCGAGAGACCAACCTCCTTAATCCTTGATCGTTCCACCCATTATCTCGTTAACGAATCAAGCGAGAGATGATCGATGACACGATAAGATTAAACCCTTTACATTCAGATCGTTTTCCGATGCAATCGACGCGATAACCTTTTACAATAAACATTTTTGCAATGAACTTTCATTATTATTAATATTTGCAGAACTTCAAACTTCATATAAAAATTAATATTTACAGAACTTCAAACTTCATATAAAAATGATTGAAAAAGAAGAAACAGCAATTGGATAAAATCAATGTAATACTTTCTTTACAACGAACATTTTTACAATGATTCTTTGGATTTCTTTGATTACTCTCTTCAGAAAACGAAAAATCAGGAATATTTATGTACTCGTGATTTGATTTCGCCTATTAATTTCTTTTATTCTGATTTAAAACGACGTTGAGCCCCGCCAATTGAAATTCTGCATAATATGGTACTTCCGATGCAAATTACGCCTCATAACGGGGTCATTACAATCATGGAGTGGATTATTAGACTGCGGATTTTTATACACTTATAACTTACAAGACTTCCCGCGAGAACAATGAAATTGTTCAACAGAATTTATTATATTCTCAATTATCCATTCTGCACAAGAGTCATTGTTAAAGAACATTCAACTCTATCCAAGTCACTTAAAAACTTTAACAAAACATGTCAAAATGAAACGTCCCTTTGCATTCTATGATCTAATTATATTTTATCTAATTATATTATATTACATTATACAATATAATACATATAACAATCTATTTTTCTTTATCTCATACCTCACATTTATATTTATATTTTTTTGTATTATATTATATAATGTAACATAATATAATATATGTAGTAATCTATTTTCCTTTATCTCATACCTCACATTTATATTCATATTTCTTTATATTATATTACATAATGTAACATAATATAATATATGTAACAATCTATTTTTCCTTATCTCATATCTTACATCTACATTCACTAATTTTCTTCAAATTATAAAAATGATCTATCTTCCAAAGAAACTTCTATCCTTCTACATATAATTTTACATAAACATCCGCAGTCTAATTACAGGTACTCCTCTAGTCGTGTGCAAAGGGTTAAATCGAATAAACGGAAACGGCGAGAGTAGACGGATCTTGACGAACGATATTTCACTTCTTTCCCCCCTTTAATCCGTCGATCCGTTTGCGGTAGAGATTGCGCGACGGTCCTCGATAAGGCCGGCACCGAAGAGTCGATATCGAGTCATTTAAATACATTTCGCTTGCAAATTGTCCCTTCCACCAGCTAGCATCGATTAAGTCGAGAGACGTTCCGAGAGAACGCTCCGAGTTCGTTGACGGGGAACCACCTCGGTGGACGTAGGGTGCAACCAACGTTGCACTCAGAAAATCTCGAATTTTTAGTCGACCGCATCTCTAAATCTGTAATCAGTTTTTTCTATAATTGCTCCTACAATTAACCCATTGTCTTATGATTCTACATCAACATTTGTAAACGATTCACAGTTCTTTTCAACTGACTAGACTCATTTCTCAACGTTTCAGTCCGTTTGACACTGTTTGACGACTGCTCATCAACTAGATCCATCCAATTTCAATACAAAATAAAATTACATCATCCAAGTATATCTAAAATAAAAATAACAAAACAAAATTGTACAATATTCCCCTTACATCTTCAACACTAGAACTATCACATAGATCAAAACGATTCCTTAATCTCTTCTTTACAATTACTAGAGAAATAGTTGCTACTCTAAGAAATTACTTAAAAAATTGATTTACCAATGTATAAACAAAGTTATATAAGTGAATTAACGTATGCCTATGCAATATCAATAAACAAAGAAAGAGAAACATAAATATAAGTATATATAAGAAAACCAGGAGTTTTATCACTCCTTTCCTCAGCCACAAAGCTGAAAACAAACAATACAGTAGTCAATTGATTCCTCAATAAATACACTCATAGTTTCCATAAAAAAGAATTAGAAACAGGTCAATTTGCCTTGGTAGTTCCAGCGTCGATCAACACTAAAAATGACTGGTTTCGATTTTTTTGTTTAATTATTGATATCTTCTAAGCACTGAATATTCGAAATGATTTTGAAAATAGTTTCATTTCAGTACTACAATGAACACTTGAAGAAACTGAAAACAATCTATTGTTACAGTTTTTATAGGAATTGCATATTAACACTAGAACTACCGAGCATTCAATACGATTGATATGTAATCTCTATAAAAATTGTAATAATAGATTATTTCCAGTTTCTTTGGATATTCATCATAGTACTCAGGTGAACCTATTTATTTCCAAAATCATTTCAAATATTCAATGCTTTTAAGGTATTAATTAACTGCGAAACAAACAAATCGAAACCAGTCATCTTGACTGTTACGGTACTTCTAGTGTTAATACATGATCAGATGTTCATACTTGGAAGACTAAGTCGCGAACAAATGATTTAATTAGTGAAACAGCAAGAGAGCAGCACGTAGTTTCCTGTTTTCCTATTAATTAATTGATATTTAACTTCATCCGTTGAAGACTTTGCACATTTCAAAGTATCTTCGTCCGCAAAGGGTTGAATGCTCAGTAGTTCTAATGTTAACACTAGGTATACGGAACGCGTCAATTTGACGCAGATTGAATTTTATAAACATTATTTGGTAAATGTTTCATCGGTTGTCGTTGATCCAATTACACGAATATGAATCCTGATTGTCTATTTCTAACAATTTCCAAAATCTAAATGAACGAATATCAACTTCCCCAAGAACAATAGAATAAACTGTACAATAAATGTCCGTAAACCTAATGTTAATTGACCCCTTAACGCACAGTTTTTTTGAAAAAACCCGGCCAAAACAAATCAATTTTGATATACTGCGCTTTTGTCTCATGGAAAAAGGCTATATTTTATTCTTCAATAAATAAGTGTTATAGCTTACAATCCCATGTAAATGATAAATATCAATAAAAGGCGTTAAGTAATTGACATTTAACTTCATCCGCTGAAGACTTTGCACAGTTCAAAGTATCTTCGTCCGCAAAGGGTCGAATGCTCGGTAGTTCTAGCGTTGAAGCTTCAAAATGAAATCTGCTCGGACCTAGTGTCAGGGGGTTGGTCCTGTTTGGCGCTCACCTGTCTGTAGGTGTCCTCGATGGTGGGTATGTAGGACTCGCGGAAGGTTCCTCTGACGAAACGGAGAACGAGAGAGCTTTTGCCGACGCCGCCCGCGCCGAACACCACCACGCGATAATCGTTGCTCTGCTCCGGCATCCTGACATCTGCCGTGTCCCGACGACCCTTAACTCACCCCCGCCGCCGCACGGGGCCCCTCCTCCCACCGAGATCAGCCAAACGGCCGAGGGAGATCCTCCGGTCCCTCCTGCGGTACACACATGCACACCAATCACGCGTGCAAATAACACAGAACCGTTCGTGGGCGGCCACAAGCCGACGCGAAAGGTTGCGTCGGGGAGGCTTTACGTACCGGGTGGCCCGGAGGAAGGGGTGAAATGTCTCGTCGCTTTTCCTAAATAATAATAGATAAATCAATGAATGAATAAATAATGATGATAATGGTGGTAGTGGTAATAGTGATGAAAAGTAATGAATGATAATAGTAGTGGTAGTAGTAGTTGTAGCAGTAGTAGTAGTAATGATGGTAGTAGTAGTAGTAGTAGTAGTAGTAGTAGTAGTAGTAGTAGTAGTAGTAGTAGTAGTAGTAGTAGTAATAGTAGTAGTAGTAGTAAAAAGTAATAAATAATAATAGTGGTAGTAATAGTAGTTGTAGTAGTAGTATTAGTAGTAGTAAAAAGTAATAAATAATAATAATAGTAGTATTAATAGTAAGTAAATAAAGAAATAAATACTAATAGTAATAAATGATACAAGTAATAAATGTAAGAATAAATAAGACGAATGGAAGAAAGATAAACAGGAGGAATAAAATAATGAGGCGAACGAATTTTCGAGTATCGCCAATATTGTCTTTCAATTAGCAGCTCCGCTGAGCAGTGAAGTGGCAATACTGCTGTAACCCTTTACCTTAAAATATCATGCCGGCGAGGAAGATTTTAAAGAAAATTTCAATGTAACGTCAACGTGTTATTCTTCTCTTCTGAGTGAAATATTACAGTCGAAGTGATTCCGTTGAGCGCAACTGTGGAGGGCATAGGGCAAGGGGTTAAACTTATTATGAATGGTTTTTTGCCAACCCTTTGCCCTCAAATAAATTTACTTCGGTTATTATCACTGTTCAACCGTTAAAAAAATGGATACTTGTGACGACGTAAGGTAAAAGGTCAATCGTAAGTGATATTTGTAATATGTCACAAGGAATCCTTGGAATTGTAAGATTCTTTCTACTTGAAATTATTAGCAATATTAGTGAAAATTATTATATCACCTTTAATCATATTAACACTTTGAATATCGCGTTTCATAGAGCAGAATACCTAAATCGAAAATATATAATATTAAATCATTCGATTGCATTGCATTATTATTATTGCATGTTCATCTAGCTGAACGTCACCGCATTAGGCAGCATTAATTATAACATACAAATCTTTTCAAATAATCATAGTTTAACTGAGTGACCCCGCGACATTCAATGTGTTAAATAATTTTCCTTACATTTATTATTTCACGTTTATTCTACTACGTTTCACTGTATTCAACGAGCGACGAGACTTGCGGGCCACCCGGTACATTGATAACGCACGTAACTTCTGCCGGTTTTAACCCCTTAAGAACCACCTACTCAGTATTACGTTCAATGCATCCTAAATCAAATATTTAACCCTCCGTAACGTCACGATCGTGGTGCTAGTATAATATTTCCAGTACACAGTACTCCCAAAGTTAACGCAAAATAAAAAAAAAAATTTTACATTTCAATTCATTATAAACTGAAACGAAGGGCATTAACGGTGTCGAGAGATACCTGAAATTTCAACTTAAAATTACTTCCAGAGTTTAATAATATACTCTGAATTGAGTTTTCGACTTTTCCAATAACGATTATACAATTAACTATAGATATCCAAAAGTCGATCAAGATAGAATGATTAAACTGAGGAAATAATGTTAACTTAAAATTTCAAAAGCTGTCTCTTGACACCTTTGGTAGATGTTAATTATCCACATTAATTACTCCACCCCTTTCAAACGCTAATTTCCAATTCACTCGCGTTACATATTAATTACAGAAACCTATTAAAATTCTATCGTAAAATTCTATCAACTTCGTTCTTCCTCGCGAAAACAATATCCCTAATTTTCCAATTTATCAATATCGCAATCCGGTACTGTGAAACACCCTGTACATTAGTATTCAACAAGTGACGATCAGAAGAGTGGCCCCTTGTTACAGTTCAACAGCGATCGCCCACGTCCGCGAGGATCTGTCTATTCAAAGGTGAAAATAATCGGGGAAGCTCGGCGAAGAAGGGGAGGGGAGGGAGGGGCGAGAAGCAAGCAAACAGAATGAAAAAAGGGAGATTCGGATAACTGCTATTGTCGAGCGATCACAGAGAATACGGCGAACGGATCACTGTGTACACCGGGGATTCCTCTCAATGAATCGTATCAACGCGAGTGCCGGTAACCACGTGGCAATTGTGACAAGACAAGCCTCGAAGCATCGAGCAGAATGCAATCGTTGCATTTGTCGTCAAGAAACAATTGTACTGTATCTTCATTACACGCCGGGTATCCAATTAACGCTAGAACTACCGATCATTTAAATCATCTTTTGAAAATGCCTATAAAAGCTACACGCATGAGTTTATTAACGTTCCAATTGATTTATACTTTAAGTATCACTAAATCAGCTTCTTTAATCATTTCTTAAAGTATCTGTACGTTTGCAGTCATTCTAAAAGAAGAAATTGATCATTTTGACCCATCTGGTAGTTCCAGTGTTGATTGCCAACCAACGTTTCTAAAATTTCATGAGAATTGTAATATAATTTCAATAGTGACAGTCAATCTCAAATTCACAATTTAATTCTGCCTAATTTCATGGTGAATGAAACGTTTCAGCGATAATGCAACGATTCAATCGAGTTAGTATTGTAACAATAGTCTGATATTTTAATAAAGAAAATCAAGTTCGGGTCCGGATAGACCCGACCGTCGGACCGGCGCGCGAGAATTAAGTTTCACATGATCACGAGGTCGCGGTTAACGACACGATTTATTAAAACGTAAGAGAACGAGATGTGGGGGGGGCAGTATAATCGGCTGAGAAAGGGAGGGAGAGAGACAGATCCAGAACCACGACCACGGTTAAACGTGGACGCGTCACGAGTCTCATCTGATGATAAGATCACTATCGCGTTGACCCGTGATGATGCGGAGGGCCTGCAAACGATAAAGCGTGACTGTGAACCTGTTCGAGCGTAAGGTAATGCGTCCTCTTCCTCTTGTTCAACAGGGGCTTCTTGAAATAAGAGAAAGTGTAACTTCTATTCCCAAGGAAAGCACCATCAGACGAAGAACCACTGTATGTTGCAATTGGTAAAAACAGTATTCCTATTGCCAAAAGATTCACTGGTCTCAAGATAGTCTTCACGGTCCAATGTCCTAATAGTCATCAGCTGTAGACCTCCTGTGTTCTCAAAAGGGTGCTATAATCCCTTTGAACCCTGCGAGGAATGCAGAAACAACAAGTTTTCTATTGTCAAAAGATCCACCGGTCCCAGGTTGGTCCTCAAAGTCCTCAACAATCGCTTGCTGTGAGTGGTATTTGTATGTATGACTTCTGAAGTATCTTCTTGAGTCCTCCAGTCATAAGAACAAAGATGCAGGAGCTGTATATTGAAAGGATTAACACACCAGTGTCCCAGAGTCTCCTTCAAAACACTGATCACCAGGTGACTAATCTATAGCAAGAAGCATCCCCCTTGGATTTGCAGTTGGAATAAAAAAATGATAGGATAGAACCCTGATATTTCTGGACAATTGCAGGATGTCCTTTGATGGTGTGAGTCACTTGTCAGGTGTTGCAGGACAACTTCGGGTAACGTGCGTCATGGGAGGACAATGTTTCTTGAGCCGGGCGGTCAGGAACAACGATAATAACACCTGGTGGCCTGCTCTCTCCGTGGAAACGTGGACAACACGCTGACAGGTACACACCGGCGGGTCCTTCGATGTTTCACCCCGCACTACGGTTAATTAACGAATCGATCGACGGAGGTTGCGCTCGATTTTCACCGGCAGCAGGATCACCATTCTCGCTGCTGCTGTTACTCGCTCCGTCGTGCACTCGGTTGCGTGAACTTTGACGATGATTTCGAAGGGAAACGAGGCGCACGCCCTCCGCACCGGGGCTCACCACCCCACTCGCTGCGAGGGAGGCATGTGTGCTGTACTCCACCATGCTGTGTGTGTATGTGTGTATGCGCGATAGATGGATGCGCACTACGGCAAAAGTGCCGGGGAAAATCAATAGACGGTTCGGTGTGACAGTGCACACGTATTCATACTACGCAAGCATACCTATTTATCCTTTCATTGTTTCTTTCCTCACGCTCTCTCTCTCTCTCTTTCTCCACAACCATTCCTCTTCCCCAACCCCTCTGAGAAAACCACTCCACTATCCAATTACACTTCTTCCAGTCAACCATTTACATTCCAACACCAGCAGCAGCCTGCGGTTAGCAAATTCAATGGCCCATCGAGTCCTCCTCAGTGTGGAAGCTACTTTCGTGGTTCTTTGTTGAATCTACGGCTACATGCTTCAATAGAGAATTCTGGGGATGAAAGCAAAATTGAGAGAGAGGTATACAAAGGGACATTTGTATAAGTTTATTGCTTTTCCCATACTCGTACAACATTCTATTCTTTTTATCCTAATTCAATCAAGAATTCGCATAGTCTTAACTTAGAATAGCAAAATAGTTTGTTTGAAGGTTAATGAGAACCCTCGAACAAGATTCTCACTGATTCTGTAAAAATATTTGAGCTCCTTTACCTTCGCATGCAAGCTATTAGGTCTCCTTTAATAGGGGATTTTTTATGACAATGTCACTGCCCTCATTTTCAATAGATTCATATGTCCATTTACGATTGATTCTAGTAGAAAAAGTAGTTGAGGTAATTACCACTGAATGACACAAGTACTGTGCAATTGATTAGATCAATTCGCTTTAATTATGAAAATGTGAATAACATTTAGTTGGACTATGATTTGTAAGCTATGAAAAACTCTAAAATATTATGCTGGTTAGATGCAGTAAATAACAGTTACATGAAGCCTAATTAAACGTGTGTACATTTTCATAATTATGAAATAAATCAATTAAGTCAATTATACAAATTCTGTGTAACATAAACCTGCAATCGTGACCACACTTAGTGGATGAACATTTAGTGCAAGGGAAATGACACCCCTCACAGCTTAAATTCATACAATCGCAAAGGTCATCACCCGTCTGAATATACATTCCATTCTCATCATACAACGCATGCCTCTTATGACCTTGATACAATCGTCTATGAAGTTTACGTTTCTCTCTTTCACTGTGTTCCGGATCAAAGTTCCTAAGAAATTTCTTTGTCACGCTATCCACAGCTCTCTGTCTGGAGCCTCGAGTGACTCTCTACAAGGAATATGCAAAAGCATCAATAAAAATGTCTCACATTTGAAATTAAGAGAACACTTACTCGCTCAGCACGTGGAGTCGACTCTACATTTTTATTAAATGAAGAATTGTCAGCAGGAGTCGTGTTTCCTGTATCCATACCTGTCATTCCAGCCACGACGTGGGAATTTTTGGGAAAACTCTGATTAAAAATTGTAACTTGGAACGAAAAACATAATTCTCAGCTCTACAAATTTCGTCCGTCCGTTCGTGTAGTTGCATTTATTTTGTACTAAAGAAATTAAACTTTCCTACAGCTAATTTACTATTATTTACATTCGAACAGTCTAGAAACCTAATCTATTTCACCGTTAAAGCGCGCGAAAACTAATGTCACAGATTCAATATTCGTATAGACGTGTCGTTTACCATTATATTTTATAACTCTAAAAACACCGAAAATCAAAGATGATTTACCGCACTTTTCAATAGTTTAATATTTTCGCCACAATGACAACACCGTGCATCACCATATAGCCGCCTATACTTGATAAGGAAGAGTTCGTGGTGGCGCTACAAAAAGTACATAGTGCCGCCATCTGGCAGTGAAATTAGAAAATTATGTAAATAAAAAATTACTTCTGTCGATAGAATAGATATCATCTAACGATATCTAAAGTCTATATGGAATAACTTGGTTTGATATTGTATTAGTTATTTGATATTAAATATTTGATAATTAATATTAATTTCGCAATATGATAATATATGTAATATACGTAATTTGATATTAATGAAATAAACTGAATAATTATTAAGCTTTTGAATAATTAAAGAAATTATACTAGATGTCTCTTTTGTAATGTATCTCGAAGCACGTGGATACAATCAACATAACCTGCGTAGATTTGTGTAAAGGATTGTATGACAGTTTGAAAACAGATATACGTGTATTAGATGTATTTTAATTAAACAAAAAATAAAATGAGATAGTTTTATTAAATTTCGTAATAAAAGAATAGAATTAAAGATGGGCAGAAAACGATTTAATTGGAAAGCGAGAAATAACGCAGAAGTTGAAATTGACAATTCTGGTACTAAGAAGGTATTTCTATAATAATATGAATGGTTTGTACAAAAGTAAAAAATCAGTTTTATAATATTATTTTTGCTTTTAAACAGATTACTTTGGACATTAAACACTATGAAGATAATTATGACAATTGTAACCCATTAGTTCTTCCCAATGAAAAAAGGAAAACAAAAAATAAAGTTAAGAAAGTCACTGTCACTAAACTATTGTCCAAAAAACGTAGAAAACAGTTGGAAAAAGTTGTAGAGAAGAAAAAGAAAAAATTACAAGTAAGTTGTTTCAAATAAAGAATAATTTTTGTTAATTTCAATTATTTCATTTGTGTTATCTGTGATCAGAGAGCTACACTGTTAGAAGAATTAGCAAAAGTTCAAACAACACAAGAAGAGTTAAAGCAATACGTGTCTTTAACATCTCTGCAAACTAAAGGATTAAAACGCTATTTTAGGGAAGCAGAGTTACCTATTAAAGAATACAATGATAGTGGAAACAATGACTATGAAAATGATGACAAAGAGGAGTCAGTAAATGCTATCAAAGGTGCAAAGAAAAAGAGGTTGTCTATTTTAAAGGATGAGAGAAAAGTGAAAGCTGTGTCTGATCCAAATGTTGTTGGATTTGATGTAAGTTGATAATGAAATTTAATTGTTATGGGTATTAATAGACACATGTTATAGGAATCTAGTGATTCAGAGACCAGCGATATAGAGGATGAATCTGAAAAAGAGGAACATACTTCGGAAGTGACTCCTGATGACAGCAAAGTTGTAGAAGATAATACAAAAGAAAATTTTTCAGAGAAAAAGGATGAGCCTACAACTAATATTAATACAACAGAGGCTGGCCTTAAAGAAGAAGATAAAGAAAAAGGAAAAGGAAAAGAACAAAAAGAAAAAGAAAAAGAAAAAGGAAAAGGAAAAGGAAAAGGAAAAGAACAAAAAGAAAAAGAAAAAGAAAAAGGAAAACTGGAAATTCCTCCAAATAAGGATGTAAGTGTACAAAAGCCAGCAGAAAAGAAATTTGTAATATTACAGAGAAAGCCAGAGATTCAAGCAGCTAGATTAAAATTACCAGTAGTAGCAGAGGAACAAGCTATTATGGAAGCTATTAATGAAAATCCAGTTGTAATAATCACTGGTGAAACAGGAAGTGGTAAGACTACTCAGGTACCACAATTTCTTTATGAAGCTGGTTATGCTCGAGAAAAGTTAATTGGAGTCACTGAGCCTAGGAGAGTTGCTGCTATGTCTATGAGCAAACGTGTGTCTGAGGAAATGAATCTCACAGAAAAGGAGGTTTCATACTTGATTCGTTTTGAGGGAAATGCTACACCAGACACAAAAATTAAGTTCATGACTGATGGTGTTTTATTAAAGGAAATACAAACTGTAAGTTGTTACTTAACTGTATTTACCATGAATGCTAAAACTTAACGACACTTAATTTTTCAGGATTTTCTGTTAACGAAATACTCGGTGATCATCTTAGACGAGGCACACGAACGAAGTGTATATACTGATATATTAATAGGTTTGCTATCACGAATAGTACCGCTACGTAATAAAAGGAACAATCCTCTGAAACTGATAATAATGTCAGCCACATTGCGGGTAGAAGAATTTGTAGAGAATAAGAAACTGTTTAAAATAAAACCACCAGTACTAACAGTGGAATCCAGACAGTTTCCGGTTACAATACATTTTAATCGGAGAACGAGTGTTAATTACGTTGCTGATGCTTTGCGAAAAGCAGTAAAGATACATACCCGTTTACCAGATGGTGGTATCTTAATATTTTTAACAGGTATGTACCTTGGAATTATGAATTATATAATTTTTTTTTTCTAATAAATATCCCAATACCAATAATTCAGGACAACAGGAAGTTAATTTTATAACAAGAAAGTTACGTAAAGCCTTTCCTATAAAGAATAAAAAAAATCTTCAGAAAAATTCGAAGAGTGTACAGGACACAGAGGAGTCTAATGAGAGGAAAGAAAATGCACAGAGCAATAGTGACAATGATGACTCTGAAGATGAATTTTATTCAAAGAAAACTCTACGTTCCAATAAATTGAGACAGAAAAAACAAATTCAATTACCAAATATTAATTTGGATGAGTATGTAGATAGAACTTTCTATAAATTCTTTCAACAATGTTTCGTGTAAAGTAATTGTAACTTAACAGTTATGCTGTGATTCCTACCGATGACACGCATGAAGATTTAATCGGAGGTGAGGAAGATGAAGATTTAAATTTAGATGAGGATGAGGATGAGGATTTTGATGTCATCGATTTGAATGCTTGTTCAAATGCACAACCACTGTGGGTCCTGCCTCTCTATTCTCTACTGCCAAGCCATAAGCAAGCTAAGGTAATTAAAAACTGATGCATACGAACAAACAAACAAATATTAATACCCGTCTGTTCTTAGGTGTTCGAAGCACCCCCCGAAGGCTGCCGTTTATGCGTAGTAGCCACAAACGTAGCTGAGACATCTCTCACAATACCCAATATTAAATATGTTATAGATTGTGGACGATGTAAAACAAGAATGTATGATAAAGTAACAGGTGTGAGTACGTACAGAATCTGTTACACTAGCAAAGCATCGGCAAACCAGCGTGCAGGGAGAGCTGGTAGAACTGGTCCTGGCCATTGCTACAGGTATCCATTAATGATGCAATTTTATTCGTATCAATCTTCATGGACAATTGTCTCTTTCCAGGTTATATTCTTCAGCAATATTCAACGATCAATTCGAGCAATTCAGTCAATCAGAAATCCAACGGAAACCAGTGGACGATCTGCTACTGCAAATGAAAGTGATGAATATCGATAAAGTTGTCAATTTTCCATTTCCAACTCCGCCAGACACGGCACAATTACAAACAGCTGAGAAACAACTATTAATTCTTGGCGCATTGTGCCAACCCTTGCCCGGAAAGGAAGGTACGAATATCAGATGTTCAGATTTAATACTAACTTTAAATAATGTTACTATCGCCTAGGTTCATACAGTGCCAAAGTTACTCCTCTTGGTCATAGTATCGCCGCGTTTCCGGTTGCTCCCCGTTATGGAAAGATGTTGGCCCTGTCCCATCAACACAGTCTCTTGCAATACACTGTATGCATGGTTGCTGCGTTATCTGTTCAAGAAGTGTTGGTGGAGGCGTTTGGTTCAGACAGAACCACCAAAAGCAAGTGGCTACAAATGAGGCGTCATTGGGCTGGAGCAGGGAATAGTTTACTCCTTGGTGTGTTAATTGCATACTTAGTTTATCAAATCTCTAACACTGATACTAATAAGTATATTTTATACAGGCGATCCAATGGTCTTGATAAGAGCTGTAGGAGCAGCAGAGTATGCTGGGACTAAAGGCAAGCTTCTCCCATTCTGCGAAGAGCATGGTTTAAGGCACAAAGCAATCGTAGAGATTAGAAAGCTTCGACAGCAGCTCACAAATGAAATTAACTTAAACGTACAGAATTTAAACCTAACGATTGACCCACAAATGAAACCACCAACTGATATCGAAGCCAAATTACTGAGACAATTAGTCCTCGCTGGTATGGTCAATCAAGTCGCGAGGAAAGTAATGCCAGACGAAGTGAACGAAGACCAAGACAAAAATAAATGGAAGCATGCTTACAAAACCTTGGAAATGGAGGATCCTGTGTTCATGCTGTCGTCGTGTGTTCTCCGTAAGACTAGCCCTGAATGGGTGGTTTACCAAGAAATATATGAGACGAATAAAATGTATATGCGAGGTATCACAGCTATAGAACCAGAATGGTTACCTAAGTTTGCTCCCACCCTCTGTCAACTTGGGGAACCCTTGACTGATCCACCACCAAGGTACGATGCAGAGACTGGGAAAATCGTGTGCAGCATAACAGGAACGGTGGGAAAAGGCGGTTGGAAACTACCAGTGATGACCATGGAACATCCCTTGTCCATAGAAGGGGTGAAACATTTTGCATGCTTCTTTTTGGAAGGGAAAGTGTGCCCCAAATTGGAACGATTCGTTCCTTCGCTACTTTCAACGCCACAAAGTATCAACAAGGCATGGGCAAAATTAGTGCCAAGAACGCAGGAAATATCCCAACTTTTACTGTCCCATGCAATCATGTCGAAAGAAAAGTTATTAGAGATTTGGGAAACAGATAGATATTGTAAGTATACGTTTCCTCGTATGTGGGTACATATGATTAGGATATTTAGAAGAATAATTATAACTAATTCTAGTTCTCCTGTCGGCCTATCGGAAATGGCTACCGGAATCGGCTCATGGAGAAGTTGCGGCCATTTGGCCACCTGTATGATAACTTGTATATCTAAATTATGCTTGTCATGTGTTATACACGTATGCCTGAATTTTGTAATATATGAAAATTTAATACGACACACGGTGTACAGTAAAGCCTTACAAAAGCGTACAATTCAACAATGTTTATTCAATGAAAACCGCAACGAGTTGTATATTACGAATCTGTGTGTAACGTAATTAAAAGCTATACGTCACTTTCGATAAATATAATGCGAAACTTTCCACTCACGTAAATCATATTGAACATGTGGCAGTTTTACATCATTTAATGTCGATGACATTCGATTGCCTATATTTATCATTTAATAAATAATTGTCTTTTCCTATATTATCATTCTCATTTTTTTACTAATAGAACACTGTGGTGCATGAAACGTGAATGATGGTAAAAGACATAATGAAATATTTACAAATACTCGAATTCTTGTATAAATTAAAATTTGCGCAAGTCGGTAGTATGTTAAATGTTTGTTCTACACAGTAGAAGTTATTCTTCTATGGAGTCAATAACGATTTAACAAATATCTAAAAACCTGAATCCGATCACTCTGCCTTTACTGACTTCTTCTCCTTTTTCTTTAATGGATTCTTTTTACAATCTCTATAAAGATTATTCAAATCAAATGCTGCTTTTATATTGTCCTACAAAGTAATATGTTCCATTTAATAAACAGAAAATGATCTTGGTGTATACTGATATTCTTGATACACGTACCAATGAAAACAAGAATTTAACCACTTTGCCTTTATGATCTGCATATGGGCGTCTATCCACTTCTTTACCATCTTTGAATAAAATTATAGTGGGAAGCTGTTTGCTAGTACTGGCATCGCTAACACGATACTTTGTACCTGCATCAGGGAATCTTCCAATGTCCACTTTTCCAAATTTCAAATTCTCTAAAGCAAATCTGAAAATGTAATGAACAATTTTGTTATCCTAGAATATGAAACTATCGGTATCATATAAACAAATAAACAAACTCTGCAGAAAGTTCAGAAAATATAGGTGCAAAGTTAACACAAGCTGGATTCCATGCTGTATAGAATGCAACCAGCCAAGTAACTCTTGTGTCACGCTGCAGTTCTTCCTGCAATCCATTTGCACTGTGTAAGTAAATTACATTCTCTGGACCTTGGTATGTTGGTTCAGGGAACAACAACCCACACACTGTAATTAGAAATTTTTATAATAAAAAATACATTGCACGCTATATTGTTCTTCTTCAAATAAATACATACGAATGAATATAATAGCAAACAGTATTCCCATGCGAATATCAGCATAAAACCAAAGGAGTAAATTAGCAACTTTGGTATATACAAAACTGGATGAAAGATAGTTTATCATGGTAACGCTTCCAGTTTTCCGTGACCTTATCATTATGACTATCATGAGGAAAAATAAAATCTCTGTTTCTCTCTAAACAGTGAACAAACTGTTTATTAATACTTATCAGACGCCGTTTTAAAAAAAGCAATGAAATTTTATTTCTAACTTACCCCATCGAGTTCACATTCTGATTGTGCGAACGCATAATAACAAATAACTGGAATGCGTTTTGAAACGATGTAGGAAAGGCTAAGCAAAATGTTTATTAAATAATATGGCTTTAACAGAAGCTTCAAATCTTTCTTAAAAGGCATCGTAGCAGGACGAGTGTATATAGGTTATAACTGTGATGAACGAAACGCACTTATTAATTGAGCGATTCAGCCTCGACAAATAATTGTCAATCAAATTTATTTCCTACTTTAAGTTTACTGATTTTTAATGTTTCCTTATTGTATAACTAAGCCAGGTAAAATTATGCATCGATCAAAAATCGCTCGTGTCATCGAACTCGCCTGTTTACCCGAAGTTTGAAATTGCTATCAATATTATTGCGAGCAGTTAACGACCTTTCTTGTTAAACATTTCACAAAGTAATCAGTAAATCTAAATTAAACACGATGAAAACGGATAAGAACCGACCAGTCTAGATAATTTGGGGAACTCATTGGTCAGGAAATTATAACATTTAATTCTTTAAACGACGTAGGCGTAAGAAATTTAACACCAGTTGATGCATTGAATTTCTACGAGCAATCAACCAGTATTTACATTTAGTAATTAATGAAGGGACTACGAAATAATTCACAAATTAATATATTAATTGATATTAGCGATAATCTGTCAATAATTTAAAATAGATTTCAACGATGTACAATAAAATTTTATGTGACGAAAAATATTTTAATTTATAGTTGGTACACGTATTATTAATAAGGCTGCATTTGCCATTAAATAAAACGCTTTTCCTAAAGCCCTTATCGGCTTAAATATTTCCACGAGCTAGATAAGGTATCATTAACACTAGAACGAAATTTAATTTTGTACCGACATATTCTTATCGATATTTTTGATTAATCTAATTCTGTCGTATGTACCTATTATCTAAAGAAAATGTTTCCTCAATAAAAATCTCATGAAAATTACGTATATTCGTATAAGATAAATATGATATAATTATAGAAGTTTGTTGACGGTTTCCTGACTTCTGTAGATTATCAGGAGACTGTGTTACTTAAACACATAATGTTAAACCAATATTGTAATTGTATATAGCAGGGTAAGAGAGATATATCCCCACCTAATTCTTGAACAACGATCATTGATTTCATACTCAATACCGGTCAATACTCTTTGGACAGAGCTCCCAAGATGCAGTTCCTGTTAGCAACTTGTATTGTCACAAGTATCTATTTATCAACTTATGGAGTAACATTTGCCTCCAATAACAGCATCCCTTTGGTTGTAATCACCTGGGATTACCAAGATGCTACACAAAAAGGTACATTTTCAAGGATAATTTCTAAAAAATAACATTACACTAAAATCTATTAAATTCAATTTTCTTTTCAGCTTGGAATGTTCTATACAATGAAAAAAGAAGTGCTTTGGATGCAATAGAAGAGAGTTGTAGCCTCTGCGAACAACAGAGATGTAGGAAGACAGTCGGATATGGAGGTAGTCCAGATGAGTCTGGAGAAACTACATTAGATGCAGTAATTATGGATGGGTATAACATTTGTTTCCTCAAAGTTGTGTGCACCCAAAAAGCCTGTAAATTAATATCGAGTTATTTTGTCATTAACAGAGTTACAATGGATGTAGGAGGTGTAGGGCTTTTGAGGAATGTGAAGAATGCTATTTCTGTTGCCCGCAAGGTTCTCCATAATACTAAACATTCCCTAATCGGTGGAGAACTAGCAACAAAGTTTGCTTTGGAAATGGGTTTCAAAACAGAATCCTTGCAGACAGAAGAATCCAAGAAGATGTGGCTGGACTGGAAAGCTAACAGCTGTCAGCCTAATTACTGGAAGGTATAAACCCTTAACATAATATAAAATGCTCTCTATCCAAGCATTGTTAAATGCTGTTCTTTATAGAATGTGGTACCAGATCCAAAAATAAGTTGTGGTCCATATCGTTCTGTGGACATAGGAGAAAACTCCATTGAAGAACACGAATCATATGTAACTGAGGAGAATCATGATACAATTGGAGTTATTGCGATAGATTCAAATGGCCATATAGCTGCGGGTACTTCGACGAATGGTGCTAGAAATAAAATTCCTGGCCGTATTGGGGATTCTCCAATTGCAGGTGCAGGTGCATACGCTGATCAGAAAGTTGGTGCAGCTGCTGGTACTGGTGAGGGTGATATAATGATGCGATTTTTACCCAGGTAAAGAATTTTCTGTAGCATAGAAGAGAGATTATTTTTGTAACACTTAAAATAATCAATGTTTATATAGTTTTCTAGCCGTGGAAGAAATGCGTCGCGGCGCCAGTCCAACCGCAGCCGCGACTACAGCAGTTCGTAGAATTGCTGAGCATTATCCAACTTTCACAGGTGCAGTGATCGCATTGAATAAAGACGGAGAATATGGGGCTGCTTGCAACGGTATCACTCGCTTCGCGCATTATATTGCTAATCCTAAATTAGGAAAACCAACGATGCAATATGTGAACTGTATAGATGCTTATTACGTCTTACAGAGTGAAAAGTGATTCATAATTATAATTAAATTTTCATTGTAATATTTCCATTGAATAAAGTTATATATTTGTAACTGGCATAAAACATGTTTTTCATTTCATAATATTTACTGTCATTGTTACTAGAATATTTCACTTCTGCAATATGTTTTGAATGTGTAATATTACTATAAAATTCACATTTCTGTAGCATAATTATTAATTCGTTTTTTTTAATATTATTATAAGGATATGTCTGTATTAATTTTTTGAATTTTAGTTGAAGTTATCGACAGTTTCAAATAGTTGGTCTACTTTACCAACGGTTGTTTGTTCCTGTAAAACTATGACAGTTGTTTATCATGGTTCAGTCAGAACACGATCGATAATGTGGCGCTGTAGTTCACATATGTTGTGTTGACAAGTCCAACCCAGTGTGTTTATGGGTTAATACTGATATTAAATAATTAACTGACACATATCAATTTTTGCTTAACAGTTACTATAAATTCAACGATAGTAAACGTAAGTAGCATGCAAATTTTAAATTACAATTTCTTCGGTACTCGTTTAGTTAATCATTCTGTTGTTCTAACAATGTAACCTTAATCTTATTGAAGGGGGACAAATTATAAACGCAAAAATGCCAGAAACAACGGAGGAGGACATGGGGATGTCCGTTCGTTTAACGAACGACGACTTTCGTAAATTATTGATGACTCCAAGGGCATCGGTTCCATCAGCTACACCAGTATCGGTACCAGGGACCGCTAGAGATGCTAGTGCTAAAACTGCACAGACTCCTAATGTTAGTGGCGGTAGTCGAGCAGAACTTAGGAGAAAGAAGAAAAGCTTTTATGCCAAGTTGAAAAAGCAAGAGGAGGATAAGATGGCAGAGTTAGCAGAAAAGTACAGAGACAGAGCAAGAGAGCGAAGGGATGGTACAAATCAAGATTACCAGGCAGAGGATCCCATGAACAGTGCCAGTGCGTACAGAGCGGTAGCACCAGATCTGAAGTCAGGAATGGATGCTGCTGAACGCAGGAGACAAATGATCCAGCAATCCAAATTCTTGGGTGGTGACATGGAACACACTCACTTGGTAAAAGGGTTGGATTATGCTCTTCTGCAGAAGGTACGAATCTGAAATTGAAAATCAGTTTGTTCAGTTAGCAATTGTACAAGTTGCTGAAGCAAATTTTGTATAACAACAGGTACGCAGTGAAATCGAAGCGAAGGAGCACGAACAAGAGCAAGAGATGGAGAAGTTAGTGAAGCCGAAAGACAAGGTAAAGGAAAAGAAGGAGCCGGAGAAGAAGGACGACGAAATGCAATTTAAGACCAAGATTGGTCGTAATGTTTACAAGACTGTCATGACTATGAAGTCAAAAACGATAGAGAGAAACGAATTATTCACACCTGGTCGCATGGCTTACATAATAGAACTGGATGACGAGAATGCAGACGTAGACATACCGACCACACTGATCAGAAGCAAAGCAGACGTGCCTACAGTGGACAATACACCTACTTTAACCACCAACGACATAGTTATAAACAAACTAGCACAGATATTGTCTTACCTACGACAGGGTAATCGCCATGGGAAGAAAGGAAAGAAGAACAAGGATGGCAAGTCTAGGCCAGATGACATGAACGACATGGACATAGCGCCACGACCACAGGATGAAAGTATTTATGGAGACATTGGGGACTATGTTCCTACGATTGGCAAGAAAGATCTAAATCAATCCAGGGAGAAGAAGAAAGGCTCGTACTTTGACAAACCGGAGACTAATTTAGACACAGACGACAATGCAAATGCTCCTCAGTTACCGAGCGTTGCGCCTACCAATGTGGACAGCAATGCTCCTAAGAAAGGTGCTCTTCTGAATAAATTAGCAGCAGAGCCGGAAGGCTACGCTGAGTGTTACCCTGGTCTCGATGAAATGCAGGATGCCATAGATGACTCGGATGACGAAGTGGATTACACTAAAATGGATCTCGGCAATAAGAAAGGACCAATCGGTAGATGGGACTTCGACACACCTGAAGAGTACAGCGAATACATGAACAACAAAGAGGCACTGCCGAAAGCAGCATTCCAATACGGTGTGAAAATGGCCGACGGCAGACGAACAAGGAAATATAATAAAGAGAAGAACGAGAAAGCAGAGTTAGACAGAGAATGGCAGAAGATCCAGAACATTATGAACAAGAGGAAACCGAGTACCGTGTTGGATGGCGGGTCAGAATTTAAAGTACCCAGATACTGAACGACATAACCCGTTCTGCGCACTTATTTAATGTTTATCACAACTTCGTTAATGTAATTAAATGTACATGTTATAGTATAAAAGTGCAATTGATTATTCACTATGTTATCCCTGTACGGAAACTGGTAATACGATAAAGACTGCATTTTTTAACAATCGCGTCCTTATCAGTTTTCCCAGAAATGATCCCTCCTTGAATCGAGCTGCGCTTACATCATTTTTGTCATTCATATTTCACCAGTTATCTTTTCAGTTCCAGATTCAAAACCGATTCGAACCGGTTACAGAGTTAGTAAACAGCTTATCGGTGACCATTAACCCACGATAAGGGAAAATATTTCATTCAAACCTGTTCGCACTGGTTACGAGTTACAAGCTGTACAAAAAATAATTGCAAACAAACAGTAACGTTACAAGTCGTAAACAAGTAGATTTTCATGAAACAGTATTACAATGTTTCGTTGACTTTGTTATTAACTAAAACGTTTCTCTAACCAACCACTTAACTACCGTGCAAATTCTTATCTTATAAGAGTGATTTGTTGCAGATATTACGTTGCATTTACGTCATTTGATTATACTGTTCACTCTATGTTGCTATTAGCAAGCAGCTTTGTACACATTCATATACCGAAGAAGAATTTCAACAGCAATTTCCTTATCACGTACATTTGTTAAGAAATTTTAATTTTAAAATTATTATAGAAAATTAAAAATCATTTGTGCGCTAGTTACGCGCTTGATCTTTTTCAGCGCACAGTTTAAAGAGAACGGTAAACTCTCACCGCTCAAAATCACCGACTGCTTCGTTTCTGGTAAAAATATTTCCTCGATAGAAAACGAAATTTCTGACGAAGCTTTCTTCGACGGCTTTCATCGAACAAATTCGCTTTATCGCGCGATATAATTAAATTTTATCTTAGACCTCTAACTTCCAAAATAAATTGAAAAATATCTGCAAGCATTGATACGTGACGGTCACTTAAAAAATGATATAAACACCTTTGAATATTTACATTGTTAAAATAACACCGTTTCATTCAGAATCGTTCCCCATTAATTCCCATAATTCTCCAATAAAAATAGCAATATACTTTAAAGCTAGAATTCGCATTCTTGTCGAAATTAAATGAAACACTCTAAGCGTTCCAACGTTCAAATTGCAAATATTTTTTATTATTCTCAATAGAGACAACGTTGTTACTATCATTACTATCCCCTACATAGAACACCACGGAGAAAGGTGGACGTCTAGAACAAGATTGAAGATAACAACGTTCTCTTCGAGATTGCATAATATTTCAAACGAAATTCCCCGAATTCGCTGGGGGGAAGTACCGAGAATCGCGCGTGCCGCTTCGAATGAACTTATCGAGCGCCAAGGATAAGCCAGCAGACTCGCGATTTCTTGACGAGTTCTTGACCCCCGACGAATGATACAGCCAGCTTATATAAACGTGCCGCGTCTAGCACCGTTCAGTCGACAGCTACATGCACGAGTGGGTGTCGCGACAAACGAGTACCAAGTGAACGGTCCGAGAAGGTGCGTCGGGAAAGTGAACCAATCTCTCTTGACAGAGCCAATCTCTCTTGATGCTGCTGCTGAGAAGCTTTCTCTCTTCGCGCTCGTACGCCGTCTATCCCGTAAGAGCTCGTTCAATTTGCTTCTACAAAATATTCTCTAACGTAAACGGTGTTTACAATCCGCGGTGACAGGGGCGGTTGTCCGTGCCTAACAATGCCAGTAATGGTAGATAGCATACGGTAAAGGTGACGACCTGACCCGCGCAATTAGCCAACATTCACCATGCACCTCCTACCCCAGAGCATGCTTCAGTAATCCTGACGGTGTCTTTTCTTTGCAGCTTGCTTAAAACAAAACAAAAAAACCAAGCACGCGTTAGTCAACTGCCAAAGAGACTCTTAGGTATGTATGTGTAAACGCACTCTATTTACTAACAGTTGCACGCTGTTTGGGTACTTACATGCGTGTACACTAGCTGATCAAAGAATTAGGGTGATAGTTTACAATAGTTTCTCACTCTTGGAATCTTGGGATTGGAAGGCTACAATGGTATTCAATCGGTTTTATTAACTATCGAGGCGTGTACGTGTATATTAAATTGATAGACATTTAGAATTTGTAGTTATAGTTTAGTGGTTCAATAGTTTTAATTTTAAAGCTTCTAGCTCCAGACATTTTCAATGGGGTTCATGTCTGGAGAGTATAGAGGATAGTTTACTGTGGAAATTATTGTACTTGATTAATTGAGTTATATAGATTAATATATAGAGCAGTAATAATAGTATATAGAGTAATATGTATGTATATTCTTTAGTAGTTAATAAAAGTTGATACGAATTACACATTGACCTCTTATCCCTACGACTACCGCCAGGAAACTATGGGTGACCCTAACTTTTTCATCAGTGGGTGTATAACGAAGGTAATAAGAATCTACTCAATCAATCTTCATCGCAGACGGCGATGGCGCAGCTGAAAGTGGCCATTATCGGTCAGAGTCCGTTTGCGGCGGAGGTTTACAAACTGATCAAGCAGAACGGTCACCAGGTCACTGGAGTCTTCACGATCCCTGACAAAGGAAGCCGTGAGGATCCTTTAGGTACAAGAACCAACTGTCAATTTCCTTTCAATTCGAAAACGGACAGCACTTTCCAATGGACATGATATAATAGTTTCTTCTCTTCGACAAAGCGACTGTCTTCTTTCTTCACAGCGATCACGGCGAAGGCGGACGACACGCCGGTGTTCAAGATCAAGTCCTGGAGGAGCAAGGGTGCAACCCTGCCGGAGGTGTTGGATCTGTACAGAAGCATCGAGGTGGATTTGAATGTGTTGCCGTTTTGCAGTCAATACATCCCCATGGAGGTGATCAATCACCCCCGTTACAAAACTATATGCTACCATCCCTCTATTCTACCCAGGCACCGTGGAGCCAGCGCTATAAATTGGTGAGTAACTCGGTCTTAATCTATTTAAACGTAATAACGAAGGCATAATGTAATGTAACGAAGGAGAATGAGAGTTCAATGGACACCGCTCTATTTAAATGTGAGCGTGAGGTTAATTTGATAGGTACAGCAGCTCGGTTGCTATCGTGTGCAATTATGAAACCGGTTACGGATCAATTTCCAAGCTATCGTAATACACTGAAGCATGTCTGTGTAATGGTACTTTAACCACTTTACGAGCGACAATGCTTGGGTCTACCCATACCTTTGCTTACCAATTTTTCTACGTTTATTCCTGAACACGCTCAATCTCCTCGTTGAACTGAATTGAACTTAGTAAACTAAATTTAGTAACAACCTCTAGTCTAATTTAATTTAGTTAATCTTTCCGGTGGTTTCCTCAGGACTCTGATGGAGGGAGACAGCACAGCAGGCTTCTCGATATTCTGGGCGGACGATGGTCTGGACACTGGGCCAATTCTGCTGCAGAAATCCTGCAACGTGGAGGTCAATGACACCGTGGATACTTTGTATAACAACTTCCTGTATCCCGAGGGGATCAAGGCAATGGGGGAAGCAGTGGATCTTGTGGCGAAGGAGATCGCGCCGATGGTTCCTCAGACGGAGGAAGGTGCCACCTATGATCCAATGTTGAACAAGAAGGATCTTCAGAAAATAGATTGGTCTAAGTCAGCGAAGGACGTTCACAATTTCGTCCGCGGCCTGGACAGTACTCCCGGCGCTTGGACAACGATTAACGGAGAAGAGGTCCGTCTGTTTGGGTCCACTTTGTGGATCAGTGAACAGCTGCCTAAAGAACAGTCCCAAGTAAACGTGGAGGACCGATTGGGGCTGCTCCACGAAGGAGGGTTGCTGATCAACACCGTCGATGGGAAATTCGTGAACGTGGAAAGGATCAAAATTGGAACCAGAACGATTCCAGCCAGCAAGTTCGGTCAGCAAAGCGAGGAGACCGTGATAGAGTTCACAGAGGAGGAGCTGAAGACTGCTGAGACGCTGAAACGAATCTGGAAGGGTATCCTGAACTTGGACGTTGAGAATGATACCGACTTCTTTGCCTGTGGTAAGAGAACAAGCTTCAATTACATAGAAAGTGATTTACTATAAAAATGATGAACACTTTTGCATACCGCTAATAGAATAATAGAATATTCTACAAGATTCTATTAAAGCTTTCATGGGATTTCCCTTGCAGGTGCTGGGAGCATGGACGTGGTTAGACTGGTGGAAGAAGTGAAGGACAACTTGGGAGTGACCTTGCAGAACATTGAAGTCTTCATGGCTCCAGTGTTCAGCCAGTTCGCAGCAACGGTGGTCCTAGCTGCGCGAGGCACGTCCGCGACCAAGGACGTGAAATACGACGCCGTTGAGGTTCAAGCGAACAACAGAAGCCTGAAGTTCCCCAAGCAACTGTTCATCGACGGCCAGTTCGTGAACGGACAGGGGAGGGCCATCGACACCATTAATCCCCACGATGAAAGCGTTATCTGTTCAGTTGAGTGTGGCTCGGTGGAGGACGTGGACAAAGCGGTGAAAGCTGCCAAGCGGGCGTTCGAGGAGGGCGAATGGAGCAAGATTAGCGCTAGAGAGCGAGGAGCTCTCCTCTTCAAGTAAGCAACCAATCTGAAATAGAATTTGTTCTTGTAATTGGTAATTAACAAAAATGCCGCGCGATTTCATAAAGCAAAATACACAAAATGGAAAAGATATGATATTAACCCTTAGCACTTCGGATGGTTTTATAATCTGTCAGCAACTGCAACTAATTCTTATAGATCCCTGGCGAAAATGAAAAATGCTATAACATTTCTCAGATCTTTTATTTTCCTTCTTAGTGCAAAATTCGGATGTGCGAAGAATCTAATAATTGTAGGGTAGTTTCTTTAAGATTCATTGAAATATCTAATATTATTCATTGTGCAATATTGTAGCCTACAGAGTTCAAAGGGTTAAACCATTTGGTTGAATTGCATTATTATTGCACGTTCTAGCTAAATGCCATGGGATTAGGTAACATTATTTGTAATATAGAAATGTTTCCAAATAATAATAATATAGGAATGTTTCCAAATTGTTTCATTGAGTGAACTATATTAATTCAATTTGGTTGGGGGTCACCATTGACCCCCACAGCATTCAACGTATTAAACTGTGGATCCTTATGCAAACTTTTATGTGTACAGACTAGCAGACCTGATGGAAGAGCACAAGGAAGAGCTGGCTACCATAGAGTCCCTGGACTCTGGTGCAGTCTACACTCTAGCTCTGAAGACCCATATAGGGATGTCCATTGAAACATGGAGGTACTTTGCTGGCTGGTGCGACAAGATCCAAGGCTCCACCATACCCATAACTCATGCTAGGCCGAATCGCAATCTCACGTTCACCCGTAAGGAACCAATTGGTGTTTGTGGCCTGGTCACACCCTGGAATTATCCTCTGATGATGCTCTCTTGGAAAATGGCGGCCTGCTTGGCAGCGGGAAACACTGTAGTGATGAAACCAGCCCAGGCTTCGCCCTTGACAGCTCTGAAATTTGCTGAGCTCACGGTGAAGGCTGGCTTCCCTCCTGGCGTGGTGAACGTGGTACCAGGGAACGGCACGGTGACAGGAAACGCGATCTGCGAGCATCCTCTGGTCAGGAAACTCGGCTTCACCGGCTCCACGCAGATTGGACAGTCCATAATGAGGTCCTGCGCGGACAGCAACCTGAAGAAAGTCTCGCTGGAGCTTGGAGGGAAGAGTCCTCTCGTCATCTTTGAAGATGCTGACATCCAGCAAGCCGTCAGGGTGGGCATGGGCAGCGTGTTCTTCAACAAAGGAGAGAACTGCATCGCTGCTGGTGAGTATTGACAGTTTCAGGAGAACGTTGTCTTTAACTATTTTACGGATACGTGTACTGTCTTTGTTCGTTAATCATTTTGTATTAGGGATACAAAACAATCTATGTGCTAATGCAACAAGACTATCTATACGTATAAAATTCTCTTGACAGTGAACGTGTTAAAATTACAATATTAACACTAAAACTACCAGAGGGGTCAAATGACCCATGCCTGATGCCTTCCTTTTGCAATTATTGGAAAGGTAACAAATGTTTCTCTGAGGAATTATCAAAAGAATTCATTTAGCACTACGCGAATTGAATTGTACATCAATTAAAGTCTGAACAGATGCACTCTTGGAGTTTCTATAGCGAAATTTTCAAAAGTCGACTGAAGTGCTCGGTAGTTTTAGTGTTAAATGTAGTCTAAGGAAGCACTGATGTCTTCTGTGAAACAGGTCGTCTATTCGTCGAGGAGACCATACACGACGAGTTCTTGAAGAGAGTAGTCGCAGAGACTAAGAAGATTTCTGTTGGCGACCCATTGGACAGGAGTACGAGTCATGGTCCACAGAATCACAAGGCTCATCTGAACAAGCTCCTCGATTTTGTCCGGCGTGGTGTCAAGGAAGGAGCTACCTTGGTTTACGGTGGCAAGAGAGTGGACCGTCCAGGCTGGTACTTCGAGCCAACTATATTCACAGACGTCAAGGACGACATGTACATCGCTAAAGAAGAATCCTTCGGACCAGTCATGGTGATCTCAAAATTCAGCTCGAAGAACATGGACGAGATGATCAGGAGAGCGAACGACACGGAGTACGGGCTAGCTTCCGGTGTCCTCACTAAGGACATCAGCAGAGCTCTCCGATTCGCTGAGAAAATCGAAGCTGGAACGGTGTTCATCAACACGTATAACAAGACGGACGTCGCCGCGCCGTTCGGCGGCTTCAAGATGTCCGGCTTCGGCAAAGACCTGGGACAGGAAGCTCTGAATGAGTACTTGAAGACTAAGACCGTTACTATAGAATATTAACCCTTTACGCGATCAACGAGATTATTATCTGTCGGCGACATCTTTACTCGAGGTATTTCAAGACCGTTCAAGTAACATGCGTGTTAACTATAAATACTTTTTATAATTAGAACGTAAAGTAAGATTACAATTAACCCTCCGCTGGCAATATGGACCAAGGTCGAAAATCTAATTGCTCTGTGACTTCATCAGGATTGTTCTGTTGCAAAATGACATGAAAAGGCTAAATCGTTTATATTAACGCGTTGACTGCAACGGTCACCGATGACCGGAGCTTCTAAATTGTTGAAGAACAATTATAATAACACTTGATTTTAAATAAAAATATTTAATAACATAAGTAGCTAGATCATAACGTAATACGATTACTGTAATAATCATTGATTTTCAATATTATTAGTTATCAAAGAATAAGTATTACTATTCGGAACGCTAGAAATTCTCGTGGCAGTCAACGTGTTAAATTAGAGACTATCAGTACGTCAGAATGTTTCCAGATTTTCCAAAAACTATAAACAATCAAGCCTACGTATAACATATTGCTGGCGGAGGGTTAAATGAAACTCGCAATACCATTTGAATGATAACGGTGAATTTGAAGTACCGTCTGACAGCAAAGGGTTAAGGTAACTTTAAACGTATTGCTCAGCTGTGAATTCTTAAGACTGTCGAGGTCCGTCACGAATCGATATTCTGTACGAAAATTTGTTAGCTTTGTGTAAGATCTGATTAAGTGGTTAATCTGTGTACTATTTATACAAATAAATTGGACATTTTTATATACACTCCGTATCTACTTAACCCCTTGACCTACAATATCCTGTTAGACTCATGAAGATTTCAAATAGAATTTACTAAACACACATATTACTCAATTTGTATGAATGCAGATTACATATTATTCCTTTCTTATCAATGATTAAACCTCACAGCATACGTTGACGTAGAATAACACTGGAATTCTCTCTTATATTCAATAAATTGTTAATAACAAAGTAGCTAGATCGATCACGGTTCAGACAGAAGTCATAGGGCAAGGTTAAAGATCACGTTGGACCGATTGTTGCACAGTTGCAGCGCGTTCGTGGTGGACACGGTGTAGATGGACGCAAAATCGTGCTCCCACGCGTATACGCTACACAAACAGTTTTTACATGGGTCACCATAGGACCGTTTCGAACCTCCAGATGTTTCTACGTGATTTTTTGTCCGGGAACAAGTGTGCGCTCCGTTTTTCTCTGGGTAGCCGGCCCGTTACGCCATTCAGCTTTCCTCCTGCGACTCTCTTGCCCCTCTGCTGGCCTATTCTCTTGGCGGATCAGCTCAGACGATTCTCTATTCTTCACGGAATTATTTCTGAAAAGACATTACTTTGTGATAGTCGCTGTTCTTACATCGACCACGGTTACTTGAGTTTAAAGAGCAAAAGACTTTCTTGGAACCCTTTGTCAATAGTATGAGATAATACAAATGGATAAAATACAATAATAATAATATAAGATAATATAACAAGGTAAAAGAAATCAATAATAGATTGGACAATTTGAACTACTTAATAAATTAATTTGTGTTGACCCCAATTGGTATAATAATATATTCCAGTTCATCCCTCTTTTCAACCCTGTCACTTTGATTATCTGTAATTTATGTCTATGTGTCCAGGCAATACAATCAAAAATTCTTTCAGCAATTATTAAAAACATAGCAGATGCTTCTCTGGGAGTTATTGAAGACATTAATTTGGCAATATGCAAACTGAGTTATGAATCAAAGTCTCAATAGATGCACTCTTGGAGTTTCTATAGAGAAATGTCGAGAAGTCGATTTCAGTGCTACCTAGTTCTAATGTTAAATATTGATCCAGTTCCATTAGGAATTATTTGAATAAAATTCTGCTTGTTCCTTGTTAAGCAGGACGTCGAGGTAAAAGGGTCACCGGCCACGTGTTGAATGTACCTGGGGATCAAGAGTGCCCCCATAAAGGCTCCTACGTAAATGGGGAGGTGTACATGGTCAACAACCCCAGGCCAGGAAGAACAGCTGTTTCCATAAACATTTCTTCTCCCTCCTACTTCTTCTTTCTTTCCCAACCCCACTGAAATCACCCTTGGAGACGCAAACGCGGGAGGGAGAAGCTACTTGGGAAACACGAAAGATCCCATGACGAGTTCCGGTGACTTCCTAAAAATCATGAAAGTTCATTTAACAAGAAGATCGACGAGGGGAAAGTAGTATATGCCCCACGTACAGAGTGGCTCACCTGATATCCTGATTTACAGATGAACATCAACTTTGCTGCTTCTTAATCTTTCGAGTACATCCGATGAGTTAGACTCTTCTATTATATATATTGCACATTTTATATTCATTTCAAACAATTGCACTACTTGTGAATCGTTCAATTCTACCATCATTTATTTATTAGGTAGACAAATGTTCCAAGCAAAAGTTGTTTGGTATTAATAATAATAATAATATTGGACAACTTTCGTTTGGAACATTTGTTTATGTGATAATTATATCTTATGTTATATTGTATACTATATTATATATTATTTTATTAGATTAACACTAGGACTACCAGATGGGTCAAAATGACTTATTTCTGATTTCTCCTTTCACAATTACTGAGGACACTTCTACGAGAAATTATTAACTAATTCAGTAACAGCAAAACTGAAATACAACTCAATTGTCTTAATAAACGCACGCGTATGGTTTTCATACAGAAATTGGTAGAAGTCAGTTTGAGTGATCGGTAGTTCCAATGTTAACAAGTAATTATTTTTGCCAAGATAAAATTAATTTTTGAATAAATTCAGATTGAACGACAGTGATCAGTTTACAAAAGAGTAGCTTAGTTTTCGAATTTGTGAAGGAGAATTTCCTAATAGTTCTATCCAGCAGGCACGTGTGCAACGATATCAGGCGAAAATTCCGTGGATCGGTGATTCTATTCGACGACGTGGTTCCTCTGGCCGGCATTATTCATCGTGAACAGGAAATGCAAATATTTCTGTGGCCCTGGCTGTGGCCTCTTGCCTCAGGACAGTGCCCTCTGACCCTTTCCCATTCCCCCAGCCCTCCCTAACTGCCCTTCTCCCCCTCCTTCAAACGCCGTTGAATTTATCTGGCCTTCTTTCTTTTTCCTTCAACGCGACACACTTTTCTTTCCAACTGGACATCTAACTGATCAACGATAACGCGATTTCGGATTCCAGTGGAAACGGGATGTCCACGTCCTCTGGATTATGGACGGTTTCCTTAACACTAGAACTACCGAGCAGTCAAACTGACTTTTTGAAACTTCTCTATAGAAACTCCAAGAGTGTATCTACAGAGACTTTATACAATTTGCATGTTACCAAATCAATCTCTTTAATAACTCCCAGAGAAGCATCATTTAATAATCGTGAAAAGAAATCTGGGATGGGTAATTTTGACCCGTCAAAGTCAAACTGACGTTTTACCATTTCTTCCATAAGAATTATAAGAGTGTTTATTGAGGTTTCAATTGACTTGTATCTCAATTTGCATGCTATCCGATCAAGTTATTCAGTGATTTCTTCTAGCATTTGTATCTTTCTAATAATTGTGGAGGAAGATATCAGAAATGGGTCATTTTGAGCCATTTGGTATTCTAGTGTTAAAGACGGTTCGTTCAAACAGAATTATAGGTTTATTTTGCAACCCTTAACTTTGTAATGTTCTTCTTGGGTAGATCAATCTTTGGAGATACTGCACCACTTGGGATTTTGTATAAACCTTGAAATTCTGTAATAAAAACATGGACTGCTATTTCTATGAGAAAATAGAGGCTCTCTAAAGGTGGAAATATCGCTGAGGTTTGAATCGTCGCGCGCTACCAGGATGTCGTTCAGCATAGTACAGTTGGAGGTATGTTAGCAGAAGATAGTGTTAGCGTGTTAAGTTTGCGTGGAGACAATTAACGAGTGACATGGGAGTTTTAAAGTGAGCAATGGTAATCTTAAAATAATGTTTGAAATAAATAGGAACACTGATATGTAAAGATTGCTGGATGGTAATTGTTAGGAGAATCAATATTGGTATTACAGTTTTATAATACCTATTATAGAGTATTATGAAACTATAGTGCTGCAGTGAATTATAATACTACTTTAATGTTGTAACAATATAATAGTATTATATATAGTATTATAATATACTTATTAATTCTGTATAAACACTGACAGTATAATAAATACTACAATATTATTCCTATTAACACTAGAACTACCAAAAATTAGAATCCAATGATTATAACAATTACAACAAAATTTAGAACAATACATTTCTACAAATATTCGAAGCTTCTATTCCTGCATCTACACAGATACACAAATGTCTACTAACTTAAATCCCATCAAAGTAAAAACTCTACAATCAACCAACTCGATTCAACTCATCTAATAGTTCCAGAGTCAATTATAACATTCTCATAAGTAGCATTGATATTTCCTGTCCCAATCATCATCCCCAGCCTCACTCATTAATTTCCCAAGCATTCTGCGACGCGACCGTTATCTGTTAACGGTATTCCCACCGACTACCACTAGATACAATTGTTACAATATTTCCATCGTGCCCGGAGACTCTAAAACTGAATTTCTAATCCCTCAAACGATCCGTTCGTACGGCCGACGCAGTTTCATCCGTCCATTGCTAGCAAGGGGTCCCCTCTTTCACGGGGGAACGCACCACGTGTTCCTCTCTTTCTTTCGGAATCCTCCCTTCTTCTCCGGCTGTTCCGCAAATCAAGTTCACTGTTGTTCAGTCGCCCTCGGGATCTCGCATGGGGTGTGCCGGCAACGGCATCCGCGTTGCAGCGTTTTCGCGTGTACATTCCAACGTTCCTCAATACAGGCGATTCAAAGTGCGGACGTAAAGATACAAAAAGCAAAGAGAATACATCAGAATTTCTTTCTAATTTTACATATTCATCGATTACGAATGTACCGAACGGTTTCGTAATTTTGAAAGATTATTTAGATTTAACGAACGTGCGACAGTGTTCGGTCGCGAAAGAGGAAAACGCTGCGGTTGTTCAGTCGCAAGATTTTCATGGGTTCCGGTGGATATCGCGCTGGGCGGAAACACGTATCTTTCTGTAGACCACGCGTGTTCGGTAAGCCGATCTATCGGGTGTCCCGCGTGGAATGGAATATCCCGACTGTGGTGCACGTTATCTTCCAACGACCAACTGTTGCTCTCCCTCCAATCGTTGGACATCGGGGAAGTGCGAGCTCACCCTTGGCATGCCTGAAAGAAAAATTAACGCTGGATTTAGTAAATTGGTTGGGATCATTCGTTGCAGTTTTAGTTTAGTATCGGTTGAGTTATCTATTCTTAGTTTTTCTTTGAAAGATCTTTAAATGTTTTACTGTATAATTATGTCAGTGTTTAAATATTTTATCGTTTGAACGCTTTATCGTCTAACTATTTTTGTGTATAAATAGTTTACTTAACTATTTTACTATCGGAATATTTTGTTTAAATATTTGATTATCTAAATATTTCACGACTTAAATATTTTAGTATCTGAATATTTTACTGTCATTTAAATTGAATAAGTGTACTCTGATAATACACGGGAACTACAGTAAGATTTAGTCGTTCTTGAAATGATTTAAATGTGAGTCACTCTAAATGTATTTTCAGTGTTGGTTTTTTAAAGGAAGAACTTCTGTGTATTCCCTCTTCGTGTTTTTTCTGGTCCAGTTTGAGTCATCCCATTCAATAATACCTGAAATTAATCATCTGCATTGTACTTTCGTTTAAATGGAATATTTATATTCTTATTAAATTCAACTTACAGTTACTTCCGGTTGTATGACTAAATAATTAGTCGTTTTCTACTAAAAACTCTGACACTGCTTCAACACTTAACACGCAAATAAATGTTCAACACTACAACTTCCAGATGAACCGGTTCATTCTTCATTTCTTTAATAATTACTAAAGAAATACAAATGCTTCTCTAAAAAATCATTAATTATGTTTATTATTAAAGTAGTAACTTCAATAATCGTTAAATTAAACAAATTAGCAAACAATAAATAGCAAACTAAAATGCAAGTCCATTGATATTTTAAAGCAATGTTTCAAAATCAATGTAACTGCTCCATGGTTCAGTATTGCAATTAATTTCTACTAAAATTGTATCTCAACAGCTGATTACACAGCAGATTTTCATTGAACGCGAGAAGCTGTAGGAACCACCCAGTGGTTGCAGATTAAAATTCGTGTTGGACAGTGTTATCGTTAGAAACGGTTCCGGGGTACCGCAGCTGTCGCGGTATTTTAATTGCCGCGTGAATTAACTTCCTAGACGGGTCAAGGCTCTGTACGCGACTCAATTTCAACGGGCTGTGTGCCGTTTCGGATCTACTTCCAGTGGATCGCGTATGCTGCGGTTGATGACCATCGTCGCCTGAATTAAGAGACGCTGTATCATTCTGTTCAGTCATCTTAATTACTATAGGCCAGGTCTCATTAGCATCGCACATAAAAAATAAAGTTGTATGCTCTAAGAGAAAATTTTCGTGTCCACTGGAAGAATGACCCTAATCATATTAGTCCAGTGCAAACGACGCTGACTCGTGGACTCGAGGGAAAAATCAACTGCAGTATGGCCTGTGTGACTCATCGTGGGTCACAACAATAACATTAAGTGGGAGAGATTCCCACTCCGGTCAGGAATCTTCAAACTGTTTCCTGACCACGTACTTGACTCGCTGATCTGCACAACAATCAATGATCTTGGATTTCAGCTTGTTTTTTCCACTGTTGCCCGTTTCCGTTGACCGTATTCTAAGCTGAAATCAATCAAGATCTCAAGGTGGCCTGCCTCTGTGGTTGCACTCAGAATTTATTTATTCGTTGCCTATTTTAAAACAGCTACAGACTGTTATCAGGGCCAGAGGCGAACCGACCAGGTGTTTCCTGTGTCCGACACTACCGACTATGTTTCCAACAAAATAGCACAAGCAGCGGTTACAAAACTACTCTTGTTTACTGATAAAAGAGGATTCTCTGCGGTTATTCTTGCAGTTGAGAGGGTCTTCCTCATCAGAAACTATATTTATTTGAAAGGAGAAATCTTTAAATACTTCATTCTTCTTTCTTCAATATTCTGCATATTCTTTAGTAATACTGAAAATTATTATCTATGGTCACTGATAGTTTCTATGTTCTCTTTATTCAAGTTTAGTTTAGTTAGATTTTTATGAAGGGATAAGTAAATGCCAAATCTTGTTTAATACTTACCTTCTCTACTATCCTAAGTTTATTTCTTGTCACTAAGAAGTAAATGAGTGTTTGTAAAATCTTCTGACTACAAAGTTACAAACAAATTAGAAACAAATTTGTATATACTGAGGCTTTCCAGACTTCTGCCAACTGAGGATAAAACACTATGACACTCAAACACGTTTTTGTCGCCATATATGCAGCAGATGTTCATTTTACTTGATGTCAGGCTGGCTACATTTCCAATGAAAATTTCAACATCAATTTTTCCCATGCAACCTCCTGGGGAGAATCAGAGGAGAGGGGAAATGTTTAGTAAGTCAAGGTACAGAAACAATGGCAGTCAGCAAACTAGAAACATTCTACATAAATGTATCATCAGAGACCTTATTACTTAAGGTTCCCTTAATCAAATTCATTAAATATCACAGCACATTGCGCACTCCCAGGTCTGAGTTACATTTATATGCACAACTGATTTCTTCAAAACTTAAAACACCTTCATGATATAAAAGATCAGACGGTCGTACCAGTGTTAGAGATATCTCAGTATTCGCAATATATGTTTTCTAAGTTGATTTGATGACTTCACCAGTGTTACAGGAAAGGTCTTTACTGTTTCTATAAAAAATTTATCCTCTTAGAATTTCGCATAAGACATAGAAGGTTCTAAATGGGGCAAAGAATGTAAAAAAGCTCTGAATTTACCTGACCGTACAGGAAAAATAGGAATGTTGGCCTGCTGTCGATTCATTTCAAGTATTCTACAGCAGAACTGAACAGCACAGCTATAATTAATTAAAAAACAGGATGAACAAAGGAGGAAAGGATGCAATGTACCTACATAGAACTCTATTAACTAATTCTCAGAGATACAGGAAAACTTAAAGTTCTCCTATCACCTCCTTGTTGCCCTTAAAACCAAATCTAGCAAGGACGTATCTTGGTTAGCGCAGCAGCTATCCGCCTCTTCCTGTTTCCTTTTCGAAAGTTCGCCGGCTAATCTCTACACCGCAGTTTCCTGTGGGTGGATACGTGCAGCCAGTTATAAAGTTTCTGAATAAGCCCCAAGGAACCTCAGATGAAACGCGTATTTTGTCGTGTCCACACCGTTGTTGTGCTGCGCTCTTGTGCCTGAACAATAGAAACAGAGAAACAAGCAAGAAGAAGTAAAGAGTTTGTGACCGTTCATTAGGAAAAATCTTGACAGTGCTTACAAGTAAAGTGGAAGGCAGTGGACGCAACTTCAGAGGATAGGGCAATGTGTTCCTATCTGGACTGGGAGGAAGAGAGTTCAGCAGAAAGTTGGACGGGTCACGTTGCGGCTCATCATCGGGCAACTTTGCTTTTCTTTAAAATGCAAGCTGCCTTCTGAAGGGCATCATCGTGTCCGGTAAAACGCATCGATGCACCTATACTGTATTACATCATTTCCTCTTACATACGCATCTGTTTTGTGCTAGCATTAGATACTGGAACAAGTTCGTGCGGTTTTCTTGTTGGCAATGAATTTGTTGGTCTGACTTCAATCAGTGTTCCATCAGTTTAACGAATCAGCAGCAAGTTACGTTTACGCCATTGGTATCAAATAATATATTTATGTTACAAAAACGTTCTCTGTGTTCAAATTTTGATTCAATTACTCACAGGAACTTTTCCTGGTACCCAATCAATTGTGTGTATGTGTATGTTTCTGTGTGTGTGTCACTGTGAAAGCAACTGTTTGTACAAACAGAAGGGTGAGTCGTGCCTCGGTGCGACTTGAATAAATCATTCACGCAAAACTCTTGTTTCTGTATTCTTTTCTTACACTCTCTTACTATCCAACAAGCTATCACCTAACACGTTCGCAGTCTCGATTCCACAGAGAAATAAAATGATACAAAATCTACTTTTCCACATTGTTTTAAAAGTCCTTTGACGTGTTTGATTACTGAAGCAACATTCATATTACAAAACTATAACGCTATACTTCTTGCACTGCAGAGATTGTAACAGAATTTTCTAATACATTGTATCATAAAAATCAAAATAACCAAGAATTTTAACATTGCAGTTTTGCAAGCGTTATAACATGCTTTCAGTATCACATCAAGTACGCAGCAGTCTATTTAAAATACAAATTTCCTATTAAGATTAAGAAATATTAGAGACAAGACGGCGAACGTGTTGCAACGCGCACAACACACCAAGCGTTCCACGGCGAGAAGCAAAACGCGCGGCTCGGTTTGCAGATATTTATTTTCATCTTAAACAATTAAGATCTTACGAACTAGAATTATCTGTCGAGGGGGGGGGGGGGGGGGCGCGTGTGTGACCGTACAAACGATGTCGCGTCAACGAACAAGAGAAAAGAAAAATGAAACGAAAACGAGGAAAAGAATTAAATACGGCGCGTTTCGCGCGACTCTATTCTTTTTTATCACAATTTTTGTTTTCTCCTTTTTTTTCTCTCTCACGTTTTCCTAATCCGCGGTTCGACGGCGTCGAGGCACGGATTCGGAAACGATCAATTTAACTCGGTAATATAAAAGGAAACGCTCGGAGCTTGTAGCTTCTTATCGCGAATACAATAATATTTATATTTATGTGTGTGTATACGTATACATATACGTATATTTATATTCATGCGTGGACATATAATATACATATACATATATCTATACGTACGATTAATATAATAAGGCAATTTCGATATTAATTCTTGTTTCTGTTTAAAAAGTACGATAAATACGACTCATGAATCAAGAAACACGGAGCTCGCGTGAAAATTTAACCCCTATAAAAAGTCAGTCTCATTTTTTTCATCCTACGACAATAGCATGTTTCCGTCCGCAATCTATGTACAATATACGGCGTGCTCAGGATCCCGATGGTAAGCATTGTTACATGTGTACACGGAGGTGACAATATCGTCTAAGTTCAGATAAAAGTGCTTGACTGACTGTACTGTTAAAAATGACAATCTGTAAAATATTAACACGTTGACTGCCGCGGTGGTCACCGGTGAATGAAGCTTCCAAATTGAGAATTATAATTTATAAGATAGCGTAGGATAACAATGTTCAGTAGTGTAAATAACTACATATTAGAGTAGATTACAAAAATTATTCATTATTTAATTTTGAAGAAATTAATTACTTTTTCGTTGCAGTCAACATGTTAATCAGACTGCGGATATTTAGCTTCATCCTTTCACACGCACAATTTTGCAAAACTGTATAACATTTCTCAAACAATTTAATCTACTTTCCACTTTGCTCGCAGTTAAATAATTTAAACAAATTTTAGATTCTAGTACCTCTAAGAAATCTTCGATGAACATTAATATTTTATATGTATTAACATCCGCAGTCTAGATACAATAAATAGCTTTTTAAAATCATCCATAAACACGATGCCTCCGAATAAAATATTCCTGTTAACATTTCAGGTCGGCGAACAAGTAATTGGGCGTATTTTATCCGAACGTAGAAGACACAGCGGCACAGAGAATCCAATTGCCAATCCTCAACATTTCAAAAATGCTGAGAACTGAAGTGAATGAAATTAACCCCCTGCTCTACAACACTGTATTGAATATATTCATATTTCAAATAGAATTTAACAAATATAAATGTCACTTGGTTCTTTCCACTCCGAATTGAGTATTATTTTCCTATTATTAATTGTACTGCTTCAGAGTAAACGTAGATGTAGAACAAAGGTAGAACAGTTCCCAGTAATGAATTATGAACAATAAAGTATCCGAGTTGCGAAAGAAATAATGCAAGGGGTTAATCTAATTAAATGAATACACTTAATGATCACTAGACTAACGTTAAAAGGGATAGCTTTACATTTGAGTGACATTTCTCAATGTTAACAATGTCCTTTTACATTGATGGATTCACTGCCTCGCTACATTGCCACCGGGTACACAATTCTTTGTTTTAAGTACACGCGAATGTTCGTCTAAAATCATTGATCACCGTTTGAAATAAAATAAACTAGTTGTTGAGCACAATTGCACATTATTTTCCGATCCTGTTTTCCTTCCCGACACCCCCTTTTTGAACCATCGGTGCCCGACGCGCCTGCTTGGGAAACACGGTCTCTCCTTGTACGCTGACTCCGATAAAATTCTCTCTTTTCTATTTTTACACACAATCTCGCTTAGCATACACACACACGTATACACACACATACTCGTCCTCTCATTTTCGCGTTTAAACGTTAAACATTCGATAAAGTTTCAAGTTAGAACCATTAAAAAAGAAATGTACAACAATATGTAGAACTCTCTCAACTTCGGACGTCGACGCGCCTCTCCTCTCTCTCTCTCTCTCTCTCTCTCTCTCTCTCTCTCTCTCTCTCTCTCTCTCTCTCTCTCTCTCTCTCTCTCTCTCTCTCTCTCTCTCTCTCTGCCCAAACCCAGCCAATTTTACAAATTCTACGGAAACGCGATTTTCGAGGCTCCAACGGTGCTCGGCATCATGTCTTGCAATTCCGACGGTGCCATCGCTCAAAGAAATCTTTGTTGCCTTCTCAGACCTTAATCTTTGTATCTGCCGATACCAGGTGATTTTTGACGCAGAATATCTATTAACCTTTCAGAAACTCGAAGAATGTCCGAGGACAGAAATCTTAATCGACGAAATCTCTACCTCTCATTATTCCTTTGTTTTACTAACATTGTATAGCATCTGTACCGAGAGTGATTCTATGGTTCAGCTGTCGCACCTGTTTCTGAGTGATTCCCGCTTCTAATGTTATAACGTATAAAGCTCTACGCGTGAATAAATTAATTTATGTAAATAAATAAAATAACAAACGAAATATATTTCCATTTCTGGAACACGCATCCTGTCCGCCCCGTACTGGACACATTATTACACTATGAAACTTAGTACATCAGAGCTTGGTTTTGCGGAGTGTTCGTCTGCGACTAAAATTTCATCGCGGGTCACATATAGTGATCCGGCGTCGGCTGTTCGAGGATCGATTGACGAGCATTGTTCGCGGGCGTTTGGGCCGATTGAACAGCGCACGGAATCCGCGGCGCAATGGTACGGCGGTATTAAAGCTACGACGAAAGGGAACCGGGCTTTGTTAACAATTAAAAAGAAGCGACGATTACGGGCCTCGCGAGAGGGAATCTCGTTACTAGATTGCGGATTTTATGCACTTACGAAGATTCAAGAACGTTCGATTAAAATATTAGAGACTTCAATGAGATTGTCCATCTTCTTTGGAATAAAAGAACAGAAACCCTGAACGGAGTACACGGGAACTGAGCCCATGAATTCCAAAACGGCACAAGTCGAATCAACATTTCACGAAAATATTTGCCTTTTCATCTTTGTTCATTACCTAATTTGTTGATTCTTGATCTACAATATTATAGCGAGAACTTTAAACTGAATCGAACAGATCTAAGTGTTACTTTTGTTTAACATTAGAACTACCGAGCAGTTGAGTTGATTCTTAAACATTCTTGTATAGAAACCATAGAATTTCGTTGATTAAGGTGGCAGTTAAATTATATTTTAACTCGTATATTAATAAATCAATTATTTTAATCATTTCTTGAAGAAGCGTTCATATACTTTCAATTATTATGAAAGAATAAACGAGGAATGGGTCATTTTGACCTGGCAGTTCTAGTGTTAAATATAAATTAAGTAACTCCTTCGACAACTCCGGCGAACAACCTAATAAAATGAACTTGTGCTATTTTAGAATTCACGACTACAATCGTCCTACGATCCCGATTTCCATAAATGAGCCCGACAAACGTGTTACACCTGCATAAAGGGTCCGCAGTCCGTTCGTTACACGCTGAAAGTCTTGAAGTGTCCTTGTGAGCGAGTGTTACAGAGACATGAGAGCAAAAGGTGACTAAACGACAGAGAGAAGTACAATAACTTACGGTTAAAGAGAATGGTAAAGAGCTTCAAGAACCGGTGACTATTAAACAGCACGACTATTACCTCCTAAACGGTTTCAAGACTTTCAGGCTCGCCGGCTGAAGAATCGCGAAGTCGGCCGAGGGTCTTGGAAATCTTGAAAGAACCCCATTCGCCAGCGAGCGCCGCGAAGGAAGACTTTCAAGACCGCTCGGCTTCATCCTGTGTTTTAACGCGTCGAGTGCTGCGCCGAATCCACGTGACATTCCTTTCGCTGCGTCTGTTACGCTTCAAGATATGTCCCCTACGATACAACACTTCAATCAACGCATTGCGGACGGATCACAAGGACTCCCGTGTCTCCCGTTTTCACAGCTGACGACCGATCACGGGAATCCTCTTCTCACTGTTGTCATTTAGAGTGGAGAACCGTGTCTGTCCACTGGGTAAACTTAGCAATAAAACTACCGGTCCGCAATGCGTCGAGCCTCAACTATCACCGACTTAGCTCGAACATAAATAACCTATAATCCACGGAACACGCAGCGTTACTTCTCGCGCTAGTTACTTCGAACTATACAAAGATAAGAAATGTCCGCGGCACCCGACGTGTCCGATAACAATTCGCGCTCCTACGTTCTAGGGAGGGAATATATCTGCCCATCGCTGGACGTACAATACTAGGTGTTGCGAGCTTTGGTACAGGCACGTAGAAACATTAAATAACTAATACGCGCAGAATAATTTACACATGTGGTCAGTCTGTCGCTGCCGTTCGTAAACTCCCGGACAACACTGATCAACATATTGCTACCTATCGTCGCGCGTCACGCTAACTCCGAACCTATTCCCGCGTGATCCACGATCGAACGCGTCAAGTTAGCCTCGAGATCATTCCCTAGCTCGGCGATTACGAACGGCAGTTGTTGCTGGTTTGTCTCCGTTGAAACGAAGAAAGGTACGTGGCCGACGGTGTCTTGGTCGCTGGCTGCTGCTGTTGATGATGCTGCTGCTGCTGCTGCTGCTGCTCGACGCTAGGTCACCAGAAATGGGACTGCACGTAGCCGCCTCCCATCCCTATGGGGTTGAAGCGGTGCGGGTGGATCTTCTCCATCCTCAGAGCACCTGGACCACCGCTGCTGCCGATGAATCCTCCGTGAGGACCTCCGCGCGGTCCGAAGCAACCTGCTCTACCCAGCATCCCCGGGCCAGCTCCTCCTCCTATCCCCATGCCTCCCATTCCAGGTGGACCTCCGCCGATTCCTCTTCCTCTGCCACCTCCTCCGCCGCCGACGCTGCCACTGGAACCTGAAAAAGTCGGTGTATCAGTGAAAGGAATCTATCGACTGTTAACCCGAACATGGTGTTATCGACGGTGATCGTTGTGCTGATGGGAGGACAGGTGTCTTATGAGTATTACTGTTTCTGTAGTTGCACTAGTGAAAGGTACTCGGTGTCGTGTACTCCTCGTGAAACATTTATCGGCGGAATGTTCGATGACAGACACTTTATTCCTCGCTTTTGTAATGTCCAGTGGAGCTGCGCTTAAGGCTAAGAGCTTCCAGTGTTTCACGCTGGAACCACCGAGCAATATTCATTCCTGTTGATCAGAATTACTAGAGTAGATTCGGTTATCGAATAGATTTAGAAACACGTCTGTTGAGTTTTCAAGATCGGAGGGGACATTAGGTGGGACGCGATAGCCCTTAACAAGTATTTCTCGTGGCGCTAGTTTGAAATTAAGGGGCGTGGCAAAGGAATTTCCATAAGACGATTCAGATTTCTTTACTGCACCCCTTAGTTTCAGAGATATTGTCAGAATATACTTCCAACTTTCGACTTTGAGCGGTGTTTTCACCCTTAAAGTGGATATAAGAACGTCTCGAATATTTTCTTGAGAACATGTAATTAAAATCGGCGTGTTAGTTGAAAAGGTTCCCTTGTATATATTTATCAACACGTCGAATGCCGCAAGAAACGAAGGAAATATATCAAACTTTTATATATAATACGCATCGTTATTAATAACATCAAATCTGCTACAAGTCCTCGTTCAATTAAATCACAATTCAATGTTCTCACGGGTCCCCATAGCATTCGACGTGTTGAATATCCAGCAACACTTCCAAAGACCTAACACGTTCACCACCAGCGTTTATTTTAGCAAATCTGAACAAAATATTGAAGAAATGAAACAGAAACGAGTTATAACTTTAAACAATAATATTCACAGAAACAATTGAATTGTCTTTACATGAAATACAACATTGCCGCGAAATGTGACGTTGGTAGCAAACGCGTTAAACACATTTTCTAAACATATTCTCGAACCATTTTCTCCAACCGTTCGAAAGCGAACACCTCGCAGGATAGAATCGGTAAAACTTCAGTTTCCCAACGGTTCACCGAGGAACGATCTCTTCCCAACAACGAACGAGACTACAAAAGCAAATCTCGACGCACTCTCGCATGTTCCACGAAGAGATTCGACGAAAGTCACTTCGACAGCTCGGTAGTTCCAGTGTTAATCGCACGCGACGCTGAATCCGGCAGTCGTGCAACTTGCAAAAACGATGAGACTTACAAGACGGTCTGTTAAAGGGTTGCACGGGCTATCATGTTCGGGTTAACGTGTCGCTCGGAGCACAACGGTGGTAGAGAGAAGGTGTCGAATAAATTGTAGAAGGCGGCACTTTCAGTTTCTAATATTTTAATCAAATTTAACGAGCGACTACAGCATCACACGCGGACCCGTAGCAACGAGGATAAGAAAAGGTATATAAGATTACTTATGTAATTAGGAGGGTTGAAAGAACGAGTGTCGAATAGTACACGCTGGTGTTAACTCTCTCTCTCTCTCGGACTGCGATTTGCCCTGATGATTTTCTGCGGCTGCGACGTGTGTCTGTGTGTCCGCGCGAGTCGGTCGGTCGGTCGTTGAGGATCTCCCGGGGATTCCCATGGCCAATGGGATTCACAGCGGCGGCGGCGGCGGCGGTGGCGGTGGTGGTAGCAAAGTTTATTCCAACGGATCGGAACTCTCGATGATTGCGTTTCTCGTCGGGGAGAGTGATAGATCAACAGTAGACTGCGGATGTTTATGCGTGGCTGCAGCTTCGCGCGAGATTGGCCGTACCGTCGGCGACTTCCGGAGGAATCTCACGCGAAATTTCGATCGACGCTTTGCCTATGATGCTCGCTAACACTTCGGAAGATTCTTAACACTAGAACTACCGGATGGGTCGAACTGATGCATGCTGGAGTTCGTTTTTGTAGAATCAACCCCTTGCTTCGTGGTTTCTCTTATCTGAGAGAACTATTTCGTCGGGTTATCCGTGAATCGAGGTTTATAGGAATTGAGAATAGAAATGTGATGTTTCGTTTGGAATTAGAACTGATGGTTTTCTAGTTGGTTTTTATTGGGTGACTTTCGTTTGAGAGTCTCCTCGCGAGATACATATCGCAAGGGGTTAAGATAAGCAGTATCGAATTGATTTAGATTAATTGGAGTCTCTGTAGGGAAATGTGGGACAGATTTCGCTTGGTTCTAGCGTCGAATTCTATAGAGATTTGTTTCATTCAATATTCTTAGTTATTAATCATTGACTGTTAGCGATTCGACGCTGGAACCACTTATCGAATCCATCTGAAAATATCTTACAATTGTCCAAATTCCGAAGGTGCGAGATTGTAAAATAAATTTAGAGAAATGAAACGAATGCAGAGATGTAACTCGAGAATGAATTCAACAACGAAATTCAGTGATTGTAAATATGTCTGCAGGAATACGATGAAGCTACAGGTTTCACTTGGAATCCCATGGAAAATACTCTCGGAATTCTCCAGAAGGAATTCCGTCTAGATAATTCCAATTGCTCGGTAGTTCCGGTTTCGAATGACTGACAGGCAACGCGTCGAGAAAGGTGAGCTTCTATTGGAGCGTGAACAACCGTGTCCCGTAGACATTTCGATAGCCCGAGGGAAAACTGAGAATCTCATAAACGTCCGCGGTCTGATCGTCAGTACAAAAGGTAACAGCGGCTTGGGCGATTCGCGCTCGAGTGTTTACAACACATTTAAACGTATATATTCGCACAACAAGTTTACGCGTTTGCCGTTGACTCTACCATATTTATCAATAGTCATACTCTTTCTAATATCGATGTAAATGCTGATTCACGTGTTCCTGTGTGCGCGTGTGTGTCTGTACGCGTGCGTCTGCGCGCGCGTGTGTGTGTGTGTCCGTGTATACAGTGTGTCTCTTTACAACTATACGAGGTAGCCAGGAAATCGTGGAACAACGATTCTTTCTTTTCTTTCTTTTCTTTGATACAAATCTGGACGATTCGTGGATCATTCGGAGATCTTTCAGATCTCGGACGAGCCAGGATTTGTTTTATAATACGGGAGTCCGAAGCCGCGCGAATCCAAGGATCTAGGGATCCAGAGATCTATTTATAGGTTTGGACACGTTTTCTGTGGTAGAGATTTTCATTCTAATTTTTATTTCAATTCGCATTTAGATTCTCGTTTGAAGTTTCATTTAACACATTGACTGCCACGGTGGTCCAGCTTCCATTACTTGAAAATAATTATAATTCGTAAGGTAATTGGGGTTGAATGAAAATATTCAACTTGATCATAGTGTAACCTAACAATTGTGTACCAAATAGTTGATAATCGTTGCTCTTTATTTTTACTACGAAGGAAGTGATACACGCTCAAGTTTCTCGTGGCAGTCAAAGTGTTACGAGGACATAGATTAGTTTCGAAAGTCGTTGACTTTGTTGATAGGTAATTGAATATTGATTCCGTCGATTGAGAATTGGAAAACTAGAAGAATAGAAGAATGTTGTACAGAACAGTGGAGAAATGGCAGACGACGGATACGAAATGATTCATAGATCCAAAGATTCGCAGGCAACGGACCCGGAGATCCATAAACTTCTCCAATTCATGAATTCATCGTCCGAAGAGCCTGGAGACGTAGTGGTTTGTAATTTCGAAACGTCGAGGTTTCAGTGATCTCGAGATCCAGAGACTTCCGGTCCCAGCGCAAGATTCCACGACTTCCGGTCCGCGGTACATTCAGATCGATTTACAATTAAAACGTGTATCCATAGATCTCCGTTTAATTCCTAATCCTCCTGCGCCTCGATCGATCGATTAATCGATTAATCAATTAATCAATTAATCAATTCGTTCGTTAATCAATTGGCGACATCTCCGTGTGGTTTAACGATATGAATGTTATTATTGGGAATGTCGCAGGCATTTTCGAGCGGGTTCTCTTTTCTTTTTTATTATCATCATTACTTTATAATGGCGAGAATTTCTTATTTTCCGGTCGGGATTCGTCCAATGCCTCTCAATTTCGTCGCTCTCGTCAACGATCATCGTGAAACAACAACGACAAGTAGTAGGAACACTCTGTACACCTTTTCCCCAAGGGGATTGCCGTGTAACAGGTTCGAAAATTCAATTGTCTTTTTACAGAAAGCAACAGCGTTCCAGCAGCGCACTGTCAAATCGTCGAAGACAGATTCCAGAAGATAAAGAAGTTACAGCTCGTTCACTGACGATTCGTCGAAGTTCACTAAAAAAGTAGTTTTCTTTCGAACACCATAACTCATTTATTCTCCATACTTTATGTATCTAATGATCGTACAGGCGAAGAGGATTTCAAGACTTCCGCAATCTTATATTTATTAAAATTCTATTACGTTATTGTACTGTTCTCAGTAAAAAGAATTGTTCGAACGAAACACTTCGAATAACAAAATCATCAGAAAGAAAATGTAAAAGGAACTCTGAGTGCAAAGGGTTGACACCTCAAAACCCTCCCTTAATAAATCCAAAGAACGTTTAATCCCGAATAATCGATATTCAACGTGAGAAAGAATTGCGCAACAATTGCTTTCTTGTTTGTCTGTCACACGGGAATCCCCTGTTAATCCTACACTCCGATTTTCGCGAGAGGAACAGCGAGAGAGGAAGAGAAAAGCGGGAGGAGAGCGAGGAAGAGAGAGCGTCGCAAAAGTTCTCATCATCTTTATCTTTTGTTTTTCCTTTAATCCCCCTTTCCGTGTGTGTACGTGTGTCTCATATTTTTGTTGTTGTTGGTGATCTCCTTCGTTTCTCCATCGTTCGTCGTTACTCTTTTTTTTTACTCTTTTTTTTATCCTTAGTTTTTAGTCGTTCGTTCTCTCGTTTTACGTTTTTTTTCGTCTTTGTTTCCTTATCCGTATCACAGCCATCGTTAGCACTAACTGGACTTCAGAATTAACCTTTTTTTTTTGTTGCGCACGATTTCGTCGAAACTTTTCACCGTTTCCGCGTCTCGTCTTTTTTTCTCTCTTTTCTTGTCTTTACTACTTAACGTTTAAAATTAGAGAATTCTCCGGGCGTATTTACAATGCGCGTCTCTCGGCGTCGATTATCGCTGGGCGAGCGTCGTTCCTCGAGGAGATTAGAGAAGTAAAATGTTTCCCCGTTTTGTTTCGAATAAAAACGAACGTAAACCTGTCGTGAGTTGTTTAGCAAAATTGGGTTGAGAACTTTCTGAGAATCGGCTCTGTGTGTTTTTCGATTTCCCACCGAAGAACGACGCGGCCTCGCTTCGCAGCACGAATACAAATATATTCTGAAGAAATACTCGAAAAATCTTACTCATTAAAGTCGTGTCTAACTTAAGTGCTAATTAAATTCTCAAATATTCAATAATAGCACTATTTTAATTATCCCAGCCTCACCTTTCATCATCCCCTATCCTAATCGCGTCAAACACCATTCCAAAACTCTTCTCTATTTTTTATTTTCTGAATGGAACACCACGTCTTTTAATTTTCGCGTGATAGGAAGAATTTTTTTCTGTTCGTGTTTGGATTATTTAATTATTTTGATGGGACTCGATAGAACGGCGAAACACGGCTCAAATACCGGCGCATTCGCAATATTAAATTCTTAAGAGAGATATTAATTTTTTATTTCCTTTCTCTCTAAGGATTCTTTTCCTTGACCAAGTGGGTTTTTATATCCAAATATCCATAATATCAAATTTTTGCCTCTTCGATCGGGGATGCACAACCGGACAAGTTTTTTTTTTCTTCATTTTGACCGTAATTAATTTTTCAATTAATTTTATCATTCGTGTATATTAATAATAATTATTAATTATTAATCTAATATCGGAATGTTCATTAAATATAGGCAAAGTTAAGTCCGTATGAGCAATTATATCGTGAGAGAAAATTCACAGAAAATCGAATGTGAAAAATGGGGTTTTTTAATATAACTTTTTTTATATACCTGCTGGATTCGAACTCGGACCATCTCGGTTGGCAGTCGAGGATCTAATCCTCTTCGCCATTTAAGGTCCGACAAATGCTCATTGATATTGCTCTCTTATTGTGTAAGTCTTCGGTTCGCGCAGCTTATTTGCTGGACGGTCTACGTCCCGATATTGGCAAGAATCGTTACAGCGATTGCGTGTGCGTTATAAACATTTTTTTCGCTCTAAATGCATCGGTTTAAAAAAGTGGAATTCACCAACGAATGCGTAAGGGTTGTACATGCCCGTCCTCGATCGTACCAAGCACCTGAACGACCTAATATTAATAGACGAGGTGTCTCGCCTCCTACTGTTTATTTCTCAACATCCGAATGGAATTATAGTGATCGAACCACGTACAGGGTGAGCCAAGAAAGAACGATTTGAATGTCTGTCACAGCTGAAGACAGAAGAAAACACTCGAGACAGAAATTGTACTGAAAGAGCAAATATGCTACATTGAATTCTTTGACGTTATTTTAAAAATCTCAATTTGTAATTTATAAACTGAAATTTAGTTAACTTCTGTAATACTAGAACTACCAAAATTCTTGTACAATTATTTAGAAGCTAGCAGGTGCTCCTCTGAGGAGTTAAGAAATTGATTTAGTAATACTAAATTACTATTTAGAAAATAACCGGAAAGTGAAAGTGTTGAAAATAAAGATTTTGGCTGATCCAAGAATACTATACACTTTTGTACATTTTCTATTACTTGCTCATGGTGCCTTTTCATTGCCTCCTTTCTTTGAATAACTAAATAGTCGCTATATTAATACCGGCACATTCTCTAAACAATTTCACCACTCGATTCAATCTTGGCACCAGCTACAACTCCACAAATCTCAAAACACAATACCATTCAGAAAAAGAAGAACCATTAAGACATTCCACCATATTCACTCTGCTAACAGTACAATTGCTCCGAGCATCTCCTTCAATCCACAGTATCAACAGAGACACTAAATAATCCCTTCTCGCATTGCTCACCCTATAAATACAACGCGCAACAGTCGCGAAAAGTCGATCGAAAGAAGGAACGATTGTCGGGGTCATGAGAGATACGTTTCTCTATCTAATCGGGATCCTAGCATCCTGCGGAAACGTTCAGACCGATTCGTATCTATACGTGTAATACATTACATATAATATATATATATATATATCATATATCATATATCAAGATTAAAAGGACGAAAGTTTAGTAACAGCGAAGACAACCGTCAACGTCTCGAAGTGTCGCAATCGATTATCCTAGATCCACACTTCGTCTTCGAACACGCCGCCACCCCGGCGTCCCTCAGTTCAACTGAGACGCGGAGGTGGCCCTCCTCGTCGACAAACAAAAATTTTCATCAATATACTTTCGCTAGCTACAATTGTCCATTTCCGACGGACTCTCTCGACGAACTCTGACCGTCGGCGTTCGACGAGCGTAAAAATTGTGCAACGTCTTCTCTTCAACTACATAAAATCCCTGTCAAAACCGGGGAAACGTTACTTAAAGTCTATCTAAAAACAGACTTCCTCGTGTGTGTCCACAGGATTAGTCTCTGAACACGTGCGAGGCTTCTATTGGGTCGATGCAGAAGCTGATGACGTTTCCTGTTGTACGTGTGGTTAACGAACAAATCTTTTTTTTCAAATAACATCCGTTTCCGAACAATCGTGACGTGTATAAAGGACACTTCTTTCTTCGTTTTCGCTTAGTGTTTCAGCTCAGCCAGCGGACAGTTGAGAACATCACTTATTTCTTCTAAGGAAACGTTTGAACCTTTGCATCGACCCAATACGAATTGCACCGATCGAACGCGTGGACCGGGAGGAGAGAAACGGAAGAGATTATTGAGCTGTTTCGATTAGGATACGCTGATGGTGTCTCTCCGGGTCTCCCGGTCGACGCGCTCGACCGCGCAGACTGGGCCGTTCTCGTTTCACAGGTTTCGTTTACAATCGTTGAGCAAATTGTGTCGTTATTCCCGGATTACAAGACAGAAACTGCGTGTATTCTTCGCGTGGTTTGCCGCGACGAATTGTCAAATGAAATTGTCAAGCGTTAGGAACACCGGTACTACACAGTTTTATCGCGGTTCAACGAACGCCCCCGAAGAACGCGCGCTTCCGGTGGACGTCGCTCTCGCGCCGACCGCTTATCGTACAAAACCATAAACGAACGAACGTCTCTTTCCCCGTTCGAAAACGAAAATTCGCTTTCATCTCGCTTTCCTTTCTTTCTTTCATTTTTCTTTTCGAGTTTTACAATTTGGCGAACAACAACGTGACTGGTGTTAAGCGCACTTAAATCATGCCAGTATTCATCGTCACACCAGTGGGAGACTCATAATCATAACTGCAAGGTTTAACAACGAACAATACAACTGAACTAGAATGCGTTTCTTTTTTTTTGGTTTTTTTTTGTTTGTTTGTGTGTTTTTTTTCTTTTTTTCTTTTTTTTTAATAAAGATAATGCGCATAACGCTGGTATTTATTCCTGGTCGGATACAGACGTTCTCCTTCGTGGATTGGCGAGCATAGAAATGAAAATGGCATGTTAAAGAATTATTTGAGACATTTAAGAGAGTATGTGCATACAGTACTGGACAAAACAGTTTGGCCTGTTGACGCAGGGATCAGCTGCAATGTTACAAGGAATAAAATGAACAAACCTTGCATCGTCTAAATGCGATTTTCTATATCTAATGAGTATATATATTTGGAACGATCAGTGTTTTATAATTTTTCTTTTTTCTTTTTTCTTTTTTGTGTATTCTCGTTTACTGTCTGTTATTTGAGCCTGCAACAAGTCTCGAATATGGATGCGATTTGATCGGGCAATATATCCAAACAGTCTTGTCCATCACTGCAGCAATAATTGCTTGATACTGGACACAGCCATGCATGGAACAAATTTTCCATCAAAGCCACATGTTTCTGCAAATGCAATCTGTCCAGATCTAACCATGGATTAGCAACGACGCTCGCTAAAGAGTAATTATTCGCAGGCATACAACAAGTTGGTGTGTCAGGCGAACTGCGGGTTCTATGTACTGCTGAAACCAATCAGAAGATCACATTTAAATACATATCTTTTCTACATATGCAATAGAAAATGAAACGTTCCAGCAGGTGATCTGCTGATTACTTTGAGCAATATATACATACGTATGCATACACAGGTGCACGTATGTACACTCGACCCTCAATTTACGCGGCGGTTTCTACATACGATGTTAGTTTAGCAATATCGAGTAAAATGAAATTTTGTCCTCTGAAATGTCACTATTATTATCTCTTTTGTCTGACTGTGTGAAATAAATATGTATCTTTGAAACTTATATCAGCTTCTTTTTCCAATATTTTATTTTCTCTTGTATCGACTTTATTTAATAAAATGAATTCATGAAACGGATTTTCATGTAAATCAAGGGTCAGGTGTATGTATACGTACGTATACATGTACAATGTCACAAAACGTTGTGTTACATAGAGTCCTACTGAGAGCACATAAAGAGAAAATACAATTCTTCTTTTCAAACGTAAAAACTACAGGCGTTAATCAGTCGTAAATATATTTGTAATTAGATCAAAAAGAAGAAAAATAAATAAATAAACGAAAGAGAGTCCCAAGTGTTCACATTCATTGGAGAAATGATGGTAAAAAGAGCGTTAATAAAGTTCTCCTCCGAACAGAAAGTATTTGAAGTCTTTAATTAATATACATAACGAAACAGATATGTAGTACGATACGAGATCTTACCAAAAAAAAGAGAAAAAAAAACAATGTATGAATACAAGACGTAATTAAGTATACATAATTGCTGACACAGAAAAGAGAACTAGGATGATGTTCGGTGTAGCTTCAACAAAGTTTAGAAACGATTAGGCAAATCAATATAAACCAGCAGTGGCGGCAACTAGAACAACAGAGTTTGAAAGTTCGCTGACCCAGGCAATATGTTCAAAACATAAAACTTCTAAACCAGCCTTATGTGTGTGTGCAAAATATACAACTTAGCAAGTGTCTCTTTTCGTTCCTCTTTTTTTTTTAAACACAAGCTTCCACTGACTAGCACGATATACAACATTCTTTCTTTCGTTGTCTGCTTGTCCGTAAAAATATCATTGCACACAAAACAACACATATTTCTATCACAGTAGCACTACATTTTGTTTTTTCTCATTCGGTGTCCATCTGCAAAGGAACTGTGGCCGAATATCACTGTCAAGATTCTTCTTTCACACGTGTGACAAGTAACCTCATGCGCACAACTCGAAAGAACTCGTCAACAAAACAGAAAACACAGGGGGGAAAACAAACAACAGTGTAGCGAAAAGAAAACGTGTCTCCATAATATTCGCTGAACATTACTGTATAACGTTGCGCGCATTACAACGCAAACAGCATTTCTAATCTTCATTGTATTTTGATATAGATGCAGCCATATCTGGCAAATAATTCAAATGTTAGACAATGTTCTCAAAATCCCTCACGCGCCGTCAACGATGCACTAGATCTTTCCCACGCAAAGATCGACTGCATCGTTAACGGTGCGTACCAGAAACAATATTATATTATGCGTGTACACCTTGCAACTACGTTACAGAATTCATTAGAATGATCCCTATTATGTTTCACTTGCACGTGTATCGTCATGAGAAAAGAAAAGAATGAAAGTGATTAACACGATACGAGTTAAAAATGATGAGCTAAATAGAAAGAGAGAAAGAGAGAGAGGAAGAGAGAGAGAGGAAGAGAGAGAGAGAGAGAGAGAGAGAGAGAGAGAGAGATGCACTCTATTGTTTAAATATTTCTTAAATATTGGTGCTTCTACGAATCCAACAATGGCAATAATGAAATGAACGCACTGATTTACTGCGACTTTTGTAAGATTTAGAAAAGAAGCCAAAATGCAAGTCTCACCTGACAATAAAAATCTATATTACGTATCAACCCTCTACATAAAGCAATGCTGGTACATGGTAAAAAACTTAACTGCATTTGCAACGAGTAAACCTTATGCGGTGTCCAGCCAATTAAACTGTCACGTATAAAAATAAAAATGGATGACATATTATTGCACTCAGAATAAATAATTTTTACTGCCAGGTTAAAGAATAAAGAGAAACGGGCAAGGCTAATAATCTATACTGATGACAATTTCTACTTACCTCGACTCTGGTTGTACCCAGCTTGCCATCCAGCATAGTACGCCGCTTTTTGTTTCCCATGTTCCTCCGCGATTTTTACGCTAAGCGGCTCCGATCCACCATCTGGTATCGTGCCATGTAGTCTTGCAATCGCTTCTTGCGCTTCTTCCCGCTTATCGAATCTATGCAGATATACAAAACAGAATTGAAGAAAACCCAATAGTCGTAAAGAAAATTCGTTGGCAGAGGAATAAGTGATCGGCTGCCAGATCCGAGGGCCTAATAGAAGATTTAACAAGACCGATCTAGAGCGTGCTATAAGAGTGCCCTCGTTACGGATCCCTAAAATCTGCCAAAATTAAGAGAAATTGTCAAACTAGTTTCGCGTCTATTTCCAGCTAGCTGACACAGTTTTCATACTATTTCCTACAACAAACTAGCCCCTATAGCAGCACACAATCCGCGTTTTAAGAAGCCGAAAGTAGGTTGGTGGGTCGTCAAGCGGGATAAAATCGAAATTATGCAAGTGAAACGCGGCAGCAGACGTGTAAAAATAATTTGGCAGCAAAGATACGCGGGGAAATAAATACGCGTATGACAGTATACGCGACGGAAAATCGTTGCATAATGACAAAGCAGTTTTTGATACCGGGAGCAGCTGTTTCGACAGTTCTAGGTGCATCCTAGTTTCTCAGGGATCTAGGCGCCGACCAACAAAAACATCTAACGCCGTATCTTCTGTCGCGCATTACCGCCACCTTGTCCTATTATATTACTAACTGCGACAAAAATGGAACACTGCCAAAAAGCATAATTTTATATCTTCTACTGGCATAACGGTTACTGTTAACTATCCTTCTTAATGGAAGAGCTTTCACTCTCCCCAGAAATGTGTAATTTCCCTCTGCATCCCTTAATAAGATGTAATGTGATTTGAATGGAGCAATGATACTGAAGAATGGATTCATACCTGACAAACGCCACACCTCTTGGCAGTCCAGTGAGTTTGTCCTTTAAAATATTCTTCTGCACAATGTTTCCATATTTGCTGAATATGTCATCGATCTGACTTTCTGTTATATTTCTGGAAAATAACAAAAATATAGAAGTTAGTGTCTGTCCTTAATACTGAAATTTCAATTTTCATAGAATTCTAATAGTAGTTTAATGTTTCTGTCTCGTGAAAGTACCTTGGTAAATTTGTAACATATAGATTAGTCTCTTTAATCTCCTCTCCAGAAGGTCGTGCAAAAGATACTTTTAGCCTTTTGTTCTGTACCTGTAGACCATTTAAGGTATTTATGGCTGTTGCTGCATCTTCAGCTTTTGCGTAATTAACAAATCCAAAACCATAGCTATACCCAGTCTGTATAAGAAAAAGAAAGATATATGTTATTGACGACTAATTATTAATTATCTGAGATAACATTGAATGCATTCACATGATACTTACTTTATAATCTTTCATTACGCGGCAAGATTCCACAGGCCCAATAGTAACAAACAAGCTATATAGGTCCTTCTCGGTCATACTCTGTGGAAGGTAATTAATAATCAAGTTTGTCCTTGGTTCATCGCCGCCTTTACTTTGTTGCTGCTGCTGTTGTTGTTGCGGTTGTAACTGTTGCTGTTGTGCTTGGAGCTGCTGTTCTCGCTGATCCGTCATTTTCGAAGACTCCACAGAATTTTGCTCTATTCGCTGGTGGGCAAGTAGATTCTGCTGTACAGCGATGTCAACCGGGTGATAGTTCAGTCTCTGTAGCTGCTGCGTACTCCAACTGATACATCCCAGCAAAACCATGGATGGGGTCAGCAAATACAAAAAATATAAACAAAATCATTACTACGTCTTCCACGTGTGATGCCATGATCGTTGCTCGGTCTGTGCTTTTTGGAATACTCTCGCTTTCTTAAGCAATTTAAAATAAATAGAAAATAAATCTGCATATATACATATATGTATATGATGCCAGACCTGTGTATCAGAAACAAACAAACAAAGGCAAGTAAGGACAAAACAGAACCAGCGAACAGCCACGAATAAAGCAAACTAAAAGTCAAATTAAATACTCAGCATACTCTTAGCAAAAGAAAGATAGTAGCAGTCTCATTGTCAAAGGTTACAAGGCGTTGTAAAACTATCTCAAGTATTCGTATCATGAATGAACAGTCGTAGAGGACAATACGTAAGAAATGAGTATCTGATTTTGAAATTCCATCACTCTGAGCACCGACTCAATCGTTTTGCATATATAATACCACTGCAATACCTGTGTCTAGAATACCTGCATCATAACCTGTTAATGCACAAACCCGACAATATAAAATAACCGAATGAACAACAACCACAGAAACTTTAACCACAAAAATCAAAATCCAGACCGAACCGTGTTATCAGTAACATCGACGTTTCCGCGTAATCCTGATGCAGATACACCTAGCCAAGAAGAAAAAAAAACAAAGGTGGTACACACTCCATTCACTAGAAATTCCACGTAGCCCGGTAACCGTTTGTTTATTGTTTACGGGCACGGTGATTTTTACTGGGGGCATAGGGAACGCGTTAAATTCCTCTGGAAATTAACAACCCCCTGGACAAATCCTCTTCCCTCGCTCGACCGACCATTTCGAAAGAGCAACGCTCCATTCGAGTCCAAGAGAAAAGAAAGAAAGAAAGAAAGAAAGAAAGAAAGAAAGGAAAAAGTTAAAAAAAAAAAAAAAAGAAACCAAATGTGTCACTTTTGGTATAGACAAACGAGGGTACAGTCGTGTGGCCTTATTTTGAAGAGGCCCGGGGAAAAGCGAATGGCCCGGCGGATTCGTGAATCGACCAAGCTGTCAGACTACGGAGGGAGTGAGAGGAAAAGAGGCCACGGGGACGCATGCGAGTGGGACAGAGATGGAGAGAGGCTGGGCACGCTAAAGAACCAGCGGGAACGCGCGCGCGACTAGGAGCGAGAGAGACAGACAGACGGCGAGTCATACGTACCGAAGCAGGAGGGAGGAGCGTCGCAGTGAGAAGCAGCACGGCCTAAAGGAAGATCGGTGAAAAGAGCAGCCACTCGCAGTCCCGTGTTGTCACGCGCGTATGCGACGCTCACTGTACGCTAACAATTATGTAAGCCAGCCGCGGCAGCATCGCGGGATTTCGTGGGCCCCGTTATCACCAAGAACGTCGGCCCCCACGGTCACGTTGATGCACGGAACGAGAAAAATTCGATGCACGAGGGACCGAAGAACGCAGCGGAGAAAGAATCGCGGAGGAACTGCGCCGAAAGCGACACGAACGACACGACGTACGCAAACGTACTGAGCCCCAGCCCTGACCTGCCTCGCGCGGCACCCTCTCGCGGTACGCGGCTACCCCCACCACCGGCCGTTTTCACCGCGGAAATGTATGGCGGGCTTGCGCATTGAACGGCCCGTCCCGTCCCGCCTAAATTTCTGACCGACCATTATTTAACCCCTCGCAACACTGACGATGCTTGGGTCACTTTGGACCCGTGTATTTTTCTTTTTTGTCTTTTTTCTTATTGACCGTTCACGATGGTTTTATAAGATTACGGTTTGAAAAGATTTCGAAATAGGTTTCGCGTATCTTAAGGCAGCATACAATTGACATTATTCTTAAGTGGTTACAGCTGATTTTTCTGATTGTTCAAATAAAAGTTTCTTAGTATTTGAAGATTGATAGTGTCTCTGGTATATTGAATTTTTTATGGGTGCTTACTCGAATCTGCGAAGGTACTTCATTGTTTATCGGTTCAGTGATTTTTAAATAGACTTAATAAGAAAAATAAATGCCATAGAGCAACCGAATAACCTTGCACGCTTTACATGTAAACACAGTGGAGATCCGCAGAGATCCGTGCAACGGGATGGGAGGGGGGGCTTAATGAAGCGCGCGCCCTATATATTTTCAAAATCGATTTTCTCGGAAACGGAAACACGTACAAGAAATTTTATACGGTGTTTTCCTTTTTTTGTTGTTGTTATATAGAAATAGTTTACGTCGAGAACTGTATTTTTTTTTTTTTTAAGAAAGATAACGGTAATTGAACGTACCTCTCGCACTAGGAATTATTGTCTGTCTCATGAGAACCTTGCATAATGCACAAGAACATCGAATAAACTTGATCTCATAAAAAATAAAAATGGTCTTCCTTTTACGATTTCTGTTTCGTCGCTCGTCATTTCTTACGTGCTATTTTGTTTCATGGAATGAGGTTATTCTATCAATCGCTGACATTTCGTACAAACACCATAAACTTGCAAAACATTCCATGAAACCAGTTTCGAATATTGCCTAAATCGAAGGGAAAAAAAGGTTACAAGGAAAGAGCAGAAAATATTATTCCATTCCCACTTGGGCTTTTGTTTTTCTCCTTTTATTCGGGAATTCTTTTTTCCTCGAATTATACAGATTGTCGGGTACACTGCATTGCGCTATTACGCAGCTACTATCGGTGACCAGTTCGCGGTCAAACTCGTATTTTCAAGGAAAAATCTAACTCGCAAGAAGACGAAATGAAAGACAAGCATCCAAAATGTAAATTTATTTATTCCTTGCCTTATAATTCATTTTTAATTAAGTTACGAAACAGTTATTTCATTTGTTAACAATTTCCTTTTGACAATAGTCAATTCACTGCGACAGTTCAGTATTTGTAAATATAAAATTGAATTTTTCTTCAACCGATGTAAATTCGATAATATTCATATCTATTGAATTAAATGTAAATTATTACCAACAGCTTAATTATGCATTATAAGGTAAGGGGTTAAGAATCAACATTTTTTATGCCTGATCATATTCATAACTTTTAACCTCGATTTAGATGTTCCATAACCAGTGGAACAGAAATACAAAATCGTTGCCCTACACCTTTATGCAAAATTATATAAACCAAAAAAAGAATATTTTTTTTTTATAAATAGGGAACTCACCCCGTGCCAAGGTTCACGTTATCCTGCGTTACTATTCGTTCTTGAATGTCCATTCCACTCGCAAATGTACCGTTAATACGTTTTCCATTTGTGACTATTTATCAACACATGATTTTTGCGTGTCAATTAAATTCCATTAATGGCTTTTCGGTCGGCGCTACATTTTTTCATGATTTTTTCTTTTCACGGCTACAACACCAACACAGGCACGTTCTTGACAATTTTCAGTGAATCTGAATTTGTCAATAATTAATAGCTTAGGGTAACGAATACGAAAATTCGAGGCGAATGAATCATAAGAATTAATTGCACCTCAACTTCTCTTGGTTATACAGTGAATGCGAAGTATTTTGAAGTTACTGACACCCGATGCTTCTCAACATTAATAAACGAACGACGAATACAACAGTCGATTGTTTTGATTCATTCACTTTTTTTTTGCGGTGTAATACATGTACGCGTATATCATACCTAAATTAAACGATGAAACTATCAAATACATGCACGCAGACCGGGTTTCATCAAAGTTTGTAATTAATGGAAATCATTTGTAAAGGTTAGGTTCATACAGGCACGTACATAACTTCAGCTGAGCGCCATTTTCATCGATTTTCAAATATTTCTTGCTGGAGATTTAATTTATAAAGAAAACATATTTTTAAAAAATGTATTTCGTTTTAATGAGTAATATTAACGAACTGTAGATATTCAATTTAATTTTTGTAATTACAATAAAATAATAATTGAATTTTAAATTCATTATTACTTAATATGTTAATAAATGCTTTTGTATTTTCATTATAATCAAATATTTAATCCTGTACTTATAACTAGTTTATAAAAATGTAATAAATATCTACAGTCGAATAAATATCATAATTTTTAATTACTTAGAAGTGGAAAGTAAAAAGTGTGCAATCTAATTCAGATAAAAATCTAGGTATAAATTTGATACTACTGTGACCTTCTTCCTTGTAATAAAGACTTTCGTACAACATAATAAAAACAATTATCTGTACGAAAATAAACCTTATCTCACTTCTTTAAACCTTAAATAATAAAATTTAAACACCTATCTTATTCCACCAAATTTTTGGTTCTGCATTTTTATTTGATATTGCGTCGGTAATAATTATCAATATAAATATGTATAAAAAGGTATAAATACATTATACATTGCATGTACATGTAAAGCAGCTTGATATCATAGGTAATACATTATGATAACAGTATGTAGGTGCAGATTGCTACTTCAAGGAAAATCCAATAAATAAATCAATTAAAGTTGCACAAGGCACGCAATTCTGAATGCGTTGCTAGGAAGTAAAAGAGAGATCATTGTGGAAACCTTAGTAAGAAGCAGGGAAAAATTTTATCTCAACATGGAGAAACCTTTTCTTGTGAAGCAGAACGGTCTGCATTGTATATAATGCGAGTTCCCTCCTGGTGGCGTGTGCACTGGCGTTTCGTTGTTTTCCTTGTCCCAGGCATGCCTGGGAGACTCAATACCGAAAGGGCTATAAAGTTTTGTCGGAGTCCTTCCTAAGAGTTGACGAGAACGTGTCTGAGGTGTCTGCATTTTGCAAATGCTATTCGGCGATTGCTGTTCCTCCAATCTTTGACGTCTGCGTGTGGAACTTTTAAATTTCTAATAGAGAAATTAGGACAGGAATAATTAGTGATACAATAATTAGGGTTACATTGCAGTGATACATTGCTTATTCTATAAAATTTCTTTTGTCAGACCTGTGAAATAGTTCCAAAGGTTGTGCGCACAGAAGATATTGTTTTGGATAATTTCTCGGCTCCGCTCCGCAGTGCCCGTCTAGAGTCCGCTGACATATTTCCAAGCGTCAAGTTGTTCCAGCTTCGGTCACTCGTCTGTTTGTCTTTGGACGTCTTCTCTTTGCAGGAATCAGTGGGCTTCTCTTTTTCGAAGCGGTCCTGAAGCCGGCGCCTTAAATTCTTTGAATTTTTAGTGATCTCCGGTGAATTTTTCACACTCAGAACTTCCCGGTGAAACGTAAACGAGACACTCCGTGAATCTGGTCTCATACTTTCGAATTACAAACTTTTTTTATTTTTAAATACGCGAACCGATTGTAATTACTCGGATAACTCGAACGTAACTTAAAATACTATGAATAAATAACGTAAACGTCGAATGAAATTTTCTACATCATTTGGAATACGTTGGAAGAGCGTCGTTGCCAACCGCCACTGTCCGGAAAACAAGCATGGCCGCAGTGTACCCGATTAATTTACCGCACTTACATTTAAATGTCCCGTAAAAATTAATGATAATTCCTCAGCTTATTAATCGCGTTTATAGTTAAATAGAATTTCGAATTTACTGTTTAACAATAATTTTATGTGAATGCCCTTTTTCTGCACTTGATATACTTGATGCTATAATGCAATCATTGTATAAAATAAAAGACAGATACAGGGTGCATTAGATGTTTAATGCTGTAAAGATTTTTATCTAGGTCTCGTGGGATCCTTGTATTATTTTAATATTACATTTAACATATATATACAATTATTTAATGAGATCATTCACTATGCGTGTTTCGCTTTTAATTATGATACATTATTTAAATTTTAATGACTTTGGGACGCAGGTTAGATGAGAAGTAAAATCATTTCAACCCTTTCGTTGCAATTTTCAATGATTTTCGTGTGAATCTGATTCTCCAAATACAAAAATTGTAACGATTTTTAAAAAATGTAAATGCCGCCTCGGCAAGTAGTTTGTAATTTCTAGACGCTAAGGGTTTCAACATTATTTCTCTAGATGGCGTCTGAAAACTGTCAAAGTAAAGAAACAGTGTTAAAGTATAATATTGTTGCTATTATTTAAAAACTTTATTCCATTGTTTATTGTGGGGTTGCTGCTCAATGGGAATTGAAAGGGAAATTCAATTCACGATATTTTGTACAAGAGAAGGATATATACTCAAGAGAAGAAACACTTGGGTGACGCTGAGTAAACCTTGACACACAACAAACAGAATTTTTTTAATAAAAACAGGAAGAAAAGGAAAAATAGCAATATGAATTTGCGTCATTCTGTACAATGAGGCTACGATTAAGCTAAGAACTAAGGCATTTTTTTTATGTTTATACCTCATATATCCTGAATCGTCGTTGGCGTAACCTCAAACATGAGTTACAACAAAAAGGTATCATACTTCTATAATCCAGATGTTGGTAACTTTCATTATGGCCCTGGGCACCCAATGAAACCTCACAGACTCTCAGTAATTCACAGTCTGGTACTTAATTATGGCCTGCACAAGAAAATGCAAATTTATCGTCCCTATCGAGCTAGCACACACGACATGTGCCGTTTTCATTCAGATGAGTATGTAGAATTCCTGCAAAAAGTGACACCACAGAATCTACAAGGATATACAAAGTATTTAAGCCATTTCAATGTGGGTGATGACTGTCCTGTTTTCGAAGGGTTATTCGACTTCTGCTCCATGTACACAGGTGCCTCATTAGAAGGTGCTACCAAGCTGAACAACAATTGCTGTGATATTGCTATTAATTGGAGTGGAGGCTTGCATCACGCAAAAAAATTTGAAGCATCTGGTTTTTGTTATATTAACGACATTGTGATAGCAATTTTAGAGCTATTGAAGTATCATGCCAGAGTTCTTTACATTGACATCGATGTTCACCATGGGGATGGAGTTCAAGAGGCATTTTATCTCACAGACAGAGTGATGACTGTATCATTCCACAAATATGGAAACTACTTTTTCCCTGGAACTGGAGACATGTATGAAATTGGAGCAGAAAGTGGAAGATATTATTCAGTTAATGTACCATTAAAAGAGGGTATAGATGATGCTTCGTACGTCCAAGTATTCAAGCCTGTGATATCTCATGTAATGGAGTTTTTCCAGCCTACAGCAATAGTATTGCAGTGCGGTGCAGACTCGCTTGCAAACGATCGTCTCGGATGCTTTAGTTTAAGTACAAAAGGGCACGGAGAATGCGTGAAGTTTGTTAGAGACTTAAACGTTCCTTTGCTTACTGTAGGTGGAGGTGGGTACACTCTGCGCAACGTCGCCCGCTGTTGGACCTATGAAACGTCTTTGTTGGTTGATGAACAAATCAGTAATGAATTACCATACACAGAGTATTTAGAATATTTCGCACCAGATTTTACATTGCATCCCGACGTTGTGACCAGGCGGGACAATGAGAATAGTAAACAATATTTAGAAGCAATTACAAGACACGTGTACGACAATTTGAAAATGATACAACATTCTCCCAGTGTTCAAATGCAAGATGTTCCTTGTGATGCTCTACCACCTGAGGAAGAGAGGCAACCAGAGCCAGATCCAGACTCTAGACAAAACGTACAAGACACTGATAAAATCGTTGAACCAGCCAATGAATATTATTCAGGAGAAAAAGATCAAGACAAAATGGATGTGAGCGAATCTTGAAAAAGGAATGTGTAAATTATATAATTGGACACAGAAGTGATACAGCTATAAGATATTTAGATGCGCGTGCGTAAACATAAGAATGAAAACATGAGAAGTAATTTTTACTGTGACATGGATAATTGTAAATATTATGTGAAGATTGTAAATACTTTTAAGATTATTAAAATTATTTCTTATTCTTACTGGATAGTTTGTAAAGTTCTATCCCTTATGAAATAAGTACCTCTCCCATTAGGGCTCAGGATTTTAAATAGTATTAGGCAAGTTTATTGTTTTATGTCAGACAGCATATTGTCTACAATGGTACAACAATGACAATGAGGATGATATTAATAGTAGTAATAATAATAATAATTATAATAATAATTGTAATAATAATAATAATAATAATAATAAGAGCAATAACGATAACGTTTATTTCATCTCTGTTCTGGGGCTATTTCGCTATATCACAGAGAACTTAATCCTTGTTCGTTCTCGTTCCTTACTTATATCTCGGGTATGAGTAGAAACTTAAACGATGCTCTCTAATAGAATTTGCTGCTCCGGCTTCTCGTAGTCTACTAAACCTGACTAATATAATAAATTAGGTTCGCTTTTAAATTAAGGCGCTTCATTCTGTACATTCGTTTTGTAAAACTTTACAAAAAAGTTTCTCGAAAAATAATACAAGTACAAAAATACTCACGGTACGAGGAACGGAAATATACTCGACACACTCGTTTCTTTTTGTTTCTTTTATCATTTCACAAAGCATGTAAAAAGACCACGGCGTAGAAAAATTCTCTTGCACACACGGTAGCAATAATAATATTGTTGGCTTTGCCAAGGAGGCACTGAAGCATGCATTTTTTTTTCACGCGCAGAAGACACCGGTAAAGCTTAGATTCCCATTTATTTTTTTATTTTCTTTGCCCGCCAGCAGAGCGACGGGCTTTCTACGACATCCCTGCCTCTAATTCTTTGTCCTTGTTATCACTATATAGTATACCACTGTAGTAGTAATCTAAATACTACTACCATACCATATAGCATATATATATTTTATGTAGGTGTATCTATATTTATATATATACGTGTAGATATATATATATATATATATATAAATGCTCAGTCTCATAGTAAAAGAATGAAAAGCAATTCCATTTGGTGTTTAGACTTCCATCGAGTACCCTTCGCTTCGAATCACTCGCAGTCCTATTACAGCAGTTAATGATGGTAGGCAGTGCTGATCCAGCGATCCTTGGGAAAATCCATAAAAAATAGTCGTTTGCGATAATTTTGCCCTATAGAAATTTCTCTTCTTGTTTCTGGTTGACTAGATGATCTTGTTCTCATTGAATGGAGTGGAGGACCCGCCTCAGCGACACGGAACAACACCGTCGCGCAACGAATTACGTTTCAAAGTGTTTGTAAATACTTGTCACGTACGTCATGACTTGTTGCCAGTCGGGCCGCTCCAATTGACACATTTCGCCGATGTTCTATGAATGAAAGCAGGTTTTTGTTATTGCATACAAGGTCACCCGGTACACAACTGGGCTGAAAACACGATTTTACCAACTAAAAGATTTTTCCCAGCGCAATATAATTATTCAATGTAACTAGTATAAATAATATATGTAACTACAAAATATAATTATTATTTCAAAATACAATTATGTAAGAATTAAAATATTTTACGACAAAAAAGAAGAATTAATAATTAATTCCTAGTGTCTATGGTAAAAAAATATTAACCATAGCCGCTATTCGAACCCTGGATTACACAATTGTCTTAAATAAATAATGTGTTTCTAAGGTCTGTAGTACTGTTAGTTCATAGCAAGAGAAATTTGTTCAATTGACTTTTATCCAGCAAAATCGCGTTCTCAGTCTACTGTGGTACAATGAGAGCACAGAAATGGGAAACGAACTTACCAAGGTGGTGGGTATACCGACGCTCTCGGCAGCGGAGAAGGCAATAGAAAAATTCCGTCGCTTCTCAACCGGCGTTAAAGTGTCGTAGGGTACTTTGTGAGGGAGGTAAGAGTGGAGAATGGCGCACAACGCCAGGCCATCGTTCCACGAGCTACTGAAATTCGTGATATCGATGTTCCGATAGCCTAACGTTTTATTCTGACACCACTTGAGCAACGCGTTTCGTTTCGAGCCTCCGTTCTTAATCAGCCCGCAAAGAGGATCTTTGCGCTCCGACAAGTCTGTCACGCTGTTGCGACGCACAAAGTCGATCGCCTTGGCATTCAAAGCAGCAGAGTCCAGCAGCTCACCAGGGCTTAACACCACAGGTGTTGACTTTGTCTCTGCGTTGGAATCATTGGAAGAAAACATTCACTGAGTTGTTATCGTAACGCGCGTTCCGATCACGCCGTGTCGATCTTTCGCTTTTTTTTTGTTTTGGTTTTCTAATTTTCAAGCAGTACGGGTGTGTCCGTGTCATAGGAATGCTTAAATAACATTGTTGCATGATCGAAACAATTTCAAAGCCGATAGCGTTATATATCTACATATGTAGATATATATATCCGTCGGTGTTTATGCGACAAACTGTTTTTTATTTTTGTGACTGGGTGCGATAGCTTCAGGCGCAGCGAATGTCTATTTAAAACTAAAGTTACCTGACAACGGCTTTCTCGTTATCACCGCTTGAGTTTTATTGTTATTCGTCGTGTTCGCCGTGCAGATCAAGTTATTGATTTGCTGTTGATCCCTGAGCGGAGCCTTCAACGTCATTATATCATTCGTTCCAATGGAATTGAGGGAGGACGTGGAACTACTGCGACTTCCCGGTCCTAATTAGAAAATTAAATTTGTTGGATTGTGCGCTGGTGATCGTACCAAACTAATTCTACAGGAAACTTCTGTCTACGCATACCTGCTTTAGCCTGTTTAGTGGCATTTTCGATGCTCTCTATTAAACACTTCACCGACAGCCTCGAATCCTGCCTTGAAATGTTTGCCTTACGTCGGGCTGCTATTTCCTGTTGCACACTGGTCAGTACGCACTGTTGAGTGTCAGTTGGAGTGCTCGCTGGCCTCTGAGGCGGTTGTTGTATCACCTTTTGATTCGCTGTAAGTATTGCCAAACGTCACTGACACTGTCCAATCGACAGAACTTCAGTCGAAAAAAAAAAAACGAAAAAGAAGCAATAAGCACTATGTTTACATGTAATTAAAAAGAAGGCACAAATATAACAAAGAAAAGAAGAGACACTAGTGAAGACTCATCGTTACTCGAGCCTCCAATTCTCAACGTGGAGTTACCAATATGTATTTACACGACTTACATGTCAATATACGGTACGACGAGGGACAAAACATAAAGCAAAATATTCCAGGATAAGAGACAACACTAGAGAACGTGTGTTACTGAGTTGAAACAACGTGAGTGGTAAGAGGTAGGGCCTAGAAGAATGTTTGAGGCTAGAAACGAGAAGGGTGTACGAGCTTCTGTGCCTTTTGCTAGAATAAGAAACCAGGACAGACAATGGGATTGAACTTTGCGATGCAAGCAACCACGTTTTCACACTACTGGGCGACTTACGGTCGCGTTTTGTACCTATTTGCCGGCCTGGTCTCAGTTCCACATCTTCAACGATTGTCTCAAATTTTTCTCTTAAAGACGACGTCCTCCCTATTACAGATTTATCCTTGTTGACGAATACAGAATTGCTCTGATCGGTTTTTATATTTGAAGTTACGTTTGTAACGTCACTTTCATGTGACTCTTTATTCGTGGTAATAGAACCATTTACAGACTGTTGTTGTTCCGAATCAGACTGACATAAATTCATGTTTAAAAATTTCATACGTTTTAATCTATTCGCTTCGCATAGGGTCAAGCCTTTCTTTGTTTCTTGCACTTCGCTGTCAAGCTTTGGGGATCCACTGGGTATTCGCTGAACTGTGGTGGGTGGATTTAACGAGTTCGATCCTGGAGTATTCTCTTTCGAGTGTGAGTTTGAACATATTTTCGGAGACGTTGTAATATCGAGCGCAGTTGTAGGTAAATTTTCCACGGAAGACAAAATGGGATATGGTGCTGCAGTCTTTTCATTCGTTTCTTTCTTGGGAATTATCGGGTTATTTTCATTCACATCTGAGAGACCCGGATGATCCGGTTTTTTATGTAAATTAAATTCAATCGGCACACTTTGTGGCCTCAAAGGTGTCGGGCCTTTTGTGTCTCTATAATGTATACCGTTCTTTTTTATGTGATTATGATCACTGATTAATTCCTCAGTGTTTTTTAATTTATCAGGAATATTTATATTCTCCAAAGAGACAGAATGACTTTTATGCCAACGATTAGCCTTGGAAATATTTTTCCTCTGAGTGCTATCTATCAGAGAGTCAATAATTTCATTGTTAATGTCAGACTCAGTCTTCGTTAGAAACATCTTTCGTTTCTTGTTAGCAAACTGTTGACTGTTAAGGTCGTCTTCTAATTTGGAAGTTGCGTCAAATTCGTTGGACAAGTTTTCCTTGTCCTTTTCTAAGTCCGATTTATTTAAAGCTTGAGATTCTTCTTTGATACCGTTAGTCCCACGAGTACATTCTTGCCATGCCTTCTTCATCTCTGGCTCCACTTCGAACTTCAAATCGTCCATTACATTTTCCGTGCCAGAGAAAACATAATCCATAGGAACATAAAATTTGCTATTCGAGATGGTAATGCCGTAACAATCCTTTCCCATATTTTGGATACCCTTTATATCATTTAACAAGGACGCTTTTGCTACTACGTTTTTCTCAACAGTGGACATATTAGAAATATTCAACTCTGGATGATCCCCCGAATAATTCAATGAATCGCTTGACCTTTTACTTTCATCAGTCAGATTGAACCCCACCGATGAACATGTATTTAAAAGATTCGAGTCTTTGGATATATCATTAACGGACTCAAAAACGTTCTTTTTAGACGAGTGCAATTCATTCTTATCGGGAATGGGACAGAACTCAATTTCTTTGCCAGAAATTAATTTGTCATCCAATTTGACGGGTTCTTTAGAACACTTGGTTAATTTATCGTCGAATTCTACATTCTCGTATTGCAACGGTACATTTAACTCTTCTAAAGCAATCGAACTGTTAGGCTCTTCGAATTTCGGATTAACGGCGTCACAGGGGTCCGGGTCAATCGTCGTTATCGGCAAATCGCTATTGAGTGCACTTTTCTTAGACTCGTGTCGTCTCTTTACAATAGTACGTCCACGTTTCAATATATTGCTTGCAGGTTTGCGACTACTTCTGGTTGCGTTACTGTATATCTTACATTGAGAAACGGGAGTGCTGGCTGACATCCGAATGAAAATTGGAAAGAAAACAGACAACACATATTGTATTAATAATACTCCGGCTTCGTTAGCGACGAGAAATAAAAAAAAAGAAAATTTAAACTGGAATACATTGTATGCTTCCCTAAATCATCCTGTCTATAGGATTCTGTATATATAATAAATATATATTCAAAGTCTGTTCGATGCGAACAAAATTTTCACTAAAATCGAACGATCCCTTAAACGCATTCTACATACCTTTGTTCAGTTTATCGAGTTGAGCCTCCAGTGCTCTGAGCTTGTCCCGCTGCGCCTTGTTCTCCAAAACAACGCGTTCCAATTCACTTTGAGCTTCGGTTTTGAAATCGTTCGCGACCCGCACGGTCATTAGCAAGTCCGTTTGAAACTGCTCCCACTCGACAACTTCGTCTTGCCTCAATTTCCGTTCCTCTGCCAAAGCTCTTTCCAACTCGAACTGCCGCGTTTGAGCCTCGCGTTCCCTTCGCTGCGCCTCGTTCAGGGCAGCTTTCAATTCCCTTTTATCCTCCAGATGCCTCTGACACTGGGCTTGCAGTTCTGCCAAGGAATCCCTGACAAGTTGCAACTCCGTGCTCACCGACAACCGTTCGTCTTTCAGCTGATTTAGTCTGTACTCTAGATCGTCGATGGCTGATTTTGCGTTATTGCGGGCTACCTGGAAAATATCTGGAATTAGTATGCGATTCGAAAAATTTGCTTCCACGTTAATCCTATTTCGTGCGTTCATTTGTCTTACTTTGTATTCTTCTTGAAGCTGCGAGTATTGATCTCTGAGACGATCGTGATCGCAGTGCGAACGAGCCAGTTGCTCCTGGAGAGCCGCTGCTTGAGTCTCTAAAGTATCTTTCTCCCTTCTGGCGGCGTCCAAAAGCTCGTCAGCCTCGCTTTTGTTCTCCACTTGCCTCGACTGTTCCAATTCTTCGATTTTCGCTCGAGCATTCTCCAGTAAAGTGGCTAACCTACTAATTTCTATACTTCGGTTTGCTCCTTCTTGCCTAGCCTCTGCCAACTCCATGTCCAATTGCTTTCGTTCATTGTTCGCCACCTCGACGGTTGACTCCAGCAAATGAACACACTTTGTCAGACGTTCGGATTCCGCAGTACTAACTTCAGCAGCCGCTCGAAGAACCTTCAATTCCGAGGTCAGTTCTTCTTGCTTTTGCAGCAGGGATTCTCGTTCCTCTTGAGCACTCTGTAATTAGTGAATTTTCTCAGTAACTACTATAAAGTATCACGTTAACACCCATGAAGAATATGTACCTTTAAAAGGTCTACCAGCTTCTGTTCCCTCTCTGTGTTGTATCCTTTAGAAGACTCTTGAGGTTGCTCTTCCCTTAAAAGTAAACCTTGTAAGGTGTCAACCTTGGACCTTGAATCTTCCAGCTTTTCTGTTTGCCTGCACAATGACTCTAGAAGCACATCCTTCTCCTCTGTTAACCTTTCATTATCAGCTTGTAATTCTGTAAGCTGCGCCTGTAAGATGGAAATAAGACATTGGTATCTTACTTCAATACTAGATATTTTCATTTGTTTATGCTAAGAACCGTACTTGTAGATCGCTTAATTCCTGTATTGTTGCTTGTAACTCCTCGTTCGTTGAATAATGTGTTTCTTCCATTTGCAATATTCTATCCTGCAGACATGCGACAGAAACCTCTGATACAGAACTGGAAGAATGTTTGTCCCAATCCGGGGTAGTGCATTGTCCACTATCTTGGGGTATGGACGTGATAGGGGTAGAAGCTTCATCTTGAGGAATGGCTATGGATGCTGGTGCAGAGTTATGCAATCTGGATGCATCCAGAAGTAGTTGCTGCTTCTCAGAATCCGATAATGGAGAATGAGCTACGTCCCTGAGTCTTGAGCGAAGAGTTTCGTTCTCTTCTGTCAAACGCTCTAACTCCAAACTGTGCTGCTCCTACATGTATCAAAAAAAAAATAAATACATAAAAATCCTTTGCAAATTACATTTCTTCAATGATTAAACTTAAAGATTAAGTACATAAAATAGTATATTGTTTACTACAAATCAAACATGAAAGCGTGAACAGTTATATTCTCCGTCTCATTCGTTTTACTTATATTGAAAAAAAAAAAGAAAAAGACACAGAGTCAGAATTGCTTATGTAAAAGAGAACATGGAGGCCGACCGGACTCTAATTACTCAGACCAAATGATACAGGGAAATGCGATACGCTTAGCCGCACGGTGTACCGTGACAATACCGAGAAATCATTTGTCGATTCAAGGCGACCAATTTTTTCACGATCTCGACCAGAAACGCGGGCAATAAAGTGTCATAGATCGAGGTTAGGTTTGCGAACCGTTACGGCGAGAATTTCACTAAACATTCAAGAGACAAGCCGCAAAAGCATGCGTTTACGATTCGTCGTGCAAACGTAACCAAATTAGAAAGCAAGGTGCCCCATGTCGTTTACCGTGGACAAAGAGAGACAAAGTTTTTTCATAGCGTTCACGGTCGTTTTGCTTCACAAGCTTTTTCCTTCTTTTGTAAACATCCCCAACCTTTCACGCCCTCTGGCTAGACTTGAAATACGCGGGATTTTAATACAATAATATTTACCTTACAAAAAATCTGCATCTACGCAATACATTACATTTTAAATCGATTAACATCTCAATAAATCAATAAATAAATAAACAAAGAAAATAAAACTAAAAATTCTTTTAACACTTTATCAACTTACAAACACTATCTAAACATTATGGTACTCACGATTTGTACACGATAAACAAATACGTGTTTTCGGAATGAACTCTAACATATTTAGAGAATTTTGAAATGAAATTTTAAGGTGCACGGTCGCGACGCAAAAAGATCATCGCTACGGGCAGAGATGCCAGTAAAATTACTCGGTATCACGGCCCGAAGCGATGAGATTACAGCCTCCGATTATGTAATGTCCGCTTTTCGTAACATCGTCGGTGGAGGAACGAGAGAAAAAAAAGGAGGAAAGAAGAGAAAAAGAAACGAATCACCCACGTTCGCCTTGAATCGGTAACCGTTCGATGGCGGCGAAACCGCCCCCGAACGACGCTGTCTCTCCCGTATTTGTTTTCCTTCTATGGTCGACGATATTACGCGACATCGGGAATAGAGGATTCAGGTGGGAGGACCGAGCCTGAACCACGCGTCGAGAGGAAAGAATGGAGGAAAGACCGTGGAGAGGGGCGAGACGCAATAAAAGCAAACGACGGGCATTGAAGTCTCTACCGTGTAGTTTCCCGAGTGACTTAATGATTGACAATTTATATATTCAAATTTTCTCCCTCTTGATTTCCCTCCTTTCACTCTGGCAATAATAACTATAATAAAAACAGTCGCGTTGGCTCTGTTGCAACAGAAGTGAGTCCAGCAAAAAGGAAAATAAAATAAATAATAGAACCCCATAACGAGAATAGACATAGAAATCATAGAAATTTATAGTATAGGTTATGTCACTTAGAAAGAGGATAAATGTTATCAAATGTAAAAAATCTAACGCTGTATTAACTAATTCTGTTAAACGGTTAATGCATCCGGTATTATTCACTAATAGTTGTTACGAGATCGAGGTTAGGAATTCAAAGTACGATTCATTGAAACCTATTCGCAGGACATCCTGCTTAGAGTCCTCAAAGGAATGCAAGTCTAATTGATCAATCTTAACCCTTTGCACTCGAGAGGCAAGTAATCGCCATTTGAACATAGCAAAATTATTAAATTAAAAATTCAATATTCAATTTTGTGTAAGGTATCAAATAGTCCTGTCTCTTAATTTATGCGAGATATTTCACGTTAGTTGTAATATCGATATTTTACGTTAGTTGCAATATCGATATTTCACGTTAGTTGCAATATCGATATTTCATTAGGAAATAACGAACATTTATAATATCAAATATTATCGAGTGCAAAGGGTTAATTCCTTTCATCTTATTTTCAATATTGATTACTTATCAGTACGGTTATACGTAATCAACTAAAACTCAAATAAAACCCGGAAACCTTTCGCCCCTGTACTTCCGGAACTCTTCTAGCAACGAAGAGTCCTGCTAGGAGATCACTTGACTAGACTGAGGGATTCAATAATAATTCTTATTATTTCTCACCTGATTTTTGCCTAATTTTATCTTACAATTTACTGTCAATACGATTATACAACTAAACCACTAAAACGTCCCTCATCCGTGCGCCGTTTCTCTAGATCAGTGTTTCCCAACCTTTTTGTGCATGGCCCACCTAAGTCTTGCTAAAATTCTTATGCCCCTCTATGTAACATATATATAATTTTTAATATTATATTATAATATTTATTACAATATTTTTGCTATTTTATTTACGCAAATACAGTGAAATATACGAGACAATATTTCAAATTTCAAATTGCCCCTTAACACTAAACCTACCGAGTTAAATTGACATTTTGAAATTTCTCTATAGAAACTCAAAGAGTGCATCTGTCAAGATTTCAATTGATTTACAATTCTGAATCTATTTCTTGAATGATTTCTCAGAGAAATATTTATTATCTTAATAATGGCAAAAAGGAGACACTAGGTTTGACATTTTGACCCGTCCGGTAGTTTTACTATTAAAAATCAAATCGCCCACGTTGTGAAACACTGCTCCAGACATCAAGTGACCACCCGGCAGTACGTATCCTTATCATACCTCATTACCTTCAGAGAGGCGAGCTCGGAGCGCAACTCGCGAAAATTCTGAGCGTCGCAGGACGCCTCACGTAGGTTCGACTCGAGCCGGCCGCGTTCCTTGCGCAACACCTCGATCTCACGCTCAAGCTCCTGCATCCTGGAACCCTTCGCGGGTCCCTTCGAGTTGTAGTTCCCCTTGGAGTTCCCCTTGACCCCTTCTTTACCGAGAGAGCCCCAATTCCCCACGGCGGGGTTCTCGTTCTTCGCTTCCAGCGAGGAGGCGCTGGCAGCCTGTCGCAGCGGGATCTGTTGCTCCTGTTGCTGCTGCTGCGGCTGCGTCGGTTGCTGCTGCTGCGGCTGCGGCTGTTGCTGCTGCTGCTGCGGCTGCTGCGACGATTGGTTTTGTTGTCCTCTGCGAAACAGCGATTTGAACTTCATCATGGTCGACCGTCACCGTTTCACTAGTCACTCGATCGAATAAATTTCATATTTCGAAACGGGACTCGGTTGCCGCCTCTCGGTCGGACACGACACGCGACATCGGTTCAACGTCGACACGTTACAAAGTCAGTGACAGCGTCTTTCACCTCGATCGACTTTGTCCTTCGTGGACGGGGGCACGCGATCCCGATCGATAAGCGACTCATCTCTGAACCCGCCCTAAACCTCTCGTTCAAATAACCAGACTATTATTATTATTATTAAATCCTTCGAGGATTCCCTAAATCAAATCAATACCGATCACTAATATAACACTTAGCGACGATTTAATGTCACTAAAATCCAACACTTATTGATCACGTGACTATTCGATTGAAAATCCATCGAGCCACGAAACTTCGGAAACTTTTCCAAGATTCCTGAGGAGCATCTCTATCGAGAGCACGGGCCACTTTCACGATTGGATGAAAAGGCGAGATCTCTCCGGTTCAAGGAAGCCGAGGTTACACGGGGCAGGGGGGGAGGAGGGGACGTTCGGTTCCCCGCAGCGTGTGACACGAGTTCAACGAAGAATTCGAAGATACGTGCGAGACGCCGCGACCTCGAGCCACTTTCGTCCCGTCGTGGAGTCCTCAGAGTAGATTCTGGGCAAAGCCGAGCGAGGGAACGGGCCACGGTCCCGTTTCCATTTCAGCCTCCGACGACCACTTGTTGCGCCGAGCCGCGGATCCACGGCCGCCCGGCCGCCTCCCGTCGCGTGATTCTTCCCGAAGCCTGCTCGAGACGTGCAGGGCCGCATTAAGGTCCTCGTTGTTCCCAGAGAAGATCCGAGTGCCGGCCTCCTTCTCCCCAGGGAAACGTGAAATATTATTTTCCGTCGAGTCGCGTTTCTATGTGCCAACTTTTTCTTGCTTTCATTCTGCACGGACCCTTAAGCGATAGACATGGGGGTTCCTGGAGAAGTGTCCCCGAGGGTTCGATCGAGGGAAGAAGAATTAGCGGGGCTGACTGAGAATCACAATCGGACGATTCACTGATAGGCGTACGGAACGAATGGTTTTGTCTCCTGGAGCACGGAACTCGGGGCGCAACAGTTGTTTCACTTCGACCTCGACTCGCAGGAGCGGAGAACGAGGCAAGGCGACGTGCATCCTTCGAGGATGTATCGGTAACTGAATACGAGACCCGAGAAACCACCTCCCACCACAAACATTGCCCCCACCGCGCAGCCATGACAGTGAACTCAGGGCTGTAAGCAGATGGCGCCCACTGCGAGCACGTTTTCTTCGATTGTTTTTTAGCTTGTGATTTTCTGTTTGATTCTCCATGGAATTTCGGTGATTAATGAATTCTTTGTTTTATAGGTTACCGTTGTTTGGGAATTCTAAGGGGTAGTTTTATACTGGAACTACCAAATGGAGTAGAATGAACTTCGTGTGAATTTGCAATGGAAAAGGCAGGCGATTTTGTGTTTGCTTCTTGATGGAATTTGGGTAATTTATGCTTTTTCTTGGTTATGGTTATTGTTTGTTTGGAAATTCTAAGGGGTAGTTTTATACTGGAACTACCAAATGGGTTAGAATTAATTTTATATGAATTTGCAGTGGAAAAGGCACGGCGATTTTCGAAGGATTTAACCCTTTGCACACAATATTTTATTTCAATGTTTTATTCAATATTTCTCAAATTGATGCACTGTACGAGGTATAATATTAAATATCAATTTTAATATATATAGTTTTACCGTAAGAAATCAAGTGGTGAGTGAGAGTCACGTGTCCAGTGCAAAGGGTTAATTATATTTGAATTTCGATTTCTTTCAGAACTGGAGACTTCTTTGAATCGCGATGACGATCTCTTTTCAGAATTGGGTTTCTCGTGTTTTTACACGGTGTACCGTGAATCGTTATCGATCTACCGAGAAAGACGAGGCTATACATGGATAGAGACGATTCATCCGGGGAGGAAAAAGAGGGGAGGCTGGTTTTCATCCGATCGAGGAAGTGAAATTTCTCTTATGCAAGATTCTGCCGGGTTTCTCTAATGAGATCAAAGATTCCTTTCGTTCAGCGGTGATAAGATGGCGGCCTGAAACCCGATTGAAAAGTCGGGAGAATCCTAATTACAAAGGAGCATTCATGCGACGCTCTTTTACGGCGAATTAAGAGTACCGTTTCGTTGAAGCGCCGCGTTTAAGGCATTGTACTTGTGTACGCGTATATACTTTCATAGAAAGTTGAATTGTCTCGCGGAACGGTGGCGAGCAAACAGCTTTTAACACGGCATTATACTGTAATCAGTACTGAGAATTGAAAGTCACAGCGCTGTGCAAATTACTCTTTTCTGCCTTAATCAAAACTAATTGTCTGTTTACCAAAGAAATCTTGTCGTTTCTTCTATTCACCGCGTTGCTCATGCTGAACTATAAAATTGATAAACATTGAAAAGTGACAGGAATTTATAGAATGTATAGAATTCAAATTTCAATCTAATTAACCCCTTGCTGTACAATGTCTGACTCATGGTGAAGATTTCAAATAGAAATTAACAAATGCAAATGTCACTTAATCCAAACACAAATACTATTTTTCTATTAACTATTACATTGCTTTAGAATAAATGTAGATATAGAATAAGCATTTTTTAAGAACAAGGGGTTCAGTATATAAATATAATGACACTTAACAGCACAATATTAATAACCCAACTAACATAATATAAATATTAATATAAACAGTGCCCTGGTAGAGCCTGCAGAATACAAAGGATTAAATTCCACCCAGAAATACAAGATTCTCACACTAGCAACACTGGTCAACATAATGTTACTCTCAAAAGGTTTACCAGGTAATCATACTACTACCCTACACTGAATTCAAACACACCCTCAGTTCTTAAGAAATTCATTATAAAAAATACTATTACAACAATACTATTCCTATTACATCTACAATGACCTAAAACCTTTCAGAACAAAAGAAGACTTGAATTCTATGGACCAGCGTAACTGAAACATCTAATTTACACCAGTTACCTACTCATCAACATTATTTTTCACGTCTGTACCACATCACTGCCAACAGAAATCACTCGTTGGGGTCCGTTCTACGATGATGCACGGGGCCCAACATTCGGGTAAGGCGGGGGGCATTCGATTGGGCAGGCGCGGCGCGGCGATGCGACGGAGCTCGATCGTCCGTCTCGTTGGTCGATTTTTTCGCCGGACGCCGTGGAGAGAACGAGCGGCCCGCCGGAGAGAAAGAGAGATAATTGCCGCGGGAAAGAGTTGGTGGGGCTTAAGACAGCCTGCGCCGGCACTCTGGGAACGAGTACATACACATACTCCACGGAGGATGGTCAGACGAGCGCCGGGGCTGGGGAAGGAAGGGAAGCAGAAGCTGCTTAAGGAGGCCACGGAATCTGCAGACGTCTCACCGTCGACCAGTTTTCTCATACGGTCGACATATGGTATGTACCCGGTGGCCTGAACTTCTTCAGGGCACCGGACTACCTGCTCTTATCCACATACTTTCTGAATTTCAGGGCCCGAAACTATCCTGCAACATGGATTCCTGTTAACACTCTGCCATCCCTCCGGAGAGGACTAAATATTAAGGCAACCGGGGACTTACGCTGGTTTTTGAATGAAAGATGATAATACATTTTTAATAGATAACCTTTAACGCTTCAATGAGGGGACACTTGCAATTAACATGGTCACTATATTTATAAATTATTGGACAGACATTTACAAGCAGCTTGTTTTTTAATGCTAGAACTAATGAACAGTAATATATGGATACAGTATATGGAAACTCTCAGAGTATATCTATTGGGATTTCGATTAATGTAAAATTCACTTTGCATGTTAAATCAATTTCTTTTATACTTCAGAGAAGCATTTGCTATCTTTTCAATAGTTGTAAGAGAAGAATTCGGTAGTTAGTGTTAAACCGAAGCTGGACGATGGCGTTGAGATAATAATTGAAGCGTTAAGGGTTAATATTTACTGATCAATAGAATTTCCATCGTTGGCAATTACGTCTTCTCAGAGTGATGGTATTGGTGGATTCCATTTCTGTAGAATGACTCATCGTTGAGAACTTGAGGTTATTGGACAGAACCTTCCGGTAGACCTAATATGAATTATGTAGAATATAAAATATGTGAAAAATGTGGAATTTGAGAAGACTGTAAAGTAAAATGAACTGTACTTCCATTAGAGTGTACTCCTTGGGAGGATATTGTGAATGGATGGGACTTAAGGCGAATAGTTTCCAATGGCTACCAGGTTCCTTGTTTTCAGGGAGATTTTGACAATCTTGGTATTCCTGAATTCTGACCTTCAACCTGGAGGAAAACAGCCGTTGATTTAGTCCGGCGAATCCTGGTTCTATTCTGCCTTAGCTCTTTACGCGACACACCCAATAAAGAGCGTGATAAGATAAGAAGATTCTCGGTATTTACAGGCTTCATTAGATTGAGGCCGTTGTAAGAGGACACTGTGATTTTTAGGAGATGCCTCGTAGCACTGATGGCATTCGATACTCTAGCTTGGGGCTCGGACGAGTAAGATAGAGTTGCGTTTAGGCCCAGGATCATCTGGATCAGGATTACAACCACCATCAAATACTCTCAATAAATGACTATGCCTTTCTATGCCTAACAAACTTGTTCAATTCTCAAAATCTACCTTTTATCTTGAATAATCATTTACATTCGATACTAAACAGGTTGAGATAGTCTGCAGCAATAAGATTCGTTCTTGAAGGAGCTAATAAGGATCGGTTTCTAAAACTAGGACCTTCAGACGAGGATTACAACCGGAAACCCTGTCAATTTCCAGTTCTCCATGAAAGGAAATATTAAAAAAAAGGCCGTAGCTCGGTAATTCTATCGGTAACTGCTCAAAGATTCAACGGGCAAGCGGAATTAGATGCCCGGCAGCAGAACGCGACACCGTCCGTCTCCAAGAGCCAGGAAATATCGCGGACGAAGCGCGAACGGCTGCCGATACACCTGATCGCCGCGTCATAATCTAACAAGCTCGTAAAGCCGGCTCGTTCGCCGTAATGGCCCCCGTGTCCGCGACACCGTGCACGTGTCCGCCTCGGCGAACCGGTATGCAACAGTGCAGGCGCAGCGTCGCGGTTTTTCCACGGTGCTCGGCGGAAATATGAGTTCGGCCGCGGCGGCGTCATCGGGAATATCTTTGGACCGGAGGCCGCCGGCGCGGAACAGCGGAAAAAATAAGAGCGCGTTTCACGGTCTAAGGGCAAATGCACACGAGCGGTTCGCGGGAAAATGTCGCAGCGGTTAATGTTTCGGAATGACGGAGGAACAAAGTAGTGTTGTAAAAAGACGCTCTGAGACTGGAGCCTTAAGTTATAAAAAATGTAGCCTAGGAAGTTTCGAACGTTGAGCTCTAAAAGCTGAAGGCTTCAATGTTAGAGAGTTTAAGCTTGAAGACTCGAGCTTTATTGAAGTCTAAACTTTGTAGACTCAAGTTTTAGAGACTCGAGCTTTAAAGATTCAAGCTTCAAGAACTTAAGCTTTAAAAAATCAAGTTTAAAAAATTCAAGCTTTAAAGACTCAAGCTTCGAATATTCAAGCTTTAAAGATTCAAGCTTCAAGAACTGAAGCCTTAAAAACTCAAGCTTCAAGAACTCAAGCCTTAAAAACTCAAGTTTTAAAAATTCAAGCTTTAAAGACTCAAGCTTCGAATATTCAAGCTTTAAAGATTCAAGCTTCAAGAACTCAAGCCTTAAAAACTCAAGTTTTAAAAATTCAAGCTTTAAAGACTCAAGCTTCAAGAACTGAAGCCTTAAAAACTCAAGCTTTAAAGACTCAAGCTTCAAGAACTGAAGCCTTAAAAACTCAAGCTTTAAAGACTCAATCTTTATGACTCAAGTCTTCAGGAGTTAACCTTCAAAGACGTAAGCTTTTAAGCTTAAGCCTTAAAGCTTCAAAGCCTCTATCGTTCTTCTGTCTACGCGAAAGACAAGAAGACTTTGCGTCTCTAAACTTGTGTCACCACTGCAGTATCGCGTCGCTCGTGTGCATACAGCCTAAATACGCGGAGAGGAACGTTCTCCGCTTGCTCGCGAAACGAGATTCGGAACTGCCCAAGCCAACCCGTTCATAATGGAATCATTGTACTGGGTGTTGCAGAAGTTGCTGCGGGGATGGTCCTCGTTCTCTTGTTTTCGTTCTCCGGTGATTCATTCGACGGCGGGGGAACCTAAAAGCGAGCGAGAGTTACAATACTTGTTCCATTCCGAACAGAAGGCGATTGTTTTGACTCGACGGTCTTCTTTTTACAAATACCGATTACCGACCGATAGGCATTCCTTTTAACCATTAACGGTCTATCTGATTTGCTAGTCAGAAAATCCAAGCAACTTCTATAACATCCCTAGCGACAATTAAAATTGTTACATCGCATTTCTTAACTGTCTTTAGTTTCCCTTTTAGGACTAAATTCAGAATAGTCCTCTCAAATTTCTATTACAATATTCAATGCTAATAGAGTCCATAGAAGGATTAATTTTGAATGACAAGTGTTTCCACTAACACTGCACCAATACTGAAAACTAATTTAAAACTCTCTTTCGCAATATACAGCTTCGAATAAATCTAATGTCGAGTCACATTCTACATAGAACTGTAAAGGCTTCAACTTCACGATGACACAGTGAACATTAGTCGCTAGCTAAACTCTGCCTAGGGTTCGCAGATGTGAGTTATTAGGATTCGGGGCGGGTTGCCTTTATGGGCAGTTAAACTAGGGGATTCGAGTCCGACTGCTGAAAGTGTCCTCTTATGCCAGAGACGGGCTTGTCGCGAGCATGGTGTATTCTTGGTTCGCGGGCTCGTGACGGGCATTCGAAGACTCGGTGTCCCATCAAATCACTCCGCTGCTACGGGGATCCCCTAATTGTCTAGCGATTACGTTAGTATTTCCTCGGCGCGCGATGCCTGCACGCCGGGTAAATATCAATGGCGGATGACCCGTCGCGCGTAGACACGTAGACTGATCGATGCAGCCAAGTATTTACGGCGGAGCAGTGTTATTCATGGCTCGATTAATATTCCGCGCGACCATCTATGCAACAGCCAGCGTCATGGCGCGCGAACGCGGCTCTAAGATTTGTTTCAGCGTTCCCCGTCACGCGAGTAATTCTTGCGTCAACACCTGGCCGGACACTTCGCTGCTCCACTAATCGTCGACGCCGCGTAATTGAATCGCGCTTGGAAATAACGCGAGCCTCTGATTTTGTTCTTTTGACTCTGTGCAGGCCTGTGACGAGGCGGAGTCGATATTTCGTTTATTTGGGTTGAGTGGTTGATGAAAATTAATGGTTGAGTGGTTGATGATGGTTTATAGTTGAGAAATTAATGATAATCTATGGTTGAGTGGTTGATGATAGTTCATAGTTGAGAAATTAATGATAATCTAGGGTTGAGTGGCTGATGATAGTTTATAGTTGAGAAATTAATGATAATCTATGGTTGAGTGGTTGATGATGGTTTATAGTCGAACAGTTGAATTTATGGTTGAGTAGTTAACGATACTTCATAGTACAATGATTCAGTAATACCTGGGCTGAATATAAGTTGATTGAAATCTCAATGAACGCAGGCTTATAGCTTCTTCGGAGAAGCCTCGTCAGTCGCATCAATACGAACGGTTCTTCTTAATATTGATAAGTCGATAAAGAGACTTTTTTAGTCTCTGATCTCATAAGTTCAACTGGGCCAAGTTGTGCAGAAACTTATCAGCCCTCTGATGAAACAATGCTCAAAGTGCTAAAGCCACTGATTAAATATACTCAAAACATTAAAAACATTAAAAATATTCAAACAAGAAACATACATGAAAATTCTATTTCCAGCTCTACTTGTGCTAGCTGTCTTGGACCTCCACGGGACACCCCCTCAATCCTAGTGCTTTGGGATCAACGGCGTCAACCAATTGACCCTCATCAACCTGAGCATGAAAAGCTGAATCTTCTCACAGAAATTTTAGAGGAAGAGTCGACGGCAGAAGTTATTAAAATAGTACGCGAAGGAGCTGTGAATGGGATCAAGGCTGACACCAGAATATACTTTCCCCTCGAATATTCGAACCGACCGGTCTTAGCGCAGAGAATCCTCCGATGGAGCCTTGGATATTCGTGTTGCACGGCTATCGTTGCTCGAAGGACGTGACGAAGATATCGTTATCGCCAGGTGTAGCTTGCACGGTCCGTCACCGATCGACAGACCGCAGATAAAGAATTTCCGTGAATCGAATCGCTGTGTCGACACTGAGAATTTAGACAATTCGAAGATGTCAGTTGTGTGATATACTTAAGAGAAAATGGACGTGAGATCAACTGCGAGAATAATACTTCAACGATTATTACTACTGGAGGATCGGTAGTTGGTGAATTAGTAACATTAGGAATTTGTTACTTGATAGATTATTAGTATTAGAAAATTGGTACTTGAATCATTGATATTAGAAAATCGGTACTTCATGAATTATTAATATTGGAGAATTATTACTTGAATTATTGATATTGGAAAATCGGTACTTGATGAATCATTAATATTAGAGATTTGTTAGTTGATAAATTATTAATATTAGAAAATTGATAGTTGATTATTAATATTAGAATATCTCGACAACCCTTAAATTTAGCCAACAAACTCTAAGAAACCTCGCTCTACTATTAAGTACCACATCTTTGCTAATGTTCCCCATTTTCAATGTAAGATTCTCTGCCAGTTGTTTCTGAGGTTCTTGAAGCAAACAATAATCGGTGTTTACCTCGAGCAACGTCACCGAGCAAACAATGATCGAGCAACCGTTTGTACAAACAAAGAAAGACGGAACAAGAATGGTAAGAAAACGGTGCCTCAACACATTGCGGACAGATTAAGAAAATTCTCCTATTTTCAACATTCAAAACACACTGAATAAACCAGACGAAGCATTTTACATGAGTGTCATTATGTGTGATACAACCGAAGCTACAATAAGGCACATATATCAAATATACATAAATATCATCATAACAAAGGTAATCAACAACGTCACACATATATGTTCCTGACTACTGGATAAAATTATCTTGCCTATGATTTCTTTCTCAACTCTGATACAGCTACTTTGTCATTAATAATTCATTGGAAAAAGAGACAAATTCTAAGCATATGTTATGCCTATATTTCCTGTTAACACTAGAACTACCGAGCATATGATTAATATGCAATTCCTATAAAAATTGTAACAATAAATTATTTTCAGTTTCTTCAGACATTCATTATAGTACTCTAGTGAAACTATTTATTTTCAAAATCATTTCGAATATTCAATTCTTTGAAGAGCTCAATAATTGCTAAACAAAACAATCGAAACCAGTCATTTTGACTGGTACGATAGTTCTAATGTTAAGTATAATAGTTGATTACAGAGGAATCATATTTACTTTGAATTCGAATGAACTGAGTAATATATTTGTTGAATCATGTTGAAAATCTTCACCACGAGTTTCACTCGTTGTAGGACAAGGGGTTAACAATAAGACTGGTCCGCAATGTGTTATCAAGCTCCTAGCCGACCATTCGGTTGACGGAGAGGCTAGATAAATTAATAAAGCAGTGTTAATGAGGCGGTCGTCGTGGCTCTAACGGCTGACGTCATCCCGCCTCGTTCTTTTAATCCCCATTTTCTCTGCTCCTCGCCACCAACTCTCAATTGACTTTGCCCTTATTCAAAGGCCTTTCAGTGGACCCGTTTCAGGCCTACCGACGCAATGTCTACGCTCGACTGACTTCTCAACGTGCCTTCGCTCGTGGCGGCAAAAAGTCAGATACGTTTTGTGACTCTTTCCAAAGCAGCACCACTGAAAATCAGTGTCAAATGGAAGCTTATAAAGGACTCGTTCTGCAACTTCCTTCAGAATCAGAATCACCTTCAAAGAATGAAATTGAGATTCAATAAACAGTAGAGCAGTATAATAATTAAATACAGCTTCACTCTATCTTCTATTTAATGAATCATAGTATCTATTAGGCAATAAATGTCCATATTAACTATACTGTCAATAATATGCCCTAATTAGTATTTATAATGAACCGTAGCAATACTAATTCTACAATGCTTAATTAACAGTAACAGCAACAACACTGAATCCAGTTTCATTCTATTTCCACTTCCATGAACCATGATATCTACGTCATCTATTAAATGTTAACTGTGTTAACACATTCGCAGCCAGCAATAATTTCAAACTCTACAGCCAAGTGTCAATATACTCTTGCGATACCTTATTCAACGTTTACAACGATTCGTATGCGTCCTGCAACGGCTAGAACTCATTATATCCTTCATAAATCATTATCAGCGCGGTCGCCACAGTTACGAGCCACAAGGCAGTTAGAAAGCAAACTGTTGAATGAATTTGCGTCGTACAGCTAAGAGCCTCGCCGGCTGCGGATATGTTAATTTCATTCGCCTCGAGTGTTCACGCTAGTATCGGCCGGTTAACAGGTCGAACGGCGATGCTTTTTCCAGCGTACCAACAAAGTTTCCACTCGCATTCGGCGGAGATTCGTTGGTTAGCTCCGCAGCAATCCAAGCGTAGATGAACCGTTAAATTTAATTGCACCTCGGACCCGACCGCATGCGGTTTACACTGGAACTACCGGACGGATCGAAGGGACTCGTCCCAGAAGATTTGCTTCACAATTATTGAAATTGTTCGGATACCTTTGTGAGAAATTGCGAAATATGTTCTGTATAACTCCTAGTGAAATGTAGGTGAGATGGCACAATACCATTTAGATTGTCAAGTATACATATTTTTAATTGTATTCAGTAGTATACTGAATTTTGCCTAGGTGACTGTTTAACTATTTTTCTTACATACATTTAATTTGATAAATATAGACGTTTATTTTTATTATATATAATTGTTGTTAGATATTAGTGATGTAACAGTTTTTGCAAAAGAATCGAACCATCTCTTACCCTATTCGTAGAAGACATTTTAAATCTCAAGAACTGTTCTAGTTTTCATAACAAATTATGAATCAGTTATACTAATTGCTCGGTAGTTAACACTGAAACCAAAATAATAACAAGTAGTAATTTGTCAAGACTGGAAGAGTACGTTTCTTAAGACTCATAACGCTTATCATCGCACAAATACAGACATTTCGAAATTTCACATAAAAGTATCATTTTAATAATTGAGAAATAAAATCTTAACGCATTGCGGACGGAGAATTCTCGTGTTCTCTGTACCTGAGCCGATCATGAGAGTCGTCTTTCCATTGTTGTCGTTTACAATGGAGCATAAAGCATACCTGGCGACTGGGTAAAGTTAGCAATAAAACTACTGAGTGTTAAGATTGCCCATTCCCATCCGTCCGGTAGTTCTAGTGTCAATGTAACCCTACCGCAACGGGTCAGCAATAAACGCGAGCTGAGTCGCTCATTGACTTTTGATTCACTGGGTATGTAGGTCGTTTGACGCTGGCCCCAAGTGCCGGTCTTATTGTCAGAGTAGGTCGTCGGTCTGCCAAGAGTCCGGCCGGTAAGAACCGACGTACTCGACCTCTAATTAAGTGACAAGAAGAGCAGACGTTGTTAAGCCGGGCTACTAGATGCTGAGGCAAACGGAGACGGTCTTGGGAGACCTTGCGTCCCAGGTGGAAGCGAGGAGGCGGTTAGGAGAACTTACATCTGAAGACTCAAAGCACTGATCTTCAGCTCCAGCCGGAGAACAGGGCTCTCAACAAGGGAAGACAGGGTTAAGGATCCTCTACTGTGCCTAGAACATCAGAAATTAGCTGGCAATATTGGAGAACGTTTTAAGGTGTACTTCTTTGTGATAGAAATAGTGGTGAAGTAGATATTACTTGAGGATAAATGGTAGTGTCTTTGATCTTGAGAGGTTTGGTAGCTGAAGGGACAATTCTTGAGCCTCTAGAAGATGAATAAACGAGTTAGCAGTAATTGGTATTGGTTAAGAGTTTCAAGGATAATTGCTAGGTATAGTGTTTCTAATCTAGGCAAGTTTGATGGTTGAAGGAATTACATTTCTTGATCCTCTGGAAAATGAGATAGCTGTGATTTGTTCTGCTTGAGATCTCCAAGAATAATTGGCAATGATGAATGCCAAGAATACTGTCTTTAATCTTGAGAGGTTTGATGGTTAACAGGACAGTATTCCTTTATTCTCTAGAAATGAATAGACGAGTTAGTGGTAATTGGCATTGGCTTAAGAACTTGAAGAATAATTGCCAAGAATAGTGGCTTTGATCTTGATAGGTTTGCTGGTTGAAAGGATAATATTCTTTAAGCTCCTAGAAAATGAACAGCCTAGTTATCCATTATTGGTATTGCCTAACAACTTGAATATTAATTTCAGGAATTAAGTATTCTTGGTCCACTGGGCAACGAGGATTAAACTTAAGTGAAACTGTCTTGTTGATCTCGCAGACTTTATCAGGTAGTTAACAAAGCGTTAAATCAGTCAGGCTAGAGATAGCAGGTTCGCAGTAGCTCACGACATTAGTTGGATCAACGAGGAACGAATCGGTGGATGAAGTCACCGAGTTTTCTCCCAGCTGACCAATTGAAATCGTTTAATCTGATGGTCGCTGGTTCTTGGTTGCTCTTAAAGGTGATTTTTCGAGGAACGTCCTCCTGTACAGCTAATATTAACAATGTACATCAAGATTCTTTCTTTGTTACACAATTATTAATTTTGTTACATAATCAATTGTATTCATATAGAAGGTTAAAGAATTCTCTTAAAAATGGAATTTCTTCATTCCATTCTTAAAGAAGTTAAAGTATCTACAGAACTCCTAAGTTCCCTGAAGCTACTACTTATTTCTTTCATTCGAGACTGGATCACGGAAGTCCATTAAGGTAAGAAGAAAAAACAGAGAAAATAGAAACTGGTTCAAACTGTGCTCTCTCGTCATCAGAATTCACCTTTATACATGGTTAACAGCAGAGATCGAATGTTCATGTAAATTTCCATTTTTATGGGTGAGTTCAGAGAAACTGGAATTAAATGCAGTTCTAATTCCTCTTTCGTTTCCCAGCTAAAAGAAATAAACACTTTCTTCTCATTCTCCTAACGATTTCACATAGAGTGAAAATGAAGTAATATTATTTCAAATGTCATTCGAAGCTCTAGCCTTTTAAATCTGGAAAACATTTAATACATATTAAATTCAATTAAATTCTTTTCCTTTTACTTTCACCAAAAATTTGAAGCACTTTAAAACTGGGGACCTAATTATCACCTTTCTGTCTATTGAGTTGATGCAAACATTTTTTTGGAGCAAGTACAGATATCTTTTCCCCTTCAAAGTAACATTTTCAATAAATGCAACAGTTCCATTGCTGCAATGGAAATTATATAATACATTAAGCCAATATATTTGAAAAACTCTTGTTCTTGTTTCTTATAAAAGAACATCAGGGCTTTTTCATCGACCCAATTAGACAGATCCGGAGTCTAGAGAAGAAAGTGGTGTCGGTGCACAGGTACGATTGGTGCGAATAGACTTCTACTTTTCTAGGTCGAGCCGATTTCAGTTACCTGGAAAATGGAACAGGTGACCGGCATGAGAACGCTTGTAATCGGCTCTCGATTGAAATGCGCGTTTAATTTGGAACAGTGAACGTTCAACTGTTTGAAATCCAGACTTGAAGAGTAATTAATTATCTGTTGATCATTTTCACTGCTTACTAACAGTAATCGTAATCATAACAGTAATTTAATTGTCACTGAGATTAACTATTAATTACAAGTTAGTAATTATACATTACATTTACCATTTGTAATAGAAAATCTCTAGTTCATGATTGACTGAGGACTACCGGAGTTTTTCAGAGAAGACGCAACAAACGAGGAAGCAGATTCAGTTGCATAACTAATGATTGTTCAAGCAATCGTTTCTCTCGATGGATTTGCTTCCATTACTTCTATCGTTCAACGTGATTTCTAGCTAGAATCTTCAATCTTTAGAGGACTGGCAAATTTTCTTCTGTAGCTCCTCATCCTACACAACACACAGATTATAAGAATGCATAAACTTTAGAAGAGTTACATTTATAAAAGATTATAAAAGTATGAAAAGTATAAAAATTAAAAGTTACCTTTCCTCTAAAGATCAATCATCAGTCACTTTAAGTCTCAACCAATATTGTGAAAATCCTCAGATTTTCTAGATAATATAATACATTATATTAATCACTTAATAATTGCTATTAAAATAATATTAAAATAATAGCAATTATTAAGTGATTAATGAGTGTGATACATTGGTATCCTGCACTTTTTTTTCAATTTCATTAAAACGTAAACTCTTAAATATCTCAATTTAAACTGAAATGGACTTAGACCATTTCCAAAATAAACTACTCATATACCTGTATCTATACAGTGTATGCTTTAATTTTATTGCCGCAGCTCCAAGACAAATTCCTGAGTCGTTACCAGTGCCAACTATAGCCTTTAGCATTTTCCATTTTCGTGTCGCCGTTGAAACGTGTCGGTCGCTGATTCGTTTCCGTCATTCAGCCGGATAAGTCTGGTCCAGTACTCACCTTAGCTGGTCCTCTACCCGCCGCACCCGGTGTCCATCGCAGGAATCCCTCGCTGTTCTGTGCGCTGGCCTTTTCGGGCTAAAAAACGACGCGATCGTGTCCCTTTTCCTCCCGGCGCCGGAGACCAGCCTTGATTCCGACTTGGATCTGAAATTCACAGCGGGACAGATCTCCGTTAGTCCGTGCGTCGATAAAGATCTCTAAAAAGGCCTGTTCAAGGTCGCGAATGCTTTGTTCTGCTATGTGTAATTGAGCTACTATAACGCAGTCCTGGAATGGCAGGTGCAACGGTGTCAGTTGTACGTATAACTGCAACTGTGAAGTGGGAACAATGTGGTTGATGGTTTAAAAGGAATGTAATTGGTATTGTTGATGTAGGAGGAATAGTAGAGTAACTATGGTTGAAGTAGTTGAAGTAATGTAGTAGAAGAAATTTAGTAGACATAGTTGAGTAACTGTAATAGGTATAGCAGAAGAAATGTAGTAGATATTGTTAAGTAATTCCAATAGGTATAATAGGAATAGTTCAGTAATTATAGTTAAAGTGTTTGAAGTAGTACAGTAGAAGAAATGTAGTATATACAGTTGAATAATTACAGTGTGTATAGTAGACACAATATACTAGTCATCTTTGAGTAATCATAATAGTACGACATAATAGTATAAGTGAATAACAGAAACTATTATTACACTAATCCATCAAGAACACCTGAAACATAATAACAGTCGAAGAACTACAGCAACTATATTGAAAAACTCACAGTTAATTTATGAAAACAAGAAAATTCCTGTTACTTAAATTCCAGTAACAAGGACTAACGAGAATCTGTATCTCATACACCAGCTCTAACAATAGATTCAAACACTCCTGTTACTATGACACGTACGTTCAACGCTTTAAATAAGAAAACAATTACCATTTTCAATGACTATTTACCAGCCGCCGCAGGACCGTCGGTCATCCTTTTTTTTTCGCGTTACAGAAGACAATAGCCATAGCACGGCGTGTCGGTACGAGTGTCACATAGCAAGAGGATCCTTTGAATTTTCATGAGCCGCAAGAAACAAATGCAACGTCGTTAAGCCACCGCGTGAAAAATTGCGACGCGATCGAACAGCGTCCCTCCTATGAATATGCAAACCGCTGGACACCAACGTCGCGCGCCGCGTAGGCGACCTGACCTGCCGATCGTGGCGTGCGCGCAGCGACGGTTGCATCCACTTAGGGGCGTTCGATGACGCACCGAGCGTTATCGGACACGACAGGAATTATGGCAGCCTCCGGCGACTGATAAAACCGGTAACGATCGCTCGCGATGCTTTTCGATTGCGCCGAGCTCGTTCGAAAACATGGGACACCAGTTGAACGGTCTCAAAGCGACACATATGGAGCGCGACAAATCGGCGAGGTCAACGTGACAGCTGACCGTTGGTCAACGGCCTCTGTTATTCCATCTGTTTATTATGAATGACCCTGTAAATCAGATCGTTTTCGTATTGTAAATAATATAGCATCCTCGGTATTTTCAATGGGAATCTTTTAACCCTTTGCACTCGAGAGGCGACTCTCACTAGTCGATTAAATACACCTAAACGATGATTAAAATTTAATATTTAATTTTGTATTAGGTATCAGCGCATGGAGATTAGAAATAAATTATCTTCTTGATTCATGTAAGATTTTTGTTTGTGTTACTTGCTAAGTGTTATTAGTATTTTAACGGAAGATAATAGATATTTTTAATGAAAAATATTGTCGAGTGCGAAGGGTTAATTATTTTTTAATTACTGGGTAGAAAATGAGATTGTTGTTTGTTTTGAATATGGTTATGTAAGAGTTATTATGGTTAATTATAATTTTGATTTGGTATTTGGAATTAATAGTGGTTAGTTGATTTGGGAGGGAATGAATGATGATTGTTATGAGAAAAAAAGTATTAGGGGACACCCGGGTTTGAACCGGGGACCTCTCGATCTGCAGTCGAATGCTCTACCACTGAGCTATATCCCCGATGTTGCAATCGTCTTCTAATTTACATGTTCTTCAACTGACTTCAATTGAGAAAATTGTATTATTTTTATTATCAAAAAATGTGTAAGATTAGTAAATGTATATTGTAAACTGTAAACATTATGCATACTGTAAACATTATTGTAGAGACAATAGAGAAAGTGATTGGCTGTTTTTTGCAGAGAAAGCAACATCACTGTTTCTGACAAGTATATACTGACATTTTTGGACAGGTAACTGAACAATCAGTTTTTGACGTGTGACAGGCAAGACAAATCTTGTAATAAAACCAATTAAAATCATAATTACCCGGTGTTCTAGACGTAAATCCTAAATTCAAACGTTTCAACGATAATGTAGTTACGAAGTTGGCAAGCAGTTGAAATGGCGGCATCTATCGCAATGTCGCCGAATTAAAATGTATTTATCATATGATAATGAAGCATCCTACATTATCATTCGTAGGTAAAACACCAGTAGAATTTCAAAATAATTCCCCATAAATGATTATGTATATACATTTTTTTCTAGCTACAATTATAATTATATAATCAAAAAGATAGTTGAATTATAATTAAGAATATAGTTTTGATATAAAAAGCCTAAACTATTTATATCTTCCTGACAATATAACATGTCAAATTTGGATCACAAAAGTATACAAAAATTACCCAAATAAATTACATTGTATTTAATGAATTACTGATTTGTTAACTGTAAGATATGATACCTGAATAAACAAACAGCTGATAAGACGTAGATTTCAATTGATGAAATTTCGTAACGATCTCTGTGGGAGCTCGAGGGAATATTAAACGCGTTATCGTGCCGATCCGGTTCTCTATCGGGACAGCTGGTCAGAAAGAATAATTTTCTACGAAACGTGTTAAAAATAGGGTCAGAGTACTCACCGAGTTTTCGTCGACTTCGTGATATTTGACGTGGCGTCAGTTGCCCGTTTAGAGGGTGTACGCTTGCCCGAACCCACGGACATTCCGCTCCGAGCCTGCAACAAAAATACTCTCATTAACAAACTAATAAAAGAAATCAATAACTCATAATCCCACAACATATTCCATGAAAGACACTAGCACAAGTTACAGAGTTAACATGACAAACGTTTAAATTCCACAATACAATTTTCCATTTTCAACACTAGAACTAGATGGATCAAAAGGATGCCTTCTTTTACAATTACTGAAAACGTAGATACTTCAAGAAATCATTACAGAGTTGATTCAATAATACCCAAACTACAATAATTGAATTACAATCTTACTATACCCTTATAATTTCAAAGAAAACTTCAGTTTAACTATTTGATAGTTCTAGTATTAATAACTTCTCAATCATTAATTCTCTAATATTAACAACTTGTCAAGTACTTCAATCAAAACCTTAATCAGTACATTTATACTTTCCAAGAAACATTCAAGAAAACATTCAAAAGTTAAATTCCCTCCAATTCGTTGACAAACAAAACAGAACAGTCTTTGAACCCCCAAGCAACACAAAAATCCAGAAAAGTCCCATCTACTCAGCTGAACCTTGCAAACTACAACAAAATAATGAACATTCGCTGGACAGTACAATTATAGAAGCGAAAGACGTCACTGGGAAACGCGATACGATGCAACGGACGGAGGCGGATGCGCTGCACCTATGCCGGAATCACGGGAATAGACGAATTGGCTAGAAATATCGTGGCAAGGACAGGGTCCGTTCTTTTTGCCGCACAAAGCAGACCGTACCGTGTTCCCTCCTAGAGCGTCAAGCAATTGCCGGATCATTTTAGCTATGATGATACACTCTGATGAATCACGACGAATTCTGGTGCAACGAAGTCCCTCTCACTGAATGGTCCCACACTGAACCATTATCCTGCACCCTGCCGCTATACGGATCGGCGTGAACCGTTCGCGAACGCGTTTCTAGCCAATACTGCTCCATTGTACACAAAGATGTATCACGGAATTTCAGGTAGTGAGATAAGAAGCGAATCGCTCGCGATAAGTACAGATATATATATATGTATATATAGGCTGGGTAACGTGCTATTGCGGAGGAGCAGATAACGCCTACGTTCAACGCTTAAGGTTCACCTCTTACCTCACTGGTAGCAATGGCTGTACGCATTGATCATTAAACGGTTAGAAGCAACACCTGGAATTGCACGAGTGCTCTGTTCCAATGCTTAATTGTTACAAGTGGAGCACAGATGTTCAGTAAACGGTCTGTCAGTGGTTTTACAGAAATTGATGGGAAACAGATGCTCATTTATTTGATAGTTATTCAAGATGCTATCACACTTCAAATGCAATGGAAACTTCATTGTACTTTCAGCTGGTATTCCTAGATCTCAATCGATTGCCTATCATCTTTTTGTTTGATTTACATGTTTAATTACAGAGTTTTAGAGATACTAGTTGTTACCATTTTTCATAGAAATTTTCTAGATCTTAATGTTTAAAATAAATGTTTCTAGATCTTAATTACTTCCTATTTGCTAGTTTGTTTGATTTATTTAATTATGAAGTTCCAGAGATTTTTATTGTTACCATTTTTCATTATATCATAGTACCACCTATTATTTACTAATTCTACCAATTAGTAGTACTATTAGTATTGTAATAATATTATTTATAAAGTAATAGTGTCAGTACATTACTTTAGCAATAGTATTACTTGTAAAGTTTCAAGTAACTGATCATAAATTAAAATTTTAAAGAGCAGCTCGTGGAATGAAAAGTTTTTAACGCTTCTCGGACAATTCCAGGTGTAAAAACTGTGGCCACCGTACGCTACCAATGCTGAAAGGGTGATTTTCAGTGAGCCTTGATCAGAAGAGTACGCGTTTCGTATACGTAGCTGTAAAGGTTCATCGAACCTAGCCGCTCGTACGGGTTCTCGGCCAATAATAAAGATGCATGCCCAGTACGTAACTACGTTCTGCACATACGTACGTAAGTACCACCCTGAACTCGTGCTCGCTCAAACAGCACATACTAAACTACTATACACAAGCTGATACAGAACTCCGCAATGGAAATGAGAATACCATGGGAATTGATAAATCAGTATCCAGCTACTGTAAAATCACGCAATTAAACCCTTTACGTTCTGAATTATTTTCTTCATGACCCTATCTTAGTACTTGTAATTTCTTCATAGAAACATTTACCATTATAATAATATTTATGATTACTTTGAGTTTAAATGATTCAATGTTGCTTAAATAACAGAGGTGCCATTTATTAGATAATAGTTTCCATTGTACTGGCTTATATGAAGAACAAAGCATATTGAAGCTGGTACTCTAAAACGCTATTTCAGAACATGAAAGGTTAAAGAATGTACCGGTTCTGGAAGCCTGGCAGAAGGCAATCCTACGAACGCTGACTTTGAATGAGTTAAATTGAATACGTTAAATCACACAGTCCTCAATGATAAGACTGTACTGGTACGGAATTCTGGATCACCGTGTACACACTGTGCCTATGTGTATACAAGGTGTTCCTATATAAATAACAATCAAGTATTCGATAGAATAAAAAGAATTCTCAATGAAAAATTAGTAACTAGTTGAATGTAACAATGAAACCGTACTTTTTTAACATGATGGATATACGCTATAGCACAGAATTAAATAATTATACTGTAAACGAAAAATTGCCGATCATTGAGCTCTTGTAACTTTGTGATGAATAGTCACACAACACTTTATATTAGCTCGTTATAAAGTGTGAAGTTTCTACTTTCGCCTTTCGCAAGCCATTTTTTCCTATGATGTTTCTCCCTTATGCAACGGGTGGGAAAGTAAACATGAATTACTTCCACAATTTCACGCATGGCCCTCAACGTGTTAACCACTAATTTCCTAAAGTTTGCAGCTGAGTACTGCAAGAATCTGTTATTCAGATGTGTATGAATATAAAAAATATACGATAAAACTGTGTATAGTCAATAATTAGCTACAGACTTTGGAACTAAGCTAAACATATGAACCCTTTGCACTCGAAAACTGTCCACTAGGAATATTCAACAATCTAATAAAAATCAGGCAGAAACTATTTTACTCCAACATCTCATACAGTGATAAATTGCCAAGTATAATATTGAAAAATGAATTTTCTATTAAATATGAAAATTTAACTTTATAATTTCAGCTCCATAATCAATATTGCCATTCAACCTCACGACTAACTATAAACATTAATATTCCACTTTAAATGAATACTAATATTAACCTTTATAATTTCAACTTCACGGCTAACTCTACAATAAACATTAATATTCAACTCGACAATTGTAACCCAATAACTTCCCTACATCAAGGCAACCGGTGACTACCAATCGATTTCCAAGTGCAAAGGGTTAACGCCGCGCGAAAGCCGAACGTTCCCCGGCCGTCTCCAGTTTTCCGCGTGCAAAGGTGAACGGTTTCCAGTGCACGGCCTGTTCACCGGCCGTGGTAGCATCGGAGGCAACGGTAATTCATAATCAAACGGGTAAACGAACCGTGGGCAACCAGAAGAATTAATAAACGTGCACGCAGAACCGCTCGCGCCGCAGTACGTAGTAACGATACAAACAAGATCCGCACCGTGCGCGGCGCGCAGCACGTGCAGAAGCGACCGGTTACTCACGGTTGAGCAGCGCGCGATTCCAGGCCGTCGACGGAACTGGAATTCCTCCGGCCGCCGCGCCGGTGGATCGTTCGTTCCTCGAATCACTCGCACGCTCGCACGCTCGTTCGCTCTCTTACATAATTAGCGAATTGACAAATATACGCACGCGTCGATTTGTAATCCAATATACAGGCCGGTGGTTCGTTTACAGGGCAATCCGCGTGTTCGCCGCTCCACGCGGGACGCGAATCGAGCCTCGTTAAAGTCTAATCAAGTCTTTAATGCCGTAACCCCTTCGCAGACCGTGTCTGCCACCGAGGAGAAATATTACAGAAGCCTCCTCTCTGGAGCAAATGTAGACCTTGAGGAGGATGAGTCGAGTGTCACGTGAACTGGATACTGTTTCGGAGATGAATGACTTCACTGCCACGAGAATTTCGATGTGGTAATTACTGTTCACGTTCTGATACCTTTTTTAAATAGTTAACTGGTTTTCGCTAGTGTTCTTGTTACAGAGAAGTGGTAGTTTTGGCTTTTGACGAGTATACTTGTTAGAGATAGTAAGGTCTTAGGCTGGCTATAATTCACGTTTTGCAAAGCTCACAGCAGCTAATTAGTTAACCCTTGCTGTCTATTTTGTAACTGAGTAATTTAGAAACATTTTTATAGCAGCTATGATGAAACGAAAATATAGTTCTTGGAGTTTTCTTGTTAGAAGAAAATTTGTATGTGCGACAGATGTAATAATCTTAGGGTAGTTTCATCAACTTTGTTCATTGAAATATTTAGTACTATAAATAATGTAGTGGAGCCTATTGAGCGCAAAGGGTTAATATCATTTCTGTAGTTACTGTAACAACTTTCTGTATGATATTTATAATATTTCTGTGAAGGTATTTATTCTGGACTTAAAGACCTGCTTTAGTATCCTCGACCCCTAAAATTTCTCAACTGTGATAAATTAGTTTCGTTACTAATTTATTAGAAAAAGAACCTTATACTGATTCCTTGTCTACGTTTACTACTAAACATTAAACATCGACAACAGACGAGTAGCATATAATTTATATTCAAGGTAAATAAATGATTAGATTTGTGGAATGTAAAATTGTCATAAGCCTGACACGTTTTACAAGCCAAGTGGTTAATGATCAATTTGGTAACCCGGTTTCCCTGATTCTAGCAATGGATTCTATTGGTTAGACTGATCTTAAGGTCTCTAACTATCCTGCAGTGATTGTCACTCGCGATTCCACTGAATGCATTACAATGAATTAGCTGTCGCACCTGCACATAGGTGGCCAACGTTAGCCTCCACTGGTCCCCGTTTGGTGAACCATAAACCCGTGCACCGTGGGCGAACGGTCTCGGTAACAGGCGAAACAGCGTACGAGAGCGGATTAGTCGCGAACCGACCCGCGCGATTCGACAGTTCAATGCGAACTGGCTGCGTTCGTACCATTCCACGCCGGGTTATCCCGTGAGTGACCTCTCACGCCGCCGGTACGCTCTTCCCTCTGCCGTCTTTCGGCCGCTGTTCCGTCGTGTTCAACCCTTCCGACGCTACTTTCCTCATTCCTTTCGACAAGGCCCACAAACGTTCCGATTTTTACAGGTATTTTTCGTGAGAGAACCGGTTGAGCGTTTACCGCTGATATTCTAGGGTTTGCTTGAGTACATCAACCCCGCGTCATTGGCGAGTACCGTGCCAAAAAAGTTCGATTGATCTATGCTTATTAGAGGCGTTTAGTTTTCTAAGTTTTCATGATATCATTTTTCAGGTCTATATGGGGATACTGATTTTAACCCCTTGTCTTATGATTTAGCAGTTGCACTTGTTGGAACTACTTATTGTCAAGCATTCACTAGAAAAATAAAAATTCTTTCATCTAATGATTTAAATTAAGAAATTAAGATAAACGTTACATTTGAACATGTAGGTTAACCCCTGCCTTATGATTCTTTTCACAACTATGCTTGAAAAAGACATTTTAGCATTAACAATTCCTCAGAAAATGAGAGAAACTTGATGCTTATTCTGTCTACATTTACTCCAGAGGTTAATCATTGAGAACAAAAAAGCACTGTTCAATCTCCATCTCCAACAAATGAATATATCACAGGACAACAGGTTAATAACATGCTGTTCATAAAACTAACACCATTAGAAGCTAGAAACCGTGTCAAATATTTTTAGAAAAACTTGTTCCCTTATCAGTGACCTTTAATACAACCTACTGCTATTCACTCTTGAAAAATAAATAAATAAATTCCCTCAGAAGTTTTTGAAGGTCTCAAAGAAAGGGTCGTCATTGATTTTCAATTTCCTGTCAGAAACTTCTCAAAGAAAGAATCGTCATCGATTTTCAATTTCCTGTCAGAAGCTTCTCAAAGAATCGTCATTGATTTTCAGCTGGCCAACAGATGGAAGACTCGCGCGATCCGCGGTCACTCCTGCCACCGTGGCCAACCTTCTGACCTAATCGCCTCTAATTTCATTAACCGTTCTATTAGGTAACGAGCGGATCCTCCTGAGGCCGATCGACTACGCCGCGAAACGTCCAGCCAGCGTTCATTGTCGAGACGCAGAGGGCGAGCGGGGTGTCGCGCTCCAAATACTTGTCCGACTCTGCCCACCTGGCGTGATTATGGCTCGCGGCGTCCCACGTAGATCCAACCGTGGACCACTATCGGCGGACTTCGATTTTCCATCGTGGGAATCCATGCTTCTACCACCTGTTCCCTCGACGATCTCGCTGTGCCTTTCTTCCCTTTCCCTCCGGCCGATTTCTGCAAAAGAAACGACGAACGTTAGTCTTGCCGTTTCGTTCGGCACCCTTTTCAACGTGTTAACAGTTTAACACGTTCGCTAGCAGCGTCACATATTTGTCACGGTCGTAATCCTGTGTTTTACGCAATGAAAATGAAGTTAATCCTATAGATATTGTTATTATGAATTATAAACTACATTATATTTAGGAACTTAATGTCTCGTTTCAGTTTCATTTTTTTAATATTTTCTTTAGAAGATTTACTGGAAGAAAATATAATTAAGAAAATAAGCGCTGGTAGCGAACGTGCTGAACGTTGCTCTTGGACAATATTAAATTTCTAGTTTTCTAACTTTGCTTTGATGTTCTGTTCTTTTGATTAATTTTGATCATTGTTTTATGGAGAGAGTTGATTATTTTTATTGTTCTAATTTATTCTGATTTTAGTATTATTCTGTTATTATTGAAGATTAAGTTATAGTTTAATATTGGTCAATAGTTTGGACAGAAATAGAACACAGCTGAATCGAGACAGATTAAAATATTAAATAAAACAGCATTATAAAAATGAAAACGTGATTAAATGGAAAAAAGACCTGAAGGACGTTAATATATGGAGAACAGGCCTCCAATACTAATCTCCAAGCTACTATAAATTCAACTGCGTCAAAATATACAGATAAATCAGTAGCAACACCCGTTCCAAACGCACAAACGTTCACAGTCCACTGATCTACAATAAACAATAAAAAACACCTCTCCCCGGAGATAAATTGAGCAACAATGAAACAAAACCGAACACGTCCAGCTTGAAGTAAGTACTTACATTTAATTCTGTTTTCGCACGATTTTAATTGAATACAATCATCCAAATTCCAAGAAACAATTCTTTAATTCAAGTCATATTGAATTATTTTGCTGATTTCTTAAGTCTGATACTAATCTTCATTTTTTTCTATAGCTACAGTATATTTTTTACATAAAGTAAATAATAAAGAAACCTTTTCCTAAAATATTGTACAACATCAATTAACAAAATCCATTGAATCATTAGCAATCATCCCCTCCAAGTAAATTAAACTGTTTTAATTACTATTTTTATAAATCTACTAATTATTCTGTTCAATCACTACAATTAATACTGTTCAATTAAAATACTAAATTCTATTTCTTCCAACAATAAACCTATTCCTTAGCATTACCACCCTAAAGTATTATCCTAATCATACAGCAATAATCTGTTTGTATTACTTCCATCTAAAGAATCTCACTTTTGTAATTATCTTTTAATAATTTAACGCGTTATTGGAAGATCTACCGAACACTAGAACACTGGCCACAGAGCTCGCGTTGACGTGAAGAACAAACCCGGACAGGTACAAGTGTTACAGTCAAGATTAACGGTATAAACACCTGCACAGCGTGATTTCTAGAACGCAGCTATCCGAACGTTGAACAGCTGGTGATCGCGTGAACGGTTCGCGTCACAGAAGGAAAAAACTAGCCAGCGGTCGGGTACTTACATAGCGTTCGATTCGCTCAGAACAATGGTACACGCTTGTTTATCTAAACAGATAAGCGACGGCGAGCGGCGTTTTTGAACGCCGCTATCGTTTGGCGACGCGCGGCGCGAACATAAGGCAACGCGAATGACATGCGCAGCGAACGACAGCCGGCACGAGACTGCCGGGGGACGACGGCGCGTCGTCTTCGACTTGGATGGGCAAAATGGATGGATAGACCGACGGCGTGGCGGAGAGGCGTAATCCGCGAGGAACGGGCGCAACGGTTGCGCGACGTGTAATCTGAAAATGTAATTTACAGTCACGTTTCGACCTTCGTTCGGACTTACACGGTGAACGATATTAGCGATCGCGTAGTAAACATTTCCTTTTTGTATCAGCTATATTCTAGACTTTATTCCATTGTATCGGTGCATCTTGAAAATATCGAGAAGGTACTTTTTTTGGAATTAATATACTGATTTATGAATTCCTACGTTGGGAAGATGCTTGAAAATATTGAAGTAGTTTTGGTAGTTGAAATGGACTGTAGTTTGTCGAGTTACTTTTTCAGTTGTGACTCACAGTATAGTAATTAACGTAGATAATGCACAGTGAAGAGTATTGGTATTCGCATAGTAAACATTTCCTTTTTTTTATAAACGTGGCAATGCTTCTAGGATAGTTAATTGGTAGATAATTATTAGATGTTGAGATTAATGTTATGAAGGTACTTTATTATCTGATAATTAACACTAGAACTACCGAGCATTTAATACGATTAATATGCAATTTCCATAGAAATTGTAACAATAGATTATTTTCAATTTCTTCGGAAATTCATTATGGTACTCAAATGAAGCTATTTATTTTCAAGATCATTTCGAATATTCAATGCTTCGAAGATATCAATAATTGCTAAACAAAAAAATCGAAACCAGTCATTTTGTCTGGTACGGCAGTTCTAGTGTTAATGTACCATAGATTTTGTAGATTTGGGAAGATTGAGATATTTTTATTAGTTGAGCTGAAGTCTGGTTCGTTGATTTAACTCTCAAACTCATAAATGCTGAAGCGTTGTAAATAAAGTTGACTGAAGTATTAGCATTGAACTATAATAGTTATATAATAGATCTTGACTTCTTATACTATTAATCTAACATTATTAATCAGTTATTCTTAGCTTGCGATTCGAAATACAATAATTCAAATAAACATTCCCACGTTCTTGCTATACGAATACATTTATCTATCACTGTATACACACTCTAATCAAAAAGAGAGGGTCTCTAACCCCTGATCCGAAACACGACTGATTAACAAAGCCCGAAGAGATTCTTATCCATTGAGTGCCCGGTGTGTATCGTCACTGTTACATTATCAGATTATTTTCGACCTCGTTTCACCAGTTCAAGGGACTGCAATCCACCGAACTATATCGGTCAACATATGGTATTCAACATCAGGCTAGATAAGATACACGACCGGTAGCGCATCGACCGAATTATCCGGTGAAATTGGACCACGCGTTAACATGTTAGAAATACCCGCTCTAATAATAATGCTACTAATCTCCATACTTCAACAATGAACCCGTAACTCCAGATGCTAACGTTCCCAACAACAAAACCACTTCTAACAGTGCACCCAGGTGTTAACCAATTAATTGTCACGAAAAACTTCAGCGCCTCGCGTCATCGCTTACCTAATTGTAGCAAAAACAAAGAGAAACGATGATTAATCATTTGGTATCACGATTATTGCATTACGTTGTTATCTATTACTTACTCTATTCCCTGTTTTCGTTCGACATCAGTTGTCCTACAACTTATAATTGTATTCAAGTCATTTGGAAGCTCCGGTCATCGGTGACCGTGGCAGCCGACGTGTTAACAGTGCAGTAAACTATACCAGCCTCGAGGCTAGACATGTTATTCATATCGCTTTGGAAGAACAGTACAGTTCTCTCGAGCTGCAAGCACCCATGTACTGCTAGATCACTTGCTGTCTAGCCTGCGGAATGTGGATCTAATCGGGCAGTTCTCATTTTTCTTCTAATGCTAATTCGTTGTTCTACGGTACGGTCACTTGTAACTCTTCAAAGGTACAAACAAAATTGAAGTATATAAAAGACTACAAACAACAAAGGACGCTCTTACTCCTGTGTCGTCCTAGACAAGTCATCTTCTCTATAGCATTATTCACAGCTGAACAACTCAAGATCCCTGGCAGGCACCTATGATCCTCATTCAAGTCTCTCAGCTCCCATAATCTGGCCCAGACCTTTCCAGCCGCTATTTTCTCTAATACCTAGGCAACAGCCACTGGCAAGTGCACCGTGTTCAATTCGCTGGTCGGTTTTCCTGGCAAACTAGAGCGACGCGTGCTAAAGATAGGTCGCGGGGATCGGTGTGTGCACGTAGTACCGGCGCGGTGCACAAGGGCGACCTTGGCCTTACAAGTTTATATAACGAGGAAGCGAGCGAATCGCCAGCTCAGTCGCACCGTTTTGTTTCGATCCACCGATGCGAGACTCGCGACATGCGAGAGGAGCTCGTCGAGACCGGCGCTTCCTGGTGTCCCCATCGGATGACTCTCGCATTCTTGCTCGCCGCCTGACGTCCGTGGTACCGGTGCAGGGCACACGTCCGTTCGATCATCTCTCGCCGGCTATTGGCGCTGACATTTTACTGCCTCGACGTGGAGAGGTGGCTACCGACTGTCCTACGGACACCGCCGACACTGTAACATAGGATTAAGATCGATCTTGAAGTGACACTTTGGCGTCGAAAGCGATAGCCGCGTCTCGCCGAGGGGATCCTGCTGACGAGAACCGTTCCGTTTCGGTGCGACCATGGTGAGTGATCGCGGCGTTTCCGGTGCGAGGTATGACACGCTTTCAAATTGATGCTGTTGCCTGCTGCTGGTTCTAACGAGTTCGATGCTATGCACACATTGTTACGTGGATAATAAAATATACTGTACGGAAAACTTTATGTTGATTGATTCCTTTTTCCTGGGAATTTATGGCTGTGGCCGTTGAGCTGAGCTTCAGTGAATTTGATATGTTGATGAAGTATGTGTCACTGAAGGATTGGAGATTGTTAAAGGCAATTTGGGGAATATTCTTAGCTTTGCAGAACTCCTTGGTTCTTTGTGGTTTTTAACCCTTTGCGCTGCAAGTGATTTCTCAGTGAATAATTCATATGTATAAGGAAAGCTTGAGTGCAAAGGGTCAAACTGCCCATTTTTGGTACAACTAAACATCTACACTGAGCTACAATCAACAAACAATTTGCAGAATACTGACTGCACTTGATCAAGCACAGGTTTTTCAAATAAAACAACTAAAAATTCCCAACATTGTCCATTCAACGGTTCCTTTTTTGTACTACTTAAGACCTTAACACGTTCGCTTCCGACATGACATATCTATTACGTTTACAATCCTACGCTTCGCACGAATAAAAGAAAATGAATGCCACAGACATTATTATTCAAAGTGACAAGATACGAAGCTATATTTAGAAACTCAATAGCTCTGTACATTCATTTAAAAGACTGCTTAGATTTAATATAATATTGCACCCGAGAAAATTGTTACCAAAAATCAAATGACGCTAGCGAACGTGTTAATATTCTCGAGAGTAGCTCAGGTAAACAATGTGTCGCACGCATGCCTCCAGGTAACAAGGCCAGCCTAGAAGCAGACAGGAGAAAAAGAAACGATGCATCTGATTCTACTTTGGGCGTTGGTCGGCCTAATTGGCCAAGTGTACTGCAAATGCAGCATAGTACCGATAACAGATGACGAACGGTCGATCGCCTACGCGTGCACGCACGGCAACCTAAACGACCTCGACGAGATCTCCAGCGAAGCGGAATGGATAGAGTTCACCGTGTCGCGATTCCAATCCATTCCCGACAACGCTTTCTGGCGGTTTAAGAATCTTAGGAGACTGTCCTTTTACAATTGCCACGTGAACTTCATCGCACCCGACGCGTTCGCCGGGTTGAACCGTTTGGAGTGGCTGATACTTCATGGGACCAAAATCCATGCGGCTAGGGCGACGTGGTTCCGTCACCTGCCCAACTTGAGGAAACTGATTCTGAACAGGTACACGTGCTGAATTATTGAGCCAATTAACCCTGAAAAGACACGGTTGTTTTAGTTACTATTTCAATGACTGTTTAACTGTTTAATTATTTATATAACTATTTATATTACTGTCTGACTGTTTCATTATTTATATAGCTACTTAAATTACTGTTTGAGTATTTAATTATTTGTATAGCTACTTAAATTACTGTCTAACTATTTACATACCTATCTAAATAGTTCATTTATATTCAAACGGTTAACTGTTATTTAAATTTGAGAAAGCTATCTGTTAAATTGTTACATTTCAACTAGATTTCCATTTAATTCAATGGAGAAATTCATTTCTGCAGTTAACACTAGAACTACAGAACAGTTTGAAACAATCTATTTCTAAATTCGTGATTCACAAGTATTGAAAAGATAACAGATGCTTCTCTGAACTGATTAAATTGTATAATTACAGAATCATAGAAATGAGAGAAATTATACAAGTACAGAAATTACAGAATAAGCTCAAAAAGTTTGTTCGACTGCTCGGTAGCTCTAGTATTAATTCTAGAATCGGTTCTAACGTTGCCAACAGATATCGATCATATGAAAACGCGAATTCAATGATAAATGCAACAATTATTGAAAAAACAACGTGGCGAATCGGTTACAATTACAAAGACTTCTTGGAACAATCTCGTGGGCCGGAATATACGTCGCGAACGCGGAAGCCGCGCCGCGTCTCCTTCTTTGCAGAACACCGGCGGCGTTGTTGATTCCATAGAAAGTCATCGATTACGTAAAACTGAATAATCGAATCGTTCGGAGGAGTACTACTCGCCTATTAGATCATTATTCGATAATCTGTTTTACACGCGTCGTCCGACAACGTGTAAATACAAGCATTTAACAAATAATGTTTATAAAATACAATATGAGTCAAATCGGATCGTTCGCAAAGAGTTAAGCCTTCGCACTCGAAAGTGTTTCACTTGAAATATTCTATACTTTCTAATTACAGGCGAAATCCTTTAAAATGAATTTATCAAGGAATCACACATAAATTAGGGAACGCTATGTTCTTTCAATATTTCAGGTATTGATGCAGTGTACAAAGGTTAACGGTAACTACCAAAGTTTACAATTTTCCTGTGTCAGATCATCTGACGACTGGGAGTCGTCTCTCGAGTGCAAAGGGTTAATACTAATTGAACGTGTTGCACGTTTCATCGAATAAGCCAGATTGGATGATTTTTAAGGCGTAGTCCCTTCAACGAGAAGGATATACGAGTGGAATGAGAAATCTATATGGGCAGGGCTGATTTATCTAATAGGCACCTCAAATAGAACAGGTCTAACCAAGGAATAGACGGGTGATCAATAGAATTGAATGCAGAAATGTCTACAACCAACAATCTCTATCACCCAGCTCTGTAAATGTTTAGAAGTCTGTTTTGATTTATTGTACCAGCTCCACCTTGACCCTAGATAACTAAACATTCGTCTAAATATTCTACCGACCTTCGCCATGTTTGCGAATTTGAATTTAGGAGCACACTCTACAGCCAACACTGTAAACATCCGTTCTAAAGGCTTGTCTATTATTCAATCAAAAACTATACTTAAATTGTACTTCCTTTGAAATAAATAGAAGAAACATGGATAAGTCTTTAACCCCTTGCACTATGATTTCGTTCACAACTGCGCTATTTGTCATTAATTATAATTAATTAAAAAAAGAAAATCCATGTCTGCCAAATTCTATGAATCTTTGCCACGAGTTTGACAGGATATTGTAGTGCAAGAGTTAATTTGTAGTCTATGAGCCTAGTGTTTAGTTACACTGATCTCAGTTTAGTTATTTCAAGTTAAAATCATCTATGCTGTGACAAATGCTGTATTGTACACATTGAATTTGCGTTATTGCAGATGTGGGTTGCTACACATTGAACCGGATGTCTTCCGGATGCTGCCGCGACTGGAAACTTTGGGCCTGCGCGATAATGACCTGGACTGTCTGATGACAGAGGATCTTTCCTACCTACGATCACTGAAGACCGTACGTATCGATGGGAACCCATGGCTCTGCGAGTGTCGACAGATGCTGGATAAGTACTTCAAGGACAGATCCATCAGCCAGGAAGCAGAATGCTCTGCAGAGGTTCACTTATGCAGGACATATCAGTGTATGACTCAGATAGGCTTCCCTGCGCTCCCAGCATCCTTCACCACCCAACACCTGATCAATTATAATAGGGTAAGTATTTTGTCTCTTTTCCTAGAATCATTTGCTTCTAACCACATTAGTTCGAATTATATTTCTCAGAAGCGACTGCAATCTCAAGCTAAAAGCTCCAAGATCCTCTATTTGTCATTCTGCATTTATCATTCTTTCAAGCATTGCTTTCAATTAATTCTTTGTAACGAATATAAAGAGGAACAGTTACTTATAATTTGGTATCGCAATGCTTATGTTATGCTGTTATGTAGTAATTTACGCTATGAAATATTTCCATTCGACATTAGTTATCTAATATAATTATTGTCATGTCATTTGGAAGCTCTGGTCATCGGTGACCGACGTGGCAGTGAATTTGTTAAATATTATACAAATTAAATACAGGTAGCTCAAGAAGTGATTGATTAAATTCCAACCCAAGTGGATGAATTAAAATTGACAAAAAAAAGTTCCCATAAATCTGCTATCCGTTGATCAACATTATAATAATTATAAACCGGTCATTTCTACAATTCTACTCTGCTAACGTATTCAGCCCCTGCTAATGGCAACCATCATTACAGACATGGACGTCGATGCGAAGAAACGAATTTCAAACGAACGTTTTCACGTCGTTGGACCGACTTCCAGATAAAACAAGCTGGATCGAGATCTCCGGCCTGACAATAGAGAAGCTGCTGCGTTACAGTTTCTTTCGGTTCGGGAATAGCTTAAGAAGTCTAGATCTGAACGACTGTGGGATCCGTGAGATAGAGAGCGGAGCTTTCGCAGGTTTGCACAGGTTGCAAAGGCTGTCTTTAGTTGGCAACCAGTTCCATCTAGTCGGTGCGGACTGGTTCCGTGATCTTGTCGGTCTGCAACAGTTGATCCTGCAAAGGAACGAGATTGAAAAAATAGAACCAACTGCACTATGGCATACGGGTAACAGCTTAAGGTACCTCGATCTCCGGAGCAACAGATTACAGTGCATCCCCATTGAAGAGCTCGGTGAATTGAAGAGACTGGAACGCTTGGATGCGACCGGTAATCCCTGGCTGTGCAGCTGCCGCAGGAATCTTCAAAGTTTCCTCACGCAAAGGAACGTTGGATTCGAGATCGACGCGGGAAGGTGCTATGAGAATCAAAACGAGGTTCCTCAGAGACCCGGTGGATGGCACCAGCAGGTAACAACTTACCTACTGAGTCCAGAGAAACTAATATCTTTGAAATAAAATCAAATCTATAAGCTAAAGTTTTGTAAATAGCTGTAATGGTAAAACGCTTTTTCAAAGAATTGTATGTCTTTTGGAATTGTCAAGAATTTTTCTTGACACATTGTTACCATTTAAAATTTGAGTTCAATCAGATTAGCCCTAAAGAGTAATACAATGAATAAAAAGCAGGTAACAGCAACTTACCTACTGAGCAAAAAGAAATTAACATAAAATTTAAAATGAAATCAAATCTAGACTAAAATTCTGTAAATTTAAAAATTCTCCTCGCAAACATTGTTTCCATCTAGCTACACTCAAAACTTCAGTTCAATCTGATTACTCCCAAAGACACACATTAACTAAAGCAACCAACTTGTTCTCCACAGATAAACGAAACCTCCACAACAGGAAGAGTCCACTGGACCTCCTTCGAGGATAGCGTGAAACAATCAAACCTAACAATCATCAGACCTCGACCGCCAGTGCTATCAACAGAAGTCCACGTCTCCACTCCTGCACCAACAGTATACACAGGCCAATGCTACCCCGAGAAGAGCAACGACCGATTCAGGACTACCTACACCTGCCGCGCCATTACCTCCATAGAAGACGTGTACGCAATCCCAGCGACAGTCCACACAATCCGCGTGATACTGTCAAACATCAAAAAAGTCCCCACCGACACGTTCGCCCGGTTCAACGGCTACTTGTCCGAGCTAGAGCTCCGCGACTGCGGAATCGAGAAAATCGAGCCTGGCGCGTTCGTGAAGCTCTACAACCTGGAGTACCTATCATTGAGGAGCAACCAGCTGGACGCCGTCAGCGGGGACACTCTTCAGGGCCTGACGAACCTCAGACGCCTGGACCTGTCCCACAACAACATCTACCGAATAACGAACGACGCGTTCGACAATGTGCCTTACTTGACCAGCCTCGACGTCTCTGAAAACTCCATGAACTGCATCGGCGTGGAGTACATGGGGGAGCGCTTAAGGTACCTGTCCACCCTGAACGTCGCCAACAACCCGTGGAGCTGCCTGTGCGGGACCAAGCTGGCCGAGTTCCTAAACGGTCGTGGTATTCGTTACAACAAGCATTCCTTGCTGCTGAGGGAGGACTGCTACGCGACTGACGTTCCCGCCATAACCAGCGCCCCATCGACAACGACTCCAACGGCTCCAACCTGGAACGACACTGCTGAAGGGACTTGCGTTACCGACGGAGACAATACAGGACGTTACTGGTGCACTGGTGGTAACTTGGCGCTGTTGCAGACGTTGCCCCCAGATGTCACTGCCATCGAGTTCCATCAAGGTCACCTGCCCCGTTTACCTGCAGGCTATCTGTCGAGGTTCACTGATCTCCGGGAAATTATAATAACTAATTCGGGACTGACTACGATCGAACAAGGTGCATTCGATGGTTTGAATAAATTAGAGAACTTGACGATTCAGGATAACCAGTTGGAAATGATAGGATCGTCCTGGTTCACGCTGGAGAATCTCCGGAAGCTGGACCTGCGCGGTAACTCGATCAAGTACGTTGCTCCCGGCGCGTTCCGGCGGTTGAACCGGCTGGAATATTTGAATTTGGAGGGAAACGATTTGAGGTGCATATACACGAGTGATTTGAATGACATGCCCGAGGTGTACATAGTGGAGTTCGCTGGGAATCCGTTGAAATGGAGGTGCAGGGTCGAGTTGGAGCAGTTCTTGGATGCTAGGAAAATTCGGTTCGTGAGAATCGAGAATTCCTGTGAAGGGAAGAAGTTGGTGAGGAATCTGCTGCTGCAGAATAAGACGGACGGTTCGTTCAGCTGTCCTTCTGATTGTTCTGCGGGTAGTCAGTTGATGCTCCATCGTTTCCTTGCTCTGGTTTTCGCTTTACCGATGCTGATGCGGCTCTACTGATCGCGTGGTCGTCGATGACCGTTACTTAACCACAAGTACAATAATGTATGTGTTCATTAATATTTTTTTATATTTATTATTCACTTATGTAAACCTGCGTGACGTTTAAGTGGCACAGAGCTTGAGTAACGCGCAAAATCTAGTTGCCCAGTGGACAGGGACCAGCGAGGAGCTAGGACTTGCATTAAGAAGCAGCTGTAAAATTGCTTATCTCTGTGCATGCCATACTGTATGTTCAATAAACTAATTTATTTCCTTAGGAATAATTTAGAACGTTAAATCGGCTAGATCGTAGTTGAGACGCGGCGAGAAGCTATTTAAATGATGATTTTCATGCTCGATTCTGTAATCGATCGGCATCGACTTCGGAGTGCGTTTGAATAGTTATGGTTAGTAAGAGTTACGCAAATAAATGAGATTCCATAAGCAACAATCGGCTTCTGATTCTTTCTGATTTATCAGAGGATGGAGTACTTGATAACGTTTGTAATTTAATTAATAAAACATTGCATCAAACGGAAATTCTCAGTCAATTTTTAAAAAGCGTCAACAAAAGCCCGACTAGCTCAGTCGGCAGAGCATGAGACTCTTAATCTCAGGGTCGTGGGTTCGAGCCCCACGTTGGGCGAATTTATTTTTTGCCGAGTTTTCTCGTGGATAAACATTTCAAAATTTTAATAGAACTATTCCGTATAAACTTAATGCAAAAAACAAATTACCGCATTTATAATTAATTTAAAATATAATAATTTTAATATAATTTCACCTCTCTATTATTTATATCTATTAATATTAAAATTATTTAAATGGTAGTTTTTGGTAAAATAATTATTGATGCGAAAAATGATATAGAAGATTAAAATGAAATGTAAAAAAGTTAATTGAGAAACATGTTCTCAACTTAGCAGAGCGTGGTTTCGATCCACGGACCTCTGGGTTATGGGCCCAGCACGCTTCCACTGCGCCACTCTGCTGGTTGTATGATACTGTACTAATAAATGTCATTACTCATCATAATGTATTTAATTTAAAAATATTCGTTTCTTTCACAATCCGTTGGATTCCTGAAAAGTAAGTAGAACAGCGTTGTAGGAAAAATCTGTCGAATAAACAAACTAAGGCGCCATTGCGTATATACTGGTTAACTCAGCGTTTTGCAATCACTTCCAATTTCCATTCGCCGTAACAAAGTCGAAACTGCAATGCAGCAAAAATGAGACTACTTATGAAAAGTATGGAAACCATCAATAAAATTTATTTAAAACCCGAATACCCTCTCATATATGTTTTAAAATTTAATCAACAATCCATAGATTAATTCTTGTTTTATATGAAGTACAATTCGAATAGCTTTTTATTTATTATTAATTAAAATTACTTACTAAAATACTACCTATCCAATTTAAAATTGCATTAATTTGTATATCTAAACAAGCATTATATGAAAATTAATTTATTTAAATCGAAACTAAAAATTAAATAAATTATGCACATTTCAAAACAAGGATGGGTAATTTTTATAAAATTACATGGTAAATTTATTGAGTGGTTGTAATCATTTTTAATAATCTTACATTCTTTTATACATAATAGTAAAGCCAAACATTCAGTCATGTTACTTGCATCTGGAGTATGATTATACTTATACATAAATAGTTCTACATTTAAAAATCAGCTGCAATTATGCATACAATAAGAATGTCGCAAAAACAACGTAGCAGTTAAAAAACGCACGATCAGCACCATCAGCGATACCAGGTATCGCGAAGTTCACGCATCGAATTGCGAAACTACCTGAGGTGCTCGATGAGTTCACATCCTGATTAATCCCTATAAAAAGCGAAAATTATTCAATCGTTCATCAGTTCAGTTTTGAGGATCACAGAATCGCCACAGCCAACAATGCGTCTCAATGTGTGTGTCTTAGTGTTGTTGCTGGCAGTTGCTTTAGTTTGGGCTGGCCCAACACCCAAAGCTGCACAAAAGAAGTCATTGGAAGATCCCAAACTCGAGTCTAAGAAGCAAGAACTGAACATTGAAGAAACAGGCGAGGAGAAGGATAGGACCAAGAAGTCTGCAAATTTCTGCGTTGAAATCAAGCAAGGTTCTTCTCAAGTAACGCAGGTTCCTTGCAAGACTGTTCAAACTCCAGCTCAAACTGTAGCTCAAACTGCTGCTCAAACTGCTGCTCAAACTGCTGCTCAAAACACTCTTCTGACCATCCAAAGTGAACCTGCTGCTCAGACGATCCAAACTTTGAACGTCGCTCAACCATCATTTGTTCAGTCAGTGCCTCAGTCGAACATAGTCCTTCCTCGACAGATACTGCAGCCTTACCAAACCTTTCAAATAGTTCAATCTGCTCTTCAGCCATGTTCTCAACCGAGTCCATCCGTAAACATTGTTCAGCCAATTTCCCAGTCTCAGGTTATCCAGGAGACATCAAAACCAAAACCAAAACCAAAACCAAAACCCACTCCAAACACCATTCAGACCACTATGGAGCAACCTAAACCTGCACGTATTGAACAATTCTCTGAGTCACTTCCAATACCGCAAGAGACCTTAACCGTGTTGCCAGTTAGTTCTTCTTATCAAGAACCTGTAATCACTGTACCGTCCAGTCCTATGATTATATATCCTAAGCCAGAACCATCACAATTAGCCAGTATTATTGAAATTCCATCGGTATCTCCTTGCAACAACCCCCTGCATGGAGTTTTGACTCCGTGTACATGTCAGAATAACATGGCTATATTGAGTGAGTCTAGTATGGAGCCCATGGCCATTAAAGTAGTGTCTGCTCTTCCTTACTCATCACCGTGTGCAAGATCTTCGTCTTCAATGGTAATGCCATACAATGCTCACATGGTGCCTCACATCTTAGCACATGTAAGTAAAAAATAATTACCCCTTCTTTGTCTATTTTTGATATGTGTCCTTCATATGTAATTATTTATAGGATCACATGGACAAGGCCCGACATCATGTAAAATATCATGCCCATATCAAATCTGATCTTCCATATTCATCGTTCCTGCCCCAAAATAATTTCCAAAATGTCTATGAAAAAACAGTCCCCCTTGCAGTAGAAACCGTACCGGTCAATCAATATGCCGCTAAAAATATAATACTGGATCATCCGCACGAAACTCCAGGAATCACCATCAACGCTTACCCCCACGTCTTAAGAGCGGCTAATCCAATGATGGGATCTCGATTCCTTACAAACAAAGAGACTGTTGAGAACAGTCCACTGATGTCCGGAACGAATGATTTTATGCAGTCCAATAAGGCGCCAAGAGAAATCAGCGCAAATGAATTTTTACCTGTGAAGATGGAAGAAACTAAACAAGAGAATGAACGAGGCGATACAAAAAGTTATAAGGCAACAGCTAATTAATGAAATGTAGTATGAATTAGTTTTTGTATTTTTGTACTTGTCACAATCAAGTTTGTCAAAAGATACCTTGTACTATTAAAAAAGGATTAAATTGTGTCCCATTATCAATAAGATAACAATTTTTAAAAAACATTTACATCCTTATTTTTACCTTACTCATATGCTCATACATTTTGATGAAATACTCGTAGAACTTTCTGATCTTTTGTTCACTTCTGTTAACAAAGGGTTGTCTTTAGGTATGATTAGTATGTTTTGGGAAGAACTCTCCTCCAAATACTTCTGTAAACTTGATATACTGAATTGAGCCCACGAGCAATTACACGAATCCTTTGGCGAGTTCTCGTCGCTCTTATCTTGACCTTTAATTTGAGAACGAAATGTTAATTCGATTAAAATGTTATTCATCATTTTTATTTCAATATTATAATGTAAATTTTAGAGATTCTGACCAGCAATAACTTTTAAATCTTCCTCCAAGATGTCTTCGTCAATATTAATCCAACGTATGATACTTTTACCAATGTCAGAACTCACATTTTTCAATATATGTGTGATCTTTTCCATTACGTCCAACGGAGGCTTAATTCTTTTTAGAATTTCGTGGTCTACAGACCAATCACTACTTTCGCCTCCCTTACACTTGCAACAAGTGCAAGTTTCTGGGTGGTTAAAATTTCTACATTGTTCATCATAATGTGGTGCTGAAAAATGTATTACCGTATAAAGCAAAATGGAAGAAATGAATGAGTAGAATTGAGAAGTAAATTGAATTACCTTCACATCTGAAGCAATAACAACATCTACAATCTTGTTGGTGGTCCCTATCCAGTATATTTGAAATAATAGTAATAGCTGACTAAAAAAAGAAAACATTTTTTAGTAGACTTATCCTCACTGAAAATTATAATAATAACATACATGTTGCACATTAATTTCTTTTGTTCTATTATATGTATATTTATAATATTCTGCTTTTGGACGAGACTTTTTAATTGGAGGATCTGATGCTTGCGAAAAAAGACCATAAGAAACATCATGGTATCCTTTCTTAGGATAATTATCTTCATATCTTGCAATGCACCATCTATGATCTACTTTGTACAGTCTAATATCTATATTCTCTTGATTCAAAACTTTAGAGATCAGCATTCGTTTGATAATCTACAGGAACATGGATGCATTGTGCATTATTTTAATTTTTCTTTTGTATAAATGTAAAATTCATGTAAATACCTTAGCAGTTAAATGATCAATAGAGTTACCAAATATTTTCAACTGTCGTAGCAAAGGATTCTTTTTCAAAGTATATAAAAATTCTACCATGCCATTGTCCGTAATCTTATTGTACGAAATATCAAGTGATAGCAGCTTTGAGAATGGAAGAGCGAAACTAAGTATTCTAAATAAATCATTATGCGTTCATTTATCTTTTGTGGTACAATTTATATTTTGCTTCAAAAATAGTACCTTGCACCATGATCAGTTATAATGTTTTTACATAATATAAGGTTCTTCAATTTTGGTCTTTTCGCAAGCCATTTGGCAAGATGATCCACGCCGTGATCACCTATGTTGTTACAGCCAAGATCCAACAACAGCAGAGTATTGTTGAAGATTGCATTGGACATCATGGTTTCAATATCATGGCAACTAAAGTTGTACTTTTGCAAATGCAACGTTGTCAGAGTACTGTTATGCTAAGTAAAGAAAGCTTGAATTTAACAATATAGATAAAAAAAATGCGTGCACACAGTATTACTTTGAGCATGTGACCAATGACACTGGCAAAATGAACAGAATCAAAATAATACATGCATCCTGGGTTCGGTCGACTGATATCTAAACATTTCAGAGTTTCATTGTAGTCTTTCTGATCTTGACTCAAGACCATTATAAAATATATTAAACTGGAGGCAGTTTGGTCTACATCTGCGACATTCAAATGGAGTAGATGTTCATTTTGTAGTAACAATTTTGCCACATTCATTGATGCCTGCAAAAATGTCATTAAAGCTTAGTTAATAATTCCATTTAACAGAACATAGAATTAATTTACCTTGACACTTAATTTATTCATTCTTAAACTTAGGCTCTTAATTTGTATTCCTTCTCCTACTTCCAGCAAATAGTTTATTCCTGATTCTTTGATGTTATTATTCCCAATATCTAGATCATCTACGTGTTTGTGTACCTGACGCAACAAATTTAAAAAGTGAATCGTATCAAAATAAATTTTCTCCTATAAATTTTGTTTCTATTACTAGTAGATGATCGATTAAATTTTTGAAGCCATTGTCTGAAATATTGTTGCCAGCTAAGTTAATGCAACGAATATCCTGATGCTTCTGAAGGAAAATTATCAACACTGGAATGTCCATGTCTTCAAGTACTCTCCTGTAATTATCCTCAAGGTAATATCAAATTTAAAAATCAAAAATCGCATCTACTAACTTGATTTTCTCAAATACAATAGAACCACGCATGTCCAGCTTTATCTTCGCAGTACGAATTCCTGTACAGCAGCTATTAAAAACCTGACTGGTCAATTGAACAAAGAAAGGCGGCTTCAGCTTTTCAACAGTTTTAATTAAATCTCCGTGATCGCACGAATGACTGCACAAGCCCCCTTTATTCAAGCACCCGGGCTCATCAAACGTCATGATGAAATTTTTTAAATCTCTTTTCAAATGTTCACATAAATTTTTCAATTATTAATGTATATCATTCAAAATGGCAATTCCTGATATCTACCTAAAGAAACAAGAACTTGATGTTATTCCATTGCAAGATATCTTTAAGGGTAAACGATTAAAATGATATTAGTGAAATAATGAACACTATTACAACAAACCGTTGATCATATTTGATCACATTTGCAATGTGTAATTGACAGCATACTGTGAAATGGATCCTATTTCCTCTGAATATAACTTACAACTCTTGCCATTAACTCAAAGCGACAAATGGCTAATATCTGCGCGTATACTTGATATGGTCACGCTTACCACGACTAACACTGGACTTGCTTTCTTCAAATTTCGCAAACGAGCTCTGTCGTACGAAGAATATTTATTGTACCTTGAAGACTTGGCAAAAATCGGGAACCTTGATTTCGAGGAGCTGAAGAAGAAGCTTCAAGCATCAGGGATGCCTAGGAAGGCTGCTTAACACGTAACTCGGCAATCGCTGTTCACAAATTTTATTAATGAATAACATTCACACAGTATTTGGATGTTTCTTCGGTTCGCTGTAATATTTACATTCATCCGCGTAGTAAATTCCAAAGAAATGACCATTTTAATAAAATAACTGAAATTGATATCTGAAAATCACCGAGTGACCAATACATTCTGTATCGCACAGTGATATTTTAATTATAATAATTTATAGTGACACAGAATGAACTATCTTTATCGGATACGAAAGATTGCTTTCTGTGTAAATAGAATAATAATTTACCTGGAGACCATTATACATAAATAAAATGAATAAAATAAAATTGTCAAAATAAATACGCTTACACTGCTTTCAATATTGTTGGATTACAAGGCAAATGAATCACAAAAGAAGTCGTCCTATGATTAGTTCCACAGCTACGGTGATTTGTTAATTAGAACCATAGATAAAATATGTTTGAAGGTGTGACTTGTCTGGATTTTCTTTTCGCAGTATCAAAAATAAATTAATAAGAAACCAACTTGGGAACATCAACGAAAATACGGTTGAACTCGATATATAAAAATAATATAACAATTTCTGCTTCATGTCGAAAAATAATCACGAAACAGCTTCGTTTTTTTTTCTTCGACATTTAGAAGAGACAATACTTTCATCACATCGTTCGATCTTGTCCCTTTATTGGGGGGACATAAAACATTTACTAAAAAATTATACATTATTCTTCTGTATCCACTTTAAGGCATTTCTAACATTGCCAAGCGTGACTCTACTGAGGAAACTCGCTATTAATTGATATTCCGGCATGGTACGTCTTCCGCAAGACCTAGTTGATAAGGATCTTTGATAAGAATGGTTTCTGACGATGTTTTCCACTCCTTCCTCGTAGAGAATATCTAATACAGGTAGTGCAGAGTTACGTCCCTCGCAAAGTACTTTCGTTGTTAAGCACAGAAGCCACTGCATCACCTACACGAGACAATGATAGATTAGAAATATTAAAATGCGAATTCCAGTCAAATCTATTTACAGACCTCGTTACTAGATGGTAACTTCGCTTCGCTTCTAAGCCAAGTACTCGGTGCCCATAAGTGCAGTTGCATTACAGTTGCTGCTGTTTCTGTATCTAACCTCTGAAATCAAGAACGTAATGACGTAGAATCCAGCATATTTGAAATAACAAATTAAATGAATAAAATTATACCTTGTACAAACTTCTAGACAGTATATTTTTTATTAAAGCGGATACAATCGTTGGCACCTCGTTTGGTAAGAGCGGAAGATCCGTCTCTTTGTAGCTGTAGTTCTTGAGCGATGTTTTGTCATTACTGTCACCATGAAATGGATTCCTCATACCGAATATCTCGTATGCAATTGTACCTATGGTCCAAAGATCAGCTTTCGTGTAATTGATATTAGTGAATGGTCCAGGTTCTGTTGTGATCACTTCTGGCGCCATTAGCGCAGCGTTGCCTCCTTTGTCAATATCGTGAGTGTTGAAAGGCAAATATAATCCATGGCTTTTATCAGCAAGACAACATCCAAAGTCTGTAATGACTAAAGACGGGCAGTTGTCAGTTTCTTCGGACAGGTCTAGCAGAATATTGTCGCTTTTCAGGTCTCTAGAATTCGGTGAGAGAAAAAAAATGTAACTCAATGATATATAATATCATAGTATAGCTTTGACCAGTGCAGGTATTGACTTACCGATGTGCGATGCCATGAGCATTCATGTGTGCAACACCTTCAAGTAACTGTGCAAATAGTAGTGTTGATTCTCTGATGCTTATGTCATGATCAACCAGATATTGTTTTAACGTTGTGTCATACCTATCCAGATATAACAGGTTGTATTACTTAATTTACATACAGATCGTGTTGTTTGAGTTGTACTACACATTATACCTTTTCATTAATAGAAACAGACTCATATTTCTTCCAGATCCTTGGGGGTTAATGCGTATAGGCAATGCATCAGGATACATTCTCAAGGAACCAGGTAATGCTGGTACTGTATCAGCAAAAGCATAGTACATTGCTACAATGTTTGGATGTGGCGGTAGCTCTGCTTTTCTTTCTGCCATTTTAATTTCCCATTCGGCCAGTTCCTCATTATTTAAGTGTTTTCTAGCTGGGACAGTTTCCCTGTACATAGCTCTTAAAATGGAAAGTGCATTCGATTCAGTATCATAATTAAACATCATCTTCAATGCCAATGGAAATGTAGCTACATTCGTGGCTTTGCTGTCGATACTTAGTTCATTTTTGTCTTCGTTTGATTCCTTGAATCTTGTTGCATATACAACTGCAGAGCAGCCTTTAGCAATAGCAGGACCAATTACAAAATCACTCAATGTGACAACCTTCTCTTCATCTTTAATAACTTCATAATTCATATCATTTTGAGGCATGTTCCATTGTAATTTTGATACTGCTTCCTGGAAGTTCAAATTTAAATATCATTACAATATTGTTTCTCTCCCTTATTTCTAATCAAGATGAATCAAAATAAATACCCTAATTTCCCAGCAGACTCCCTCCAACTCATCATCTTTTGTCAATATTCCAGATCCAGATGCTAAGGACACTCCAACTAAAGCGAAAAATGGTGCAGAATCTCCAAAGACTAATCTAGTTGCTGCCCGTCTTCTTAAATCAGCTGCCAAACTATTAGTGACTCGTTTTAAGATATTATCAACGAAAAGCCGTCGAGCGTGGGCTCCCAAATAACCAAGGTGTCTTCCAGCGGTAGATACATTGTTGTTACCCTGGGGCAAATAGCCCTGGGACTTGCCTATTTTAGGTGAAATAGTATAAATGTTCAATGTAAACGTATCAATTGCAACTTCTTCGTAAATTAATTTAAACAATGTAATTCTGAACGTAATGTAAATTTTGGCACAACAAAGTCAAAGGTATCTTAGAAATACAGATAAACAATGTACATTCAATGCGTGTAACTTTGTAAGAACATAGAAACTCAAGAACTTCTAGAAAGATAAAAAAGAAAACACTTTTGACAAGGGAACCCCACAGCTGATTCCCTTCCGACTTCAAAGAAATTCGAAGTAATGATTATAAACTTGAAGTAATGTGTGGCTTAAGGTATCGTTTCCAACTGCGAATTTTCTTATGGACACTGAAACCATGTATTCCTATGATAACAGAGTTAGAACGCATTGCGAAGGACAAAGGTTTCAGTGATTACCTACGTGTAAGTCCTTGACGTTGCGATGACTGTTCGCAAGAAATAAATTCTTGATCATTTAACTCACCTACTTGTACAACGTGTATGTTGCCGTGGTTGATTCTTGGATGACAATTAGGGTAGAGACACTCGGTATTTCGAAGGGAGTGTAGTAAAGCCCGACCATTTTGCACGATACGGTGAGCTACCAACCGAATCGACATTTCTCCACCTTTACGGGTTGAGAAAGCCCAATGGGCCACTCCCCAGGAAACACAGGCCTTCGCCGCCGAAGGCAGGCTCGTTACCAACCTGTCAATCGTTTTTCAAAATTTTCTTCTTTTGTATAACTGCGTAGACGACCCCTAAAGGACTTCTTCTACGCTCCATCCAATTTCTTTCGTTTTCGTGTTTCGTTTTTCGCACTCCTGAACTCTATCGACCATTTACAGAACAATATCTTACAATCGGTAAAACAGAACATTATCCACCGAAGATAACTGAAGCCACTAATAAAAGAGGGGGCCACTGGTAAAAATTAAATTTCAAGAAACGATCTCTCGTCCGAAGAATGAAACATAAATATAAATAATTATACTTCCAGGTAATTTATAAAATGAAGGTATGTCTGGAAACGTTTATGCTACACTATAATTTACAAATAATCGATAATATTGTAACAGTAACATAGCACAATAACATGAAACCTCACAATGTAAGTCGATAATCTATTATCAAATATTTTGCTCCAGGCAATGAACCTACAAAAATATCTCCTGAATACCATAGACTCAATCACTAATCAGCAAGGAATCAAAGGATCCCAAAACGACATAATCATTAATACACGATAATTAATTAATCAAGAACCACCGAGGTAACGTCTAACCAAAATACAATGAAAAATCTGTTCAAATTCTCATATACGTTATCCGTAGGCGCCAAAGATGCTCGAGATCTCTCAAATAAACGGAATTCGAGCGCGTTTGAACCAGCTGAGACTTCTGCGAATGGAAATGTAATCGGCAGCGAGGAACATTTGGCGTGGAAAGAGAGGGGGACCCCCGTGCGCGAAGGGTTCACGGTAAAGGGAACCGCGCGGTAGTGCAACGACACGCTTCTACGGGTTATGATCGCGATCGAAGGTATTTCTATTGCGAAATCGTGCTCCAGTGGAGATCCACGACGTCGGGGATAGATCGTTAAAGGGATCAACGCGTAGCTCTGCGCGCCGCTGAACGATCGTTTAACCCAGTTGCATCAGCGGAAAGCATTTCATTCGTATGCACCAGCGAGCGAGGTGGGATCAACGATCTACGATGGAGGCACGCTTGCGCGGCTACTAAATTGAAACTGTGATACGACAATAATTGCCGCCGATAAAACCGATAAGAAGAGATTGCTTGCGAACAACAAATTTTTCTGTGCACACAGTAGGTCAGATATGACGTATCGCTGCAAGTTTTTCTTCTGTTCGCGCCGCTAGTCTCATTGTCTCACATAAGAACGTCATTCGGTGCACCGCCGCAAAAGCAGGTATTAAGAAAAGTATCTACGAACTTTCTTCTATTCTCTCAACCATTAACACGTTGACCGCTGCGACGGTCATCGGTGATCAACATTGCAAGTGTCAGCGGTACAAGTGTCGCTTATGGTCCTGGAATTAATTAGTCCTTGATCCGACGGAATGGTAATATTTGGAAATTTCTTGTGTTGTGAATGAATAATATTGGAATATTAATTTTAGCTGAATGTAGAAGGATATATATTTGAGAATTGTGGTACAAAAATTATTTTTCAACTGTCTTATAAAATAATGTTGATAATGTTTGTTTTATTATTATGATATAATTTATGTTGTAGTGATTGTACATTGTAGATTTATGTTTATGTTGTATTTATTTATGTTGTTTTTTTTGTGTAGGGTGATCTTTAATGATTTTATCAGTTGCTGAATTCTTGTAATGTAATTTTATGAGCATCGTTGCACGGCCGATCGAGCGAGCGATTGCGATGAAATTAATCATTGTGAGAAATTGTAATGCGATACCAACGATCTGTTAAACCGGTATCGCCTGTCAACATTTTTTTTTCCGCGAATGCACGCACACTCTGAACTTAGAGTACCGTTTATTCCTCATATATACTTCTTTTTGCCTCTTCTGTAAAATCAGTTGTCCAAGTAGACTCCATGGAGAAGGTACATTATGCTTGAAGATTGTTTTATTTAAATATTTATTTCATATTTTTTGAATATCTAATATTCTCTATTTTTCTAATATTCAATTTTATCGATTATTGATTTTATTTCATTGTTTTATTTAAATATTTAATATTTCTTAAATATCTGATATTCACTATTTGTCTAATATTCAAGTAATTATTTTTATAAATATACTGCATGCTCATAAATAACATTATTTTCCAGATAAGCATGCCGTTGTTCAAAGGCCGCGTCCCCCAAAAATCACCGACGTCAGATAAAATTTCAAACGGCAGTTCGCATTATGGTAACAATAATCACTGGCAGAGGAGTAAAAACGAAAACGAACAGAACCCAACGAACACCGGCAACGGAGATCACAGTGGACAGAACAGCAATACTGAAACGCAGGAACGACGATCGTTGAAGGTTTCCAGGCCGTCGTTAATTTTTCACTGTCAATTGGCACATGGAAGTCCTACAGGGCTGATATCTGGCTTCAGCAATGTCCGGGAACTTTATCAGAAGATAGCTGAATGCTATGATATACCAGTGGAAGAAGTGAGTTAAATTGACGGTCGATAAACCAGGGTACAAACGAGCCAATCCTTTCCGACAGGAAACGTTTAATTCCGATTCTATTTCCTACATTTAATATGCGAATAATTTGTTGTAACTAGACTACATGCGTGACTGTATCTATAGATAAATCTTTATACAGATGCTAAACAGATGTTTTAAAATTCTTCAACATTTTTATACAAGGTTCAATGAAATTTCATTTACAATCTAACTGTAGCAAATACTTAATTGATTAATTAATTTTGCTAGACATAGATATAGAAATTATTTCACGCGTGTTCTCTATGGTCAGATTAGTATAGATTAACGAGATTTTATTTACAATCTACTTGAGAATATTATTTAGTCGTCTCGATTAATTAATTTTATTAGACATAATATTATTTCACGCTCTATGGGAATTCGCGTCGAACGAGCGGCAAGGATAGTCGAGCGTTTCAGGGCCCATATGGTTTATGGGGAAAGCGTTATTCCGGATACAGGAAACATCGGTTACGGGCCGCGGCCTCTCGCCTGCACGGCGGATACATTCTCTGCGCCGTGATCAGAGACATGTAATAACAGGTTGTAAATGCTATGAACGCATTTTCCATGCTAGTTACCGTTCGTAAGGTCACTTGAATCGGGATTGAACCGAACCAGCTCTCTTAGCGTCGCTTAATGGTCACAGTGAAAGTTGCTAATGACCGAACGCCGAGACGAAAGATTAGGGGCTTTCGGTTTTTCTCAAGAGGCTGGTCGGGTGGGGTACACTATGCGTCATTTTTACCCACTGAGAATTGTACCATTTCTATACACGTGGAAGGATTGTAGGATAATGTAGGATTAATATAGGATTTTTGGGAATTCTAATTAACTAACAAAAGTAACAATGCCGCGCGATTTCATAGAGCAAAATACACAAAGTAGAAAATATAATATTAAATCATTTGATTGAATTGCATTATTATTATTATTATTATATAGAAATGTTTTTAAATAATCATCGTTTACTTGAGTGAATTATAGTAATTCAATTTGGTTGGGGGACACCGGTGACCCTGAAGGGAGCCCTGAAGTAAAGTTTAACAGGGTTGTGAAATAATGAAATATAATTATTAAGATATCAATTTTTTATGTACACAATTATCTGAAATTCAATGAACCAATTGATGCTCCTGAAAATTGAAGGCTTTAATAAGGTTTTCATTTTCCTTGGTTTAGTAATTAACATCTGGCCACGTATCCGCCGGTGCATGTTACTGTTCATTAAGAAATTTAGCGTGACAATTAAAGTGGAGGCTGGCTTGTCTAATTTTGCGTGTAGCGTGACGCGTTTGGCTATTTTTTTTATGCATCGCACTCGAACATGTAACATTCGCTTTCTGCGAGGTTCTAACGAGTTCCTCTTCTTTCAGATACTCTTCTGCACACTGAACACACACAAGATAGAAATGACTGAGTTGTTGGGCAGCCAGATAGTGGTAGGTGATTTTATATTTGCCCACAAGAAAGGTACGCTGGTTATTGGTACTTCAATTATTGCCCTTTACGCGTTAATGACAATTTGTTTCTTCAGGGCGACCCAAGGAGATTGAGCTGATGAAATCGGACGACGCTTTAGGGTTAACTATAACGGACAATGGTACAGGATACGCTTTCATTAAACGTATCAAGGAAGGCTCAGTGATCGACAGGATAAAAGTAATAGAAGTCGGAGATCATATAGAGAAAATTGACTCGAATAGCTTGATCGGTAAACGGCATTTCGAAGTAGCAAGGATGCTGAAAGCTATTCCAAAAGGTTCGTCGTTTACGTTAAGACTAGTCGAGCCACTGAAGAATGGCTTTGGTAGCATTGGTCCACGTGGAGAACTGAAAAAGGGAAAGAAACCAGGTTATGGTTCTGGAAGAGAGACGCTTAGATTCAAAGCCGATGGAAGCGCTCAAATTGTGGAAATGGTAATTGGATCTTCAATGGAAAATTCATTTATATATATATATATTTATACGTAAATTATGATAATTCTGGACAACTTCATTAAATTATTATTTCTTCTATTGATATTAATCAACAGGTGGATGATGCTGCTGCAGTGGGCATTGAAAAGATTAATGTGATTCTGGAGAGTTTCATGGGTATATACGATACCGAATTAGGCACGTGATTTTATTTATAAATATATCTTTATTTAATAAGTGTTTTTTGTTACAATAGTTTTTTTTATTTTTTTCGTAACAGCTACACAGATTTGGGAGCTCTCTGAAGGCAAATGCAACAGCATTGAATTTGCAGAAGCAATAGATAATTCAGACTTGGAAGCTTTTGGCTTTACAGATGACTTTGTCATTGAATTATGGGGTGCTATTACCGACGCTAGAGCTGGTAGACATCGATGATAAAAACGGTCGCTCGAGTTGCGACAAAATAAATTTCTAAAAGCTATGATTTCTGTGCATTCCAATTTATTAAATGCTCGTACTTTTTTTGAATATTAAATTATGACCAGCATGTAAAATGGTTTGCACAGTAGCTTATACAAATAAGGAATAGTTGACACAGCGGTTACGATGTAAATTATTCCTTTGTTAGCATATAGACCTAGTACAACTAGGATAAGCATAATATAAGTTTATAAATCGTTAACAGATAAGAAATAAAAAATTTAGGATACATTGTGTTCTGATAAAATTTTGTTTTATTTTTTAACTGATAAATTAATACTTGAGCGTTTCCAGACCTTCAGATTGTTGTCAATCAATTACGTAATATCGCTATTTATCAAGTGATTAAATGCAACCAGTAAGAGCCGTACTGATTACAATTCAATTTAAATAATGTCGGTTATTTACGCAGTCGGTATTGGTATCACTAACGAAAACGTCATCGAAATTTAACCTAACAAACACTTGAGATATCGGTGAACAAGTTGTAACACACGATCATGGCTTCCACTATCAGCAGAGCTAGCTGCCTACTTTTTCGTTTAAGCGATAGTTCAAGAAATAGTTATAAACGTTTTAAACTTGCCAGAGTATGTATTATTTAATATTAATTTAAAATATCGAATAATTTGGATATTAATGCAAACCTAACCTGTCGACCCTTCCGGTATTTAAAGTTTGACAGTGCATGGCTGATTTAACAAACATTGATTTATTGTAAAATAATGATTTGAAAACCTATAGCATTATTGTAGATTATTTTTTCGTATTTTAACATTATTATATAATTGTCTATAACTTTTTTCAATAGGTATGTACAGTTAATTTCTCTGTAAGAGCTAATATATCTGAAACAGAAGAAGATGCTCGAAAGACACCTGTACTTAGTGGTAATGGAAAAGTATTTAAATCTGTTGACGAAGCAATATGTGATATGTCAGATGGTGCCAAGCTTTTAGTTGGTGGATTTGGACTATGTGGAATTCCAGAAAATTTAATAGCAGCTATATTGAAGAAGGGTACGAAGGATTTAACTGTTGTTTCCAATAATGCAGGTGTTGAAGATTTTGGATTAGGTATACTTTTAAAGGAATATAGGATAAAAAGAATGATAGCTTCCTATGTGGGTGAAAATCCCGAATTTGAGAAGCAATATCTCAGTGGTAAATTAGAAGTTGAATTAACACCTCAGGTGATTATTTAGAATAATGAAAGTTAAGCTTGTAACAGAACTAAGGTATAACAACTGTATCTTTAAAAACTTAGGGCACATTAGCTGAACGTATTCGTGCAGGTGGAGCTGGTATTCCTGCCTTTTATACACCTACTGCTTATGGAACTTTAATACAAGAAGGCAATGTTGTTGTCAAATATGACAAAGATGGAAATGCGGAAATATCTGGAAAACCAAGAACTGTAGCACAGTTTGATGGTAAAAATTATGTTATGGAAACTGCAATCACTGGAGATTATGCTCTCATAAAAGCATGGAAAGCAGACAAAGCAGGGAATTTAATATTCAGGAAATCAGCCAGAAATTTTAATCCAGTAATGTGTAAGGCGGCTAAGATAGCAGTGGCAGAAGTAGAGGAGATTGTAGAAATTGGTGAATTAGATCCTGACCATGTACATTTACCTGGTATCTATGTAGATAGAATAGTTAAAGGTCCTTCATATGAGAAACGTGTAGAGGTTCGTGCATATTTGAAGATAGCAATGAATTATTAAAAGTATATACTTACTTCTATTCCTTATGTATGTTAGAAACGCTTCACTAAAGAAACTATGAGACCTAAGAAAGTAACACCAGCTAGTAAAGTAAAGGACAGGATCATTAAACGTGCTGCCCTTGAATTCAAAGATGGAATGTATGGTAAGACATCCACAATGAAGTAAGTATATTACAAAATATGCTTAACCTTCAATCAATAAACTTTTCTGCAGCCAATCTGGGAATTGGTATACCAGTACTTGCATGCAAGTACATTCCCAAAGATGTAAAGGTAACTTTGCAGTCCGAGAATGGTATCCTAGGTCTCGGTCCCTATCCAGACAAAGATGAAATTGATCCCGACTTAATCAATGCTGGAAAAGAAACAGTCACCGTACTACCTGGAGCATCATACTTCAGTAGCGACGAAAGTTTCGCCATGATTCGAGGGTACATATTAAAATTATTATTTCCAATAGACAATTGTTACTAATTTTAATTGTTTTAGAGGTCACGTTAATTTAACAATGCTTGGAGCGATGCAAGTATCAGAAACAGGAGATCTAGCTAACTGGATGATTCCCGGAAAGCTGGTGAAAGGGATGGGTGGTGCAATGGATCTAGCTGCCGCACCAGGCACAAAAGTGGTGGTCACAATGGAACACAAAGCTCGTGACGGAAGTCCAAAGATCTTAAAAAATTGCACAATGCCGTTGACAGGTGACATTAATATAATATGATCAACTATATAATGATTGCCCTAAAAACTGAACGGTCTCCTCCATCCTTTAATACTCCAGGGCAACAATGCGTGGATTTAATAATCACAGACATGGCAGTTTTCGAGGTGATGAAAGGAGAGGGGTTAAAGCTCATCGAAATCGCGCCGAATGTTGAGATGAGCGACCTCGTCAGCTCTACCGGTTGTGAATTCGCGGTGGCCGACGACCTTAAAGAAATGAGGCAGGTGGACGTAGAATCTTGCGAATAAAAACGGTAACCCACTTAAACAGACTTTTAAGTACTCCGCGGTATACAGATAGAAAAGTGACACATACACACGTATTCATAAGGAGATTCGACGCTTGTATAAATTAGCTTAAGTCTACCATAAATACGTTAGGACTTCATTTATCCAACATCAGACCTAATCGCGCAAACGAAGCTCATCGAAAGTACATGTACAGGTAGGAACAGATAACAGGTTATGGATTGTTATTATCTCAACGTCTCAATTTACCCGGACTGTTTTCTTTGTCGACTCGGATAAATGGAATCCAGTTACATTAAGCATAATACTAGGTTTTAACGGGCAAAGCGATATATAATTTTGTAATGGACGCGACGAAATAAAATCAAACTCTTACTCTCTAAATTTAGCTTTTACTCTGGCGGGCAGTGGTAACAAATAAAGCACGCTGTTAAGTATACATAGTCCAACGGCGAACGCCAGAGAGATCAGCAGGTTTAGGTCGACGTTCAGCACTTCTGAAATGTTTTCGCCCTCCCGGGTGAAACGTTCTATCAAGTAGGTCCTTCCGTCGGGGTACCTGCAGAGCTCCGGTACACCAGGACACGCGAAGCTTTCATTGTAATGAAGATTTAAGAACATAGGCATGTCGATGGCCAATTGGTTCAGCGCCAAAGAAGCGTATCTTGCTGGTAATGCGGTGGAGACGGCCGCCAGCCAATATGGCAGAGCTTTCAGACTCCTGATAGCACCGGATGCTACCACCAGGGACACCAGCGTCATGTACAAAACCGTGATAGCGCCTGTCACTGGTTTTCCAACTACCATCATCACGGCCACGGTTACTTGTTCAGCTGCGACGTAACTTGCCCACAATACTCCAGAAGCATATGCCCAGGACGCCAAGTCTAACTCCAGGATAGGCGTCAGGATACCGATGGTGATCATGGATGACAGGAAACTGAGTGGCAAACTTAACAACGCGTACGCGGTCAGGAACATTGCGCCACCGTAGAGACCTTCTCTCTTCTCCTGGTAATATCTGGCGCGATAACCTGGAACTGGATGATCACAGGCGAATTTTATGTTCTGTTGGAGTCATTGGCGCTTTAAGTCAGCTGGAACTTACGAAGGAGTGCTGTGGTTGCTATCCCAGCTACGTAGAACAGTGTCAATACGTTAAACGTTAGACCACTTGTTTGTAGGAATATTCTGGATTGTACAGGGGTGGAATGGGAGTATAGAATGCTCATGAGGGCAACAGAGAATGGTAGTAGTAGGAGGCGAGTGGCGAAGTGTCCTAAACCACATTTGTTGAAGGCGAATGTTGCTGCCATGCTTCTCCTAGGGTGTGAAATAATGTAGTAGTTTATGAAGAATTTATAAAGGGTGTTTTTGAAGGGCAAAGAATTTGTGAAGAGTATTTACAAGTAAAGAGCGAGGAGGGTGGAGAAGCAACCAGGCTTGATCCCTCGACCTAGTCCTTTGTGCATGATACCAAGTGGCGTATCCTTCACGTTGGGCGGCACTTGCGGTGCCTCCTTCATGTAAATAACGCCCTCCGCTTTGAACTTGTCGACTAAGACAGATATCTGTTGATTGGACTCCAGGAAACGATCTCTGGAGCGGCGGTCGACCGTTGATAGACACACTAAATTGATTATATGAAACTTAACCTATATGTTCTTTTCTTAACTCTTTAAAGAGAGCAGAGGTAATTTTTATATTATTTCTTAGAATATAAATGTTAGTAAGTATTTACTTACAGTAGTACATCAATGGGTTTTCGAGTTCAGGGCAGGGGAATCCAATGTAAGTGAAGTAGTCCAGCATACTCCTAGTTGGTCCAGAATAAACCACAGCACCCAAGCACAGAAGGGTGACACGACTTACAAATGGAAGTACGTCTGATCTGGGAGTCTCCATTGTGAGGACAACAATGGATCCTCTCCGAGTAGCATAGGACCAAAGCATAGAAACGATTAAGTAGGTATTTAGGGGATCCGTGTCCCATGTTGGCTCATCTAGAAGCAATAACGTGGGGTCCTTCGCCAGCTGAACTCCCAGCATCAGTCTTCTATACTCTGGCTTAGTCAAATCATTCACTGCTCTATTAGCCACCTGAGACAATGCCAAATCCGCCAATGTTTGTCTCACTCTAGCCTCTCTGTTACTCAAATTCGCTAACCAGATAGCATAAGTTAAGGTCTGGCGAACAGTTAAACTAGGCAACAGGTGACATCTGTGAGCAACGTAACCACCATGACGTCTGAACAGCTCTGGTGTGAGTAGGTTATTGTTCAAAGTGACTCTGCCTCTTGTTTCTCCTTCTGCTCTTCCAGCTGAAAAAAGGAATGATGAAATGACAGCATCATTGTAATTTACAATAAGTAGCAACACTGGATAAATAAAAGTGCTTTACAAAACAAATCCAATTCCATTGAAAATCTTATCTTAAGATAACACTAGAGCTACCAGATCAGTATCCCAATAGAAAATAATTATCTTAACACTAGAACTTAGAGAAGTTATTAAAGTTAATTCAGTAATACCTAAACTAAAACAAACCAACTGAAATCTCAATGAATACACACTTGCAGCTTCCATACAAAAATTTTAAGAAGTCAATTTAAGTGTTTGGTAGTTCCAGTGTTAGAAGCACTTTTATTACCATAATCTCTGATCAACTCTCTTACCGATAACATCCAGCAAAGCCCTTTTGCCGGACCCTTTTGAGCCCAGAATCGCCAACACTTCTCCGCCATGGACCCTAGCAGATACGTCCCTCAGCACCGCAGTGGGTTCCGTTTTGCTCACGCAGCTACCCTCTATCACCACCGCCGTCAAATGGTACACGTTCGCTATGTCCAAGGTACAGTCTGATGGTATCATTGTGGTCCCTCTGATTCACATACCTCGCCGGTGGAAAATTAACTGGTAAACGTTTTACTCCACTCAACGCGAACTCTTTAAACAATGGTCCTTTTGAAAACCACCCGAATGTAACAGGATAAATTCTAGTGGGCAGCACGGTGTCCGTGGAAGCGACTGGTCAGACATTGCAGCTGAAACGAAGCTGTCGGCAGCGATACCTGGACTTGGGAGTTGGCTAAGCGAGGTGAATGTCTCCTTTCTGAGCAGAGATTGGTGGGAGGTCGAAGGTACACACCATCAGCGAGTAGCGCACCAGTGTACCTATCCGACAGGATTCCCCTGGGATACCTGTTGAATGTTCATCATTAGTATCCTTGTCTTTAATTAAAATTAATATTACTTAGAATTTATTGTATTTAAGTTCATGGTTTCAAACACTTATTAGTACTATTTCTACACTTATAGCATTTAATTACTTAGATCATTTAAATTTACATTTTTATGCTGTAAATTTTTCATAAAAAATTCTAACTTTCCTTTAGAAAATTAAACACTGAACAGGTCACATTTTTACAGAGTTACTTAAGATTAGTCACTGAAGTATCTTTGTTGATTTTAATGAAACAAAGAGAGTCTGTAATAAAATATTCAGTTCAATTCATTTGTATGGTTCCTATTAACTCCTTACACTAATCACTATCAACATTTTTCCCATTATTTTTTAGGATCCTGTGGAATACAAGTTACCAAACTCATTCCCCTTTCACCTCCTTGTAAGTTTACAATAACGTAAGTTTAGAACGTTAGTATTTCTCTCGTCTCCTCTAATCACACCGTTCAACAAACTCCAACATCCTTCTCCAATTTAACATTAACCATTCGCATTTTCAGATTTTTAACCGCCTCGTACGAATCCGTAGACCAAATCATGCTCAACACCATTCTCAACGAGAAAAAACACAAGAAAAGCATGCAACAAAGTCCAACGCATTCTGGTCTCCTCTTCAGTCTCCAAACACATTCCTCCATCCGCAACGAAAACACATTCCAAAAATGTTAATTTACAGATTCAAGATACACAACATAATTTTCTTACCAAACTGGCTCCAAAGACCAAACCCAAGAAAAATACAAAGGTCCACGGATTCCTCAACAACAGAGATCCTGAAGAAACATCATCCTGAATAATCGTCCTGAAGAACCATTATCTTGAAGGACCATCATCCTATAGAATTATCCAGAGGAACCATCATCCTACAGAATCATCGTCTTGAAGAGCCTTCATTCTGAAGAATAATCATTTGAAAGTACAATCATCCTAATGAACCATTATCCAGAGGAACCTTCACCTTGAATAACGATCATCCTGAAGAATACTCATCCTACAGAATCATCGCTCCGAAGAGCCATCATCCTAAAGAATAATCATCTGAAAGAACAATCATCCTGAAGAATAATCTTAAAGAGCAATAATCCTGAAGAACCATGCTGAGGACATTCGTCAGCGTTACCACGATCCTTCAGGAGGCCTGAGGTGCCCCAAAGGTAGGGCCCAAGCGTAAGGTGTGTGCGCCACTGCGAACTTGAAAGATGGAACGTCGAGGCCCGGCGAGGGAAGGGGCCTAGCTGCTCGAGGGGGAGGGCACCGGGCACTCGGAAGGCACGTATGTCAGGGAGGGCAGCGTTCAGAAAAGGCTCCATGCGAGTCGGCAGGCGTCGCGCATACCGATCCGTTGTCTGCCGCGGTATCGGTATATCCGCGGGTAAAGTGATGCGTTCGCGGGAAGCCGATTCCCGTCGCGAGAAACCGTGCGTCGTCCGGTAGTTCCACGGGGATAACCGTCCAGCGAGGAGAACAAAAGGCGGAGGTACCAACAAGTCGGATCATGGAGGAGCAGTATCGTCACCTTGACTCGGCGAGGCTCGGTTGAAAGCTCATCCTGAATACCGGCGGTGAGTCACTGCCGCGAATAACGATCCCCGAATTCCTGTTCCTCCGTTGGACGACCGGGCATCGCTCCTGATCGGACAGAACGCTGAAAGATAAAAGCCAGAGCTGTAACAGTGGATTTTCGCGATTTTTCTTGTTAAACCGGCGCTGAAAAATCGCTGGGGAGGGAGAAACGTATCGGTGGCGAGAAAAAGGGGAGGGTTGACGTAGCACACCCGGCACGGTCACGGTTCAACGACTGCGAACCTGATTTCGCGTTACAAGAAAGCCCCCTCTTGACCGGTGAAAGCGATGTTTGATTAGAAGAAGCTCGGATGTAGCTTTGTAACCGAGGGTCTCTCGTTTATCAACCCTCTGATGGGTTTGAGCTGCGAGCTGCAGCTTTGGGAAGCAGTGCTGGAAAGCGTGGCATGGAGGACTGATTTGTACTAGAATCGTTTAACTGTAGTTGTTGAGTATTGGAACTGAGTTTGCCGAGATTCTCTGTGGAAACTGTGAGTGTATTGTGGAGATGTCCATTGGCTCGTTTAATGGTTTCTTAATTAATAACTTAGAGACTACTGGACAGGTCAAATTGGCCCACTTCAGAATTTTTATAGTAGTTACTACAGTTCTGTTAAATATTCTACTTGACACTAGAATCAACAAATAGATTAAATCCTGAATTCTTGTAGAATTATTAAAAAGATAATTCTGTGAGTTACTAAAGAAATGATTCACTGCTATGGAAACTAAATTATAAAAGGTTGAACAAGTTTGACTGGTAGTTTCAGTATTAAAATAATGAAATTATTCAAACAGGTAACAAAAGTTCCTCTGAGTTACCAAGAAATTCATTTAGCGATACTCAAGAAAATATAGAGTATTTCAAGTGGAAAAACTTTTGAGTGCAAAGGGTTCGTAGAAATCTGAACAGCAGTTTCTACAGTTCCCACAGAGAAATTTCGGGAAGTGAATTCGCCATTTCTAGTGTGAAGAAATGTTCACGCCACGCTCGCCGCGGCGTTTCGCGCGTAACAATTTGAATTTCGCTGTCGCCACTTTCACCGGACCGTTTATAAATGCGGTAACGCCCGAGGGTGTTACATTGAGTCATCCGAACAATGATCGCCCGGTGACTTCGATGCGCGGACAAGGGACGAAACCTCCGCGGCCGTCCACGTGACGCGTGCGTCGCAGACGAAGGATCCACGATGTTGATCGTCGATCCTTCTCGCCGTCTATTCACCGCGGAGAATCGAGCGGAATGTTCTTTGTTCGTCGGAACGGACACGGAAGATATCATAAATAACTAGACTGCGGACGTTCGTGCGTTTGCAGCGCATTCGCCGTGATAGTCGAATCGGCCAGCCTCACAAAAAGTAGAGAAGAATGACGCAGTAACGTGTATACAGTCAGCAACGAGAGTATTTGAACGGTAACGCAAGAAATGATCATTAGAAACATTGTACAACGTGTAGTGCTGTTTACAAGTTGCATTCATGGTATACATGGTGTACACTGTTAGAATTACAGGAAAATTTTGAAAATCAATTTGACTGATAGTTCAATTTTGTTACTGACTGTACATGGATTTTATAAATTTCTCTCTAACGTGATAATGCACGGTGGTTTAATGAAAGCTTTCAAATTGGAAATTATTGTAACAAGAATATTGATATGTTGGTATTAGAATGATGTATTATAAATATATAATATGATCTCTATTTATTTCATTTTGATTAGATCATATTATATATTTATTAATAGATTTCCATTTTAATAGATATACGTGTAATGCACATAGAGAAAATCATTCGAGAATGATTACACGGGGATTCATTTTGTTTTCGAAAGCTGGAAATTGCATAAACATCCGGAGTCTGTAATTATCCAGGCCAGCGCTCTATAAACCCTAAAAAGACTACAGTTGCTTTTCTTGTTTGTATCGTGTATGATATTTAGTGATTAGTGATTTGTCGTTGCTCGTGGCTGCAACATTGTCATTAGAACATCGTGTTCCGTTTAACAAAGGCATTGTCTCATAGAAATGAACGGATGAAGTTGCTCGGCCGCGAGACTTCAGTCTTTCTAGGGCTAAGATCCGCCGTCACGTGTACAGGATCAAGAGGCGAGCGTAGAAATCGGTGCGTGGGACAGTCCCACAGCCACCGGAAGAGATTTAGAAACCGGAGTGTGTGTCGTTCCCCTCACTTGAACCGTCGTGTCAAGTTCCACGTCGGCTAACGAGAATTATTAACGCGCCGACTATGATGGTGGTCACCCGGTGAACGGCACCGTTAATCCGTCGTGTACTGATGATACCCAAAGTACCATTTTTTTCACTAAAATATTGCTGAGAACGGGACGTGTTTACATTAATCAAAGAACCGTTCAACTCGTATGTATATGCTCTTTAACATTGGAACATCAAATAATCAAATTGATTTGTAAAATTTTTCTGTAATTCTAGTTCTATGGTTGTATAGTTGTATAGTTATATAGTTCTGTAGTTCTGTAATCCTACAGTTCTACAGTTCTACAGTTCTATAGTTCTGTAGTTCTATAGTTCTATAGTTCTATAGTTCTATAGTTCTATAGCTCTATAGTTCCATAATTCTATAATTTTATAATTTTATAATCTTACAATTCCATAATCCTTTCGCTGGTAATGTAATAATATCCATGAAGACTTAAATGCTCATTAGTGAATATTGGCCGACAACAAATATCCTGATCAGCTCGCTGACACGAGACACAAAAAGAAAAGTGAAATTTCATTAAGTGATGCGATCGGTGACCTCGTAGCCCAGAACTATCGCTTTTCGAAGCGCGAAAGTCTAAACTCGAACGGGTCGAAAAGTGAATTTACGTATGTAGGCACGCACAGCCGTGTGTGTACGAGCCTGTACATGTGTACTATGGAATCACACAGTGGCGTCCATACTTAATGCTCGACGATCAAAGTCAGCGGACCGTGAGTGGACGCTGTTAACGAAAGATATTAATTAAATATTATTTTCTCACCCTATAAGCTCGCGCATGCTCCACCGAGCATAGTGTACGCGTTCATGCGTTTCGAAAAATGACCAGGAAGGTATACGGGGTGTCTCGTGACTGATGAGGTAATCAGTTAACACTTTCCAAACCATTAATACCTCTCTTAACGCTAGAACTACAATAACGTGACAGACTCATGGCAAAGAATTTAAATAAAATTGAATAATCACAAATGCCACTTCATTCTTTCGAGTCCAAATGAAATATTGTTTCTCTAGTATCAACTGCGACGCCTCAGAATAAATATATATATGTTAACATTAAATCTACCAAGAACTTAGACAGAACTTTCAACAATTATTAATATCTTCAAAGCGTTAAAAATCGAAAATGACTCTAAATATAAATACAAAGTGTCACAAAATAATGTTACCACACTTAGCTGTTAAAACTTTAAATATCATTTGTCTTAATTTTTAATGAAACTCTGGTAACATTTGTTTGCAACACCCTTTAGTTTCATTTGAGTACCACAACGAATACTGTCACTACAATTTTCCTGAAGAACATATTAATCGTATAAAACCCTCAATTGTTCCCGTGTCAACATATACGATCCTATTTTGAAAAAAGTTTTCACTGATTTTTACAAACAGACTCATGAACAGACACGTTGACAGATGCCTACTTTATCGATACGCGTGCTAAACAGGTTTTCTATTCATACGTTCAAGCTATTCTCAGACGCAGTATCGTCTTCCCCTAACTGATTACATTATTAACACTAAAACAACCGAGCAGTTAAATTAACGTTTTGAAATTCCTCTATAGAAACCTCACGACTGCATCTATTGAGACTTTAGTTGATTTTCAATTCAGTTTGCGCATTGCTACATCAATTTCTGTTCATCGAAATCTTTCTTTTTTATAATTACAAAAAGAAGAAATCAGGGTCATTTTGACCCTTCTAGTAGTTCTAGTATTAATTATCGGACACCCGGTAGAACGGTTTTATGAGCATAATTTCGCGTTTCTTGGACAAGTCTCTCCTCCGAATCCTCGTGAGAAGCAGAAAACGAAAAATTCGCCAACTCGAAATTACTTCCCCGTGCCCTGGCCGATGTAAGCGCGCAACGAGTCGCAGAAACGGGATATGCAAATGAACAGTTAACTCAGATAGTTCTAGTATAGTTATCGGTCGGCGAAAAGAACCGTGACGCGTTACGTAAATCGGGGGACAGAGCGACTCTCGAGGATCGGAGCATGAACCTCGGAGATCCTCCATTAACGCTGAAACTATCGGACCAATAAAAATACAGCGATGCTCGGTTAACCCTTTGAGTGCTGAGAATTGATATATAGAAACTTTTTGTTGATTCTATTAGTAATACAGGAAGTCTAATATGTTGTTAGTATTGTGTAAAAATTGTATGAACTTTAAACATTTCCCCTGGCACTCAAAGGGTTAAAGGTGATTAAAAGCTGTGTGTAAGTGGAGTAAATCAAGCTTAAGAAATTGTAACGTTTGTTTCGTGCAGAATTTTACTCTGAAGGGGTGAGACCATCCCTTATATAGTATAAAACTATTTGTTCAATTTAAATTAAAGCAGCGCTTTAAATACCTCGAATAACTAAAGATATATGAGTTAGTCCACTTTCGACATTAACGGTACATGTAACAGTGAAATTTTGTAGAATATCTGAGTGTGTTTCCTAGATGCAGGTACTGTTTTCCATATCGGTATTAACAAGTTGAATGCCCCGCGATTTCACCGAGCAAAATGAAATGAATATAGAATTAAATTATCTCTTTGCTTCATCTAATATTGTAACGAACGGTACAATGTGCAGGAAATCGTGGAGAGTTTTTCTGGAATATTATTTATGTCTTATAAAGACTATATGATTTATTCAATAGAATATTCTAACCGTGGGAACGGACAGCATTATTTATAATATAGAAATGTTGTCAGATAATTATCGTTTCTTTGAGTAAATTATAATTCGATTTGGTTAGGGGTCACGGGTGACCCCCATAGCATTCAGCGTGTTAATGCTAGCTCATTGTATCTAATGAGATTAGTTTCAAATATATTGCCTATAAAGTTATCAAATTGTACAACCATTGACAATTATTTAACTTTTCTTGGATTCCTAAATCAATCACTTTGGATGTAATCGGTTTTAAAATAAAACGGTGACTACTTTTGACTCCAGTCAAGTCGGTATATCGTTGAAAGTTCCAACGCGATATCCTGTATCATCTGATAAAAGATACTGCCCGAACTGGAACCACGCGGCTTTCGACGGTACGTAATAGCTGTATCGGCACCGGGAGCGGCGATTAGCGGGCAAATAATGTAGAATCTTGGCTAGCGTTCCGAGTGATCACCGGGCGTACCGTTACACTCCATCACGGGTAAAAATATCAGCTGATGGTGGACGCGTGGCCAACGGTGCCCCTCGATCACCAACAATTCATCGCTTGACAAATCAGTGCCGTTGATTTTCATTTGTGAATCCACTGATCCATGAATTTTTAAATCTACAATGAACAATAAAACGTTACTGTATATTCAAGGTATATAAAGGACAATTTAATTAAATCTCAATTCGTCAATTGACACGTATGGAAAATTAAAATTTGTAGAAGTTAAAGACTCGATTAAAAGAGCAATTAACCCTTTGCCTTACAGTAAATCAGTGCCGCTGATTTTCATTTGTGAATCCGCTGATTTTGAAATCTACAATGAACAATAAAACATTACTGTATATTCAAAGTATAAAGAGGATAGATTAATTAAATCTCAATTCATTCAATTGATACGTATGGAAAATAAAAATTTGTAGAAGTTAAAGACTCAATTAAAAGATAAATTAACTCTTTGCCTTAGAGTAACGTGAACAGAAACTTACATGTCATTCCTCTGTTATCAATGATTATATCTTAGAGCATACATTTAATAACAAATTATGAATATCAAAGTAGTTCGATTAATCACAGTTCAAAAAGGAACGATAGGGGTTGAAGAAATCGTTTCAGGGAATGCCCCGGAGTATGATGTAGCCGCCGACGTCGGGCTCCTCGAGTAGCACTCCTTTTTTTCCAAGAACCTGCTTCCAAGGATGCTTGTTTTCGCGCGGAAAGTACGTAGCGTGAGTCAACACATCTAACGGGAAACTTCAGCACTTCTGAAAAAAAGAAGTTCCATCAGACGTGTTGGAATTTGCATGGGTCGTGGAAAAAACAACTCTTCCCCGGCGCGGATCGCTTCCGTCCGTGTTATTATTATTCGCGTAGCGGACTTTCATTATTCTGAAAAGGAAAAAGAACTGCACTGAGTCTCGAAACCGCAACGTTCTCATCGACAACTGTTACAACGAGATAAAAGTGAATGGGGGGGAATCACCGCGATCGCTGGCCTCTTTGCGAGTTATTCTCCTAAGTCCAGCATTTCCATTAACCCTTTCCGCTGCAGGCGTTTTTCTATTGCAACACGTATAAAGGATATCGATAAGCCTGAATATAAGAGATCCATACTGTCAATCACGTTGGCTAAAAATTAACTGAGCTAAATCCGAATACCTCGGTGCTGTTGAGAAGAATTACCAAGCTTGTCCACTGCAAAAGATAAACTTAGGATGATATTAAGATTTTGTTTAACCCTTTGTCCTACTTTTCACAATTATGCTCGACAAACTACGTTAATAATTTAGTAGAAAAGGAAACAAATTTTCTGTTTATTCTGTGTCCACATTTACTTTAAAGGTTTAAGATTGATGATAGACAGGTAATATTTCATTTGTATGAAAAATAAATAACATTTAGATTTGCCGAATTCAATTGAAAGGAATCATCACGAGTTTGACTCGTTATTATAGGAGCAAGGGTTAAGAGCGATTGAAAATTGTTTTCTAAGTGTTATTTACCTTGCCAATAACTGAAAAGATTACTCATTGCTGCTGGATAGTAAAAGGGTTGATCTAGCGAGGATCAACAGGTGTTGCGGAGTACGCGTCAGCGAGCTCCTCGCTGGTATCACCGTTAAACAGAATGCCGCTGCCTCGAGTGCGTGTACAATCAGCATAATGACTCGAGTCTGAGTGCGTTTGCCCTGGCTGCTCGGGGTCGTAGCCAGGGACTCGTTCGTTGTACAGTAAAAAAAGTCTGGAGACTTCAGGTTTTCATGGTTGAACATCCTGTCCTGTCGCTGAAGTCCCATTCCAGTGTCCTCTCAGCGAGACAGCTTACCTGGAACGTAACAACTCTTAGATTACATTATTAACTAGTTATTTACACTGATGAACATTTTTATTCAACGACAGTTACCTTACTAATTATAATCGTTTTCAAGTAATTCGAGAGCTCCGGAGAATAGAGAATATATTTTATGAAAGCTCGTTTGTAAAGTGCTTATTAACATTGCACAATTTGCTTTCAATGTTTAAAACAAACCACATTAACGTATTTTTCTTTGTGGTAGCGACACGTTTGAGACACTCTGTATGACAATTTAAATGACTATCTCACCCGGAATTACCCTGCACATAGTCATTTAGCATTGACTCTTTGTAGACGGAAGTCATTTCGAACATCAAGCTCTCCTACCCTAGATACAAATGTTATTGAATTTCATTCAAGTCACTGAAAATCAATGTTCCCTTTCTCTACTTTGGAGTTCAATAATTTAGCTTCCTCTGCCGAAGGCTCTGAACATTTAAAAGTATTCTCGCTGGCGGAGTTGAAAACGATTGGTCGCCGTTCCAAGACGTCTGGACATCGGTTACGAATGCGTTAAATCAGCGCCAGCCTCGTGTGAATTGTTGTTCAACGAGCGTGGTAAAGTTGACCGGTTGGAATTCGCACTGGCCAGTGGATCGGTTCGAGTTTTCTCTTCAAGCCTGTTTCGGGCCAGTATTCTAGTCAGATATTTTCCTTTCACGTTATTGCCGCCGGTTCAGAGGGGGAGCAACGGCGAACGGCGAACAATTTCGAGCCTCCAGCGGCGGCGAGTAATTCCAAAGGCTCGCCGATTATTCGCGTTCAGCGTGCACGCGTATTCTTGGAATGCTGGGCTGGCTAGTCGCGGCAGTACCATTCCGCGTGGCTCCCTTTTCTCCAGCCTCGCTCGCTCGCCAGCTAGCTGTTCCGTAGTACTATGACGTTCTGCTAAACCTATGGAAACAATACGCTGTTCAGATACCGCGAACCATGGGCTCAGAGGCGTGGGAGCTTGAACGGAGGTACTCGGTACCTGGAGCCTTGGACACCAGGGGCTTGGAACCACCGGCCAGCGAAGACCTCCACGCATGGTCCATTTACAGGTGATTCTTCTGACAACTTTGCTCTTCCCAGTTTTCTTGAAAATTTTTAAACCTGTGTAACAGGGAAAATACGATTAATAGTCTTGAGTGCATTAATACTAGAACTATCAAATGGATTAAAATGACCAATTCCTAATTATTTTACAATTACTGTACAGGTACTGTATAGCTTGATTACTTCCTCGAAATTTTTCATATATTTTATCTTAATTTAACAAAGGAACTAATAACTGAAGTTGCACAGTGACAACAGTTTTCAAATAAACCTGGTCAATGATTAAATTAACATTTAGAATGTTTCTACAATTGCTTCAGTTTGTTCTCAAGTTTATAGTCCACTAACGACTCCCTTCCAGGCAAAACCTGAATTCGGACTTCACCGATTCAGCGCTGGGGTCCGCGGAGAAGTCACCCCTTCCGTACGGCAACTTCCAGCTGCGTGACTCGACGGTGCAGAGTATACTGAGACACCCCAGGTACGGGCCGAAGAGCCCGTTGGCCAGCAACTCCTACACCTACCTGAAGTTTGGCCTCCCGCGGGTTTTGCCTCCCAGCGCACGGAACCGCGACGGCTCCAGTGGCTACGACTCCAGCGAGGAAGGTCGACGAGTGTCCCACACTGGTACCTCCGGCCATGGAACCTCGGCCATGCGATCAGCCAGAAGCGACCCCGACTTCAGGCACGTTCACGCCGTGCCTAGAGAGTACGTGCACTCTCAGTTAACGGTTTCCAGGGAGAATCCACGGCTAAGAAGTGCCAGTGAAGCGAACCTACTTCAAGGTGGCATCAGGGGCAACCGGAGGCACAGCATAGCCCCTATAGATCCTGGCTATGGGGTTCATGAACCTAGAAGTAAGATTAATTAACATCTGTACGAATTCCTTTATGTGTAGCCCCTGATCAAAAACTTAGGACCACTTGTCTTAGATTGGATGTCATCTTTGAGAAGACCAACGATGAATCAATTATGTGATTCTTTTCTGATGAAGAAATTATTATTAAATTTTTTGTGGACCTCCAATTCTAGGATTATGAACGATGATCAAAACTATGGTGGCTCTAATTCTTTGATCAGGGACTGTTCATTTACATTTTACTTGTACCGCTTGCCCTGAAGATTATGGTACAAAGCTGAGGAATCATTTTCCAGGTCATGGAATCCTGGGACCAGAGAGTTACAACCTGCCTTTGAGGCCTGTACCCTGCCTCCAGCATCCCCACCTTCAGCTACGCGGTGTAGAAGCTTCCGGATCCGACGGATTACCTCTTCTGCGCGGGATCACCCTTGAAGCCGGTGCTACGGAGATCCTAGCCATCATGGCGACCACTGAAAAAGAGGGGAAGCATATAGTGGAGACTGTGGCTGGTCGGAAACGGATCAAGCGCGGGGACATCCTGCTGAATGGGAAATCCGTGTCCTCGCGGTCCTTGAGGTATCCTTCGTCTTACCTGTAGACAGTGTTGAAGAGAATGCGCCGGTAGCTAACAGCTCCTTGCTGCTAGGTCTCGTGTCGCCTACTTGTCAACGGAGAGTGGACTCAGCCCTGGCTTAACTGCTCAACAGACGCTCAACTTCTACATGCTGTTGAAGGGTGGTCCAAACACGTCTAAGTTAGAGGCCGACGCGATTCTTCAAGAACTCGGGTTGGAGGCGACTAAGCATTGCCTGGTGAACTCGTTGACGACTTCTGAGGCCAGGAGACTCGCTCTGGCCTGCCGTTTGTTGCAAGACTCCCATATCCTAGCGTTGGACAGACCCACGCACGGTCTGGACATCTTTGACGCGTTCTTCCTGGTGGAATACTTGAGGCAATGGGCCAACAGAGGACAGAGGCTCGTGGTCTTGACGCTGCACCCGCCGACCTATGAAATCCTGACGATGGTGTCGAAGGTCGCACTCACTTCCGGCGGCAGAATTATGTACTCTGGTCCCAGACGGGATATGTTGCCATATTTTGCGCTCGCGGAGTTCCCCTGTCCTCCTTTCAAAAACCCTTCCGACTATTATCGTACGTATGTTCCCACCGTGGTGGGAATCCTGCTTAGAAACGGGAATGACGAGGTTAACGATATAATCTGATTGCTTTTAGTGGATCTAGTGACTTTGGATGACTTGTCGGCTGAAGCTATGCTGGAGTCCTCGCAGAGGATAGACCACTTGGCTGAGCTAGCCAGGACGAGGCTACCTCCACTTACTGATCCTGGACCGCCTGGTGCACTTCCACCCTCCATTTCCAGCCCTAACGTATTCATGCAAATCTACGCGTTGCTATTGAGGACGTTGATCTACAGTCAGCCCTGGACGCTAACCAGACTCTTGCGGAAGATCGTCGTCTCGGCGTCGCTCAGTATTTTACTCGGTGCAATATTTTGGGATGTAGCTGGGGACTCGAACCTGCACTTGAGAGACAGAGTAGGCTTCCATTACGCCAGTCTGGGTGTCTTCTTCTGGCCATTATGTATGATAGCCATCTGCGAAGTGGCTGACTGTAGGCCAAACGTAGAGAGAGACATCAAAGATGGCTTGTATGGTAGATTCATTTACATTGTGACAGAGGTAAGTTTACTTGAAACTGATACGTACCTAGCTGTGGATGTTATTGCTAATTTGCTCCTTGTTTCCAGCTGGTTTGCGGAGCAGTGTCTTGGTGCATAGTTTATCTGATCTATCTGGCTCCTGGTTATGCAATGTCTGGGCTTCACCTTGTGCCTGATGAGACTCTGACGTCTCTTTGGAACTACCTTAGCATTGGCTTGATGTATCTAATCCTGCAGCACTTTATTTGTATACTGTTCGCTCACACATGTAAGTGGACGTATCTGGCTTCCCTGTTTTCTGGAATTGTGATAGGGGAAATAACTTTGGCTGGTGGAGTGTCTCTGCACTTGGAGAATCTGCCAGGCTGGTATCAGAAGATCAGTCCAATGCAGTGGACCCTGTCTTTGTTGTTGCCTCCCCTCCATCAGTCTGAGATCATGAGCAAACTAACAAACTGCAAACCAAAACAAATTCAGAGGCAGGATATTATTGTTCAAGCTGCCTGTGAACCACCAGACGGTGCTCTAGCATTATACGAGATTGCTTTGGACAAGTTCAACGTACAAGGAGAGTTGTGGTTGGGAATAGGAATAGCCATAGTTAGTGTACTGATAATTATAGTGTTTCTGTGCATCAGGTATACCACCCCGAAAAGACTTAGAAGCGCGCCAAACAAGCCATAGAGTGCAACAACGAGTTAAATTAACAGACACATCTATATTGAACATACATAATCCATTCAAGTCTCACGGGATATCCTTGTTTCTTGTAGATGTAACCAACTAGCAAAGTACCTTCACAATGTTGCAATCTCTCGAGTACGATAAGAAGTATTGTTTAATGGATATACTTATTTGCTTCACTATCGAATGTATACTTCTGTATTGTATCATGCTCATTGGTCTCAACCGTGTTGTCTATGTTGTGATTTTCTAAATGAAACGTTTTAGAAACTTATAAGGTAGACTTGTGCAATAAAGTTCCAAGAATCGATGGGCCATTATATAGTCGTCTCATGCAGATGCTTCAACGAAATGAAACTTAATAGAATAATCATCCTTTGTAACGCGATAATTCAACGAAGAGAAGCGTTCTTACGAAATAAAAACCAAGACAGATATTTACCTTAATTATCGTCTATTTCTAACTAAAGCTCGTAAGCTAATGAATGGTAAGTGTTTTATTAAAAATCATGCTTTAAATAACAATCAAGAATCCTTTTCCGTTGCATTTCCTGTACATTTTACATTCAAATTTTGCATCACGAATAGAGATCATCGATCTTACAGGATATCCATGTACTCAGTCGGTCTTATCATGCAACTTGTCCGTAAGCTCCATCTACAATGATAACCATGTCGGTAAAAAAATAATCCACCGATCTGCAGTCGGTAAAACGATATATAATTTATTTAAAATTAATGTAATAAGAAAAACTTACTAATTATACACGAAAGAATATATTTAGCCTTACAAAATTAAAACTGCTATACTTAATTAATTATTTATAAATATCAATTCGGAATTCCGAATTTCATGAATTTTGAAAATCGACAGAACAGTAAGTACTTAATTTTTATATCGAACCTCGATTGCAAAAGTGTTTCAGTATTTATTAATGTTGAAGACATTTAAATTATCGCAATCAATATACCGGATGGATAAATATACCTCTCTATTATCGCCACTGTATATATTCCAAGAGATAATCACCGATGAAAATAGACCATCCGTGTTCACTAATTAAACGGATCCGAGATAATTTTATCTCAGACGTATTAATTCGTTGGTAATTTTATCAAATGTCTAATCGAGGATTTATCTAACGTCGATAATCAATCAATCATCGATTCTTTTTATAGTTTATCGGGTGTCACATTGCAGAGCTCGCTTCTCTAGATCGGTAAGGTAGATTGAATCGGTCATCAAAAGTCAATAAGGTGTTTAATCTATTAATCTATCTCATCAGTGTAACGAGTTAACGATAAGATCGATAGGCATTAATTTTTCAAGTACGTTTTATGAAATGATTGCTTATCTCTTCCACCAGCAGACAGGCTCGTCAGGAATCACGTCACATTTATAAATACTGTTAAACACAGTTCAGTAAAATGTTAATAAATGTCAACAAAGATCAGCAAACGGATTTGAAATGAGGCATCGACTAATAATGTTGCTTCCGGTTTCCATCGATCGTCAGTTCGCCGAGTTTCGATATTTTCATTTGAATTTCTTTGACTGTCATTTGACGATATTAATATTAAGTTCGAATGTAAAATTATCGAGACAGGATGCAAAATTTATCAATGTAAGTTGACTTAGACGCATGAATTTCTAGAAACACTTGCTATCTGATAAATACAAATCCAATGATAAAACTTAACGAAAATCTTACAACGTCTTATCTCCCGAGGCAACGAGTCATCGTTCCATAATTCGAGGCGGGAATCGATTACTGAAAGAGGCGGGCTTTCATGTGAAACAGAGCTCCGTTTAGGTTTAAATTACACGTCTTAATTGCGTAATAAGACAAGGAAGAAGGTAATGATAACCATTTTCAGCACGGTTCATACTCTCCCTCTTGATTTATTTTGTTTTTAAATCTTGCGAATTATTTAGACAACGGTAGACCAAGTTACAAAAGTATGTTATTTTTGTAGGTTATGTTAAAATCGAATTATAGGATATTAATTATCAATTAATGGATAATAAATATCAGGGTTTTTAGAGGTATTGGAATATTGTTAAAAATATTTTAAGTTTCAAGGAATAGGAATAGAAGGGTTAAGCATATTCTATTCAAAATTGATAGATTTCACCATAAAACCGTTAATACCAATCCCGCCAATTTTCAGAATGAACAGTACAACATTACTTCTATAATATCGAAGAATTTCGGACAAACAAAATTACAGGAATCATACCGCAACCTCACTTACTAAGGCCAATTACATGGATATTTTAATTAATCCGGTATTAGATCTTTAATAACATTTCTACATTTATATATTATATTCAACTGATCATTTTTTTAACTCTACTAAGGTACTCCAGCCGCCCACGTTGAAAACAGTTTTTTATAAATAACCTCTGTAAGAAATTACATGCACTTATTCACTAGTAACTCTTAAAACATAAACAACAGTAAATAATATTTTTTAAATATAGTATGTTAGTAAAACTACAGTTTCAGTATTTTATAATTGTCCCTTAATGTTCGGGGTCATTATAAATTCCATTATTTTATTTCTATTATTCAACTATTTACTAGCGAAATTTCAATACAAATAAATAATTTTGTGTAAACCTTGTACCCTAGTAAAACAGTACTCTCTCACTATTTTATAATTGCCCCTTAATATTTCTGGAGGCATTATAAATTCCATTATCTTATTTCTATTATTCAACTATTCACTAGCAAAATTTCAATACAAATAAATAATTTCGTGTGAACCTAGTACCTTAGTAAAACGGTATTTTATAATTGGCCCTCGATTTTTTTAGGACCAGCATAAATTTCATGTTATTTCCGTTGTGGCGGAATCTTGATAGGGTTAACATCTTTTTTCCACGAGGTACGCTTTTGTAACGGTATGTATTTACGCTGGAAAAATCGAAGGTTAAATCATGACCAAAAGGTTAAATAATCAACGAGTGTCCCTTTGAAACATCGCTTTTTATTGTTCTAAATATACATAAGACAGCAGCGTGGAATCTCTCCTCGCGGGCCAGTGTATATGTACGTACTTTTTCCAGGAATCCCCTGCGCCTGGTCGCACACAGCCTACATGACGGGTTAATTACTCTCATCGGCGGAAGCTGGCGTTTACGACGATTGCTCATCGTCAATTTATACTAATTTGGTGAACGAACGCCATAGAGGAACTCGAACGATCCGCCATGGAAAAAACAGGAAAAAATAATGAAACAAAGACAAAGATATCGAAACAAATCCGAGGTCCCACGCGTCCAATGATATTTACAGAAATGATCCTAAACCCAAAAATTCCAAATGTAAACAATTATATTTTTTAGGTTAAGCAATCTTAGACAGAGATAAACAACGAGGAGCTACCAATCAGTTGCAACGTAAATTCTTTTTTATTCCAAAAATTGGTAAGTTATTATTTATAAAAATGGTTTCAGATCCCATCGACATTTGCCAACCAAATAGAACTATAATTTACTCAATTAAATGATTATTTGAAACCATTTCTATACAACAGATAATTTCAATTCAATATTATAATTAATATAGAGAACCAAGTAAAAGTTTATTACAATTTTTATAAGGGTATTAATCGTGTTAAACGCTCGGCCGCTCTAGTGTTAACCCCTTAGGCGACAGTCGCAAAAGTTCTATGTAAACATTTGTTTAACATCTCCGTTTTTATTATATCTATTATGTAATAAAGTTCGAACATCCTTTCTCGCTGGGAAATCAGTTCTGTTATTAAGAAAAGCAATGAACTCGAAGGAAAAGAGAGATCAATTGCAAAAGATCTCGGAGGAAAACTCCACTGTTGACTCGCGCGAAAATATTCTGCGGTTAAGGGGTTAACACGTTGACTGGTATGGTGGTCACCGATGACCGACGCTTCCAAATTGTCTGAAAGCAATTACGAGACTGATGTCGAATCGAAATACTCCGTCGTCGCACGAGTAGCTAAATAACAGTCTAACTTAGGAGCTCTGCTATCGAATCATTAATCATTAATTCCAAAGCCATTCGCCTTTGTTATAGAAGAATAAATTAGATTACATAAAACGTTCAAAATTCCCGTGGCGGTCAACTGTCGCCGTAACGGCGAGCATCGATATCTCAAGTCGAAAACTGCAAATGAATAATTCAATTATTCAACCAAGGAGACTGACATGTAGCGTTTTTTCATTTAATATTTAAGACATCGTTGCATAATTCAGTATGAAAAGAAACACTGGAAGTTCAAGACAGTCTTGTCCGTGAACAGTTAACAGAAAATCCATCGTTAACCATTTACACTGCGTTTGACAAGTGTACACGTCATCTTAAAGCTTCAAATGATACTGAGTTATTCTTTTTCATTTTCTCCAGATAAACATATGATTCTTCTTTATTTTTCTTCAGTTTTCCATCAGAATGTACCATAAATGCATTCGTCCCGCGTTCGACGAGTACACACTTTATCAAACTAAATTCCACAGCTAATGGATTAAAGGTTCATCTCTTATGCTGGGAACTAATTCACAGACTTGGCAAAGTGTTGCGCAAAGAATTTCGTTTGTACCTGATCTACACAGATTTATATACACTAATTTTGTTTATTATTTTCTATAGAGTGATACATCTCAAAAGAATCTAGTATATGTAACGCGACAATACTATCAATCTATATGTCATTGGCAATGTCTTTCCAGCGCAAGAGGTTAACCCTTTATTTCTTCCACAACTGCATGGAACAGAATTTATTCCATTGTTTATAATTTGCATAACCGCGTTAACAAAAATCGACCGAAACATTCACCAAACAATACTTATAAAATGAGTGAAATTGACTCGTCCCGTAAATCTAATATTAACACATTGCGTGCGTGCCATTTTGTTCAACTTATTACATTCAATTCATTTATTCAACATATTCTCTACAGTTTCCATTACAAACAGAAATCTCAATCATACGCAAAAGGAATCATCTATCCACTTTCATCAAAAATGTTAATGCAGTCACACAAGTGTTTATTTAGTACTTTAGTACTACGGTACACGAAGATAGTACTTTCACGTTTCCCACATACAATGTGTTAATATGCAATCGTCGTTTCAGAATGGCAAGAGTCGACGAACCAGGTCGCCGAGCACCAGGACGGATAACAGCGATGCCAGCTCAGGGTGGCGATTCGGCACAATTCCTGGCAAGGTCTCCGGGAATGTGTGTACGGCAGGAAGAATAAAAACAGCATACGATAACGAGCCCGTGAGCCTGTCCGCGTGGGCGCGAGCGTATAAAGTTCTTTCGCTTTCTCTCCCTCCTGGTACCGTTCGCCTCTTCATTGATTATTTTACTCCGGCACCGCTTTCCCACCTACCGCCATATGCCCGCCATCCTGTATTAACGGATAAAGTATACGTCCTGTGTACAGGCCGCACACACACACACACACGCACACACGCACGTACACACACGTATTCAGCTCCAATGGCACACGGATACCTCCACGCGCGATCGTATTCTTAGATCCCAGCGGAAAGGGTATTCTCTAACGAGCTAATTAAATGGCCGATCCCCATTGTGTTGCCATCGCACAGGCGCCCGTGGAATGCCGTTGTGTTTGGATAGACTTCGAAGGCGTGTAACTTGTCCGATCGCTGTGCACTTCGCAGAAACGATCCGCGGAATCGCGTTTCCATACGATTTTCCCTCGTTTTCCAGGCCTATTGTCCACGACGCTCGGTTAACCCTTTGTACTCGAATGGCGACTCTCAGTCACCGTTTCGTTTGACATAGCGAAGTTATAAAGTTGGATGTTTAACGCTAGAACTACCAGATGGGTCAGAATTCCTAATTTTTTTTTATAATTATTGAGGCAGATACTTGTTTGAGAGATCATTAGGGAAACTGATTTAGTAATACGTGAATTGATATATAAGCCAATTGTAATCTTAACTACACACTTGTGGCTTTCATAAAGAAATGGTAAGAAGTTAGTTTAAGTACTCGGTAGTTCTGGTGTTAACATTAAGTTTTGCATAATGCATCAATGTGTTAGGTATTGGACAAATATCTTCGTTTCTCATTTTATGCGTTAATTCTTGAGAAGTTCAGTCTCAAAAATGTTGTCTATGGCTCATTAGAGAACGTTGAAGATTTCTAGGGAGAAACTTCCGAGTGCAAAGGGTTAATTGGTCCCGGAGACTTGCAGAACCGTTTGTTGCATTTCGTTTCGCTGGTTGAGTCAGGCCTGTCCAGCCAGTTGCCTGGAGATGGTTGTGAAAGCGAAACGGTTGCCCTCGAAGCCTTTGCAATCACATTTGCCGATGATTCAATCAAAATAGTGGATTGATTGCGAGTTGTCTTAGTTGCCAGAAAGAAATGTCATTGATACAAGTGTCTCTATCGAGAGACGTCTTGTTCTAGATTCATCTCAGATTCTTTCTTCTCGAATCGTTCAAGTCACAATTAACCCTTATCACTCCAATGGGCAGTCTCACTGGCAAGCACGTCAAACAATTGCAACAGGAGAATATGTATGAATTAATTCCCTGGTTGTTGTACTTTATGCTCAGCCAACATTCGTAATTGAATTTCCTGTTGGAAATTAACAAAATCTATTTGGAGCAAGCGAGTGATAAGGCTTAAATGAAAATGAAACAATGCTGTATATGTTCTTCAGTAATTTGATAGTTTTTATTAATTAGTTAAAGATTATAAATTCATATTCAAACTCTGCAAAATATCTAAAGTCTATCACTAATGAATATATTTAAGTCAACTTAAATTAACTTAGTCATCTAAAAAAGATTGACTTAGATACTCCAAATAGTTGCTGAAACGTTATCAAAAATTAAGTCGCTCACAAGCCAATTCCTCAATATTAAGTCAATTTTAACAGAATAATTAATATTCCTCCCAGTTATCAAAGAATTAACTTATTTCTCCATTTTTCTAGGTCAGAAATTAATTTTCTCAATGTTTCTTTTCTAGACACAAGCGCATTGTCTTCTGAGCGAGTCAATGATTCACAACGTATCAGCAACCATTAGACTCCCCGTAAGTCGCCAGTCTCTTCTCTCATTACCCACACTAATTTCCCACCGCTAAGTGATATAAATGCTTCCGTTAATCAGGTAAAGACACTTAAAACTGGATCAATAACGCGCAATCCGTTCGGGGTCAAGACAGGCTGGCTGTGAATGGAGCCGGGCATCAGGAATACCGCGGGTAATAGAATCAGGTGCGACACACATTGTATATTATGCACACCGCTCGCCGTAGTACAGTCAGGTATATAATTTATTGAATTGCGTTCCGTAGGATGCGTGTGGAGGGGTGGCGGCCTTGAGCGAGCCGCGCACTTTCATCCGCATCAATAGGCACGGAGCAGGGAACGGGATGAAATCCTATAGGCAGCCCCCAGCCACCGTAGAGGCGTTACATGTCAGGAGGAATGTGGGCGCACCAGTTTCGAGAGTCATTGAGAGAAGCGGGCCGCCTGTATTCAGATTTCTCTGTCTGCGGAGAAGCGCGGAAAGCGACACGTCGATGATCTTGACAAATACCGTCGATTCGCACGTTCATGATCACCCGTTCATCTAACCCTTTCCGGTCGAAGGCCGGGTACAAGCCAGCGACGCACTTTTTCTATTGAGAATGACGGTCGGGTATCGTTCAACTGTTCCATCAACCGAGTGGCTTTTCTTTTGGATATTTTAACCCTTTGCACTTGATTTATTCTCAATATAGGGTGTAAACTTATATTTAGATCTTTGATACTGAAAGTACCGTACAGGTAAAATGACTCATTCCTGATTCCTTTTTAATGTTAAAGAGATATTTAATATCTGTGTGATTAATTGAAGTTTCAGTATGGAAATTCTCTCTTTTTGAGAACTAAGGTTCCCAATCAATCTATTATTTTGATCGTGCTATTAGCAAATGTGACTGCAAAGGCTTCGAGAGCAACAAGCTTTATTTTAACTTTAACACTGAAACTACCACTCAAAATGATTTATTCCTGATTCCTTTTTGATGTTAAAGTTGAAAGCTTGTTGATTTTAGAGCCTTTGCAGTCACGTTTGCTAATAGTACAATCAAAACAGTGAATTGGGAATTTTAGTCCTCAAAAAGAGAAAAGAATTTCCATATTGAAATTCCACTTTTACAAACTAATTTATATATTACAGTTTCATTATTCATTTCTCAGGAGCATGAAGCTAGTTCCCAAAGTCTTTACAATCACGTTAGCTGGTAGTTTAATTAAAATAATGGATAGATTGCAAATTATCTTAGTCCCCAGAAAAAGGGAGAAAAGAAACAATCATCTAAGATTCCCGAACCGAACCTGAAGCTGAACTTCGAAACGAGGATTTACGATAAGCTGGACTTTAGGTGTGACGTTTGCGTGTTTCCTCTGTCTCCTGTTATCGTGCACGGTCGGGACACGATTGATCGCACGCTGACGGGTATCAGCGGATGGGGAAGCGCTCGCCTCGCCGTTGAAATAGAGCTCTGTTTAATTTACATGGCCGTTTCCGGCCCGGTTTGTATATTTTCCAAAATCTGCCGCAAGCTATTCCCGTACGATGGACCCGGCCACTACGCGATACCCGCTAGACCCGAGCGTATCAATGAACGTTTCTTTCGCCGCGTTCAATGCTATTTCAATCGTTTGACGAACTTTCGGTTTCACCGTGGGACTGCCCACCGGAAAAGCCTTTTAGCAAATTATTACGCTACTCTGTTGCACTATCTGAAAGTGCTAACATATTGTTTCAGATTATTTAGAATCAAATCTAGTTTATTTATTCGTTATCCTTTGAATGATTTATTTCACTTGTCCTTTGAATAATTTATTTTATTTTATTTGTTGTCCTTTGAATAATTTATTTTATTTTAGTTGTTGTCCTTTGAATAATTTATTTTATTTTAGTTGTTGTCCTTTGAATAATTTATTTTATTTTAGTTGTTGTCCTTTGAATAATTTATTTTATTTTAGTTGTTGTCCTTTGAATAATTTATTTTATTTTAGTTGTTGTCCTTTGAATAATTTATTTTATTTTAATTGTTGTCCTTTGATTTATTTTATTTTAGTTGTTGTCCTTTGAATTATTTTATTTTAGTTGTTGTCCTTTGAATTATTTTATTTACTTGTTGTCCTTTGATTTATTTTATTTACTTGTTGTCCTTTGAATTATTTTATTTACTTGTTGTCCTTTAAATGATTTATTTTATTTATTCGTTATTCTCTTAATTATTTACTCTTATCTGTTTCAGTACTTGCCTAGAAGTAGAAAACTGGATCGGTCGCAACATACAGGATTGTTCTTTTTTGGTACCTTTCGACCTGATTTTTGCGAAGACACGCGCCACTCAAACGGTTAATCCATACCAAGCGAGACCAGTTGGTGAGACACCCCAACGGTTTCACCTTTAACTAAAAATGTTTTAACATTTCCCCAGGAAGGTTCAATTTGCGTACCCTAGCTTAAAGTGCTCGAGCAAATTGGGCGTGTTGAAACTTGAAATCGATCAAAGGTTGAAGAGGCACCGGGGAATATATTTTATGCATTAATTTTCGTTCAGAAAATTCTGTCTCCAGGGATTCCCCGATAAAAGACTCTAAACGATTAACACTAAAACCACCGGACAGTTCAAATCAATCTTCCTCGGAAGTTCTATTTTGTAAGTATTTAAATCATGAAGTTCTGCGAGAGATTTTCAATTAAATTTGCATATTTTCACAGATACAGAACTAGAAGTCTAGAACTAGAATCTCAAGAAACCTGTTGTTCTAATTTTGATAAAAAAAAATTGGAAACAAGTGACTCTAATTGCTCGGCAGTTTTGGTGTTAAGGACACCGTTGCTCCTCGAACGACGGGAAAAAAAGGAACGTCTCGCAACCCACCGAGTCGGCCACGGTTAGCGAAGAAAGCTGCCGGATGCAGGAGAGGCGAGAGACATCATTATCTTATCTCGAACCATTTCCTGTCAACCTGGGGCCGCTTTTCGTGGTAATCACACGCACACGCCCACGCGTCCGCGACGTATACGGACACGTAGCCGAGCGCGTGCACTAATGCCCGGCCGAGTGTTGAGAAGTATTGCTTCCGGTGCGTTGAACACTCGCTCTGCTACATGTGCGCGTGTGCGTCTGCTGGTCTCGTGTCAGGGGACGTTTACACTGCTTATGTCGCTGTCCCCGTGGAACCCTTGGAAACGGAACGACTTTTCGTTGCTCTGTGATTGGAGTCGTGTTCTTGATCACTCGGAAAGCGTTGTAATCCTGCAAATCTCGAATGACATCAATAGGAACAGGATTTCAATTAACTCCTTGCAATATCTTGTCAGACTCGTGGTGAAGATTTTAAAGAGAATTTAACAAGGATAAATATTAGTCCTTTTCAATTTAAATTAAACGTTATTCTTTTGTTACCAGTAATTATACTTTATAGCGACATGAGATATGCCTAATTCTCTGTTTTCAGTAAATTATTAATGGCAAAGTACTTGTATCGATCATAGTTGAGAAGTAGATTATAGGGCAAGGGGTTAAATCCAATGTAGACCGTCCTCCTCTCACTTTGTAATTGTTTAGTTGAATTAAAAAGGCACTTGATTGGAAACTACTGATCCATGACGTGAATATACTGCGTCCTTTGACCTCTGAAGAAGTCAGCTGTAATGTTGATGAACCGTCGGTATACTATTCCTTCTGGACACGGCTCTCATCAGGAGGTCTCAAACCTTATTGTAATCCTGAATTATCAATTGCCAATTTACTAATACCCTGTTGGATGACCGAACTATGTCATCTGCAATAAGCAGCGTTGAACTTAATGACTGACGGTTTTCAGGCTACCTCTGAATCCGGAGTCGCAGTGTTCAGGGTTTATCCCTAGGGATTCCTAGTTCCATGATGCTTCGCATGACAATATAAACGTACCCTTAAAATTGGTAGATCTAAAACTCATTATGCTGATCATCAGGTACTCATTCACTACACATCTCATATATTCCCTCCAGAATCGTACAAACTGGTGACCACATTCTAATTTCAATATTTCCATTAAATTAATTCCTCCGATTTCAGGGTACTCCCACGGTCTACCAGTTGAACGTTCACCGCGTGAACGGAGATCCCGTTGTACCTGAAGAAGCGAAATCACTCCTGCCTGTACACCTCGCCGCGGAGAGCCTGCGAAGGACCCAGACGCACAAATAAACTCGTAGCGCGTGAGTTTTGCTTTCGATTCGTGGAAACCACCCGTCCGTCCGTCCGTTCGTCCGTCCGTCTATCCGTCCGTCCGGTCGTGGCAGCGTTCGAAACGATCGGCACACTTCCTGCGGATGTTTCCTTTCGACTCGGCGAACGGGCCGGGCCGAGAGGGAGGTCCAGGCGGGCCCCGTCCGCGAGATATTTGTAATGTACGGCGTATCGCGGCGGAAAGGAGCGCGCGTTGCGGCTGGTCAGTATTGCCGGGACGCAGCCAGCTTCGCTCTTCGAATGGATAACTTTTCCTGCTGATAAACCGAGGCTCCCTTTAAGCCGGCGGCCTCTCCGCAGACGGTTCTCTTATCGTTATCGAGATACTCTCGATCAGGCGACGTTTTAATCTACGAATGTCCGCTTGGCATCGAGCTGGTACGAATCGGCCATTCGTCGACTATTTTTGGGTCTTTACGTGCTATATGGATTACCTTCTGTTTTTGAGAAATCAAATGTCAACTGTCCGCCGACGACGACTATGAAGGTCTGTCGGGAACCTTATCTATTCACGGCTTCAAGATTTTTCATTTCAAAAATCAAATGATTAGGTGACTGAAGTTTGTATATTAGATTGGGGACTGTTATGAGTGACTCGGATTTTCAGATTTGTACAGAATTTGTGACAATGAGGAATTTGGCAGCAGGGTGAATGGTACCTTAAAATTGTCTGTGCTTAGTTTAACTCATCAATTAAAATCTCAATAGATGTACCTGGAGTTTCTATAGGAAATTTGTCTGGATTTAAAGAATTGTACAATACAAACTTCGTACATCAAAAACTTCTATAATACAAGTTTCCTAAATTCCAAAAATCGTGCAATCCGAATTTCCTGAATTCAAGAAATTCTACAATGCGAATCTGCCAAATTCGAGAAATCGTACAGCATGAACTTTCTAAATTGAAAGCCTCGTACAATAGAAATTTTCTGAAGTCTCGTTTTTATTCAGGGAATGCTCGTGCAGGAAATTTGTATGATTAGTTAACACCAGCGAGAAACGTTCGCCGCATCGATCGTGCCCCGCGCACACAGGCCCGTGAGAAAACCGAGGTCTGTACCTACGCGCTGCTACAGCCGTTGCGCGCACGGCTATATAGAATCGTGATTGAGTAACCCACGCCGGCAACTTCCGACTGCATCACGAAATACGTAATGTCAGTATTATTAAGTTTGCGCACCTGTTAAGGTCATCAACGGGTGTCACTTACGTCACCTTAGCGTACACACATCGGCGGCGGTGCGATCGCCATAAACGATACACGCGCGTCGCGTCGCGTCGCTTTTCTTCGTTACGTGTGCGCGACACGCGTCACGGGCTTAGGGTACGCTGCCGCGATCAAGGACCCCTCGCGCGATAACAAGCGAATTCGACGTATCAGCTTATTCACGGTTGCAACTCGCCGCGACCGGTTCTGGATAACCAGGACACCGGGTATATGATTGGTGCACCGAAGTTAGGACACGTTAGGATCCCGAGCCTGTGTGGGCCGTCCCTCTATTAAACTGCGATCGATAATTCCTTTAACACTGGAACTACTGAGTGGGTTCGAATCACTCCAACATTTCTTCAATTTTCTGAATTTCCTGAAGTTTCTGAATATCTCAAATCTTCTGGATTTTCTAAATTTAATATTTTCTTAGATGTTCTACGTTTTATATGTCTTCTATATTCAAGCAATTCTTTAAATTATCTAACTTCTCTGCGTTTCCTATATTTTTGAAATTTATTGAGTTTCCCAAATATTCTAAATTCTTTCAATTTTCTAAATTCTACAATTATTAAGGCAACAGATCTGTCTTCTATATTCAAACAATTCCGTGAATTCTCTAGATTTTCTAACTTCTCTACGTTCCCTATATTTTCTAGATTTATTAAGTTTCCAAAATGTTCTAAATTCTTTCAATTTTCTAAATTCTACAATTATTAAGGCAACAGATCTGTCTTCTATATTCAAACAATTCCGTGAATTCTCTAGATTTTCTAACTTCTCTACGTTCCCTATATTTTCTAGATTTATTAAGTTTCCAAAATGTTCTAAATTCTTTCAATTTTCTAAATTCTACAATTATTAAGGCAACAGATCTGTTTTCTATATTCAAACAATTCTGTGAATTCTCTACATTTTCTAACTTCTCCACGTTCCCTATATTATCTAAATTAAATCTCCCAAACATTCTAAATTCTTCCTTTGCAATTATTGAGAAAACAACAGATCTGTCTCTAAGAAATAAATAACAAAACTGATTCAGTAATACGCTAATTGAATTCTGAATCAATTCAAATCTCAATAGATGCGCTCGGAGTGCATTCGACTGCTCGGTAGTCCTAGCGTTAACACTAGATTTCCGGACATTTATTGTACACTTCATTCTATTATTCCTAAAAGAATTGGTACTCGTTTATTTAGATTGTGGAAACTGGAAATTTGATAGTAGGTAATTGGGGTACACGTCAGTGTGATCGCATCAATCAAAATCGGCGTAAACATTTACAAAATAATATTTCTAAAATCCAATATGCGTTAATTTGACCGTTCCGTAAACCTAGCGTTAATGAAGCAGGTTAGCAAGTTGTAGGTGGACGCGTTTAACACTAAAACTACCAGAGGGGTCAAATGACCCATGCCTGACGTCTTCTTTTTGCAATTGTTAGAAAGATAACAAATGTTTCTCTGAGAAATTATTAAAGAAATTCATTTAGCACCACGAAAATTGAATTGTAAATCAATTAAAGCCTGAACAGATGCACTCTTGGAGTTTCTATAGCGAAATTTTCAAAAGTCAATTGATGTGCTCGGTAGTTTTAGTGTAATACGTGTATCGGCCCGTGCACGTGATCCGGACGTCTCCGTTTCGAAACAATAGGCAGACCCGCGCACCCTTTCTTCAGTTTGACCGGTGTAATTATACCTTTCTCCGGCAACGCCGCTAAATACGTCGGCTGCCCACGCCTCGGCCGTGCTAATAGTAGCCGGCCCACAGGTAGCGAAAGAGTTCTCTTTATTTTCCGGAAAGAGAACACCGCCACCGCGATACGTCAGCCGTTGCTTGTTTTACTAGCGTCTCGCGTGACCGGCTCGATAACGCGCGGGACAGGCGTCGTCCCAGCGCGCTGCCGATCGAATTCGATTCGTCATTCAGAGATTCGAGTCTCCGCTGCGTCACAACGCTATCGCGCGCTGCATCGTCCCGGTAGACCGCAAACGTCTTCTTATTTTATTTCCTGTGGGCGGCCGCGATTATGATACTCGAACGAACATTATAGGTGGGTGACGGCAGTTCAAAGATGGCAAAGGATTTTCAAAATAGTACAACTATAACGCAAACGAGTGGGTCACTTTCTTGTATTAATTAGAAGAGAATATTTACCGAGATTCCGTGGGCGAAGACAGTTCAAAGATGGCGGAGGGTTTTCAAAATAGTAGAACTATAATGCGATCGAGTGGGTTTTCTTGTATCAACCCTTTGCACTCGAAAAATTTGTCACTGGAAATATTCAATTTATTTTTATGAGATATAGATGGCATTTTTTTCAACTAACTTAACTAATCTATTTACAAAATAAGAACAATGGTATTTTATTTCCACGTTTCACGTATCGACAGATTACTTAAGACTTAATGTTAAATACGAAATTTTACAATTTTGATGCACCAATGAAGTGATTGAAAGGCACTTTTGGAGTGCAAAGGGTTAATTAGAACTTCTGTTGGGATATATTTTGAAATGCCAGAACTACAAGGCGACAAATTGGTTATTCTTTTATGTAAATTAGGAAAGCGTATTCATTGAGATTTCTATTGTACACTATGAAATACGCGTTGGTAAATCTATTTAATAATTTAGTAACCGGAAAAATCTAGGATAGATAGTTTTTGATACTTTTATTAGTTCTAGCATGAACGACGAGATTCGATATTGGAACTTCCAATTATTCTAGGAGATCAACCCAATATAATCACGAGCAGTTAATTTCATCTGACTCTATTTCCGATGTTAGATGGATCAGGAATAACTCCCATTCGGATCTTTTGAATTCATTCTTTGCCGTCATAATTTATAGAACATTCGACTGCATTATAAACGCGTAGAATTAGGAGACGACTTGATATCTAGTAAAATGGCACAGGGGCAAGAAGTGTCTTCCTAGTTTAGTTCTGCAGTATTGATTGGTTACTTACGACCCTACTGACGAATAGTAAATTAGTGATAGAAAATGTCAGAGAACAGAAAATAACACTAACAGTAACAGTTTATCAGAATTAGCTGATTAGAATTAGATCTAGCAATTTCTATCTGCAATCTTATCACTTGGCCCAGCGCAACAGAGTTTCTAATTATTATTTTGCCATGATTGTAGGTCCAGCGTGGATGTCACAGCTCTCAATAATGATTTAATAATCATCCAAGTGAACATGGACCCATCAGGTAAGAGAGGAAACCCAAATACAAATTTTAAACACAAAAATATATTTATCTAATAATAACAATATTACTGAATATATAAAAACATATTTATAACTGTCTTACTGACAGACATTCTAATCTAAATCTACATAACAGGACTCTTATCTACAAAACCATCAGGAAACCTATACAAACCTACAGCACCCACCTACAAGGAATAGTAGCGAAGATCTACATATCCAAACCAGAAGGCCTACAATCAAATACCCTTAGGACAACTCTGGCCATGGTACATCCATCATAACGAACCACGCAAGGACCAGCAGTTAGCCTCTGTCAAAGGAAATAACGCGGCCATCTCACCGATGCAAGAGAGACCACCCCAATGCACTATAAACAGACACATACTACACAACCCTATAGACTCAGAAGGAAACGTCCCTTTGATCCGGTACGTTAACATCCAAACTGATGCACAAGACACCATCCAGTGGTGTATACGGACATCACGGTACATCTCCGCGCTAATGCAATCTACCATATATCCTACTACAAATGGTAAAAGTGCTCGTAAGAAAAAGCACCTTTCAATAATGACAATAAGTCCGCGGCCATGAAGCTCGCCCGTGATCCGTGACACCGGTGCAGCGCCGGGGCTTTCCTAGCCGAGCCGCGGCATCGATGGAAAAAAAAAGGAAAGGAGGAAGAAGGGGGCTGATAGAAACGAGACGAGGGGAGATCCTTACGTAAATCACTTGGTAAACGGCCATTGATCGTGCGCGGTATCAAGGACGGTGTAGTACGCTCACCTTATCACGCGGCTCTCCCACGCAATCGAATCGAAATTCGTCTCGTTGCACGAACCGGGCTCGCCGCGGCACGCCGAAGGCCACCGACACCGCCGGCGGAGGGAGGAGGGTCCCAGCCCTTTTCGCCTCCGCTTCGTCTTCTCCTCGCTCGTCGCGTCCTCCTCCAACCTACGTTCTGTTTCTAGGGGTCGCGATCGAGCGGCCCTGCGCTGTCCGCGTGATCGAACGTGAAAATCTTCAACGACAGCGGCAGCCCAAATGAATGGAATGCCAGCCCACGCCTGAGAGCCGCCTGATAGGCTGCCTCGATCCGAGGTGAGGCTTCACGTACACACCACGCTGGAGGCGTCAGGGACGTACCGTTTAACGGGGTTGGCTCTGGGAAGAGGTTCATTCATCGAACCGACCGACTGGGTCGGCCCCGGAACCCTCTGACGACCCTCCGCGCGCCTGGCAAAGGACGTAGGGTGCTCGATCAGCGTTATGTTTCATGCTGGCCTGCTAATGATTCAGCTTTTCGTTCCTTTCACCCTTTACAGCCTGCTGGGACACGTGTACGTAAGGTTGTAGCTTTGATGAAGCACAGGGAATTGGTTTTCCTTTTGTTTTGTCTTATTGTTGTTGGATAGAGGCTTTGGTCGAGGTGTTAGGAATGTGGAGTATATGTTTTGTTTGATCTCAGATTTGTTTGGAAAGAGCGGCGAGAATGTTTAAGTCTGTGTTTGGAATATTAGGAATGCTGAGATTAGAGGGTGGAGTTTTGTATTTTAAAATTGATTTTGACGCATCGCGTGGGCGAGACTTGGGGATGGGTTTTAGAGGGTTGCGATATGAGATTGAGGGAGTGGTAACGAGGAATGGCGACCACCGTTTTGAGATACAAGCTTGAAGTTTTAAGGAAGGTAGCTTTTTGAACTTAGGTTTCGTTACCTTGGTGTGTTATTAATTGATGCATTTTGTTATAGGAAAGAGAGGAACTGGAAAGCTCTAATCGGGACGAGTTCATTCGTTAGCCACCATTCTACCGTACAAATTTTTATATTTTTCTTACTCCATAAGATCCATGCGTTTCTAGAATAGCATAACTCACACTGTGTTTATTGCAGAACTGCGGCTGCACACAGGACAACGTCCGTGTAAATCATTCAAGAAGGTTTAAACGGAAAGCTGAAGACCAAGATCAAAGTGTAGCCAAATTGCCCATCGAGGGACATATACGTAACGCGTGAATTTCTGGTTTCCGGGGAATCCTATTCACGCAGTTTCATTCATGCTTGGTGCCTATAGATGTGGAGACTTTTCGAACCTGCCCTGTGGGTGTCATTGTAAATGGGAGGCCGGTCAAAGACACCGTTGGAAGATCCTTGTGCACCGAGTGATTCGCGGGGGGCGACGGCGAGCGTCGCGCCGCACCTGGCTGGCAGAAGCACGTGCACAGGAGTGTGCGTGCACGTCGATACGAGGCGTAGCTCTAGTAGACGGACGGGTGTGCTGTCTTTCTCGCGTGGATCGTAATAATATGCGCCCACGCACGCGTGAGACAGTGAGCGTGTAGTGTACGGGGTCTCTTCCTCCTCCCGGCCGTCTCGCCCGTCAGCCACCCTACCCGTTTCACCGAACGACTCGGTCAGTACCGACCCCCCGACCCATCTACCCACGCCTTGTTAATGAAAACATCTTTTGTCAATGAACTGACGTCAGTCCGGCCGCGGATTGGCCGACCGTCGGTGACCACGTGACCCACGGCCAATCCGGATGATGGCTGGGTCCCCTACACTCGGCAACCCGACCGCCATTTGCCCATTCTGTACGGGAGAACGGTCGAGTTAAGGTGTGGCCTGCGGCGGGCTGGTTCTGAGAGGATTCGCGGGAGTGCGAGTGAGCCCGCGGGACCTGGGTTGCGTGGTGAGAGGAGGAGGGAGATAGAAGGCGAGACAATTCGTCGGTACTGCACGCGGAGTAAGAGGGAGAGAGAGAGAGAGAGGGAGAGTGCGAGAGTTGAGTGGGGAAGAGAGAGAGAGAGTGAGGTACGGGGAACGAAGAAAAAGAAGAGGAGACAGAGAAGAAAGAGGAGAAGAGGGAGTGACGGGGAGAGAGAGGGAGAGAGAGTGAGCGAGAAAAAAGGGAAAAAAGAACAGGAAGTCGGTACGGCAACCGAGGGAAGACGCGTCGAGCGATGCTGGAGGGATTCGTGAGGTGAGGGCGACGGTCTGCTCTCGGACCGACGAGTACCTTGTTCGCTTCGACCGATTCGAGTCGGTCCAGCCTGTGAACGGTGCAGCATCCCTTTCTCGGGAGGAGGTCGAGGAGGACCGAGGGACTCGTGGTCCGCTTTCCCGTCGCTCTGGGTGGACGCTGAAAAGTATTCGGAGTCGATCCGTCACCCTAGGAGATTACAATGCCACCGATCCCGAGAATTGGAGAGATACGTGGTTCCCGCGAATCCCGGGAGCCCCGCTCGAGATAAATCCGACGAGGTTCAGCAGCGTGGATCATGCGTTTCCCAAACGAGCTGACACAATCCGCGGCTCCGGCGTTAATTGGGCCTGTCGTCTTTATTTACGAAAGGATCAATAATCGAGACGAGCTGCTGCTACCCGCGGAGAAGGAGAAGGTGAAGGAGGAGGAGGAGGAGATGGTGGAGTAAAGACGGCGTTCAAGTGCCGCAGGAAGTAATGGCCAACACGTGAGAACGACGCCGAGGAACGTGGACGTGTCTGTCCAAGCACCTCTCAGATATATGTTTTCTGTCATACGACTCAAGTGCCATTTTTATTGTATTCGATGCAATCACCAGATGCACGTGTGCTCCTGGCCAGCAATGTCTGCTCATTTATGCCCCACGAGGGATCATGAACGGATACTTTGATCATCTTGTGGGAGCCGGTGGTAACATGTTAGGAAGTGCCATAGGAAGATGGAGATCTTTCGAAGAACATTGTGAAGCCCAAAGTGCGCAGCTTTTGGAGTATAATGGGAGATAGGGAGATCCCTTGGATGAGAGGATCACCTCTGTAAACGAAGAGGGGTGGGTGCGTTTTAAATGAATTAAAGACCAAAGAAGCATCAGGAATTCGGATTAAAGCTCGCCACAACATGCCAGGTGGAAATGTTATGGAGGAGGATCTTGTGGGCCCGGAGTGGCTTTTCAGAGAGCTGAGATCTCAAGAAGGCCATGGCAAGCTACTCATCCTCGACTGCAGGGCACATTCTGATTTCTCTGAAACTCATATAAGAGGTTCGGTTCCTTTAGCTATACCTAGTATCATGCTGAGACGGCTGGCAGCAGGTAAAGTTGATTTGTTGTCAACCATAAGGTGTTTAGATCTAAGAAATAGGGTTGAAGTGTTTTTGTGTGGAGATGAAAACAATAGAGGAACATTCGTGTTAATCGGTGACTCTACAGACCCTGCAGGACATCAGGGTGAAACAATTCAAGTCTTGAGCCGAAGACTTAGAAGTAGTGGAGGATGCGTAGCTATTTTAATTGGTAAGAATATAACAAGATACGTCCCACAGCTTTTTCCTTGTGTCACAAAACATTTCTGTCATAAATAACTAGCAGACTATTGTATTTTGTGTTTACATATTATCTTTTAATGGAAAGAAAGTTATTAAGGATTATAAGAGTCAAGAATAAAACAATGTTTATAGTAAAGTCTTTCATATCCATGAATTGAGATGTTAAGAACAGTTGTGAATGAAATATTGATTTGTGCAAAGAGTATACATACCTATTTAATGAGCCACTTATATCCCTGCTATAGATTGCCAAGCTTTCTGAAACTGTGGCTGATTTCTATCAAGAAATACATTTATTTTCTTCTTTTCACAGGTGGTTTTAGTGCATTCAGAGATAAATATCCTGAATGGTGTGAAGTTAGTCAAGTTGGAGGGGAATGCCCTCCTGGTCAAGACTCTAATGAAGGTGAATTAATGGGTCTTAGATCCCTTCGAATATCTACTCCCCCAACAAGGTCCTACTCAGATTCTGATAGTGATAGCACTTGTGATTCTGTTGGTTAGTACATTAAAAAAATAATTTCTTCTGCATGGAATATACAGAAAATCATGACTAATCTATGTTGATACTATCTCCAGGACCCGAGGAGGACAAAGACTTTCCAGTCGAAATTTTGCCTCATTTGTATCTTGGAAATGCAGCCAATAGCGAAGACAGGGAAGCATTAGCACGTCACAGGATACAGTACATTCTTAACGTAACCCCAGATTTGCCAAATGTATTTGAAAGCGCTGGTTCGATAAAATACATGCAAATACCCATAAGTGATCATTGGAGCCAGAACTTAGCTAGTTTTTTTCCGCAAGCAATTCAGTTTATTGGTGAGTGTGAATAACTTCAAAATTCGTACACTCAGTGATCAGGGTCTAAATAATTCATGCAAAAATTTTCACGTTTTTTATACATGGTTCCTTCACTTTCACTTAGGTTTACTTTAGCCAACAGTTGAGAACTCTTCTGTTTATTTCTTCTAAAAAGAACGTCGAAATTTTTGCATCAACCCAATGTTTCATACATCAACATCTTTGTTCCCTGGTATGTTCGCTGTATAAAAGCTTCATTGAATTACTTCCAGAGGAAGCACGAAGTTCAGACAAAGGAGTGCTAGTTCACTGTTTAGCTGGAGTGTCGCGGTCCGTTACAATCACTGTAGCCTACCTAATGCACAAGTGTAGCCTCAGTTTGAACGACGCTTTTAACTTAGTTCGTAGTCGAAAGTCCAACGTTGCCCCGAATTTCCATTTCATGGAGCAACTGCACAGTTTCGAGAAGGAGCTGAGGGACAGGGGCGACAGGAACAGGGGGAACGATCAGAGGTGCATCGGTGCATGTAGACCAGGTGGTCCGTGCAACTGTCCAGCGCCCAGTTTTCTCAGCCCGATCGATTTGGGCCTCAGTCCAGATTCAGGTATCGAATTCGATAGGTGGGCGGCGAGTACGCCGGCCGAATGAGACGGGCCAGGGGGGACCCAATACAAATTTTAGGTCCCTCCTAGTGTATCGCATGCCATAGTAGAAAAAAAAGAGCCCTAATTGAAGGGTACGGGAAACGAAATTTACATTCTACTAGGGAAATGACGATAGCGATTAAGAAACACGTTGACACAAGTAGACGATCCACAGATATGTTTCTGCTAACCGACGAAAATTTGTTAAGCCTTTCTACTATTTTTCTACAGAAATTCTTTCATCACGGCTTCACGTGGGCCCGTATATAATTCTCTGCGTGGAAAGGGTGTGCACCTTTCCTTCTCAGACTGTGTACTGGAACAGTAAATTTGTCTTTATCGAATATTCCTTCTACCGGAGACGTGTGAACTAATTTTCGCTATGATTGTAAATCTTGAATTTCTCGTACGCAAATCATTGATACGATGTAAGTCGCGTTTGTAATTTAGAGGGGGGGAAGAGGATTATGCTAATTAGTACGACGAAGGTTCCGCGAACGTTTTCCCTTTATCCTTTTTCTTCTAAGTTGTCGCGATAGCGTTGATCACTGAAAGTATTTTATAATTGAAAGCTGTACCTTCTTACGCGTGAACTGTACGCTGTTGTGATCGTATATTCTGAGATTATGCTTCCATGTTCCGAGACTTTACGTGCAGATTCTGTAAACGACGTATGTTTGAGTTCGTTGGTCAGCGCTACCGTTGGTCCCTCAAATACAATTTCTAGGGATACACTTTTATACGTACACTATATCTCGAAAGAAAGAAAAAAAACGAAATGCTATATATTTTTAATACTTACTCCCTGAACCCTTCAATTAACGAGGCTGTGTTTGTTTAATCGCAGACGATGTTTACTGTGAACAGAAGAACAAAAGAAAAAAAACAAAGCAAATAAAGTAAATTCTCTTAACGAAATAAGTCGTCAACCAGGCAATCACGAGTAGTCGAAGTAACGGAAAATTATAAAAAAAAAAATGAGAGAGATCACTGCTTAACACACTAATTTTAAGTTATCGGAGGTACAAAAAAAAATTGAAAAATATCTCGTACTCAACCAGTTAGATGATAAAGTAAATATATATATGTCTGTAGTATATATATATATATATATATATATATAACGCATATGTGTATATATATATATTATACATATATATATATGTACACGTATGTAAAGTAATTTGAAACTCAAACGTAATTTTTGACATAGTTTTTCAATACACAAAAGTGACTTATCTTAAGAAGAAAAAAAATAAGGGTATCCTCGACGCATTCTGACTTTGGGATTCGCAAAGTTCTGCGTGCACGTGTTTTCTCGAGCGAACATCTCGGTTAAATAAATTTAAGGAGTATATCTTATACGGATCCAGTGCATTTCTTTATAGGGCATTCCGAATCTCTTCTACTTCCAAACGAAAAAGAAACGAGAAAAAAAAAGAAACAAATCAGGATCGTCGTAGTCGGAAGAGTTTTATTTTTCTTTCTTAAATTTTGCCTTTCGATTCGAAGGAAAAAAAAGATATACAACGGTCGCGAAAATGTGTTACCGCGCTTCGATTAAAAATAGAGAAAAAAAAATAAGAAAAATAAAATTGAGCGTTTTACCGGCTAATAAAGTGCGGTAACATTTTCTTGCGACGTTGTATATGTATATATATACATTACACGGTTAACTTTATCATGGGGCGAGAACACTTGGACTGCGGATGTTTATGCAAATTTCCATTTTTATAAATACATTTAGAGAGAGGGGTGGATTCGAATAAAATTTCATTTTCCATAGCGATAGTTATACCGGGTGAAAGATAAAAACCGTATTGAATTTTATTGAAGTTTGTACCCAATTGTTTTCTAAGGAATTTTTATATGCTGATCGACGCAGAAAAATCTGCAGTCTACCGATAAAATAGACAGAACGTAGGGGGGAAAGAGAGAGATTAGTTCTTGAAATGTTTTATAAAGGTGTTTTTTACACGGCGGTCTTGATCCTGTACGTCGATGCAAGAATGCAAGTAAATACGAATGCTGTACAACAATTTGAACACTAAATCTTGAATTGTACGAATCAGCACTGTTTCTATTTATCTTACAGATCTCAGATATATATTTAAAATTATTTTTGTAAAAAAGAAGAAGCTAATCGCATTCACATTCCCACAATGAGCCACATTGACCTGATACACTTGTAATAACTATCTTTCATGTATTGTATGTATTGTTCATTGAGAATAATTGAAAAGTTAATATGAGTGTACACACACATACCTACACGCACACATCCCAATTACACGCATGGGGACACACACACCATACATAACGTACACCGTACATACACGCACACATACATACACAGTGAATGTTATTTTTCATGTAATTAACTACAAAGTTACGGTAACGAACTCTTGACTATTTGCGAGGGCGAAATTGATATACAACTAAGGAAATATATATTTGACGTTAATGTAATAACAATATTCTACTATTACACTGTTGTCTGTTGTATGTTTATCGAGCGTGATGCTCGAAAGATTTAATCAAATATTATGTATATTACATAAATTATTATTTTATATTCATCGTTGTACATATATTTTAATTAATTTTCATTAGAAATACAACTTATCTTACCTGAACCGAGTATAAGTGACTATTCTTTATATATATATGTATATGTATATGTATATATATACATATATGTATATATATATGTGTATGTATGTAAGTATATATGAAAAAAGGGAACTTACTTTTAGGCGCGTTCAACGTTGCGTGTGTTTTTTTTCGTACGAATGAAAAACGCATTCTCGATTATGGCAAAATGTACTTTTTATTAGCAATGACAAATTATAAGGATTCAACTGTCGAATTGAGAGAAAAAAAAAGAAAAATGTAAGAAACCTATTCAACGCGATAAGTCGACAAATATATTTGTTAATTTATAACATTAATTACTCGAGTCTTGTGTTTGTAGTTAATTCTCTATAATAATTTATACTTTAAACAATTAAATCAATAATCTGTTTCGAACAACTGGCCAACTTATTCGCGGGCACGTCTGTCTCGGACATTGTTTTCAATATGTTCAACGTAACTTCGGATTGTCTTACTGCTTTGATTAAATCGTTACGGTCGGTTGTGTCTGTTGTCGTGCATAAAAGTGTTCCTAGCCCCACGAGAGTTCTAAATACTGCTTCGGGTTCGTTCAACCGGGATAAAATATTGAACATAGCGTGCAAACATTGCGCCTTACCGAATACATCATTGTGCTTATTTAAGGCCACGGTTAAATTCAGTATATAAGTTGACACAGCGACCTAAACATGTGCAATGAAATTAATTTCACTTTGTTCGTCGTTCATGAATATTTTTTTTTCTTTTAATACTTCCATGTTATACACATACCTGATTGTTTTTACTTCCAAGAGATCTGAAGTCTGATAAAAGTTCCAATATCTCGTCCTTACAATGAAGACCAAGCTCTTCTCCCTTTTCATGGGAAAACATGTTCGCTAACAAACGAAACGTGAGCATTTGATTGGAAGCGGACGCGTCAGGTTTGACGTGTTTTTTCGTAAGCTGCAGAAGCTCGTCCGTGCATAGAATGTCATTGATCTCTTTGGAGAGCACGGCAAGTCTCGTTATATCGAGTACAGGGAACAGCACGTCATCTGGCCAATTCAACAACGTTTTCAAAGTGTCTAAAGCATCGGTTTTTAATTGTTCGGAAGTTTGGTCTTTAGCAAGTTTTATCAAGTTATCCAATTTATCCTCCGGGACTCTGAAGGCTTCGGTTTGCTTAGAATTTAATTCACGTAGTTTGTCTGTGAATAATTTGAAAATATGATGTTCAGTGAATTTTACGTGAATGGAAAGAAGAGAAGATTATAGATACCTAAAATAGTAGGCAAATTAGCCTGTTCTATTTTCAAATATTTTGTATGAGGAATATAAGACGAAGATAAAGAAGTGTTGGAAGAATTAAGTGTTCCTGTTCTTGCAGGTTCAGTTGTACTCGTCGCTGAACTAGGAATATATCTATTGCCTCCTGTGAAAGGATCAGCGTACTGAGTATTCGTATTCAAACTTGGTGTAGAATTTTTCATTATAAAATTGGCAACCTGAAAATAAAGATTAGTTATCATAGAAAGGTAAAAATAAAGATAATATGAATGATCTTAACCGCTTACCTGATCTAAAAATAATTGACTGAGATCATTATCATGAAGGAATTTCTGTGCAACATGCCATGGATCTTGACCATTGTTGTAAGGTAATTTTAATGGAGGTAAACCATCCTGTATGTCAACTGAAAATACGTAATCATATTCTACTCCATTATGTAATTGTTTTCCCGATGTAGCAGTGCTACCACCAGTTGCACCCATAACATCTCCGATTCTTATCCATCTCTGTTCGCTCTGAGACCAACTGTATGCTCTTACTGCATCTCCATCATTCACAATTTTGGTTTGACCATCTCTTTGACCAGGTTGCTGCAATGCTTTTGCATCTGGTAAACTAGTAATGTATAAATTAAAATGTTTTATTTATCGGTATAAGCAAATTACTTTCTCTGCAATTATTTACTTACTCTTTAATTTTGATTCCTCCTAATTCTAGCTGTGCATTCAATTTTGTATTTGCTACCTCCTTCTCAAATTCCTGTAATGTTTCTGGTTCCGCGTATCGTTCTGGGTCACATGAAAATATCCTAACAACACCATCAGAACTCCCAGCAACTATGTCACCATTGGGCAATAAATCAATACACCATATCGACTGAGACGGTAAGGTAATAGTTTGACTTATTTGACTATCCTGCCATACCCTGATAGTTCTATCTTCGCCACAGGTAAATAGTCTTACACCTTTCTCCTTACATATAATACCATATATATAATTGTTATGCGCGTCATATGTCCCTAAACAAATTCCAACAGATGCATTCCAATGACGCACAGTAGCATCATTGCCACAAGTCAAAAATTCATTGTCATTTATCGAAGCAATATCACGAACACAATCTGTATGCCCAGTTAATTTGTGTTGTACAGAACCATCACTTGTCCATATTATAACTAACTTATCCGCAGATCCACTTATAATATATCCGCTCGACAAGTCTGCTACACACCATACGGCTGCTGTGTGACCTACCAGGTTTAACTGGGGCTTACTTAAATCATTGATGTCCCATAGTTTGGCACTCAAGTCCCAGGAACTCGAGAGAAATGTCCCTTCTCGCTTTCCAGCTCTCAATTTGCATACTGTGTCTTGGTGAGCTGTCAATGTCTTTACAGGCTCTGCTTGGTCTGGCACATAAACACATATAGTTTTGTCGTTGCTGCCAGTTATAATAAATCCCGTGGGATTTTTTTCCGATGGGTTTAGAACGCATACCGAGCTCACGAAATTAGTGTGACCCTTCAGCGTTAACGTGTACACGTAATCTCTACCGTTTCTGCAAAAACATTTATACAATCTTTAAATTCCTCTTCGCATTTGTAATCATGGGAAAGAAGTGTATTGACAGGCTAAATACCCAGACGGTTTCCATACACGGGCTGTTTTGTCCCGGGACGTGGAAACAATGGTTCCATCCGTGAACGTCGCTACGGCCCTCACGTCAGACGTGTGCCCGAAAAGCGAGCTCCTTAATTTATAAGACGGCTGGGCCATTGGTACTCTGATATCCTAACAAATCACGTACAATTCTTATGAATCATGCACCGTGCCAATCTTTCCAACCAGAATGCGGAAACGCAGAGAGACAAATGGCAATTGGTTTTAACATTTAAAACACGTTCGAGCATGCGTGACACTTGTTACCCACGTTCATTAAATTTCACGAGAATATTCTACTGTGTGCCGGAGGAATTTTCACGAGAACGTTCAGCGATCAAACGTTAAAATCGTCGGCCATTGACGCCCTAATAAGCAAAAGTACTATCGAATTTTCTATGAAAAATAGGGTGCAAAAAATTGTTCGTGTTTTCTCTAGATAAGCGACTCCATCTTCCTAGTGAGTTTCGTTTGCGCGGTTTTACCAGGGGGCGTATGTCACTTCCGGTACAGATGAGACTGCTCTTCCGTTTGGTTACGTGTGTAACATGAAGCCGCAACTCTAAAACGACGGAACCGGTGTGTCTCGTGGCAAGAGGCTGTTACGTACGGTACACAATGAGATTTCTAGATCAATTCATTTATTTCCTCGCAATAGCCGGTCTGGCGAACGCTGGCGGACCTACGCTCGTTTTACTCGATAATTTAGCTATTAAGGAAACGCATTCCATATTTTTCAAGACATTACAAGGTATGTAAACATCCCGGTACCTGCTACTGAATGTCTATTTATTGATGTTCCATGCCAGTTTCTGTTTTTTTTTTAAATAACTGCGAACAATCTTGTAGCGGGTTGCAACATAAATCTGTTTCATCTGTTCCATTGTTACATTTATGTTGCACTGTAAATAATTTTTTCTTGTATTTAACCTCATGTCAGGCACAAATGGTAACATGAAATTCTGTTTCAGATAGTGGATATACGTTAACATTTAAATTAGCAGATGACGCTAATTTACAACTTTCCAAGTATAGAGAATATTTGTATGAACATTTAATTATATTTGCTCCATCCGTGGAGGAATTCGGTGGTGCTTTAAGTGTTGATACTATCACCGATTTCATTGATGGAGGTGGAAATGTTTTGGTCGCTGGTTCCTCTCAGTCTGGAGATGCTTTGCGTGAACTAGCATCCGAATGTGGTTTTGAAATAGATGAAGAGGGTTCTGCAGTCATAGACCATTTGAATTATGATGTTTCTGATAATGGATATCACACCAAGATAATTGCTGATCCATCTACTTTGATAGATGCTCCTGTGATTGTTGGAAACAAGAATATACAACCTTTGTTATACCAGGGAACAGGTTTAATTGCTGACACAGACAATCCATTGATCTTGCGTTTGTTAACAGCATCTAGTTCTGCATATTCCTACAATCCACAGAATCCCATTAAGGATTATCCTCATGCAGTCGGCAAAAACACATTGCTGATAGCAGGTTTACAAGCCAGAAACAATGCAAGAGTTGTGTTCTCTGGCTCACTGTACTTCTTCAGTGATGAAGCTTTCACTAGTTCTATTCAGAAAGCTCAAGGTAATAATGTTTTCAAAACTATCAAATATATCAGTTATATCAAATGTATCAAATATACAAGTTACATATTCATTAATTGTACAGGTGGACAGAAGTACGAGAAATCTGGTAATGAAGCTGTAGCTACAGCAATTGCAAAGTGGGTCTTTAAAGAGAATGGTGTAATACGTGTTTCTTTGGTGCATCATCATAGAGCTGGAGAAACTGATCCACCAGCAGCTTACACCATTATGGATGATGTTGTTTATTCTATAGATGTCCAGAAACTTTCAGGAGATAAATGGGTTCCTTATGAAGCAGATGATTTACAGTTAGAGTTTGTTCGAATTGATCCCTTTATCCGCATGACAATGAAGCCAGTTGGAAGTGGTCGCTATGAGGCGAGATTCAAGATCCCTGATGTATATGGAGTGTATCAATTTAAAGTAGACTACACTCGTATTGGTTTGACTCACTTGTACAGTACAACACAAGTATCTGTTCGTCCTCTACAACACACTCAATACGAACGTTTCATACCAAGTGCATATCCTTACTATGTAAGCGCCTTTTCGATGATGGGCGGCGTATTTTTATTCTCCCTTTTGTTCCTGCATTATAAAGAGGATACGAAACCGAAGTCTGAATGATTTCTATGCAGCTGTAAACGTTTACAGATACTTTACGATTGACTAAACGTGTACACAATGTCATTTTTCTGGCGTACACATTCCGAAGATGAAGAAGGTGCTTAATCAGGTCATAGTAATAACATGTTCACAATGCATAAGTATTGTACAACATTTATATTTATTTAATTCTTGAACGGGTTAATTAACCTGCACCGACGGTGCAAAAGAACAATACCATACTAAATGTGTACTTTAGAAGTAGTTCTTGTACCAAAATTGTATTTTATTACACCATTAGAAAATTTTTTAAATATTGTTAAAACAGAATACAGGAGGGGAGAAAAAATTCAGTTTACAAAAAGTAAATGATTTTTGCTTATTCATTGTCCACACTATTTACATGTAGAATATATTTTGTTATCATAAGAATCTTACAAATATGTGTTATGTATTATTAGATTTCAGATGTTTACGCAGAAATATAAAAGTCAGGTCTTAGCTTAATCGAGTAACTAAATATTCGATAAAATCAGATAACAAATGGGTTTAAGTTATTTATAATCCATGATAAAATTTATTATTCATGCATTGGAAGTCAGCTATATCGTCATCTTACGTTTCGTCGATTATTTTTTTAAATTGATATTAAGTAATAAATGATGGCCTTGCAAATGATTAATGATCCCGTCAAATTACATAATTTTAATTAAACATTTTCATTATGCTTTCGGAAATACAAATATTGTGAAACAATAAATTCAATATATAGTGATACAACGTTTTTCAAAAAAGAGCTTTCTCATTGGCCAATAAAAATGCATCGCGGTTGTACTTTGTACGAACCCAACGAAACGTAAGAAGTAATAACGAATTAATTAATTTGTGTTAATGATCAAATACGAATCAAGTTTTCAAGTTTCAACCGCATAATAGTGAATTTTTTCTTCCCCGGCGTCCTGAAAGACATAAAATTCTCAACGGTCGGTCGTCAACGTGGGATTATTACTGAATGTCTAATAATAATACTCGTGTATCTACATAGTATGCAGTTAAATTAAAATTAAACGAGAAATAACATTTAACGGTGACACGAAATACATATTTTCGGTTTCAACGGTTTCATCGGCGATGTGTAAATCCTTCGAAACTGTCGGTACACGATCGATGCAACATTGTTTAACATGACTTCCAGTGGTACACGAGAAGTTTGAAAGTTTTCGCAGTAAACGGAACACCGACTGAACATGAAAGATGTTGCCTTTCCTCGAAAACAATCGTATTTCGCAGTCGGTACAATGTTCAAGTGCTGTTATTCCGTGAATTTCGAAACTTCGAATGAAATTCAAAGTGGTTAACCTATACAGATTATTTATGCCTACCACTGTGTACACGTTCATTTTCGTACCTGTTAAGGAACTCCTGAAACTTTCAAAATGTTGGAGGGACTCGTTGCTTGGGTGTTAAATAATTATCTCGGGAAATATGTTGAAAATTTAAATACAGATCAATTGAGTATAGCTTTATTATCGGGTAAGGTTATGATCTTTTTTTTCTGAGTCATTCTTTTATGGTGTTTAAAATGAATATATAACAGAACTCTTTGTTGACAACGTCTGTTTGTTTATGATATTGTTATAATAATGGTGAAGTTTGTCGATATATTTAGGTGCAAAAAAAATTACAGTTGTAAATGGTTTTACATGAATATAATGGAGAGCGCAGTAATGTTCTACGTGTCAGTTTTATTTACATATCAGTCAGCATGAGTTTTATCTTAACTTGGAACTTCAATTTGCATTTCTTTCTGTTTGTAAAATTCAAATTTAAAACCATCTATAATGTATCATAACTTCTAAAAAAACATTTGAAGATATTGGGTACACTTCTATAGTTTTTTGAACTTTTGAACCAGAGTGAAAATATATTTTAAAACTCACTTCTATTTCACACAAACTACATGAATCGTTAAGTTTATAAGTATTTAAATGCTAATATTTAAATTATCAATTAACAAGTGTATACTTTTATAGGGGAAGTGGAGTTAGAAAATCTACCCTTAAAGAAAGAAGTATTAAGGCATATCGGATTGCCGATCGAAATAAAAGCCGGTTTTATTGGCAAAGTCAGGTTGCAAGTTCCTGTTCGTCAGATAAGGACAGCATCATGGGTTATAGTCATAGAACAACTGTATGTAGTGGCTGGACCAATAAATTTGAACGAGGTGAGTGTATCAAAATTTCTTTAATTATTTGCTGTTTTCTATATTAATTATAAATCCTTATATTTATAGTTTGATAATGAGGCAGAAGAACAAGCAGTTTTAGAATATAAACTGAGTCGACTGGACTCATTAGAAGCTAGATGGAGAACAGATACAGATCGTGATCCCGGTTATTATGCTACAAGTTATAGTTCATGGGTAAATTATGGTACATCCTTAGTAACAAGTATTATTGAAAACTTACAACTTCACATTAAGGATGTCCACATAAGATATGAGGATGGGCTGATGTTGTCAGATGGTAAAACAATAAATTGTTTTTAGTTTATAACAAGATGTTCAATTATTAAAATGAAAATTATATTGATTAATAGGCAGCGGTATTGCGCTGGGTATAACAATAGGATCTTTAACTGCACAAAGCTGTGATGCTAGTTGGATACCTGGGTCTACTTCATGGAATCTTGCGGATGCTTCCTTGAAACTCATGGAACTTGATAGGTTGTCTGTTTACTGGAATCCCCTTAAACCAAACGAGTTTTTTGGGTCTTTCAATCTCGGTGATTTAGCTGTATATATTTATTTTTATATAAACCATCTGACCATTGCAGTACAGAAAATCAATCGATTTTGAACAATGTCTGTTCTTAATTATTAGATTGCTATGAGCGAACCAAAGAACATCATCAAAAAGTACATTTTGTCTCCAGTAAATGCAAAAGCATATATTAAAAGGGACAGATCAGAACGACCATTAAGATCCACAAATAAGCCAAGAATTGTGGTAGACCTTCTGCTGGATGATGTCCCTCTGTGTCTCACAGACGTAAGTGACCTAAATTGTTTCTGTATCATTATAAAATACAAGTAATTTTGTTCTAGGCACAATACAATCAAATAGTCAAGTGTATAAAAGGTTTGAAAGACATAGAACGTCATAAACAACAAAGACGCTGTCGTCCATCAGTCAGCGTATCTAACGCACCAAAAGAATGGTGGAAATATGCAGCAAGATGTCACATTGGTAAAGAAACTCTAAAACCTAAACCGACTTGGAATGACATGCTTCAAAGAGGCAAAGAAAATATTTTATATGTCGAGAGTTATACCAAGTTGTTAGGTATTCAAATGAAAATCATATAATCCTTTACTTTCGTAATTTTTTTCTATATTAACTGTTATTATTCTATAGGAACACCGACAAGTATTTTACCACTGGACATGAAACAAATAAAAGAGAAGGTAGAACAGGAGCGAAGTTTCGACGAACTTCGAGTGTTGAGGGAAATAGCAATGCACAGAGTTAGGCCATCTAAGCCCATTCAAATGACAAACGTGAACATGCCACAGGGTCGTGGAATGCTTGAACAGTGGTTCCCACAATGGTGGGGATGGTATTCGAAGGCCCCGAACACAAATACTCAGAGCACATCCTCTACATTCGATGGAGAACTTCTGGATGTTTTAGCTGACACCATAGATGATGACACCCTTCTGCGTCGTGACACAGTATTTGGACAGTTCAATTTTACGTTATCCAAGGGTGCTGTATCTCTCTGCACGGCGAAGACAGAAAACGAACAGGAGAAAACTGTAATAGAATTGCAATTCGAACGAGTGACTCTGAATTACGAGTCAAGGCCTAGGTCTGGGTCTCACAAGTTTACCGTCAGCTTAGGAACTTTGAATTTGCACGACTATCTCACCGAAAACTCGACTTTTCCAATTTTGGTGCAGCCCCAAGTAGTGCCTACTATAATTTCCCGTGCACGTAGTTCCTCAGAGAAGTTAACGAGCCAATTGCCGCAGCATCTGTTCGAGATGACTTACGAGAAGCGACCGTTACACGTGACCGCTGATCATTCGTTGTACGTGAACTCGAGATCATTGGATGTAGTGTATAATCCTACTGTGATACAGTGGCTCATAGATTTCATATGTGAACCGTACAGGTCGTTGTCCAATCAGAGAATACAAGCAATGAAGCGTAGAACGCGTAGACAGTTAATTAAGAATTGGGAGCAAATTTTGGATGGAGACTTTGTTTATCGATCCTCGTGGGACCTCCAGTTCAATATATCTGCACCGCAGATCTTGTTGGTGGAAAACTTTACGGATTCTAATGCTGCGGTTGTAGTCGTGGATTTTGGGAAACTGCACTTGACGAATGGTATACAAAATGATGAAGTAATCATAAAGCCGGGTTCTGGTACGAACAGTGATGACGAAGAAGAGAGATTCGAGACACCTTGCTCAACACCACCTGGTAGTCAAGAGAATGGTTCTGTGCAGGACTTCCAGACTATATCTGAGACAGCGTTACACCAGAAACTTTATGATCATTACTCTATCAATTTGGTAGATTTGCAGATTTTAGTGGGGAAAGTGAAAGATAATTGGAAGCATGGGAGGACTAGAGGCATGTCAAGTCTGCATGTTTTAGAACGCTTCAACATATCATTACAAATTGAAAGACGTGTGTTCAACACATCAGACCCAAACTTTCCATCTGTAACAGTATCTGGGAATCTTCCAAGATTGGTGGTACACGTTAACGAACAAAAAGTGGAATCGATTAGGTTGATGTATAATTTACTGTCGAATTTCTCCAAATCCACAGTAGTTTCTCAGAGTGATGTAATCAATGTAGAACCTGAAAGTCCAAAGAAAGAAGAAATCATGGATAAATCTTTGAGTCATGCAGTGATGGTTCAATTTATCATTGATCAAATGACTTTCGAACTCCAATCACGTGGACGAAGTGTGGCAGAGTTGCAAGTTTCTGGGGTCAGAGCTGCTTTCAGTAAAAGGACAGTTGATGTCAGCGTCTCCTTATCTGTGCATGGTTTGCTCCTCGTCGATGCTCTCCAGGAATTTGGTCCTGATTTTGAGTTGTTAGTAGCCAGCCACAAACATGTTGGAATGGACAGTGTTTCTGGGAGTTTAAGAGATTCCGAACCAACGTCGCCAGTTTCGCCGGTGTCTCCTGGATCTCCCGAGCCGACAGTGTCGAAACGATTAACTTCTCCAATTGCTCTAACCAATGCTTTGTCGAATTTAGCAAACAGATCGAAAAATCTACAATCTCCCAGGAATAATTCATTCATTGAATTAGATAAGATGGACTCAGAGGCCTTAATTGTTGTCGAATTAACGTTAGTACAGGACACTTCAGAAAATCTAAGAGTTGCCAATATCCAGTTCAACAATTTGGATATTATTGCCAATCAAGAAACGATAGTAGAACTAATGGGTTTTTTCAGAAGGATATTTCCGTCTCAGAAAATGAGGCCAGGAAGCATAGAAAGACAAGAGTCGCTGTCGAATCAAACTATAGAATCGAAGGTCTCGACCAGGACAGAAATTAGTTTTGATTTTCATAGATTAAACGTTTTACTTCTAAGGGCAGTGATGCATGATAATCATCTGGTGGGTCAAAAAATTGCTACAGCAACAATGTGTGATGCACGTATACAAGCAACCCTGGCAGTCAACACTTCCATCTCTGGATCGCTTGGAGGCTTACAAGTTTTAGATCAAACTTTAACTGGTAAAATGCATCAACGGATTGTTAGTGTTGGAAGGGATCCAATTACAGATCCGCATCAACAACATCTTGAACACTTCACTAACTTACCCAATCAACCTGAAGCATTGAGATTCTCAGCGAATCGGTGTACTAAACAAAATGCACAGCACCAGGATGGAATGGAAACCTTGATAGATTTAACAATACGCATAGGTAGTGTGTGGTACACGCACGCTCCTCATTTACTTTCTGAACTGCGTTCATGCGCTGATGAATTTAAACAGTATTTGAAAAATCTTGCTCGCCAGATCAGTGCCGCAGCTACAGATATGGCCATTGGTTTGGTTAACGCTGAAGACTGGACGATACCACCACGTAGACGCTTGCCAAGTCTCTCCGTAGACACGGAAAGCTCAGGAAGCTTGTCTTTAAGCCTGGATATTCTTCTAGACAGTCCTGTACTCGTGATACCTCGGTCGTCCCATAGTTGTCAAGTGTTCGTTGCTCATCTTGGTACAATGTCTTTGCAGCACGAACCTCATCATGGTTCTATGGCGAAACACAAATTAACTTTAGAAGTTCGGGACATGAATTTATATTCCCTTGAAATATCTTCTAACGTTAGTCAAACTCATAATAATCTACCTTTGAGGGCAGAAGAGATATATTCTTGTAAAGAGTCTGGAAAGCCAATCTTGCATGACACAGTATTAAAAATTGTGGTCGAAATAGAGAACACATTAGTGCAAACTCCCAGTTTCTTCCTGGACAATGAGTTCTCGAACAACCCAATTGTTCAGGTTCACGGAGTGGTAACAAAGCCATTGAAAGTGTCTTTGTCTCGAGGTCAGTATGAACAATTGTTGGACACGATAAACAGAATGTTCTCGATGCCAATATCAGTGCCAGTTGTTCAGAAATCGCAAGTAATAAACAAGATACCTCATCATTCTGATAAATTGGATGTTTCCATGAAAGTATTATTTGAACTACCTACACTAAGCGTGGAACTAAAACAAGGTCTGTCAGAGCAGCCACTAGTTGAATTGTCTATGAGGGATTTTGTTGCAAAATATGAGAAACTGCAAAAAAATGAATCCACTATTCAAGTTGCCTTACGTTCACTACTTATGGAGGATTTGCTGTGCCCTGTTGGCTCAAGACACCGGTGTATGATGCAGTCTTCAGCACCTACTCGAGCTAAGCTACCTGCTGGTGTTTCTAAGTCATGTCCAGACTTTGCATTTATTCAACAATTCAGAAGTGAATTCGGACGAGGAAGTTTGCCCGACAGATTGGAAACTGATACTTTGTACGGTACAATTCCTGCCCATTGGCGTAGAAAACCGGTCTCACTAGCAGATACTCCAAATACTCCACCTCCATCGCCTGGTGCATCTACAAGCGAAGAAAATTTAGTACTGATGAGCATCACGATAACTGAGCCAGATCCTGATCAGTTAAGGAAGGACCAATTTCAACAGAAAACTGTGACTGTAGACTTCAATTGTTTGGATCTTGTGATAAGCGTGGAGTCTTGGATGGTAGTCTTTGACTTCTTTGGATTTGCCGGACCATCTGGAACTAATCCTAAAGTTACCATGCATCAAACTTCTATTGATGTAGATCAGCTGGACAAACCAGACAGTTTTCCTATACGATCAGAAACTGAAATAGAAGTTAGATCTTTGACATTAGTACTAATACAGGCTGAAAGAGAAATTGCAAAAGCCAATGTATCCAATGCAAATATGCATATTTTGAAGGTGAATGGGAAGACAATGATATCTGGGTCTTTGGGATCTATGTCGTTGTTGGATCTCACGCCGCATGGTAGATTTTACAGAGAGAGATTCTTGTCTTCTGGAAGGAAAGCTTTGAACTTTCAGTATTCCAGTTATGTGGACTCTGAAAAACGACCTTATGATGCTCAATTAAAACTTGAAATGTCTGCTGTTCATTATGTGCACACTCAAAGATTTGTAGCAGAACTTCAGGCATTTTTCGTACACTTTTCTCAACTCTGGACTATTATGGCGAATTTAAGAGCTGGGATTGGAGCTGTTATAGACTCTAACAAACGAAGTATGAGACTATCATTAGAACTTCACGCAGGTGCTCCTGTAATATTATTACCAGTCAGTTCTAGATCTGATGAACTGATACTGTTGGACTTGGGAGAACTCACGGCTCATAATAAGTTTGCAATGTCTGAACTGATAGACAACTGCATGTTAGATATAACATTTCTTGAATTAGTTAATATGGATGTTTACGCTGCCAAAAGAATTCCATGCGATGATCACGATGAAAACAATGATATGTTAGTTGTCGGTGGCTTTCTCATTAAGAAACTTGGATCGTCATTGCTTACAGAGATGTGCCATTTAAAGCTACGCATAGAACGAAACTTGGACACTTACATTAGCAGAGATATACCCGACTTGAGTATACATGGAACTTTATCAACAATGGACTGCGCTTTAGACCCTGCTCAATATATGTTAATTCGAGGTCTTTTATCTTACAACATTGGAGAAACTCTGGACGACCTGCGACAATTCATGCAAGATCTGGATCAAACAGTTAAATATTCTATGGTTAGTGTAGATAACCGGGAGAAGATCTGGAAGAGGTCGTGCATAACACTTGAATTAGTAAATGTAACTGTGAAATTACATCCAAATCATAATATTGCAGCTTTAGCATGTGTTAATTTTATAAAATCTAGGCTCACATTGGATTCATTAAGTGATGGGTCACAGGATATAGACCTGGTATCTCAGGAGATATTAATTACAGATACACGTTTCCAGAATGAACCTTTCAGTATGCAATCTAATGTGTTTACAAGCATCTTACAGCCTCTAAGAAATTCCAACAACGAGAATCACGTACAGGCTGAAGTACATCACAGGAGACGCAAAACAAATGCAGCAACAACCATTCTTGTACACAGTATGCGATTGACTGCTATATTGGATTGGTGGGAAGCTGTAAGGGATTTCTTGATGTTAAATTCTTCAGAACCAGAACCCATTCTCAGTATATCACAAATAACTGCAGAAAATAATCAAGAAAATGAAAGTAACACTGCTACTATGATACCACTGGAATTGAAGATTAATATTATTGATTCTGAGTTGGTCATTGTAGAAGACACTTCGGTGAGCGATACTAATGCCGTTATCTTGAAGAGTACAGCAGTTTTGTCGTATAGGTCTGTCCCTCAAGAAGGAGAAAAGCCTCTTTCCTGTAACTTATCCCATTGCGAACTGTTCTCTTGTATTCCTGGATTCGAAGAAGAAACTGCTTTGTCCATAATTGATCCCGTAGGAGCTAGTTTAGATTTAACGCAGGATAAGTGTCTTGAGATACAGCTTCAACCGTTGTGTGTGAGACTGAGCTATCACGACGTTACAATGTTCTCCAGAATGCTCAGTTCTCTACCAAAACAAACTTTGGTAGCTAAACAACGCTCAAACGAAGTACTGACTCCTACAGAAAAACAAGTACAGAAGTTGACTGCTCTAGGATTCGCAGACTCGGATTGCAGGGCAGCATTAGATCTTTGTAATGGTCAATTAGATGAAGCAGCTTTATGGTTAACGCAAAACGCAGTACCTAATTCTGATGTGAACACAAAGAATGAGTTTATTTTCCATAGTATCGAATTGCAAACATCTTGTGGGAGAATATGTATCATAGATGACTGTAGGGATGCTGATGTGCCACTGTTAGAAATTACATTGTCGGATTTCAGTTTGAGACAGGACTGCATGGGGCCTGGCCTAGTGTCATGTATTTTCAGTATTGATTATTATAATAGAGTTCTCAGTGGTTGGGAACCTTTCGTTGAACCATGGCGTACTACTGTTCAATGGGAACAAACGTTAACTAACTCTCTCAATTCTAAGAGATTACAAATGTCTGTGGACTCACAGGATTCTGTTGATGTTAATGTAACTTCAACATTAATAGAACTATTCGAGTTAGTGAAGAATAACTGGATGCAGGATTTCTATTTAACTTCGCTCAAAGATATCAATGTGAATAAACCAACAAATGGACAAGCGTACAGACGCAGATTACCGTTCATCCCATTTGCGTTAAAGAATGAAACAGGCTGTAATTTGTGGTTCAAAACAATCATTGCCACTGCAAATGACACGAAGGATGTGGAATTCAATTTCAAGCAAAAAGATGTTTTTGAGAAAGATGACACGTGGATTGAAGTAGTTCCAGGAGGCACTGTTCCATTCACGTTTGAAGGAAGAGGAAAATTGCGACATCATGCTACGCATACTGTTCGAAGACATCAGATCACAGTGCTTGTGGATGGATGGAAACCTGTAGAACCTGTCACAGTTGATCGCGTTGGAATATACTTCAGGCATGCCTACGAGAATAGTCATAAATTACAGGTGATTGATTCTTTGTTGAAGAATTTCTCTTCTTATTGTATTTGTCTTCTTAAATTATTGATTTTATTCTCAGATGTTGACACCCAAGGCTAGGATAGTATTCGCAGTTGAATTAGAAGGATCAGCTAGAAAATTAGTAACTGTCAGATCAGCTTTACAAATATCTAATAAGTTGACACACACGGTAGAACTAAAAATGGAGAAATTCTTGAATCAGTTTGAATGTAGGTCTGCTTGTACATAAAATTCAACGAAATTGCTTTCTAAATGTTTACCATTTTTTCAGATCTGTCTCTCATTTCACCAGTGAATGATAGAATTCTACAAGTACCTCCACAATCCGTCATATCGGTACCGTTAACGCACACAGGTGTGCAGATGTGTCTGAAGCCCATAAATATGAATAATTTATTTCAATATTGTATGGAAACAATAGACTGGACAATAGTAAGGAAACCACTAGAAGTTATAGAGAACCGTATTACGTGTAGGGCTAATCACAATAATATATTTAGGTAAGTGTCTATAATATTAGAATAAAATGATTCAGTGCATTTTATAAATTTGTTTCTTTTAATAGAATGAGTGTAGCGGTTATGCGTGATAATTATCCGCCAGATGTGGGTCATATGCTGCCAGCACACACGATAACTATAATGGCTCCAATTACTTTGATTAACTTATTACCACACGAATTGTTATTTAAAGTTGGTATGGAAAGCGATAGAATTTCAGCTGGCGGTAGTGCAGATCTGCACACAGTAAATATTGAAGAGCAATTAGAAATTACAATACAAATAGATGGTTACCCTGGTTCTGGAACGGTAAGAAACTTTACCCTTTACTGTTTTAATATCATTAAGGTATTTAATAGATAAAGGAAAATATTTATTGTAGATGTTACTACCGCCAAATGCTAATTCCTTCACTGCTCGGCTCAGGCTAACTGACTTCACTGGAAGAATATTGTTTCTATATGCAGCTGTCAATATAGAAAAAGGTTCTGCGATACAAATTAGTATTACTTCGCCATATTGGATTCTTAACAAAACAGGGTTACCGCTGGTGTTCCGACAAGAGGGAGTTGGCGTTGAAGCAGCTGGACAATTTGAGGAACATGAAAAGGCTAGAATGGTAGCTCCACTGTTATTCTCTTTCAGCGATGAAGAAGCTAGTAGAACTTTGTCAGTAAGAGTTGGTACCTCGGTACATCCTCAAGGAATACCACAGTGGTCACAACATTTCCATTTGCAACCTGGAATACAGGTTTATATATTATGTTAATGTACATTGCTATGTACACAAGAAACAATGTATTAACTTGAAGTGCATTTTAGGTACACAGACTTAGAGTATCCTTGCGTGATGGCAGACCGGATATAGTATACTTGATCAGTGTGGCTACACGTACTGCAAGAGGAAAATACAGAGCAACAACAGTGGTTACACTGTCTCCTAGATATCAGTTGCATAATAAATCTAGTTTTACGCTAGAGTTGGCACAAAAATGTTTCACAACAACAATTGTGAGAACATGTTTTAGCTTTTGGTTATTCCTCGTTGTGCTTGAAATGATGTATTTTCTTTTTTTAGAGCCATCCAGATGCTCAAGCAACGTACATTCGAACAATGCCTGACTGTCACATGCCCTTTCATTGGCCACGTCTCGACAAAGATTTATTGTTATGTGTTCGCATCATAAACGTTAAGGATTGTATGTGGTCTGGTGGTATCAGACTAGACGACAACTATTCCTTAACAATTAATATCAGGGACGCAACTGGAAGGATGCATTTCCTTCGCGTAGACGTGGTTCTACAAGAAAGCACATATTTCATAGTGTTCACTGATGCAGACACTATGCCTCCACCTATAAGGGTGGACAACTTCTCGGAAGTTCCTCTAGTAGTTAATCAGGTGATTACTGACTCAACTTTCATAATAAATACGCTTGTCAATTCCTAAGAAATAACTTCTCAACGATTTGAGTATATTCGAACATTCCTCAGGTCTCATTTGCTAAGCCACTTGACTGAATTAATTAGAAATTATTTTCAAGAGTATTTTTATAGGTTACCGTGCACGACAACTTGCAATGGACCGTGCGACCACATTCATCAGTACCGTATGCTCTGGATGAACCAATACAAGCTGCAGGTTTGGTTTTAACTGCACCTGGCGGTGTAACAGCTACCTACGACTTGAATATACTTGGAGAAGGCAGAGGATTAACATATGAAAACTTCATTTACATTGCATTTACCGGTAAGTTTCACTGTCACTGTTAAGTACTACATTCTTTAACACATTAGTAACTTATAATAAATATTACTACTATTCAAACCAGGAACCTTCAAACCCGATGGCGATTTGGGATCAGGAGAATGTGGTCTTGATCCATTAGATGTCGAAACCCAAAGATTGGTGTTAGAAGCTGGCCCTGGTGGTTGGGTAGCTTTACGAAGGAAACAATATGGAGCTAGATCGCAGCTGTGGAGGATGACTGGTGATGGACAGTTGCAACACGAAGGTAAGTACTGATTGATTATTCAACTTGTTCCATATTTGTACATTATTTAAGTGTAATATGTAACGTAGGTTCTAGTCCACCCAGGGACAAGCATTCGAAAACCCCAGAGACAGTGCTGGTTCTAGACATAGCAGGTACAGCACCCCAGCCGTTTACGTATTGCGCACTTGCATTGAGGAAACCTGATCCCAGAAGAAGATCAACTCAAACGTGGCGGTTCACCGATGATGGGAGACTGTGTTGCGCGCACAAAAATATGTGTGTTCAGTCAAAAGACGGATTTATGGGATTGCACGAAGGTTTGACACATGGAAACTATTGTATTCTGTACGGTTTTATAGCGAAGCTATCTTCACCCCTGACATCACCTCATATAAAGATTTGTTTTCCGTTTATTTATACTCATTGCCATTTAATTTCACACAACTGACGAAGCTTTCTGTGTCTAATTTGCTCTCTAAACGTTATCGCCATATAGACTTGTTTTCTTTAAAAAGAAGTCACAAGTCACAAATTTAAAAAAAAAAAAACCATATGGCTGTGACAGTGAAAAATGAAAATCGACTATAATTTCGTGCCCCGTTTTACTTGAGAAAGTATATTATTACCATATTAATTGGTCAGGCTTACAATGATGATGAATGTTGCAGGCGGCAGTGTCGCCCGTTGGCAAATGTGTACGTATAGTTTCGGAGTACACTAGAGTACCGTCAATTACTTGTCAATTTACTTATAAGTGTTATGTACTAAAACTTTCGCCTCTTTTTTTTCTTATTTCATTCACTATTGTCTCTCAACTATATGCATGTAAAGGAAACTCTTTTAAAGATACTTGTCTTAATTTCGAGTCTTTCGTGCAGCCATTTCATCCCCAACGACACATTCAGTTATGCACAAACTGTGTAATTATATTTTTTAGGGAGCGAGGCGGTATTAGGTCCACAAACGCACAGTAGTCCTCCGCCCATCGAGCAGCGCGTGGGAAGGCAAAAGTTACGACCTGGCTCCGGCTTCTTATCTATCAGAGTAACGACTGATGGGCCGACACGGGTACTGCAAGTATTGGATATCAAAGAAAGGGTAATAAAAATTCATTATTTTTTATTTGTAATTTTTAATTCGATACTCTATTAATTTGATAGTTTCTCAGTTTCTCAATTTCTCAGTTTCTCAATTCCTCAATTTCTCAATTTCTCAATTTCTCAATTTCTCAATTTCTCAATTTCTCAATTCCCAATTTATTTGTCAACGACTAATGAATTATTACAGAAGAAAACCTTCGCTTTGCTCGAAGAACGTGATTGGTCGCACATCGCCGTCAGCCACCGTCCAACTCAGATAAACACAGACGCCGAGAGCTTAAACTCCAGAGAGCTGGAACTGAAAGTAAACCTAACAGCCGGGATAGGATTATCAATTGTTTCACGAAGGCCCGTCGAAGAATTGTTATTTGCTCGGTTAGCCGCCATCTCGTTAGAACTTATACAAACCCCTCTAAACACCACCGTTGATTTAAGCATAGAGGATATACAAATCGACAATCAATTATTCGAAGCTCAATGTACTTCAGTGTTATACGTTACCCGGGCAGCGCGCATTGACAGCGAGCACCGGCCAGCGATTCATTTGGTAGCCGAGAAATTAAAATCCAAGAATCAGAATGCCGAGATTTACAAACACGTGATAGTGAGCATCAAGCCTCTCTGCATACACTTGGAAGAGAAATTGATTTTAAAACTAGCCGCTTTCGTCGGGGCAGGAAGATCAGAGTTAGAAGTGCCGGTGGACGAGAACGATTTCAAAGCTCAGAGGTTTATTTCTGAAGTGTCTGCAGCCCACGCGAAACGGTATTACTTTGGAGCGCTGAAAATTGTCCCCAGTCAGGTGAAGTTAAGCGTATTAACCACCACAAAGCTACCGCGGCATCTCCAAGCGATAAAAAGACAGCTGGGCTTGACCCTGATCAAATTCGAGGACGCTACCATAGAGTTGGAGCCTTTCATTAAGAAGCACCCATTCGAAAGTACGCAGTTCTTGGTGCATTCCATTATCAAACACTACAAAGACGACTTGAAATGGCAAGCTGCGGTGATACTGGGATCCGTGGACTTCTTGGGCAATCCCCTTGGTTTTGTCAATGATGTCACCGAAGGCGTATCCGGTTTGATCTATGAAGGCAGCGTGAAAACCTTGGTGAAGAACGTGACGCATGGTATCTCCAACTCAGCTGCCAAGGTCACGGAGTCCTTGTCCGACGGACTGGGACGAGTCATAATGGACGAAAGGCACGAGGAAGCTAGGCAAAGGATTAGAGCTAACACTGCAGGCAGCAGCGATCATTTGGTGGCAGGATTGAAAGGCTTTGGCTTTGGATTGTTGGGAGGTGTTACGAGCATCTTCAAGCAAACTTATGACGGGGCTGCTAATGAAGGTTTCCCGGTACGTGCAGATGTTTATTTTCTACTTAGTTTGGAGTGGATGAGTAATCATTCATATTTGCAGGGATTTTTTGCTGGTTTCGGTAAAGGAGTGGTTGGAACCATCACGAAACCAGTGGTGGGAGTGCTGGACCTAGCTACGGAAACTGCCACTGCTGTGCGAGAAACTAGTAGAAGGTTAATGAATTAATAATGATCAATTATATAATACTATAATGCTCATACTTTCGTAATAGTTTATTTTATGGTTATACCATTTATAATTGGAGGATTTGGAAATTATTGGTTTCATTAATTTGTAATTTTTATTGATCTACAATATCATACTGTACTTGCAATGAAAATTCTAGAATGAATTCCATGAAACCTCCAAGCTCACATTTTTGAAATTATTGTATTTAATATTTCCAATATTTATTTTTGAATTTTTGGTGCTTCCAGTGCTCATCGTACGATACCTAAAAGAGACAGACCTCCTCGAGTTTCAAGCGGTCCAGCTGGTTTATTGCCTCCCTACAATCGACAACAAGCAGAGGGACAAGAATTCCTCTACATTGTAAATGATCATGACCACTCAGAGTTATTTGTATCATATGAGTGTCTACGCAGCGGAACGGAGAACCTGAGGGTGTTAGTGTCCAATGAAAGGGTCCGTGTTATTTCTGGTGGTACTAAAGGGGTAGTGACCGAAGTCAGCTTGACAGACTTGTTGTATTGTCAGCCCATGCAAAAAGTGGAGAGTAACGGTGAGACGTTACATTACATAGAGCTGATATCTAGATCGGATTCAGCAGTGTCTGTCAATGTAGTCGGCCCCGAGCCTCTAAGAAGGCCCAAGGTACGGTGTGACAATGAAGACGTAGCCAAACGAGTGAGTATATTAATTAATTTACACCTCCTCATTCGGTAAAGAAGGTATTTGCAGACACCTGTTTCTTAAAAACGATTTTGATTCCTTGATATTATATTTGGAAAATTGTCATTGTTATGCAATAGCTTAGTTGGACATAAAGAATTTATGGACATAAAGTTAAAGAATTGAACTTTTTCAAGTTCAATAAGTTTCAAAGTTCCTTTGCTAGTAGTTCTTATATTAAGAAACAATTGTATAGGCAAATATTTTGCTTGTCCGCTGTACATTTGTAACAAATGCTTGAACGTGATTTTTTCAGGTATCGCAACAAATCAATTACGCCAAGGGAATGCACGAAGAACGCAATTTGACTCTCTCCTCGTCGGACAATATGTTGGACGACGTTCAGTACTATAAGTAGTTACAGGCGACTGTTTCACGTATCGTATATATTTCGTATGCTAGTCAGTCCTCTTAGGTTTTCTTATACTTTTTCTTTGCATCCCTATTTTTGTTTCCTTTTTCTAACCAGTGCACATAATGATGCCTTACTACGCTTAAACTAAGTTGATGATAAGACTGATGCAAGGCATCATCAATGTTGCGGCGTCTTTGATGATATGAAAAAGTCTCGAGAGCGTAATAATATATATATATATATATATATGTGTGTACATATATAATTAATAAAGATATATATATTATAAATATATATAATATATATAATATATTTATATATCTTTATAATATATATTTATATATCTTCATTAATTATATATATATGTTATGTATAAAAAACGTGAGAATATCGATTGTCGCACAGTTAGCACACTTTTGATACTATAATAATGAAATGGTGGGAGAAGATAATCTTTTAAAAAGTGCGAGTGACTTTTTTTTTAATTAATTCTGCATACATACTTACATATGTAAATGTACGCGCGCGTGTGTGTGATTAAGTGTATATATGTAAGTACAGTTGTAAAATATAGGTGGATAAGGTTACACGCTTATTCATTCACGATAATAATAATGTAATCGGATGCCGCATAAACTATAGAACTAACGAAAACCAAAGTTTTTACATAGGATAGAAACGATATTTATTTTTTAATTAACGAATTCGATATTTTGCATACTTTTGGTTCGAACAAATTGTATTTTTTAACAGTGTAAAGGACAGATGATAGTTGGAGAAACTTTGGAGAGGGCAATACCACTAACGAACGTATTATTAACTGTACATTCTATTTCTAATGTAACTCCGTGTGTAAAGTTAATCGACGTAAACTCTTGTACAGTCGTATTCATAGAGAATATCAGGAATATCAGATTTACTCGAATACTTTTTATAAGTCTGATGCATTGTACAGCTTAAATGCAATGTATATTGAATATAGGAGAAGAAAGTATTTGCACATCGGTATCAATTAATTTCAGTCGACAATACCATTTAACTGTAACAACTAAGTTAAAAGATTATTTTGATCAAACTATTGGTCAAAGGAAAAAAATGTTTTCATAAAATAATGAAATATTAAAAATTTTTTATTTTCTCTTTTATTGAATCACTATTTAAAGGGAGATTCGAGTTATGTACAAATACTTTTTTCGTTCTCTATATACGTAATATATATATGCACGTTGAAGTATGAATACAATAGAATCCGGTGAATAATATCGCGTGTAAGTTAATAAGTATCAACGTGTTGATACATGTATAATAATCTATTATTGTATACAACGATTGTCTAGATTTGTTACATCCCGACCATTTTCACACTATCGATATAATTTAATAAAGAAATCCTTCTATTTTGTTCGATAAATTTAATTGTCTAATTGTTTTGTTCGTTTATCAGTGTTGTTATCCGTTGTCGGAATCATTGAGTAACGTTATCAGTCGATAACACATTATCAAGAAACAAATTTAGGCATCAGGAGCATGGCGGCTCTCATGATTACTTGAAATGTCAAATCGCTGATCGAAATTCCTTGCAAACCGTTGTTAATAATAACGACAAGTATCACCAGGTGAATAAACATATCGGGTGTAACGTATCCTTGGAATAATTTCAACGTCACGACGTTGAATAATTATCTTTCCAAGATACGCGAGAGAATTATAACCTCTAACAATGGATGAAACATATTTCGACGAAGGACCAGCGGGAAATTTTGAAACAGCCACCCTAGAAATCTCCAAGGATTTAGATGGAAATGAACAGAATAATTCGACCCCCGTGTCTGGCGGTGAGTGTCCGTTTTATTGGCATATTCTGCTGATGTTAGTGCAGCATTCTGCAGTTCATTAATAGACTACGGATTTTTCAATAAACATCAACATTTATGAATTACTTTACGGCGATAACGATAAAATTAAAATTGATTCTATCGGTGAAAAGATTCGATAAGATAATATTAACGTAAGAACTCCGTTAGTTCTTATTGAACTTCCATTCTGCTTTACGGTTGCTGCATATTCTATAAATACATACCATCTACAATGTAATTGTTATGAATTATATTAAAATATTTACTTTTCTTCCTTAACTATAGCATTTTATATTGGTAGTTATTCTTCTTAGTGAATGAAATAAATAAGTATAAAATGTATATTCTTTAATGTTCATAAGATGTCAACGTTGCAAGGAAAAATACAGAAAACCAAGGGAATAGTGTGAATCAAGTTCCAGCATCAAGGGATGTTTCTACTATTCCATTTAAACATATAGATTTTCACTCGTTCTTTACTGATAGGAATGAAGTCGTGGAAAAAGCTCTGAAAGATTGTCAGGAGAGTTTGATAAATGAAGAAGAAAAGGATATAGTTGGAAGTTGGCTTCTAACAGAGTAGGAAGCTGTTCCATACAAATTTTATTTGAATGCAATGTTTGGACAATATTTAATGATAACATTTGCAGAATAAGTCTGTGGGATACTGAAAAGGAGAGACTAGTTCTACTTACTTGGAAAGCTATTTATTCAGTAAAATATGATTTTATTTCCTTAAAGATACTGGAGTATAATCGAATACCTTTATCACAAATCGATACAGTGGTTTTTGGTGAACTGATCTATCCACCTTCGTCTTTAGCTCCGTAAGTATTACAATTAGTTTGAAAGTTACATACCTTTATTATCGTACAACAGATAAGACAGAAAGAAAATGTGGCTCTATAAATTCATGAACCAATGCATTTGATAATTTTTAGACGATTAAGTGGATTGGCAGAGGGTGTGTCTTCAATATTTCATTGTGCAGTTCGTCAAGACTGGTCTTCACTTACCTCTTGTACTGGTCTTGCACAATTTGAACCTAGGTATTTTAAGCTGTTATAGAAAGACAACAATCCTCTTATTTTACTCAGTCTTTAGTTGATTCACTTTTACAGTCCTGATGCTTTGTAATAGTGTATCTGCACTTGAAGGTAAGACACAAATATTTCTGAAAGTATTAAAGGTATGCAAAAATATTTAATAAAAGTTACATAGTGTTATATATTTATTAAATGAATAAGGTAAGAGTTACAACAGTCAAGTTTTGTTTTGTAAATATGCTCCCTCTCCATCACAACGTGTAACTTTTATTAAACATATTATTTGTATCTTCAATACTTTCAAAAATATTCGTTTGTTACCTGTAAACGCGGATACCTTCTGTAGTTACAAATCCACAATATTCAAATTTTTATTTGATTTGGAAAGACAATCTAAAGTAAAATAATTGTATCCTAGACTGTTTCTCTATTTTTGCATGTAGAATTATCTCTTGACTACTTCACGTGATAAGCTATGTATATATATTGTTTTTTTGTTTATGGATGCATATTTTAACCACATTTTTAATTGTATACTGTATTTATCTGTAAGTTTGTGCTTACTTGAAACTAATGTCTTCATGAATATAGTATTTCCTTTAAAAGTATTATTATACATTGGTATGTGGGCATTTGATCACATACAATAAAGTGTGCATTTTTTAACATTATGTTACTACACTTAACTGTTCAGAAAACGATCTATATCTGGCGTGAGACTGATGTGGAATAAGGGAGATCCCTTACCATTAGGTAAGAAGTGGAATCCGTTTGCAAAAGATATACCATGGCTAACATATTCCAATCATCCGTTATTTTGGTACAAAGGTAAATTTATGTTCGAGTATTACTAATAACATTAATACATCATATACATTTTTATTTTATCCTTTCCAGGATCAGACATAGAAAAAGCAAAGTTTGACGTTGAGGGTTTGCATGCAACAATTCTAAATGTATTGCCCGTGGAATGTAACATTAGAACTGGATCCATTATCATAGAAAATTACTTTGGTTTAGGTGCATTAGTACACAACAGAAATGGACTGGGCTTTTTCAAAATACGGGGTAAAATCAGCTTTTGAGGAGAGCATTTGCAAATAAGAAACATCTTTTTCTTTGAACTTTCATAAATATTCCTATTTCAATTCTTAAAGTCTATGTATACTAAAATTTTACGTATTTCTAAAATTTACTATACTTATAAGAAAAAAAAATATCAAAATTTCTAGTGATATGTAAGCAAAATTTACAGCTAATCTGTTCTATTGTCGTCAGACTTTCAAATTGTATCAAACCAACCCAGTATATGTTCTCGATTATATCAATTGAATTGTACATTTCTCTCTCTATATATTTTAAATAATTGTATTCTGTATATGAATTTTTACTCTGTACCTGGCTGATAGGAAAGTTACAATAAGTATATAAATATATGTATATCATATTAGAATAATTGACACACCTTTACTGTGTAAAATTAAGTTTTATAATTCTACATTATGAAAGTTACGATTAGTGTTGCTTATAATAATAAATAAAAATTCTAAAACTATTAAAAATTTAATAATAATCTGTATTAATAAATACACTAAACACTGTAGAATTGTTTACCATCCGGAAACAAAGTTACAAATTTAAATGTTGACTCTGGGACATCCTTTTTCCTTTCCAGAATTCGGAACAGAGTTAAATGTTTTCTTTATGTAATAAATCTAAATGTTATAATTGATTGTTCATTCTCACGTATCTAATAAATATTTCATTAATAATAAAGAATACTCTTGTCTAATCAATTAAGAAGCCATTCAAATATTAAAAGAAGACATACAATTTTCAAAAATCCCGCTTCTTTAGACTTAGAAACGCCATCTATTGCAAAAACGCTCAAACTTCTAGCCAAATAGTACCAAATTCTTCTCGCTAGATGGCGCCACTAATAAAAACCCATAGAAAATTATAATTCATTCATGGCGCCATCTAGTGAAATAAATCCAGTACTATTTGGCTAAACGTTTCATCATCCTTTCAATAGATGGCGCCACAAATCCTACATAAAGACGCGGGGTTTCTGAAATTTATTTATTTTTTAATTATTCTTTTAATATATTAACTATAAACTTTTTAATTTATTAGACATCTCCGTCTGATAAACCTCTGTCTTTCACCCATATATCTCTCCTTGTCTTATTCATTACGTTCATATGGAACACAATCAACCCATCCGATAATCGCCAATAACTCATTAATTACAAATCAAACTTAATTCATACTGCTACTTAATGTTCCTAAAGATCCATTCTAATTTCTTCAATCAGAAACGTGCATCAATTATTCCCATTAACTAAGATACTTAATCTATTACCCGGTCCCTCGCAAGAAATTCAAGACTAACCTACGACATAGTTCCGAAAAATAATTTATATTCAAATAACACGGAACGAAATCCCCCGGACCCCCATAAAAAATCCCAGGAACACCCATAAGAAACCCCTGGAAACCCCACAAGAAACCCCTCGGACCCCCATAAAAAACCCCAGGAACCTCCATAAGAAACCCCTCGGATCCTATGAGAAACTCCTTGAAGGAACCCCACAAGAAACCCCTCGGACCCCCATAAAAAACCCCAGGAACCCCCATAAGAAACACCTCGGATCCCATGAGAAACTCCTTGAAGGAACCCCATAAGAAACCCCTCGGACTCCTTGAAGGAACCCCCATAAGAAACCCCTCAGAACCACACGAGAAACCTCTCAGACTCCTTCGAGAAACCCCTCGAACCCCCACGAGAAACCCCTCAGACCCCCTGGAAAAACCTTTCGCAATCTCACAAGAGACCCTTCGAACCCCCGAGAGATTTCTGGGGGGTTGTAAGACCCCCTCGCAGAACCTCTCTAAAACTGTCAAGAGACCTCTCGAACCCCACGGGGAGATTTCTTGGGGGTTCTAAGACCCCCTTGCAGAACCTCTCTAAAACTGACAAGAGACCCCTCGAACCCCCACGAGAAGTTTCTGGGGGGTTCTAAGACCCCCTCGAAGAACCTCTCTAAAACCGGGGGTTCTAAGACCCCCACGAAGAACCTATCTAAAACTGACAAAAGACCCCTCGAACCCCCACGAGAAGTTTCCGGGGGGTTCTGAGACCCCCTCGAAGAACCTCTCTAAAACCGGGGGGTTCTAAGACCCCCACGAAGAACCTGTCTAAAACTGACAAAAGACCCCTCGAACCCCCACGAGAAGTTTCTGGGGGGTTCTAAGACCCCCTCGAAGAACCTCTCTAAAACCGGGGGGTTCTAAGACCCCCACGAAGAACCTGTCTAAAACTGACAAAAGACCCCTCGAACCCCCACGAGAAGTTTCTGGGGGGTTCTAAGACCCCCTCGAAGAACCTCTCTAAAACTGACAAAAGACCCCTCGGGGGGTTTCTTGATGGGAAGGAACGACGAAGCAGGAACAGCAGGAATGTTGATTTTCGAATTTTGCTTTTCCTCTTTAGAATTCGGAACGGAGTTAATTAAATGCTTTCTTTATACAATCAATCTAAGTGTCATAATTAATTGTTTATTGTCAAATAATTATTAAACATTTCATTCATAACACAGAATAGTCGTGTCTAATCTATTAAAAACCTGCGAAGGTAATTTAAGAAAATACTTTTTAAAAATCGCGTCTCCAACAGCGGTGGCGCCACATAGTGCAAAATGGTTCAAATTTCTAGCCAATTAGTACCGTGCTGTGTCCGCTAGATAGCGCCAACAACGACTTCCTTAGTACCGCGAAGAATCCACCCGAAAATCGCTAATAACTTATTAATTACTACTCGAATCTGGTTCAAACTGCTAGTGAATATTCCTAAGAGTCTGCCACAGTTTCCTCAATCACAAATGTTCACAAATTATGCCTATTAATCGAGGAACTTAATGGTTTACTGGGCACCTGTAAAAAAATTCTTGGTTACATTGTGACATCGTCCAGAATAATAATTAATAAATAATTAACGGGGCGAAGAATCCTGCCAAAAATGGCATAGGAAAGTAGGGAAATGTTCATTCTATGATTCTAAGTTACAAATGTTCATAAATGATTCCTGCTAGTCGTGTTATTAATGAATTCGCTGTTGTATTCCCAATCGCACTGTCGCTTTTAGTTCATAGCTTCCACCGCTAGATGGCGCCACGTAAATTGCTGTCATGGCGACCTCCTCGGTCCTGATGCTTCGCGCGTACGCACCAGGGACTGATGAGATGCTTTTTCGAAGGAGGTGGCACGAGAGAGACAATCCTGTTCTTGTCGCACAGTATCGCTATCCTTGTCTTACACATTACGGGGATAGGGAAATCGCTCAAAATTGCCCTGTAGAAATCGACACAGCTGGAACGGCCGTAGTCACGGCTGCGTGAGTCTGCCCCTGATGCTATGCAACCAGCTTGACGCATTTGCAACTCCCTTAGATTGTTAATATTGTGACAATGTTTATTAATGTGTATTAATATCTACCGATATTTATTGATATTAACAATATTTAGTAAAAATTATTAATATTGCCTGGCTACTGATAATTTTATATGTGTAATTAAGTATTTATAATATTAATTATATATAACATCAATATGTTACAATATTAATTGTGCACCATATAAATGTATTATGGTAATATTAATTATATATAATATTTATATGTTGTGATAATATATGCATGATCATTGCAAATGTTTAGATTAAATTATAATGTTCAAATCCTAAGTTCAATATTCATTTTACCAAATACAATAGAAATGTACGTATGTTACGAAAACTTAAAGACAAAGACCCTGTGATTTCCTCATGATGATTTCATATGAAATATTTCTCAGCGAATCATCAATTAACAATATTAATTGCTTTGTTCCTCATGATTCGAATGAACATGCAAAATAGTGAGGGAAAATAAAGGAAACATACGAAGTATCGATTATTGCACAATATATTTTGTATCATCGACTCAAGATAAATACATACAAACGTTACATGTTTTATACATTTTTATCTAAGCCAATATATAATATTTAACACTATGAAAATATACTTTTAATTATTAGAAATCCGATTTATACAATATTACATTAATAAATACCATTTAAAAATCATTAAATAAAATTAATAAAATTTGTTAATTAAAAAGCATTGAAAACTCATTAAATAAAATTAATAAAATTTCTTATATTTCTTAACTTAAAACAAATTTCTTTATAAAATAAATCATAATATTTATTAAGATTTCAATCGGCGATCAGCTTCTTCACCGATTTCTCAGTATCATCATTTACACTTTTCCACTAATTATAAAAAAAGTCATCAGGAATAAATCATTTTAACCTATCTAGTAATTCTAGTGTTAACAAACCAGTATCAGTAATGAATTATACAAATAATTCGATTCCTATTAACAAGCCTAAAATCTAAAATATCGGTAACCAGCGTGATAGTCTGTTGCGCCGTATAAACGCAACCAGTCCGACTATCTACAGTTGTCCAGGCGCCCCTTAGTGCACGCAACCCTGCGTACACGGCCGTAAAACCGATTCACATAAGTAAAACCGCAAAACGAACATCGACATCCGCGATGAAACATTGTAACTTTTTTTTTGTACGTTAACAGAAAAAAACAATCGTACACCACGATCGTGCACGGCGAACCATGAAATTAGGTCAACATGCGAGAAAACCGAGTTACTAAAAAAACGGTGAAAAAATGACGTCACCGAAACTACTCCTGACAGCTGCCTACTCGCACGCCACTGTGGTATACAAAGCGAATATCGCACTCTTGGACGACAGATCGCGACAATAATTCCCCCCAGGGTGGTGCATTAAGAGGGCCGAGGAAACAGCTGTTCTGCTGGATGGTTGCTTTGACAGGGAGGTCAAAGGATAAGCGAATGTTTTATTTACACTTCACGCTCTTAAATGATATCGCGAATATTCCGTGGCGAAAATGAGAATGTCGCAGTCAAGAGAAAACGGCAGATCGACACGCTGAAAATCTTCAACGACAAGTAAGAGAATCCGGAATCCCATGTAACCTCTCTCTCGTTTTAACCTTACTTTCCCCCATGATAATTCTCTGCCCTTTTTTTCCGCCTCGCGTTTTAACGCGAGCCTCGAGTTAGATTTCTTAAGGCGAAGATCCACGGTGGTCGTGATTTCACTATAAAATGCGAGAGCGTGAGTTTCTTTGCTTAGGAATTCGCTAATGCGAACAATGGATCGGAAACGAATGAATTGGCGCTTAACTTTTTATTCGCGTTGCGAAACTTTATTCTCCGAGAATCAATGATATCATTGTCTTGGGAACACGCCCTGCTTGTTTAAATACTTTCCTGGAATTAATTTCTCGGTTTGAACTGGGTAATAGAACTTTGTCATACGTGTGTTTGTTCAGATGGTTTTTTTATATTGTTCAAATGTTTTACATAGGATATCGTTCTCTTCTTTTGATAATTTTGCTATGAGAAAGATTGCTGTGTTTTATTTGGAAATCATTCGATTGGCTGTGCATGATTTGTTACGTTTCAGTGTGGTAGAATTAAGGGAAGATGTGGAATATCAGGTACAATTCAACGCTGGTGAAAGGAGAATGGCTATTATGGTCTCTTTGTCACCGGAGTTTCCGTTGGAAAAGCCAGTGCTGAGGGTGTCTCCACCTGTGAATCATCCTTGGTGTAACGAGTACAGTGAAATCACGAGTGCACCGGGATTACTTAATGTAAGACTTTCTTCTAATCGATGTTTTTACCGATCAGTATAGCGTAGACTATTATTCTTGTGTATCAGTTTACAGTACATAGTGATCTTGGTCGAGTTGTTCAAGCTATTATCAGGGAGTTCAGTAAAAATCCTCCCCAGTTGTTGGAAGATGCCTCTCCAGGATCCATTAAGTCACATAGAGGTAAATTTTAGCTAGCATAACATTCTTGTGTTTAAAATAGTCGACTTGCACAATATCCACCAGTGATAATACAATTATAGATCTACAAGGAAGGAATTCTCCATCGTATTCCATGCAACACTACTCAGAAATCCCGCAGACATCGTTCAATTCTTACCACACCATGCAGTACCCACAATATTCTTCAGCCAGCGGGAGCTCTTGCATTCTCAGTTACAATCAAACCAACTCGGGTACCCAGTATTCCACGGACAGTTGCACAAAGTTTGGCTCTCCGTCGCAGCATTCGACGTACAACCTTTCCAGTTCAAGAAACAGATCACTCCACACAGCAGACCTTACTAGATACAATTCAAATCAGCAAGGGGGGTACTTGAATTCTCATTACGCGAACGCGAATTATCATCAGCAATCGTTGCCGAACCAGTTGCAGCCTAAAACTCCGCAGAGTGTCGCGTTCCCAGAATTGAACAATTTGAGCAATGAGGAATTGAAACAGCTTAGCGAAGACGAGGACAGATTGGACGAATTCTTGGATAAACATTCCGAGCTAAAGGATATTCATGCGTCCATCGACGATGCGATTGATTGGGTCCAAAAAACTGCCGGCAAGTTATTTTTAATTAGCCCGATAGTCTAGTCAGCGAAGCTTCTCTAATTAACAGCTTGTAATTTTCATTCAGCCGACGTGTAAAATATTTTGTATGTTACAAACTGTTACTCGTTGGCTTTTAAAATCTAGCAGTAAACAATAATGTGCTTATGTTATGTGCAATTATACTAGCTTTTATTCCATTAACCCTTTGCACTTGAAGTATTTCATTATACACAGTTCAATATTAAATACCATATTTTATTCTTTGCATCAAATCAAGTGGTAACTAAGAGTCACCTCTCGAGTGCAAAGGGTTAAATTATTTATTATTGTTACCCCCTTGACGTATTATTTACTTTCTCTACTAAGCTCATATAACATTTTACTATCAACTACTTGAAAGAAATGCAACAAAATTCTTTATTCTACTAAGTGGAAATTTCATTTGGATATAATACGTTGATAATAGCAAACAGTCTTTCTTTGATCTATGGGTAATAAACTGATTTTTGTTCAATTAATCTACAAATCTTCACTCGTCATTGTATGACAAGGGGTTAATACAAAATAATACAATGAAAGCTAGTAATAAACACATAAATATACTAAAGTCCATGAACATATTAGTGCAAACGTTGATCACTTTCATTCCGTTTCCAGAGGTCAACGTTGCCAAAGAACCCGAGCTTAGAGAATTGCAGTCTGACGTAGCAAACAAAGTGCAGACGGTCGCTGCGCTGAAGGCCAGATACGATCAACTGATACAACGATACAATAAACTGTCCGAGGTGTTCGCCCCGGACCACATAAAGGAATGCCTGAGGAAAGCAGCAGACGAGAGCCACGAGGAGAGCGAGCGGATCGCCGAGGATTTCCTCAACAGGAAGATAGACGTGGAACGTTTCCTGAGCACGTACATTGAATGCCGGAAGCTGGGTCAAGCGAGGCGAACCAAGGAGGAGAAGCTGGCTCATCAGCTGAACGAATTAAAACGGGCCGGCTATTAAAACTGTAGCCGCGCCGCGTCTAACCGCAGTCTTTGTTTTTCTATCGAGTCCAACAGAAACCGTTGTAAATAACGCCTAGTTAAATTAAAGAAACGAAACCGTGAATTCGAATGGCGATTCGTATTTACTGAAGAAAAGAAAAAAACAGAAAGAAAGAAAGGAAAGAAAGACGAACAAAACAAAAAATGGTATTCTATTATAACGGTAAAGGCACTCGCTGGCAGAGAACACTTTTACAAATGTATCATCACTACGTTACATCACCGCTTGTTACGTACTACTCGTGTGCCGCGTCGAAATTAGTTCGACTGTGTTCATGATGCATTCCGAACGGGACGATTGAGAATTGGAATCGCAGCAAGGACCCCGAGGAGGATTCCTGTGTATGCGAGGACACACCGAAGAGAAGGGGAAGAATAAGCGTTGGCTGGTGCCCGATGGAACCTAAGCGTGCACGCAACGATCATTTCAAAATGTACTTATCCTTCCGTACAGAGAAAGTGTTTGTTGAATGAGATTCCAACGGTCTCGCAGAGCATTTTCTTTTTTACCGTGTAAATCGAGAAGTGCGCGAGAACAACGGACACTAATTAAGATGGGGGGGGGGGGGGGGGAAGAGAGAAGAAAATAATAAATATAATATGGTATCGTTTTTCGAAGATTTTGCTATTTCGGTGATGATGTTATATCTAATTACTTATCCTAAGGATGTTCCTAATACAACGTAACGTTAACTCGAAAGTGTATAGAAGCGTGTAAAGTCTGAGGAACGTGAAGACGCTTTCGTTGTTTTTTCTAAACAAAAGTCACAGTGTACGTGTTGTAATCCTCTCGCTAGTTGGATCGTTTAACCGAGAAAAATGAAACGCGACGTTCCGCGTTGCGAGTACGACGATAATTTGTGTGTAGACATTGTAAGTTGTAAATAATTTAAAAGGAAAAAAAAACAGAAGAAAAGTACCGCATTTTTAATAAAAGGGAAAAGGAAGTATAAAACTTGACGGGTGTTTGCATATGTGATTCCAGTGATGATCATCAATGGATGGCGTAGAAATGCAACCTATGTTTTGTTCTTTTATTTCCGTACAAACGTTCATGATCGCTAATCCCTCTGCGCAGCTATTCTCGTATTAAAAAAATAACATCAAGAAGTGAAATAGGTTCCTCTTCTTTAATCATGCCATGTCGTCCGCTTTGACATTGCTTCCAACTAACATTACTGTCCAATGGATGAACATGTACGCACAGCTCGAATGATTCTTGTGCCTCGTACTGTTCCAAGACGCGTCGAACGACAAGAATGGTTTGAGACACGTCCGGACGATATCTATACTTTGCTTTCGTTTCTAGCGATCAGACGACGGAAGTTTATGCATTTGCTCTGATATGCAGTAAAACAAAGCTTTTGCAATAATATAATGATCTGGCAGTAAAATCAAGGTATCAATAAAGCGTAGTATGTATTTACAATTAGGAGATGATTTGATGTCTGTCGGAACAGCAGAAGCAAGAGGTGTCTTCAATTTACATATTCCCATTTTTATAGGTCACGTGTAACCATATCAGCAAACAGCAAATGATTAAAAATATAAAAAATTAAGAAATACAATCAATAGAAAATTGCTGACAAAAATGAGAATCGATTAATCAGCTGAAGTCCTCTGCCTAGTCATCAAGTGATCCAGCAGTACATACGTACAGATACATGTTAAAATGATTATGGTTAAAACGCTGATACATAAAATAAATGCTCATGGAATTCTCTTTTTCTGGATTTGCATAAATGTCCGCAGTCTGCTAACGATAAACACAATCTTTTTCGTTTCCATTATTTAGACTGTCCTATGGTTCATTCGGTTAATCAAGGATCAACGAACGAGATCATGATGTATCGGGTACCATTAGTGACTCTGAGTCCTTCGTGGTAATGAGTCAATCTTCCAGGATGCAGCAGCATCCAGCCTGGCTTGGTGTCCGTCACAGAACAGTTGTACCGAATGAATCTGCAACCTCCACCCTCGTAGTCCACTCCTTGCTTGTTCAGGGCGATGTTTATGGTGTAGGTAGAACTGTCATGGTGCGGCTTCAATGATGGTTGCTCGTCTGGCCGGTATCTCACGACGAAATTCATGAGTGCACGAGGTGGCTGTTAACATACAATTATAATTAATCGTCGAACAGAGCTAGCTTTCGCATAAGACTTTAATTATTCTTTTAACCCCTTGAACTGAAATGATACTTTAATTTTCTTTAACGGGTTGCGACAAAGGGAACTGATTCAAAATAAATCAGACAAGAGGTTAATGTAAGGAGTAAAAAATATTAAGAGACCAAACCACCTAGCGACGTCTAAAAATAAATTTTTCAATTTTCTGATTTTACTGCTGCGTTCTTTAATCACTGCACTTTAGTTAATGTTTGGATTCTGAAACATTCTTTTATTATATTTCATGTACCTGATACTTCAAGAGAATTAAACAAGAAAAATTGATTTTCTTATCTAAGTGGTCTTCTCCCTTAAAGCAGTGCATACAAAATTTATCATGCACAGCGTGATGAAATATTTACACGTCTTCTGTTTGCATATGCAACTATACGAGAAAGTACAGAAAGCCTATCACCAGGAAGCGGTGCGTCTAATTAAGAAGTGAGTGGGTGGGATGAAAATACAGGCTGTCGGACAAGATGTTGCCACACTTCATTATCTTGTAGAACGCTGAATTTTATTTTTATTTTTAACACGTTAAACGCCATGTCAGTCACTGAAATTCAGTACTTGATAACAATTGTAATGAATCTGTTGAATAATTGAATGAAACAATGAATAATTGTTCTTGCTTTTCAGTGCTACAAAAGAACAACTCAAAATTTTCGTAGCGCTTAACGTGTAAATCAAAGTGTGGTAACATTTTTTTACAACACCCTGTAGTGCTTCGACAATGTCATTCGGTGCCAGAGAATGTTGTGCAACCAACGGAGAGACCTATTCCCGAGATTCTTTTAAGGTCTTCGTTGAACTCTTACGCTCGTATAGTAGCCTATAAAAACATGCTCTTGCAAGGGGCTGACGTATTCGAAAAGGAAGTCTAGCCAAGATTCGTGAAGGCCGACTTGTTTCATGTGAACGTCTCGCGTCGGGACGGCTTCGTATCCACCGTCGATACGTGGGTCCTAGAAATAATCATGCGTTAGGCGAGAAACTGGTGTCTTACGTCGTGATAATATCCGGTGAACACGAATTCCTGCAGGGGCCTAACGTACTCCTTTAAGAAGTATAACCATTGGTGTTCATATTTTACTTGCTTCATATGAATATCACGAGTCGGCACGTTTTCATAACCTCCCGTTATTCTAGGATCCTGTTAAACAAACCGTTGTATCACTATACCATGCAACAACGAAATAACAACTTCCCCCCATTTCTAAACTTCAGAGATAGAACTTCGTTATTAAAAGTTGATGCCAATCTACTTAACATATTGGAAAATAAATAGAGCAGTAACACATTAAACTGCAGATATTTATGCAATTATGAATTATTATGGATTAACTTGCAACAATGCAACTTGAATAGAAATTTGTTTATATTGTCGAAGAGTAGATTTTCATTCAAAATGAACAAATGTTTCATAATTTTTGTTATACTGGGGCTTAGAAAATCCTGTGTGCTACAATTGCATAAAATGCAGTCTAATGATTATTTATCATACATTATTTGTTCCATCGGACCACTTTCCATATGCTTCCATGACTTGCACCAGTTCCTTGGTGAATCTTTCATTGACTATGGGGAACCAGTATACGTCTGGACAAGGCTGTAAAAAAATGTAAATTGAACGCAATTTAATTGCAATGAAATAGTGAAAAGATAACATTGAAGATGAATATAGACAGCTTGCCTGCATGGGAGTTTTATCAGGGTTAAAATTCTCCGCGTAACTTTCGTGTATGTATCTTTTCTCCCAGTCCACTTTGTTGTCTTGAATTTGATACAAGTCAGGATTGGTGAGAGAAATGTCATAATTGGTAGGATCAACAAGATGCCCAAAATCAATCCTGTTACTGACATACATGAAAATAGATCGGTCTCTATTGGATTCGGCGAAAGCCATCTCCGTATCCAAATCTCCCATCAAGTAAGATGGACGAGTCTCTTTTTTACTAATTAACGTGGCGTTAATCAAATAACAGCTGCTGACAAAAGGTACATTCCATAGTCCCCTAAAAACGTATACAAATTATCCTTAATAGCATGACAATTTTTAAGAAACTATTAACAAATTTAAAAGGATTTAAAGATATAATAAATAATTTTGCTTAAATATTGCATACGAGAATAAATAAAACATTTTTAATATTGCGTAACTAATGAGCACGAGCAGCTCCCTAATTTTTCTAGTGTTCATGTTCAATTTCAATTTCCGTTTTACTCATCGCAGTGGAGAGATATTGAAAAGAGAGATCATTCTTAATTCAATGAATGCCAGCACGTGGGTGTTATCACGCTTCAATATTCTCAGGAGCTCGAGGCCACTGGTAGAGACTGACTCACAACATCCATAGGGGATTGATACGGTTCTTTGTCAACCATGGGAGACAATGTTGTTTTTCAGAGGTCATCGCTTAAATATTTTGTAAGGCAATCGCTGTGAAGTCGTGATTGGTCAATGAACACACCAGCAATGGGTTATGTATAATTATCCAATTGAGATTCATAACTCTGTCACCAATGACAGCATGCCCATCGAGCACAGTCCATTCATATTTTAGGCTGTAGGGACAGAAGGAACCCAAAGCCACTGATCTTGTTTGCCCACTTGACGGAAGAAGTGTCTACAAACAGTTGGCCAAACCACGGTGTGCTACTCTTGTCGCAAACACTTGTTCTTTAGTGAAGTAACTTACGAAGTTCCTACATGTCCAGATTTAAACAAAACATCCATTGATTAGTGTATCGCAAGACATTATTTTCAAATCCTGAGTAGAATAGTTACAAGAGAAAGTTCGTCTGTGCATTAAATGCAATCTTTCACATAAAACAAATGACCAGATGCAAACTCATATGCCTATTCTTCATTGGTTTACTGATGAGCACAGATGCAGCGAAAGGTGGAGGAGGCAGAGGTAGCAGCAGAGGTCGCAGCGGAAGAGTGTACAAGTCTAGGATGCCAATTCTGATTCCTCATCGAAATCCAGCCAGTGCCAATTATTACGAGCACAAAGATGTGAGTCCATAACAATTAATATTATAGTGTAAACAACAGGAAACATTGAATTTCTGACTACCACAGGGAGCAAGAATAGTGAAAGCTTCTCATTTCGAGTTAGACTATATGCTAGGCAGGAAGATCACTTTTTTCTGCATGGCCACTGGATTCCCAAGACCTGAGATCACATGGCTGAAGGATGGAATTGAACTGTACCATCATAAATTCTTTCAGGTACTTTTTATCAATTGAAACTAACAAGTACAAACGATTAAGATTTAGAAACACACATTTACAGGTACACGAATGGCCTGTGGGCAATGATACTCTAAAATCAAAGATGGAAATTGATCCTGCTACGCAGCAAGATGCCGGGTATTATGAGTGTCAAGCTGACAATCAGTATGCTGTTGATCGACGCGGTTTCAGGACAGATTATGTCATGATAACTTATTAAAATGTTTGTGACTGTATGAGCAATGACACAATTATTTTCTATAAAACTAATTATCGATAACGAAATAGTTCTTTTAGTTTTAAACGACTTAATCTAAAAAAAGAATTACAACAACAACTTAATTTTCAACTCTACAGAAGAGTAACTGTTCATAAGGAAACAATAAAAGAGACTCGTAATAATTGTTTCAGAAGACCGATGAGTAATCCCTCCGAAGTTGTACCAACTAACCACTTGCTCAATTAAAACGTAACTGTAATTACTGTGAATCTGTGTAAGTAGAATATCTGAAACACTCGGTTGCTCTCCTTAACGCACACGTTCCATGATCATTAAGAATTTTCTGTACGTGACAGCACACTTGGAAATTTAGAGTTCCCCCAGCTCTCATTCATTAAATCACAATTGACTCTCATAAGGGTGGTATGTCTGGTCTGCGAGGCGTAAAACATTGAAAATGGCTCACTGTTATATATCTATCCAATAAACTCCCATTAAAAAAATTCTCCATGTAAACAGAGAATATATTTTAATATAAATCTTCTCAAAATCAAAAACTCAAATTAACTGTACACAAAGAAGAAAACTTTATATAGAACGTCTCTAAAATATCTGTAGACTCCAAAATATTGGAAATTAATTCGAATTGATGCGATTGTAAATTGACTCTATTTTCATCATTTTTCCAAATCATTTAAACGCATCCACGCTATTCAAATTAGACTGCGTGAAGTATCAATGTGAAATTGAAATTTACCGATGACCGACATGCAATAAGTGTCAAAAGAATAATCGGCTCACGTATACGCTACGCAAGTGCGGTTCACCAGTATTTGCCTATACGTTTGTAATAGATAGGAGAGGACACTAGGGGAGTAATGATTAGGTGGCTGTCAGTTACATCGGAGTTCCGTGTGATCATCGTACGTTGCCTGTGCTCGGTGAGTATCTCCCGCGTGGACAAAGGTTGCACTACATTCGAAACTCTGTTCAATAATTAAGTCTTTCAGTTTGGCTCTGTTTGATCTCAGAGTGCTCTAGTGAAGATCCTTCGTCACCTGACCTAACCACAGACTCTATTTGCTACCCCTGGTTAGTCATGCCACGCTCTATGGCCATGCTGTTGTTGTTGATCATTTTGTGTCTGAACAACCAAGAGACTCTTGGACGAAGAGGACGTACCAGAGGTAAAACTAGGTCGCGTCTCCAAATAGGACTGCCTATAACTGGGAAATACCGCGACCCAGAGAGCGACCAGTACTACAACAACAACAATGTAGGCAGATTCATTAGCGAAGTTGACTTTGTTTCAATCCTCAACTATTTTCTAAGAACAATGTTTGATTCAGGGTGCAAAGATACTGTTGGCGTCTCACTTTGATCTTGAGTATGTTCTGGGCCACAAGATTGCTTTCCTCTGTGTCGCACGTGGAAATCCACGTCCACACATTACATGGTTCAAGGATGGTGCTGAGATCTATAGCCATCTTTACCTGCATGTACGTACATACAGTCTCAATTGGAATGGTGAAGCATGGAACAGGGTGACTTAATGGATGTTCATTGTACAGGTACACGAATGGCAAGTTGGAAAGGATAAAGTGAAGTCAAAACTAGAGATTGATCCTGCTACTCAAATGGATGCTGGAGTATATGAGTGCTCAGCTGACAATATGTACAGCATTGATCGCAGATCTTTCAAGACTGACTTTTCTATCGCTTTCGATTAAGTTTATGCTCTTTCGAGTAGTTAGAGAGTAGTTAGATTATATTAATTAAGATTATAATAGAATTTGAGAAATGTATATGTAGGTTAGGCAATGAATACAGTTAATAATAATAAAAGAGAATTTCTTATATCAAACACTCACCTCCTCTCATTTTTCACAATTTCCATGTAATCAAAACTCCTGGCGTAAAATCCATCATCTCCAATTGCACCCCAGAAGTTACTCCACATTTTGTACGGTCTGACCAGCAATGGCGCAACGATTCCTCGTTGCTGCTCTACTAAAAGCTTTAATGTGAATTCATTGTCCAAATGAGAAACAGAATCAATGAAAAAATATCCAGAGCATTCCTTTAGCAAGCAATAGTCCCTATAGAACAACTGTTATTTTAAAGCAATAAAAATAATATTAAGTGTTCTAATTGGAATTAATCATTTCATACGTACATGGCCAGGTTTCTTGCATCAACTTCATTGATATCATCACTGAAGAGAATTTGTTTGCTGCTCTTGTATTCTTTCGCGTATTCGTCCATGAATGTGTCCACAGTGTGCTGATGATACTCCACATTGTTATGAAGAAACAGATGAAGCTTTGATTTTGGGTAAGCTTGATTGTACACCGCTTTCAGGAATTCCTCCAAGAAGGGAGTAGGCTTTTCAATGAATATAGCGATTAATACAGTTGGATACGTTTCTGGCAATGTTTTATCTAGTTCCGTTGTTCCTTCCCAGCACATCACACATCCTCCTTCGGAATTCCAAGCCTGGGCTAAGTAATTTCCCAACGAATTTAAAGATAATTTACTGCGACCATTTCCATGGAGTACCAATGGTTTCGTTTTGTAAACAGTGTTTATGAGAGAAGCTTTTCCTCCTTCGAATTTCAATTCCACGTCAGCTGTTCATAAAAATCTCATTAGTATTGTATTCTCACTGAAAATAGCAGACTCATGCGCATACATACCAACAGCTCCATAGAGATTCTGAAATATTTCGGACTTATGATCTAACTTAATTTCATGTTCTTCTCGTAATTTCTCATTCAGATACGCTTTAGTGTAAAAAAGCTGGTCGTCGTCTCTACTCTTTATAGGATGATAAGTTGTTATTGCATAAATATCTGAAGCATAGCCTATGAAACCTCCTGAATTTAAGAAACGTTTCCCCTGCGCAACAGGAGGATATTTGGTGACTAATGATTTGTCTGGCCAACATGACCCTTCCGCGGCGAATAAAATTCTAGCGTTCATACTCTTGAATTTACTGACAATTTCCTCCAAGCCACTTAAAAATATCACATCATAACTGAAAGATAAATATAAGTACCAATTAATGATCTATCAATCGTACGTGTTGCATTCAAAGATTTTTAAATATAAACCTGTCTGTAAATATCACAATCTTCTCCTTATCATTTTGGTACTTTTGCAGCGCTTCCTTCAAATAATTGACTTTGAATCCTCCTCCAGGACTGGTCTTTACGTTACCACCATCCCAAGGCTTTCCCAGTGCAAGCACATTCAAGTTACTGCGGAATCCATATACATCAACTGACCAAAGATATCTCTTATATCCATCAGTCTCATTAGTGGCAACAGTGAACACAAGTACATCTGAAATGCATACAATTTAAAATAATTTTATTCAGAAATACACATTGTAAAGCCTTCAATAATTAACAGTGCATAAAGACACGAAACAGGAAATTTAATAACACAGATCACCTGTATACGAATACATTAGAAAATCTATAATTTAATTCAGATCATTAAATCAACTTAAGCTTAGCATTACTAGTTTCAAATTGAATAAAACTTCATCAATGTAAAGAGTAATTGTTCAATAAAAAACAATTAATTACTGAACATTTGAATTGTAACAGTACCAAAATAGTATTTAGAAGTATATTTTATCTTAAGTTCAAAATAAAATAAAATATATTTCTAAATGATAAATTTAAAATAAAATAAAGATAAAATATACTTCTAAATACTATTTTGGTACTGTTAGAATTCAAATTGTTAAGTTTAAAATAAAATAAAATATATTTCTAAATGGTAAATTGAAAATAAAATAAACATACAGAAATACAAGTTTCAAAACCTATCCACGCGTACCGTGCCGAACATATATTTTTTCCCAGAACGCCACAGTATACATAAAAGTTCGTCTATTTCTGGAGTAATAACATCAGCACATGGGCTCGCCCATGGTTCTCATAGCTTTGCTTTTTCGTCATGACATCACGATTCGAACGTAACATAACGAGCGTTACTCGCTGAGAATCATATTACTTCTCAACCGAATCATTATACAGAAATAAGCGTTATAAGAGTTACCTCATCGTCCTCAATCGAAAATTCTTTTTTCACCGGAACACCAAGTATACGCAACTCGTTGTGCAACGTGAAACTATGAAAATGAACAATTTGCATGATCGTGTAGGCGCGCGCTCGCAAATGCTCATTTAATCGTCGTGTCTTTGTAACGCAAAAATTTCGGTTCCGTTGCCATAAATACATAAAAATGGTTATTCAGATTCGCGTTGATCCGACGAGCCGACGGAACCATCCTCGTAATCACGTACGCCGTGTAACCGGAAACGGAGAGATAACTCGACCGCACTTGATCTAGTTGTCTACCAACTCGCACGAGATGCAAGAGACGAATTAACGTTTTTATCTCTAACTGTAAAGCATTTACATGCAATTAAATCCACGGGGCCACGAAGAAATAACTGCATCGGAGACGCGAACGAAAAAGAGCAAGGCCATTAAACGAATCATCGATGTGCATCAAGATTCAAAAACATTCCGTCGCGCCCTGTCTATCCCATTATTCAATATCATTATCCCAATTCATTTCCTGTTCCCTATCGAACGATTGATCTGTAAAAAAATCGATTCAATCGAAGCCAAAATTCAAACGGGAATATAATATACAATTCAAAGTTGATTAACGAACAACGAACGATATAGTCGTTAATATTTCATCATGGACAATACCGTCATCTCGCGCGTATAAAGAGGTCAACTATCCTCAACTCAGTCCTCCGATAAACGAGATAAAACTTCCAGAAACGCAACGCGACTTCATTGAACAGCAGAATTTTTTTTAATATTATAATGTCCCGTCAGTGACTCGAGTCTCGTGGAACAAACGATATCCGCTCGTCTTCCTGAGTCAACTTTCTCCACTGGTCAACCAAAAAAAAAATTAAATAACGTTTAAAGAAGGAACATCCGAAGATTCATGAAAATGTGGAAAATATTTTAAGTGATATATTTGGAGAGCCCTATGAGTATCGGTCGACGAAAGAAGTCAAAAATCGGAAAAATAATTTCTTAAAAAGAAAAGAACATCCGAAGATTCATGAAAATTCAGAAAATGTTTTAAGTGATATTGGAGAGTCGTACGAGTCGCCGGAAGGAGCGAGAAAGTGAAAAAATAATTTCGGTACCAAGCAAGCTTGCCCCGGGCAAATGACCGGCAAAGGGTATCAGTGGAAAGCTCTCGAAAGAGATCTCGACGGTTCGGATGACGGCAGACGAAACTTTTCATTCATGTTTTCGCGAATGATTCGGTTCTCGTTGATCGGCCACGGTAAACAACGGACTGGCATAGCCCTACCTCTCGGGTTGTACGATTGAAACCATTTACCGTCTATGCTCGTCGATGGCGGTGTCTCGGTGACCACGTGGTACACGAGGAACAAGCTCCAGAGGAGGCAGCTTCCGACGTTCTTTGCACGCATTTTGTTAACGAGAAAAAGAGGCTGGCGCGTGCTACGTGAGTGCGCGCCGACAACGCGCAGTTACAACTAAGATCAGCCTCGAACAGCGGCAAGCAAGTTCGTCGCTACTCCCACGCTTTTTCGACGAAAGTTACTATCTTCGGTGTGCACGTTCGCCGACCGCCTCCTTACTGCGTCGGGGCCACGGCAACACCACTCTCGCAAGCATGCTTTGTAGCTGGACACGACTGTTTGGATGCTGGAAGCACGTCGGAACCGCGTTTTCATTGATTAAACGAGTGACACCCGTGATTCGCGATCTCTGATTGTACCGTGCACGTATAGCGAGTTAGGAGATGTACATTTAAAATGTCGATTCTTTTATGAGCTTGTTCGATGATGTTGAACTGATATTTAACGGTTTAATTATATATAGGATATTTAATTTGATTGCTGTTTATTGAGGTTTATTGTTTTGAAAAGGGAATTAAAATTTACCGACGGAGTAATTTACTCAGTGAGTTTTTTACTTGGTTACCGACGGAGTAAGATTTTTTGTTAGAGGTTACGATGACTTGATTAGGTTTATGTAGTTATATTTTAATAGTTTGTATTTTAATTATTATGTGGATTAATGTAGCGGATTAATTATTGGCGCGATTTTTTGGAAATGAAAGATATATGTTATGTATTGGTGTTAGTGGAAACGAATATTTAAGATACACTGAGATGCAATCTTTTAAGAAGCTGAGAATATGTAGCAGTTTCGTAATTTCTGTATTGTTAGGTGTATATAAAAATCGAGATATACCTGGAGTATTTAGGCTGAATAAATAGAATTATTTTGCGTAATAACTGTGGAACACACTCGGGCACAGACGTCACGTGTAATGAAAATTTTAGGTCCACGGTTCTGAAATACCGACGCTGTGAAAAATGCTCTGCTCGAGTGGAACGGTCATTTAGTGAACTACGTAAGATTGCAACGTAAAAAGCGGTAGATTCTTGCAAAACCATTGCAGTTATATAGTAACGAAACCATTCAAACGATTTATCTCCTTATTGTTTTTGCCTTTCATAGGCATTAAAATTCCAATAACAGATTATAGATTATTTTCTAAAATAATCATTTGTACATGAACGATGATTAAAAATATAAACATTCAATTGTATATGTCGATAAGTTATCGACAAATAAAAAATCATTAATATGAATAAAATTTGTAGTTTGATATTATTCTAATTAAATCTCTGTACGTATCTAAATTTATATACTGAAATAAAGTATATTAAAAACCATCTCCTTGTTAGTAATTATTTAAACATTAGAACATGCAGTAAATTAGGTTTTTATGATTTAATTAAATTGACTTACCCGTTCTAGTAATGTTGTCACTCTCGCTGTTTTTCTTATAATATTCAACTGTTTCTTTGAACATATACGACGAGCCACATTCGAGCGATTTGTTTTCGTGGTCGTCGGATTTTCCACTGAAACAAACTTCTCCGGCCGAGACGAGACGACTTACACAACTAATTAATAAGACATTAAACAACGCAACCGTTGCCCTTCTGTTCACCATGATCTACCTTCATTTAATTAAACTCCACTGTTAATAATTTTTACTCGACTCAATAAAGTTATCCAAATGTTTATGAGACCTTACTACCGTTTACGTTCGGTATGAATTTTATAATAAAAATTTGATTACGTTACAACAATGAAATCCAACAAAGGAAGTGTTCTATTATTTCCACCTCAGCCTACGTGTCGTTTAAAACGGTTAGCAGTATTAGGAGTTATCTGTAACCGATGATCCGCTAAAACTAAATCTATCTCGGTGGACGGTAGAATCATTTATAGGTAAAATGAAATTGGAAAGCGAAACGAATCGTAGTTTTTGTTAGAATGATTGGGCCCATCCACTGTAACAGCGTACTTGTTCCTTTTTCACTTCCTGAAGTTGTCATCCATCTTTATACATACACAGCATAGCTAAAAAATTAATGTTAATGCTACACCTTTGGCAATTCAAATCCAAATTCGAATAAAATACTGTTAAATGATCATACATACATACACTATTAAATAATATCAACATGATAATATTAAGATGAATTATCTGCTACTCCTGTCCTGTCGGTTAGCTTTCCCCGGAAGATTAAAGATCTTCGAATACCTTGCAATAGTACATACCGTGAAGTGTAAAAAAAAATTGCACGCAGGGAGTAATAAGGGTTGTCGTGTATGTAGGTAATTAAGTTAGGCCGAAGAGCCGAACTAATGCCCAACAAATGGGATCAAACCTCGATTTAATACGATTACTGGGGCAGCAGGATAGACGATGCTGAGGCTTCTTTCGCGTTTCGATGGAAATTTGCTCGCCAGTATCCGCGGGACGGTGAACGTTGGCGTATCGTTTCCAGTTCCACGGTGAATTCTTGAACGGAGCCGGGACTAGTCTAGAAAATGGGGAAGGATGACGCTGAAACGGTGGCTTTAAAGAAGGAGCTGGAGGACCTGATCAACAAATGCAAGGTTGTATTAGAAACATTGTGCCAGCCTTCAATAATAAACTAAATAACAGCGAGCGATAAGAGGCTACCAACACACAGTGCTTACTGTTTGGCTATAAAGAAAGACAAAAAAAAAACGAAAGAGTGAAAAAGAAAACAATGTTTCTTCCTTGCACACCAGGAGGATCAAAAGAAACAACAGGATACCACTTTGGAGGAGGCGTGCGGCAGTGTAGCGGACGCTCCCAAGGTGAAATTATCTACGAAAAAGTTGTTAAAGGGACACATTAATAAGGTGAACTCGGTGCATTACAGTGGCGATAGTAGGTCAGTCTCAATCCTTTTATTTTCTTCTTCAAGTCGAGCGTAACGATTGTGCTCTGGTCTTGTATTAACGGGAACCGATTGATTGTCGAGTACCTTCTGAAGAGACTCGCTACGATTTTCAGGCATTGCGTGACAGGTTCGTTGGACGGTAAGTTGATCATCTGGGACTCGTGGACCGGCAACAAAGTCCAGGTAATTCCTCTACGGTCAGCATGGGTGATGTCCGTGGCGTTCGCTCCCTCGGGGAACTTCGTTGCTTGTGGTGGCATGGACAACATGTGTACCGTTTACGACGTGAACAACCGTGACGCCACGGGCTCCGCGAAGATAGTCAGAGAGCTGCTAGGGTACGAGGGTTTCCTTTCTTCGTGCAGGTTCTTGGAGGACAAGAAGATCCTCACTGGATCCGGTGACATGAAAATGTACGCTGACCTAAAATACAGGAATTGTTAGGGGAGTAATTGAGAGTTTAACAGAATAAAAATTATCAAACTGTTTAGCTGTATATGGGACCTGGAAGCAAATAAGAAAACGACAGACTTCTGTGCGCACGCTGGAGATGTTGTCAGCATCAGCTTATCTCCAGATATGAATAACTACATCACCGGATCAGTGGACAAGACATGCAAGCTGTGGGACTTCAGAGATGAGACTGCGAAGCAGACCTTCTTTGGTCATGAGGCTGATGTCAATTCTGTTTGCGTGAGTATAGAGAATCACTGGAATGGAACTTCTACCTCTTCATGGCTTCCAGCATGATTCCTTTATAGCCCGGACTGTATCCCAGACTAAAAATTAGTTTATGTTATTATCTTTCAGTACCATCCGTCCGGACAAGCTTTTGTAACAGCCTCGGAAGACAAAACAGCAAGGTTGTGGGACTTGAGGTCGGATCAGCAGATAGCAGAGTTCAAGCCACCAAACTCAAAGCCTGGGTTCACATCATGTGGCTTGTCCTCGAGTGGTAGGTTTATATTCTGTGGAAGTGACGACAATAATATCCATATATGGGACACGTTGAAGAACCAGTACAATGGTAAGTGTTCAGTTCCTAAAATAACGTGAGAGGTTAGACTTAAGATTAAACAACCTTTGTGAATGGTTCTCATTGGTACCTTTGGTTTTCCAGGTGTCTTATCAGGCCACGAAAACCGTGTGACGTCGCTGAGTGTTTCTGGAAATGGTATGGCTGTCGCTACTTGCTCCTGGGATCAAAATGTACGAATTTGGGTTTAGACATTAGAGGAAATCGCCAATAACGTCTCAGAGTTGAAACAAAAGAGAGGAGGATTACGAGAGAGCAGCAATCATCTTATCTTCTTTCTGTTGAAGAGTTTATTCAAGTCTGCGCTTCATTGTTCCCTAATTTTTGATATAGGAAAGTGTAGGTCTGGAAGGATTCTACAAGAAAACTATATATATATATATATGCGTATTAAGTTAAATAACTATTTGAATTTCTATATACGAATGAATGTAGAATCTCTTGATATTTCTATCGTAAGGTGCAGGGACCATATTCTACATCTATTCAAGAGAACAGTTGCTCGAAGCGTGACACTTGGGAACGTTTGGTTTCTGTTTCGCTTTTTTTTCTAACTGAAAAATAAATAAAATTAGAAGAAGAAATGTTAAATAAAAATAAAACGAAAGAAAACGAACTAGCGATTGATTTACAAATACAAACACGTCGACGATTCTTTTTCTGTTCTTTTCAATTTATATTACTCACACGCATTCTTATAAACAATGCACATGATATATATATATATTCACAAAGGAAAACTGCGCCCCTAAACAGCGTATTTGAAAATATAGTAATTACATTTTCTTCTGGGATCTATCCAATACGCGTGAGAGAAATGTTTGTTCTTAGAACACTCCGAGAACAGTCTCAAGCTTGTGTGAATTACAATTTGCATCAATTTTTATTTCTACATTATACATTAAAAGTGTCTCTGAATCGACGTGACAGAGCGGTGTGTTTTGTAAACAAAGAAACAAAAGATTAGATAAGTAGATAGATTAACGGATAGACTGATTGATTGATAGATAAGTAGATATAGATAGAGATAAGAGGGAGAGAAGATAGGTGTATAGATAGATTGATAAATAGATATAGAGAGGTAGAGAGACAGAGAGAAAAAGAGATAGACAGAGACAGAGAAAGAGAGAGAAAGAAAGAGAGAGAGGAGAGAGAGAGAGAGATTTCCGTTCGTCTTGACTAATACTTAAAGATTTGGTATTCGTTAGGCATAAATCTCGACGATTAAAGTGTCTCTTTGATCTAGCGACGAACTTGTCTGGCATAATCCTTGTCAACGTAAACCTAGGCCAGTAGCTAACATTACCTGCATAACATAATACACGTACTATGTACTCGATACACATGCTACTGTGTACTATATAACGAACCCATCGTATCAGAAACATTTCGATCGGTAGTTAACGAAAAATTACCCCTGTTTCTTTTAACAATTGCATGCTGAACTAAGACGGAAGGTAACTGAGAACACTCCGAATAAACGGGTCTTTACAGGATACTCCTACCGGCGACTCGTACCGAAGTACCTAACGCAGAATTCAACAACGTAAATATACATACACGACGAAGATTCGACTTGGAATAATTGAAGATAAAAAATCGACCTTAAAAAATCTTACGGTAATTATATTACGTAATTTCACGGTTATGTACATTCGTTTATCCTTAAAACGAAAAACGACGACGCAACTCTCGCTGCGGATCACAATGCGAAACACTCTCACCCTTCTCGCTGGGAACTGAGGGGGAAAAGAGAGCGAGGATGGACGTTAAATTAAAATCCATCGAGGTGAATCATAAGAGCCATAATCACTGTCGCTCCTGCTTCTTTGGTTGCCCATTTGCTGGATTCAAATTGGGAATCGCTGACATCTTTCACGCCTGGGCTGATCGTGTACGAGCCAGGTCTGACCAGTAGTTGAAACGCGGTGGATGCATTCAGCTTTTTATTCGACTGGGTATCAATGTATCTATACGACAAACAATCCATTACACCCGATACATTGTTATTGAAATTATTGAAGCTGAAATTACTTACGGATACTTTCTGGTAAACTCTTCAGACGTGGCGTACTTTATACTGGGGGAGAAGATTACTTGTGGATTCTGGTCTTCCGCTTTCATGTTCATTGTGAAATTGCTAATATCTAGCTGTTCCTTTGTCATCAGCTCCCCTGTATCTAAAATTAACCTGTAAATGAATGTTTATTCTTTATAGATTCATCAAACGTTTTGATCCATTGCGTATTACTTATTCTAACTTCAGAGAATGCAATGTATTGTCCGATACAAGAAAGGTTAATACAACTACGATTAACAATATATTCCTTACCTGATCGCGTCCAAACGAATCCCATAAAATGCAACGTGCCACTTATCCGTGGTACTTTGTGGAATTTGATTAGCATTGATGCACTGTTTCAATGGAAACCTAGTCCAACCAACTGGTACAGCGAACTCCGCTGGAGGCTCGCCTTTCTTGCAAACTGCACTGTCCCCTTCTACCTTGTAACAAGCGCTGCAGTAACAAAACACATCGTCCAGAGAGAAAAATTCATCCGGCAGGATCAGCGACTTCTTCAACCTTATACAGGCCTTTAAGTACTCGCACTTTTTCGAGGTTATAGCGTTCGTTCCAGGCGGTGTGGACGGAGCTTGCAGCAATTGCGAAGTGGGCCCATTGTGAACAGGGGTCGTACTCTGTACCATCGATGTTGTGTTCCCACTAACAGGAGTTTTGTCGGCGGTATTGTTCCAGGACATGTTAGAGCGTATTTCATGGAAACTGGAAGAAACAGTATTAGACACATCCGACGTTACGTTGTTCAGAGTATTCTGAGATGAGAATGTCTGCGACGAGCTTAGCATGATCTGATGCGTGGCACTTATGTTACTCCCTTGACTGTTGGACGCTATGCTTTCGTTTATCGCGTTGTTGCAGTTCAAGCTGCTTATATTGCTACTACTGTTCACTGTGCAGTTCTTAATGTTAATGTTAGTCGCGTTATTTATCTCTACATTTGTACACTCGCTGTGACTCAGCTGATTCGAATTGTTATAGGTCTTGCTCTTCTCGCCTTTCGGCTCGCTGCTCGTCTCCGCGCTCGGCTCCAAATTGCTGCCACTGGAAACACCAGAGTAATCTACGATATTGTCGATCTTAACGTTGGAGCTGCATTGACTGGACACACTTGGCGAGGTGGAAGGCGACAAGTCGGAGGACGTGGCCGCGACAACAGTTTCCTTTTCGTGACACTCCAGATCAGCTTTCTCCCTCGAGTTTTCCGTGTCTTCTATTTTAGCTCTGATAAATTCCATGGACCCTACGGTTGCTGTGTTGTCGACGGAAGCGGCCGAGAACGTCTCTACGGTGTTTCCGACGATGGAGATCTGCTCGCACTGACCATACAGGTCGAACACCGCGTAAACGTACGGGGGCAAATCCGTCGCGACAACCCCTTGATCTATACCGTCAATGATTAAATGTAACCTATTGTCCTCGTCGATGAATAAACCTACCACGGAACCGGACTGGAGATTGTCCAAGCCAGCTCCGTATTTCGTTTTCACCTATTTGAAAATTTACGAATTACTTCTCATTGTTCTGCTTTGTATCAGTGAATCATTCCATTGACGCTTACCCTGGTACCATTATGTAATATCCAATCGCTGCAAATGATCCACGAGTGCTTTTTGAAACCAAGCGCAGTCAGAGGGAAATTCGCTTTTTCCGGAGAGATACAAGTCACACCGCAAAGAATATTGGAGACCCATCGCTCGTTTAACCTCTCTACTTTCACTACGAATGGTTTGCCCTTTATTAGGGGGCGACTAGACATTACCACACCTTGTAAAAGAAAACATATATTCTACATTGCTTGAAAACAATTGTAATATACAAGATGATTAATGTTAAATGAGAATGTTTAACGACGTGTGTACATTGGTAATTTTAATTAAAAGAACATTAATGGTACCTTGGTTATAGCTTGCTACCCGTCGCGCGATTAGTTTTGTTTCTAACTGTACGTTCCTTCCGTGGTTCTCATGGAACTCATAGTTCCAGTCGCTTTCGCCTGTCAAATGAATAGGAGGAGGTTGCGTTGGAGTGAGAATGGCGTCGTTCACTAACTTCCCCTCTGACACATCCACTGATGTGTCCATCCCAGTGTCACTGTAAATAAAAAAATGATATAAATACAATAAATATAAACACTGAAAGCAAATAGTATGATATTTAATGAATACTTTATAAACAAACAAAGTGTGGTAATATTTTTCTGCGACACCCTATATTTTCAAATCGAACGTACTTCCGTAAAACCGGTGGCATAGGGTCCAGCAGCAATTCCAACGAGTCTTGCAATCTTAGACTAGCATTCGGCGACACTGCAGGGTTTTGCTGTTTGCTGCTGGTAATGTTCACAGCCACAGTGGTGCCGAAGAGCTCGATCACAGCGTACACGCCTTCCGGTATGTTGGACGCTGCCACTCCCATGTCTTCCCCATTTATGTAAAACTTCAAATTACCCTCGTGAGTACGTTTCAAACCGATTTTATCGGACACGCGTAACCACTCCAAACTTGGACAGTAATTCATGCAGAGAACGTATCCGTTGTGTCTCACTTCGTTACCTGAAACATAAGAAATGTTGGTAAACAAAGAATATACACCTATGTGTATGATAAGGTGGTGTCACCCTTTAATAGATAATTACCTGTCAAATACCATGCGTCAGCTGGAATAGATCCCATGCCAGGTACGAGATTCATAGATGTCAACCGGCTTCCATTCTCGTTAGTGATCACTCCTATTCTCAAACAACCACTCCACTTTCTGGCAACCTCTTGGATAGCAATTTCAAACAGCTCGTTATTCTCTAATGCAGTCTCGCTTAACAGTATGGCGTTGTTGTACCCTCTACATCTAGTCGCCACTGTTCTATCGGTATTCAGTTGAATGTACAAGCCAACGGACTCATGGAACTTGTGCATGATCTCTGTCTGTGCTTGCAGTTGGATCACAGAAGTAGGCTGCTGACTAATACTGTTTTCTGATGGCAAGTACTGCTGTGTTATGGGATCCCTGCGTTCTGGTAGTACGATTGTCACCTAATAATATTTATTCAATGTTTAATTAAATGCTTTTCCATGATCACTTTTCCTTCGAATAAGTTAAAGTGATATGAAATTCCCTTTTAAGTTATTATTCTGAAAATAATGAACTTTTACCTGAACGCACTGACCGTACAGGTCAATTACAGGGTACACGTGTGGCGGTAATCCGGTACAAGCGGATCCTTGATCCACACCGTCTAGATAATAATGCAAGCTACCATCCGAACATCGCATCATACCAATCCTATTACCCTCCACTACCTTGTCTAAATCACAGGCGTAATTATTTCTCACGGTAACACCGTCTCGCATAACGTTTGATCCGGACAACATCCAGGTATCATGATCAATATCCGTCATAGTGGACGGAAACACTAATTCGTCAGGTCTTATAAGAGTCAGACCTACAATATCCATTCGTTAGGATTTATAAACTGTTGTCCCGACGACCAACTATGACAACCAACCAACCAGATCGTATTTGATTGCAAAAAATATCAAAGAGCGAAAATTTGCAAAATCAAAGATTGAAATACAAAGAATAAACCATCCTTCAGTCTTATCCTCGCAAGACCATACAATAAACACCATAAAGTTCCTAAAAGAAACGAAACTGCTCCCGGAGCTATGGTGCTCCGAACAAAGGAGTCGATAAAGGCCACGTACTCGAAAAACATAAATCATAACCTCTACGTAGAAATGTTTACCAGCTTCGATAGCTCCTGTCCAACGATCCACCATTTTATCGATGGTCACTTCGAACATTTCACCGTCCCTTAGAGCGCGATTTGCGATCACGATGGCTTCGTTGAATTCACCCAATGCTCTAGGCCTCAGAGCAGTCAATCCATTGTTTATTATTTTCGCGTTCTTACCGTGTATGTGATGGAACCTTAAATCACTGTTCGCGGAACACAATGAGAACATTGAAACAATAGATTTCATCTGCTTCAAAATGCGCGAAGCCTACAAACCTATACAGAGTTGTGTTGCTGAAACTTGAATTGTTCGTGGTAGGACTGTAGAAGTCTGTGTTGTCCACTATAGTTGCCTGCGCAGCCTGCCCGTACAGATCTATAACACCATAAACCCTTTCAGGCACGTTCATCGCTGCAGCTCCCTGGTCCGCGCCATTTACATAGAAATACAGTGTTCCATTATCCTTCCGCATGACGCCAACACGGTCCCCTACTTGCAGTCGGTCGAGATTCTGCCCGTATTGATCTATAATTGCAGTTCCATTATGCATAACGCCATTCTCCGTCATCATCCATGTACCGGATCTGCAAGGGACATGACCACCTTCGAGCAATAACACGGGCAACGAACTTAACGTAAATTCCGAACGGATAGACGCGCGTTGACAGCAATTGGACATGTTGTTTCGCATACCTAACATTCGTCATCGTGAAAGGGAACTCGAGTTCGGTGGGTGAATGAGTGGTGACTCCTATCTCGATGGAACCCGCCCATTTTGTGACAATCTTGTCCAGCCTGACTTCGAACAATTCATTCGGCTTGAGTGGTCTTGAAGTTAATACGACTCCATTGTTGAAATCATCCATTACACTAGAACATAGCCACGTGTGAATAATATATAATGTACATTAATATTTAAATGTGCTTTGTAAAATTTGTTTACTTGGGTCTGTATGCAGTGCGGCCATTATTAATCACATCTACATGTGTTCCACAACATGTGTGGAACATGAGTCTATCTGGTGGTTCATCTTCTGCTTCTGAAAATTAGAGGCGATTCAATGTAACAGTTCAAGATACTGTATAAATGAAATATTAATAACAATTACCGTTTAGATCCTGAAGTTGCAATGTGTTTCTCCTGGTAACCAAATTTTGTTCCTCCCTTTCATCCCGGTCCACGATTGTTACTTTCACCGTCATACCGTAGAGATCAATTACCCCCCAAACACCTGCAGGAACTTTAGCAGCTATACCTTGGTCCAAGCCGTTAATTATGTAATGAAGATTTCCATTGATTCCTCGAACCATGCCTACCCTGTCACCCTCCTAAATGTTTCCAATGTGTAAATAGAAGTGTATCTAATAAAACTGCAATAAATTTTGATCTTACTATCAGCTCATCCAGATTAAATTGCCCATATTCGCGACAGGTGCCCTTTCCATTCACCAGAATCCCACATCCAGACATCATTGTTGTTCCTGATCGCATGTTAGTCATTGTTGCTGGAAATTCTAGAGCTGTAGGACTGTGCATGGTGACTCCAACTTCTATACTACCTGACCACTTATGCACAAGCCTATCAATTCGTACCTGTAGTAACACAACTTGTTACATAACTTTGTCTGTCTTAACAATTCATTGTGTTCCATGTATTTTCATCTACCTCGAATAATTCATTATCTCTCAATGGCCTATGAGTCATTACCACTCCATTGTTAAATTCATTTAAAGGTCTCCTTCTCTCAGCAGTCCTAGCATTGTTTGAAAGTTTTACCAATGAGCCCACTCTCTCGTGAAACCTCAGTCTATCCTCTCTAATGGCAGCAAGGCTTGGATTCTTAGGTAAATTAACATTCACATTAACATTTAAATTAACATTCAAATTAGCGACTAGATTAGTTGTGGAGGAATTAGACGCTTCCCCAAGGACATAGTCATTATTGATTTCAACTTCTTCCTTCGGATCGTCAGGCAAAGCGGGTGTGACCTGTGGATGAATGATGGTCACTTGCACACAATCACCATACATATCTACAACTGCAAAAATGCGTTCTGGTATATTGGGCACAGCGACACCTTGAGAGATGCCATTGATGTAAAACACCAGTTCATGCTAGAACAGAAGAACAATGAGAAAGAAGTGAACTAAAATATACAAACAAGTATTAACATATAATCGGTACAACATACATTTGGTGTTCTCAATACACCCAAGGTATTTCCTTCTTCCAAGGTGCTAAGATCTATTCCGTACATTTCCACCATTCTGGCACCATTATGAACGATACCGCAGTTGGTCATGATCCATGTTCCTTGAAAGAGACTAGTAGCACAGGCGGGCAGTTCTATGACCTCCGGATCGCATTCTGTCACTCCAATCTCTATACTACCGCTCCATGATGTCATCTGCGCAAAGTTTTAATGAAGTATTTACTCTACCAACTAATTTCCAAGCGAATTAACATTAAACACTATACGAATATTTATTTTTATTTCATTTCTTAAATTTAAATTAATACGATGCCAATGGCGAAACAAATACAAGAAAATAAGCACCAAAAATGTTACGAAGTTCGCGCGTTTGCTGTACGTTTTGTCACATGACAGTCACATTTATAGAGTGACGAGATAAACGGTACACGTGAAACATAAAAAAAAAACTGCACTGTAAACAACGTTTTGACAGATGCAGGAAACCAGCGGCGGGGATGCCCACTGAACTGGAGAGACATGAAAATCCCATGGTTACCTTTTTGTCGATGCGGACTTCGAAAAGTTCGCCATCCTTGAGGGGTTCCGCGCTGAGCACCAATCCATAATTGTATTCGGAGAAGTCTCGTATGGCCGTGCAATTGTTGTTCGTTAAAGTAACACGGTGACCGCATCGTCGATGAAACATGTCGACCGTTTGTTGTGCACCGCCGTCGACATATAACCAAACTATGCATAGCCCCTCTCCTTTTCTCTCATCATCCCTTTTCTCTCTTGAACTAACGTCTGCTGTATATGTTCCCGTTCCTCTTCGATGTAGTGCTTCTCTCTCTATATGCGCAGATAATTTACTTGACACAAATCATTTAAAATATTAAATAACAAATAATATTTTAAGTAACGTTAATCATAAAGTGGTACTACCTCTGGTAACAAGTATTAATACTGTTAAAGGAACATGTTACAATATGTATTATACAAATAATCTTACACTTAAGTACACGTATAAATGTAACAATAAATGATTAAACGATAATTCAAGCAACAATTTTAACGTTTAAAAATTGTCGCGAAGAAGGAAAGAGAAAGAAAATGTGGAGCTGACAAAATGTCTTCGTTTTCTATGAGGAAACGTTAGTACTTTAACACGTGCTATAATGTGAAGTCATCAGTTATATGTCTCTATTATTTATGTTTTATTAAATTACTATATATATGTTTTTCATATTATTTCTTTATATTTGTTAGATTGTTCTGTTCTTACCAGTCCGTGGACTTCAGAGATTTACGAGCGTAGAACAAGAAAAAAATTTGAATTTCCCGCTATCGTCCTTTCGAGAAACGGAGGCTCGATAACATTGATTTTCTTGGTGAACAGAATCGAATCGAATTGAATCGAATACGGTTGTTTCGAGTTCGATTTAAAGATGTCGTTGCCCCGCCCTATTATAAACAACGGATTGTCGTACTCAATTTTATTTTTCACGATTTTCAACGCAATCGCGACGAACTTATCAATGCCAATATAATTAGAAAAGAAAAAAATTAATGAACACCATATTTTCTTTCATTATACCAAAGGAAATAAAAGGAATTGTCCGCAGACATAACATGAAGAACGTAAACATATCACCTAACCTATTCTAATTTTTGCCAGTGAAAAATGTTTTTTTAATTATTCTAATCTTCTTTTTTGCTGTAGAAATATGAACAATTTTATTTGGACAACAACTTGCACGTATAATTTATTCAAATATTCAGAAACATGTTTTGTTTCAAAAGTTCAATACATAACATTGAAGAGGTTTTGGGGGAATACCTATAAACCAAATTTTAACACACGTTATGAGTATTGCATGAGTCATGCACTTGTTTAGATGTAAAGATGAGTACTATAAAGCATAAGATATGGTTAGTAATTTATTGAGAATAAATATATAAGAAACAATGAAGAAAAAAATACTTACACATAATGAATTCTTACAGTATGGTCTCTGACTTTTTCTATCCCAACATGGGAGGGGTAGAAGAGCATATTTTTAATTTGTCTCAATGCCTGCTCGGTCAGGGACACAAAGTTGTAGTGCTTACCCATTCGTATGGTGACAGAATCGGAGTACGTTATATGACGAATGGTCTGAAAGTATGTATTACATTTATCTACTAGTAACAGTTATTTATTCCTACCGTGAAAAGCTAAACAATTTCTCCTCCAAGGTGTATTATATACCGGTGAAGGTCTTCTACAATCAATGTGTTCTTCCAACTATGATCTGTTCCATTCCTCTTATTAGATACATTTTTATAAGGGAGGAGATTCAAATAGTGCATGGTCATTCAGCATTCTCTGCCCTCGCACACGAAGGGATGTTAATCGGTAGATTAATGGGATTGAAAGTAAGTCAACGATTGTTTGAAGAAAACGGAAAACCGTATAGTAACTATATTTGAAATTTCAGACCATTTTTACAGATCATTCGCTGTTCGGTTTCGCCGACGCCTCCGCGATCTTGACAAACAAATTTTTAGAGATATCGTTAGCCGACTGTGATCACTGTATATGTGTATCACATACGAGTAAAGAGAATACTGTGTTAAGGGCTAAGGTACCGAAGGAGAAAATTTTTGTTATACCAAATGCAGTGGACACCACGTTATTTATGCCAGATGTTAGTAAACGGGACGATAATTTTAGTAAGTTTAGTACCTCCATTAAATAAATCCATGCTAGTATTTAAAAGTTTATAATCGCTTATTCATTTATTTACGTATTTATAAGCTGTAGAAGATCCAAAAACCGATTTACATTTCATGAAAATATGTACAAACACGTTCATAAGCGATTTCAAGCTTTTAAACTGAAATGATATACATAGAAGAAGGTACACAAAGTTACTAACATGTCCTGTTGTTAATTGTAGTTACAGTAGTCATAGTATCGCGACTAGTGTATCGCAAAGGCGTCGATTTATTAGCTCGCATTATACCCGATATTTGTAGTCGACATGAGGATGTGCGGTTCTTGATCGCTGGAGACGGTCCTAAAAGGTGGCTCATCGAAGAGATGCGAGAGAGAAACGTGTTGCAACACAGAGTCACGTTGCTGGGCAGCTTGGAGCATTCTGAAATCAGGCATGTGTTGAATAAGGGCCATATCTTTTTGAATACTAGTCTCACGGAAGCTTATTGTATGGCAATTGTTGAAGCCGCCTCCTGCGGGTAAATTCCTAAACTAATCAAAATCCATTGGCAGATGCCATTAAGCTTCGTTAACTTTATTTATTAATATTCTCATTCGTTGCAGTTTGCAAGTGGTCTCAACGAAAGTTGGCGGTATACCCGAAGTATTACCTCCCGATTTAATTTATTTAGTAGAACCCACGGTGCCTGCACTCGTCGAAGGGCTGGAGACTGCAATAGCAGATTATAGGAAAAATAATGTAAGATGCCTTTTCGAAGCTAACAAGAGGATAAGTCTATTTTACAACTGGTTCAACATAACCAGAAGGACTGAGATAGTATACAATTTAGCAAGGCAAGAAAAGAGGAAGACTTTAGGCGAACAATTGGCAAACTATATTCGCAGTGGGGTATTGGTATATTTGCTGGTTGTGTCGTTGTGCTATATCATTATACAAATTTTAGAAATTCTCGTTCCAAGAAAGGTAAGCCGTACAATGTACTCTCTTTTCTTTTTATTATCATTTTTTTTTGGTTCATTGACCGATGATCAGTGTTTTCCAGTACATTGACATTGCGAAAGACTACACAGAGATGAACGTTATACATGCTCATGGGGATGGAAAAGAAGATTAGCGGTTCAAAGACAGAAGTGAGTGTTGTACATTCCTTTTCCCACCAAGACAGTTTCAACGATTGAATAATATCCAGCATAATTCTTTATACCTCCTTTTATATCTTTTGCGTACGTATAAAACCAAAACGAAAACAAAGAAACAAAAGAAAACACAGTGTCCAAAGTACAAATACAATTGTTAGCGAAAATCGAAGTCGATAAAAAGCAGTTTTTTTATTATTCCTCTCCTATGTATCACAAATGCAGTTCAGTCACACCGTACGTGAAAATCGGTCTCACACGAGAGTTCTGTTTCTTGTTTTTTTTCTTTCTTTCAAAGAGATCCTTTTTATTATGATAGATAACATCGCGCGTGTGTATGAGTGTCTGTGTGTCTGTGTATGGTATATGTTTGTGTCTGTGTGTCGGCGAGTCCGTATAATAATATCGTTAACAATTCATAGTTACAGTAGTAATCACGCAATGCTTATTCACATGTAAAATATATATATTGCTTCATTGGATATTAAAAAATACCTATGTTACGTATAGGAATCGCTCGCATTCACACAGGACCGCGTGACGTCCGTGTTTTATTTATACAACACAATCTATGCACGTTAAGTGTTTTCGAACTTAAATACCGTTGTGTGAGGAATACCGTGATACAAATCCGTCGTACAGAAATACGCGCGAATACGTGAGCGTGTCATTTTCTTCTGTGTGTAATTATGTGTGCACTGGTGTCGGTGATTTTGGTTTACAATTCGTCTCATTAATAAACGGGTTACAAATCGTTTAGATACAGCTTAAGCGCCTAAGTACAAAATCGGTTTATTCCATTCTCCGTTTTAAATAACACCGTCCGAAACGATAAAATTTTCTCATAAACAAAAAGAAAAAAAAAAGAATAAAATAAAACCAATCGTATGTATATATATATATATACACACACACACATATATGTACATATATATATATATATATATTAAAAAAAACAAATGAAAAGGCTACATTGAAAATATAATAATATTTATTTTTATTGTGTTGTACGTTAGATACAATAATAATTAATAATAATAATTAATAATTAATAATAATAATAATACGATATCAATGATTTGTTTCTTGTATCTGCCTAATTAATTATCCTTGTATTACTGTACATTTATCTATTTATACATAAATCTTTCACTCAAGGCTCTGTGGTCTTCTCCTAAACGGTATTATCGCCGTCTCCATCGCGTTATTAAGAGAAGACCAACGAACCTTAATCAACAACCATTATAATTATCAAGAGCGGTCAGATCTGTCGTGACATTCGCCGCTCGGCTCGCGGATAGAGTATATATATATATATTCCTGCCGATTAATTTCACGCTTCCGACAGTTCTCTCCACCGACCGACCAAGAAAATGAAGAAATCAAAAAGGGGAAAAAGAAAAGATCGGCGTGTCTCTCTTCGAACGTCCCCGTTGGAATCATCTTTGCCTCGTAATCCGGTAGAGGCTGGCCAACGACTAATGAAACGGAACAGCGAAACATGGTACCGCTTCTCTTTCCAATCGTCCGTCCGTTTACCAATGAAACAGAACGAGATCCACATGGCAGCGACCGAAACATATCTCATTCCTTTCCTTTCTAGAAATTGTACACATGCAAGTACTATCATTATCATCGTCGTCCTTTGTCTCTCTTTTTTTTTCTTGTTTTTCTTTTTTACAAATTTCCCCTCCACGTCGGTTCATTCGAAGCGTTAAGAAAGTACTAGAAGGTCGTCGTCGTCGTCGTCGTTGTCGTCGTCGTCGTCGTTGTCGTCGTCGTCGTTGTCGTCATCGTCGTCGTCATCTCGAGCCGACGATTTAAGTATTTCGTCGAGTCGTTCGGTTATCGGAGAGTACACGATCGCCTCGTTTATGGTGTGAGATACCTCTTCTTCCACGAATCCCTCCTCCCCCGTAGAAACGGAAACATTTGAATCGCCAATGACCAACGAACAGAAGCTTTCCAGAGGGTTGCGAATGATTCCTTCGGGTAGTGATGGGTATGATATTCCAAGGCGATCAAGCGATGTCGCGATAAAACAAGAAATCCATAGGATTCATATACACGTCGACACTCGGCGCGTTCGTTGGCTCGACGACCGGATGCGCACTCATCAATCAACACCGTGTCCGAACCGGCACGATTAACAAATTACTTTCTCCTCGTTCCTCTATGCTGTGTCCTTTTTTCTTTCTTATTCTTTTTTCTTTGTTTGCCTCTTGTCTCTTTTTCTCGTTCCATCCTCCAGTGAATACGTTATTGCTTTCTCGACCGAGGACGTGTACGTTATCGATCGGCGTAGATCCTTTGGCTCACGACGAAGAACAACGACGAATCGTCCGGGAGAAATGAATTGCACGCTAACGCGAGGCGTGTCACATCGTTTCCCTTACTGTAGAGAAGTGGATGATGGTTCCGTCCGCCATTATTTGTTCGGTTGAATTATGTACAACAGCGAGTCGGTGGTCGTGTCACCTCTTTTCTTCCCCCATTTTCTCTCGTCCCGAGTATTATTTCGTTTCAGTTCTGGTTTTTCTTAAGAAGGAAACAATTGCCACGCTGCGAGGATCGGCGCGTCTAAGGCTCTCCCATCGATCCGCCGAGTGAGAGGACGCGAAACGTGGGGGATTACCGAGATTAGTCCTTGACGTTAACGATAGAAAAAGAAATCTTAAGTGTATATGTATATATTATGTGTATGCACGTGAAATACGGTTTTTTTCCATTTTTTTGTTTTTTCTTTAATGAAGTCACTCGTAACGGGTTCCTTAGAACTGTCATTTGGCATCTACAATAAATAAATAACGAACCATAGTTGTGATAACGGGCCAAGCGTCGCGAATTTCCGTGGTGAGGGGTCGGGAACGGTTCTCCGGTGATTCACACACCTTCACCGTAGTCGCGGTCGCCAACGTTGATACGGTCCGGCGCCGCGGTCACGCTGAAGCCAAGGATTCTATTATCGACTTTGTACATTTTTCCTTTCTTTGGCTTCTTCGACTTTCCCTGCGGAAAAGATACGGGTCTGCGTTAAACGGAAGTTCGACAGATCTCTTGCACAGATAAAATGATAAATTTCTAATATTTCCAATATTTTATAAATTCATTAAAGATCTTATACCGTTTCTAATGTTTCCAATACTTTTGTGGTCAGTCTAAACTAAAAATAAGGTGACACGTATTCGCCCGTTTCTGCCAGCAAGCATTATTTATAAAGATATTAAACATTTCAATTGTACGTTGGCCAAGCACTATTCTCGACAAGGTATAAGACCCAAACGGTTCAAACTAAAGTTCTTCAGCCTGTTCAATGGTACCTTCACTTCCTGAAACTCTGTGGGTGCGTTTGGATTCACGGCAGGCGCTGGTTTGCAGAGATCATCTGCCTGTGCTTGTGGTCGCTGAGCTGATCGCCATTTACTGCGTTTATCTAAGAACTGCTTGGCGAACTCTGAGCTCTGTTTATTATCACCGAGGTAGTCTCGAACATATTCCTTAACCTCGTACGCAGATTCGATGTCCCGTAGGAATCCGACGAACGTGGGTACTACAGATTGTAACAAATTAAACAAATCAATTAGAACGAACCGATGAGAACACTGTATCAAAGAATGATCTTAATCACTTACTATCCACGGACACTTGTAAACCGCTCAGTGCCTTGTTGCACCATTGCGTGAAGTCGTCTGCCTTGGCAGTGTTCTGTTCGAACAGTTTCTTAACTAATTCCTCTTCCCTCTTATTTTTACTCTTATTCGCCTTGTTGCTTTGCTGTGTCTGATTGGCAGAAGGAGACTTGACTATAGCTGGCTGCTTCACCGGCTGCTTGGAGGTTGCCGAGGATTTCACGGGCGTTGGGTCATCCCAGAAGCCACTGGTACCGGTGTTATTGGACCACGCTTGACCGCCGCTGGACGCGTTGGAGTTGGTCCAGTTCAAGCACTGAGAAGCGGTGCCCCAGATCCCTGCGTTCTGCAGCACGTTCGTTGACTCCTTCTGGCCCGCCTTCTCCTGACGTTCCCTCTCCTGTTGCTGAAGCATCGGCTTCAATGATTATCGTGCAAACGAGATTTCAAACGGACATCCAACATTTCACGAAATCTCCAGCATTCACTATCATTGGTACCTACTATTAGTGTGTTTCTAGTTTACAGTTTCGCAACTCTAATTGAGTGTAACCTATTTTAGCGTGGGTTTGGATACTTTTAACACTAGAACTATCAAATGGGTCAGAATGACCCATGATTTCATCGAGTAATCTAGCAGCGACTGCACACCAGCAGAGTATGGGGAAAGTAATAAGTACCTTTACCTTGGCGATGCGTTCCTGTTCCTCTTGCTGGATTTGCGCGAGGCTTTTCACTTGTAAGGGCTTTGCGGAGGCCGTCGCTTTCTCCGCCCATTTGAACTGAAGCCTTTTGGACGAGTCGGCAGCTGTCACCTCTTGAGCTGCCTCCATAGCTTTCTGCTGCGCCAGCTGCTGCTGCATCATTTGTTGAAACCGTTGCTCTTCCTGTAACGCAGATGAGAATGTCACTGTGGAGTTCGTTAGAGCTCCCCAATGTTTTAGGTGTCATCTTTGCGTACAGCTTTCTTTTCTCGTTCGAGTCTTTGGATTTCGGCGAACGAATTGATCGGCGTGGGAGGTGGCGGTGCACGGGGTGCCTGTGCCCAAGGTGCTTTACTCCTCTCTTGCAGCTTGCGCAACGCTTCCGCTTCCCGCCGTCTTTGCTCCGCTCGCCGGGCTTGCTCTTCCGCTTCCGCCTGCTTACGAGCCTCTGCTTCTTTCCTAAAAGTAATGGATTTCGTCAGTATTTTTTAATATCATCTTGGTTGCATTAACCCTTTGCGGACGAGAATTCTTTAAAATATTCAAAACCTTTCAAGGAGGAAGTTAAATTGTACATCGAACTCTGAACTTCCGGAGGAAAGGAAAACCGTCCATTGGTCTCTCGTTATTTAACGCATCGACTGCCACGGTGAAAACAATTACAAGAAAATTGATATTGAATCAAAATATTTAGTGACTCGAGAAGCTAGGTAATAGTGTAATACCAAAACATTAATAATTATTTCTAACACTATTTTCCTCTGTTATAAAGGAATAAATTTTACTATAATTCTCGTGGCAGTCAACGTGTTAAACAATTCAATAATTTCTTTGGAATTTTGTGTTCTAAATATGAAAACTCGACGTCGAGGAAACTCTAGGATTAACGAATCGTACCGCATCCTTTCTTCCTCCTGCTTCCGTTGCTCCTCTTCCAGCTTTTTCCTCTTTTCTTCCTCCTTCTTCTGCTTCTCTTCCTGCTTCTTCACTTCCTCTTTCTTTCTCTTCTCTTCCTCCTGCTTCTTCTTCAGGTTCTGCTCCTCGAGCTTCCTCTTCTCTTCCCGTTTCTTCTCCTCCTCCTTGCGCTTCTTCTCCTCGCGTTTCTTTTCCTCCTCTTTCCTCTTCTTCTCCTCCTTCTTTTTACGCTCCTCTTCTTGCTTGCGCTTCTCCTCGTCTTTCCTTTTCTTCTCCTCCTCCTTTCGTTTTCTCTCCTCGTCTTTCCGTTTCGCTTCCTCCGCTTGCCTGGCCTCCTCCTCCTTCTTCTTCTTCGCGATCTCCTCTTCCATCTGCCGTTGCAATTCCTCCTGTTTCCTCAATTCCTCCTTTTTCCTGTCTTCCTGTAGCCTAATATTCTGTTCTTCCTGAAACCCAATTGAATAGCCCGTGATCATCAATCCTGCCCCCCCCCCCCCCGTAAAAGAAATGTGTTATCCTTGCCGGATTTTGATCTACTAACCAATATCTGTTGCTCAGTCTTTATTTCTTTAGTGTGTAAATCCCACAACGAGGTAGGCATTTGGCCGGGCGGTACGGCGGGTATCGGTCCAACCTATGGACATATCAAACATATGGGATAGCAACGACAGACCGCGCTCTTCCCGTTTCGTTTTATTCCAAAAGAAAATTGTATAGTACGTCCGCGGCGTGTATACCTGTGCCAACCAATTCTGCGCGTTAAATTGTGGATTGATTTGTGGCGGAGGGTGCGGCCAAACGGTGTCCATGTGCGGCGTTTGTGGATGGCCGTTAGCGTTAACATTGAGCTGGCGTAACAACGATTTAATGGGATTGTCTTGTTGTTGTTGTTGTTGCGTCGCGGGTGGCGTCGAGTTTATATTTGTCTGTTGCATCCCTGGTATGTTTTGTATCCCACCCATTTGTTGTATGAGCTGTTGTATGGGATCTACTGTAGGAGGATGGGCAGCTGTGGTGGAATGAGGATTCGACGTTAGATGAGCATCCGGCTGAAGCTTAGCCTGTGGACGTTCACACGTTGTACAATTAATTACGACGGTACCAATAACAAGTCTCCGATTAAATGCAGCATTTAATCATTCACGAACCTGCTGCATCTGCGAGAAAAGCTGCATAACAGGATTCGAGGTTTGTGACGGCAAATGAGGTACGAATGGGGCGGTGGATATTGGCGGGACTTCTGGGATCTCTGAGTCATGGATAACGTATTGATAAATTAACTGATTCTGTTCGACGGAACTCAAATTCGCCCAGTGCTCGGACTGCGAGAGTTTCGCTATGGCCGACGTTCGCATTTGCCTGAGCAGCAGCTGCTGATTCTGCAGTAGCCGCATATGCTGGTATTGGAATAAAAGAAGTGGGTCTTCTATACCAGCCTTCGGCAAGGCGGATAAACCGGCAGGTACTGTGTTAGGAACTGCGGGGATCCCTTGATCCGTTAACTGAAACAAACGACGATACTCTAAATGAATCAACACAATCTCCTTCCTTTGCTTCGGTCCCTCCGAGGACACCCAGTAAAATCAAATGTACCTTCAAGGGAGGAATGCGAGGCCCGGAGAGAAATGGTATTCTACCAGATATCTTCATCAACTCCCCTAAAGTTGTGTACCGCTCGTCACATGTTCTTCTTACCATTAATCTAGCGGTGAAGTAACCGGCTTTACACCATTCCGCCATTTCGCTTGCTAAGAACGGACCTTGAACTTCACCCTGCGGATCACGGTAAAACCATTTCTCCTGTCCATTCGTTGATGGAACTGTAGAAGATTGGTTACCAATAGAAGGCGGTACACTGGCAGTAGTTTTCTCCCTGTGATTTTCTTCGTCTGCCATTAATTTAGCCACTAATGCGTCTGCCTCTTCCTTCATTCTATCCAAGTCGTCGTCGCCTTTCTGCCTCGTGTCTTCCGTCCCCGTCGCGTGCACGATGCTTTTCTGAGGCTCCGTTTGCACCGGGATTTGCTGCTGTCTTTTCGCAGTGCTCGGAATCGCCTCCACCTTTACCTCCGTCTTTTGAACCTCCTCCCTAGCCTGCGTTTTACTCGGAGATTTATTATTCCCCGTGTCGATCGGCATTACTTTCCCGATCTCGGTCTGTTCCGTTGTCGTCGGCGTCGTCGTCGTCGTTACCGCGCTGCTTCTCTTCTGCCCGCTATCAGACGTCGGCGACGTCGACGACGACGTCTTCGTCGGCGTACTGTCCGTGGCAGCGATCGGCGGTTTCGTTGACGGCGGCGGGGAACTGCTTCTCCTCTCCTTCTCAACGTCGTTCTCTTTGGCGTCAAACGAATGCAAAGACTTCTGTCTTTCTTTATTGATTGTACTAGGTGTATTGCTGCTGGTGCCGCGACTTATAGGCTGTCCCTGAGACGAGCTGTAAGATAAATGCTTCCCACTAGATTTCGTTGTACTACCAGCACTCCCCTCGGACACACGTCGAGTCCTCGATTCTTGAGTACCACCCGCACTAATCACCCCGTCCTCGTCGTCGTCTGAATATATTCCACCGTGGAATGCGCCAGAAGCGTCGAAACTTCCTCCGCTTTCACTGGGATTCTCGGTGGCCCTGCAAACGAATTTTCATGGTAATGAGAACAGTTCAGTATTCATGAAAATCATGTAACATTATTTAGAAAAGGAACTGCACCATTCAGGAAGATTGTCATGATTAATATCATGATGATTCGACTCCCAAGTACGAGCAGTACGGGCAGGCGGATGATGACTCGAATCGTGTGGTACTCTGTGGTTCCCACGATGCTCCCATCTACCACCTTTCTGCATGCCTTCCTCGCCGTCCCCTTCATTTCGATCTAACCTATCTCTGTCCATACTTCCCCCTTCGCGCCAACTACTTCTGCCTGGTAACGATAATTTGAATGGGTTATATTATGGTTGTTGTTGGAATGATAGCAGTAGAAAAGGCGTTTTATAAACTTACCCCATTTACGCCAGCCATCGTCATCTTCTGTACCACCACGATGACGCCGCCAGTTGCCTTCCACGACAGAACTACCACCGGGCCCACGACTTAATTCCTTCCTAGGACTAGTAGAGCCATTCCATTCACCTGGATCTGAGGCCCCATTTCTTTCCGACCACCCACGTTCGCTTTGAGATCTATCGAATGGGCGGTTTCTTCCCTGGATACGAAACACATTTACTATTTGACCAAAAGGTTCTAACTCCTGCTGGAAATCTTATTCTTATAGAGTTGCAGAAGTTACATACTGGAAATGGTATACTGTCGATTCTTCTGCCATCCCCTGAATCATCAAACCCAACTCCTCGGGAATAATGGGATGAGTACAAACTTCCTCTTCCATTTCTCCCACGCCCCCCGCGATCCACGCTTCCACCCCTTCCTTGACCACCAACATTGGTTATACCTCCATTCCACATTCGCTAGAAAAATAAAATGCCAACACATTAGGTTACTCTTTGTGAGTGGTTAATAATGCGTGAATATATGAAACCATGTCATAAAAAGTGTTTTGAACTTATTAACTGAAGAATATACAATGAAATATAGAATAATAACTAAATAGCAATGATTATGTAAAGTACACAACAGTAGATAGGATAGTGCTATGAAGAACTGGCACAAGGGCTCCAGTGTGTTATATTTATAGATACAAACTGACTTCACGAGGCAGTTCCCAATATAGGATACAATAAGAATATACAACTGTTAAACGATGGTAATTATTAACACAAATGATAAGTTAGTAAATATAGTGTCAACATGTATCATAACATTGAAAGTAATAACTGATCAAGATTGATAATTCTATTAGGTGTTCCTCAAACTGAATTCTTTTCAAAGATCAATATTATATGGAATATGAAAACATATATCATTAATTACCGTTTCATCCTCTGTCATTTGTATAAGAGCCAAAGGAGGTTGAGTTTTCTCAACGTATAACGTAGAGAAATTTGTCAATGGTTCAGGTGGTTTACAATTACGATCAAATAGAATCAGCATCTCTTCTCTTCCATATCTATGTTCCGCTAATTGATAACGTGGGGTAGTTAAGCTTGTAGTACCTCCACCGCCTCCACTGTTATTGCAACTGTCTGCAGACAGATTACGCAACCTATGTACGTATAAAAAGAAAAGAATATAGAAAACACATAAAACACCATAACGACTAAATCACAATCTATATACAAACCATTCTGGACCAAATTTCATAGAATCCGTCATGATGGGCTATAAGCTGGAAGAACAGATCTAGTTACAAATCCGACTGGTATCGAATGTGATTAATGCGTAAACAATTTCAAATCACAAGAAGACGGCCCTCCAAGAGTCTGCCACGAATGTAAGTTCTATTCGATCAAAGAAAAAAAAAAGGAACTTAGCAATGTATTGAATGGTTAAAAATATATTTTTTTCTCTACTAGTATGATATGTGAACAATTGAAAAGATGCAGCTGGTGGATTCTTGGTGAATCGTGTCGACGACTTTATACCTGTTGCTCAACGAAAATCGAACGACATATGCGAGTAAAACGCCGACACCAACGGTAACAACGAATGCGACTTTATACTTAATAGTCGGATATTCGAGACAAATAAAGAGCCAGATAAAAGTAAAGACGAAAGTAGGAAAGGTCGACAAACAGTTGGACGAAATGCTTTCATTGGAAGTTAATTCTTCTCAAGATCAGTTTAACATTTGAACATATGGTGTTCGCGACGAGGCGAGAAACACTCGCTGGAGAAGGTGTTAATACTTAATAGGCATTCGGTCAAATGGAAAATAGTACGCATTTATTTATACGACATGCTCCTAAAGAGACCGATTTCCGTGAACCCAGGTGGCAACGTTAACCAAACATTTTTTCTCGCTCGCGAATGTCATGAAATTTCGCGGACGGCGATCTGTTTATGGCGAATCGAGAATTGGCATTCTCGTTTATTCACGGAGCTACGGATACGAGCAGAAACGTGTCGACGAAGGACAGAAATACCTCACTGATCTTCAAAATTACTGAGGATAGCGATACAACACACCAATATGGCTGATGGTTTTTTTTTGGGAAACGAAGCGCATGCGGAGACTCTCGCTACACCTGAAGCAATCGAAAGTCACTAGGAAAATGATCATATTTTTTCTAGCCATTATCAGCTGAAGGAACCTCTGTTTCCCTACCTTCCCTCTTTTTCTTGTATTATCGTAGAATTCTTGTATAATCGCTACTTTAGATACAAGGGATACTTATCTTTAAGCATGTTGTATCCCCTTTATTTATTTGTCTACTTATCAATAAATAAAAACTCTTGCTACATGATATCTTTGTATAAAAAATATTCTTAATGTGTACATAAATGTTAAAAAGCTTCCTTGAGTTTGACATTAAAAGTTTCCCTCTGCCTTTAAATAATAGTTTATTTTAGAAAAGTACAAAATAAAGGGTATCTTTTAGTTTTTGTGTGTTTCTGTTGATTAGGATAACTATAAGACAGGTTTCTGAAATAGAACACAATGTATTTGAAATTTTGTTACCCACAAAATCTATCACATACAAACTTCAAGCTGTATTAATTATACTGTCGGTTATATTTGTTGAACTTTGTAGGTATGAAACATGTGGCTTTTAAATCAAACAAAGTAATGTGGTTTCTTGACTATTATTCCGTATTCCGCAACTGCCGGTGTGAGATCCTCCATGGTTAATGTGTAACGCCGATCCTTTCCTTTTGTTTTTGTGTTTTGATTAGCACCACGCGTCTTGCAATGCTGCAGAGCATCGTTTGCTATTTCGGATATGAATTTCTGTGCTGCCAAAGAAACCAGTCGTACTCTACAATTGATTAAGATGTTCATTTAAAAAGTGAGGTTGAAATTTAAAAATTAACTGAAATCATGTATTTATGAACTATTTGTTACATTCTGGGGTCTGTAGCATTGAAGCCAGCTGTGTGTAAATAATGTTCACTGATGGCATCAGGTACCTGCGATAGTTATATTTTTTAAGTTTTTTTAAAAATGAATGAATGAATATTGATGACAGTGATCATTTTTTTTAATATTACCGTTGGAGTATAATCTTCAAGCTGCAAAAGAAAATCAGAAAGAGGCTGACCAGCGGTTTTTGACTCTTCGTTTGTCGTGTACATTGGTGGAGTTTCTCTTCCAAAATCTTCTGCCATTTTAATCTAACTTTTCAAAAAATATCAAAATTCTAAAAATAAAGAAATTTAATCGAAACTACGTGTTAGTTTATCTGCTGTCAAAATTTGAATTTTCAAATGTAAATTTTGAATTCTAACCTCTAAATAATGGATACGCGACAATTGCACATGACAATTTCACAAGTTTTCTTTAAATATAAAAAGACGTGTCTTCTGAATGCACTTTATAATCAATCGTTTCTATAAATTAAATGAACATCAGAAATATCAACATGATATTCACAAGTGATATCACAAAGTATGTAAACTACGAATGTCAACAAATGTCACAAAAATGTCAATGCAATATATGTATGCTAGGGAATATGCTAGGGAATGTATCACTTGCTAGGGATATATCTAATGTTTTCCTCCACTTTGTTAGATTGCTTCTTTTTTATTTACAATTTCGAGTTCAATACTTAATCAATTTATTAAGTAAACGAATAAATATTTAAAGAATATTCTCTATTTATATAGAAATGCAATGTTTACAATATAAATAAATTACAAAGGCTGTGGATCTCTTTTAAACGATAACGATGGAAACCAAGAAGAGTCATCCTGCTGGAGTTTATTAAACTTCAGTTTATTCAGATAGATACTGTAAGCAATCTGATCTGCTGTATGTGTCTGACCATAATAGTCCACAAATAAGCCTTCAGGATCTATTAAGTACATGATTATTGTGTGGTCAACCTAAAATAGATCATAAATATCAATATTTATTTTAGAAATATTAAATAATATTAAGGATACTAACAATGTAATCAGATTCCTTGTCCTTGGGTCCATTACTATAATAAACCCTATAAGCTTTACACACTTTTGCAACCTGTTCTCTTGAACCAGTGAGACCAATAAATTTATCAGAGAATTCCTTGATATATTTTCCAACAACTTGTGGCGAATCTCTATCAGGATCCACAGAGATAAATATAGGCTGAACTATCATATCGTGCTTTGTCTCTGAAACACAAGTGCGATAAGAATGTAAGATGCATTTAAAGTACTGACATTTAGATAAGTTAAAGACGTACGTAGAAGATCAACAACTTTTGCCATTTTTTCAAGTTCATCTGGACATATGTCTGGGCAATGTGTGAATCCAAAATAAATCATAATCCATTTTCCTAAGAAATCATCTGATTTTACTAATTTTCCATTGGAATCTATCAATTCAAATTTTCCTCCAATTGCAGCTTTTCCTATTTCACGTCTTCTTTCCTTTTCTATGAATAAATCTTTTTGTCGCTTTAAGTAACATATATATGATATAAGAGCTCCTGCAAATATACTTGTAATTGTTAAACTCTTCCATGTGATGGGACTTTTAATCTGAAGCCTTTTTTTCTTTGGCAATTCACTAATATGATTCTTTTGACACAAAACTTTACATGTGTTTATATGCTTAATTTGTGGATAATACTGTTTACAAATGTTTAAGCTCTGAAATGTTGTCTGTAAAGAATTAAAAGTAAACAGTGACATTACTGAATCATGTTTGTAGTTAATTATAAATTATGAATTATTTGCATCAATCAAAGTATACAGTTATAAGTACTTCCCTGATGAAATAATGAAATACCTTTCAAGAAAAATCATTTATAATGATACTCACAGTTTTATGAATTTGATTGGAACATCTACTAAAAAATGCATTTGATCGTTTAATTAAACTTAACATTGTTTTGTACTATTTAAATAAACCACTTTGAACGGAAATAAAGGTTATGTATCATAGATACGTGCCACCTTGGCAAAGCGCGCAATTTGAAAAGTACACCCTTTACATAGAAGAATTTTATGAAATTATGTTACGAAAATTTAATGGATCATCTGTCACATTGAACAATTTAATAATAGAAAATTTTTTCGCCAGCTTATCGCTTGAAGATTGTTCAATTAAACACCTGTTTTATTTATCTGATCTCTATTTATTTAAAATGTATCTGTAACGTGATAAGGGAATCAGTCACAGAGATTACACAGTAATTTCCCATGATGAATGTTTTGTTTATGAAAAATTGCAGTTTCCGTGTCGTAGGACCAGTGTCCTTCGTTGTGAATTTATTACAGCGTTTTCCGTACAATACTCCCACCTAAAAACCATTGAAATAGAAAATAATCGATTATACAATCTGCTTTTTACCCAATTAAAAAATTTTAATTCAGATATTTCTTATTAATTTCTTATTATTCAATTTAAATATAACGTATTGATTACATGCCTGTTTCCTTTTCTATCTTCGAGCATGAGCTTATTTACGAACAATGTGTCTATAAAGGAAATTTTATTCGAGTCTTTCTGTGATTCGTCTATGAAACTTTGATACCAAACTAATGCTTGTATCGTCCGTTGATCATTCGAAAATGATTGATGCCCCATTGCCGCGATATTGTAGAAGGTCATTCGATCATTCCTTCGGTTCAATAATCTTGAAAAATATTTTGACAATATTTTTACATTCTGATATAATTGATCATTATAAAATGATCAACCGCTCAAACGAGATATCTTTTACAAAAATATTTCTTACAGGCATTCAATCTTAAATGTTGTTGTCACATTATGTTGTCGAATTCTTATGAATAACATCCCCGATGTTTTTGGAGAATCTTCTGATACCGTGACTGATGCTCTGAAAGGCTGACCTGACAATGTATAAAAAAAATGGAACAGAAATGAAGTTCCACTTGTAAAAATTGAATTCTAATATTACGAATGTTATTCATACCGCAAAATGGCTCTTCTCCCCTGGTTGGCAAATAATAAATTCCTAAAGCACCTCGATCAGCCTTGTAACCCATTTCTTGAGACCAAAGCGTAGACTCCATAGGAAAGCACATTCCGCTTATATATGACATTCTTCCTTGCGAACAAGGCCAGCCAATGAACTTACAAGATTCATTAGTTGCTTTAACGCTTTCTAAGAAAACTGCCCAAGCTCTCAAGTGGCTGCATGCGATTTCCCTAGTTAAGCTGTCCTCTAAAATGTTATTTACATTTACATTATTGACTATTACGATATTATCAATATTTCAATCAAGGAAAAAAGGTCTATACCATTTAAGTGACTAACAACAACAGAGTTTTTCACATCGGTACAACCAGGCTGTTCCCTTCCACCATTGGGAAAGAAGTCGATGTGACCAAGGGGTTTCAAGAGTCCAAAACCATCCGCAAAATCTTCAGATCCATCTGTGTGAATAATATCTACAAGCTGAGCGTCAGTGGCATCCAGTTTTCTAGATTTTTCTCTAAACAAATGGTTCCTGAAGAATGGAGATGCAGGGTCTAGACCAGTTATACGTCCCAGGAGAAGATTCCTCTTTTTGAGTATCTCGGAAGCGCAGCCAGCAACATGAGCACCGAGACTAAAGCCGATCACATGAATGTCTTCAGGTAAAGTCCCCATTTCGATGGCGTCTAGGAGGACCAAGCCTAATTGTCGGCCTACTAATTCAGTATTGGCTACGGCTGCTGAGTATGTTGTCGCTGCACCCCTTGTCCAGTCCAGTACCAAGACATTTGTATCTTCCTATGAGAAATTTAAGTACCGTTACAATATACGTTAAAACATTTAATTATCATAAAGAAGACTACTATACGAATTGAAATGTTTAACAGTTTTAGTCAAGAATCTCTAAGTACCAAGATCAGAAGTTTCTTCACAAGAAGAACAGCTCCAACGTCGCTCCCGCTCCCTTTGTAACCATGTATGATAACTTTCAGAGGCCTCTTCGCGTCATATTTTGATTGCAACATGGAATGAAAATCATCGCCATATTGAAGACTGTCAGGTAAATCCTGTTTAGTACGAGTGTACAGTAAAAATCTAGTTCGAATTATATTTGGATGTTGCGGAGGTCGCTTCAATGACAAATGAGGTGGTGGATCAGAGAAGCAGCCAACCAAATCAAAGCAAATTTTATGTTTGAGTTCTGTACGTATAGCTCCTTTCCTGTGCACCATGGCACGATTCCTAATTGTTAGAAGCTTTGCTGAAAAAAAGAAAAAATTTAATGAAAGACATGTATTCAATTTTATTCAAGCTTTTATCTTTGATTTACCTGAACGTTTAGCTTCTATGGGCCATAAAATGATTAATATGATAAAGATAAAGTGCTTCACAGATATGAACTGCATTTTTTCTATTAGTCCTTGGCCTATTTTTTCTTTTGTTAAACTCGTTCAAATACTTTCTTTTTATAAAATATTGTTTTTTTTTATTATTTCTCTACCTGTTTATTCTCCTATAGATACTTTTAATTATACAGCTAAGTACCGTGACTTATTGCATTGATATATATAAAATAATTTACTGACAAATGTAAAACAAAATATATATGTATTTATTTTTTCATTCGATACATTAACTTATGAATTAATAATGTAGGTGTGTAAAGTAGCAGAAAGTTTAATTAAATTATATATAAAAATCATTCATTAAATGTTACATGATTTCTTTTCTTAATCCTTTGGTACCAGATGCATCAAACTGTTTTTCTCTTACAAATAAACAATAGGTAACGTAAAACTAACACAATTGCACAAGTAACAATTATAATATTTCAATAAATTAATTGATTAGCATTAAGTCACATAGATAACTATTAATGAAAGGTGAAACGTGAAGCGTGACCGGCTTCGTTGCAACTAGTCGGTCAAGAAGCACATGTATGCATGACTTTCGCTTGGTTGCAACGTTTATACGACCCCCTTTTCTGTTATTCCATATGATGTAATATTTAGGACGTCTCACAAGAGCAAACACGAACTCGTTAGCCTATAGAAGCACACGTTGCTTTCACTCCGTGAATTTCAGCAAGATTTATCAATACATTCACAGAGCAATAATAAGTTAACAATTTTATGCATCTTGTTGACCTAGATTTTCAGCTCTTTACACTTAACCTTTCGTATACATATATTGAAGAATAATTACACCAATGAATAGTAATTTTTTAAATCCCTTGTTTCAAGTATTAGGTAATTAGCTGTTTTGTATTCAGATCTTGAAATAAACGAGCTAAGGTCATCAAAATATTGTAATTACAAATAAATGAACTTAAGAGGTAGATAGATAATAATTTAATTTCATGTGTAGAATTTGAAAAATTCTTAAAAAATAGATTATTTATATCATGAAACAGGTGTTCAAATTTGTACAGAGATATCAGTGACTTATTTAAGATAATAAAACCTTAACATAAAAACAAAATAAAAGTAGTTCTAAACGATTCTCTATCAGTTGTAATCTGACACATGCTTTTAGATAAAGTACTGGACAGTCTGCTGCAAAAATGTCAATGCCAATTCATATTTTATTTATTAGAATTTTAGTTTGGCGCCAATATGAATAAAATATTTCTACAAATATTGTTACAAGTTATAACTCTTTCCAAATACAAATGTATATTTTTTTCGTCTAATTGAATAAAAGAAAAATTGCTTTTAACAATAGCATAAACTGTCTCGTACACCCTATTGATTTACGTCACATAATATTTGTATACATTGTACGCTTCTTAATCAGTTCTAAAAAATTTGAAAAATGTATTGACCGGATATCACAAGTGGATCTCGAGATCGTTGATAATGCATCGATGAACAAAGATTACTTCTCTCCTACCAACAGGAACAAGTTAATTAATCACTGATAAAAATATAATCAAGTATGTTTATACACGAATCTGTATCTTGATAAAAGGCACTATATATGGTTGGAACCAAGAGAGCATCAATGTTTAGGAGGGCAGTATCACTGTGTAGCAATGTTACCTCTATTTTCTCTTCTCTGCTGCATTGCTCCAGTGGTACTGGGAGTACCACTATCCAAGGAAAATTATGGGTTAATTAATGATATTAACCCCGAGTATGAAGACTTGGACGCTTTCCCATTTGCAAAAGCACCGATCCCTGTTAGTAAATTTTTCTAATTAAGATTTATGAAACTTATTTAATTCTTAAGATTTGATATTCTAAGATTTGAAAAGTCATTTATAATTTGCAATTGAATCTGACAAAAAATGATAATTTAACTTTGAATTAAAATATTGTCTTTTATTTCTGAGAGACATCCTGAGTTAGTAATGATATTATCTTCTATACAGGCAGAACGTGGACAGAAATATGGATACCTGGGTGAAACTCATGAGGTTGTCACAGAGGATGGACACATCCTACAAATGCATAGACTTGTTGGATCAAAGAGAAGTCCTATTGCAAGCAACAAGCCTCCCGTTCTGCTTGTTCATGGTCTTATGGATTGTTCTGCCACTTGGGTGATGGGAATACCTGAAAAGAGTTTAGGTATGTCAACAGAACTTATATAATTAATTCAAATAATGTATTAATACAGTAGCAAAACGATCTAATTATTTTACATAAGATGTCAATAAATAGAGTTCCTATTATTTGTAGGCTACATATTAGCAGATTGGGGCTATGATGTGTGGTTGGGTAATGTACGTGGTAATAGGTACTCCAGAAAACATAAGTGGATGACCACTAAAGATGAGAAATACTGGATGTTCAGGTAATTCTATAAGTTTCAATTAAATTTCTTCATTTAGACTGTCCTTACGCATTTTCAATTCATATGTTCTTTTAGCTGGCATGAGATAGGAATATATGATCTTCCAGCAATGATCGATCACATATTAGAGGTTAGTAAACAGAAGAAGCTCATGTATGTTGGACACAGTCAAGGAGGCACTGCATTCTTAGTGATGGCAAGTGAACGGCCAGAGTATCAAGAGAAAATAGAGGCAGCATTCCCTCTAGCTCCGGCATCTTTTATGGAGAAAGCAACTAACCCTGCCTTGCGAATTTTGGCCCCTCTTGTCAAAGATTTGAAGGTAAAACTCAGCTTTACTTACTATTCATTTTATAATTTAAAGTAGATTAAATGTTATGATTCAATCAAATTTCAGAAACTCACAGATCTGATAGGCATGTATGAAATTAAACCAACAAGTGAGTTTATACAAAAAGTAGCTAAACTCGCTTGCCAGGATGAAGCAATTACAAGTGAACTGTGTACTAATATAATATTCCTTGTCGGTGGACCAAGCTACAGACAGCTAAACAGGGTGACTATTTAATACATCTTTGTTGCATATGTACTCTAATATAAACAATATTTCATTGCTAACTTTAATTTTTAGACTCTCATACCTGAAGTAGCACAATATGATCCTGCTGGAGCAGCTGTTAGACAGTTTGTACACTATGCACAATTAATCAATTCCGGTTAGTAACAATAGTATTCCACAGCTTTGTAATAATAACAAGAGCCAATTTCAGTGAAAACTCAATATTACCATCGCCTGTTTTTTCAGGAGGTTTTGTACAATACGATCATGGCCTTCTTGGTAACCTAAGAGTATATGGTCAAGCTCGTCCTCCTAAATATAATGTTGCCAATATCAAGATACCTGTTTACATATTTTATAGTAGCAAGGATCAACTGGTCAATGAACAGGTTTGTCTTGTTTTCTGAAAAAGTACATTGTTAAAGTAATTACTTCTAATATCATTGAAGTATGAATACACATATAATTACCCTCCAAAATCAAATAGAATTTCTCTTCTATTATTATTATATTCTTGCAGGACATAAGAAAATTATACATGGAGCTGCCTAATGCTCAGAAGTTCATGGTACCATTAAAAGATTTCAGCCATTTGGATTTCGTGTGGGGTAAAGACGTTGATACATTGTTATACAACAGAGTTTTGAGTCGTATGGAAGTACACAGGGGAAACATATAAATTTCTACAAAAGAGACTATATATTATTTGCTTGAACAAAGATACTTCTTCACACATACATCATTTTTGTCACAGTATTGAAAATGATTGTATATAAGCAATATAAAGAAGAAAATAACAATAACATTTGTTGTTAATCCAAGAATTAAGTTGCACTGATTTAAAACAATTGTACAAAATTTTGTATTCTTGTATAATAAGTTTAGAAGTTTACAAAGCAAATAAATATTTTTTCTAACGAAAACGAAGCATGTTTTATTACCTTGTTAATCGGTTGATTTTTCAAATATAAACAAACCCTCATGGTACCAGTAGTTACAACAAATAAAAGTAACGTGATTAATATATTTCTGTAAACATTACCCCATTCCTAAGCAACAGGTGGTGCCCTCTCATCAAAGATGAAAGATAGTTCCTTAAGAATAGAAATATCTTTTAAAATGTATAGAATAATTGTTCATAAAATTATATTATTAATCAAACATTTTTAAGTTTAATTTATCAAATTTATAATATACGTATTATATTTACATTTATTACTATATGTGCTAGATATGCGTACTACATATACGCTTTACATACACACTCATAATATATCGTATTGAAGCATAAAAAACAGGAACAAGATAAATTAATATTCAAATGAATTATTTAAAAGATCCATTCATTATTTTCAAATTGAAAATTATAGAAATTTTGTATTACGGTTGTCTATACTGACTATTGACCTTTGATGCAGCTAGCAAGATCTAGAGATATTTTACTTTTGTCATATGCGTACTGTTTTGCCTCAGCCAATCGAATGAATGTTTCAAAAATTTCAAACTTAAATTTGACCAACGTACACCGAGTGGAAGCTTTTTCCGTCTTCGGAAAGTAAATATTTTATTTCAATGCATTTTGTTCCCACGGTGTGGGCTGTTTGAAAAGTGGTGACAAAATGATCAAACGAAGCGAATAATTAACAATAAGAATTAGTGGGAACGGTACAGTTTTAATTATTACATTCGCAGTTTAATGATGTGTAGAAATTTAATTACGTATGAAGCAAGTACGACTTAATTCACGTTTACTCCTCCTTACAGATTATATTTGAATATTGTTCAGCTGTTGACGGTAGTTCGTTGTAACATTTTCTCAAGAATTTGGTTTATTATACATTAATATGATGGACAATTGTTGTGCTCCGCAATGGGCAGACTTCACTTGCAGTCCACAGCTGCCTTCTGACAGTTATTTCGAGATAGAGCACGAAATACACAATGCTCAAATGTATTTGAAATCGAATTTGAAATCTGATTCATCCTTACCATCTAATGAAGAAAATCTGGGAGAGGAATCATTGATTACCGAAACAAAATTCGATGATAGTTTAGAACCTGCACAAGATAAGTGTACTAATATGGTATTTTTCATACCGCATGATAATAAAAAACAGCCTGCAAAAGAGACAAATAATGATAACGTAAAGAAAGATACAAAATGCTCGAAATCTAATAAACTTTATCATGCATGGAATGTTTCTATAGCTGATCTAACTTCTGTGTTCAAAGCAACATCGGAGCCACAAAGACTTAAAGCAGCAGCTGAGAAAATTAGGAAAAGTGCAATTGTTGAAATGAAGAATAACATCTTTCGTAAACCTTCAAAGAAAGCTAACACACAAAATGCATTAAAAAAAATAAACAGTGACCCAGTAGCAAATGCAAAAGTTAATAATTGTTCTGAGTATGGTGAAGCGAATCCTTTGAACAAAGAATTACCCTATAAAACTGTTTCAGCACAGCGGAGGCAGTCCGATATCTTTAAAACTAAGCAATCGCAACGTAAAGTGCTTACATGTCAATATCGTAGACGAAGTTTGATGAAATATCGTAGATGTTCAAATCAATTTGTAAGTATGGCAGAAGCAGTGTCTAAATTCCAAAATGGAACACCTCAACGATTTCGAACCATTAGTAAAAAAGACTTGAAGCCAGGTCCCTTAATGAAATTAAAACGGTCCCCATTGAAACTGACTCATCCAATTTCTCCTGCATTAAGATCTAAGCAAAGAGTAAGACATACTAATGTTTTGAGTAAAGAGGAACGGGAAGCTATGGAACTTGAAGAGATGAAGAAAAATCAAATAAAAGCGAATCCTGTTCCTGTTAATATTTTAAAGGGACCATCCGTGTTAAAAAAGGTTGTAAAGAAACCAGTTACTATCACAGAGGAGTTTAAATTGACTCAGTCAAGGAAAACACGTTACACAGCAGTTCCCCAAGTAATAGAACAATGTGATCAGAAGAGCACTGTACCAATAAGTCATTCCACTGGTGCATTGACTGTTGAAAAAGATGATAAAATACAAACTCATAAGAACACTGTATCAGTAACTTGTTCAACCAATACCTTGACTGTTAAAAAAGATGATAAAATACAGAGTCATAGAGGTACTGTTTCAATGAATCGTTCCACCAGTGCTTCAAGTGTGACTAAAAAAAATATAAAAGTTGAGGCTCGTAAGACCAGTGCACCAATAAATCGTTCTACCAGTGCCTCAAACGTTACCAAGAAAGATAGCAAAGAGGGAACTCATAAGACTACTGTACCAATAACTCGTTCTATCAGTGCTTCAAATGTTGCTAAGAAGGAAAACAAAGAAGGAACTTATAAGTACACTCTACCAATGAATCGTTCTGTCAGTGCATCAACTGTTAGAAAACATGATAAACTACAGACTCCGAGAAACACTGTAGCAATAAGTCGTTCCACTAGTGCCTCCAGTATTTTTAAAAAAGACGATGCATGCACCAAACAGTCCACTGATAATACTGCACGATCTGTGTCAAACGTGTTGCCGTACAGTTTTGAGGCACGCAACAAGGAATTTCAGATGAAGAGGGAAGAAAAACTGAAGAACTTACAGGAGCAAGAAACAAATAAACTGAAAACTGGGTTCCACGCGAGGCCCATACCAAAATTTTCGAAACTGTTAAACTCGGTTAAAGAACCTGTAGACAAGAAAAAAACAGTGGTCTCGTGTCCTTTTAGTTTCGCCGAAAGAGATAAGGGCTTGGCTAAGAAGAAAGAACATTTTGTTAAACAGATCCAGGAGAATAACAAGAAGTCGCGTGTATTTCACGCCAATCCTGCGCCGACTTTTAAACCTGTAACGGTGCATGGTTTGTCTAAAGAGAACACACAAAGCAAAGAGAGAAACGTGAACAAAGAATGCACAACGAAACAAATTAAAATCGTTGTCGATCAAGAGAACAAGCAGCCAAATATTATCGATGCGAACGAAGAAAAGAAAAGCGAAACGAAGGAGCAAGCAACCAACAAAACGCATAAGAAACCGCTTAAAGACAACAGCGACAATGAGAACGATAAAGACTCGGTGAAGGGTAATCAAAAGAAGACCGTTGCGTTAGAATTGAACAGCGATAAAAGAGCGAAGAAACGAGAGGAATTCGACGAGAAGATAAGAAAGAGAGAGCAAGAAATGGAAGCAAAGCGACAGGAAGAGGAAAAGCTTAGACTGCTCAAAGAAAAATCCGAAAGAGCCGAGCTTCGCAAGTTAGCAGAGGTGAAAGCGACACCGATGCCAGTATACAAGCCAATGATCATACTGAAATCCACTAAAATGCCAACCAACCCTAAAGATCCCAAGTGGGCAAGCAAGAGCAGATTGAAAAACACGCCGCAAGTTTGAGAGCTTTTATAGTTTAAGATAAAAGATATTTTTATGATTCATGATTGTACTAAGTATATGTAGCGAATATATTATTAACATATCCTTGTTTATTACATCTTTCTTTCTTTTTTTTTTTTTTTACATAACTGGTTATTGCCATCTAACACGCAAAGCCTAGTCCAGACTGAAAGACAATTCTCCATGGACAATTGCCTTAGTCTGGACTAGGCTTGATCTTTAAAGAAACATTGCATCTTTTACTACATATACGTGACACAAAGGAACGTGGCCGTAGCTTTTTTTTTATAAGATTACAAGGGAAATCGATTTGAATAAAACTCTACGTCGGTAAACAGGCCCAATTTTGTAATAATTATTTCACTGATATTTTATTAAATCGCCTTACAATAAATTTTTCACAGTAATCTCATATAAACATTCTTTTTTTAGTCCAAATGACCATACCTTTTGAAACCCCTTGTAAAGTTTTGAACACTGAATTCCTGGTAATACGATCGGTACTAAAGGAAACTTCTAAAATTTTATGCGAGAGCAAATGCGGATTCCGATATCGAAGTTTCCCGGTGTATAACAAATGCGATATAAAATTAAAAATGCTTTGTCAAGTCCCGATAAATAGAAAACGAACATCGTTGCTTCCGTTTCATGTCTTGTTTCTTTCTTTTTTTTTTCCTCTCAACTATAACGTGTTTCTTATAGAAGTTATAAATATCTCGTATCTTTAGAAATATATTTATAAATTATTCGATGTAAAAACAAATTACACTTATCCATATAATTATTTTTTCGCTGACGTGTACATCATTGGATTGCAATTATTTATGTTGTCTTAATTGGGAACATACGCTGCTGTTGCTCTTTTATTCGATGTTGCCTATACCTACATTTCTAAGTTGTCTTTTATAGAGAAAGTATAGAAAGCACGGAGAACATTTACACACGTATGATGTACAAGCCAGCTTGTTTCTCCAAATAATGTACAAATTACGAATCGATTTCATAATCGTTTACAAATTCAGCGCTTGAAATGCATTAAAAGAAAAAAAGACTGTTAATTTTTTTTGTTCTCTTCCCGGCCGAGAAACGCAGAACAATGGTTAGTATATCGTGAAGAACATGTTGAATACAAAACAGCAACTTCCTTTCACAGCAATTTAAGTAAATATAAATTATGCGAGCATGGCGCCTCGGGTAGACATTTTGAAGACCCCGTGCTCGCGGCAACATTTTCTTCGAAAATCAGTTAAAAATCGTATAACGTTATTATGCGTATTTCAAGTTCTTTTTTTTTGTTCTATAAATTATATTCAATGTGTTAAGTAATATTTATGTCCAGGCAACATCGGCACACGGTTTTTGCAGAATAGAGAAGGAAATGGCAGACTCATTGTACAGATCCATAGAAACCGTCCCGTCAAAGCTCTTTCAGGAGAGCCGATTTTGCGTTTTTAAGTTTGTCCAATCGCCTTTGTAGATGAGAATTTGCTGTCTCTAATTCTTCAACGCGGCCTTGAGTCTCTCTAACCTATAAGGAAACGTCATATGATTGATTTAAGAATCATCCTTGAACAAAATGGCTCGCAATTGAGTAAGAAATATATTCTGACTTCTCTTTGAAGTTTCCTTTTCTCAACTTTCAATTCATCCTCCGCTTTCTCTGATGCCTCCGCAGCTGATTTGTAACGTATCACTTGACTCTCTAGCCTAGCTACAGTGGCTTGTAATGTTGACATATCTTGCTCTGCTTTTTGCAACTTGAATTTGTAATCGGCTAACAGTTTATTCGCTTCCCGTTGCACGTCCTCGGAATCTGACAAACAACCTGTCAAAATAAATTACAGTATTAAAACAATGGAACGAAATTTCACGTGAATGAAACAATATGCGTATTATAGAAACATTCACCTAATACTGAACCAGGCGATTTCTCGGACCTAATACGGTTCCTGGTCTCTTCTAATTCCAATCTTAAATGCCGTATTTCATCCTGTAATTCCTTCTTTTCAGAAGCAAATTTTCTCAGCCGAACATCTGCAAGGTTTACAGACGATATTTCATTTGATTGAAAACAAGAATAGATTTCTTTGATTGTTACTTGTAATCCGGTACCTAATGAACCCTTTCCAGCATTCTGCAGTAATTCTGCTGCTTCTGTACTGACTAGTACTCTTCGTCTTGGACGTGGACCATTTTCAACCTCGTTATCTTCGTTTTCACTCTCCTCGTCCTCGAGAATAACTAAACCATTTTCCTAAAATTATTTGATTTTTGAAATCGAAGTACTTCAAGTAATAATATTCTGATTAAATTTTATGATGTATTAATCATATATGTATATATGTATATATACTTGTATAAGCGTATCTCTTTCTATTAATTGTGCATGGCATATGTCTAACTCTTCCTTTAATCTTTGACTGATTCTTTTCAATTGTTCGGATTCTCGGTTCTTTTCCCTAAGTTCTCTACGAAGTTGTGCAACTGTTTCTTCTAATTCTTCCAACTTGTCTTTCAACAAATCAACTTGATAGGCGTAAGAAGATTTTTCATTGTCTAACTGAGCATTAGCTATCATAGCTTTCCTAAATTTCTCCTCGAACTCCTTCAGCTCTAACTGAAATGAAGATATTGGTAAATGTATCGGGTATCGTTACTCTTGGCCCTGAAATAGAGTGTTGTAAAGAGCAAAAAAAAAATAAAAGAAACTAGTACCCTAAGATCTCTACTTAGGCCAGCATCTTCCAAAGAATCTTCAGAAGATCTACGACTGGATTGAAAATTGTTAGAATTCGTAAGGAGACGCGATGCCCTTACGGAATCCGGTGTTACTCTCATTGTTCTATTAACATCGGCTGAAACAATTAAGGGAAAACTATTTTTTCCTTTTTACAATGAAATGATATTTCCATACACTTTTCAATTTAATGCATACCTGAACACATATCGTAAACTCTATCCGCATTCTCTTCTGCCTCTTTTTGTTGTCTTTCTAATTCACGCATTCGTATTTCTCTTGCTTCAGCTCTTGCCTGTCTCCTTGCGGCTAATCTAGCTTCTGCCTGAAAGTATGTATGGAAAATCCATCCTGTTACCAAAAACATATTTTCACATTCAATTTATTATTAACACATTGTCACGTGATATACAAACACTCTCATAAATGTAATGATATGTTTAATTTACTAAAACTCGTGTGAAAACGACGTGTATACGTATAAATGCAAAGCCTGATGAATTGGCTTTAAATACTTACTTTTAATATTAATTATGTTAATTGTATCAACAGATTCGGTACTAATTATGTTAGCGATATGTACAATGCCTTGTCTATGTATGAAAATTTCAACTACTTCCTTTGTTCTTTGTACATATACTCTTATGGTTACATATATGTACTTATCATGAATGATGTAATCCCCCACCTAACACAACCATGCATACACGTAAACACCAAGGTCAAGCATACGTATAGCAACATGTATTAATTTGATTTTACTTGTTAAGGTAATTGTTGTATAGGTGATATTTTTTCTTATCAACATGAATTCTCATAGGGAATAAAAGATTCTCTGCGATTCTATTTCCTGGTTCCTAATTCCATTGTGTTGTATACTTGTAAAATAATCAGGCCATACCTCCTTGGCTATCTGATCAAGAGCCTGATCCTCTGCTGAATGTCTTGCGGCAGTCCGCCTACGTCCAGCTATTGCTGCTTCCATTCTTTTTTCTGTGCTTTACTATATACTTTTCACTTGGATACCAGCGACTTGCACTAGGTAGATCCACGTCTCTCACCGGACAAGAAGACAAACCACCACACTAAAGGACAAAGGGACATATGCTAGAGCGAGAAGTTTGTGAGCATATTTTTAAGCGTGACGAATATGCACAATGACCAATACCGATGAACATATTATATAAATGAAGATAATAATGACGTTTATAAAGCATTTGGGCAAAGACATTTCACAAAAACCTGTTAATCCTTTTGTTACCGACGTTGGTGTAATTGAAAAATATAATACGAAAAAGTCCTAGAACCTTATCTTATTGGATATCGTAAGACAGATATAGTCGTTCACACTGTAGCAAAAGGACTAACTTCCTTACTGCCACAGTGATAACTGTTACCTGGATTATAACATTGAACACCAATGGTATATTACGCAACCAAATATTTTACAAATGCGCTATTGTTGTTATCAGTACAACTTTATCTTGAATGTTAAGGTGAACCAGTATGCTGAGTGTAACGGCAAAGAAAGGCACTCCTTATCACACAAGATAAGAAGCATTACTTTCTAAGTAAAGAATTTCTGAATGCATGTACACTGAAACTTTTTACCAGAAATACCATTTTCTGTTCTCATCCGAACGAGCATGTTAATTGTCTGTTACATGTCGTGAACGTTCATGATATTAATGCGATGCCAACGAAATATTTTTATTAGTTACACTGTACGTATGAAGTGCTGATCATGTTCCAACTTATCCGCGAACAACGAGTTGACAACTCCCCGGCGACACGCGACGGTGTTCGCGTTCGAGTAAAAAGAAAATTGAATTTAGCACAGATAAAAACGGTCCTCCGAGTTCTAACGTTACAATGTTTTCACGCTAAGAATAACACCTTTGCGGTACAGTTCTAATTACGTATTTGCTTGCACTTGGTGTAACAAGAGATCAACGTCGTCAACGATTCCCTAATGATTTCATGTGAAATGATCTACACACGGAAATTGAAAATTCAGAAATATAATGTGGTAAACTTGTACATATTCCTCGGTGCATACATATATATACATATATATGTGCATATGTATATCTATCCATATATACATACATATATATATACACACATATACATATATATCATATGCACACGCACGCACACCCACTCACGCACATATATACAAAATACGTACACACGTACATTTAACAGAGACCCGCACACCCACACATGACAGCCGAATACATGCAAATAAGACCTTACTGTATATCGTCAAGTCTTTTTTCCCACTGTATCTCGTGGCTGTGTTTTTTGGTAAAATGAGACTTACGGATACAAGGAAACGCTGTCAGCCAGCGGATAGCTGCATCCTTTTTTCCAAAGGAGCCGCGTGCAAAAATAAACCAGGAGACACTATAAATACAATCGGATGGGAAATCGGATGAGTTCGCCAGGCACGACGACCATCCGCGGCTAGGGTATTAACGATGCGGTTCAGAGTCGAACACGGCCCATAAAATGCTACGGGACAGATTTGGTGTCTAGTGAAACGCAAGAACGTGACACAGGAACCGGACGGGGAACGCGATCCCTCAGAGGCGAACGGTCGCGAAAACGGTGCGCCGAGTCGCGCTCAAATATAGCGGAAGACACATTTTTCGATCGAATAGAATTGCACCCCGGAACGGTGATGCATGCGAATGCAAAAGCACGCACACGGTCTGCGCCGCACCTCAAATCACTGAAATCGGTGGTGTCATCTGTGCGCCGGTCGCGCAATCGTCTCCCTGCTTCTCCCCAGCACCCTTACCGGCAATACCGTCGCCTGCGAATCGTGAACGTTCACCTTGCGAATATGTATACTGTCCTTTAGGAAGTGTTCTTATAAGGAGAGGTTTCGCATGCTATTCGATTTTCCTGTGAATTTATCGCGTACAGGGATGTACCAGGCTGCGAATAAATTTTAGAGGATGCATAACCTTAAAATATCGAGATATTTTTCCTTTACTGCGCGAAAGTAACACGCGTTCCTTGAAATCAAATGAACCAATGATAGACAATTCACGTGGCAGAATCGCTGTCGTTCTTTCAGTTTATTTTAGTGTATTGTAAACTCACGTTTTAGGCTACTATTTATATTTGTATTGTTATATTTATATTTCTATGTTTATTATGAATTAATATTTTGTGATAGATATCAGTTGATGGTTTACTGTAAATTCATTGTGTAATATTTATTATAATATCCAATGGAAAGCAGGAAATTGTTATGGAATAATAAATAATGGAAATACAATGTCGCGACCTTAGAACGGATCTTTAGACCGTGCAAAGTGCAGAGGTCTCTTGAGTCGCTATGTAACACGGACACACACGCACACCATCATAGGAATCCCACTTTTTCCATACTTCAACGGCACACATAGCCTACGTTTCCTGAACAACGTAACCTCTTTGGAAGCTTGCGATGTGGCACTTTCCGTTTTAACGTGTTTTCCTTTATTTCTTGACCGACGTGTACGTCGGGGACAGAAGCGATGATTGCCGCGTGAACACGTCAGAACGCGTTAAATGTGAAAGTCGTCGATGAATATGGTTGTACATACGTAGCAGAGAATACAAAAAAATGAAATTGTCATTTCTATTTCTCGGTGTTTTATGTTTTCTCGACGTGTATCAGTTCACGAACGCTTGGGACAATGACGAATTGGAGGTGTTCGATGTCGTCGAAGAAGTCAATCAAAACTTTTATGATGTCCTCGGTGTCCCACAGGTTTGTTTCCTTCTCGGCACAACATTGTTTTCTTTGATTAAATGCTGATACTGATTCATATGTTTTGTTAGACCGCGAATGCCTCGGAGATTAAGAAGGCATTTAGGCGACTGTCCCTACAGTTGCATCCAGATAAGAACTCCGCGGAGGACGCGGAACAGCAGTTTAGGAAGGTAATGTCGAAAAATTATTGAAATCTTAAGGAAAACCGATGTGAAAATTTCATTTTTTCAGCTAGTTGCTGTATATGATGTATTGAAAGATTCTGGGAAGCGGCAACGTTACGATAATGTATTGGTGAATGGACTGCCAAACTGGCGGTCGGCTGTATATTATTACCGCCATGTGCGGAAAATGGGGCTTGTAGAATTAAGTATAATTTTATTCTTAGTCTTTACGGTTGGACAATATCTAGTAGCATGGGGTGCATACTTTGAGAAGAGATATACATATGTATGTGAAATGTCTATAATATTGAAGAAGGTTGCGTTAAATTCGGTAATGAAGCAATTCCGTATACATTGTAGGAGCAAGTGTTAGGCAGTAAACTTCAAAAGATGCAGAAAAAGAATAAAAAGGGGAAAATGGATGTACCAGATTTAGCAGATATTTTGGAAAAGATTCCTACGCCGAGCATTTGGAATACTCTTCCATTCCAATTTCCACGATGGATTGTAAATTTTACTTTATCCATACCCAGTATTGTGCGTGCAATGTTTAATCTACTAGAAGAAAGAAAACGCAGGAAAAAAGAGGAAGAGGAGGCATTGTGAGTGAAGAATGTTTAATTTCAAACTAGAATGTTTTCCTGTTATAGTTATTATTTCTCGCTTTTGTTCTTAGAATTTCTGTATATACTATTTTAGAGCACAAGAGAATGAACAACCAGAAATCGAGCCCGTGTCTCGTACTAGAAGGCGGAGACCTGCGTTCACTCCGCAAGAAAGGAGTGGTAACAATTACAAAGATGTCACAAAGAAAACCAATGATCAAACTAATCATATTTATCAAAAAGCAACTGCATCCAGTGGAGCGTTATGGGTGGATGATGACATATTAGAACTAATAAAACTTGTGAAAAAATACCCTAGTGGTACACCAGAGCGATGGGATAAGATTGCAGAGACCATGAATCGTACAGTTGCAGATGTAACATACATGGCAAAGAAGGTGCTTATTTTCATTATTTAGATATTGAATACTTAACTGAATGAACGTTTTACAGAATATGTTTTTAACAGGTGAAAGATGAAGGCTTAAAGCCCGGCTCCTTTCAGGAGGAAACTGTGGTAGAAGAACGTCCAAAAAAGATAAAAACGCGTGTTGAAAACGCAGATAATGCCAACGATTGGAGTCAAGATCAGCAAAAAGCGTTCGAAGCAGCGCTTATAAAGTATCGTAAAGGCGGGTCTGTAGATAGGTGGGAAAAGATAGCGAATTGCGTTGAAGGGAAAACAAAGGTATAGTATTCATATATTTAAGTACAATTCATTTTCAGATAAAATTCCGTGTTTCTCTTTTAAAGGACGAGTGCCAAACGAGGTATAGGCAGTTGGTGGAATTAGTTAAAAAGAAGCAACAAACTCAGTAGCCTGCCATGTACAAGATGTTCCTTCGACAAAACGTGTAGTCCATACAATCAAGTCCAGAAATGGTATTCAATTTATATCTCGTGAAACTGAATATTTCCAAGGCTGTTGTACAACATTTCATATGAATGAATTACAGATTTCTTAAGGATTCTCTTATACAAAAATTAAACGATTAAAATATAATTGCATTAAGAGTGACAGAACTTTATACGTAAAGAGGAGATATTGCTCTTACTATTATTAAATGTTTCTGGAGAATGTATTTATTTAATAAATTTAATAATTAATTAAGAGGAAAAGACTGACAAAATATAATGATTGAACACTCTCCTGTTCTTTGAGACTGACATTCTACTTGTACCGGTATCATTCATCTAATTATGCACTTCACTTCTTCACAAATACAAAAGACAGTGTATGATACAATATCACAGCACATAATACTTTGCTATTTCTGTAACGAGGATTAATCACGCATAATCTGCATTGCATTTGTTAAAATGAGATGTACCATGTCGTAAAATGCAGTCCATCTCACATATTTTTAGAAATATTATCGATTCTCTAATTTAATATTATACATTTATGCAATGCACAGTTGTTCTATATAAACGTTATCATTTACTTTATTCTATAAGATTTACGGTGTAAGAAAAGAAGCGTTATCGAAAAGATTAGTGTAAATATATATATTATTTCAATGTAAATGTATTTCCCGATTTCATTTGATATTACAGTAATTCATTCAATTTTGTATTATACACGAATATAGAAACTGAAAGAAACGAATATCGCAATGCCTGTGATTTTAGAGTTTTTTCTTATAATGGACTTGCACTAATTACACGTGTTTTTTATTTTCATGTAATATGAAACTCTGTACAAAATTATTTACAGATTGTGTAATAAATATCTTAATTACGTCTTCTGCGGACTCTGGATATTCGCCAAGCATTCGGTTCCTCGTATTTGTTGTAAAGTGGTTCCAATCGCTGATTCTTCTTAAATTTACTGAGTTTAGTCGGATCGCTAAACTTAAAGAATGCCGGAGCGAACTCCACTAACCATTTTGGATCAATGGTTGTTACTTCTCTCATATATTCTTTAGTGGTTTGTACTAGTTCGTGATAAATAACCTGTAGCAACATTAACAAATTCGAATTAATTAGTCGTCTATTTCTTGTCGTAAAAAAAAATCGGAGAACTTGATCTTCAATTTACTTACCCATTCAGGTTGCCTATTAAACAAAGCACTGCTCGGATGAATGTAAACTACCTGACTATCCACCAATGTTCTGTACCCTTCTTGGGGGTCCTTTTTCGCAGCGTTCCTGAAGAAGCCTGAACACACAGCTTTCTGGATTCTCACAGTGTTTTTACCAGCAGATACAACATCTAATTTATGCCTGATGAATAAAATATAATATATTAATAATACACTGCAATCAAGTTATGTATATTTCAATATCATATGAATAATCAATTACCTATCCATAATACCCAACAGCTGTTTGCGAACATCTTGCGCACGTTTCAGTGTTCTGATTTGTACAAAATTTTCATAACACCAGGCATTACTGAATTTATTATTTCTCCAGGAATTGTAGACTGCCAGTAAGGTTAAATGGTCACCCTCTGGTTGATTGAACTTCGCCTTCTTTTGATCAGCCAATGCCTGTTTATCCTTTGGTCTGTAGAAAACATTTTGCACGGACAACATACTGACGATTGTCAATATTTCATCGGAACACTGCAGATGCACACTCATAATCAGCATCTTGGATAAATTAGGTTCCAATGGGAATTCCGCCATTCTTCTCCCCAATCTGGTTAAGAGGCCTTCGTTATCTAACGCGCTCAAACTATGCAAGGATTCCAGAGCCATGATAAGTGATTCTACAGGCGGCGCATCCATGAAGTCAAAGTGCAGCAAGTCATTAATGCCCATCGTTTTTAATTGTAGCACTGTAGTTGCCAAGTTGGTGCGTTGGATTTCTGGGACTGGCGTGGGCAACATTTCATCTCTGTAAGCTCTCTCCGTGTAAAGTCTGTAACATTTCCCTGGACCAGTTCTACCAGCTCTACCCGCTCTCTGCTTGGCAGCTGCTTGACTGATCGGTGTCACTATGAGACTGTCCATTCCTGTTTTAGAGTTGTACACTTTTTGCTTGACAAAACCTGGATCCACGACATAATAAATACCATCGATGGTCAAGCTTGTTTCAGCTATGTTTGTAGCTATCACCACCTTCCTCGAGCCTGGCGGAGCTGGCTCGAATATTCTAGTTTGCATTTCTGAAGGCAGCGCCGAGTACACTGGCAGAATGATGAGTTCCGGCACATCTGGACCCAGAGATTTCATTCGCTCGTATAAAATCTCACAAGCCGTGTCGATCTCTTCTTGACCGGTTAAGAAAAGAAGTATATCCCCTGGTGGTTCCCTCAAGTGTATCTGCATTACAGTTATCAACGCAGCGTCCAGATAATCCGTCTCCGGTTCCTTCGTGTACATCACTTCGACTTCAAACGTTCTGCCAGGAATGGTGAAAATAGGAGCCTCGAAGAAGTATTGTGAAAACTTCACAGCATCTAGGGTAGCACTGGTCACAATAAGCTTCAGATCTGGCCGCCTTCCGACTGCTTGCTTCAGCAATCCGAACAGAACGTCAGTGTGAATTGTGCGTTCGTGCGCCTCGTCCAACATTATAACCGAGTAGGTTTTCAAGTCAAGATCCATCAGACACTCCCGAAGCAACATACCGTCAGTCATGTACTTTATATTAGTCTCCGGACCCGTGCAGTCTTCGAAACGAATCGTGTAACCCACTTCTTGACCTAATCTACAACCAAATTCCTCCGCTACTCTTTTCGCGACGGACATGGCAGCTACTCTCCTAGGCTGCGTGCAGCCGATTTTTCCTCGCGCTGTGAATCCTGCCTCAGCCAGATATTGCGTGATTTGAGTAGTCTTCCCTGATCCTGTTTCGCCGATTACAATTAAGATTTGGTTGTCCGTTACAGCTTTCACCAAATCGTCCCTCAGCTTGTATATCGGCAAACTCTGACGTTGTTCGAGCAAAGTCAGATTCGTTTTCTTTCCGAAGGACGATTTCTTTCCACCTATTACGTGTTTCTTCCACTCGGGTAGATCTTGAGTCTGCAGGCCGATTCCTCTCATGTTTGCTGCTAGAGTTCTGCTCTCGGCTTCCGGTAAAGGATCAATCCAGTTTTTGTTGAGACCCGTGGGAACAGAATCCATTTCTTGTTCCCTTTGCAGCATTTTCTGTTCCCTTCTTTCCTTTGCTAATGCGCTTTGCATCATTGCAGCTTGCGCTAACGAACCATCAGGATTTTTCACGATACGAACAGGACTCAAGTCTCCAAGCGCTCGACCGTGTCCGTGTAGGAAAGGTGGTTCCTCTTCTACCAGTTCAATTTCTACGTCCTCTTCCTCGTCGTCTTCACGAGGAAGAATTCCAGTTTCCATATCGAACTCGGGCAATTCACTCCTGTCGATGCAAGATGCAGCAAGCATCTGCTTTATCTCCCACTTCTCAGGAGATGATAGTCTCTGTACACGCTTCCTAGAACAAGTTTCATCTTCGTCCCAATTGCCTTGCAATTCCAATAATGACGTTGGTCTGTCTGGATTACGTAAATGTTTTTCATCTTCTTCGGTTTTAGCGACGGCTACTACCGGGTTCAAGTCTCTGCCTGTTTCTTGATCAACATCTTTCATGCTCAAGGAAACCTGCGAATGTTTCATTTAAGTAAGTGACATTGTAAATTAAATCAAAATAATGTGTTTTGTTTCATACCTTTTGTCCGCCAATATTGAGGACTTTCACGAGGACTTTCTGACCCCTGGATACCACATCACTTGCACTGGCAACTCTTCCTTCCCTCCTTAATTGTGAAATATGAACGAGTCCCTCCCACCTACGTTTTAAGCCTTCCAATTGTACGAAACAGCCGAAAGGAACAATATTGGCAACTTTGCCAGAATAAATTTTACCAACTTCTGGATCCATAGAGAGCTCTTCTATGGATTTTGACCTGGATCTATCTGACCCGTGTCTACCAGAATGTCTATCTCTGTGTTCACGAGGCTTTCTATCCCGTGACCTGGATCTTCTGCGATCCTTTGACCTATGACGTTTCCTATCTCTAGATCTAGAACGCGATCTAGATCTGTGCCTTTTATCTTTGCGATTAGACGAACGCGACCTGTGTCTTCTTCTATCTTTTGATCTGCTTCTTCTAGAATGTTTGCTCTTTTTATCATTATCCGGTGGTTGGCTGACCTTTTTTTCATTATTAGATTTTTTGTTCGATGGTGCCAATTCTTCCAAGCTTGCCATTGCACTACTAACTATATCATCATCCTTGAGTTCTTTACCATCTATTATCTTCGGCTCTTCATTTGGTATAGCCAGGGCAGGGAATTTCTGAGCTAATTCGTCTTGTTTAGCTATAGATAATGAAGGTTTGTCCTGCATTGTTTTGGACGGTTTCATATGTTGTATTATTCTCAAAAGATTAGCCATAAATGATTCCTGAAAAAATGGTCATATGTTATAGGATGAAAAAGAAAATGAAATGTAGTTCATATAAACCACTCACTGAAAATTCTGCGCCATTTTCCAGCAGAACCTTTTTGAATTTGTCGAAGGTATTATTTTTCTCTGCCAAATGAATGATAAACTCAGCTGCAATATAAACAGAATACATGAAACTATGAGACAGCTTTATAGAATTTTTAGTATTCGATAAATATTATTAGACTTACCTAAGTCTTTATCATTTAATCCCAAATGATTTTCTAATTCTGTACAAATCTTTGATACTAATGATAAGTGTTCAAGTTTCGAAACTTCATCCATCTTTGAGTGTTTATTTTAGATTCTAATATTCTCTGCAAACACAATAGAAAAAGGTGAATGTTTGGGTCTGATGCACGTTTAATCAACTTTGATCAGCCACATCTCCCAAAATGAGTATGAGAAAAACGTACACACATTAAAACAATAAATTTTGGAAAAAATGTTTACTATTGATCAAGTAAACCACAACCTCTATGGCAAAGCTTAAAAATTATACATGAAAGACGCATTCATTTCATCATACACTAAATGGTACTATAAACACAACTGAATAATGCTTTTGCGTAAATGAAAAATGTTAAACTTTTCTCAAACTGAACAGATAACAAGTCAATCCATACCACAAAGTTCTTTTTAATCCCATTTTACACAAACGCAGCAGTAGAACTCAGTAATATCGACAGCATCGACAGCATACATGTTTTTACATGAACATAGCTGCACAACTCAACACTAAAAAGAACAGATATATATTAACATGGTAGTAAAAGAGAGGCAACCGAGCTGTGGCGCATTTAAACGGGCAACCCCGTAACTACAATTTCGAATCTCATGAAAAGGGATGAAAAGAAAAACAATATTAATCTTTTATTTTTAAAGAATATTAATTAATGTATATTGTACAAAAAGTTTGTATTAAAAACTACAATTATTAATGATTTAACGAGAAAGTGAAATGAACTTAAAAAAGTGACTGGTGGCGTCATCTAACTATGAACTGGGAAAATTATAATTCTCTTTTTACAGGTTTTATATGTGTTGGTAATGAAGGAAGTTAACATTAACAGAACAAGACTATGGTGCCACAGTCATTCAGATAACTAATCACTAAAAGTAGAATTTCGTGCTAAGTGAATGCGGGAGTGTAAGTTAATATATTTATTCATTTTTATAACAGAAAAACGTAACTCTAATTAGAGGAATGTGTTATTTAGTGTGGCAAGTTGCTGTGAATCTAAAAATTTAGCAAATTTAACAATGTTCAAGTGACATTCGATCGTAATCGATAATTGTATCAATGTTTGTAACGCAGCACGATATGAATGTTACAAAAGTTACGAAAATTCTTGATTAACAACAGATTTATAATTATTAGTTACTAATAATCTAGTTTCTACCCTTTCTACTATTGTCTCCTTAATAATTCATGCAAAATCAACTTCTAGATTACGTAGTTACCGAAATCCAATAAACCACTTATCCCGGTACCTCGTGTTCTCCATGCTTCGGTGAGTAAACAATCTTTATAAAAAATTATATCATATAAATTTTTAAAAATATTCTGTAAACCGAATAAAATGTATGCAATATCAAGTTCTGTATCGTGTAAGTGTTATTATAGCCGACAAGTAGGTTCTCAAGTGTCTAAACACGAGGGTGTCAGGTTTCATTGCGAGGTACCGATTTTCCTTCTCACTTTTGTAAACATTTCCGATCGTTTATTTTGTTCGAAAAAGATATATGTGTAAACTGGGGTGTTCCACGGTTCGATTTCTTCTATTTTTTTGACGAAAGGTTCGATAAAGTAACTTATAGTGCAATAAAATTGACATTCATTTGTTAATTTTCCATTGTATCAGTTTTGCGCGGGAAGCTGGGCCAATCAGGGTGTAAAACAATTCTCTATACATTGTTGCCGATTGCTATCTGGTAGCATGTTCCATTTTCCAATCATTGTTTCTAATATTTCCCTTTCATTGAATAACGAAATGGGAGGCCGGAAATGAAAGAGCAATAATTAGGTAAATTTATTAAAGATTATTTAACTTCTATTGGATTAAATTTGAAGATTTTTCGATTGTCGTAAGTAATGGTGTACCCCCCACCACGCCCCCCGGAGAAAATATTGCGTTCTTTGTTTTTGGCCAATCAGGACTTCGGATTTATGTCAAAAGGTTCCATCTATATCTTCACGCTTCATTAGCCGTTGGAATCTCGTGGTGGTTGTATCGTTCATCCACGAGTGAACAATTATTCAGTTTTTAGAAGTTTTAATTCTGTTTCACGGTTAAGCAATAATAAAATTAGTGACATAAGTGTTTTTAAAACGATGGACAATGATTTTTGGCGACATAGTAGCATTTGTAGCAGAAAAATGTAAGTTTAAACTTTGACTTTACTGCGTACCGGCATCTCTTCTCTTCCTAATTTATAATGAAATATAATAAAATATAGATATTCGTTATAAAACATGAGAAACTAAATAAAATAATTTCTCATTTATTTCTTTATTTGATCATAATTTATAATGAATTCTTCTTTTCCTAATTTATAATGAAATCTAATAAAATATAGATATTCGTTATAAGACATCAGAAAGTAAATAAAATAATTTCTCAGTTATTTCTTTATTTGATTATAAGAAGGTATAATTAAGAATTTAATTTAACGTAAATGTCGATTCCTTTCGACCACGCGCGAAAAATGTAGATTTTCACTGCGCAGTTGCCACGCGCAGAAGAGGAGAACACGCCATATTTGTTCAAGATTTTCAGTCAATCACGTTCGAATATTGACTGTTTGCTTTGAATCTCGCATTTGCGTCTAGATTTTATTTTTCAGGATTGTCGCTTTTTTTACTTAATTTGTTAGTGTTCGCGTGGTTAAAATGTATGGAAAACATGAAATTAACGATAGAAAAATATTTCGATATATATATTGCCATGAATTGTCTAATAATTCGGAAGAAAAGTGAATTGGAAATTTCCCGCGTTATTCAAACATATAGCAAAGTGGCGCGAAAGTTTCGCAATATTTTCGGCCAATCACGTACGAGCTGCATAGTCAAGTTTGAATTTCACGTGTGGAAAGTCGTGTTCATTTCGCTCTTCAATAATTTTCGTTTTTAATTGAATTTTTGGATATTTCTGTGGTTCAAACACATGAAAAAAGTTATATTAACGCGAGAGGAACACGGTGAGTTATTATTCTAAAAAGTTTACCCTTAATTTGCAAGAAAAATGGATTTAAAATTTTCTCCCTGCGAATTCCAAATTGCCACGTTATTTTATTCCTTTCTTAACCCGATGATATTGTTTTTACGCATTAATGAACATTACTAGCATTCATTTATTTAAATTTATTCATTTTTCCTTCCCTTTATATTAAGTAATGGCATTTTCTTTCCATTTTACAGAAAATTTCCGAGCAATTATCGGACTTCAAGGAACAGGAGGGGTTTCAACGCTATTTATTTATCATTTTTATGGGTAAGGCTTTACAAAAATGATATTTGGCATTTCAACTTCTATTTTTACAATCGAGTATGACAAAATATGACTGAATATAAATAAATAATTCACATGAATATTATTTAAATATTACGGAATATTGCTAATTTTTTTTGTCTTTTTTATTTTTAACAATAATTTTTTGGTACATGAATATTCTGCATTGTTTGCTATTTATATGTCTTAACAGTTATTTCTTTCAGAGAAGTTTTGCGATCGTGCGAAATGCGATCATGGAGTCAGTGTTTGCACCGCGAATTTATTTTTTTTTTTATGGGGCACGCGCGCGGCTTCAAATATTTTTTTGCAACCGCAGTATTACTGTATAAGTAGATTCAGTTAATGTTAAGCAGAGGAGAGGATCTCCATCAGGTGCAGCATCACTGAAGAATATGTAAGTATAAGTTCTAATGAATTAATGTACACTGATGATATCATAGAAACTTTTATATTAAACATGTGGTTTGGTTTTTTATTACAGATATGATCCAGGTATCAAGAAGGCCTGTTGAAAAAGGCACAATTGGCAGTTTCTTACTTGAAGAATAAGAGGTGAGTTCACTGGATCCTTTACAATAATTAATTATTTGAGGGGAGACACCTAGAGACATTCTAAATATAGGTGAACTTTAAGAATTTTTTTTGTTAATAACTATTTAATCAATACTTCTGATTTTTTCTGGGTCTATAACTGTAATCTTCTCCTTTATATTTATATTTTTTCTAAACCAAAATGTTACAAAATGGCTCTCAGCAAATGACTGTGACATTTTGTAACATCTTGGCTTAGAAAAACATAAACGTAAAGCAGATGGTTACACTTATACACCCAAAAAAAATCAGAAGTTTTCACTTGATAGTTATAAACAAATTAATTCCTAAAGTTGACCAATATTTAGGATGTCTGTAGGTAATGTCCCCGTTTGAAATTATAAATATTTAAAGAATATTTTCATTTGAAGGTCGCATCCAGAGAAGTGGCAACCAAGATGTCCAGGTGCAAAGGGGTTGCAGCCTATAGCTGTTTGCAAGAGTACTCACCGACCGGTGAGTCGTTGAATCCGAATTTTTATTTCCTTTTTTATATTTAAAGCGAACATAGCGACACACGAATGAATGAGTACTCGTGAGAAGCTAATAGCAAGAACTATTTACATAAATTTTGCATTGTATATTTATTAGAATAGGCTAGGGTCTTCTTGCCTCGTTTTTTAAATTAACGTTTACACTAGAAGTTGGACGACCCTCCGATTTCATAAATGAAAGTTGCTTGTGAAATGAAATTTTTTAATTTATAATTAGATTAATTCATGTTGATTATTTAATGTTTTATATAATAATCATTTTTGCGCTTGTAAATATATTATTTAGTCATAGTATCAACACTATGACTAATTTATTCGTTTCTCATAAATATTGTGAGATGTAGTATCTATTTATATTACGAATAACATATGAGTATAATTCTACACGTAATATTTATGAGCAAGAAGACAATTCGCGACGGTCAGATTCTGACTTCGAAGTAATATTCGCATGTGCAATTTCTCATGTTCATAACGTTCACTTCGAAACAGGATCAACCGAGGTTATTGTTGAATATGAATGAGATTAAAATAATAAATTCTAGATATCAAATAGAGTCTAACTTTTTCAATTTTGTAGGTATATCAATATTAGAACATGTCCTGTATACAAATATCAATTTTTTTAATAGCAATGTAATTTGTTTTATTTGCTTAAAATACATTCAGATATATTAATTGAATTGAAACTTATAATTAATAAAAAAATTAGTCCGTTTGACACTTGTTTTAATTAATATTTTAGCTTAGGATTTTCAGCAAGCCAACGGTAGGTGAGCTTCCCTTTGCCCATACTCATATTTTCCAGCTTGAACCCATTGACGCACCCAGGTGTGCGTCATATGGGTGACAGCGATGGGTATGGTTTAGTTAAGATTTTCTTCGGCGACTGACAATATTCTAGCGCGTCGTGTACGACGTATTCCCACTAATTTGTGTGTGTGTGTGTGTGTGTGTGATTAGGCAGTGGGAAATGCGTCGGTCATTAACCCTTTCCACTACAGTTATGAAAAATTTTGCACTAAAGTACCACTTAATTTGAGTAATCCATTGCACAATATAAAATGTCAGAAAGAAAGCAACATATTTAATTTTAATGTTCATATTCATATAAATGAATGAATACCTTTTCAATGCATAGTCTGTATATTTATAATTTATAACTTACATTATTGTAAATAATAATTAAGTCATCAAACAAGACTACTTGCAGAATACATTAATCAGAAATAGATGATTAACTAGAAACAAAGTTTAAAATCAATCATATCAAATATAAAATATGAAATTTAAAAAAATAAACTTTTATGAATATTATAATGTATCATTGTAACTTCTTTGCATCATACAACATCAAGTTGAACAGAGTCCTATAGAAAGATTTATATTAAACGAATCATATAATTAGAGTACCGCAAAGCACGCTAGTTTGTCAGTCGATTTCAGCATTGGTACGTATTAATTAGAGCATGAGTGTTGTGTGCTACAAGCTCGGGTGACGGAGGCGTCCCGGGACGCATCTCTCTAGTGTAGGCCCCAGCACCCGGGCGTTATGTGTGAGAACCGTGGAGCGTGTGTGTTGGAGAGAATGTATTTTGCCATTTTTATTTAAATATAGGACTAGGCAGGCAGGTCATTTTTTCTGGTGTGAATGTTTTAATTGTAAGTAGGAAGGGTCAGGACACTAGACCATCACATTTCTCATTTGGGTAGGCCTAGGTGATGAGTCTGTGCCTGAAATAATTATAAATGGGATCAATTAATGGTCGTTTAATTGATACCAGTTTGGTTCTTACCTAGATCGTAAGCTCGCCCACGGCTCTAGGCCTGGACGAAAAATCAGATCCGCTCAAACATGTTTCAAATGTTCACTATCTTGTTTTAACATGGTTGCCTTGGAATGTTTGAGCGGATCTTCAGGGCATCGCCCGAAGAGAGAAGAGAACGACGTGGGAGCTGCTGCAGAAAAATGGTTTTCCATTAGTGCTTTTTATGGAAAATCAGTTTTCAACTGTTTATATTTGCCTTGTTTATTTGTAGACTGAACATTTTTGCTATGCTCGCTAGGTATTGTTATAACATAGTGCCATTATTTTGTTTTCTTTGGTTCCTGGAGTTAATAATTAGTTTCAAAATGTTCTGTATAAAAAATATTAAATGCAATGGCAATATGGAATAATAATACTCTTTTTATTTATTTTTTAATTTTTGCAGGGTAACTTTAATCGCGCCTTAAAAGGCTGCATAAGATCAACAATTTTTTTTACTATTTTCCACTTAATGCGCCATTTTCTTTGGCTACAAATGGCTGGAAAGTTGTTTTATATTCGCTCGGAAATTGCCAATTTTCATTTAAAAAATATCTGATACTGCAATGAACAAACAGTGTAGAAAATCAGTCACACAAATTATCTTAATTGATAGATAACTGCTCCCATAAGAATTCGTCATATATTGTCATACTCGTATCTTTCTATTTTTTTCATCTACTTTTACTCTAATCTCCGTTTACTTTTCGTTGTTACTTAAGAACTATAGTATTCTAATATTGTCTTTCCTATATTAAAAGTCCATCCTTTCTGTTTCAGGTTCAACACTGTCCACCAATTATAATTCCATTTCTTCTTATTAAGCTCTTAAATCTTCTTTCAGTATGCCACTTGCTATTTTCGATTTCAATGTTTTATTTATAATCCATTTTGGATTTTAGACTATAAAGCCCTTTACCTGTTTCACTAAAGTTCAATTTTAATCACCAATCATTAACCCAAATGTTCCTTGAAAGTGTTTAAGATAACATTTACCCCATAACAAGTGCTCAAGTGTGTATAGTGTGACATTCGCACTATTTTGTCTTCCAATTCAAATTTGCTGGAAAGAATAAGACCTCCACACCCTGGACTAATCTCGCAGCGTGTCATCCACTGCTCGTAGGACTAATAGAAAATTCACTGATGGTATGTAAATGTATACCTTCTCAAATTTTTTATTATTTTACACTGTTTTCTTGTTGCATTTGACATTGACTGAAAATTTAGTTTCTATATTTAATATTATTTTAGAAATTACCCACCTTTTTTACTTCATCTACCACAGATTACTCAATGGATTCTCCAAAATAATTAAGGATATCTCAATTAATTGTCCAATAACTACAGTAATTGGAATTGCTGTGAAAAGTGAATGGACTTAAATGTTCCAATCTTCATACTTACCTTATATTTAACAATACATATTCAGGAGCACATTACATTTATTCATTGAATTGTTACACAAATCAGCTATGATTACATTTACAGTAATCAATGCCCTGGATTCATATATCTCAAGAATATCACACAGGCGAATTAAAGGAAATGGTCAACTGGTTTTTACTATCTTTTATTATCAAAAGAATTTTATTTACAAGTAAATCACCGTGTCTGTGTATAAGTAATCACCTACGGTCATAACAAATATTAACCTAGTTTCTGTAATAAATTTCTTAAAGTATATTTTTCTTTCATCCTGTTCAAGTCTTGATTGTTAGCGCCTGAATGGTGGTTCGTAGGCAATAAATAAATCACGATTCGTTTATTTGTTTGTAGTCGGTCATATTGCACGGTATTCGATGAGAAATTAATCGCTTAAGTATCGAGTGTATTTAAGTCACGTTTCCTTTCATTTGATCACGTTCAGGGAAGAAAGCGATCGTCCCTTGCACTGGCAGAGTAAATTCTCTAAACAGAGACGCTATAATAGTTCACTATGATTAAAATTAACGTTCGCTCCGTTTCCTGCGAATAGAAAAAGTTCAAAGTGTGTCGAAAACGCGTTGCAATTAGAATTTACTTTGTGCATTCATTTAACTATAAAACGATGGGGCCTCTCCCTCCCTCTTCCACTCCCTCCCTTCCTCCCACGCCCCCCTCTCCCTCCCCCTCCCTCTCTTTCTGCCATTGAAAGGTGAAATGTTTACAATAGACGATATTCTTTTACCGTGGAAATCCTAATTCACTTTCTCTTACGGTACATTTTAAAACTAGAAAAATACAGTCTGTTTCTTCTATCTTGACACGCTGCTCGAACTTCCCCACTAAGTTCCGGATAAAAATACAATTTGTTTCATAGCCGAGCAGTGGCTTTTAAATAACATCTGCATAGAATATCACTTATCTAAACTTTTTGGCTAGATCATTGTACGAGATTTTCCCGATTCAGAATCTAAAGTGTAGAGCAAACGAAAAATTCATTTTTCACCGCAGAAAAGAAAGGTGTACGTTAGTATAACCAGTCTGTTAAGTAATGGGAAAGTGAAATTGTTATAGATTAGAACCGTTAACCCTCTAACCGCGGACAATGTACAGTTCTGTAAAATATTCGATGCTCAATTGAGTTTCAACTCTCGAGTATTTTATCAGGCTATTGTTATTTATCGTCTGTCCCGTTATTCATTAGTCCCGTTAGTTTTCATCTAATTATTAGGACGCATCTGAATAAATAAGACTAGCCTGCCATTTCATACTAAAAAAAAATCAAGAACTCCTGCGGTTACAGGGTTAAGTGTGAAAGCTTCTCTTTCAAATCCAAATCCTTAAGTATAAGTACTTTACATTTAACATAAATTATGTTCCAAAATAATCGAGTATCTAAGTAACTACTTGGCTCGTCGTGGTGGTGGACAGCCCATTACCTTTCAGAATGTCTCTTCACTTAAGTTCTGTTTCAAATCGCTCAGCTAATCTATTGGTTCATCCTCATCTGAAGGAACAAGGAAACAATTGCATAAACCTTGATGTAAGTTAATCTGACAGCCTTAAAAAATCCAGTTACCTTCGCCTTCGTCCTCTCCTTCTACCAAATGAATGTCATTGTTCTTCTGCTGAGGTTCTTTTCCATAATCTAAGACTTCATATTGGTCGTCACCTGGTTCAATCTTGTCTGCGCTTTCTTGAAAACTAAATTAATTAGGAAATATGTTAACATGCAGTATTAGTTCTCACAGAATTGACAAAGATATCTTTTTGTAGGCATCTACGTACCCAGACAGTCGAAGATGATTGCCTTCGTCACCAATTTCCTGGATGCCAGGGCCAACGTTGAGCCAGCCACGTCTGTCAGGGTGATGTTCCTCGTTTCTCCTTCCTTGAGGAGCCAGGTTCCCATTCTCATCTTCATTTTCCTTGCTGTCGACTTCTTTCTTCTTCTTGGGCTCATTCTTCGTTCTTGCAGCATTGTCCTCCTGCTTCTCTTCCCTGTTTTCTAACTTCTGATCTATTATCACTGGGATAGGCGGCACACCCATTGGAAGCTTAGACTTCAACACTGGCTTTGCGGTTGGGAGCGATTTCACGACAGCTGTGGACAATGGATTAGGGTTGTTCGCTGTCGTTGAAGTTTCCAGTTTCACCGCCGGGGTTGACTTCATTGAACTGCTCGCCATAGTGCTCTGAAAAATCGGTGCGTTTAATAGTTAAAGAGAATTCTTTGTTAGTTTGTGTATATTGTTGAGTAAATATCGATTTGAATCAAATTGACAATTCTCTGGATTGATGTGAAGCAAAAGTTCACTGACTGTTCACCTATGAAGGGCTAAAAATTGAGCGTGAAATGCTTTGAGATATTATCTTGGATGTTCCTTGTTTCTCCTAAAGTTTATGTGCATAATATGTTGCAGTGTTTCCTCACATTCTGTATGTTTTTTGAAACTGGACTGCGAAGGAGATTCTCACGAAACACTTTCTAATGAAGTACTTGTAATCACTTCGAGTTGTCTTAACTAGGCTAGACTAAACTAAAACTATTAAATGCATCACATGTTAGAACACCAACTTACCTGTGAGAATTCATTGGCGAGGAGGAATAGGTGCTTTTCAAATCTAGGCCTCTTTCTCGAAGCTACAAAAGCGCATTACTATAGAAATTCGCATAAAGCATGCTACTTGGCAAAGAGAAAACCACCTGGTAGAATTGAGACTACGAATAGTATTAGAAAGGAGGAGATACAACTTTCCAAAGACAACATGTGTTTTCCATCATTGTGTTTGGTCACTTGAACTTTGTTGAATTTTCGAATGTAGTACTTCTGCGTTGATCTAATACAATCTGAGTTGAACTTTGCCAGGCAAACTTATTTTATACATAGAAATACAAAAGGAATGGGAACAAGCAATTGTGAAGTAACTCTGTTTAACAAGAAAGCAGAAGCACAAAGTTTAAAATTGATTTGAATCTTCTGTGATCTATTTTAGATGAATGATAAAATTATTCAGATAAGGAAATAGTTAAAGAGGAATGTAATCTTCCAATTACTTCCACTTTTTAAAATTGATAAGGAAACTAATTGCAGACTTACATCACTACAGCGGTCTAGTAAAATAGAAGCAGAATTTAGTTCAGTTAGGTTGTGCAAGGGTGCCAGAAAAAATGCAAGCGGATCAAAATAATAACAATTTATTAAATGCATTGATTAACACGAACATACAGGCACATTCAATGCGGTTTGCAAGCTACATGTATATAATCCTTTTGTTCCTTCTTCACTCGATTAACTTTTTGACAAATTAGTGTTTCATCCTTCACAGATACAAATTATTAAGTATAACAGCACTAGTTGTAACAAAACAAAGGGGGGGGGGGAAATATGCCATTGATGTTTACACAATTGCTAAAGTAATTGTAAAAAAAATCCCTGTAAGTTGTTCTTTGTTACAAGTGTCTAAAATATTGCACTTGATCAAATTCTTAGTAGGAAAGCTTACATAAGTATAAATGTTAATGTCTAATTGTAAAAATGGTTTTTTTACTTTTTGCTTCGACAGATCAGTGGAGACAAATCAATACATCTGTTAGCTTTTCAGATAGTAGCGTATAAATATTTGTGTACACAAACTTTCCATAATTATTCACTTATTTTTATAGCGTTCTGTACTCTGCGACATCTCATTGAAATTTCACACTCTTGGCACTGGTCACTCTTCTCGTCACCTTACTTAACTAGAAACTATATCCGACAACAATGCGACTCGCATCAGTTCTTAAAAAGTAAAGTAGAAACCGTTACATTAAACAGAGGAAACAAAAACATGAGAGAGAAAGGAAAATTAATAGCTAAATTCCGATCTCATGCAATTACACGGTTTAATATCCGTCTCGTTTAAATAATGTCGGTGTACGCGTACAACCTCTCTCGGCCACTTCGACAGTATCCTATAAACGCCTTTCGCAAAACAAATTGTCCCTCACGGACGTCACCGCATAATTCTATACCTTAATCTACTAACAATTTACTAAAGAGAAACCAATTCCATTGACTCCTCTCAGAATCGTTCTAACCGGCTAAGGAGAAATCATATCTATCTACAGCACCCATTACAAACCATGCGATTTACGTGCATGTGTAAATGTTACCAGTTAAAAAAGTTACACCAAAAGAATATCTCTGACCCCCGACGAAAGCCATTAATCAACGACGGTGCTTCAAGGCACTTTTTCCCAAACCTTCCGCAGGCTGGAGAGAAACATTTCTTTCTAATATAACAGTTCTCCGCTCGTAAAACGTTACTTCCAAGTGCTTCCATCGAACACGTGTAATGTACGTACATACACCATTTGTGCCTTTCAGAAACAATCACAGCGAACACCTGAGCTAACAGTAAAAACCATTCGTCAAAAGGATTGATTGCGAAATTGCAAGTTGCTTCTCCTCGTCACACGTCTCCTCTTGAAGGCGATCCTCGTCGAAGCACGTTCTCTCAACAGAAAAAAGAAAGTACCGAAGACCTTGCATACACGATCTCCAAGTTCAATTTCTTATCTTCGTCCAAGTTAATCACTCTTCTCCAACGTTTCATCGGCTTCTTTCTCTTCCAGATAATCAGGCGGATCGACGTTCTTCTTTATGAAGGAGCCTGCTGATTCGGCGTGCTCGACGAGGACTTTCTCTCGTCGACCCTTTCGTTTTTCTGATTGGGCGGCGGTATCACCTGTCTCAGCTGTTCGTCGTCAACGTCGGCGTCATTCGTTTTATTCAGTTTACCGTCGATATTGGCCGCCGCGTTCTCTACCTCGATTTGGTTCTTCTGTAAATCGTACGGCATTGGCAACGAGTCTTGTAACTCGCCCTCCTTGCCCTCGTTCGCGCCCACCGGTACGATGTTCCCGTTCTTCTGGGCGAAACGAATGTTGTTCTCGTTCGCCTCCTCGATCGCTAGTTGGTTAACCGATTGCAGGGGATCGCCGATCGCGTGGTGGTTAAGGGGCGCGTGTAGGGGCTGCGGGTTTTTATCATCGTTGTTCGGCAGACTTACCTGTTGTTGTTGCGACGAGCCCTCCGCCGGTTTCACTTGTTGCTCGGTTTTCTGGGAGGGACCAGGCGAAACTGCTTTGAATTTCTGGCGACAGAACGATTGAATGATTAAAGCTTGTCATCGCGCTGAATATTGATCAGCGTTATTTTAACCCTTTGAATTCTGAACGCTCCAATGTTGCACCAGTTATATTAAATATTTTAATGAATCTTAAACTACCCTAAAATTATTCGATTTTCCACGCATCCAAATTTTGCACTAAGGAAAATAAAAGATCGGAGGAATGTTATATTTCTTATTTTCGCTAGGAATATTATACAAATTAGTTACAGTTACTGATTACAAAACAACTCGGAGTACTAAGGGTTAATAATATTCGATAGGAAAACCGATTTTCTTCCGTAATTCTGTTCTGTTAATTATATTGTTCAAACTTATAAATTCCAAGTGAAACTAGAAGAATCATTTCTTTCTATGTCGTTTTCGTTGGATGATCGATTCTTCATTGATACTTATAATTAATTACACAGTTAACCTTTTGCACTCGGAATTTCTTCACTAGAAACATTTGACACTTCCCGATGAAACATGGCACAGTTTGAAACGAACTAACGAGGAACCATAGTAAATCAAGAAACAATGCTATTTTATATAAACATCTCACATATCGATGCATTTACAAAACTCGTATACAGCATTTTGTAATTTTGTTACATCGAATCTAATGGGAGAGTCACCTCTCGAGTACAAAGGATTCACCCTTTGCACGCCAGAGGCGCCTCTAAGCTACCAAATGATTTGACACAGCAAAACTGTAAATTTTGACATTTAATATTAAACTTTGTGCGTTGCATCAATGTACGAAATATCGAAAGAAAATAGTTCTCTCCCTCAATGCATGTGAGCTTCCTTAATTCAATCTAAGAAAATGTCGTCTGCATGGCACAGTTTGAAACGAACTAAAGAGGAAACATAGTAAATTCAGAAACAATGCTATTTTATATACAACACTTCGTAATTTTGTTACATCGAATCTAATGGTGTTATTCTATGGTGCACATTGTCAGCCACGAGAAGCTTAAAAGATTTTCTATAACGCTATTTTTCTGCCAAGAGAAAGGAAAAGTCAGTTTGTACCTTGAGATCCTCCACCTGGCGAGTCAACTGAAACACTTCCTTCTTCAGGTGTTCGATAGTGCTGTCCGTGTCGTCGTGGCTCTGCAATAGGTCCTTGTACTTGTTTTCGAGCCTGGTCTTCTCAGTGTCCAGCTCCAGGTACTTGTTCTTCAGGTCCTCCAAGGCCTTATCGTTCTTCTCTTTCTCCTCTTTCAGCTGCTTCATGTGACTGCGTAACTTCTGAAGCGTGGCTTCCAGCTTGTTCATATCCTCCAACGCCTGAGTCTCGTGTTTCTTGCACTCCTCCCGCAGGTCCTGCTGCTCTGACTGCAGGATCTTGTAGGTCTGCTGCAGGGACTCGAACCTCTGCATCGCCTCCCTGCCGTCTTTGTCGCGGAGAGACTTCTCTCTGGAGGCACGCTGCTGCAGCTCCTGCTTCACCGCTGCGTTGGAACTCTTCTCTTCTGCTAGGGACTTCTCAAGACGCATTTTGTACTCAAATATAACTAAAAATCAGAGAGCTCCGTTACAGTGTCTTCGCACGAGGTATTACTTTAGTTCAATTATTCTATAGAATTCTAATTTACTGTTTTCCCTGGTTTTTTTAGTTTGTATACGAGTGTCTCAAGTTAGGAACACTTTGGGATTAATACCTTGAAGTTGAGCAGCAAGGGCACCTTGTTGGTGGGTGCACTGGTCATGAAGTTCTCTTAGCCTGGCCATTTCCAAGGTGGTGGCACGATAGAGGAACACCAGGAGAACAACCACCACCCCGCAACCCCCATACACGGCCAGGCGGCCACCCCGGCCCCTGCCAAGTCGAGAACCGCTCATCTCTGCAATCAAATCATTTCATTTTTATTTTATGCCATTGCATAAGAAACAGCTGTCGTTTTATATTGGGGCGACTTATAGTCAGCAACGAAAGTATTCTAATATTATACATGCTTAGATATAATAAGTGTTACATATATGTAATTTGCTTGCATATTGGTAAATATCTTCAAAACTGCTACATTTGTTTCAATGAATAGCAGTATTCAGTGTACAATCTTTTAAATGATAATTCCTTTATAATTTGAATAATTTAATTTTACTCATTTTAATAGCTTAATCATTTTCTAATTCAACTAATTTTAACAGTTTATTTATTTCTTGCTATACTGTTCAAACGCTTTCGTTGCTGACTATGTGTTTAGATGAAGACAATAAGAAACTGAGCGAATTAATGTCTGGGTATTAATTTTAAGTAATAATTATCTGGGTAATATTAATTTTAAAGTAATTTGAGTAATTAATGTCTGGGACTCAAAGATAATTTTCTTGGCTCCAAGGTATAGTTCAATAAGTTGGATTTCATGAGTTAGATGTTCCAATGAAAAGAAAAGGCATATTTTTGAAGGAAATTTTTCTCTTGGATCAGATTATTAATTATGAAACGATCCTTGTACAATGAAGGACTGAAAGATGAACGTCCAAGCGGACGTTTACGGGAATCCTTTTGTTCTCAGCGGAGTGAAAACGACGAATAAGGTCAAGGGGTGAGACACAGGCGTGATTTACTCGTAGACAGTTGTCATAGTTCACGTTTTATCGCAAACTTCCAGTGAAAGTCAACGGTTACAGTGCAGTAATTTCTGTTTTGTAGTGAACTCTGTTATAAGGTCTCTTTTCGACGAATTCAGTTTTGAACTGTTTTAATTTACCGTAAATTATCTTTCCTTTAATTAAACATTAATTAAAATCTCGTTTTACTCAATTATATACGAGACACAGGAACGAGTTGAATCGGTTAAACTGTTTTTATATTACACGTAACACGTTTAATTGTGTAATTACTTAATTATTTAATTGCCAGTTACTCTGTCCAACGATTTCAACTTTCAGACGTTGAAATTATACCTATAATTTCTCTCGATACAATCATTCTATTAATAATCTATAAAAAGAAAATTTAATATATAATTCTAAGTTCAAAGTATCAAATGAAATGTATACTCATTAAATTGTCTTTGATTATCGTTTATTTTCCTAAACGAGCGAGTGTCGTTCGTTCAACGAAAGTGAAAATAGAATTTCTCTCCAGTAAATTACAAGTAATAAAGTAATCACAATAACTGCAGTCACGAGAAAGAAATTAAATCTGCATTGCTAAGTTGAAAGTCTCAGATATTATTTGAACAAATTAAATTCAAAGTGAACGTGGTGACACAACAAAAGTAATATTCCATAATGAACAGTAATAAATTACTAGTAAATAATTTATCAATGAAACAATTGCAACAAGTGCAGTAAATGATAAGAAAAAAAAAAATAATAAATCAATCGATAAATTGCAGAGAGCGGTTCTCCAACCTCAAGAGCAACGCAAGATATCCAAGCAACTCGAAAGTCTTACAAAATCAAAACCGAAACAGTCGTCCGAGCGTAACGCGGAACTGGAACGCTGGGGGAAGCCCCGATAACGGGACCGCCGAACGAATAGTCGAATGATTCCCGTGAAAGCAGATTTTCGATGGTGACTGGCCTCTCGTAGCGCGCGCGCATGCACTGGCAGCCGGTAGTGATGGGATCAAGTTCAATATGCTCTTAGTAAGTACATAAATATATACTAATTATTATCAATTAATCATATATTAATTTTCATCGATTAATTACTATATTAGTTATTAGTAATTAATCATATATTAATTTTTATCAATGTAGTAGTTACTATATTAATTATTAGTAACTAATCATATATTAATTTTCATTGATTAACTACTATATTAATTAGTAGTAATTAATCATATATTAATTTTTATCAATGTAGTAGTTACTATATTAATTATTAGTAATTAATCATATATTAATTTTCAGCAATTAGTTACTATATTAATTACTAATAATTGATCATATATTGATCTGTATCAATGAATTACTATATGATTGATTAATAACTGATCATATATTAATTCTTATCAATTAATTACTATAGGAATAGTTAATAATTACTATATAATTAATTATCTTTAGTATCGAGTATTAATCTATTAAATTCAACATTTCCCAATGAGATATAAACAACATTCGTCAAAACCAGCTAATGAGAAGGCACATAAATTAACAAGCAAAGCCATTGTATTCCACGATTCCTCGTATCGACGGATAGCACAAAGCATAACATTATATAACAGACTCTATAACTCTACCGTATCGAACCAAGCGATGACTGAGAGCCACGTCGCGATTGCAAAGAGTTAATGGTATTCGAACGATCTCTCGTACGTCATGTCGGATATCGGATTTGACTCGATTTCGTGAGCGTATGTAGAACTTGATCCCATCGCTAGCCGTCGCTAACGGCCAGACACGGTGGAATTGGCCGGCATTAAATTTTAACGAACAAAGAACAAGACCGCGGAATTCGTAATGACTGCGAGTGGAAACTTCAACGAAGGATGGGCTTCCCCCGGCCTAATTACGCGTTCCGCCCGTGTTTTCTCGTCACGTGGCTTCGGGGATCCGGCGAAGTTTCGGTATCTTCTTCGAGGACTTGTTCTTTCTAGCGAACGACGCGACGAAACGATGGCTAATTATCCTCGTTTCACCGTGTCGAAATTTAAGTTCGAGGGGTTTGAACCTTTCACCGTGAGCCTCGCTGATGAAACTTTTCAGCGAGCTTTTGGAACAAGTTTTTGGCGAGATTTTAGTGGTGGGTGGACGGCTGTGGGTGTTCGATGATGGTTGGTTTGTAGGAAACTAGTGTGGTTTAGTAGTGTGATTGGTTTATTCGTGGTATTGGTGGATTGGTTTGTTGGTGTTGGTGAATTGAGGTTTACTGGTTTTATTGGTATAGTCTAGTAGTACTAGTGGTTGATTAGTTTGCTAGTACTATTGGTAAATTAGTGTACTAGTACCAGTAGTATATTAGTTTACTAGTTGTATTATTATATTGAGGTTTACCAGTATTATTGGTATAGTGGTCTACTAGTACTATTGGTAAATTAGTGTACTAGTACCATAAGTATATTAGTTCATTAATGGTGTTGGTGTATTGAGGTTTACTAGTGTTATTGGTAGAATGGTCTACCAGTATTATTGGTAAATTAGTGTACTAGTACCAGTAGTTTATTAATTTACTAGTGTTATCAGTATTATTAATATTGTAGTAATTAGTATACGTTCTGATGGATAGTTGTACAATAGTATTTCAGTTGCAGCTGGTTATTCAGCAATGTTTCAAAATTGCACAGTGAACAAGTAATAAACAAATGTTATGATAGCATAGAAATTATAATTATAAACAATGAAGGTTCAAAGTTAATAGAGCAATACCTTATTTCGCACTTTCTGTTCAATATGGCAGCTCAATTATAGTTCAACGTGGTTAACAGTGCCTAATTTAGTTCACACTTAAACGAATTGTGATTCAAGAATGAGAACCTTACATTACATTAATAATTATATAACATTTATAACTGCAAAAATTCGTCAGACACGTAGTAATGAAAGTAATTGTCGAGCCTCCTTTGACATTATGTAAAGTTACAAATAGTTAATATTCGCGTGAACGTTTAACGATAATTTCGAATGTTTCCATCGCGATAACGAAAAGCGAATTTTTTCGGAAATCAGAGTATCAGGTTGTGTTCTCATGTCGTTAGGGGTGAAAAAAGGGACAGGATAAAATCTCGCTATACTGGTTTTCTTCCCCTGCGATATTGTAACGCGTCCGACCGGCCTGAACAGTGTTTTTCGATAGCCGAAGTCCTGAGCATTTTATTTCTGGAAACTAGATATTCCGCGTTGCCTGCGGTTGCACAGGGTGTGCGAGATTACAAGGACAGGCGAACTGAAATATGCAGTTCTTTTCATTCCTCGGATCTCATTTCGAAATCAAGCGTGTCCATTTCCGTTTCTAATCACCAAAGAATTCGACAGAATGAAAATGTCTTTTCCGTATTCCAAGTAATACTTTAATTCGAGGAAATTGGAATAAGATAATAGTTCAACTCAAGAAAATTGAAATATGGTAATGTTTTAATTAAAAAGAACATCGTACAGACTACCTTGATAATGAAGTTACAAATTTCCCTAAATTTTGACATAGTCTAATAGTAATTTTGGCAAATTGAAAACTGCAGTTTTGGAAAACTCAAAAAATTCTCGAGACCAGTTTTTCATTAAGATAAATAGTTCTAAATATTTGAAGATAATTCTTCCAATGTTATTATTAGACAGTAGAATTTATAAAGGGAATATAGTTTTCCAATTACCAAATATTGATATTCTTTTTAATTCAAATGTTACTTTCTTTACTAACGTACGAACTCTCATAAATTTTCCCATACAATTAATTCTACGATAGCTTCAAATTAATGACTACACATTGTATTCACAACAATCGATCTGTATCGAAAAATGATTTCCAACGAACTGTTTATCGAGCAACAACGACAATCCATTGATCGAACGTTGCTTCATTAAAAAAAAATAGAAAACGCGCAGCGACGGATCCCAGGGGCGCTTAATTATTAATAACAGGGCGTTAAACCGTCCGGTTAATATTCACCGGTATAAACCAATTTCAATTTCGCTCAATAATGCAGCCCGCGGGCCGCCATCAAATTTCTCGCCACTTTGTTTAATGCACTGTATAAATTCACCGTGCGTTCCATAAATTTTGGCGGGAAAATTATTGCCGCGCGCCACGCCGACGGAAATTCGCGTGATCCGATATATATCGGCCGCCGAACATAATAACAAACGCAGTGTCCGGTGACAAGAGTCACGGCGGTCCGCGAAGCGTTAATTATTCTTTTCACATCTTAATTACGTATCGATCGGTTCCCATGATCCGTGGAAATATTCGAGGCCAACGTATCGAACGAGAAGCATCATCTTATTCCAATTTCCTTGAATGAAAATATTACCAGGAATACAAAAAAAAGACAGAAACGGAAATTAACACCGTTGATTTAATAATGAGAATCCACGAAATAAAAATAACTGAATATTTCGATAAATAATTTCTTCAAAAGGAAAAAGTAAGACATGGAATTCCATAACTTTAATTCAGAAAATTTAAAAATAAACGAATTTTCGTGAAAAGCATTAAGAATTGCTTACAAATATACATGGAGCTAATATTTTATCAATTATATAATTATCTGAACTATCTTCGAATCCTAGATTTTTTTAAAATAATACTTTCAAAAATCCAGCCCGGGTCACCAGTGACCCAGGCGTCGGCGGTGGTCAATAACACTAAATTCATTAAGACACACATTCCCGTACGACTAAATCAATCCTCGTTACGAGCGTCGGCTAATAAAACTTGTTAATCGGTGACGCAATGGGAATTAATTGACCGCAAATGTTGCCGTCATTATCCGCGTCTATTATATGTTGCGTTATCAATCATAACGTGTGCGCAACACCTGAAAACACAAGCGTTAGAATCTATCGGAATAATTAGGTATTAATACCCGGCTGAAGAATTTACACGGCCTTTCATCCGATAAATTATGCACTGGCTGGAAGCGAACAAGGACGCGCGAGGGCCGAAGGCCTCTCGCGATCATAAGTGCATAGGCGCCCAAGAAAAATTGGAAAGGTGAATCGACCGGGGGGAAAGTTTACGATTCACGGCTACCCGGTAGCTTGCGAATCGCTTAAAGACACTGGAATAATATTCCAAACCGATTTTCAAATCCTTGTTCAAAAATCTTCAAAAAATTATTTTGAATGTGGTAGTTGGAATTGACAAATCTTGGAATTTTATATTTTGAGTTCTGGTTGTTAAAATAGCACATTCTGCTATTTCAAGGACACCCGATAGTTTGCCAATCGTTTAAAGACACTGGAATAATATTACAAACCGATTTTCAACGAATCCTTGTTCAAAAAATCTTCAAAAATGGATTTTGAAACTGGTAGTTGGAATTTACAAATCTTAGAATTTTATATTTTGTGTTCTGGTAATTTTGAGGTGCATATGTTCTTGTTGAAAGGGAAATTTTGCTATTTCAAGACTACCCGGCAGCTTGCTCATCACCTAAATGGGCTGAAATAACAGTTCAAACCGATTTTCAACGAATCCTTGCTCAAAAAATTTTCAAAAAATGATTTTGAATGTGGTGGTTGGAATTTACAAATCTTGGAATTTGTAATTTTGTGTTCTTGTTGTTAAAATAGTTCAAAAAATAATTTTGAAATTTTCTTGACCGTTAATCATAGAACACCCTATACGTGCCAGTGCCTTTTTTCTAGTCCCGTGTCACTGAATATCTCGCCCTTCTCCTCCACAAGAATCCTGTAGATCCATGAGAAGTTTCGATCGATGGTGTGTATATACGGTAACGCGAGCAGAGCTGAACGTCTGAAATTGGACACCAGTAATTACGATAGCGCCATTTTTATCGGTGTTCCCCGTTCTATACCGTCGCATAATTTCCGCCAGCTTGCATCCACAAATTCGATTCCTGCGAAGGTTATTCGTTCCTCCTCAAATTTCACTTCGCATTTTTCATTTTAATTTGCGAACGTTGAATACAAACTAAATTAATAATATTCATGACACTTTATGAATAAGTCGTTATTTTACAAACATAACTTTTCCCTAGTTCTAGGAACCAGTAAATTAGAAAATTGAAAATCAGGTTTACTAATATGTAATTTATTAGAAAATAGAGTCTACATTTATGTGAAGTTAATCACTCTGGCAAATGAATGGCTCAATTATCTCCATTACCTTCATTAACACTAACGAGGATGTATCAAAACAAAACTGTATTATTTACAGCGAACATTGTAAATATTGATTTGGAAATCTTCCAAATTTTTAAATTTTCATAATAGTACGTATTTTTTTTTAGTACATACTATTGTTTCTGTGGTAGTATTATTGAAAATAATGAGGAATTGTATGAATATTTTTTAAGTAAATCATGTTGGGGATTATTCTTGAAAAAAACGACGTCTTGCATGGGATTAGAAAATCTTTGGAAAATGAGAAAACCGGGTGGAGTTCGCTACATAGCGGGTTGAATTCGAGTTCACTGACACTTTGGAGCACGCGCGATAGATCTCTGGTCTGGGGGGCTGGCTTTCGCTGCTTTCACGCGTGCATGTGCTCCTCGTACAGAACTTTGTGTGTGCGCCCTCGGGCTTTCTATTTAGTTGATCGAAAACGTTGATCGAAATGGGCACCGAGGAAACTAAAAATATATTCGCGATGGAGTCTCTGGGGATACAGAATTCGGAAATGAACAGCTATAATGAATAATGTCAATAATATCAGTAGTATTAATCGTGAATTAAATTGAAATCATTGCACGATTAATATCAACCATATATAATAATGTCAATAACTTTAGTCTTGGATTAAATTGAAATCATTGGACGATTGATATCAACTATCGATAATAATAATATTAATAATATTAGTCTTAGATTAAATTAAAATCATTGGACGATTAATATCAACTATATATAATAATATCAATAACTTCAGTCTTGGATTAAATTAAAATCATTGGACGATTAATATCAACTATATATAATAATATCAATAATATTAGTCTTGGATTAAATTAAAATCATTGGACGATTAATATCAGCTATCTATAATAATAATATCAATAACATTAGTCTTGGATTAAATATAAATCCTTGCACGAATGATCTCAACTATCGATAATAATAATACCAATAACATTAATCATAGATTAAATTGAAATCATTGCACGACTGATATCAACTGTTATTTTTACACAACATATAAAGAGTCCAATTCACATAAGCAGTATCAACCAAATTGATGAATATAATTATCCATAAAATTTTATGAATCCAATAAACGCAAGCATTAATTTATTCTTCAAATGAAACTGTCCATTACTGAATTTACTCAAATATTGTTTGTCGAATTAAATATTATCTCGCTGTTACATATACTTTTATGGTAAACGCGGACCTACGGTGGGAATCCTTCTTTTGTTTTCACCGAGTCACCAAGGATAATGCAGCTGTAAAGGGGATAGTTGCGAAAGCAGTCGTAAACCAACGAAACCCATTATTAATGCCACTAATTTGGAAACAGCCTCATTTAACGGTCACCGCGTTTTACGTTCACGGTTCGACAATGTTTCCGGCGACGTCCCGTGAAATATTCAAGTCAACGCGAAACTGGTCCCCCCCCGGCGTAAAAATTGCGCGAGGAATAATTTTATCGTCGATTGAATAAAGTTTCTCGAAAGGCCACCGTAAAACCGGTTTACACCGAGCGGCACTGTGTGAGGCCATAAACGCACCGTTCCGAAGACACGTTGGTCGCAGCGTTGGAAATCCAATGCGCAAATTACTGAAAACCTCCCCTTCGATCGGATCGCCTGACTCGCGAGAAGGAAATTTGGAGAAAATACTCTCCCACTTGAGAAAAGAAACGTCAGCTTCTAATCACCGTAATCATAGTTAACGCTCGATTGATATATATCCCCTGTTATCGTTGAAGCATCGTCGACAGATAAGAATCGAGTGCGCGAAACGTGCGCGAGTGTTCGCACGTGAGATCATTAACACTAATGACCCGATGATCTCATTAAACAATACCCTCAATTCGCACGCAAACCGAGGGAAAAGTATCCAATCATTACTCCAACAGACTAAAACAATCTTCCCAAATCCAACATAAAATTCATTTATCTTATCAAACGCAAATATTCTTACCGATCGTTCAAACCGTTATCATCGCACCGTCTAACATTCGCAAAAACTACACTGGACACATTCGACCCGCAAATCACGATCAACCCTCACAAAACCGAACCCAACCACCCAAACCTCGTCAGACCTCCAAGGAAAACGAAAAACTCCACACAAACGGAGTAAAACTCCCACGGTATGCAGAACAATTAATTCCGAGTTCCCGCGCGTCACAACAACGACTCTCAACCTAACCCGACAAGAACCACTGCGAACGGAGCCCCGAGGAGCCTCTGCTCACGGAATGTTAATCACCGATCCGCGATCGTCGGACACGAGGAATATCTGAACGGATCGTCCATCGGTGAACACTGCCTACACCGCATCACGTTCACAGGATCGTGTTTACTGACGGCAGATTCCCCGTCGAGAATTTCCACTGGCCGCCGATCGATCCCACTCGAAAAGGGAAGCACGGGGAGAGGTCGTGTCGGTTCGAGAGCGCCTACCTCTAGCACAGCTGGCCCTCAGCTCGCCCTCATGTCCTCCGGCGGCGTCGTGGAACGAGATTCGTGGGTTCGGCACAGCCAAACGCGGCGGTTACGCGGCCCGACGACTTCCCTCGTCGACTCGGTGTCGAGGCGAGCCACGGCTCGACAGGTTAGGGACTCGCGGACCGACACGACTCGACCGCGCGGTGCGACGCCTGTGCCACTTTCCCCCTCCACGCGGCCGGCCGCCATTGGGCGAGCCGCGCGCCCGCCAATCGCGCGCCACCACTTCGGCCGCAGGCCAATCCGCGCACGCTGCGACGCCAATGTTAGGGCGGGAAACATCCCTAGCGCACGAGGTTCTCTGTTCTCTCGCCTCGCGCGACAGTTTTTCTCGTTTTTCCTGTTTGTTCGTGGAGATCTTTTTATGGGATTTTCTCCGCGATTCGGACGGTTGGGAGTTTTGAAATTTTTGAGGGGTAAAATGGGAGGGGCTTCTTTGGGAGTTAAAGATGTTGGAAGATGGTTTGGTGATTTATGGAGATTGAGATGTTTATTTAGTGATTTACGGGGTTTGTAGGTCGGACGGTTAATTGCCAGTGTTTTGAGATTCTAATTGGATTAGGTTTGAGTAATTGAAGTTTTCTTGGTATTTGTGTGAATTTGATTTGCGTTTATGTTGGCAGTGTTTAAAGATTATTTTAATTAAATTCGAATGTCTTGATATTACTGAGTATTCTATGTATACGGTTTGATTATTTCAATTGTATTGTTTAACGTCGATGCTTTTTGATTCAGGATTGCCTCGAGTTTTCTTTGCCGAGTTAAACAAACGGAGTTTCTTTGTTCTATCCGACGAAGAGGTTTCTTCGAACGCACGTCAGGATACAGACGGACACGTCCCCGTTAATTTAGAGCGAGCAGCTCGTTAAATCGATTAAGAAGTCATCGTGGATCGCTGCAATTTCTTGTTCCGCGAACGAAAGCGTTAAGATGTGAGAGTGACCCTCTTCCGCGCGCCGCTACTAGGTCGCCGGCAATTTCTCACTTAAAGAAGACGCGTTTCTCTAATTTGTTTCTACGTCCGTGGATAATCATCCCGTTCGGCGCGGGGCCGCGCGGAGGATTTACGAGAGCGGAAATTTGTTCCGCGATTGGACGTACAAATTGAAAGTAAATTTTCATCGGGCACCGGTTGCCCGAAGGGAAACGTTACTGTAACCCGTGGTGCGCCGTTCGTTTTTATAAAGAAACTACAGTAACAGAGGAAGACATGATTAATATCCTTGCATCTCGCGTTCAGCTTATTCGAGCAGTTCGCGAAGAAAATGATAGTCGAGTTGGCGTATCGGCATGTAATATCGACTCGGTCTCTTGGTAGACTTTAAATTGAATTTAATAAATATGAATGCTCCCCGATATGTATTCATTAAAGCGGAGTGTTATTTTCAGCTGGTGAACGTTGGACTTCTAAGGGGGATATGTGGTTTATTTTCTCGACAGGGGATTGTTGAAATCATTCCTTAGAGGATTACTGAGTGAACTATAAGAAATTTCGTCTATACTCTTGTGGATATCGTTCTGAACAATTTCGGAGTCACAGGAAATGAATTCCACAGGCCCAACGATAAATTTAACACTACTACCGACCAGTAAAATTAATTCTGCATTTTTAAACGTTATGAAATTACATTTGAGTGTACAATTTCCTTAGTTTCTAGTTCGTATTTATCTAAATGAATCTCTTGAATAATTTCTGAGAAAGTCTTATCTATAATTGCAAGGGAGACTCCAAATGGGTCATTTTGACCCTACTGGTAGTTCCTCCAATTAATCCTCCCAATTAATCTAATCCCCACTTGCAATCAATCAAATTCAAACCGCCATGAACCTCCGAAAAGTCTCAATTTATCCATAAACAATTTCAACCACAATCACCCTCAAACTCACCCTTACACCCCCACAAACCGAAAGCTTCAAAAATCGAATACTCTCCTCCCAAAATTCCCATTCTTTCCTACAACTTCAAAAGAGACCCAAAATGGGTCATTTGACCCAACAAGTAGTCCATATTAAAAACTCCATGAAAAACTCACCCCCACTTCTCGATCCTCCCAATTAACCTAATTCCACTCTGACTCAATCAAACCCTCCCAAACAGCCCCAATTTGTCCACAAACAATTCCACCCCACGACCGCCCTCAAACTCACCCCTTCCACCCCTAAAACCCGAAAACTCCAAGAACTGACTACGCTACTGGAAAGGCTCCCTCCAAAAAATCCCTTGGATCTCGAATCGATGGAAGTCGAACCAAGAGGCCCGACCACGCGGCGCAGCCTACCGGAGACCAGCGCCCACTGTCTCTAGTGACATTCGCGGCGCACGCATGGCAGGTTGGCAGGCTTAGCTGCTCGCGGGGCACGGCTCGGCGAGCATCGGCCGCTCAGTCAAGAAACTCGGCTGCATCGAATCACTACGGACACGGAGCGAATACGAGTGTCAGCGAACGAGCGAGCGAGCGAGCGAGCGAGCAAAGCAAAGCGCGAGCTGGGCGAGCGAGTTAGGTGGTGCACCATCGACTTGGTGGCGGAGGTGTCGGGAAATCACGATACGCGAGCAGCGAAACGGTTACTCGTATCGGTTCCTCGTCCGGCCAAGAGAATTTCGGCTCTCTGCCATGGTCGCGGAACGGCGCGGTGGCTCGGCTCGCCTCGCCTGGATACCGAACGGACACGACTGATAGTGTGCGCGTCGCGCGGCGGGTTCTGCGTCCTCTGTGCGGGATACACGGTCCGGTGTGCGGTCGATTCGCTCGAGGAAAGTGTCGCTCGTGCGTACCCTAACCCCTTAGTACACGGAAGGGAAATCGGAAATATTGCTCGGACGCCTGGACTCTTTTTCTCATTCTCTCATTCTCTCTCTCTCTCTCTCTCTCTCTCTCTCTCTCTCTCTCTCTCTTTCTCTCATATATTCTCTCTCTCTCTCTCTCTCTTTCTCTCATATATTCTCTCTCTCTCTCTCTCTCTCTCTCTCTCTCTCTCTCTCCATCTATCTATCTATCTATCTCTCTCTTTCTCTCTCTCCCCCTCCCCCTTCCTCCCCCTTCCCTCTCCCTTCCCTGGACAGCAACTCTTGAGTGATCCTCCACACTGCCAACGTAGAAGGAAGAAAAATAATGGATAATTGAAGATCCAAAGAATTCTGTAATGCCGGGGTGTGTATCGGTGGTCGGGTGACAGTGATGAGTGTTCGTCCGTTAGTGGCCGATACCGTCCGTCGTCGTCGTCGCCGTCGTCCTCGTCGTCCTCGTCGTCCTCGTCGTCGTCGCGGTGGTGGTGGTGTCCGTCGCTCGGTGCTTACGTGACTGTGACCGTGACTGCTGCAGCGGTGCCAGGCGTGATGTGGTTCGTGTGCTCGGCGCTCGTCGGGATGCAGTGAGTAAGCTTAAGTCCTCTTCTATGTCGAGCTGCCGTCCGTCCGTGCGCGCTGCGGCGGCGGCGGCGGGCCGTGCCTCTGGCCGCCCGCGGAACACCGTAACCGTGTGCACGCCTCTCGGCGAGACGGACCGTCTGCGCTGTCTAGTTACTTGTTTATGTGCCACGGATGGCACGAAGGTCGCCGCCGGAAATGGGTCGGGAAATCGGTTTGCCGACGCTGGGAATTGACCCTTTGCACTCGATCCTTCGATGGGAATGCTTGGACGCTTTATGGGGAGAGGGGATGTTTTGTGCGTTGGACGACGGCTGTTTCGTTTCTCTGAGTTGTATGGAGTATGTTGAATATCAGATTTTGTTTTATTGTATGGAGTGTGTTGAATATTAGATTTTGTTTTATTGTATGGAATCAAGTGTTACTGATAGTGCTAAGGGTTGATAGGGTGAAGACGTTGGAGAAAAATTGGGAGTATTGGGAATTGGCAATTGGTTGTTGGGGGTGGAATTGGGAGTGATGTTGAGGTTAAGGCATTGGTAATTGGCGAGTAGAGCAGGAAGTTGGGGGAACGTTGTTGGGTGTTAATTGGAGTAATTTGATTAGCTGGTCGTTTTATGGTGTGGCGTTCGGAGTTATTTTGTTGTTGGCCTGTGGACTGGGGATCGGGTAAATATTTTGGCGACGGCACAGCGTCGGATCCGCGCGAGCTATCGATTCGCGGCTAAATCGACCGAGAATTTCTCGCCTCGGTGTTCTGAGGGTTGTTACTCGGATTTTTGCGAGATTTTCGGATTTCCCTTTGTTCCGGTTACTGTTGTTCTTTTCTTTGGATCTTTTTTTCGTGGGAAACTGATAAGCGGAGAGTTAGCGGCGGCGGTTTTTTTTTCTTTTCTTTCTTTCTTTCTTTCTTTCTTTGGTCGTGGTCGCTGCGCAATAAAGGCGGCCCCGAGGCAACGCTTAACATGGAGGCTCCCGTCCCGACGGGCACGTTCGCGGTGCCCGACGAAAAAGGGGGTTTCCGATCGCGGGACACTGGCGACGCGTTTCCCATTTCCGGTCTACGGTGTTGTCCCCCTTCGAGAAGCCGTAGGATCTTCGGGACGGGTTTCTGGTCGTTGAGAACAACCCTTGATCTACCCTTTCGTATCTTGTATTTCACCTTGGTGATTAGAATTTTTAATTGATAAGAGTATCGCATCGTATTTTTATTTATCAGTTTTTGAAATAGTACTGTTATCGTTTCTCTGTTTCTAGACACCCCTTAATCAACCCTTTTTTATGTTACTGTACACCCTTTAGGATATTAGAATTTTTAATTGATAAGAGTATTGAATTCTATTTTCATTTATCAGTTTTTAGAAACCTTTTTGTATGTTACAGTACATCCTCTAGGATATTAGAATTTTTAATCGATAGGAGTATCACATTCTAAAAAATTGTTAAATTAATATAAACACGTCTTAATCGAGGAATTTTTTCTCTAGTTTCCATATACATGGAGTGTTAATTGTCCAATTAAATCGAATAATCAAGCTTCCACTGTAGTTGTGTTTAGAAATGTTCGGATAATTGCATTTCTGGGGCAATTGATGTTTAGATAGCCAAGGTTTTACTGTAGTATGGAAATCGAGAAGAAAGCAATTGGCTATTTGTGAAATTCGACTCTGATAGGATCTGTTTTCTTCCTAGATTGATTTGCTACATGAAATGCGGTGTAAAGAAAATTGGTGAAGTAAAATAATAAGTAAAGAAAGGATATTTGCCACAGAGAGGAAATTGGTGACGTGACTAATCATATGAAATAGAATGTAGAGAGAACTGATAAAATAAAATAAGTCGAGCAGTAAATCTGCTGAACTTGAATGTGTTTTGGCAGCAAAATTTGAGAAACGAAGCAGTTATTTTGGCATGTAAACAACATCCATTCATTTAGCAAAGTGATTAACTGCTCCCAGCAAAATGTCGAATTTTATTTACCCTGGAACTATCAACGAATTAGTGTCATTTATTCTTAATTTCTTATAGAAGATGAATCTTTGATATTCTTTCAGATTTAAAACAATCTTTTCTATAACTGAATCGATTTATTTAATAAGTACCTTAATAACTCATAATCATAAATCAAAAAATCTAAAATTACTCACTGTCGATAGTAGTTTTACTATTGAATTCTATTCAGAATCATTCAACTGCTAGAAGTTTCAAAAAACTGTTAATATTAGTTAATATTAGTTAATATTAATATTCAATTTCTATTCACAAATATCGAGTGATTGTCATATTTGTTAAATTCTATTTCAAATCTTTGCCACACGTTATTATACAAGTGGTTAACCGTTGCAATGTCGAAAAAATTGATAAAAATTCCCAGGAAATAGCAAAAACGGGAGCAGATTATTTGTCCGTATGAACCGGTTAGAGCGTAGGTCGTCGGAAGCCGATCGAATTATACTGATATTGGGCAGTGGCTGTCGATCCAGTGTATTTACACGGTGGTCACGTACACCGGGAATTTCTGTAACGCGGCTCGAGAAGTCGAACGCGAGGGCCGTGTTCCTGCGTGCACGGTTTAGTCGCGAGGCCGACTCGAGCAGTACCGTAGTTTCAAAGATTAGGTTCTCCAACACTGGAACTACCAGGCAGATCGACGCCACCATTTTAATCTGTTACTTCGTAATTATTAGAATAAAAGAAAATCAGATATTATTCAATTATAATGAGCAACGAAAAATGAAATGTTACTCATTGCTACGTATGTAGTTTTTATTTCATAATTATCGAAATTAGGTTTTAGGAGACATTGAATTGTAATAAATTATATACAATAGAAGAATATTGAGATTTTGAGGTTTTCTAGTGAGAAGTTTAAGGAAAATAATAAATAAGTTACTTTACTAGAAGAATTTGAATAGTATCGGTTTCTAAGGACAAAAAGAAAGTATATTTTCTGTTTGGATAATTGCAATGTTTCTATTATATCCGCGTATTACCACAGTATTTGTAATTCGAGTGAAAAGTTGTATCAAAAGTAGAATGCAACGTTGATACGAATCAACGCAGAAATTATATTTTCGTTTCAGTTGAGAATCTTGGGAATTCTTCGTTGACCTCACGCACTGCTTTAATATTTTTCATTCGAGCCAAAAGTAACGTTGCCAGGTGCGAAACGTAACGCAGATTCGATTGCGAACTACGGACTAGAAGGAACTATGTTCGGTTTTCTATGAGGACAAGTGAAAATTGTCCGTTGAACTTACATACTGATTACGCACGAGTTCGCGATTAGCAATTTAAATGAAAAGTCACGTTGCCAGATGTGAAAATAAAATTGATTCTTGAGAAACTGTGTTTCGTTTTGGACGGGGACGCTGGAATTTTTCTGTTGAGCTTATATACCGGTCACATATACGTTCACCATTAGCAATTTAAATCGGAAGTCGTGTTACCAAATGTAACATTGATTTGTCTTGACGTGGAAGTTCTAGGGACGAAAATTCTATTCCATTCGGGGATTAGAATATCGAAATATTTTCAATTAAAGTCAGGAATTGTCGTGAAATGATTTTGTTTGAGTAATTTTATTCCGTCAGATATAAATGTACATTATCGTTTGTTAACCCTTTGCAGTCGAAAGTTTCTTACTAAAAATATTCGACATTCTCCGATGAGATACAGACGATGTTCTTTGAAACTAATTAATGAAAGAACATCAATAAATTAACCCTTTGAACTCTGTAGGTTCCAATATTGCACCAGTTATAATAAATATGTTAATCAATCAAAGAAACTACCCTAAAATTATTCGATTTTCCACACATCCAGATTTTTTACTGAAAAGGAAAATAAAACATCGAAGGAATGTTATAGCATTTTTCATTTTCACTAGAGATACCATAAAAATTAGTTGCAGTTGCTGATAAATTACAAATCCAGCTGCAATGCTAAGGGTTAAGAACGAAAGTTATTTTATTTCAATATTTCATGTATTGATGCATCATGCAAAGTTCAGTATTATATAAAAGACTTTATAATTTTGCAAATCAAATCAAGTGGTGACTGAGAACCATTATAATTATATTATATAATTTTGCAAATCAAATCGAGTACAAAGGGTTAATAGAGAACCAGTGAGAAATGAGTTTAGAGAAATGGAAATGCTTGAACATGAGTATTTAATTTCAGAAGTGTACCGAATATTTCTGAAACATGTTTAATACATGTTCGTTGGATTTAAGGCGCAAATATAAGTGGACTGTGGTTTTCGGCTGGAAATAGCTTTCAACTTTCACGTCTTTCCTTTGACTGAAGAGAACATCGTAGATTAGCTCGTGGTTTTGTAGATAAGTCCACAAATTCGAGTAGTTGCACGATGATTCATAGTCCATGCATCAATTGCAATGTAATTTTAGCCTGCGAGGCGTTTAGAAATGTTTAGAAATACTCTGTTGACGAGTAGCGTTATTTTTCTTTGAAATTTTCTACTTCTATTTCGAAATTCTCGAAATTCCCCATTTATCTTCAACGTTCTTGCAATTTTATTTACAATTTTCCACTCCATTTGTGGAAAGTCTTCCATTCACTTTCGAACGTCTCCTTCAAAATATTCTCTTCACTTTTGAAATTCTCCGTCTTCAAAATTCTCTTAAAATCTCCCATTTACTTCTCAAATTTCCCTTTTACCTTCCAAACCGTCCGCTTCGCCCTGAAATTTTCCATTCGCCTCGAAAACTACACGTTCCTTCGTAATCATCGAAATTCCAATGAATCATCTCCAAAATTTTCCGTTTACCGTATTCAGTTTTCCTCTAGTCTTCAAAATCATTCGCACTCCATTAACCAGTTAACACTAGGTTTACGGGCATTTATTGTACACTTCATTCTATTATTCCTAAAAGAATTGATGCTCGTTTATTTAGACTGTGGAAACTGGAGATTTGATAGTAGGTAATTGGGGTACATGTCAATGTGATCGCATCAATCAAAATCGGCGTAAACATTAACAAAATAATATTTCTAAAATCCAATATGCGTCAATTTGACGCGTTCCGTAAACCTAGTGTTAAGTGTGGAATTTAGTTTAAAAAATCTCTCCTTGTGCGCGCAATAAAATCAAATAATGAAGTGTATACTCATTAAATGCAGGCTAAATGCACTTAAAATATATCCTAACGAAAAACTAAGGCGAAACGAAGAATTGCATGTTTGTCTCGAACAATAAATAATCCATCGTTGAAAAAGTTGTTAGAGCACCATTAAGAGTTTCAAGATGACGTGTATACTCGTCAAACACAGTTAACTCTTTAACTACCAGAGGGGTCAAATGACCCATGCCTGATGTCTTCTTTTTGCAATACTTAGAAAGGTAACAAATGTTTCTCTGAGAAATTATTAAAGAAATTCATTTAACACTACGCAAATTGAATTGTAAATTAATTAAAGACTGAACAGATGCACTCTTGGAGTTTCTATAGTGAAATTTTAAAAAGTCAATTGAAGTGCTTGGTAGTTTTGTTGTTAAAACTGTACGTTTTCCTTGGAAGCGAGCCGCAAGTCGCCTCTAGCTTTGGAAATATATGAAATTGATAGCAGCTTACGTAACACGGTATGCAGAACCGCGAGAATCCAGAGGCGATTAGACGCCATTTTTCGCTGGCGTCCTTAACTCATTAAGCAAATAGGGAGTAACGGTCGCGCGACGTCTATCGCAGCCAGTGACGTGTACCGTTCCCAGTAACAAACAGATTTTCGTTCCGCCATCTTTCCCTTGGAAAACATATACCTGCTGCCTGGTCAACGTTGCAAAGCTTTCATTCCCATAATCCGTCCTTTGACGATGAAACAACGGGAACAATTAGTCGATAGTTTCTCTCTGGCAGCAAGCTGCGTTTCACTAACAATTAATAATTTCCTGAGAGCTGGGATTTAAAAACAATTGTTCTTATGGAAACACTTCTTTTGTTCTTTAGCGAAATCCTCTCCATGGAGATTTATGAAATTCGTCGCTCGGTAGTTGGTTTATTGATACCTCAATCGTTTGATTATTTTATTATTTTATTTGAGTTACTACTTTTATCGAATTGCTTGTTTGCGTTAGACGATTGATTTTTCGCTGTTTTGACGAGCATAACTGCAACGAGATATTGGTAAACGTGGACGGGAGTTGTTTTGGTTGATTAACACTATTTTTGGAGGTGTTGAAAGATGTTTTTTGAAATTTTTAGTTAGTCGTTTTTCTAGTGTATTCTGAATCGATTTTATGTATAATATAAATATAGTTTAATAAAACTAACTATAGAAAGTATCCAATATTCAAATGAGGAAATTGAACTGAAAAAGTTGTTTTCAGTTGAAATTTCAGTTGAACAGTGAAAGTATAAATATACGATAAACATTCGAATGTTTAATCTAGACATATTTCTTACTGGACATTCGGACGAACGAATGCAAAATATTTAATACATAAAGACACGCATTACAAAATCTTCCCAGGAATCCTTCAGGCATCAAAGTAGTTGAATTAAAACTTCAGTGCACAGTAAAAATGTTATTCTCCTCGAAAGAAATGTACTATTATTTAAAAACACGTTATTAAAATACTTGTTCCATAAGGCATTTCAAGCTGAAGTTATTAAAATAACAGCGCACGATAAGAATGAAAGAAGGCGTACAGCAACATTGCAAATAGAAAGCCCAGAAAATTGCGAAGAACGTTACCAGCCGGCGAAAAAATACGCGGCGAAATTAACAAAATTTTATCCGGGGTAGTAAAACTTTATATCTGGGAGCGCACTCGGTGAAAAACGCTGAAATGTTGCACTTTACTGCTCGAATATATACCGCGGACGTAATCCAGCGGAATTAAATATGAATAATGTAATGGTGGATCAAGGGTGCCTTCCATTCCCGTGTGTCTTTCGTTGCGTTTCTCCTCTTCTTTTCTAATAATCCGGATCCTGCGGCTTCGAAACGCTACGCGGCTGTAATTTAATTGTTGATGCCGGCGAGCCTCTCGTTCCCTTTTCGTCGTTACTTGCAATTTTTCCCGTCGCAATCTTCCTGTGAAATTTCTCGAACGAAACCAGAAAAAGTCACTAGAAACTATACTCGACGCTAGAACTACCGGAGAGGTCGAAATGACTCATTTCTGATTGCTTCTTTAATAATTATTAACCTTTCGCGGACGAACATTCCCCGAACTATACAAAACCTTTTGTAGATTCTCCCAAATCGCACATCGAATGCCTAAATAATGTGAAATAAGGAAGTTATGTACCGGTTTCTTGCTATTTGAGCAGTCGAATCATTTGTTTGCAACTTAGCATTACAAACATGATAGTTTGATCTCGGTAGTGTCGACATTCGTTCGCAAAGGGTTAAAAACAATGTAGTTCTCTGAGAAATTACTGTAGAAATTGATTCGGCAATAGGCAAATTGAATTGTTAATCAATAGAAATCTCAATGGTAGCATTGTTCGAGTTTTAATGGAAAGATTTCGAAAAGTCAGTTTCATTTGGTAGTTCTAGTGTTAAATTGTTGACGTGTACAGTGTCTAGTGATTTTTCCTTGAAACAGAAACAACGAAAACCTTTTGGTTTAAAATTTGTTTGAGTATTGTTCGGATAATAAACAATTCTTACGTAAATCATAGTAGTATATTATCATATTGCGTTCAACGTTGTATTCTTATTTTCACATGGATATTTTATTTAAAAATCCCGACGTACTTTCAGCTCACAATCTTCATTGAATTTTCCCACATTATTTATTAAGCAATTCTACCCAGCTACACAGTGCACCATCGAAGAAATTTGCTAGTCACTGCACGAGTAAATAGAACTCGCCTCCCTCGACACGGATTGAGAACCGCTGCCCAACGACCGGCCAGATTAGATATCTGAATCTCGAATGTATCGACGCGGATATGTTAACACCGAGCCAACCACAAAGAGAATTGTCCCTCTTTCGAGAACACGTTGGCGATCGTTAAACGCCTTTTTGCCGGTCGCCGGGGCATATAAGGAAAGCATTATTGCCCGGCGAGAGAGAGAGAGAGAGACACAGATGAATTCCCTTGATCCATTAGACCAATCATCATTACCCTATTCACTAAACTCGGCTAGGGGAATCGCGCGTGAAACTCGAGCGCTCCTTAAACATCGATGAAAACGGTAAAACCGCGCAGAATTCCATCGGAGCATAGCGAGGAACTCGATATCACGATTGTGCGCGGTTTAAAAAGTCTCTAGACGGTCTAGTTACTTTCCACGGGCCCCTCGGAATCACCGATAAAACGAATTATCGTGTTGCTAATCCTCCTCGGTGATGACGATAACGATTCCAATGGTGGAATCTGCATCGCGCGCGGGATTGATCGACGAAAGTGAACGCGACTCGTTGGAAATCGAGCTTAATTGTCACTAGGTATACTGGAAAATGCAACGGGCACCCGGTAAGGGGCCCAGCCGGGCTATTAGGTTTCTCGATGACCGTGAAACGTCTCTCGGATCAAGACATGACGAAAGCAGCCGGCCGTGTACGCGGTGGTCCGACCGGAAAGCATCGAGTTCGCTGTGGAACGGGGCTAGTGCGTCGATTCACGCGGTGGAAATAGGTTGAGCACCACTTCGGGCTGGAGGACCGCCTAGTTTTTGTCAGCATCGATTTGTCGGGAAGGCGTACGCGGATCGGTCGCCGCGGACCGCGGCAAACAAGGACATTTCCGAGATGCGGGCGCGACCAGGCTTCGTCGTGTCTAGGGATATTTTCGTGATCCGATTTTTATATTAGGCGGATTAATCCTTGGCACTACAAGTTGTTTTGTGATCTATCGGCAACTGCAACTAATTTTTATAGTACTAGCGAAAATTAGAAATGCACATTTCTCCGATCTTTTATTTTCCTTAATGCAAAATTTCGATGTTTGGAAAATCGAATAATTTTAGGGTAGTTTCTTTGATTCATTAAAGTGGTTAATATTAGAACTGGTGCAATATTGGAGCCTACAGAGTTCAAAAGGTTAGCCCTTAGCACTTTGTCATTAATAATGTATTGGAAAAAGAGAAAAATTGTATGCACATTCTATGTCTAGCTTTGCTCTAAAATATAACAATTGATAACGGAAACATGATATCTCATTTGTATTAACAAGACTTGAGTAATATTTATTTTTGCTAAATTCTATTTAAAATCTTCATCACGTGTCTCACACGATATTGTAAGCCTTTGCACTCGAACATTTCGATAGATATATTCAGTTTCTAATGAAACATCAAGGGTAGGTTTTGTAAGTAACATTAATGTAAATGATATAGAAATCAAGGAATAGGACTGTTCTATTTTAATTTTTCATGGGTAATTACGTTAAATGAAATTTAACATTGTACATCAAACTTGTTAACTTTGAACTCGTACAGGACCTATTATTTATACGTATTTGTTTCGAAATGAACAATAAATAATAGTAATAAACATGTACTGAGAACAGATTCATCAAAGAAATCATATTTCATGACAAATCACGAATGCACTTGAAAATACATTAATTCTAAGTTTATCCTACGATTTTAGCTGTCTATTCTTATCAACTGTAGCACGTATTATTTTCTTAGTGTTCTGACGGTAGATACACGTTTCTTTTAACATTAACACGTTAAATGCCATGGGGGTCACCGGTTACCCCCAACCATATCGAATTATAGTTCATTTAATTAAACAATGATTATTTAGAAACATTTCTATATTATACATAATGCCACCTAACGCGATGCCATTCAATCAACATGCAATAATAATAATGCAATTCAAACAAGCGATTTAATATTATATTTTTTCCATTCTGTGAATTATGAACTGTATTGGTGTTTTAAATAAAACATTAACATTTTGCACTCGAAGGTTCTCCATTAGAAATATTCTAGAAACATCGAAAGACTTCCGACACTCGAAAACATCGTCAATTGTCAGCTCTTGCGATTCTCATCTGCAAAAGCTCACGTCCTCGACTTGGAATCATTCGAAACTTCGATGCGAAGTCGGGACTCGTCAACCTTCGTTCTCCAAACGAAAGTTTACCCGACGTTGCGCAACTCGGCCGCACAGTTTCCCTGAAGTCGTCATCCACCGATTTTCCATCGCGTTTCTCAATAACGGGAACCATTTGCAACGTGACCGTGAGAGAATCGATTCGACTCGAACGAAACTCGACTCTTTCGTTTGTGCAACATTGCCATATCAATTTCCTGGGAAACCATGGAATGCCGGTTAATCATTCTTAACATGTTTATTATCTTATAGAGATCTTACTATACATCCACAAAATTGTGTCACAATAAATTCCAGGATTCGAGTGAACGAATCATACTGATTTCAATGTTTATTCGAAATTGATCGATTCGAATGTAATATTGCAAGGAAATTACGGAAACGTGACAAATTACTGTGAAATAAAAATTTATTTTGTTTAAAATTAAATTATAGTATTTTGTATTCATTAGTTTTATATCTAAGATTAACCTTTTGCACTCGAGAGGTGACTCTCTGACACCACTTGATTTGATACGACAAAATGAATTCGAATATTTGATATTTCAAATTAAAGTTTGCATTGCTACGTGAAATACTTAAATAAAACAACTCTGTTGCTTAATTTACCTATGAATTATCGTTAAATTAGTTTCAAACAATATGACTTGTATTTCGTCAGAAAATGTTGAATATTTCCATTGAGAAACTTCCGAGTGCAAAGTGATGTTTAAAACCTTCAATAGATGAAGATAGATTATCTATCAATCGCTTAATCAATAGAAGAAAAGGAAACTACGTGCTGTTCTCTAAAACTGTCGAGTAATTAAATCACTTGTCTACAACTTAGTCTATCAAATATGAACGTTTCATCCGCCGAAATGTCGACATTCGTCCGCAAAGGGTTAAAGTGCTCTTGGTTTCTCACTTTGAGATTCACGTCGACGTTAGTTCATTCGATTACAGCTTAGCATGACGCTCTATTTATTTATTCAAGAATATTCGGGAGTCATTGAAATGTTACCTTTAAATGGTACAATTACTACAAATAAATATAGAAAAAATTGTTGAAACAGGTAGAGGTTGCAATAAAACAGGGTGCTAAGTGTTAAACGATTACAGTTATCGTAACACTTGGCCGTAGACGCGCGAGATATCGACTGTTCGAGTCCTATTCGCATCGAATTCTGCGGCGAGCGCAGGACGATGGCGTCCGAGCGTATTCCGTTGGATTCTTCGGCGTCCACCTGGCTGAGGCGGGGTCGGAAAAGTCGCCCTAATTATTTCTGTCGAACGCAGAGCGGCGGCCTGGCCGATGCTCGATTCGCTCGCCGCGAAGTGGAACATGAAATTATTTCCGACGTCTCGTGGCTCCGCGAGCCACGTTATAAACGCTGCAGAAATGATTTTCTTGTTTCTCGGAAAAAATCTTTCCTTCTTTGTCAAAGGCACGTTTGTGAATAGTGGATTTCTCTCGTTTGCCGCTTGGATCTCGACGGGAATTCGTTTTTAACTGACGTGTTTTCGTTTTAGCGCGTTAAGCTTTGTTAGTCACTGGACTGACGCTTCTGAATGACTAGAAAATTGGAACATGCGAGATAACCGATGTGAAATGAACATGTTTATTAACACTCAGGCGACCGCCTAGAAGGAACTATAATTACAACCTTCTCCATTATCTTCAATTATACTGATTCAATTAATTTAGTTGAAAACTATGTTTAGAGTTTAGAGACTTACTAAATAACAAAAGAAAAAGATAAACAGAATAAAAGGCAATATGTTGCTGACTGAAACGTGGGAGATATCCCCATTCGGTTGGCAAAGTGTTAACGTAACTAAGTTGGTAATAGTGTGATGCAAAGATTGTAGCGTTAAATAATTAACCCTTCTCGAAAGTTTTTCACTGGAAATATTTAACATTTTTAAACGAGATACAGAGGACTGTTTGAAACTAATTTAACGATAATTCACAGATAAATTAAGCGATAAGGTAATTTTATTTCAATATTTCCTATAGCAATACGAAGTTTCATTTGAAATACTAAATATTTAATTTTATAGTTTTGCTGTATCAAAGGGTTAACCCTTAGCACTGCATATAGTTTTGTGATATGTCAGCAACTACCAATTTTGATAGTAGTCCTACTGAAAATTAACAATGTTGTAACATTCCTTAGACCTTTAATTCCCTTCTCAGTAGAAACTTTGTATATTTGGAAGATCTAATAATCTTAAGGTAGTTTTCTTAAAATTCGTTAAAATATTTAATATTAGAACTGGTGCAATATTGGAGCCTACGGAGTGCAAAGGGTTAATAGTTGTTCCTACTTTTGTTTGCAACAGTAGAGGAACTCAATGGAGAAACTCTAAGGTTTTCGGCGCTTAATTTGTTAAGTAGTCCTTTATTTTGCAAATATTTATATTTAATAGTACTCGGGTGAATTTGATTGAGTTAGTTTAAACTTTCAGTTCAAAATTAAAAAATTTATCTTTTGGGGGTGTAGTTTGTAAGGGAATTTTAACGTGATGTTTCTGAGCTGAAACAATTACCTATTTAATTAATATTAATCTAAACTTTCAGTTCAAAAACATCAGGTTAAAATTCCCGTACCAACTACACCCCAAAAGAAAAATTTTCCTCCCCATATTTCATCCCCAAAAATCGAACCGAGTTCAACCGTTGCCAAGTGAATTTCCACAGCGAACCAGCAATAAAGCAAAAGAACGTTCAAGATGAAATTCCATGGAACATTTCTCTGTCTACTCCACAGAAATTGCATTCAGGTGTTTCGCGCAAACGAAACGTCTTCCCCCGGAATCGTGTTGCGTCCCGGCCAAAAGAAAATTGTCGAACCAATGGCGTCCTCCCGCGCCGCGGGCATTATTCGCAATTTTTCCCTCGTTTTCGCGGGAACAGGAATTCCATTAAAGCTTCTCGAATCGGCCGGCTCTCTTTCATCAGCCGGGATCGATTTTCCCGTCATCGTCTATTTGAATTAAAACGAGCCAGACTTCGGGGAACGTATTAATCCCGCGGCCGGCGTCGGCTGAAACAAAAAGGAATGGGGCAGAGTGCATGGCGAGGGAAGTGGCGGGTGGGGGGGGGGGGGGCAGGAAAAGAGACGTTGCAGCGGAATTAACGGAGATACCGCCATTTCGTGGAATGCAACGTGGAGAAATAAAAATTTCGTTCCCCCGGGAATAAAAATTCCGTTACTCAACGAAATTTCGGAGAGCAACGGCCGAACGACGGTAATACGTGATTGGATATTCTAATTATAGCATGATTTTGTTTCGACTGAAAGGATTTCGGTGGTTTCAACCCTTTGCACTCGAAAGATTTTCACTGGAAATGTTCAATATTTTCCGATAAGATATAGACGACGTTTGAAACTAATTTAAGGATAATTCATATATAAATTAAGTAACAAGCTGTTTTATTTAAATGTTTCATACAGCGATACAAAGTTTCTTTTAACCCCTTGGCCTACGATTTCTTTCTCAACTTTGACCGATACGGCTACTTTGTCATTAATAATTTATTGAAAAAACAGAAAAATTCTAATCATATGTTATACCTATATTTCCTTTTAAGTATAATAATTGATTATAGAGGAATAATATTTACTTCGAATTCGAATCAACTGAGTACTATATATATTTGTTGGGGTTAAAATAGTAAATATTCAACTTCATAGTTTTGTTGTGTCAAATCAAGTGACTGATAGTCATGACCTTTGCACTCCAGAAGTTTTTTACTGGGAATATTCTATATTTTCTAATGAGACAGATGACGTTTTCTTAGATTGAATTAAGAAATCTCATGTGCATTCAGTAAGAGAACTATTTTATTTCAATATTTCGTACATTGACGCATTATGCGAAGTTTAATATTAACACGTTGAATGCCGCACGATTTCACGGCGGAAAATACACAAAATGGATGAAATTAAATATATCATTCGATTGAATTGCATTGCTACAACTGCACATTAGATAGTGTTATTTATAATATAGAAATATTTTCGAATAATCATCGTTCAATTGAGCGAATTAAAGTCGATTTGATTGGTCACCGGTGACCTCCATGGCATTCGTGTTAAATATCAAACTTCACAGTTTTGCTATGTCAAATCATTTGGCGACTGAGAGGCGCCTCTGGAGTGCAAAGGGTTAAATTGAGTTTGTGAACGTTGATTAGATTCAAGATTAGTTTGTTTTTGCCTTGGGATGGGTTTTGGTGTTTTTGTGTTACGTTTTTGGTGATTTTAATTGGCGGACGCCAATTGATTAATTCTTAGGAATTACTGTTAATTGAATATTCCAGTAATAGTCGGAAATTAATATTCCAGTTATAGTCAGAAATTAATATTCCAGTTATAGTCAGAAATTAATGTTCTAGTTGTTCGACACGAAGTTTGTAGTGATTCCTGATGAAACGGACGATCAAACGTAGTACTACACGATTAAGTATTTGAGAATAGAATTAAAAATAAACGAAAATTATACTGAATTAAAAATCAATATATATATATATATATTGATAGTTAAGTCAATATACATCTATGAACTAAATTCAGATGGTTTTGTAATTTATCAGCAACTGCGACTAATTTTTATGTTATCTCTAGTGAAAATGAAAAATGCTGTAACATCCTTTCGATCTTTTATTTTCCTTCTCAGTAGAAAATTTGAATGTGTGGAAAATCGAATAATTTTAGGGTAGTTTCTTTGATTCATTAAAATATTTGATGTTATAACTGGCGCAATATTGGAGCCTACAGAATTCAAAGGGTTAAAAACCAGGAATACTAACTGAAATGGCACTACGCGAAATACTTGTGAATATTAATATTTTCGATCGAGCACGCTAACCATACCGAAATGTTGCGCCTCGCGATATTTTCCTTTCGCCAGTCCCGCGAATGTTTCGCTCAAAAGACCATTAGAAATTTACGAGGTACGTGAAAACACAGTTTAACGAGGCTTAACGTAGCACCGCGCACTCGGACGTCGCTCGAACGCACACAGGCCTGTTCCTCCGGTAAAAATACGTCGAAAACGTGGAACGAAGTTTTCCCGTGCGACGCTCCGTTCCCGAGGAAATCAATTTTGAAAATGCACGCCGCCCCGCTCGGGCCACGTGACCTAGTTCGCTGCTCCCTTTTCGAACGCGAGTTCCTCGGAAACGAACCGTTTTACGGGGAAAAGTCGCCTCGCGTTTTCGATGCAGTTTTTCTCGTGGATCGCCGAGCGCGTGGAACTTTTCCTAAAAATTTTTCGAAATTCTCGACTCGTTTTGCTTGGAGAATTTACTCGAGGAAGCGTTGTTTTTTAAATCGAGTTCGAAATTGCTTAAGATAACGTGGAAATGATGAAATAGGGTTAATTACATTCTTGTAATTATATTTCGAATTATTAGATGTAGAGTTTTTGTGATGAATAGTTTAATGAGGATTTAAGCAGCTGATTCTTAATAATAATTTATTAATGATTCTGGGGGTAATGGAAATTTCATGGTATTATATGATATCATTAATATTAATATTATTATTATTATTATTAATGTTACATTAAATTATCACTACTCATTAATTTAATTAACCGACAAATTTCACGAATCGTTTAGTAATCATTTCCGTCCATTTCCAATTGTATTGATTATTTAATATTATCGAATCATTATAATACGATAATTTTCTTTCGTTTATCTATACTGCATCATCATTAATAATATTAAATGTAACCTTACAACGTAATATTACACGGAACCACCAGGAATCGTTAATAATTTAATCGATCGACAAATAATCGCACGAATAATTTCACGAATCGTTGAACAATCGTTTTCTCCTCCGTTCCCAATCGAATCGATTCGGTGAATCGATGCTCTCCTCGAAAGGGAAGGGAATTGTCGATCCACGGACAAACGACTCGATTTCCTAACACTCGAAGTAAACGTGTCGGCCCGGTCGTCTCTGTTCGAGTCGCGACTCGTTCGACGTTTTAATTCGCGCGATGATTGCTCCGCGATTGATCGGCTTTGACGGAGGGCCAGCCGACTGGTCTGATTGATTTAATGGCGGCCGGGGATCCTTTGAGAAATATTCCCGATCACCGAAACCAGACGGTTCTCAATCGAAAAATAAAACAATCGATCGGACGCGTTCGTTCGCGGCGAGTGATTCGTGCCGCTCTTTTCACGGCTGCTTATGGCGGCGGCGGCACCATAATTAACCCTTAGCACACCAGATGGTTTTGTAATTTATCAGCAATTGCGACTAATTTTTATGGTATCTCTAATGAAAATGAAAAATGCTATAACATTCCTTCGATCTTTTATTTTCCTTCTCAGTAAAAAATCTGGATGTGTGGAAAATCGAATAATTTTAGGGTAGTTCCTTTCATTCATTAATAATTTAATATTATAACTGGTGCAATATTAGAGCCTACAGAGTTCAAAGGGCTAATTCTAACCGGACCACGATGTGACTTTGAGTCACATTCGAATTTTTCACTTAAATTTTTCGATTACTTTTTATTGCATTTCCAAAAGATTTGGATTACATTTCCAGAGATCTGCACATAGTTTTCCGAATTATGCATCGAATGCTTGAACAATAGAGAAACCGGAAACAATTTACTGATCTTCTGCTGTTTTAGTAATTAAATCCTTCGTTTGAAACATAGTATCACAAGCATGAGAGTTAGATCTCCGTAGAGTGTCGACGTTCGTCCGCAAAGGGTTAATATCATATTTTTTCCATTCTGTGTATTTTCCTTTGTTAACACATTGAACGCTGGCTAAATTTCAGCTACTAGAAACGGGAGTGTCGGTGATTATTTTAATATGTTTTGAAACATCAATCAAACCGTAATTCGTAACTTGCGGAAAAGAATAGGGAATTCGATTTTGTCATTTTAACTTAGATTTGTGTTACACATATCTAAAATGTTACATTAACACTAGATTTACGGAACCCGTCAATTTGACGGATACCGAATTCTTTTAATATTATTTAGTAACAGTTTAAGTATGTTTCGATTCGTGCAATTATACGAGTACGCGTTGCAATACTTCGGTTTCGAAGCTACAACTTTCGTGATTTACATGAACGAACACGTAACTGTCTAGCAACAATAGGATAAAATGTAGAATAAACGTCCGTAAATCTAGTGTTAATCTAGGACTAGCAATTAATCGATAAACATTCCGCATTATCGCGAGGCCGGCGCAATGTGTTAAATCGTGCGGCGTCCAACATGTTAAATTCGAACGAAACAGAAATATACGACACAGACCACTCTCGTAATGACGCTCGCGCACACGAGTCGCTCGGAAGCCAATGACGGTCGAGTCCTGAGGGCAGAGAATTTTCGAAAAATATGATCGGTCGTGTAAGAAGTTAATGGCCGCCGGGATGCCGGTTGTTTCCGAGGTGCGCCGTGATCGGCGAGTTTTTCCTGGCGGCGGACTCGGTTCGATTTTCCCGGTTGCAACGATGAGCTTGCAATTTTCATTCTGGCGAGCAAACACCAGCCGAACATTTCCATTTTCCCTTTTTTCCCCCGCCGCCGCGAGTGCTGCGGTGCTTTTTATCATCGAACCGCCGCGAGAGGATCGCGCGTGCGTAAAGAGGACTGTGAAACGTTTTTTCACGATCGAGAGTTTTCGATGGTTCTGGCAAAGACTTTGTAACAGCATGGTTGATGATGATTAGAATAGTGATAACAGTGTCGGTAGAATGATTAATAACAATTGGAGTACAGCGATGATGATGATAAGAGTAATAGTAATAATAATAATTGGGGTAGAGCAACGATGATGATGATGATAACAGTAGTAGTAATGGTAATAATCATTATAATAATAATAATAGCGGATTAACTCACCTTCACTAATAGTCTTAGTTCTCACTTCGTGTACGAGTAATGATTGCCTTGAGCAATAAAAAGCCAACTACGACGATACAAAGGGAAATAATGATAGCATTAATGATAGTGATCAATAGGAGTGCTCGTAATAATAATAGTAATAACGAGTGTTTAGTTGAAATTTTCATGAATTATTATTGGAACAGTTATTATTCGCCTTTGAGGTATTCTGTATTAATGAGTTCGTTAAAATTCTAGTCGCTTAGACGTTGTGTCTTTCTATTTTCTTCCTGCTTTGATTATTGCACTATCGGTTACGTAATCTCTACTTAAAATTCCAATGAACTCGTTTGTCGTTCAGTTTGTGGCTGTCGTTCGCGTCATCATTTTAACAATTAGATAATGGGAAAATGCATAAAATGAACTTACTGCGTTCAGAAACCACATGTCATGGAAAGTTTCAAATTTCCGTGACAATAGTTAATAAATATTCTTTCAAAATTCTCTACTCGACAATGTATATTTCGAAACTAACAGATTTTTCCGCATACTCTGCAATTTTTCACAGTTCTCTCAATGCGATCTTTAACCCCTTGGCTTATGATGTCTTTCTGAACTTTGATCGATACGGCTATTTTGTCATTAATAATTTATTGGAAAAAGAGAAAAATTCTAAGCATATGTTATGCCTATATTTCCTTTTAAGTGTAATAGCTGATTTCAGAGGAATAATATTTACTTTGAATTCGAATGAACTGAGTAATATATATATTTGTTGAATCACGTTGAAAATCTTCACGACGAGTCTCACTCGTTGTTGTAGGGCAAGGGGTTGAGGCATCTTTTTTTCATTTACCGATGAAACCTCAAATCTTCCAATGATCGTTTAGTTCGTGTAGATAATGGGAAAATGCATGAAAAGTTCCGCGTTCACCAGAGATATAAGTGTCATCGAGGTTCGCTAGAATACAAGAAAGTTATCGTTTCGTTTTGAAATTCTCGCGAATCGCAGGAGGAAAAATTGCTTTCCGTTTAATCGTTGTTTTATCGCGGCATTTAGTGAGAATTATCCTATGGAAGTGGCATTTCCCGAGTGCCACGGGATCAACGGGATAGATTTGGCTCCGATAGCGGCGGCGGTACGATTAAGGAACGGCCGAGGTGTATTTTCGTCGGCCTCGGCTCGTATCGGCACCGTAAAATCGCGTTGCGCCATTCCCGGCGACACCGAACTTGCACCGCTACGTGGACACTGTCGCAGGAGGAAAGCGGAGGATCGTAAAACTTCCTCTGTCAGCGGCGTCACGTGACCACGTCGAAAGTTGCCTCGACGTTGACAATCATTTCGCCGGTTATCAAACTTCCCTTAACCCTTGGCACTTCAGGTTGTTTTGCAATCTGTTAGAATGTTACTAAGATTTAGTAATATGTTTAGTCTAGATCCATAGCTAACAGTAATTAAAATAAAATAGTAATTGTTAGTTACTAAGATCTAGATTAATGTTACTAATTTTTATAGTATTCCTAGCGAAAATGAGAAATACACATTTCTTCCATCTTTTATTTTTCTTCTCAATGCAAAATTTGGATGCGTGAAAAATCTAAAGTTTCTTTGAGATTCATTAAAATATTTAACCCTTTGCGGACTAAGATTCTCTAAAATATAGAGAAGCGAAATTACATATCGGTTGCTTAAATAATTGAAAAAGAGAAACTACGTACCGATTTCCTGCTATTTTAGTAATTAAATCATTTGTTTATAACTTAGTGTCGCAAATATGAACATTTGATCTCGCAAAAATGTCGACGTTCGCCCGTAAAGGGTTAGTATTACAACTGTTGCAATATTGCAGCCTACAGAGTTCAAAGGGTTAAATTTCATTTTTCGAATTCTAGAATTCTCGAATCCTATCGTTTTCATTCATTACTGTTTCCTTATTTAATGTTCTTTCATTTTCTGGTATGTTTTAAGAACTATAACGAAGCAATTCGTTGCATAAAATAAATTTTGAAGAAATTCAATATTTTAACATTCTACAGTTTTATAGTTTCGTTGATTACTATTTTCTTATTTAACATTGTTTCATTCTCTGGTATGTTTTAAGAAGTATAATGAAGCAATTCGTTGCATCAAACAAACTTCCTCGAAATCCATTCTTCTAAAATTCTATAATTCCATTCACTATTCCCTAACTCAGAATCTCTTCGTTTCTCCCTATGTTTCAACAAATTCGCAGAAATTTGCAATAACGGTATTCACAGTTACAAATATGTTGTTCCCTAAGTTTCAACATTAACACTCATTTCGCCAGTTACCAAAGAAACCTCGTTAAACTTCAATTCCACTAAATTCCTATAATTCGTCAGTCTGATAGGTTTAGCGTTAATTTGTTCCTCGTTACAACTCATTTCGTTCTCTGCGCCGTCTACCTCGCGTTTCCTTCGAAATAAGAACAGCCATCGAATGTTCGACATGTTCCTTGAGCTAATAGTCGTCGTCGGGATTCATGCATACTCATTTGTCGAACGAGTCAATCGAAAGGAAGGAAAAAGGAACGGCGGAAGCTTGATTTTCGCCAGTCGCTGCTCGCAGACGGGAAATTCCGTGTTCCTGGGCGTTCGCAAACATCGGCCGGCCGCCATGTCGGCTTCGAGCAGCCCGTCCCGCTGTCGATTTGCAAATAAATTGCGGCAGACGTCGGTAAATCACGTTAGCCACATTGGTAGACCCGGCGTGCAACGTTGCTGCCGTTGTCGCGCTCGTGATAGCGCACTTACACTTCCTCTCAAAAGTCATTCGACAGCCGGAAAGGAAAATTGGCGTAGTAATTCATTGGAATTGATGGAAACTCGAATTTTTCGTATGTTCCTCGACAGAGTAAGGTACTGTGGAGAAATATTGAAGTTCGTAGCGTGGTAATTGATAACAGAATATTTTAGGAAGAATTTTGGAGTTCTTGATATGTTAATTAATGAAGGAATGTTGTAGGAAAGTATTGAATTTACTTATGCATCATTTAACGAGGAAACATGAAAAAGATTGATATGTCCAAGATGCTAGTTAACAAATATTCCAAAATTCGAAAATTCATGATTTGAAACTAACAGATTTTTTCCATACCCTGCCATTTTTCGAAATTTTCTTAATCAATTTCTTAAGGGACCTCTTTTTAATTTACCAATGAAACCTAAAGTTTCCCAGTTAACACCGAAACTTCCAGACGGTTCAAATTGACCCACTTTAGAATGTTTAGTTCGCGAGTTCTAAATTTTGCGAAGATTCTAAAACAAACTTGTGTTTGTACAGATACAAGAATAAGTGACGCAGCGAATCTCGAGGAATATATTGTTCTAATTTTCATAAAAACTTAGATACAAGTAACACTAGAACTACCAAATGTGTCAGAATGATTCCTGATTTCTTTTTATTTAATTACTGAAAAGGTAAAATTCATTCATTGAATTCTCTGAAAATTCGTTAACCTGTTAACTGTGGAATTTAATTTGAAAAATCTCTCATTGCCTGCAATAAAATCAAATAATGAAGTGTGTACTCTTCTAAAAAACTAAAAAAAAACTAAAGCGAAACGAAGAAGAATTACATGTTTGTCTCAATAAATAAATAATCCATCGTTGGAAACGCACCATTAAGAGTTTTAAGATGACGTGTATACTCGTGAAACATAGTTAACTAATTAAAGAAGCTAATTTAATAATAACTATATTGAAGTATAAATCAATTGAGATCCTAATAAACACACAGGTACAAGTTTTATAAAGAAATTTGGTAAAGTTAGTTTGTACTTGGTAGTTCTAGTTAATCCGAGTGTCCTGTGACTTTTGAGTGGGAGTGTATATGCGATGCGTTCCGATATGCTTTCGAAAGAGTCCTCCACGTGCCATTAGCTGCTGACGTGTTCGGACACCATTGTGCCAACGTGCCCGACGGTTCAATGGTTCGAACCGTCCCAATGGTTTCGGCCTTAAACTGTGTATCGCCTTGGGTCAATTTTTACCTGACCCATTCACCATTCCCCTAAGAAAACGTTAGGAAAACGAAGTTTCGAATATGGAAATGGCACCCAATAAAATCCATTAATTTACGATTACTTTATTACTTGATTAGACTCTCAAATATTCATGGGTCAGAAATGATTCACCTTTACCTGTTCTAATCGCCAAACACTCGTCCTACGACCAAACCGTTCTTAAATCATCCAAAACTCGACATTTGTACGTTACTTTTAACTAAACAAAATTCGAAACTCAGCTGTTTTGTATTTTTAAGAAAGTTGTACTTCTGAAAATCTTGATTTGCGAACGGTTAACCCTCTGCACTCGAAAGTTTTTCACTAGAAATACTCAATATTCTCCGATGAGATACAGACGATGTTCTTTGAAACTAATTAACGAGAAAACATATATAAATTAAAAAGGAAAGTTATTTTATTTCAATATTCCACGTATCGATGCATCATGCAAAGCTTAATATTATATATAAGATTTTATGATTTTGCAAACCAAATCAAGTGGTGACTGAGAGTCACCTCTCGAGTGCAAGGGGTTAACCCTCTAACACTCGATTTGACACAGTAAAACTATAAAATCTGATATGTAACGTTTAACTTTGTATAATAATCCGATACATGAAATACTGGAACAAAATAGCTTTGTTCCTCAATGTACTTGTGACTTCCCTTTGAGTTAGTCTCAGAGAATATCGTCTTCGCCTTGTCAAAAAATATTAAATATTTCTAGTGAGAAACTCCGGAGTGCAAAGGGTTAATTGTATTCTGATAACTAATTTTTCACTTCAACATTCGTCACAACGTCACAACTCAAATTTGGACAACCGCAAACGTTTCGATTATCAACCCGAACGTGTCCACCGCGTTTCGAACTAACAGTATACTCTGTCAGTTCCTTCCGATGCTCCTCCAAAACCAAATTCCGTCGACAATGGTGTTTCGGCAGCCTTTCCGCGATACTCGAAAGAACAGAAGGACGCTCGAACGCGTTTCGGACAAAAGGAACGGGTCTTTTCCCCGCTTTTGTGCGCCCCCCTCGCTCCCCTTCCGCCACAACCCTTGCACGTACCTGAATTTCGAGTCAAGGGAGGTCGAGAAGGTCTGCGCGAGCGGCGAGAGGGAGGAATATTGAAGAAAAAGAGCGAGCGAGACGGTGGCGCCGATCTATCGCAGTTCTAAAAAGGACGGAGTCGCTGCGGACGAACGCAACGCGCCGAAAAAGGACAGGAAGCGCTGGTAGGCGTAAGGGTGGAAGAAAGAAAGCGGCACCGTGGAACAATGCGCCGCCTCTTCCGTGAGAATCGCTCGCGGAACCGCGAGGAAGATGACGCTGGCTCCGTAAATGGCGGTTCCGATGAATTTTTGGTCGTTTTGTGGAGTCGTTCCGGCGAAAATCGCGTCCAAAGGTCCTTTGAACGACAGAAATATGATCTACATTATGGATCCTTGCGGGTCAGTCATTTCTAAAGACCTTTCTCGGTAATATTTTCATGGGGACTGCGTTTAGAAGCCTCTAGAACTTTAGAAGTTTGATGATTCTGCGATTAAACAATATAATTGAAGAATGGACAATTTTGGTCTACTTTTTTCATTATTTTGGTTGAACGAGGTTTTGATATCTAATTTTCAAGAGAATCTATAACTTGGTTGAAATAGAAATGTTTTGAAAGGGAAACGCCTCAATGCTTCGATTTCCCATAAATATCGGTGCAATCGTTGCAGATTCGATGTAAACTTCATAAACGCGAAACTCCTTTCGGTTAACGCGTTTTTTAATAAAAAATAGAAGATAGTTCGAAGCTATTGGCAGCGTTTGTCCATGGAATAAATCGTGAAATGGAGAAAAAAAGGGTCGCGCGTCGAAGCTGCAGAATTTCAATCCCGACACCTCTTTCATCGGAAACGCGGGGACCAGTGTATAACAGTAATTCGGCGAACGGTCGCGGAACGCCGCGCTCGAATCCGCGAATTCGAGCGCGATGGAAGCGGTTTTGCACGTGACGTTCGGTATAAACGCGGAGGCCCGCGTGTCATTCGCAGTGGTGCCTGGCTTATACAATCGGGGCACGTGGCTATTTATTTTCGCAGTTTTCCCGCAAAAAGGCGGAGCCCGATCGAACTATCCCGGCGGATCCGCGTTTAATTCGTCTGTCGTCGAATTAACGTTTGAGGCTCGGTGAACCGGAACGCGACGCCAACTCCAATTTAAGATAAAAAAGGGAACAAATCGAAGGGGGAAAAAACCAACGTTGATTTTTCCAGCGAAATCCTCGGCGAATCGCGGGTGAAATTGTTCTTGGGGGCGTGGCGCCCGTGAAGTACAGTGACGCGAACGATTTTGGCGAAATCGAACGCGCGGAGGAACGTCGAAATACGATTTCGATGGCTCACAGTTTTGCCCGTTCTCGCGGAAAAGAGAGGAAGCTGTACTCTGGAGGGACGATTTTGAGTTTCTTCGAATTTCCCCGCCCCTTTTGGGCGGAGTCTCTGTCGAACGACTTTCCGAAGGCCATTGTGCGTTGATTAACGGTGATTCACAGCGCGGAGCGGATTTAAATGCCGCTCCTCGTGGATTATGAATGGGCCCCGGCCACTTGGACGCCGGCAATAACGATTGTAATTATAAAGCCTGCCGATAAGCGGCCGATTAACAGCCATAGTTGTTAAGCATCGCGTGACGGGGCGTGGATAATCACGGTTCCGACGGTGATATTAGTCTTTTCCAATATTTTGAATCGAGCGCGACTGTAACTGTTGGGAAACCGGGAATCTATGGGTCGATACGTTTGGCGAGATCCTTCGGGGGCGTGTCCCCCGCGGTCTACGCGAGCGTGGGGGCGTGGTTTTCAAGTAATTTTCGACTGTTTTTTCGAGCAGTGAGGTAAAATAAAGTTGTTAAGATACTTTTTATAAATTGTCTGTCTCCTGCCTTCGAGAGCTTCCAAGATATTAAGCGATAAAGTTTCTTGACTGGAAAGGGGCGGGGAAACTTCCCCGCTGCGATGGAAGTCTTAAACTCGTCGAACTGTGTTTACCATTAATTAAGAGTTCTAATTGTCTTCTACCTTGGTATTGCTCTTTTTCGAATATTGATGAAAAATTTACTGTTTAGACGGTAGAAGGTACTTTATGGGCGTGGTTTCGAGTTGGCGGGGCTAGAGGGGCGGTACTTCTGACGATGTTAGTGGAAATATATCTCGTGCTTTCGAAGTGTCGCGTATAATGAGTTTACGACAACATATTTTCTTGCGTAAGCTAAACTTGCAGACGATGCACTGTCCAAGATATTAAACAGTGAACTTTTTAGATGCGAAAGGGGCGGAGCTTACGATCGATCGTTACAGCCCGCCTGCGTGTCTCTTACTTTATCTTGCTTTTATTTTTATTTTTGTGTTTTTCATGTCTCTATGTAATAGGCAATGACGTCATTAATCGATATTATCATTGATGCCAATACATCGTTCAACGATAGTAGCAATGACAACCAATATTCGTGACCTGATATTCTTCGCCGTCATGAGAATCACTGCATCTGCACATGACGCGCCGTGTGTCATTGGCATCATTGAATAAAACCGCCGCTGATGGTTACTTTATACCGAGCTTTATTAACCACTGGCGAGGTGATCGTGCCACGGTTTCGCAATACCGAGTTATTCACGCTTTCAGCCTCAGCTTTTTCGTTCGGTCAACAATTGTGTTACAATAATCGAACGTTAACAAGAAAAAGCTAAATCATGAAATGCTTCAACCAACTTAATACCCAATGTACACTATTCTTTCTAATTCCTCTTGTGTTACAGCTCAAAGATCCCACAAAACAATCATCCATTCATTATTCAATTCAAATGGACTCTACAATAACCTATTAAACAACGAAATTCTATTACCAAATTGAATTCATCAAAAATCACATTCCTCGATGAAACCTATGAAAAGTAACCAAGTTTCTCAAAAACACTAAACTTCTACAGCAAACATACAATTTGCTAATTACATAATCACATATCCCTGAAAAAATTCAAACAACTTGGTCCTTGCGGTCCCAGCCACAAAAGGACCCATAAATCATGTCTCAAAATTGGCCACATACACACGCAAACACACACATGGTCGTATCCAGGCAGTAAAAAGTGAATAAACGTGTCAAATTAGTCGCTAATTTATCGCCGGGCCGATATTGGCACGCGAAGTAACAATATGATCTAAAGAGGAACAGCAGGTAGCGTCCAGATAATCCTGCGCGTCGAAAATCCGTTTAACATGTCGGCAGAAGGGTGTCCGGCGGCTAACGACGCGCCTGAAACACTGAATCCTTATAAATCCAAGCCTGTCGAGGGATCCAGTGTTTGCCTGGAATGCTGAAACGCAGCATTCCGCCGTGGAAAAGTCGGCAATGCACCACTGGCCGCTGGAACCATTCCGTTTTTTCTCCCCTTTTCGACTCTGTTCTTCGTTTTCTTCTCCTTCCTCCTCCTTTCCTCCTGCTCCTTCTCTTTGTCCGTCATAGAAGCGCTCTTAAGTGACCGTGATATCGATTAACTGCCTCTGCTTTTGCACTCAATTAATTCACCAGCCTCTTCTTCTGTTTTCTCCAGTCTCCTTCTTCTCGTCGTTCCTCTTCTTTCATTGCTGTTTGCGCGGTGTGTTCTTGTCAATCACGGACAGAAGAATATTGACCCCCTTTTTATCTCGAGCCCCGCGACATTCGAGGATTTGCCAGCGGATAAAAAAGGAAGAAGCAGCGTATTCGCACGTTCGAGATCTCTCTTTCGCTCGAGCTGCTGCGCGCTGAACACTGTACAGATACGGAGTAATGAGGAATAAATGATTCGCCGCGGCCCCGAGATAAGACAGCGGGTATTTTTGCTTAATATCGTTCTCGGAGCGTGTGAAATTAACGCTTAAAATGCTTGTGTAAACAACGTTCCTTTTTATTTTCGGCGTTTCTGCGTGTTGGAGCTCAGTTCTCGATCCAGGGATTTCATGCAGACTCGTTTTGCTCTGTTATTTCGTTGGTTCCTTCGCGAGGTGGAAGATTATGGGTACTGAAACGTTGGAAACCGGATATGAAAGCCATTCTTTACGGCTGTCGGCGCTGGTTAGGGTGAGCGTTAATTACATGCGTGTTTTCTGGAAGGAGGACTCGTTGAGAACCACTGATCACCCGTGACAAGCCGCCCGCGATTTTCGAGACACGGTTTCGGGTAATGACGGGTTATTAGACTCTGTAATTAGACTGAAGTGTGGCAGAGGATCGATTAATATTCCTGTTGAAATTGAGAGCCACTGCTGTGGAAAGTATGAGATGAAAACGCGGATTCTCGTAACTGTATTAACTAGAATAATATACATGGAAATTTTGTTTCGTATTTTCGGTAATTCGATCACTTTCCTGTTCAGTGCACCATTGTTTACAAATGTTCAGCTATATGTAGAATACAATGGTGAAAGAATTTAGGAGAAATATTGAGCTATATTGAGCAGTATATTTTCAAAGCAACAATAATAGTTTTAATAGCAATCATACATAAATTAGACGATCATAATACAAGCGTTTTCGTCGACGAAAATTTCGTTTCCTATTTTTGGTAATCTCGATCACTTTCCAGTTCAGTGCACCATTGTTTACAAATGTTTAGCTATTAAATTCTCGAATATACGTAGAATAAAATGATGAAGAAACTTAGAACAAGAAGAAATATTGCATAATATTGAGCAATATCTTTTGGAAGCAACAATAATAATGTTAATAGTAATCAGTCCATCACGAAGACTAATGATACATAATTTAGATATCATAATAATGTATATAATATTAATAATACACAAATACTTAGCTATTCTTAAGTTTTCGAATATACTTAGAATACAATGGTGAAGAAACATTGACCTATATTGAGCAATATCATCTTTTGAAAATAACAGTAATAATTTCAGTAGTAATCAGTTTAACATGAAGACAAATGACATAAATTAGACGATCATAATAACATTAATAATAATATACACAAATGTTTAGCTATTCACAAGTTCTCGAATATATGCAGAATAAAATGGCGAAGAAACTTAGAACCAGAAACATTGACCTATATCGAGCAATATCTTTTGAAAACAGCAGTAATAATTTCAATAGTAATCAGTCTAACCTGAAGACCAATGATACATAAATCAGACAGAACTATTGAGAACCGCTTTTCGCGCGAGAGACAAGGTCTCTTCACGGTTCTCAAGGAACGACGCGTCTAATAACGGACCGGCAGACCCCGCAATTACTTTCATTAGACGGAAGTACGATGGAAGGATCGACCGATCATAGACGAGCCAGTCGCTATTGAGAACCACTGGGGACACGTTTCTGCAAATCGCGTTAGCGTTATGCCGCTGTTTGCAACGTTTCGATAACACGAAATGTGTCTAGCGCTTCGCGGAAATCGAGGGTAACGGGCGGTGGAAATTGGCAATTGAGCACCACTGGCCTTGATTATGGATGCACGCGCGCGTGCATGCACCGGGAGATAGAAACGAGCGAATTCCGCCTTATCGTTTGTTTAGTTTTCGCCGAGGAGAACAGTGTTTAGCACGTTTTCTTGACCCGACGGTTTTGCGCTGTAATGACACCTCCCCCATTTTCTAGAAATTCTTAATTAGTCCGTTGTAAGATTTATTGTTTTATAAATCGTTTTTCCTGATCTTTTTGTAATTTGTGTTATGCGATTTTTAACCTGCATCAGAGTTGATTCGAATGAATTCGTGAATTTTATCGAGGATTATTGGGGTGGGTAAGCGTGTAATTGTGTAATTTAAGGTTACATGGTTATCAATGAATAGAACGTCCTATATAAGATACATCGCGCCAAACGTTTCTTATCGTCTAACATTTCCAATGGCTGTTATTCGAGGCACGAGTGTTATCCACGAAATTATGTCTTATCTGTCACTCGGAGAGGCGATTAATTTTGTTACTTATTGGGTAATACATATGTATACGGCGTGTGCTAGATAGAAACGGGATTGACGGGAGAAGGAGGGAATCGATGAATCGTATGTTAATTTCTTTATGGACTGTTTTATGATCTTCGAGATCTGGGGACAGTAGACAGTTATTACCTGGTACGAGTGTATTTTGGTATCAGGTATTAAGGTATTCAAGCGAATTACGTTCAGGTACTTTCGGATATTTTCACTTTAGATACTTGGGTACTGAAACTTTAAGTCTTTGGCAATGCAGTTCTAAATATTACGTATACAAGTTCTGTAAGTTCACGCCTCTTGCTCCAGATATCTCAATTCTCAGGTACTCCGACCTTTAGGTACTCCGACCTTCAGGTACTCTGACCCCCAGTTGCTATTACCATCAGGTACTCTGACTTCCAGTTGCTATTACCATCAGGTACTCTGACCCCCAGTTGCTATTACCATCAGGTACTCTGACCTCCAGTTGTCATGACCATCAGGTACTCTGATTTCCAGTTGCTATTACTATCAGGTACTCTCACCTCCAGTTGCTATTACCATCAGGTACTGTGACCTCCAGTTGCTATTACCATCAGGTACTTTGACCTCCAGCAACTGTGACTTCCAATTACTATGACCATCGGGTACTCCGACCTTTAGTTACTATGATCTCCAGTTACTATGATCATCGGGTACTCTGACCTCCAGTTACAATGACCTTCAAGTACTCCACCCTTCAGGTATCCCGATTTTTACGGGTGCCCTAGATTCCCATACGATCCAAACACTTGAATCTCCAAATACCTCCACTTTCAGGTACTCCATCCGTCAAGTACCCGAATCGCCCAACCGAAACGCCCGGGTACACGGCCGATCAGCCGACAGTCGCGGCGGAGTTAAAATTCGCGGATCGTCGGGTGTTCGCCTTTGTTCCCTAATAATAGAAACTCAGTTACGGGCGCGTGCACCGAGAGGAGGAGAGGGTTTCCTTCTCGCGATGAAGAAAACAGGAACGTGCGAAACAAACTAATCAAACCGAGCAAATAGAGCGTCCTCCCCACGAAACTCGAAAGCCGCCCTGCGCTCGCACGTCCACTCGCTCGTTCGCTCGTTCGCACGTCACTCGCTCGCGCGCGCGCGCGGGCGCACGCTCTCCCGGTTTGCGCGTCCCAATAAGCACGGAAAGCGGCGCAGAGAGGCAGCAGGCAGGCAGCCAGCCGGATTCTGCGCATCCGCGCGCACAGGCGGAATGAAAAAGCCGGCGGGATGGCCTCCGCGGAATCGAATGCCAGTATCGCGCAGGTGATACGAAGTTACCGGGCGGGCACACGCTCACAATGATACACGTCGGCGGCAGCGGCCGAGAGCGAGCATATCGCGATATGACCAGGCCGAAGCTAAAGAGAGAGACCCTCGACTACTGCATCATCGAGCGTAGGAACACCGATGGTGGTTCTCAATTACCGTTCACGTCGTTCTGCCTCAGCGGGCATCGCCATGAATAGAGTCACTTGTTGTTACTCGCGGCTATATTTATGGAGAATGTCGATTAATTTATCGATTTAAGTATGTTCCGTGATGAGAGTTTACTGGAAGTTAGATTCGAATTGTTTAGGGGTGTTTTTAGGGAAGCTTTGTATGAGTGATTTTGGGAACACCGATGGTGGTTCTCAATTATGGTCTTCCTGGTTCTGCCCCAGTTGGCATTATGGATAGTCATTTGCTACTGGTAGCTATATTTGTGGAGAATGTTGATTAATTTATCGATTTAAGTATGTCTTGTGATCTGAGTTTATTGGAAATGTTGGCGTTTTTTAGGGAGGCTTTGTATGAGTAATTTTGGGAACACTGGTTCTCAATTACCATTCACGTCGTTCCGCCTCAGTGGGCATTGTTATGAATAGTCAGTTGCTACTGACAGTTATATTTACGGAAGCTATGTTTACATTTTGTATTGGAAGCTTGCTGGAAATTGTCTATTATTATAAACCGATGATTAATGACGTTATCACAGCTCGAAGTAAGCTACTTTAGGAACACCGACAATGGTTCTCAGTTGCACATGTTCCTATTTCAGCTAATACAGAATTCAAATTTTTGTTAATCAAACCAATTGTTTAATATAATAATTTCTGTAGCTTCGCAATGCACAACATTATCTTTTATTGTTTCCCCATAATAAATGTTTTCAACTAACTTTACTGCTCCAGTGTTAAGATGAAAGATTGTATTGTATTGTGCATTGGCTCTCACATCGGGTAAACCATACATCATTCAGATAAATAGTAGCCAGTCATTGTAACATTTTATACATCTCGTAATCGTTCGCCTGATGGCAGAATTTATTAGAAACAGCACAGATTGATCTATGCTGTTTCTAACGAAGCGAAGATCGAATGCTGCTTCGTAGATAATGAAATTTCTGATTATTCAGTGAGAATGGGTCCTGACGATTTCTCTTTTTGATATGTTTCAGGAGGACGTGGCACATGGGTTCACCGAAGTGGTGGCTCTAAGGGGTCCCACAGGAAAGCATGAGGGAGAGAACACCCTCTGCGGACGACACCCCGAAGAGGGCACCACCGGCACCACCCAGAGGTGACGAATATTTTATGATTCACTTTTCCAGCTGGCAACTGTCGATACGTTTCACTTTATCAGCAGTCGAATACCCTTTGAAATCGATTGCAAACCTAACCTTCTTATTTCTTTTTTTTTTACCATCCACGAAATAGCCGTTCATTCAGCTCGACATTGGGACTTAAAATAAACTTGTTAACAGGTCTACCAAGGTCTGAATATTTAGTGACTTTAAAAGTCCGCTCAACCTTTGCAACGCATTTAGCTTTGCGAAATGCAGTCGCATTGTCTCGACGTATTTTTGGTGATCTCGATCACTTTTCTGTTCAGTGGTTGCACCATTGTTCGATAACATTCAGCATTCTTTAAGTTCTCGAATATATGCAGAACGCAATGGTGAAACAACTTACAAGAAGGAATATTTCATGATATTGAGCAATATATTTTGAAAGCAACAATAATATTAATAGTAATCAGTCTAACAGGAAGACTAATGATACATAAGTTAGACGATCATCATAACATAAATAATATTAATAATATACACGAATGTTTAGCTATTAAGTTTTCGAATATATACAGAACACAATGTTTAAGAAACTCAGAACAAGAAACACTGATCTATATTGAGCAATATCATCTTTTGAAAGCAACAAATAATAATTTCAATAGTTCAGTGTAACACGAAGACTAATGATACATAAATTAGAACTATTGTCTTAGTTTCTCACGTATTACCACGTTACACCAGACTTAATACCAAATTTCAATTGTCTCGTGTTTTAGCTATTATAATTGTTACTCTAGATATTAATATAATATAATTTAATGTTATATTAATATAATTCTATATCATCATTTATTAACCCTTTGCGGACGTACAGATCCCTTGAAGTACATGAAACGTTTATCTGAAGCTAAATTATATATCGATTCCTTAGATAGTTGAAGAAAGGAAATTATTGACTTCTTGTTATTCGAGTAATTAAATCACCCCTTTGTGACTTAGCATTCCAAATATGAAAATTCCATCTCGTCGAAATGCTGACATTCGTCCGCAAAGGGTTAATACAATGGAATACAATGTTTGTATTCCAATTTCACTTCTTCGAACCTAGCGGCAATTCGAAGAGGCCCCATTCGAAGGATTCACACCCCCAGGAGACACCCCCTGAACACCCATCGAACCGATTCACCCCGTTCCCCCCTGGATCTATCGGAATCTCAGAAACGAACGCGTGTTCGAGTTCAATCTAATAATAAACCCCTTGCCGCATTCAGCGGAGGCGAAACGGTGTCCGACTAGGCCTCCTCTAGGCGTCTAATTGTCAGGGCTCTCTCGCTCGATTACTTTCGAAATCGGCCGAGGTTCGTCGTAAAGGTGCGCTTAGACTGTCATCTTCCACTTGCATCGTTTCATCCTTCTGACGTTTGGTTCAGGCAAAGATCGTGACGTTTACACCGTCAGGCAACGAAACATTTCGATTCATCCTCGCATTCATCTGCTGAAAAGTATCTTGAAGTACGATAGAATTCTAGGTGCTTCGACAGGGTTACACGTAAGCAATCAAAGATGTGAAACTGGAAAGATATCCTTTGTCCTTGTGACATTCCCTTAGACATCAGGTAGCAATGATTGTTGCTCGATGTTGGATGTTCGCTAAAATCGTAGAAACTTCAACAAGTTTACGCGTGATCAATCGAAGCTATGAAACCGTAAACTGCAATGACATCTTTCGTCCTTGCGCCATTCCCTTAGTCACCAAGTCGTTACCTAACAGGTAGAAATGATTGTTGCTCAATGTTGGAGATCCAGCAAAACATTGGATGTCTCATCGAAACGTTGGATATCTGCTAAAATCCTAGGTACTTCAACATGATTACACGTAACCAATCAAAGCTATGCAATTGTAAACTGCGAAGACATCTTTCGTCCTTGCGCCATTCCCTTAGTCGTTACCTAACAGTTAGCAATCACTGTTGCTCAATCTTGGAGATCCAGCAAAACATTGGATGTCTCGTCGAGACGTTGGACGTGTGTTAGAACCCTAGCCACCATAATAGTATAGTTCCAAACGCACCTTTATCGGTTATGTAACCCGCAGGTCGCGCATACACGCGGATGCGTGCGCTGCGCGGGTGTCGCTTCTATGCTGGAAACTGCTAGCGAGAGGAACGATAAAGCTGGCGATGCCGAGGCGAGATAACGCTCTCGCGAGACAGGTTGCAGGCAGGCAGGCAGGCAGGCAGGCTAGCGCGAGCTGTGTATGTGTGCCAGTGAAACGGTACGGGGCCTTGAAAACCGCTGCTGAATAACCGCGCAGCTTAGCAGCTACCCGTGATTTCCACGGTGACGCGATGAAACTTGGATTTTACACGCTGATTTATTGCGCTTACTGTTCCCTGGCGAACGCTGCTCTGGGCGATCGTTGATCTGGAGTGTGGCTGCAGCTTTAAGTGATTGCGTTTGAATGTTTGAAGGGACACCGTAGGCTAGGGAATGTTTGATTGGGTTTGGGACTTGATGAATCCTTGTTGGTGGTGTCTTTTGGATAGAGGCATTATTAGGGTCATTGCGTTTGAATGTTTGGAGGATATTGGACATTGGGGATTCTGGAGTTTGAATTAGTTTGAATGAGATTAAATCAGAGTGGGAGTTGAGGAATCCTTGTTGGTGGTGTCTTTTGGATAGAGTCTCTCTTAGAGTGATTGCGTTTGAATGTTTGAAGGAGGATATTGGAACATCGGTGATTTTTGAGTTTGAATGAATTTGAATTAGTTTGGATCAGTTTGAATCAAGATGGGAGTTGATGAATCCTTGTTGGTGGTGTTTTTTGGATAGAGTCTCTCTTAGAGTGATTGCGTTTGAATGTTTGAAGGAGGATATTGGACATGGATGATTTTTGAGTTTGAATCAGTTTGAAATAGTTTGAACCAGTTTGAATCAAAGTGGGACTTGATGAATGCTTATAGATGGTGTCTTTTGGGTAGAGTCAGTCTTAGGGTCATTGCGTTTGAATGTTTGGAGGATATTGAACATAGGGGATTCTTGAGTTTGAATTAGTTTGAATCAGAATGGGAATTGATGAATGCTTATGGTGTCTTTAGGATGCAGAATGTGTCTTTGTGTGGTTGGGTTTGAATGTCTAAAGGAGACTAGTTTGCACTACGAGACTGTCTCCTTTGTTAATTGAATTTTAATATTTGAGTTTGTTTTATTTTGGATTGTGCTGAGATTCGATGAATGCTTGTAGGTGGTGTCTTTCAGATGCAGAATGTGTTTTTGCGTGATTGGTTTTGAATTGTTGATGGAAGCTACTTTGCACTACGAGGTTTTTGGTTGAAATGTATGCTAGAGGTCTGGACACTTCATGAATGCTGTTGGAGTTTTCGGGTTCAGAATGTGTCTCTAGCTAATTGGGTTTTAATGTTTGAAGGAAGTTGTTGGTCATTAGGGAATAACTGCGCTATTTTGGATTGGAGTTGAGATTTGATTAATGCTCGTAGATGGTGTCTTCAAGTGGCAGTGTTTGAATGTTATATTTCTATATTCGAATGTTTATTTATAGTTTGTCATTGACGTTCAGTTAATTCTCGTGAATAGAGTCCTTTGGGTTTAGAGTGTGCTCGTAGTTCAGTAATAGTATAATTTATATTCGAATGATTAAGTATATTCATCATGCGTACTACGTGGGTATGTATATTATAATAATAGGATTATAGGATTATAAATATTATCTGGATATCAATTTTGTCATCTTCCGAGTCGAGGCAGAGTCTCGATAAACGCTCGTTGATTGGATTTTCAGTTCAACCTTCTATTCAGTGAGATCTTCTGTCTTATCTGATCGTTTGTAAATTACTGTATGCATATGGATGAATTTTTCTGATTTATAGCTTAGCTCTGTTCAAATATGAAACACCATGGGGAGCACTCGACACATTACCTATTGATAATACCTGTGTAGTTTAATTGAGTATGAATAATTAATGCTTCAGACTTCTTGAATAAATCTTTCAATAGTAGTAGCAGTTGCAAATCCTGAATCAACAAATCATCTCGATTGACAATCCAGTAGTATAATCAGATTTTCTGTAGAGTTATCCTTCGAAGAAAATTACTAAGTTGTTTTCAAAGTAAATCTATCCTTGATTGCATTCATGATTGTCTAATATGTGAAGTTCACACTTCAATTTACTACATTGATGCACCTTTGGTAATTTCAATGTTAGTTCCTCAAAATAGACTACACATCAGTTCCAGTGATTCTTTGAAAATCCCATTGATTTATCTAAACAGGTCACCTCAACCAAAATTTATCCCCCATAAATCATCTCTATAATAGAAGCTTTAACTAGATTGATTTACAGTTATAGTCAATCATTTCAACCGAAGCTAATCCCCATAAATTGCCACTAGAACTCAAGCCCACTATATCGATTCACTGCTGCCTTTATTAACATTTACTTATCGATCCAATTAAAATCAATCATACTTTCAATCCAGTAGCTAGACTTCAAAATCCAACTTATCTAATTACACACTACCATTTCTTTTATTAACGCCAGCTCTTTAATACACACTTATATTACAATATCCCAATTTCAGACATAATGAACCATTATTCTAATGACAATGGGATCAGCGAGCAGTTTCCCAAAACAAACCGAGAGAATCCGTTTCGTTTCGTACACGAATTTCCCGTAAACTCGTCCGAATGCCGGGCATTCGAATGAAAATTTCGGAACGTTTGTCGCGGAGATGAAACCTTAATCGGATCAGCGCGCGAACCGCGCGGTTGAGAACCACTGCGAAAGCTGATTTTCTCGCTTCGCGATTGCATTCCCCGCGGGTATGTCCCTTTCGTTCGCACGTACGACATGCATAACGGTGTCCGCCTGCGATGGCGACCGACCGAGCCCCTGCAGGGTTTCCTTTTTGTCCATCAGCGGGAGAGGCGTTGCGCGCCGCGGAAACCGGACCACGCCGTCGCAATTAAAAGTTCGCAGGTCCGTCGATGCTGCTGCGACCAAAAAAAGTCTCGCCAGAATTTTCTGCTTCCTTTTTCCTCGTCGGTTAACGGTTCAGCGATGCTCTGCGAGCAATTAGTCGGAATATTTTCGGGAAATGATAGGGTCATTTTTGTGACTAATTCTTTTGACAGTCTCAGACTCTCAGGGATACTATTTTATAAGCTAGACCTCGAACTTTGAAATTTTGAGACTTTCAGGATATTTCAGTTCTTAAGCGTTGAGGTTCTCTCCTCAGGCTTCGAAGTCTCAGGCGTATAGTTCTCTCAGATGTATAGTTCTCTGAGATGTATAGTTCTCTGAGATGTATAGTTCTCTGAGATGTATAGTTCTCTCAGATGTATAGTTCTCTCAGATGTATAGTTCTCTGAGATGATTCTCTTAGTCAAAATGCATACTTCAAACTCCTAGGATCCTGAATCTCCCAGACTCTCGAAGTCTCGGACACTGAGATCCTCAGCATATTTCTCCTGTGTACCAGACCCTCTGTTTCACCGATTGCGTTCAGTTCGTCAGATACCCTTGCAATTCTCAGCCTCTATTAACCCTCTGCGGTCGAATGTCGACATTTCGAGATGAAACGTTCATATTTGGAAGACTAAGTCGCAGGCAAATGATTTAATTATTCGGATAGCAAGAGATTAGTATGTAGTTCCTGCTTTTGCTATTTAAGCAATCAATATATAATTTAGCTTCATCTGTTGAAGGTTTTTCTACATTTCAAAGTATCTTCATCCGCAGGGATTAACTTCCTCAGGCCTGTCTCCTCCCAGTTTTGTTAAGAGTGCGCTGAGTTAGAGCTCCGTTCTAGTTTTATTCGTCTGAGAACAGTCTCAGCGGGAGAATGTTCCTCCTCTCAGTAACATTTCCCAGCGAGTCAGGCGTCTCTCATATTCTCGCAGCTGCCATTATTTGTTCAGTCCTCGCAGCAGCTTCTCCACGACGTTCCCCGTCTCTTTTTCGCCTGGCCATTCAGGCGGGCACCTCTTCCGCCGGTCTCCTCGGTCGCAGCGGTGTTCACAAAAGATCCGGGCCTATTCCCGTGAGCGTGGAACATTGTAATTTTCCCTCGTTCACGGCGGTCATCCGTCAGCACTCTAAGCAGCCGAATGAAACGCGCCGCGTCGTCCCGTTGCGCCGTAAAACGCTCGACGGATCCCGACGACGCACCGTTTCAGCGTGCCCGCTCTAATCGCGGGACAGTTGTCCTCCGGAGTTCTCCGTTTCTGAAAGAAGGTACCGTGCAACCTCGTCCAGATCACTTTGCTGATTACTCGGGACTTATCTTCGATGCTGAATGGCAATATCGGCCACGGTTTCACTTCCTTTTCAGACTATGGAAATGGATCTTACGGTGTAACTTGTGGAAGAAGTTACTAGAAATTCCACAGGCTAATCTCGAGCTATAAAAGGATGTTTCGTGATTGGTTGGTTTGTTATTATAAAGTTTTTAACGGTCTTTTATTGTTGGTGGAATGATCTAGTAACCAATACTGCTAAAAAGTTACTAGTTTGGAATTCTAACCTCAAGTTTTCTATAGTACATCTGGTAATTCTAGAGTTTTTAACATTTTTCTATAGTTACTAGAACAATCTAGTAACCAATACCGCTAAAAAGTTACTAGTTCGGAATTCTAACCTCAAATTTTCCTTAATACATCTGGTAATTCTAAAGTTTTTTACATTCTTCTACAGTGACTAGAATAATCTAGGAACCAATGCTGCTAAAAAGTTATTAGTTCAGGATTCTAACCTCAAATTTTCCTTAATACACCTGGTAATTCTAGAGTTTTTAATAGTCTTCTATAGTTACTAGAACAATCTAGTAACCAATACCGCTAAAAAGTTACTAATTCAGGATTCTAACCTCCAATTTTCCATGGTACATCTGGTACTTCTAGAGATTTAACGAAAGTCCCTTGTAATTAGAATATCCTAGTAATTTTACCATCGAAAACTTCCTACTTCAAATTCCTAACCTCAAACGTGTTACGTGCATAACCTACAAAAGAAATCTAATTAACAAATTCCCAATTCTGGTTTCTACGAGCATTGTTCAACGATAATGCGAACCGTCGCTCTCCACTTGTACCACAGTGGTTCTCAATTCCGTTCGCGCAAGTGGACGGAGGAAACGATCGAAGCGAGTTTGACGCCCATTAACGCGATTCATTATTCCGGCTAGGATTAATTAAGTTCAGCCTCGATGCATACGGGTCTAGGACATTCGACGCGTGTTCAACACGTGAGCGTTCAAGGCCCGATGCTGTGCATAATTGAAAAGTTCGGAACTCCCGGTAAGCAATTACCCGGACGACTTCCGGGTACCGCCGTGAAATTCGTTTCGAATTCCGGTTAACGTCGACGGTTCGCCCGGATACCCCAAGGACTTCGATATTCCAGGCCTGGTTTCCCAGTCAATTTTCTATACATTTCTCACTGGCGTCGAGCTCGATATTAAACCGCTAATTATTGGGGGGTTGGGGGGGATTTAATGCGCCTCAAACTAGGCGACGCAGGAAACTCGAAGAACTACTCTAACTATCCGAACTGAAGCCCTAACATTCTAGTAATTTTCCTCCGCGGAGTTATCACTATACAAAATTTCTCGGCCGATCCACTCGATCTAGCAAATCTCGTTAGAAATTCTATCCTCGAGTCCAAACCGCGAAGTTCGATAGAAATTTCCAAAAAGCATTCTACCCTCCCTTAACACTTGAGATGAAATGTCTATCTTTGGAAAACTAAGTCGCGAATGATTGATTTAATTAGTTAAACAGCAAGAGAGCGCTTTGTTTCTATTAATTTACAGATTGATATATAATTTAGCCTGATCTGCTGAACTTTTGTACATTTTAAAGAATCTTCTGCAAGGAGAACACTAAAACTACCGATCACCTAAACTAATTTTACAAATTTCTTTATAAAAACCATAAGCATGCGTTTCTTGGGATTTCAACTGAGTTGCATTTCAGTTTTGCTATTACTGAATTAGTTCCGTTAATAATTTCTGAAGTATCTGTACTTTTTCAATAATTGTAAAACAGGAAATCAGAAATAAGTCATTCTGATCCACCTCGTAATTCTAGTGTTAACCTTTTGAATTCTGTAGTCTCGAATATTGCATCAGTTATAATATTAAATATTTTAACCCTTTGCACTCGAGGGCTGCCTTAGTCACCACTTGATACGACGCAGCAAACTTGTAAAATTTTCAATTCAATATTAAACTTTGTGTAATGTAGTTCTGTCTCTTAATTTATAGAAGATAATCAATTGTGCTAGTTACGAAAGATATCGTTAACATTCAGTTAGAGAGTAATGAATGTTTTTAATGAAAAATATTGTCGAGTGCAAAGGGTTAATGAGTCTTCAAGAAACTACCCTAAAGTTATTAGATTTTCCACACATCGAAATTTTCCATTGAGAAGGAAAATAAAGGATCGAAGAAATGTTACAGCATTTCTCATTTTCACTAGAAATACTATAAAAATTAGTTGCAGTTTCTGACAGATCACAAACCAACCTGTAGTGCTAACAGTCAATTCCCTCGATAGCGTAACATTTCTCCAATTCAATCTCCCAAAATGAAATGTTCAATTGATCAACAACTGTTCTCTACGCCACTGGTTCTACCGGGATTTCCAGTGGAATATTGTTTGAGGTTATGTCGATCCTCAACGGATGAAAATCGGCCGTTCCGAGAACGGCTCCCGTCGTATTTCCGTTCGCGCCGGCTGGGGAGAGGGAAACGGGTCGGTTCAGCGGAACGTGTCATCGAATTAATAAAGATGATCATGCTAATCGTTAGAACGCGTTGTCTGAAAGATGCGACCGAGTGTATCGTTTCAGCGGGCCGGCCGGCGCGCGGCAGCCGTTGCGGAACCGTGTAATTAAACGCGGGGAGGTTCAACGAACCCCGGCCGCCCGGCCGTTTGCTGAATCCGCGGAGGAGCGGTTCGTTTTCGCGTCGTTTTTCACCTCGCCTGTGATTCTTAGCCGCCAGCGGAACACCGACGACTAAATTATGACCGATACGATCGTTTCCCGACGCTCGGCAGCCACGAAATCAGGCTCCCGTGGCTCGTTCGCGGTGCCTCGTGGCTGAGCTTCGAATCTAGTTAGCAGCGACACGATTTCCCTCTGACATTTTCTGTCGATGATTAACCCCTCGCCTTACGGTTTCTTTCGCAACGATGATTGATGCGACTACCTTGTTATTAATGATTCATTGGTGAGCGAAGGGAATGTTGGTAGTAGCTATGCTGGTGAATAGTAGCTGCAGTAATTACTACAGGCTATACTAGTTGATAATAGGATACACTAGTTGATAGTTACACTAATTACTAGTGACTGTGCTAGATGATAATAGGATGCACTAGTTGATAGTGGTTATAATGGTTAATAGTGGCTACAATTATTAATAGCTGGTTAATAGTAGCTGCAGTAATTACTAGTGACTATACTACTTGACAGTTGCTATACTGGTTAATAGTAGATACAGTGGCTATACTAGCACCTAAACTAGTTAACAATAGGATACACCGGCTGATAGTTGCTATACTGGTTAATAGTATCTACAGTGGCGATGCTAAAGTCCATACTAGTTAATATTAGGATACACCAGTTAATAGTAGCTACACTAGTTCATAGTAACTACACTAATTACTAGTGGCTGTACTAGTTAATACGATACACTAATTGATACTAGCCTCAATCAAATTAACAATACAGTCACCATCAAACTTCCGCGTCACCATTGTCTGATCAATACAATATTCGCCATTCTTCGCTGACATTTCCAAATATCCAGTCTCGTCCGCGCAGTAGCTATAACTGCACAATCAAAGTTTCGATTTCACGAGCATTTAACGAGTGTGCCGAATGCATTTGTCAATCACTCTTCTAATTTTTATCACCGTGATATTTCCACGTTCCCAATCAAATCAACACTGCAGCTGTACACGTATAATCAAGCTTCCTCTTTCTCATTTAACGACTGCGAACCGGTCAATCAATAAAACACCATACAACCCACCCCTAATTCATTCACAAAATATCCACACCGAAATCCACCCCAAAAACTCTAAAACCAAAGATAACCTAACGAATCAAACGTAATCAATCCATGATTCATTGAATGATTACAAATAACTTATTCTTTTTCAGTGCTTCAATAAACATGTCTTCTGAACTCGTAAATTAACTTAACCCTTTACACTCCACAGGTGCCTTAAAACTGTAAAATTTCGTATTTAACATTAAGTTTTGAGTAATCTGTCGATACGTGAAATATGAAAATAAAATACCATTGTTCTTATTTTGTGAATAGACTCCCCGTTAGTTACTTAAAGTTACTTAAAAAAAATCTCCTCTATACCTCATAAAAATAGAATATAATATGATACATACGTGAAATGGGGAAATAAAATACCATTGTTCCCCTTATTTTGTGAATAGATTAGTTAAGTTAGTTGAAAAAAATGTCATCTATATCCCATAAAAATAAATTGAATATTTCTAGTGACAAATGTTTCGAGTGCAAAGGGTTAATCACGAGATCAAGTTATTTCCTCCCCTAAGCGAAGCAGACCCTTATTTTCCTACCCCAACGCGTATAAGGAAATATGCAACGTGTATTATAAGGACGTGTGAGTGTGTGTGTTGTATATTCGACGGAAAAGAAAGTTGCAATCAGTTGATCGTTCGTATCGAGACTGTGCTGTCGAAACAAATTATTGACCGAATAAATCTTAACGTAAGCAAGTCGTAGCTACTTGAGTTCCACGCATTCGAACCTGTCCGATCAAAATTGTCGTGCGTTATGCAAAAGGCCGGCCAGCTCCGCGCTAAATCATCGGAATCGCAAGGACGACAGTTCAAGTCCGCCATAATCCGTGACAAAAGATCCATCCGCGATTTCCCTGTCCCCGAACGGCACCGGTCCGGCGTGCGGAGGCTATTCCAGTCAGCCATAAATATTTAGATCAGGCCAGCTCGATTTCCATCGCACGCGGATCCCATTGAAGGCATCCCGCCGGGCCCGGCGTTATGGCCGCCGACAATGGGACAGGTCTGTTCCCGATCAGCTTCTCCGCTGGCGGAGGCTTTATTTCTCCGCTGATCCTATTTTCACTTACGTAAAAGGCCCGAGGCCGAGCTGACGTCCAGGAAAATCTATAATTGCCAGTCGGCCACTTAAAGCCAGTCCGCCTGCCTTGCCCGCCCGCCTGGGCTTTACCCTACCGGTGAACGATAGGACGCCTTCGATCATCGATCATCCGGACGTTTCATAAATTCCGTTGGAACTTTATAGGAAGAGAGAGGAGCCGGTGGGCCGGCGCCAAGCTTCTTCTTCTTCTTCTCCGTTCGAGGTTGAACTCGGTCCAGTTGTAAGTCTGATTAAATGATGCGGCGAACTTCTTCGCCGGGTTCCGAGGGAACTCTCCGAGCTGCCGCACTTAGGGGACTCCCCGGATCGATGAAGCTCTGTTCGCGACGTTTCTTCTTCTCCGCCGGGCTGCCTCCGATCTTCCCTCCGCGATTCCCTCGCGGGAAATCGCGCGCGAGGAACCGAGCTTTCTGATTGGCCGCGAGGTGAGGGATGATTGGGGTGCTCTTTTGAGTTTGAGTATTGCGGGAATGGGGTTCTGGGGGTTTATGGGGTTTGGGGTTGGATTGTTTAGGGATTTGACGAGTTTGGGTTTGTTAACCCTTTGCGGACGAATGTCGGCGTTTTGGTGAGGTCAGAGTTCTATGTTTGGAATACCAAGTTGTGAATAAATGATTTAACTATTGGGACAGCAAGAAATCAGTACAGAGTTTCCTTGTTCTTTATGATTTAAGTATTCAGAGTTTAATTTAGCAGAATCTGCGGAAGGTTTTGTGTAAAAACAATCTTCGTCCGCAGAGGGTTAACCCTTTGAACTCTGTAGGCGACAAAATTACACCAGTTGTAATATTAAATATTTTAACCCTTTTAATGAAAAATATTGTCGAGTGCAAAGGGTTAATGAATCTTAAAGAAACACATCCAAATTTTTCATTGAAAAAGAAAATAAAAGGTCGAAGGAATGTTATGGCAGTTCTTATTTTCGCTAGGAATACTATAAAAATTAGTTGCAGTTACTGATAGATTACAAAACAACCTGGAGTGCTAAGGGCTAACCTTTTGAACTCTGTAGGCGACAAAATTGCACCAATTATGATATTAAATATTTTAATGAATTGAAGAAACTACCCTTGTTTTGTTTGACAGTTATTGATATGGGAACATTGAATTTTCGGGTTGGTCTTGAGAATAAATGATTTCGCTGGGAAGCTGGGAATTTTCTGTTGGTATAATTTTTGTAGTGTTGATCGTGTTAAATGCTCTGTAATTCTAGTGATAATATATTCTATTTTTATATTTTCACTAGATTAATCTTGTAACCAAACTGCTTAAAAGTTACTAGCTCGAGATTCTAATCTCAAATTTCCTATGGTTTTTTAAAACAAATTCACTATACTATGGTTTCTAAGACCACTGTTTAGTGACAATATTAGTCCTAGTTTCAATATTTATTTGCAGTAGTTCTCAGTTACCTTGTAAGGTAAATTGTAAGAACAATTAAACCTTGATGATTTTAATGATTTTAATGAACGACAAAATTCATAGAAATCCAAATTTCACAAGTATCACGATCCATTTTCCGAAAGTCCACTGTTCGCCTGGAAAATTCATAGAAATCCAGATTCTACATGTATCGCGATCCAATTTCCGAAAGACCACTGTTTGTCTGTCATCAAGAAACAATCATCAGGTTTCCATCCACGCATTAAGGCAAACGTAACTCGGCAATTCCAGTGCATGCCGTCTAGTCCACCGTTAACGCACAGGAAACCATGTGAATTCCATTCGACGCAATTGAATTCGTCAATGAACCGTCACGCAGATTCCACGGAAACGGGCCGCGCGCTCGAGGGATCATTAACGAGCGTGACCTGGAATTATGAAGCTCGCGATTATCGTCAACAACCGGGGTTAGCGGGGGAACGTTGTATGTGCATACTCTGGCCCACGAAAGTATTTCAAGTATAGAGGAAATCATTAACCTAATAAAATCATTTCACTTCGGGCATATTGCAGGTCGTCCCATAAACAATGATATCTCCTTATCCTTTCATTTCAGTTTTAGAAATTAAAATATTCAAGACTCTTATCTTGCCATCAACATTTTTTTATGGATCATCTATTGAGAATAAAGAGGAATGTATTTAACAGTTTAAATAAATTTTCTTAGGAGTTTTTTTAAAAAATAAACGTACTTCATTTTTAAACATTCCTTTAATTGTAATATATTATTTATGTATTATTAGTTGCATGAAACAAATGATGGTGTTGAAGCATTAGAAATAGGTCGTGATTATTTAATTTAATTCAGGATCGTCTACTGATAATGGAGATGAATGTATTTAACAGTTTAAAGAAATTTTCATCTGAATTTTTTAAACATTCCTTTAATTGTAATATATTATTTGTGTATTATTAATTGCATGAAACAGAAATGATGGCGTTGAATTTAATTTGATCGAAAGTGAGATTTTTTAGCATAGTTACGAAGCATTAGAAATAGATCGTGATTATTTAATTTAATTCAGAAAATTATAGTATGTTCTTATTTGCACGGGAACATATTTATATTAAAACCTGATGTGTCATATTTTAAATGCTTAAGTGGGCCAGTGTACACGTCCCTGGATAGCACGATTCTGGAGTCTTGTCCGGTTGGATCCGTGCCAGTTCTCCCTTTTAATCTTCTGTCACGTCTTTTGGACTCTGAATTGACACGGATTCCGGCTGGTTTCTTGACTGATTAGTCCCTTATCACTTGGCTCGTTTCGCGGCTCTTTAGCCAACAGCAACTTCAGCTAGCATCGAGGATTCATCAGCCCATGTGACAACGATTTGTTTCGCTTCAAGTTGACAAACGATATTTGATTAAAAGATGCTATGGAACAGTAAATTTACTTGGAATAATTCGATAAAATTCGAAGGGATATTAATATGAGAATTCTAGGAGTAATATGGTATTTAATATGGTATGAAGTAATGTCAGTTTGAAGAATTATTGATTTGTTTTGATTGGAATAATTAGATGAAATCCAAAGAAACAGAATAAGAATTTTGAAATGATAGGAAGTAGCAATGCCAGTTCAGAAATTACTAATTTATCTTGGTTGGAATAATTAAATGAAATTCAAAGAAACATTAGAATAAGACTTTTAGTAGTAATTATCTGGAAATATTTGTGATAGGTCTAATTTAACAGAAGAAATCATAACTAATTAAGAAATGGTAGGAAGTAGCAGAATGCCACTTTAAAAATGACTAATTTACCTCAGGTGGAATAGTTAGATAAGGCTGAAGAGATATTGAAATGAGGACTGTAGTAATATTTATCTGGAAATATTTGCAATACAGCTGATCAGCAAACTAATCTACAATTATCACTTCACAATGTTCTATTTAAAATCTTCAGAATAGTGTCAGATACATTATCAATCTTGACTGTTACACTACAAGTTATCAGAGTGTACATGCTCTTATCTAATCGACAATTGTTAGGTGGATATATTCGGCTTATCATTTATTGTATCTGATGTACCATTTATAATTAACTAATAATAATAATAATCTTCCTCCGCCAAGGGTTAAATATTTTAATGAATCTCAAAGAAACTACCCTAAAATTATTCGATTTTCCACACATCGAAATGTTGCATTAAGAAGGAAAATAAAAGATCGAAGAAATGTTATAGGAATACTATAAAAAAATTATACAATTGACATATAAATTAGCTTTATCTGTTGAATGTTTCGTACATTTCAACGAATCCTCGTCCGCAAAGGATTTAATATCATACCTTTACTATTTTCGGTATTTCACTCTATGAAATCCTGCGGCGTTCAACGTGTTAATCGTGAAATTGGAGTACGGGTTTCTTTTCGTGAAAAGCGGATCGGGACGCATGAACTTGTCAGAACAGAGGACCGGCAGCGAGCTGAATTGGAAACTCGCCTGAAATACTAAGTTTCGTCGGCGAGCTGCATCAATCGCTTGGTACTGAGGGTGCCAGGCTGTCCTACTTCCTCCCCGCGAGTTCACGCTGGAACCGTTGTTAACAGGAACCGGAGTATTCACGGTTTATCCTTTCAATCGGCGGCTCTTGGCTCTTGATTTCCCCTCTTGTCGTGTAAATTGATTTTCCTTCGGCCGCGTCGCTCGAATTTCTTCCGATGGAAATTGGAAAATATTTCCAGCCGAACGAAAATGCCATGGCTCGAGCGTGTATGGGAGTAATTATCTAATAAAATTTCTGGTAGCAATGATTCTTCGTTAAGCGAGTCTCAGTCGAAATGAGGATAATTTGTTCTCATTTAAAAGAACATATGAGGACTGCAGAAATTTGAAAATATTTCCATCCGAAAATGTTCTGGCGATTCGACTGTGTATAGGTGTAATTATCTAATAATATTTGTGATAGGAATGATTCTTAATTATCCCTTTGCTAACCCAAGAAAATATTTCATTTTTTATCCCAATATTTCACACGCCGATGCATTATATACAGTTGAATAGTTAATATCAAATTTTATAGTTTTACTACATGCAATCAAGTGACTGAGAGTCACCCCTCGAGTGCAAAGGGTTAAATGTTATATAGTATATCAACACATGGAACATTGAAATACAACAGTTCTGTCACTTAATTTATGGAAGGTCTTTATGTCAGTTGTAAAAAGTATTGATATTTTATCAGAAAATAATGAATATCTGTTGAGGAAAATATTCTCGAGTGCAAAGGGTAAAGCGAGTACCAGTCGAAGTGAGGATAATTTGTTCTCATTTAACAGAACAAACGAGGACTGTACAAATTGGAAAATATTTTCAGCCGAAAATATCCTGGCGACTTGAGTGTGTATAGGAGTGATTATCTGGTAATATTTGTTATAAGAATGATTCTTAATTAAAAAAGTTTCACGAGTCAAAATGAGAATAATTTGTTGTAATTTAAAAGAACGAAGTAAAGAATGATTAAAGAAACTGATTTGATACTGCAAAGAATAACTGGTTATTTAAAATGTTTATCGATGGTTTTGCAAACATTCTGAAGTAATGTTAAGAATGTTTGTAAATTGGTAATGTTTCTAGTATCCAGGATTCAGTGTTAAAATATTTATGTGTTGCTAATGTTGAAATGTTCGTGAATTAGAATAATTTTAGAAACGTTCATGCATTAGTGATGCTTGAAATGTTTATGAGTTGGTAACGTTGAAAATGTTTACTAGTGATCTCAAAAATGTTTACAAATTAGCTAATGTCGGGAATATAACGTTCAATGAGTGTTCTCGAAGATATTTGGTGATTAGCAATTTTTCAAATACTTGCGAACAAATAGCATCGACAGTAATTATAGACTGTATAGTTGTTCGCATTTAATTCGCAAAGTTCGAGATTAGTTTACGTGGTATTATTGGCGAACGCGGCCGCCAATAATTAGGAGCAGCAGTTGGAAGGCATTTGCACGTGGTCAAGGCTGCCAATATAATTTGAAAAAATGATATTCTTCCTCGCAGTGACCCGTTCCGAGCCGATAAGAGCAATTCATACGAAATTCAAGATAAGTGTTAACGTTGACTGAGGCCTCGAACGGCTCGCTAAAGGACTCGCTTCTACGATGAGTTCTTATGTAACAGCATCACTCTACATTCAACAGTAATGAGCGAAGAAAATGAATTAGGCATCAGTGGACGTAAATTCGAGGCCCTTAACACAATTCAAACACTCGGGAATTATTTTAATGCGAAATTTCGATGGGTTTAATTTCCTTTCGTGGAATTTCTGGGCTTTTTCATCGTTGTCGGGAAATGAGGAATTTGTGATGGGTTTTAATGATCTGTTAGAAAAGGGAATATTTATACCTTTTCTTTTTGGTTTTCTATTTCATTTTATATTTTTATTTTTCTATTTTCTATTTCTATTATTTTCTGTTTCTATTATTTTCTAGTTCTATTATTTTCTGTTTTTATTATTTTCTAGTTCTATTATTTTCTGTTTCTATTATTTTCTACTTCTATTATTTTCTGTTTCTATTATTTTCTGTTTCTATTATTTTCTAGTTCTATTATTTTCTAGTTCTATTATTTTCTAGTTCTACTATTTTTTAGTTCTACTATTTTCTAGTTCTACTATTTTCTAGTTCTATGTCCTATATTCTCTAATTCTATTTCTATTTCTTATCTTATATTCTCTAATTCTATTGTCTATTTCTTATTTTCCATTCTCTAATTCTATTTCTAATTCTATTATTTTCTATTTCTTATCTTATATTCCCCAATTCTATTTCTTTTTCTCCTCATTCCTCCTTCCCCACGTCTCATTCTCCATTTCTTTCCTTCCCAACTCCCATCTCCCAATATCTATTTCTCACCATCCACCATTTCCACCATATACCCGCTTCCATTCCAATCCTCACCCACAAACAACGAAAATGACTATCCCCCAGAAACCATTCCACAAAAATCACAAAACACGAACTCCATCACCTTTCTAAATCTAAACTCATCAACCATAAAACGACATAACAAAACCAAAGAACGACTAAGGAAAACAATAACCCTTTAAAAAACAAAGTGCCCCTTTACTCTACGTCGATATGCAATACAAAATACGTGTATATCTGTGTTGCGCGCGGAATCATCGTCATCGTCTCCGTCATCGTTCAGCCAGCCGGTTTCACCCTTCGGGGGTCGACCCGGTGTTCGAACCCTCTTTCTCTCTTCCTCCACGTCCCTCTCTCGTTCCCTTTTAAAAGGAGGGTGGCGGCGACCCCTTTCGACGTGGCAGAGGGGCGGTTATCGATTCCAGGGCTCTCCCTCCAGCCCGACTTCCGGATAGAACGGCGTCAGGAGAAACGCGAGCACACGCCAGCTTTATCTGTTTCTTTTTTTCCTTCTTCTTCTTCTTCTTCCACCCTGGCCTTCGTCGATCCTCTCCGCACTTTCTTTATTTTCCTCGCCGTCTTTCCTCCCTTTTTGTCCGTGCCGTCTTCAGTTTTACCCGAACGCACTTCTCCTCGTTCCTCCGGTGTTCTTTTTTTACCCGCTGCCCGCGCTTGCTGATTTCCTGATGTTCTTCAGCTTTTTGTCCGTGCTTCCTCTATTTTTACCGTTTTCCACCTGTTTACAGACTTCTCTTCGTTTCGCCGGCGCTCTTTGCGCTCGCTCTCTGTGCCTGCAACATATTTCTGACTCTACTTTATTCCTTTGTTTGTGTTCTCTTCGTTTTCACCGGTTTCCTTCTATTTAGATACTCTTTTCCTCTGTTTATAAATTTCCCTTGTTTTGCTACCCTTTCTTTTTCTTTCCATGTTTTAGACGTTATTCTGATCTTTCTTTCCTTCTGACCTTCGCTTTTTCTGTATTTTCTGCAGTTTTAACCCTTTGCACTCGGGAGGTGACTCTCAGTCACCACTTGATTTGATAAAGTAAAATTATAAAGTTTGATGTTTAACACGAAACTTTGTATAACGTGTCACTATGTGAAATATCGAAGTAAAATAGTTTTGTCCTTTAATTTATCGATTACATTATTTACATTAGTCGCAAAAGCATCGTGTATATTTTATCAAATAATGTTGAATATTTCTAGTGAAAAACTTTCGAGTGCAAAGGGTTAACTCTTCTTTTAATACTTTTTTCAATATCTTCCACGCTTCCCTCATTTCTCCAGTCTTTTCTTTCTCTCTCTCATATCTCTAACCCTTTGCAGTCCGAAGTGTTCATAGTTTCACAGTTTGAGGTTCACGTTGTTAGTTCATTCAATTACAACTTAACATAACGCAGTATTTATTTATTCAAGAATATTTGGGAGTCCTTGGAATGTTACCTTTAAATGGTACAATTCTGATGCTACAAATAAATATAGAAAAAATTGTTAAAACAGGTAGAGATCGCAGTAAAATAGAACGTCGAATCTGACTCTCTTCTTGCACTAAACTCCATCAGTTCCATGTTGCTTCCTTTCCATCGTCGAAAGTTATTCTTTCTTCCAAAGGGTAATTCATTTCTCTGTAAGTATCTGTTAGAAAATGAGCTCTACCTTTAACAGAATCCTTCCTTTGCTGATCCAGCTTCTCATTTAATCTTCATCAATATTACTTCAAAAATTCATATTTCCATTCGCATAATACAAAACTTATTCTACAGTGACACAAAAACCACAGCTCTCCTAACTTTCGGAACAACTCGCGCATAAATCATTCTAAAACAACCATTTCAACAGAGTAATCCTCGTTCTTTCCAAAACACAGTGTCAAATACATTACACAAACTCAAATGTTACACGCAAATTCAAATGTTGCCTAATAAACCAAAATAAGCCCTCGAGTTCTGTCAAATACATTATACAAACTCAAATGTTACACGAAAATCCAAATGTTGCTTAACAAACCAAAACAAGCAATCCTGGAGTTCTGTCAGATACATCATACAAACTCAAATATTACACGAAAATCCAAATGTTGCCTAACGAACCAAAACAAGCGATCCTCGAGTTATGCCTCGAATAGAAGATCGTTAAGTCAGATCAAAGAATCGAAACGTAGCCGAAGAAACATCGGGAACACGAAGATCTGCGAGGAACAACCAGGAAATAGCTAAGCAACGATGTAAATTGAAGAGAGGCCCTCAAACGCGGAATCACGGCTGAAGAATTCTTCGCCGGGGAAACGGAATAAGAGATCTTCAGTTGAAATTGAAACCGTGAGCTTCTCGGATCAAACAATTTAAATTAGAGGATCCCCGGTCAACATTCCGGCTACAGGCATTCCCGCGTTGAAGCTCGCAGTCGAAAACTTTTCGACGGAGCCCCGAGTTGAAGCCCGAGATCGCTCATTCCCGAATCAATAGCGGCCGAGAGGTTCTTCAGGCAGGATTAAAGCCCGAGTGTTAAGGCGGAGGTAAATGTTTCGAAGCGCTGAAGTTGAAATTTGAAACTGCGAAGGTGGTTTTCCTCGGATTAGGAATGGAAAGCTTTTTCAGTGGAGGCTCGAGTATTTGATTTAACAGGGAATCGGATATTTTGAAGTTCCGAAGTTGATATTCGAAGCTGCGAAGGTGGTTTCGCTCGAATCAGAAACGAGAAGCTTCTAGAATAGACGTTCAAGTGTTTGATTTAACAGGGAATCGAACGTTTTGAAGTTTCGAAGTTGAAATTCGGAACAGAAGCGCTCTTTAGATAAAAGAAAATTTGTTTCCGTGAAACTGGAGAAAATATTGATTAAAGAGAACGCGTTTCAGATAAAAATGGAACGAACATTGATCAAAGTGAACTCTTGTAGAGAATTCGTTGAATTTGAACGTTTTATTTAATTCTGAAGAATATTTAAATTCTGGTAGAGCTTCACTTTTACCACAAAGATCAACTGTTCAATTATAATACTTGAAAAGCACTTTGAATTCGTTTATCAACGCGGAATTTATAATTCTGTAACGCGATACAATGTTTCGCAGTACACGATTTATAGACGAATAAATAAATCCGTGAATAGTAGCTCGTGTTCCATGAAAACTGCAGGAAAGCGTGGAAATAATTCATCGCCGGCGGTAATTAAAGAAGCGCCACATATCTGTAAAGTAAACGCTATTTCTCAAGGTGGAAAGCTCGTGTACGTTACAGCAGCTGCTCCTTTAATTGCCGCGATAAGTAACGAATCGTATTTCCACGGTTTCCTGCAGCTTTTGTAAAGTGCAGCGCGCGACTTTCTTCTAACCAGTTCGAACGTGAAATTTACAAGCAAGAGAGTTACATTTTTATAGGGCAAGTTTCCAATCTTTCGAAACATTTCAGCCATTATCCGCCTTGTAATTTCTCGACGATGCATTGTCCCGGAGTTTTTAATATGTCGCTCTTAATGGAACCGTTAAATTTTAATTCCGCCCACGAAAAACGAACTTGGCCGTTTCTCCCGAAGTTCCCGGCTCGCTTTCTTCGCACCCTGCATTCGTGATCCGTGGAATTTTTAATATTTTTACCGGGACCTTTCAGAATGTTCCTGACCACGAGAAAGCAAGTTTTTTCATTCTGTGGAAGTTTTCTTTGTCGTTCTTCTGTTCGTTGTACTTTTTTGACACTCGGTATATGCACACTTCTCCCCTCCACTCGTGTTTGCCTTCTCTGCCCCTCCGCCGTCGCAGTGGCTCTCAATTTCCACTGCACACGTTTCTCTTCCACTCGCTGTGTCCTTGTCTCCCTTTTTATTCACACAATCCCTTTGTCCACTCTCTTCTGTGTCCCCTATCGTTCTCTCTTAACGTTTTGTGTCTCTCTGCTTCTCACACGGTTTGTCTCTGTTCTTCTCTTTTCTGTTGTCTTCGTTCCTCTCGCCCTCTTTTGCTTTATTTCTTCTTCTCCTGCCTTTATTTGTTTGCTCTCATTTTTCCCTGTATTTTTCTCTCTATTTCATTTATTTTCTTTAATCCTCCCTTCTCATCTTTCTTTCTCTCTCGTTTTCTCTTTACTTCTCCGTCTCTTCTGTCTATCATTTCCCTCTTCGCTTTTCCACCTCTCTCACTCTTATTTTCCTGTTCACTTTTCCTCGTCCAGTTTCCCCTATTTCTCTATACTTTTCTCTCTCTCACATTTTTCTTTCTATTTTCCACTTCAGCTTTCTCTCTCTTCCATTTTCCTCCCTATTTCCCACTTCACCTTTCTCTCTCTTCCATTTTCCTCCCTATTTCCCACTTCACCTTTCTCTCTCTTCCATTTTCCTCCCTATTTCCCACTTCACCTTTTTCTCTCTTCCATTTCCTCTCTATTTCCCACTTCACCTTTCTCTCTCTTCCATTTTCCTCTGTATTTCCCTCTCTACTTTTCTCTCTCTCTATTTCCCACTTCACCCGTCTCCCTCCCATTTTCCCTCTATTTCCCCTCTATTTCCCACTTCACCCGTCTCTCTTCCATTTTCCCTCTATTTTCCGTCTCTGCTTTTCTCTCTCATGTTTCTCTCCCGTTTCCCTCGCGTCCTCCGCCGTCGTCCACACTGTCACCTCATCGTCTCCCTCTATTTCCAACGTTCACACGGCGCTCGTCCCAGTCCCGCCCCCGCCCCGTTCCCCGCCAGTCATACATTTCACCCCAGTCTCTCCCCTTTGTCCCTCTGCTGCGGGTTCCACCCCTGGAAGCTGGTCGAATGAGGACGGCCGGCCGACGAGAGGAGCGGAAATATTGTTTACCGGCTTGGTGACTAGGTGGGGGAGGGTTGGGAGGGCTGCGAGCAGAAAATAAATAGGCAGCAACGCGCAGAAATTTTTCTCAAGTTTTCGGGGAACTGGGAACGTCGAAGTCGCCGCTTCTGCGTCCAGCGACAGTGTGGAACCGCGCGTGAAAAATGATATTCGCGTCGTGCGACGATTTTCGAAACGAGTTTCTCGAAGAATGGATTTTCAAGGAATTCCTGTGTCCGACGAAAGTGTACGGTGTTAAAGGGGTGTTCGGACGAGGTAGGGGTACGTCGGATATTCAGTATTATTCCGGCGAGAGAAGGTGTTTATATTTGGAACACTAAGTCGCGAACAAATGATTTAATTAGTGATACAGCAAGAGATCAGCACGTCGTTTCCTACTTTCCGATTAATTAAGCAATCGACCTATAATTCAACCCTTTGCACTCGAGAGGTGACTCTGTCACCACATGATTCGATACGAAACTATGAAGTTGAATATTTAATATTTCAAATGAAAGTTTGCATTGCTACGTGAAATATTTAAATAACACCTTTGTTGCTTAATTTATCTATGAATTATCGTTAGTTTCAAACAATATCACCTATATCTCGTCAGAAAATGTTGAATATTTCCGTTGATAAACTTTTGAATGCAAAGGGTTAACTTCATCTGTCGAAGGTTTTGTACATTTCAAAGAACCTTCGTACGCAACGGGTTAAATTTTATGGAATGCATTCAACGGAATGTCTCTTAACCCTTCGTATTTCGTTGGCTCTGCCATGGAGACATAATTTGCATCAGATACCATATGTTGCATTAATTTCAAATTGTAAAATTCTTTCTATTCGAATATGGCAGATTGAGAAAACAAATTGAAAGACTTGATTCCGTATATATATATCTAATTTTCCTTTTCTGAAACGAAATTTTAGATTTTTGAACGTTTCGTATTGAAAATATTCGGAGTGCAAAGGGTTAAGTTTGGTGTGATTTCTTTGAATGGTTTGAAAGATTTTATTGATCAGTTGTAAGAGAATTTGTTAGTGCAGAGTTCAGTCTTTGATTTGGTATATTCTCGATTAATGATGTTACTTTTGATAATTCATTGGGAACGTGAATTTTACGTTCTTTGTGCATCTGTTATTACAATTGAAAATGTGTGTTCAGAGTTTTAAAATAGGTACTCAGTGTATATGAAATATTGTGATAATAGGGGTTGAAAATAGTGAAGAATAATAAAGAAAACCAAAAAGTGCCACATTTCGAAGTGAATATTATCTGAAAATACCAGAATATTTTACACAAACTATATTCACACTAAATATCAAAAACACTAAAGGGGTGAGGGTTGAAAACAAAACTATTAAACAAAACCGAACGAAAACCGATTCTACATCACGCAGTGCGCTAAAATTGTCCAATTAAAATCCACCCGAGAAACACCCCCATGAAATAATAAAATAATAAAAAATTAAATTCCACTTTCCCAATTGATTTTACAGCAGCATTCAAGAAGCGAATCGAGGAACATCGGCGCGATCATCTCCCTTTGAAAATTCGTTCCCCCGATGGAGCTCGAAACAAATGCTGATAAATAAAACGCTCCGAGAAGAAGTGGCGGCGTACAAGGTTTCCCGAGCGATAAAAATTGTTTTACAATACCGCGCGTCACGCGCAGCGAGCGGGAAACAAGGGAAGCGAAAAATGCAAAACACACTCGGCGTACGTGAACAGAGGCGGGACGAGGGAAAGGGGTAATCGTTTGAGCCCGGAGCCCGTGTATTATTTCAACGGACTTGTTTTCGGATTATTATTCATATAACAATAACGTTTGATAGGCGGGAAAAAGGTTTTATCGCGGAAACGTTATTCGATACGGTGGATCATCTGTAATCGTTCCTCGCGCATTGGAATTATAAAAATTTGAGGGAGAATCGTTGATCGGCATGTCGGAACTCTTCGCGAAAGTGTGCTTTTGCGATTTTCATCCTTTGCACTCGACAATATTTTTCATTAAAAATATTCATTGCTTTCTGACTGAATATTAACCCTTAGCACTCCACAACTCCAAGACATTTTTAGTCCTCGTGATGAATATGAAAAAATATTATAACATTTCTTAGATTTTTTGTTTGTTAGGAAAAGATTTGCGTGTACAGTAAATGCAATAATCATAGGGTAGTTCTTTCACTTTTGATCATCGAGATGAAATATTGAACATATGAAATATTGGAATAGTTTGTATTGAGGATATATGATATGGGACTGGTTGAAAATATTGTGATAGGGGTGGAGATCTAGAAAAATTTGGGTTACAGAATCTATTAAGAGATAACAGATCGTGGATGAACTTTCTTACATCCCCCAAGGCTGCCACCCTTAAAATAATTCTGGTTCAGAGGCTTCTATTAATTAGAATAGAAGATGGTATCTCTAGAAACTTTAATTTCAATTATAATATAAAACCTTTCCTTTTATCTTACGTTTTCTAAGAACTTTACAGCTGAATTTAGTTAAAGTGTAGTTTGTAATGTACATCTCAAATATTAGTATATTATTCATCAATATTATTATTCTTTCTTTTGTTAGATCGAAAATGAACATAGATTATTTGACGATTAAAAGATTGCTATAATAGAATATCCTTTTTTCTTGCAACATTTTCAAAATAATGTGCATTAAATTATTTGACGATGAAGAAGTTATTACAAGAAAATATTTTTTTCTTCGTGTAACTTTTCCAATCTGTAATGTTTAAATACTCTTATGGCTTTCGATAGTAACGCGATAACGTGGCGGGCGAGAGGGTGGGCCAGAGAGGAGGCTGACAAATCGAATATTCAGTATAGCATCATCCAAATGACCCAATTACCAGTTGCGGAGCCCGCTGCAAACTCCACGTCCACCGGAAATGGAGTATGCAAGTTAGACCGTTCCACTCGATGCACCTTACGGCTACGTAAACGTTTTACATGAACTGCCTGATAGTCCAAATACAGTTATACTGATTTTCTGTGCCTCGACGTAACCAGGAAACACTGGTCTCGTATGATCAGTGAAAAAGGATAGCTAGGAAATAATCATTGTCAAACTCTGGGCGTTTACGTAAATTCAAATTTCATTATCATGCAAAATTTACTATTGTTGTAACAAATATATAATTATGTTGTAATATCTGCTATAGTTATTACCATAACATACAATTATATCGTTGTACTATCATCATACTATGCTATCATATATACTACTATATATTTATCATTAATATATTTATATTATATATTTATTGCTATTATATATTTATCATTAATATATTTAGATTATATATTTATTGCTATTATATATTTATCATTAATATATTTATATTATATATTTATTCTTATTATATATTCATCATTATAACAATAGTATATCAACCCTTTGTACTCGAGAATATTTTTCGCAACAAATATTCCTTATTTTTTGATGAAATATCAATGGTACATATTACAATTAATATGAATACCTTGCATAAATTAAGCGACGGAACTATTTTATTTCGATGTTCCATGTGTCGATAGATTATAGAAAATTTAATATTAAACTTTAAATTTTATCATTTCATTGGGTTAAATCAAATGGCGAGTGCAAAGGGTTAATACAATAGCAAAATAGTGTGATAATATTATGATAGTCCAGTCTTTAGAATATTTTTTCGGGAACATTTTGTTTTGGATGATAATGATATTTTATAATTTAATATTATAATATTATAATTTACTGTTTGGATGATAGCAATAATGTTAACACGTACGCACACGCACATGTGGTATTTAATTTTTGTAACAAAATATTTTTAAGGGACACATGGTCAAGAATATAAAATTAAAAGAAAATTTGAATATAACTTAATATTTCATTTAAAAAATTAATACAGTTCATAAGCAAAATACGACCGAAATTTCCGTGGCATTCAACGTGTTAATAGTAATATAATATGACGATAGTACGTTAGTATCACATATTTATCCTAATAAGATATTTCATATGAGATCCAATTAAAAAATATATTTACAGGCTGCGTGCAATTCGACGATTTTACTATCGCGATATTAGTTCGCCGAAGTAGCCAGTGCCGCGGTGGATTCCCCATTTCGTTTGAGTTGCTCGGTCTCCGAGGCTTCTTCTTTAAGGAGAAAACTACTTTAACAAATAATTCAGCGCTCTTAAAAGCCGGCTTCGAACTTCGTTCTTATGAACGGGTGGCGGAGGGGCGGAGACTTCGCTAAACAAACACCGTGGAAAAGTTCGCGTGGAATGAGTGAACAGTGATTCAGCATTTACATTATTCTATTTTAAATGCCATCCGAGTTTTTCTGAACTCTTAATTAGTTATCCCGCGAATTCCCCCGTGTGCAATCTCGCGAATGTTGCTTAGGCACGATTGTTAATGATTTGGTTGTAGATTAACCCTTAGCAGTCCTATGTTCGAGACTCGACATTCTATTTTATTGCAACCTCTACCTGTTTTAACAATTTCTTTTATATTTATTTGCAGTGTTACAATTGTACCATTTAACATTAGGTTTACGGACGTTTATTGTCCGGTTTATTCTATTGTTCCTAGAAAAATTGATGTTCGACCATTTAGATCTTGGAAATTAGGGATTTAAAATTAGGTTATTACGATACGTATTCTTGTAACTGCATCAACCAAAACCGACATAAACGTTTGCCAAGTAATGTTTATAAAATTCAGTATGCGTCAAATTGACGCACTTAAGCCTAGTATTAAAGGTAACATTTCAATGACTCCTAAATATTCTTGAATAAATAAATAGTGCGAATAAATAAATAAATAAAGTGAGAAACCAAGAGCACTTCGGACCGCAAAGGGTTAATGATTTAGTAGTGTTGAGATATGTTATTATTATTAATAATAATATTGTTGAGATATCTTATTATTATTGATAATAATATGGTTGAGATATCTTATTATCATTGATAATAAGATATAATAATATAATAATAAAGTAGTAGTAGTAGTAGTAGTAGTAGTAGTAACAATAGTATAATTATGTTATTTATATTAATAATATAATATTGATTTGAACATTAACAACACAATAATATCAGTAACCAATAACAGATAAATAAACTGAAATCCTTTTCGAGTGAAAACACGATTCAATGATTCAGCAACAATGGAATCCGCTCGGAGCATACTACCTCTCATTTCATTTCTAATTGCCGACGAGTCTCTGTTTTCCAAGGAATTCCATATTTTTTAATTAAACCCCCAGTAAACATTAATTGGACGTCATGTCGAGTGACTATTCCGATTCCATCGACGCGGATCGAGTAACATTGAATTTTTTCCGTAGTCGAACCGACCGATTCTTGAATCGGCATTACAACAGATAAAGGGTTAACTATCTCGCGTGTATGGGCGTGTGTTTTTTTTGTTGCGAGCGTTGTTTCGCGTAGGCTTAATTAACGGAAAAACGAGACGCTCGGAAGGAGCGGCATCGAAAATTATACGGCGGCCGCTTAGGTACCAATGAACTCGAGCTTTGATAATTAAACCACTTAATGCATCTTCCATCGAGATCAAAATAACCTCCATTAACGGGCGCGGCGTGTTTGACGGCGGAGCGCTAATTATGCACTTTGGGGCATCTCTAACGCAGATATCAATGCACACTTTGATCTCCGCGGAAACTGTTCTCGTGATCTCTGTATACAATCGCATCGACACCGGTCGTTCTTCTTTTTTTTCTCTTTCTTTTTTCTTTTTCGTTTGTTTTGTTGACGATCTTGTAAGTCCGTTTTCTTCGCGCGTTCGGATATTCGAATCTATTTTGCAAGTGGCTCAACAATTGCACAGAGAAATTGTGTTATTTAATATTCTATATTTCTCTGTTGCTTTTGGTTAACCCTTTGAACTCTGTAGGCTCCAATATTGCACCAATTATATTAAATATTTTAATGAATCTTAAAGAAACTGCCCTAAAATTATTAGATTCTCCACATATCCAAATTTTGCACTAAGGAAAATAAAAGATCGAAGAAACGTTATATTTCTTATTTTCGCTAGCAATATTATAAAAATTAGTTGCAGTTGCTGATAGATTACAAAACAATCTGGTGTGCTAAGGGTTAATACTCGATAGGAAAACCGATTTTCTTTCGTAATTCTGTTCTTTTAATTATATTGTTCAAATTTCTAGTTTAACTTGGAATTTATATTATTTCTTTCTGTTTCGTTTTCGTTGGATGATCGATTCTTCATTGATACTTATAATTATTTAATTACACAGTTAACCCTTTGCACTCGGAAGTTTTTCACTAGAAACATTCGACACTCCGATGAAACATGGCACTGTTTGAAACGAACTAATGAGGAAGCATAGTAAATTAAAAAACATTGCTATTTTATATAAACATCTCACATATCGATGCATTATACGAAATTTATATCCTACACTTTGTAATTCTGTTACATCGAATCTAATGGTGAGAGTCGTCACCAAATGATTTGACACAGCAGAACTGTAAACTTTGATGCATTATACAAAGTTTAATATTAAATATCAATGTACGAAATATTGAAAGAAAATAGTTCTCTCCCTCAATGCACATGAGATTCCTTAATTCAGTCTAAGAAAATATCATCTGTATCACATTCGAAAATACTGAATATTTCTGGTGAAAAATTTCTGTAGTACAAAGGGTTAACATTCACTAGAAAAAACTATTTCAAAATGTCACCCCAGTGAAAACTGTTTTCCAACAAATTCGCAGCATCTCGAACACGAAATTTTCCCATGTTTGCTTGCACAATCGGCATTACACTTTGTTTAAACATTCTCTGTCCAATCGAACTGTCACCGATATTTCCCCGGGACAGCGAAGATTCGAACTACTCGGAAAGATAAAAATGAAGCAAAAAAATGGGTAAAAAAAACACGCGAACTCGAGCAATTTTATTGCGTACGTAACTCTATTTTTCCTTCCTCTCTTTTCTCCCCACCCCCACCCCCCTTTTCCGCCGTGTCGTACAGCCTTTCCCGCCGATGGAGTTTCCTCTCGAAACTCTTCCCATTTCTTTACTTTTCCCGGGGAACACCTTGACCCGTGATATTTCCACGGGATAGAAAGTAAAATAAAAAAGAATGCCGCCCGACCGGTAGGAAGGAGAAATGAGAAAAAGTCGCGGCGTTTTTCACGAATAGAACTCCGGGCAGTTTGAACTGTACACGTTCCGAGGGAAATATTACTGCGAGTATGATCTTCGAGGGAATTTTGCATTGAAAATGAAGAATGTCGGCGCTGTTAACATTGTCGCGGAGATGGACGACGATGATTTGCTGCCCGATCTTCGAGTTTGTTGAGTGTTATCTCGTTTTGTGAGGAACAAGGGAATTTGTTATGGGCATAGATATTGTTTTGATTATAGTTTCTGCAATTCTGTGGATATTTTGTAATGGGTTAAGGAAAGTAGAGAATGAGGTAAAGTTTCGAAAATTTGAGGAGTATAGAATAGAATAAATAGGAATAAATGGGAATAAAATTATCTCTTTGTATGAGACATAAGGGAATTTGTTATAGGCATAGACATTGTTTGATTATAGTTTCTGCAATCTTGTGTGAATATTTTATAATGGGTTAAAGAAAGTAGAGAGTGAGGTAAAATTTTCGAAAATTTGAGGAGAATAAAATAGATTAGAATAAATAGAAATAAAATTATCTCTTTGTATGAAACATAAGCTCTCTACGTGTAGTAGAGAGAATGAGGTGGTTTCGAAAATGGAAGAGAATAGTATAAATATGAATAAAATAGACTAGGAAATAGGAGAGAAAATAAAGTAGAAGATACAGTACAAAATACAGTAGAAAATGTGATGGAACAGAATAGAAAGTAGAATAGAAAACAGAATAAAATAAAGTAAAATGATTGTCATTTAAATCAACTAGGAAGATGAAAAATTCAAAAACAGAGTAATATAGCAATTAAATTTAGAACGCCCGAAACAGTTGAAACAGCACTAATTCGAAAAACTAGGTTGAACGGATACTCCAGCGCAATATTTCCGGATTCCAGTATTGAATATGTGTATACGCACGTTAGAATCATCATGCTCGCCAAATATGTTTCACAAATTCAGTGCAATCCGACGTTCGACCGTCAGCTCGAAATATTTAAACAATTCCATCGAATGCGTATTCACCGATCAAATATTGTTCGACTCGTTTATTTTGAGATTGGTTTAAGTCCATTACAAAAAGGGAGAAGAAAAGCGTTGATTAATAAAAAGACAACGCGTCATCGTAGATTAAATTGAAACTTTTAAGAATCTAATTGGAGAATGGGAATTATAGAAAATAGTTTTCCTATGAAGCATTATCTAGATAATTAAACAATTCCACTGAATAGTCAATTACGACTTTGTTCTCTAATTATTTCAAGAACTGAAACCGATTTTCTCAGATTTTTCTAAACCAATTTCATTCATTGGAAATATATTTTCATATGAAATTGAAAAAGATTTGTCGCTTAAAAACTGACCTTTAACAACATCCAACTCCTAAACCTTTTTATACTTCAACATAAACGAGACACATAATATAGTTCAAATACCAGTAAACGCGTACCTGCAAAAGAATTTATCGAATTCCGTTTGTTGCACGAGAGTTGGCACGTCGGTCAGTTTCCCTCTGTCACCTCACGAGCGTCAATGACTATATTGATACATTTTTAACCCTTTGCGGGAGGATGTCGACATTTCGACAGGATGAAATTCCCATGTTTCGACGATTAAGTCGCAAACAAATGATTGAATTACTCGAACAGCAAGTCAGTACGCAGCTTCCTCTTTTTCCTATTATTTAAACAATTGATACATAATTTAGCTTCATCTGCTGGAGGTTATTTATATTTTAAATGAACAGCAAACAAACCGAAATTTCTAACTTACAAAGAAGAATAGCGAATTCAATTTTGTAATTTTACCTTGGATTTGTGTTACACGTATCTAAAATCTTGCATTAACGAAGGATCAGCAATTAACCCTCTGTACGCCTATGTGACTTTGAAGTTACATATCAGTATATTGGCGTCTTTTTGATTTATTTCATTTTGCACTCAAAGTGGTGAATAAAATTAAGTAACCAGTTAACTGAACACTAGATTTACTGACATTTACTGTACACTTTGTTCTATTGTTCTTAGAAAAATTGTTATCCGTTCATTTAGATCTCAGAAATTAAATGTTTAAGAGTAGACAATTAAGATATATATTTGCATAACTGCGTTAATCGAAATCGACCCAAACATTTACCAAATAATATTTATAAAATTCTATATGAGTCAAATTGACTCGTTCCGTAAATCTAGTGTTAAACTTTTATACACCCAGGCGTGAACTTGAAAGTTACAAAATATACTTGATGAAATTATTGAAACTATCGAATACATTGTTAATTCGTATTCATATGTAGATATTTGTTAACACATTGCGTACTGGCAACGAGAAATCTCGTTTTTATATAAAGACTCTTAGCTATATAACTTCGCTAATTACCACAGCATTTAAGGAAATATTAAATTTGATTAGAACTAATTGTCCATTTAAAATATATTACATAACAATACAATACTTCATTTTTTTTATAGATAGTGATATAAGTGGATCACACTGAAAATCCGCGCAATTTAATTTTCTGATAATCAGCCGGTACGCAATATGTTAATTTCGTGCTGCATAGATTTTGTTATAATCATGAACAAAAATTCGGCGCATAGAGGGTTAAACGATAGACTAAAAATGACGGCGTGCACCGTGTTAACCGGTTAAGATTCAATGAACATTGGAACCGCAAGAAATTCGAAAAAAACCGAGTTAATCGATTCATCCGACGAACAGTGGACTCGCTTGCGCGTGTGTCCGTGTCACGTTGTAAAAAGTATCGGAAAAATGTTCGAGACTCGTCGCGCGCGGCCCGATGAATGCTGCGGCGAACGTGACGGCGCCTCTGTAAAATTCTATGCATCCGTAAGCGCGCGTCGCCGCCGACATCTGAGGACGAACATTGTGTTGCCCTGTGCTAAAAGAAGAGGTCCGCCATTAATATAGCGGACGCACGGTTCCCGCTGGAATATTAGAATACAGTAACCTGGTGCGCCGAAGGAGCGGGTGTGTACATGCGTGCGCGTGTCACTTCATCACCGCCCACGCGTTTCCATGTGTTTCAGGACGGTTTTAGTCGAAACGCGAAATTTTGTGGATTACGTGAGCTGAAACTGGATCAGCCTGTTACGTGACGTGGGTGATGGGTAACGGATGGAAGTTCGTTGACTTATGGAATTATGATGATATCTTATTGTCGTGTTATGGGGATTCGAGTGTGTTATTGAATACCGTTGAATGTATGTTGAGTGGTGTTTGTGAGGTATTTGGGTGTATTGTATTGGTGTTTTAGCGTGGAAGGTTTATCTTAGTGTATTATTGTGGTATATTATTTTATTGGTGTTCTATGGAGTTTATCATATTATCTTATATCACACCATTGGCATTACACTGTTATAATGTCATACTATCATATATCACATCATTAGCATTACACTATTATAATATTATCTTATCATTGTATCTTACACTATTATAATATCATATTATCATAGTATCTTATACTATAATAATACCATATTATCATAGTATCTTACACTATAATAATATTATCTTATAGTATCGTATATTATTCTATTCTTGTTACATTAACAACAGATATTCTATTCGACAAGAATATTCTATTGTTATATTAACTATTCTATTATTTTCATATAATTTTATAATTTATATAATTGTAAGATTTCATTATATCATTACGCTATCGCCATATGATTATATCACTTCACCATCACGTGAACATACTATTATCACTATCATGTAACATTACGTACTACAAGCTTCATTGTTTTCGCTGTTCTAGTCGTGTTATCGGATTCCATTTTCAATACAATGTTCATCTAATGGTAACCTAGCACGTTCCAACATTCTATCATTGACACAGGCCGGTTCTTTTCAAACGAACTCGTACAACTTCGTAGTCCTATTGCAACACGTCAAAGTTTCGTTTCAACGAATATCCTTCCTGAACGAGTTTTCGATACAGAGCCGCCATAACTTCTATTCTCACGTGGAAAATCGTGCAACGCGTCCAATTAGAGAACTTTTCTACCAGTTTCTTTGAATCGCCGGAGTTCTAAGGATGCGGGAGGAAACGAAACACATTTTTTAGCAGAAATAATTGTCCTCTAGAGAAATCGAAATTCTGAATCGCAGTTGTAATAGAATACAATTATAATTATTGAGTATAGTTTTATTGTCATTGTAATTCGATAATATAATTCAGTATGTAGCTTTTATATTATATATCTTTCAGTAGAAATAATTGTCCTCTAGAGAAATCGGAATTCTGAATCGCAGTTGTAATTGAATTCAATTATAATTATTGAGTATAGTTTTATTGTCATTGTAATTCGACAATATAATTCAATATGTAGCTTCGGTTTAATATTGCTTGCGGCTTTAGTGTTTGAATCTTCGATTTCGACCATTAGTTTCCATAGAAGTTTTTTAGTGGAATATTTTATCAGTATTTCTACCGAAAGAGAATTTCATTACGTTCAAAAATTCCCAAAATAATACTATAATATTCGAAAGTTCCCAAAATAATACTATAACATTCGAAAGTTCCCAAAATAATACTATAATATTCGAAAATCCTCAAAATTCTCAAAATAATGTAAAAATATTGAAATCTCCCTATTGGCTCCGCAATCTCAGTTAAGTATAACGTTCTATTACCATATCGTGTAATAGGAACGAGACATTACATGATCTTTTGTTTGTTTCGCTGGCGATAAATGGTTTCACTGATCGACGGAAGAACTTTCATCGCGATTATTACGATGAACTTGAAAAGAAAATAGGACAAATGTCACTATAATTACGCGCGATACGAGAGTGTAACTATTTAAAGTTCAAACCACTCGGTAATTGCCAGCACACGATAATTAATCGCCATTCAACGATTTATATATTTTTCTTATTACCTGCTTGGTAATAGAAAAACAGAGTGATCGCGTTATTTACACACTTCTCATATGATAATAGAAAAGCGTCATTCAGTTTCTGAATTTTTAATCATTTCTTTATGTCATTACCTTCTCAGAAATGGAAAAATCGAACGATCGCGTTATTTACAATCTTTTAATACAAAAATGGAAAAGCATCATTCAGTTTCTGAATTTTTAATCATTTATTTGTATTATTACCTTCTCAGAAATAGAAAAATGGAGCGATCGCGTTATTTACAACCTTCTCACATGAAAATAGAAAAGCGTCATTCAGTTTCTGAATTTTTAATTATCTATTTTTATTATTACCTTCCTAGAAACAGAAAAACAGAGCGATCGCAATACTTATAACCTTCTCACATAAAAATAGAAAAGCGTCATTCGGTTTCTGAGTTTTTAATAATTTCTTTATATTATGTTATTACTATCTTTATATTATCACCGTCTCATAAATGGAAAAATGGAGCTATTTACAAACCTTCAATACAAAAATAGAAAAGCGTCATTCAGTCTCTAAACTAAAGCGAAAGAATCGCGAAGTTTTCGCAAAGACCCGCGTCACTCGGGCGGTCAATATCAAAAGAAAATTCACGCGGAAAAATTGGCGAACGACACGCGCCATGCTTGTTTCGCAAACGCGGCCGCGCACCAGTTGGCGTCTCGCCCGTGAAAATAAACGCTTCGTTCCGACCCTTCGGCATTCCTCTGCCCGATGAACTTTCGACTGTGTGCCCGCGGAAAGTGAATCGAAAATTTTCATCTAATTCTAATGCCGCTCTCTAATTCCACGCCCCTATAAATAGAAGGCACTCCTCGGACCTTCAAGCTTCTAATTCGAGGCCCTCGGCCTGGTTCGCTTCGGAAAACCAGCGCGGACCTTTGATTCGCTCGCACGCCTCGTCCAGGATTATGGATTGCTGCACCCCGCAATTTAATCTTGCCGCGCGAAAGACGAGCGGGTATAATGCCGGAGCTCCCCGGATTAGCGTACACCCTTGCCAAGGATTCGTGTTTGCGAAGTTGTTGGCCCGACACGCCTCGGATTCTTTATTCCCCGGAGGTTTAATCATCTCCCTTGCGTCCTACGCGCTGGAAAATTCGTTACGTGCCATCGAAGAAACCGGCAGAACTTTCGACAGGATCGTTATTTGTGAATGAAACTATATTTACGGGTTCTTCGGAGATCTGAGAAGGAGGCTTTCGACTTTGGTTACGATACGTTGAGTAGTTCGTTTTGGATTAATTAGCGAAGCTTGATTTTTAACTCGGAATTGCTTCGAATATAATGTGCGTATTATCTTAATGTTATTTTGTTGTCTGAAATGTTTAGATTTTGATTCAGTGCGATGTTTTAGCTGAATCTATGGGTATTTATTGTTGAAATTCGTTTGGGGTTTTTTAAATAAATTATTTGTTTACGAGAGAAGGATGTTTCTACAGCTTTGAGTAATCATTTTCTTATGTACGTAGTTTTATCATTACTATATCTGTAAATTCTCGAAAATAGGTCTATATCTCTAAATCGAAAATAGTTCTACTATATTCCAAAATCCCAAATAATCATTCTATATCCTAAAACTTTCCAAATTAATCTTACTACGTTCAAAAATTCCCAAAACAGTATAACACTTCAATTTCCGAACAATTTTTCACCGAAAGAAGATGAAATTCCTCTACATAATAAACTCCAACGTTTTTTCCCTTCTTGCTGGGGTTGTTTCCTTTCTTCGACGAAGAATCGCGCGTCGTTCTGTCAGAAACGGAGTTTTTCCTTCGCCGTGGAGGGATTTAATTTACCAAGGAGCGGCGCAATGGCGGCGGTTCGTTGCGCGAGCTTTTTCGGTGCAGGCGGGACGCCGGTTCCCGACCGTAAAACGACTTAATCGGCTTACAGACGGGCTTTAATAACTTCTACACGGGATATTAAACGGGAATCGTCGAACTTATTCCGGCGGCGTTATTGCAAGGATTGTTTGGCTGCGTGTAAATCTGTTTCCCCCTGGGAAGAAACACGATTCCCTTGGGAATCCCCGGGCCAATGGCGGACTCGCGTCGATAGGCCACTGAAATCCAACTGTAACTTAACCCCTTTGCTCTATTTCTTTCTCAACTCTGATACGGTTACTTTGTTATTGATAATTTATTGGAAAAAAACTGTCGGTATATTCTATGTTTATGTTCGCTCTTAACACATTGTTGATCACGAGTTAACTCGTGTTACTAGCATTGGCTATTTTAGTTTTTGAAGTGCAGGGCAGTGTAGAATATTGCAAAAGCGAAATGTTAAAATTTATTTAAAAGATATGCTCGAAGTTTCGTTTCAATTCATTACGTACAATAAAGATATATTGAAGCTTATTCAGATTGTTTCACTTTCGTATTTAATTATGGAATAATAACGGTTTAAATAAATAATAATAATATATATATATATATATATAAAATCTAGAAAATGACAAAATAGAATATTAAACTGTATAAGTTATTCAAATTTTGAGGTGAGTTAACAAATTTCCCACTATGTACATAAAAGTAAGCAAAAGGTGGGACAGTTAACCGACGTGGCCTCGAGCCGACAATGCACGTTGACAATTGAACGGCTCGCGTGTTTTCCCGAGACACCCGGTGTGCATTCTATAATACACCTTTCACGACAGCCACCAAACTGGTTCGCGATTGTTTAAAATGTGGCGGATGAATGGGGAATCAACGCTAGTAATGCTTCCGTTATGATTTCATGAATGAGAATTATCAGCATAGCTCATTAATTCCGTGTTACGATAAAAGCAACATTCTGTTGTTTATCGCGTACCGTTTACACCGATAAGAACGTTGCTCTCTCGGATCGCTTGAAACAAATCGACACGCGTGGCGAGATAATATTTGACTGATTCCTTCGACTCGATTTCCGATGGGGAATCAAATTCCACTTGATCAACGGTTTCGGTTATTAACCCTTTGCGGACGAAGATTCTTTGAAATGTACAAAACCTTCGACAGATAAAGCTAAATTATATATCAAATGTTTAATTAATATAAAAAAAAGAGGAAATTACGCGATGATCTCTTGCTGTTCGCGTAACTCAATCATTTGTCCGCGACTTAGTCTTCCAAATACAAAAATTTCATCTCGCCGAAATGTCGACGTTCGTCCGTAAAGGGTTAAAAAAGATTCTATTGTTTGTAAACGTTTCCAACGAGGTGGACATCGTCTTTAACACTAGAACTACCGAGCACATGAACTGATTTTTGAACATTTCGTTATAAAAACTACGAACGTGGATTTATTAAGATTCGAATTGGTCTAAATTTCAGGTTAACCCAATCGAGACCGATTGCACACCGCGTGCAATAATGATAATAATAATGAGCATTTATCAGTTATTCTAAGTAAAGTAGTCGTCGAGATAAGACTTTTTTTGAATGAATAGTATCTCTAAAGTATAGAAAAAGAAAATAAACATACTCACCAACAATAAGAAAATTGAGTTTTTATGACTATCGTCTAGAAATTTTAAAAAACTTTATTGGAAAACCCCGTGATAGAATTTCGCTCCTGGGGACCGTGTTCGAAAAAAATCGCCGTCTCAAATGGGTAGGGTATTACTCAGTTTTAGTAATTTTCTTTAGTAATCGCAAAAGAAGAAATCTAGGAATCATTTCGACCCATTCAGTAATTCTAGAGTTAAATATTAATTACAGTAAACGTTGTATTATTGAACTATGCATTGAAATCATTGAATTCTACTGATAAGAAATTTTTCTAGAACTTCAATGTTCATGGTGGTGATTCTTCACCGTAATATTAGAAACCTTGCTTCCAAGATTTTATTATCACCGTGTTAATTGGATGATTACGGAATTCTAGATTACATATTTGATCATATAATTAAATTGCGATTTCGACTATAGATAATATAAAACAAACAATTGAAAGTATGTTTGAAAATAATAAGCAGTGGCGGAATACTCGCAGAATGACTCGAGGAATAAGGAATTAATTATTTTCGTAATTAAATCGCTGCTTTGTGTTAAATATTTTCTTATTGAGAACTTTCCCAGCGTAATTACTGGCTTGGTGTGCACAGAAGAAAAGGGTTTCAGAAGAAAGAAGCCAGGGGTTGTTTTGTAACGGATGAACAAAGGTGCACAAAGGGTGTCCACTTTTCAATAATTCAACTCGGAGATTTACTGGTATTCATTGCTCCGGACAGCCAGGGAGAATTATTGATCTCTTCAGTTCTTACGTAACCAGGCTTGCTTCTTCTTTTTTCTTTTTTTTTGTTGTTTACTTTTTACTCGGCGCAGACTGTGTTTTCCTTTTACCCGTGGATTCGGGTTCTTTCATTTCCTGATCGTGCGCCTATTGAATGGAGCATCGATCGATGCTTCTACATAAGGAAATAAATGAATATTTGGCAGAACACAGTGTCTCAGAAATATTTCCATCTTCCTCTCGGGGCACGGAAGCTTTCCATTAAACTGCATTATCTGGGAGGCATGCGGCCGAATCTGTGATTCACCGTGTCTCTGATTATAACGTGGTTTATTTATAATTTCATAATTATTCGACGACAGTCATTTAATACTGATTCGATGGTAGTGATTTAATAATAATTTGATAATAATTATTTAATATCTTTTAATATGTCTTGCTTGAAGGAACATTCCTTGCTGCTTGAAACTCAGTATTTCCTGCTATGAATCACTGAACTAAATTGAAAGGGTTAACCAAAAGTAAAAAAGAATATTAAGCTCAATCCCTTGAAGATCTATGTCTCAAGTGAAATTAACAAAAAGAAACGTATTTATAAAATACTCTTGTTCAAAACCGATATAAATCCATCTTAATATATGGTAATAAAACATTTTTATTACCGAAAATGTAAAGGAACCATATCAAAATATATCAAAGTTACCATAAACTTGAATATAAGTTAACCCTTTGCACTTGAGAGCTGACTTTCACTCATCACTTAATTTCACACAGTAAAACTATAAAGTTTGATATTTAATATTATACTCCGCATAATCAATAATGCTGAAATAAAATAGCAAGAAATCTCATTAGACAATATCAGAATATTTCTAATGGAGAACTTCCGAGTGCAAAGGGTTAATATTTTATTTAAAAAACCAATACAGTACAGAATACTGGTTAGCAATATTTATAATATAAAAATGCTTTCAAATAATTATGGTTTAACCCTTTGCGGATAAAGATCCTTCGAATCATACAAAACCTTCAACATACGATGCTAAAAAAAGATTAATTAGATTATTTGTCCACGACTTAGTCTTCCAAATCTAAACATTTCATCTCACCGAAATGCCGACATTCGCCCGCAAAGGGTTAATTAAGTGAACCATAATAATTCGATTCGGTTGGGGGTCAACGTGTTAATTGCTCTATCCGAATGTAAACAAATAAATTCAACGTTCTAATAAAATGTTTCAGAAGCCGCGTCCGCGGACGTAGCCGGCAGTAAGTCGAGTAGCAAGAGCGAGTCGGCGGAGGTCTTCCACGGCGCGAAATTCTCCCCTGCGACGACGTCGACGCCGAGCGGGGCCGCGACGGCGACAGCGGCGTCGTCACCGTCCAGCGTCGACGCTAGAATGGTGGCCTCCACGCACAGCCTCGACGATCTGGGCGTGAGTCACCCGGCGAGCGCGAACGGCGACCGCCAGCAGCAGCAAGAGAAGCATGGCCACGCTTACAGGTCCGCGCAAACCGCCCAGGACAAGAGAAGCAGGCTGAGCAACGTGATAAACAACCTGAGAAAAAAGGTGCCCGACTCGAGGACCGGTGACTCGCCGAGGAAAGAGGAGGACGACAGAAACAGCGTCGAGAGGAACCTGGAAACTCTAGAAAAGTATGTGATGACGGTGCTGAACGGCGTGATAGAGGACGAAGAGGACAGCGACAAGGACACTGGCAATAAGAAGGAAGCAGAAGAAGGTCTAGAGCCAGAGAAACTGTCAGAGGATCAGGAAGATGAGGACTCGAAGGGTCCAGGAGCTAAATTCGAGCCCTCCAAGCCCAACGAGAGTAGAACAGAGACGGCTGTCCTGCTGATGGAGCAGCCTGAGCTACCTGAGACAGCCAGCAAGGAAAGCTTAGAGTACCAGACACCCGACACTGAGAGTCTGCAACGCTGCGAGGACTCTGGTTCCTTGGACAAACGTGGCGAGACGAGTCTGTCTACTGAGGAACTGAAGAGTGAGGATGAGGATCCGGCTAAGGGCTCAAAGTGTTCCAAAGAAACAATGGCTGAGGGGTCTGAGGCTAGGAATGATTCTCCTCAGGAAGGGGAGAAGAAGGAGAACCGGTCATTGGGGACGATCATCCTGGAGAGGCTGAGCGATCATCAGGCTGAGGAGAAGGTCAACGTTGACCCTGTTGTCAAGGAGGACACCAGGGAGTTCGTGTCGGAGAACGTGGAGCTGAGGAACGTGTGCAGGGACCTGCTGAATGATCTCCTGAATGGAATCAATCAGCTGATCGACGAGAATAGCCAGGAGAAGGAGGAGAAACCCTCGGAGAGCTCGGAGGAGTCTAGGAGCACCAGAAGTCAGGATCTGGTGATGACGAGTCTTCATTGCAGCCTGCCCTTGGACAAGGTGGCTTCTGTTCTCCAGAACTGCCAGCCGAGCGAGCTGGCTGGCCCTCAGTTGCCCTCGTCCTCGACTCAGGGGGTCAAGTCCCCGTTCAAACCACCCTCGCCCACGGTCAGGCACCTCTGCCTCTATTGCGACAGGAAGTTTCTGTCTATATCGTTGAGGCAGAGGCACACCGAGAGGGTCCACCAGCAAGGCGGCGGCAGGCGGTCAGAGAGGAACTCGAGGAGACCGTCCCAGAACTGCCAGTACTGCTCCGACAAGTGTGCTGAGAGTCTGGAGGGACTGTTCCAGCACATGGTGGGCAGCCACGGGGACAAGTACCACGCCTGCGTTCAGTGCTCCACGAGGTACCCCACCAGGGAGACTCTGGTGAGCCATATGAATGAGAACCATGGGGCCAGTGTGGACAGGAACCTTCAGACTCAGGTGAGGAAATTAATCTGGTATTCAACTTGTTCTTATTAGCACATCATGTGTCAGAGAATATTTTGTCTAGCTTCCTTAATCCTTTGCACTGAGGTGACTCTGTCACTTGATTTGACGCAGTGAAATTATAAAATCCCTATATTTAATGTTGAACTTTGTATAAGGCCTCGATACCTGAGATATTGGAATAGAATAGCATTGTTCTTTAGCCCCTTGACTTATAACAACGTGTCAGACTCGCGGTGAAGATTTTAAACAGAGTTTAACAAACATAAATATTACTTAATTTTTGTGAATACAAATTCAATAGTACTCTTCTGTTACGAATTATTATAGCTTAGAGAAGACGTAGATGTAGAATATGCCTAGGAATTTTGTCTTTTTTCAATAAATTTTTAATAACAAGGTAGGTGCGTCGATCATAGTTGAGAAAGAAATCGTAGATCAAGGGGTTAATGTACTTTGTCTTGTCAAAAAATGTTAAATGTGTCTAGTGACAAAATTCCGAGTACAAGGGTTAGAGATTGCACCCCAAACTACCTAGAATAAAAATATCTAACGATATCCCTTACTTGTGTATTCAGGAGAAGCTGAAGGAGACCACGCCAGTTAAAGAGCCAGTAAACCAGAGCCCCAGAGAGAAGCAAGAACCTCCAAGTTCCAAAGAGCGAAGACCAGAGGAGCCCGATCACGAGCACAGAACAGAGTCCATTCTACTGAAGCCAGCAGTCCCTGCCAAGGATGCCTTCAGCAACCCAGGCAGCCCAGAGTTCGACAGTTCGTTCTACAGCAGCGTCAGCTGCAACATCAGAGAGAATCTTCTGCATCACTTGGATGGCAAGCTGCAGAGCTCTTCCAACATAACTTCAGCGTCCTCCTTGCCAGAGTCCAAGCCTCAGCAGCAACCACAGCAGCAACCACAGCAGCAGCAGCAGCAACAGCAGCCACAACAACAACAGCAGCAGCAGTCGTTTTATGATCACAACATCAGTCAGATCCAGTTACCTATAGACATCTCCTTGACCGCTGCCACGCCTGTGTATTCTAAGGAGTACAACGAGGACTACGAGAACTCCAGTGAATACGCTCAGAAGCCTAGCAAGAGCAACAGGTCCCACCCCAGACGCGTGTCTTTCGAGAAGTACAATTTCCCCAGGAAGTACGACGGCAAGGAACAGTGGACATGCTCCATCAAGGACCTCAGCAAGTTCGACATCTCCACGCAGCTGTCCCTCAGGAAGAAGCAACAGCTGCTGAAGGAACGCGTCACTCTGCAGAGGATATCGCAGATTCCTGTTCTCGGAGTCACCGACATCGGTCAGGACGGTACTCAAAGTACTCAGGAGTCCGAGAACTCTGAAGAAGCTGCAGCGGACAGGAAAACCGTGGAAGTGGATCAGAGTTTCCATTGTGATACCAAGAAGGAGTGCAAGCTCGACGTCTGCGAGGCAAAGTCTTCTCTGCTCACCGAGTTCACTCCCGAGTTCGGTAGTTTCCTCAGACTGCGGAAGTGGGACGAGAAAACGTCTATCGAAGCGGCGAAGAAGCAGGAAGTCGTCTACGCTGAGCTGACTGGCGAATGGTCCAGGCCGAGGATCTACATCTGCGGCGCTTGCGCTTCCAAACATGTGAGTTGATTGGGGACTCGGTGTTTGCTGTGTTCGCCGGAGTGCGAGAGGTGATGGAGAAGTTGGTAGAGTTTGATTGGCATTAGTTGAGATTGATGTTTGCGGCTGGTATATTGTTGTTTGACGGAGCTAGGGATCGGTCGATGCGACCTACTGCGTGCAGAGGAATATGTTAACCCTTTGCACTTGACAGTTTTTTTAGTAGATCTTCAACGTTTTCTGATGAGACATGGACGACATTTTTGGAATTTAATTTACTGAGAAATAATGCATAAACTGAGAAACGAAGGTGTTTTATTCAATATTTAACCCTTTGAACTCTGTAGGCTCCAATATTGCACCAGGAATAATAGATATTTGAATGAATCTTAAAGAAACTACCCTACAATTATTAAATTTTTCACACATCCAAATTTTGCACTAACAAGGAAAATAAAAGATCTAAGAGGTGTTATAGCATTTTTCATTTTCGCTAGGGATACTATGAAAATTAGTTGCAGTTGCTGATAGATTACAAAACCATCTGGAGTGCTAAGGGTTAACACATTGATGCATTACACAAAATTTAATGTTAAATATCTAATTTTATAGCTTTGATGTATCAAATGAAATGGTGAGAGTCACCCCTCGAGTACAAAGAGTTAATTTAATTATTTTATGAGAGGGATAGCTTATAGTTCTTATCGTTGGGAAGCTTGGAAATTTGATGTTGGCAGAGTTGAACTGAGTTTGGTCGCTGCTTTATAAAATACCTTGGAGTAATGAATATATTGCACAGATGAATCACAAGCTGTTGAGAGATGAAGTAAATTACACGTGTTAGCCGTCATTCGCTTCGTTATCTGCTCACTGTGTAATCAATGTCATTCCCACATTTTATTCCTGGGATTTCAACGTGTTTTGCAACACAGATGAGAGTAAGTTTAATGTCACTGAATAATATTAGTATTTATGGGAAATCTGAATGTTTTCCAATTGTTCGGTAATTCTTTTATCGGTTTCTTGAAATACGTTGGAGCCTTCTGAACTTTGAGATATGAAGGTGATCGGTTAATTTGTAAATCGCATGCATATTTTAAGAGCCACGAGGAAATTAATTAATTTGAGTCGTGTAATCAGAGTCGTTGCATTCGGGGTATTCATAATAACAGAGGATAATGATCAATCGAGATTCATTTGATGCCAGCTAGTATAATTGTCAATGAATAGCAGGAGACATCCTTTCTCTCGCCTCGATTTCGATCGATAGTTGCCAATCAAATGGTTGATTAATTAACTAATCGCTTGTTACTGTCAGTGGCGTCGTCGGGCGGAGCGGAGGGAGATCGGTTATTTTAAATGAACCTTTCCAATCAGATTCATTTCCTGTCTTGTTCGTTCGTTTCATTTGCTTGTTGGCGAAGTACCATCTTCCATTTAAAAGAAACTTAAGGAGAAAGAATATGAAATAATTGATTTAAAAATTGTTGATAGAACCATCACGTAGAAATGTCTATGAGTTCAAGGAACGTTCATAACTGGGATTAGAAAAAGATCAAACGATCATTCGTGAAAAATAATGAAGAGTGCAGATAATATAAATATTATTCCGAGAACTGTGACACGCAATTTCCTGATTATAAATGAGTGTTTAAATTATTAGATAAGCGGTCAGAGATACTGCACAATTTATTATTGACTGTCGCGCTTTGTGTCTACAGTATGTCAGAGAGCAAATAGTTCTCTGATAAAGTATTTAGTTCACTCTGCCAGTAGTCACTGATATACCTTGCTATGTACTTTTAAACTTTCATTGACGTCGGTCGTGCATTTCTCTTTGGATTACACTCGTGACTACGCTTAATGTGTACACACAACCGGGTAATTTTAGCGTTGCCTGATAATTCATCAATTATAAATCTTAGATGCATTCTTTACAGTAAATGTTTACCTCAGTCAATCAACCCATTGAAATTTATCTTTATTGTGGATATTAAAGAGAATGTATCATCCAACTCCACATGAAATGCTTCCGTTATCTACCCCAAATACATCCCACTAGAGCTTCAGAATAAAATTAAATAATTCCTCATAACCGTAGAATAAAATATTCATTCTAATTGCCATAAAACAATGCTGCTGTAGAAAATATTTTCCAAAATATCCCAAAATATTCTGACCACTGCACAATTTTCTAGCACTGATCAGCCTGATCATTGATTCCAGGTCACCTTGAGGGAAATGGAGGAGCACAAAGCCTCGTTCCATCCAAACGTCTGGTGCTCGCACTTCGAGTTCTCCGGTGACCAAAGGGAGCTGTACAAACACCTGTTCCTGCCAGGGAAGGACATGCCAACCGCGAAGGCGAAAACCGCCATCTTAATAGAGAAGGTCTGCACCAAGTGCTCGAGGAACTGCACCTCGTTGCCTGAGCTGCACAGGCACATGCTGGAGTGCGGTGGCGATCAGGCATGGTTATTGGGTCTGTTCGGAAATGGGAAGAAGAAATGCAAGTGGAGGCCGTTCGGCAGCCGCAGCAGGAGGAGAAGGCAGCGAGGGATGAAGAGGAACATACAGAACTCGCAGACACCAAGGGTGACCACCCCCAAAGAGAAGCAACCGACTGGTCCCAGAGTCAGACCCAGTGACCGTAAGCATCTTCCTCTGGAATCTGTGCTTCCAGGTTGAGTTAATTATTCTTTCTTAACCCTTTCACATTATACTCAATCCAATTGAGAAAGTAATTGATAAATTGTTGATAAATATTCATGTATTCTATTGCAGCTACAATGTGAGAGGGTTAACTTGCGGGAAGGTCGTTTAAGCTTGAGCAGTTGGATAGTTTCTGCGAAGATTAGGTTAAATTCTGTGGAAGAAAGTATTGAATAATAGTAAACCCTTTGTACTTGACGGTATTCCTCGTCAGAAATATTCATTGGCTTTTAATGAAGTATAATATTAGTTGGAGGTATTGGGGGAAATGATCTTGTACAAGGAATTATTTTGTCATATGCAAAATTTGACATTGATTTTTAAATTTTATAAGTTTGCTGTTTTGGCTATTTGTTGCAAAGGGGTATTAGGTTGGAGTATTATGTAAAATTTGTTTATACTTAGAGCAATGGCTGATATTGAAGCTTGAGTATTAGAAGCATATTTCTATGTGGCTTAGGAGAAGTTGCTCGCACGCTGGTAAATAAAAAAAGTGTGCAAAAATATGAATATTCGAAGCCGTGGAATTTATTGCACCCTGCCGGAGGAACGTTTAATTACTGCGCTAATTAAAACTTTGTTTCATTTAGTTGATTCACTTATCCAACAACTTCCCTTTAGCCGCGCAATAATTGCGCGAGCCGGCCTGGGTGCGATAACGCGAAACTTATTAATCATATCCGGATTAATATTAATTATCGTGTCCCATAATTAACGTGTTAATTTTTTAAAAAATGTTGAGGCCACAGGGCAGTGTCGAGCTGTTTCTTTCAGAAAGTAAAGAGGGATTGTAGATTAAATAGTTTATAATATTATGAGACTGTTTAATTTACTATACTTATGGTTTACATATTACTTGAATGATTACTATTACTTGAACCTCTAATTATTCTTGATTAATTGTAATAACATTCTAAATAATCTAATTTGAATTACTTAATGTAATAGACTGTTGCCGAATTTATAAATATTAAAATGCTAATCACATGGGGAATCGAAGATTTGTTTTAACTAATTTGTTTATCCAAATTTGGCAGAATTGAAAGGTATTATGGTGAACGGGATATTATACCTGGTTACTAAACACGTGTAATTTTGTGAAGATATATATCTTTCATTAATTATGCGATTCATTGCAAGCATAGTTTCACGTGAAGCTCACTTACTAATTAGTAATTGCAGTATCATTACCATTTGAAATCTCTCCGCACATAATAGCAGTACAGCGTTGTATTAATTTACGGTTCTGTTGCTTTATTTTCTAGGTGAGAGTATTCAGAAAATGTTGGCCAATTTACCGCCAAAAAGGGCCACCAGGAAGGTGATGCAGGACAGTGCACTCAGAACACAGGGTAGACTCCGTAATGTAAGTTATGAATACACAAGCAATTCTAATTACATCTGGCTAATCTAATGCAATCTTCCCTGTGAACATTTGTTTAACATTAATGTTAAGTAATATACAGTGCAACGTGCTTTAAATTACCTTTGTATGGTGTTGAATAACATTGGTGCAAAATAACAAACAAGAGTAGAATTTCAGGCAAGAGGATAAATGATGTTTCTTAAATTATCCCCATACATAGGAACTACTAATTAAGGAAATTAATTAGACTGCTCCATGTACTTGCAGTTATAATTCATTCTACATCACTTTTGCTGCCAGATAGGGAATATTATAACGTATGGAAATTTGATGATATTCATCTTTGTAATTGTTATTAAATTCGTATAATTCTCATTAACTTCAAAGTCTCAACGTTCGAAAGTGTCAAAGTTCTTCTCAACGATTCAAACTATCAGAATCTCAAAGTTCCAACATTTAAAAATTCAGAAACTTCAAAGAATTTGAAAATTTGAAACTTCCCAAATTCTAAACCTCCAACGTCTCAAAATTTCAAACTTCCCAAATTCTAAACTCCCATCTCAAAATTTCAAACCACTCAAATTCTACTATCTCAACGTGTCAACGTTCCAAAATTTCGGAATAAGCTCACGAAAAGACCCGCAGAAGCGAAGCGAACCACGCATCGACGACGAAAGGGTCCACCGTAGTCGCGGGGTTCCCCGGCGACGAAAAACGGGGAAGCCGTGGCTAGGTTTCGCCGGGCGCCAAGAAATCAGTGGCAAAACAAGGGAGACGAGATCAGACCGGGCGCCGAAAGTTTACGGGTTCGAAATTAGGTAAACGAGAGGCGGCAGGCCGCAGTTTAGCCGATGACCCGAATCCCCGGGGCCGAGTCGCACGAAAAAGATGAAACTCGATAATGATAAGGCAATAACGCAGGGACCGGCTCCGGCTGGACGACACGGATATAAGTGGAGTATTGATTACCTAACACGGCCGTACGTGCACGTACACACGTATACAGGGTGCGTCGGAGCAACACGTACAAGCGGACACAGGCTGATTCCCCATGGGAAAATAAGAAAGAAATTATACAAGATCTGTTGATTATCACTAGCTTTACGAAACGCGTCACTTTCACGCATATGGAATCTGATAAACATTATTTACTAAATGTTTACGTCGATTTTGATCGATGCAATTACAAGAATATGTATCGCAAATGTCTACTTTAAAACCGCTAATTTCTAAGATTTAAACGAATGAATATTCATTTTGCTAGGAACAACAGAATAAACCACAATAAACGTCCGTGAACCTAGTGTTATAATCCTTTGATCTGAGTTTTCAGGAAATCGAGTTCGAAGATCTGCTGTTTCCATATGGAGTCAATACGTTAACACGTTCGTTAGCAGCGCTTATTTCGGTGACAGTTTCCTCAATTATATTTTCAATAAATATAAAAGTATTCAAAATTGAAAATGGACGAGTCGATTTCTTAAATATGTTTATAATTTTTAAGAATGTATATAGGATTCGTTTGGTTTTCATTGTGTAAAATACAGGATTACGGTCGTCAAATATGTGACGCTGGTAGCGAACGTGTTAAGCCATGTCAGTCACTGATGACTGACGCTTCTGAATTACTCGAAAGTTGCACGCAAGGAAAGCTATGGCCGATGAAAATGTGTAATGACGTAACTGAAATGACGATAGTGTAAGGAAAGGATTGTAACGGTTAATAATTAGTCATTGTTCCTGGTTTTCTTTGTTAATGAAGAACGCTACGAAGAACGGTTGAGATTCGCGTGGCACTTAACGTGTTAAGTAGCTGATAGATAAGAGACACGATTAGATAAAAGTTTAATGAAATGTGATTGAAAATTTAGAATGTGATTAAGGTTTTTATTAACGAGGTTTAGTAAGATGTCAGTATATCCTTGTGTTGTTTTGAATTTGATGATTAATGAGAGTTGTGTTGTACAAATAAAATGGAGGCAGCAAATTTTGAAACTTTTCTTGGAAATGATGCCACGGATAAATTTTGTTTTGTATTTTCCTTTGTTGTTTTATAGGGAATCGCTACACGATTGCACGTGTAATTTAGACACACCCTGTATATGAGAAGGGAAACATGATATGTGGATCGGCCGCGCGCACATTCGCACAGGACATGCCACGTAGTTACACGGACAAGATGGTTCTCTTCCTTCCCTTTGTTAACACGTTGCGTGTCTGTTAATTTTCTGAAAAATGGATCAGTAATTTTTAATGAGATCAATGTGTACCGCTATGGACGAGGAGGAGGCTGTAATGTTTTATGAATATTTTATTATAAACTCTGTTATTGTTCAATTACGTTTAATTGAATTAGTTTGATCTTTATATCGGACTTGTCACATTTATTTATTTAATTATTGAATTGTGGATTATTCTTTGCGAATCATTATAATTTCTTTAATAATTCTTTTTGATAAATGACGAGTATTCTAAGACAAAGGGTTAATATATTTCAGATTTGAATAAAATCTAGTATTTCTTGAATGAGTGCAATAATAAATTACACGAATAAATTAATAAATGTATTTATATGAAAATAAGATTCTCCTTTCTGATACGCAACGTGTTCTCAGCAGGATGGAAGTAAATCAAGTGGTTGACTTATGTAGAATGCTTTTAATTTGTAAAACTGTAAGAAAATATACAAATCCGATTTATTGAAGCTGTCAAAGTTGAGAGGAGAGCCCTTAAACAGGTTTAGAAGCACCTTTTATATAGAAATATAAAATACTCGACACCCCGTGGAGAAATGCTGATAAAGAAACTTCAAAGCATTCTCAAAATTAAGAGTGTCCCTTCAATCGAAAAATGAGAGAGAGATAAAAATAATTAAACCGATAAACTAATACTTACCACATCTATAATTACTTCTACGATAATTCCCAGGAATAGTAGCAATTAAAACTGAATAAATTCTCTTGATAAGAAAGTGAAGATTTCAGTCCTCTCCGATTGAAGGTAATTTACTAATTAAAACTCAAAAGGAGCTGCTCCACGAGTAGCTCTAAAACCTCCAAATATTCCCCACCACAATACACAATCTAAACTAAATTACAAGTCATCGTGATTGCCACAGAAACAAAAAAGTAAACTCCCCACGAAAATCGGTGACCGCCGAAAGAAAGCAACGATAAACGAAAGAGTCTTAAGAAGTTCACCTATAGAATTACCAAAAGTAATCATCCAATTATCCGTGTGCAAAATAATTCAGGGAATCTACCGTAATTAGGGTGTCCAGCGATCAGCGAAAGAAAAGCCCGAAGGTTTTGACACGGCGTTTCAGCGAAGTCGAACGATACTGCGAAGCTACCAAGCAACTAGTCCCACGAAGGCTTTACCTATCTGTACAGGTGCAAACCAGGTCGAGGCCTCGAATGGTCGGCGACAATTCCACTGCGTCGCGGATGTCCCGGAACAAGGCGGTGCTGAGGAACAAGCTGTTGAAGAACGCGAAGTCGATACAGCGCAACCGTTGCCGGATCGACAACATATCCGCGGTGATCGAGAGTGTGGTGAGGAACTTCATCTCTGAGGAGAAGAGGTCCGACGACGAGAGGAATGACGCCGCGAGAGCGGGCGTCGAAGAGGATGCCAAAGAGAAGAGCGAAGGGGACGCGAAGTCGGAAACGCCGGGAGAAACGGCGGGCGCCAGGACGAAGATGGTGAGAGGGCCCAGAATCCTGAGCAAGAAGAGGAACATCAAAATGAAAGCAGGTATCAAGAGCATGAATCAGGTGAGGAAGCCAGGTAGCTTGAAGGCGAGAGCCAAGGGAGCGATGAAGAATCTTCCCGAGGCAAAACCGGACTCCGCGGAGCCGGCGAAACCCTTGAAGAGCGTCAAACCGGCGGCCAAAGTCAGCGACAAGGAGGCAGAGTCGGATATCGGTTCCCCGGAGTCGTCGAAGTCGTCGGGTTCGCCTAAAGTCAAGTCGTCTGTCCAGACCACTCCGAAAAAGAAGAGGCCGGTGGACCCGGTGGCCTCTCTGAACGCCTCGATCAAGGCCAAGTCGCAGCTCAGGAGCCAGGACGGTAAGTTCGCCAGGAATCCCAACAAAAGTCCTCAGAAATCTCCAGAAGTGAAGCCTTCAGTTCGCCAGATGATCAAGGGGAGGATCGAAGCTAGTCCAGAGGCAGTGACGAGACCTAAGCTGAGGGTGCCTAAGATCAGGGGCAACGACCATGTGCCGAAGAGGATCACCAGACTGTCCTCGGACAGCGACAAGATGCCAACTCTGGAGCCTGCTGTTCAGATATCCTCTAGCAACGAGGAAGATGCTCAGGCCTCGGTGAACGACCTGCCGATTCTGTCGCCGGCTACTTCATCGTCCAGCACTGAGAAGGTATTACGCGGCAAGGGCACGGTTAATAAGAACCTGGAGGACAAGGAGAGCCCTAGGAAAGAGGAGGAAATCGAAGAGCCAGAGGAGAAGGATGTAGCCAGCGAGCTGCCTGAGGAAGACGCGAAGCAGGCTAAGACTAGGAGGCAGAAAGGCGATGCTAAGGGTCTGCTTAGCAAGGATGACGCCAAGGAGAAGCCGAAGGTGACAGGGAAGGAGAAGTTCAAGAGAAAGTTCGGTCCAGGTAGGAACTCGAATGCCGAAGAGAAAAAGAGCCCGGTGATAGGGAAGGATAAGGATCCGAAGGTCAAGACGCTGGAGACTAGGAGCAACTCGAGGATGAAGTTCGACAAGCTGATCGACGTGGACGACCAGATTAAGATCCAGAACGTACCGTTCGAAGTGAAGAAGCTGATAGGATCGGACAACAAGGAGGACCTGCTGACCAAGCTGGTGCTGACGTCCAGGGCCAGCAGTTCCAAGCGTTGCTTGAGGCAGCCCGTGTCCAAGGCGAAGGAGGAGCAAGGTAAAACTAAATTTCTGAGAGATTCGGACCCGGAGAAGCTGGTCCCTGATTCGGAATGTGTTTCAGACGCGTCTGGGAGGAAGGAAAAGCCGGATGCCAGGAGGAAGTCGCTGAGGAGCACGGAGAAGAAGCTGGAGAAGGACAAGGTGTCCAAGAGCGATCAGGCGGACTCGGAAGAGGCGAGCAAGGTCGCGAATGCGGTGAACGAGGTGAAGACAGCCATCAGGGGAAGAAGAAACAGCAGCTCGGAGGATAGGATCAGGGCAGATGCTGAAGAAGCCACTGAGAGCGAAAGCACTGGCAACAAGAGGCAGACGAGAGGTTCGCTAGTGAACAGCGACAGCGATCAGCAGACCAAGGAGACTGTAGAGCTAAATGACATGTCCCTGAAGAAGAATACGTCCCTTGGAAAAAGACGGGGTCGGATCAAATCCAGCAACGACAGCTCCGAGAAAAAGAATTTTGAGGTTTCTCAGGCAAGAAGCGAGGAAGCCGAGAAATGCACGGAGACCGTTGCCAAGGACAGTTGCTCGGAGAACAGTGAAGGGAGTGCTGATAAAACAGCGTCATTGTCGAAGGAGAGTAGTCTTAGCAAGAACAAGCAAGAAGACCTGGAAGCTCTGACCAAGATCGTCCAGTTAGTGGACGACCTTCGAGAGCCAGGTGGTACGGACAACGCGAAGCAACATCCAAATCATCGGTTGCAGCTGGAGACTGCCGGATCCATGGACAGCGGCAAGGAGAACTCCTTGGAGACCGTGGTTACCACTCAGAAGTTGAAAGTCGGCAGACCTAGGAAGTCCTGGGGGTCCAAGCGAGAGAGAGCCTCGAAGAGGTCGTTGAACAACGTGATCGGTATCCTCACAGAGGGCATGAACATTCCCGTGGAAACCCAGCAGAGCGTTGTTCTGACCGTTCAGACGAGCTTGAACACGGATGGATCTCTTCAGGCAGAAGAGCAGCAACCCGAAGACGACGGGTCTAGGACCTTGAGTCTCGAGAAAAACGAGAAAACTGAGAACAGTGCGGATCTTGGTAAACCGGCCGACGAACCAGGCACCTGTGTTCAGAACCCTGAAGAGAAACAGTTGCAGTCTGATCCCCAGGTTCCTGAGAAGGAGTTGAACGTGGAGGTTCCTTCGGCTAAGACTCAGCAGTCTGATTCCAGTGCCAGTGACAACAGAGAGCCAGCTAATGACATCATTCTAGACCTGTCGAGAAGGAAGCAGAAAGGCAAAGGGTCTTTCTTGGAGAAAATAGTCTCTAAGATAGCCAAGCAGAAGGATGCTCTGCTGGAAGGGGAAGTTGGCTCCTTGTTGGACACAGCTGCTGATGAGTTGACCAGCATCTTGGACGAGATGGGCCCTGGCCTGCCAGAGTCCGCGGAGAATTCAGGGAACAAGAGGAACGCTGTTAACAAAAAGAGGATTCAAAGTAGCAAGCGGCAGAAAGAGGTGAAGGTCGCTGATAAGAACTGCGAGATGACTCCTGACTCGAAGGATGCCAACGAGGGAAAGGAGAAAGGAGTAATCGACGAAGAATTTGGTAGCAGTAGAAAAGAAGCGACAGAATCCTCGGTTGGAAAGGCTGCTTCAGATCAAAATGAACCTGAATCTTCCATGGAGACTTCGGACAAAGGGTTGGAGCTGGAGTCCATGAAGAGCGAGGACAATACTGCACCGAAAATCGAGGAGCCAGTTCCTGAGGACCCAGGAATGGTTGTTGAAGAAGCCAAGTCAATTCCGAACGGGGTTCTCAGCGAATGTGTTCCAGAATCTGGTACGAATGCTTCGTTAGAGTCATCCGCGCCAAAACAAGAGGACGAGTCGCCGAAGAAGGAAGAGGAGCCAGCGACGAAGGTGAACAGGAAATCGAAGAAACGATCGCTGGAGAGTAACTCACCAAAGAAGAACAAGAGGAAGTCTGTCGAGCCAGCGAACGATGCTGAAGAGAACGCGATATCCGAGGAGCTGCATCTAGCCAATATCTTGAAACTGATCTACAAATCAAAGGAAGTGCCTTCTACCAAAGATAACGTTGAGAACGATCCCCTTGCTGAGAAAGTTGTACCCGGTAAGAGGAAAACACTGAACGACGATTCTCGAGTCGAAGATTCGTCGAGCATTGAAGCAACTGATGATGTACAAATGGTTAAGGATCCCGCTGATGGTGTAAAGAAGTTCAAACCGGAAAGTGAAACGAACGTTGAGAAGCAAGCAGTGAGTGAAGCATCGATAGGAGAGACTGAAAACTGCACGCAGAGCAAGGAAGAAGCTCCAGTGAACGAGGGTCAAGAGGAAGCCTCTGTGCTGCAGACGGCAGGGAAAAGAAAGTCCTCCGCTGAAAGCGAACCGGAAATAGAGTCCCCAATTAGACGTTCATCGAAGAGGAGATCGCTTGAGGAAGGAAAGGCGAGAGATGAAGAGACAGCGTCTAAAGCTGTGTCAGAGGTGACTGAGACCACCAGAAGAAGATCCCTACGAGCAAGATGTAATATTCTGTCGAATACTGATGAACAAATGTCGAAGGAAAGTCGAGATGATGTTAGCAGCAATAGTATGGCAGTGGATGATGCTGAAGAGGTGAAAGATCCGTTGGAAAAAGTTGATCCGCTGGTGGAAGCTGTACCATCTGCAGCAAAGGAAACAGCTGGCGAAGAAGCGAAAGAAGTAATCGGTGACACGGCTAAAGAGGAGAACAATGAAAATGTTGTACCGGAAATTGATCTGATGGAATCGCAGAAGACGATTACTCCCCCACCGAAAGTCTTGAAGAAACGTGGTCGTAAAAAGAAACTGGTGGTTACTGAACCTGTAGCTGTCGAAGAAAGCACTGCGTCTAAAGTGAAGTCTACGGAGATGGAAGCAGCTGCTCTGAATCAGGTTCCCAGCAGGAAGTCTCTAAGGGTGAACAGAAGCACCGAGGAGGTCGAAGATCAGTGCAAGAACTCCGGTGAATCGCAGGTTGCTTCCTCGAGTTTGGATAACTTTAAAGTCCCAGAAGTGACAGAGGTGCTGCAGCTCACCAAGAAAAGAACGTACAAGAAGAAGTCGACGCTCGACGAACACATGGAGACTCAAAGTAGTCTTCCAGCTTCGGAGTCTGAAGTAGGCAACGCTGAAAGCATGGAGGTAAGCAAGCTAATGACTGAGAAAGAGGAGGAATCCGATAATTCGTCTCAAAAAGATCAACCCGAAGGTCGAAGACGGTATTCCAAAGCCTCCAGTAGACACCAGACCTCTCTGGAGAGGTCTAGCTCCTCGGGATCCATTGATTTGATTCAGAAAAGCAGAACAAGGTCTTCGAAGCGCAAGCAGTTGTCGTCCGATGATCTGTCAGGGCAGGAGAGTCTGAATCATCGACCAGAAAGCACGGATAACTTGTCGGAGAGCTCTTGCGTCAGCGAGTCGAGTTACTTCCGGAAGAAACGATTCTCCAAGAAGAAGAAAGGTTTCGAGGAGCCCCCGGAGGATGTTCAGACAGACACTTCGGTCACTGATTCTGAATCGGCGGACACTCACAAGAACACTGATAGGAGACAGAGCTTGAAAAGGCGAGCCAAGAAGAATATATCCTTCTTCGAGGACTTTGAAGATTTCGACATACCCATGGACATTCGGGACTGTTGGGAACAGGAAGACAGTCTGAGGGACATAAGGGACATTCAGCAGGTTGTGGAGGAGAAAGTGGTCCCTGCGAATGAGAAGGTTGACGATGAAGTAATACCAGATATCGTTACTGACGAGAAAGAGAAGGAAGGAAAAGTAGCAGAGAAGGAAGAAGCTACGATAGAGACTGCAGAATCTGTAGAACCTGTGGAGTCTGTGGAACCTGTAGAGTCCGTAAAACTTATGGAGCCTGTAAAACCTATAGAGTCTGTAGAACCTATAGAATCTGTAGAGCCTATAGAGTCTGTAGAGCCTATAGAGTCTGTAGAGCCTATAGAGTCTGTGGAACCTGTGGAACCCATGGAATCTATAGAACCTGTGGAACCTATGGAATCAGTAGAACCTGTGGAACCTATGGAATCTGTAGAACCTGTGGAACCTATGGAATCTGTAGAACCTGTGGAACCTATGGAATCTGTAGAACCTGTGGAACCTATGGAATCTGTAGAACCTGTAGAATCTGAAAAGTCTGTCGAAGAAGAAGAGGAAGACGAGGAAGACGAAGAGGTAAAGGATGCGGAGAAGACGGATGCTAAACTGGATGACACTCTTCAGGGACAGGAAGACTATCAGACACCCAAGAAACGTGCAGCTGGCAACTTTGTAGTAGTGCATAAGAAGACAGGCGAAATCCTGATCGTGGAGAAGAGGAAGAAATTAACGAAGGAGGCAGCCAGGTTCTTCTGCGACGTCTGCGCGACCAGCTTCACCAGGAAGAGCTCTCTGAAGAAACATAATCTCTCGCAGTCCCACTTATCGCAAATAGTCAACTCCAAGAAAGAGAAGGAGTCCAATGATAGCAGTGACGAGTCTTCCAATACCGTCTGGAGAAATGAAACGTCGAGTCAGAACGAGGTTCTCAGCGACGGCGGCAGAAACTTCACTAGTGAATCAGTAAATATCTCTGAAGAGTGCAATGACGAAGAAAGAAAGTCCAGTTCTCCAATTGCTGTTACCAGCAACACAGAGGATTTGGATACTGTGCAAAGATTGAACGAGGATGTTCGTACACCATCAGTGGAGGAGGAGCTGTTGATTGATTCTCAAATGAAGCAACGTATATTGGAGGATGAGCTTCTGGACGAAGAGATCTGTAAGATCACTGAGAACATGAGTCATGACGAATACGTACTTACAGAACACACCAGTCTTATACCAGAATGCACTTCAACGCCTATAAAAACGGATGTTATGAAAGAAGATGAGGTGGACAACAAGAAGAAACACGAAAAGAAGAAGGACAAAGGCAAAAAGAAAATCCTGGTTAACGAACTGCCTTTGGACACTTCTGATCCCGAGGCACTCTTAGATTCCCTTTCACTGAATGGTCTGGACACTAATGCATCTTTGAAAATTTCAGAGTCTTCGATTTCAAATATTTTAGACACCTCAATCACTGAAACTCTTCCACTGCCCATCGAGAATGATACGAACAATCTGGAATCGATTGAGAAGGAAGAACAGTTCAACAAGCACCACCTGGACACTGCTGATACCTTCATATTGAACGAAGTTGATAACATGGAGTTAGAACCTGTACAACAGAATGAACAGGAAGAAGAAATACATTGTCCCGCAGTCCAGGAATATAATATAGAGCAACGCTCAGCTGAGAGTGCTGAGAATATCTCAGAAACTGATCAGAATGATCTTACCTCGCAGGATACTCAATCGCATAAACGTCTGAGTCTAAAATTAACCATAACCAAACGTAACGAAGACATTTCTAAACCATCAGACACTAACGGCAACGAATTGGAAATTTCCAAGGACACAGGTGACGCTTACACTTCTGAGCATCACGTAGGAAAAGAGCCCATCGATGACACAGATGCTTTGAAACCTGAAGCTGAGCAACCTGATGAAGACATGCATTTGGATATGGTTAACGACGAGCAGATAAACGATACAAATGAGATGCTCCAAGCAGATGAAAACATTATGCAGACAGGTAATTCTACGTTAAGTGATCCGTTCGATCATCAAAGTCTTCCCATGGTTATAGAAAATGTGGAGAACGCTCTAAGTTCGCAAACCGAGTGTACCAAAGCCTCGAGGCACGGCAAGTCGAAGAGAGGCAAAGGTAAAAAGCACACGGAGCAGGCAGACAATTCTCTTAATTCAACCGTTAAGAAAACATCCAAGTCCAAAGATAATCAGAGCAAGTACCTTCACAAGGAGCTCGCGAAACTTCCAGAGACTGTAAACAACCAGGAGTCGTCTGACAGTTTGAAAACTTCGACGCTAGATGAAAGTGAAAACGAGAAACTGGAATTCTCTTTGCCCGAGTCGCGTTTAGAGGAAGAGATGCCCGAGATTCAGCAGTGTATTGACGCAGCAGACAAATCCAACGAGGAGGAGATTCTCGACAGTCGTGAATTTTATCCTGACATAGAAACCCCATCGAAGGAATCATTGGGAAACAATGAAATCTGCGACGAGGAGAATGCAGTTAAGCCTTTCCAGGAAGAAGACGAAGCATCGTCGTCCAGTCTGGATGACAAGCCTTTGTCACAGGTTTTGCTGATGGCAGAAGAAAAGTTCCAGACAGAGAAGAAGCAACAAAAGGAACTAAAGGACCCTGGGGAAGCAACATCTGAGGACACGCCAGAAAACCGTGTTGCTGTTTTGGATAACGTGAAACCACACGTTGACGCCGAGAACTTGGAGCTTGATAACAAGGGTCCAATGAACGCGGACGTGGCAGAACCTGAAATGCCATCTGAAGACGAGTCTGAGGTAATGAAGCCAGCTGAGGACTCTGACAAAGACACGAAGACTTCGTTGGAATACGAGAACACAGAGACAGTTTCCCTGGAAGCAAAGAATATTTCAGAAGACAAGGAAGTCAAGATGAATAATGGTCGCAGATCGAACGCCAGTGAGCGTCAGAATTCGAACAAGAAGATGTCGAAGTCCCACAAGTACAATAAAGATATCCACCGAAGATCCAAGAACAAGAAGATGTCCCAGAGAACCAAGATCGCTCATCTGACCAGCGAAAGCGAGATCAGCGACGCAGAGGACAAAATGGACTCTCAGAACAAAAATAAAATCGTTAAGAGCGTGTTCGGGAGAGTTTTCGGCGGCGAGAAAACCGATAAGGTTAAGGAAGTGTTGAACGACTGGGTGTCCAAGTCGGAAGGTGACTCGGACACGTCGAGACCTGGCAGTCCGGATAATCTGAAAGTTAAAGAAGCGTCAGAGGCCAAGCACGAGGAGAAGAATAAGAAACATTCGATATCCTCGCATGCTGGTACGAAGAAACGAACAGGCAGGAAATCCAGGAAGAACTCTTCCTCTGACAAGGTCAAGGATGACAACATTACGTCTGAGGACCAGGAGGAGCACCGTTTCAGTAAGCACGGTAGACCAAAGAGCTCTAACAGCAAGAAAAAGAGCGACACAGAAGCGTCCAACTACTACTTCCTGGTGCTGCCTCCCACGAGCTGCAGGCCCAGTAAAAAGAGAGCCGAGGAGAGGATCTCCAGAGCTTTCGAGGATGATCCCTTCGATACTTTCGGCAACAGGACTCAGAGGAACAAGCAGAAAGAAGTCAACTACGACTTGAGGAACCAAGGCAAGGATTCGAGTGTCAAGGACAATGGTTATGCACCCTTCAACTATGAAGACGACCCATCGAAGCTGGAGACCTTAGAGGAACCCATAGAAGGGGACCAGAAGCTGACGAGGAAGAGGAAATCATCTGCCTCTAGGAAAAGTAAGAGCAAGACCGATGAGGATGAGTGGAGAGACTCGATGGAGAAGAAAACTGAAAAGAGCACCAAGGGTTCTGAGAATGAGGATGACTGCTCCATTAAGGATATCCCTGAGGGAGACACAATGTCCAATCAATTGTCTGTCGATCTAGACTCTTCCAATAGTTGCAGCAGTCTGGCTCAGAGCAATGGAAGGGACAGGTCTCCCAGTATAGACAGGAATTCTCATACAACCAGGGATTCTGACATCGACGATGAAGAGGACAATGAAGTTGAAATGGGACACAGGAGGATATCTCCTCTGTTTGTCTGTGGGACACCAAGGAGTTCTATAGAGAGCAGTTCCAACAGTGAGAACGAGGAGGAGGATGAGAATGTAGCTGACGGCGAGGTCGCAGCCAGGAAGAGAAGTTCCAGCGAGTTCTCCAGTGAGAAAATAGTCATCAGATCACCCTCTTCCACTCATAAGACTGAAATGGTTACGATTGCACCTACCGATGCCATTGAGGACAATGCGTTGGATGTTCCCCAGGAAATAGAGGCTACGAAACCTAGGCAAGGGAAAGTATTGAACTTTGATGAGGAACTGTTTGTTGAGTGCTGCTCCAGGTTGAAGGCCACCACTGAGAACGAGCTCAGGGGAGCAAAGAAGATCAAGTTAGACCATAACGACGGCTACCATAGGAAGGAGGATCAGCATCTAGGGTTCAGAGGTCCCAGAGATCGGTGGAGGGACGTTGAAAGTCAGAACAGTCTTGGAAGTCTGCTAGAGTCCGTTAATCAGGTGAGTATTTGGATGGAGTGTGTTGAACCTGCATGCTAGACAGTTTGGAGATTTATCGTCGTTCTAGATTCCATAAGACTTTATGGTAAAGAAGATATAGTTGTGTTTGAAAACTGTTGAACTGACGTGAAATTAGTGATTCTAAATACTAGAGGAATAGTTAAATTAAGAAGTGTTTCGTGGAAGTAACTGAAATGTTTTATGTTAACTTGATCATGGTCCCATTGTATTGTCTTAAAAAGAATTGAAAGTTGTTGATGAAATAAAATTGAGAGAGATAATTATTCTTTATACCGTACTAAGAGAGTATCTTTAATTAAAGATTTGACGGTAAGTTGGAAACGTTCCAGCGCATTCTCGCATTCAGAAGCGTTGACTTTTGTTTTGTAAAATTTTCAAAAGTCCACTGTTTCACAATAACACTACATACACATTGCATGCGGTCTTTTTCTGTTTCTTTTTTCTTTTTCCTATCTCTTCTCTTCTTCTCATTTTTCTCATTTTTATGCCATTGCTTTATAATCTCACACTGTGTGTGCTCTATGTTTTTGATTATGAAGAAAGCTTTTAATTCTGCAGGTTTCGTTTTCTTTTATACATGCTCATGGAATTTTTATCTGTAGGGGTGTCTTCTGAACAATAATTTCAACCCTCGCGACAAAAAGTGTCTGCGTCTCTGGACTCTTAACTTTTTCAGTTTTGTTGAGGAACATAAAGCGAGTACAAACATGCAATATGGTTGCACATGCATGAGGAAATGCACAATTTCATTTTTCTTTCAAACTAATAGACTTTATCGTTACTGTCACAATTTTTATTCAAATTCTATTGACTTACAATTTTTGTAAAGAATTTTTAATCTTGTCTTTGGAACACTACATGGATAATGTTTAAATAATTAAATGGATTACACCCTTACATGGAGTTCCACAAAGGAAATACTTTATACATTATTGTGATAATGTTTGCAGGACCTATGAACCAGCTTTATACAGACAATGTCTCTCAGTATGCATGCAAAAGGTAGTTCTCTCATTCCTTCGACATTTCTTAGTGTGTACGGTAGTTATGACATTTGTCTGCCATCTCAATGGTGTTGCATAAAATTGTTCAATGACCACACAAATAATTAAGTCTGACCACTACCAAATAATTCTACTTACAGTCTCGATGCGTTTAGTTTGTACTCTTCGATTACAGTTTCATAATTCTATGATTTTCATGCTCATCCCACTGATTTCTTAAATAAAAATATGAAGCTTTCCTTTTTTTCGTAGACAAGAATGTTCAGCTTGGCATTGCTAACCCTCCTCATTAATTTTAACATTACACTCACCAAAATACAGTGTTCTTCCTAGTCTTATCAATCTGTCAGAATATGGGTCTCTTCTTTAAACTACCTTAAAAAGTTCTAGCTATTAATATAAGATAGAATTTACTTAGTTAACATGTATCTGACGATAACGCATTGCAAAGTGGTCCATTTAAGAATACTATGTAAATATCATAAACAGTTTTCGTCGATTCAAGAAACATTAAAGAAATTCTAGTTTTTTCTGTTATTTTCAAAATGGTCCATTTTGTGAATTCAGAGAGTAAAAGCAATACTGAAGATTCTCTGAGTCTTGTTTCAGGGAATGTCAGCTTGCATCAATCAATATTCACAAATTCAACTGCTTTCAGTTACTTGGAGAGGAGATGTACAGCACCAGGGAAAGGGGTTATCAAAAGAGAGGAGGTAGAAATGTAAGAAGTGAACACTCCAGCAGATCAGCCAGCCCAGACATGTCCAGAGCAGATAATCTAGGCTACGAGGATAGTCTAGATGTAGCATTTGAACACAACAACAAGCTCAGAGACAAAATCCAGCAACGTATGAGGGAAAGTGAAAGTCTGATAGCAAGCACTTTCGGCCACAAGAGCGACAACGAGACTGTAGATAACGAACATCCACTGAAAAACACAGAGCACAACGTTTTGAGGAATTCTTACACTCACGTGTCAGATGAAGGCCACCTGACTGTTACCAATCTATCGAATGGTGGTTATAGTGATAATCTACATATCAGATGCCTGCAAGACCAAAATCCTGGAAAATTAAATTTGGATTCTTCAGGGTTCAAGAGCAAAATGAACTCTACGCTAGGTGGTTTGTTGGATAAAGCTTTGTCCAACTTACTCCATAATAATGGAAAACATGATCATAAGTAAGTAATGTCGTTCTCAGATTGAGACTAGTATCTTAAATGTATTTTAAGATCGAATTTTCAGTAGGAGTCTAGAAAATAGTAAAGACATTTTTAAAAAGAATTAGGAATCTGGCTCATTGAATGATATTACAATATTTTGTTACTGGAACCTGTAAATTTCCATGCAAAGTTCAACAAACTAGTACATAAATCTTACAGTCATTTTATGTAACTAACTTTACCATGTTAATCACAGCATGTATATCTCTTATTGTAAAAAGTACTATTCATACATTTTTTACCCATATCATATACCTTTATATCACATTATTGTTCCTCGTTTGTGTTCAATAAGTCAATAACGCACATCACTGCATCAAGCTGCTATTGTCCGAAAAACTGATGCACATTGAACTGAGATCTCATTTTATTTAGTGAAAGCCACCACAATTTTTTCCAATACGCGAAGTCAATTGTTCTGTTTAAATCAATTTTATTCCAAGCTTGAACCATTTTCCATTCAAATAATAACTGCTCGAAGCCTATAATTGTAAGGAATATAAATTTAATTCTATAATATCCAGATGTATTTTGCCAACAAGTTTATAGCTTCTTTCAATAGACTTTTACATTAGAATTCTCATAGGATTCAGGTTTTTAATGCACCTCATGCAACCAAACTAACAGCCTTTGCTGAATGGTTTCCCATTTAGCTGTGTGTTGATTTAAATCCATTACCCATCCACGACAAGATATCTTCATGTAGTAGTCGTCGCAATACACAATCCCATATTCGTTATTTACAAAACATCAATTTAGCTTACAATGGAAATAGGGAATATACGATTCTTCTGTACTCAGAGTTTTCCATTGAACTTTGCAGTAGATAACATTTTTACAAAATTACAATATCAAATGAAATAAAATGAAGACGTACAGTCAGATTCCTGTTGCAATGTTCAAGTTCACATTTAAAAAAAAATGGCTGTAAAATGATTGTTATAAGCAAAGTAACTATAGTCTGCTAATCCATGTAATTAAAATGAAAAATTATACTATAATAATTTTATTCCTAGTGGGTCGACACCAATGAAAGTCCTAGCAGAGTTGGCCTGTGCCCGAGCCCCAACATCCACAGCTGGAGACCCAGTTTCCCAGGAAGACATCCAGTCCCCGATAAAAGCATCCTTGTTGAACAAAGAGTCCACCCCAGACTCGATCCCACCGCCACCTATCGCCAAGGATCTCCAGAAAAAGGCCAGAAATCCCATCAAGGAACTCTTTGAGAGGAAGAAGGAGATGAACGAGAGGAAGCAGCAAGAGAAGTCCAAGACAGAGGCTGCACTTCGAGAACTGAATGTGCACAGACAGAGGAAGACCAAGAAGGCCAAGAAGCATCAGGACTTCCCTCTGATTCGTCGCGGCGAGCACGGAGGCCTCGTCGAGAGGAAGAAACGTCGGGACGGCTTTGAAAGGAAAGAGGAATTCGTGTCGGACAGGATAAAGGACGTGTACGAGTTCGACGAGGACGAGAGTCAAATGGAATCTAATCTGGGTGGCGTGATGTCCTACAGAAGCAGGCCAGGCTACGAAGTGAGTTGCTTGAGGACTAAGGAGGTGGATGTAGCTGGGTTGATGTCCAAAGCTATCGGTGAGAGCCTGGAGAACGGAGAAGGCGACGCGTTGAGCTCCAGGTTGGAATCGATGATCGACAGGAAGTTCAAGGAACTCGAGAAGTTCGCTCCCAAGACCAAAGGCGCGCTGAAGTCTTTCCAAAGTGAGGAGCAACAGCGACAGGTCACCGGTCCCATGGACGAGTTCGTCGAGAGGAAACAGCAGAAACCAAAAAGGATTGTGGAGCAGGGTTTGAAGCACTCGAAGCTGAAGAGGCGCAGCAAGAATCCCAAGAAGCGGACCAGGAACGCCTGGTACGAGAACGACAGCTCTGACGAGTACAGGACTGCGGTGAAAGCTGAAGATGTCGGTGTAGGTATCTCGAAGAGCCAAAGAACCTGCTCGAAGGGGAAACAGAACATCTTCGCGGAGTTGTACACTTCGTCTGAAAGTGAATTCGACGACGAGGACGTTGATTACGAGACGAAGAAGCAGAGGAAAGCAAAGAAAGGTGCGAAGAAAGTGATAGATTTGGCAAACATAGGACAGAACCAGGAAATGATTGAGAAGTACTGTTCAGAGAACGAGGAGGACGAATGGAGGGATCAGAGCTTGAGGGATGACGACCATCATAGCAAGAATGACTGTGACAATAAGAAATCTGAGTCGGAAATGTCGGATCAACCTTTGGTCATCGATGAAAGGAAGGATTCTGACGAGCAGAGGAACAGCGACGAAGAAACTGAGACTCAGTACGACAGAAACTTCGAGTTGGACGACTTGTACAGAGAAGACAGTTCTGTAGCTGACTCGGATGTTGACGAGCCAACGATTACGGAAGCCCAGACTGTCCTGGAGGAATCTAAACCCAAGAGCCCGAGTCCGTCTGAAGAGAAAGCGAACGACAAGGTCGACTATACGCAGGAAAACGAATTGATTCCACTAGAAGAGGCCTTGGACCTTCTGGACCAGGCTGATCGTAATCTAGAACAGAACTATGACAATGTGAACAAAGATGTAGAACCGGTAGAGCAAATTAATCCTGTGACATCGGCAGAACCTGCAAACGGACAGTTTGTTCCAGTCCAAGAAGCCACAGTGAAGAGTCCCAGCCCTGTGGAGGAACAGGAACAGGAAGAGGAAGCTGACGACGACGCTCTAGTTTTACCAGAGAAGCTGTCAACCAACGAGAAACCGCAGAAGGAGTCCGAGAACCTTCCCCTTCACGTGTTCCTCAGCAGAAAGGTGCAGGAGTCGAAGAAAAGGAAAGAGCAACAATTGAAGAAGATACAGGAGGAGCAAGAGAGGATTCTGATGGACTTCCAGCCTACCAGAAGACAAAGGAAGTGCGCTATCGGCAAGCAAGGACTGCTGGCAGAAATAAGCAGCTCCGACGAAGAGATGAGCATGAAGGACAGCAAGAAGTCCAGCGACAAGTCCGACCACGAGAAGCCGCGCAAACAGAAACGGGAATCCAAGGAGAAGCGCAAGGAGAGGTACATAGAAAAGAAGCACGAACAAATGATAGCGAAGGAACAGAAGGCTATAGAAGAGGAGATCTTGAGGGAACTCGGGAAAAAGAAGGAATCACTCGGACAGAACACTGACGTCAGAGCAGACCTCAATGACAAGAAAGAGTCGAAGGACCCAGAGACAGAGAACAAAGTGGTACCGGAGCAAGTGCAGAAGAAGAAGCACCAAGCGAAAGAGAAGCAGAAGAAGCTGAACAAGGCAGAGGTAGACCTGAGCACCAAGAAGAGCACCGAAGAACTCAGCGACGTTGAGAACAATTGCAACAAGTCTGCTCACACGGAGAGCAATCAGGAAGGTGACAAGCTAGAGTCTCCCAGCAAGCAGAAGAAACACTCGAAATCGCCAGTGAAACCCAAGAAGACTCCAAAGGGCGAGGCCAAGGTCACCGTGAGTGGCAAGAAGGGTAAAAATTCCAGTTCCGACAAGTCCAAGGGTAAGACGGACGCCAAGAGTTCAAAGGACAAGGAGCGTAGATCTTTGAGTGGCAGAAGGGATTCGGACGATGAAGAACTGAAGACGACGAAGTCCTGGAACAAAGTCGAGGAGGGTGTCGGGGTGGCGATTGGCCGACGAAAACGCGCCGCTGCCAATCAGTTGTATTACTGGTCCAGTTCGAGCGACGAGGAAGAAATACTGGAAGTAGTTCCTGCAGTGGAGGAGGAGGAAGACGACCGGCAAGAGCAGCACGGCTGGATCGTCGGGGATTCCCATAAAAGGATGATAACCATGTTGGCCATGGAGAAACAGTTGAAGGAGAAACGGAGGAGAAGCGAGGACGAGTTCGAACCTGGCAAAGCGAAGAGCAAGAAGCACAGAAACAGCACCTCTTGATACGTGTTTCACGATTAGGTTCGTTTCAAATGATTCAAACTACTGAAGAACGTTTAGTTACTTTTTTAAATTCAGGAACACACGTGGGTCTTCGGTAGACGGTGGCCTGCTAGCTATGAAATTTAATGGTGACGCACGCTCTGTGAGAGAGGACACATGGTTCTTTCCTAAAGAGACGAAATAAATCAAAGAACTGCACGCCAGGAGTCTAGATGAAAATAAAATAGATGAGAGACTTTTCTAATAAGAAGTAGCGTAACTAGGTCTTTTGATACTAGTCTTAGGTACATGAAGGTAACCGAAGGAATTTTCAGTTCATCGAATTAGATGAATGTGTTGCTACGCAGGCAACAGACCAGCAAGATTCGCTGGCGAGAGGGAGCTACAAAAGGGAAGAGTTTTTAGCCAGTTCGTATTCGATAGAGCGACAGAATTAGCTAATTAGGGGATGAACTGTGTTTTAGAGGAAGAAGATGAATCTGAATAGTTTTCCTCGTATCCCTTTTCCGAGTATGGAAAAGGATGCTTTCGCGTGAATTTAGTTTCCTTTTTTGTTTTTCGTTTTAAACCGTTCGTCGATTTACGACGGATCCATCTTACTTGTAGGGACGTGGCGCTTAAATCGTTAACAATCGACGCTTAATTGTTCTATCGAACGATGAACAAAACGCAACGTACTGCCAAGGAAAAGATTCTACTTGTTTCGTTCGTGCATCGTAGCAAGAAATGTTTATTTTCCTCTTTTTTTCTCTTTCTTTTTCGTTCTTTCTTTCTTTTTTTTCTTTTTTTTAAGTAAGAAGGGAAACCCTAAGCGAAGGTTAGACTAGAAACTTGTACATAGCAGCTTGGCGTTCACGTTAAAGGGCAAGCTCGTATTACGTTAAGGAATAATTATGATTCCAAGCTCTTATAAATATTATAAATATTACGTAACGTTAGACTGAATGTGAGAAATAGCGGAATTAATTAAAAGAGAAACTGAAAAAAAAGTTGTACGAAAAAAAGAGCACCTTTAGACAATACCTAGGAGACGTTTGTAATGTTTAGTTTATCCGTAGCGGATGATCTTTAGGTGACTGATCAAAAAAAAACATTGCTAAAAAAAAAATAATGGAAAGGAAATGTTTTACGTTTGTAAACGGAACAGGAAAGGGGCAGGGGAACGAGAACGGCTGATTTAATTGTTCGAAGGACGATTGTAAACTGGGGTCCAATCGAGTATAGCGCTTTCGCTGGCTTTTTTCTTTTTTTTTTCTTCTTTTTTTGTGATCGTACATATCGCGAAATTCGACAAAAAAAAATATAAATATATGAGAACCACCGGTTCTAATTTCATGACCGGGAGGAGTTTTTCTCTTTTTCTTGTAGGCGTTTAATGATAGAAATTCAGAAGTTTCGAGGATTTGCTTGTGACGCGTTTATAACCATTTCAACGCAAAGCCTCCTATTTCCGTTTGATGCGTTCGAATTCCTAGATCTCATGTCGCGTCATCAATGATTTTTGTGATGATTGCCACGTATTTAAGGAATCTACAGCTTATAATAAAGAAAACAAGAGGAGGAGCGATAGAAATTTTCCTTTCATACGCCTAGTTGATGCACATAATTCTAAGTACCGTAGATTTTCATATGGTATAAATAAAAATAATTATATATATATATATGTATATATATATATACACACGCGCATACATATATATAAATATATAAATAAATAAATAAAATAAAGATTATATATATATATACATATATATATATGAATATAAATATGAGAGAATAAATTGAATGTATAACAGAAACAATTACAAAAAAAGGATCATAGACTTTAATGTAAATGTACTGCCATAATCATATTATTATATATGAGAGCCTATGCGAATAGTTATTAATTATTATATTCCTGTAAAGATGAACAACCGGAACAACGGCGAGGACAAGATGAAAAAAGAAATATTTAGCACAAAAACTAGACAACAATCCAATGTAAATAGAGCATATTTTCAATGTGTCTGGAAAAGTATGTTTTGTAATATAAGGATTGCAAAGGAAAAATAAAATTATTAAAGAATCACATCCTAATGGTACGTGTTATGGAATGAATGAGGAACCTTGCTTGCGAAGCATGATCAAACGCAAATGTCAAACGTTATTTTGCATTGTTACGTGTATGTACAGGGTATCTCAAAAGTTGTGGTACACGCGGAATAGCTTTGGTGTAGCAAACTTGAAGTGAATCTAAATAAACCTTCATTGATCTGAGTTTTCCTCTTGAAAGTAATTCTAGTTAATGCTAGATAGAATTAAGGAAACATGTCGATATATACATATATATGCACACACGCTAAATGAAAAAAGGAAAATGAGTTACCGTAGTCACCTATTAAAATCCCTTTTATATAGTAGTAGAAACGTTATTATGTTTATATCTGAAACACCATTTTTCAGTTTTTGTTTTTGTCATTCGAACGAATTCATTTCTATCACCTATCATAATTGCTGACGACGATATAAACAATTACATTTATTAGAAAAATAAAATAAATTTGTTATTTACGTATTTAAAACCTTAGAATATTTTCCAATAACACAATCCTATAATTTTTCTTTAATCAAATAAATGGAACGAATACGAATATAAATTTCATAGAAATTTATATAAATTCAAAATAAGAATGTATAAATTCAAATTTGTACAAGAATTCCCGGGGTTACGTAGGTCAAGTTCATAGTTCTATTTTTAAACTTTCAAGAACGCGGGAAAACATTGAGCTGATGACCGGTATGCATTAATGATTTCCATAGACAAATGCAATGAATCTATATGCCTATTATTAGAAAATAAGCCTTTTTCTTTTGTAATTTATACTGAAAATATCAATTTAAATCAATGTTAAATTATATTTTGCCTATTTTACCGTAGTGCTCGTCGTGATCAGATTGGTCAAGATCTAGGACTAAATTCATACGATTGGCAAGCATAGAAATGTTAAAAATGTTCACGCATGTGCTCTTGAAAAACAGTGTCTCTTTTTATAACGCCTGTGTACATCGTTTGAATAGGTTGAAAATGATGAATTATTAATTTAATATACGACACGACCCGTTGCGATTTTAGAGAAGTTTTACAAATCCAGTTTGATATATTATATGTATATTACCGCGATAAGTATATTTTAATAATCGTTTTTCGTGTATCACCATTGAGTAGTGCCTCGCAAAATGAAACAAATTCTGTGTGGCAAGATAGGGTAAGATCATTTAAGTCGTCAATTAAACAAATGTGAATGAACAAATCTTTTACTGTACATAATCTATTTTAAGTTCCGTAACATACTTCCACTGTATGTTTGTATTGCCAAGTTTCGCAATTTTGTAGGTTATGTCCTCGCACTTTATTAAATCCATGATCATGTCAAAATTTCTTCCTAAGAGACATCTAGTATTTCTGTTAGCTTTATTCTTTGTGGTAATTACTTTTTTCTTATATTTCTATAGTTAAATTGAGTCATACGAGAAATACACATCCATTCCAGTCTATTTTGTAATAGTTCTGATTTTAAACTATATTAAATAACTTTAGAACTAACAGTGAAAGTAATTGTTACAATTGATATATCTATATTTTTACTTATGATGATTATCATAATTCTATAATCTTGTAATTTATATAAGCAATTATAAAATTATATTTATTTGATGATTTTGATTCTTAGGTTTATATAGTGTTATATTCAAATCATTAAGTATTTTTTTTCAGGGACAGTGTTCTTCTGATTTCTAAGTCACCTCGATATCCATTGTCTATAAGCAACACGAGAAAGTTAATGTCAGGTGGAGTGAGCAGAGTTTATCGACCACTATTAGCATCACCTCATGTACGATATTTTGGAAATCCTAATCGTACATATGCAATGTTTATCGGACGAATCTTAAGAGGCGCTTTAAAAATTCGATATTTGTTGTTAGGAGGTGCAGTTGGTGGTGGAGTAACATTACAAAAGGTAATTACAATAAAAATATCTGACTCTATTGCAAACATGTTTTTTACATCAATGATTTTCTATATATTCTGTTGTTTTTTCTTCTTCAAAGAAATATGAGCAATGGAAAGAAGTGTTGCCTGATATCAGCTGGCTAAACGATCTTATTCCTGATTCCAATGAATGGCAGGAGTTCCGTGGAACATTAATGTCTGTTAAGAATACCGTAGCAGATAAGATAGAGATTGGTGAGTATAAGAATGCATATTATAAGTTAATTACACGAAAACGTGAGGCAATATAACTGGCTCCATACAAAATGGGCAAATATGAACAGATCCACGTATAAAGCAGTTTGGGGAAACTAAGTATAAAGAGTACAGAGAATGGTTTAATCAGAGGTTGGATGATGCTATCAGTGCAGCTACTGTAAATGGGAATGATTCAACTCTGGAAGTATCTCCTAGGAGTGAGTTGATTTCAAGTTTTGTTATTTTTGTCTCGCTGCATGTTGAAGGCCCTAATTCTCGTGTTATCACTAGTTTCCTGTTACCTATCCTTTAATGTGCCTGATGTTTTCTTACCTGTCTCCTAGTTACATTCATAGCTGTATTGCACGCTTACAATGCGATTCTTACATTAGTAAATTATATATTTTGTCATTGTTGTATAATACATTTCATGTATCGTAAGTAAATTGTGAAAAAAGTTATAGTAGTAATACACAAAACATCTGAACTCTACAGGCAAGATATATCCCTAAATTAACAACACATGTATATGAATGATACGTAATCTTGACACTGAGCTATACATTTGAATCATTTTAATAATTAATGTTTTTTACATTTTCATAATACAAAAATAATTTTATGTTATGTCTCGTTCATTACTGAGTAATCAACAATCAATATGTTGTGTTATTCAGTTCTACTTCATCTGTCGTTTGATTATACATCTAGAATTATTTTATCATGGTCTGTTCTGTTCAGGTATATTTGAAGTGTTCTCAGCAATAGTAAAGCAACTTTATTCAGGTGTGTAAATTATCTTTACATTATTGTCTGACCATTCAGCATTTTTTTTTTTTATAGGTTTAGGATAATTTTTGTTCATACTATATATAATCTCTTTTGAAAGTGACAAAACAAATTTTCAAATAAACTTAAATACTGAATGGGACAGACCCAGTTTTTCTCATTTTTAGTTAAAAGTTTCCATTATCATGACAGTATTTCGGTCATAATTTAAGTTAAATACATTTTCATTATTTTTAGTATTTGATTGCCTTGTGTATCATTAACATTAACACTTTGCTGACACTTATATATACATATATATGTCTAACTATTTAATTACAGGAAACATTAATACAAATTCTCAATGATATTTGTGCAATTAAATTGCTTAATCTAACTTTTTTCTCAATAATTATGATAATAAAAACATTAATATGCTTACAAAATAATTCCTGTTGGTAAAGTGTTATTGTTAGCAATTACCAGCTTTCTTGCAAGCTACCTTGCCTAATTCACCGAAATTCTAAACATCTTGTCGTACAGTAGGGAAGGATCAGTTTTTAATCAGTAAAGCAGCATACGCTCAGCCATTAATCGATGACAATATTGAAGAGGAACGTAAGAAAGCTAGTATGTACATGTTAGCACATTATAAATTTATCCTCTTAAACTGTTAGCAACTTGACGATTGAAAATATTTCAATTCCGTTCTAAAGAAAACTCGCAACAAAGATTAAACGCTATGCAAGAGGAAATCATGCAAATGCAATTGAAGTATCAACGTGAACTAGAAAGATTAGAAAGAGAAAATAAAGAGCTTAGAAAGCAGATGCTTTTACGTGGCAATCAAAAACTAAGCAACAAGAAAATAAAAGTAATCAACTTTCTTTGTTTACTTACGACAGACCATTGACATTCGTATTGTAACACTGTTATAATCTTTTTCTAGAAATCTTTAATCGATATGTACAGTGACGTTTTAGACGAACTTAGTGATTACGATAGTACTTATTCTACTGCTGATCATTTACCAAGAGTTGTAGTGGTCGGTGATCAGAGCTCTGGTAAAACCTCAGTCTTAGAAATGATTGCTCAGGCCAGAATATTTCCAAGGTATGCGTATATACCACAATCCACTTTGAAATATATTTATAAAAACTCCAATTATCTTTTTCCTTTGCAATAATCTGCCTTCAGAGGTGGTGGTGAAATGATGACAAGAGCTCCAGTCAAAGTCACTTTAAGTGAAGGTCCTTATCATATAGCTCAGTTCAAAGATAGTTCTAGAGAATTCGATTTAACGAAAGAATCAGAACTAGCTGAACTGAGACGAGAAGTGGAGTTACGCATGAAGAATAGCGTTAAGAATGGGAAGACCGTCAGTCAGGATGTAATTTCAATGACAGTCAAAGGACCAGGTCTTCAACGTATGGTTCTAGTTGATTTGCCTGGTATAATTAGTGTAAGCAATGTTCCCAATTAATACAATTTCTTAAATACACAATTCAAAACTTACAAAACTTTTGCAACAGACAGTTACAGTTGACATGGCGGAAGACACTCGAGATGCCATTCGACAAATGTCTCAGCAGTACATGAGCAATCCTAACGCGATTATTCTTTGCATCCAAGATGGGTCTGTAGACGCAGAAAGGAGTAATGTTACAGATCTTGTAGCTCAAATGGATCCTTCTGGTAAACGGACCATTTTCGTTTTGACAAAGGTATAATGATAGTACAGTGATACTTGTAACTACTTAGAATATTCGAGATGTAATGGAATTAATTTTATAGTACATTAAACTTGTTAGGTAGATTTAGCAGAGGAAAATCTGGCCAATCCAGAACGTTTGCGTAAAATATTGTCTGGCAAATTGTTTCCTATGAAAGCGTTAGGCTACTTTGCTGTTGTTACTGGTCGTGGCAGACAGGATGATAGCATACAAACCATCAGAGACCATGAAGAAAAATTCTTCAGGAGTTCAAAGCTGTTCAAGTACGTTCACAGTCATGTTCAAATATTATAAAACTGTAATACATTTAATTATATATATTCATTCAAACAGGGATGGCTTAGCAATGTCTGGTCAAGTAACTACAAGGAATCTGAGTCTAGCAGTCGCTGAATGTTTCTGGAAAATGGTTCGTGAGACTGTTGAACAACAAGCAGATGCTTTTAAAGCGACTAGATTTAATCTTGAAACAGAATGGAAGAATAATTATCCCAGGTAAATGATCTTTCATAAATTATAAGCTGAGTGAAATCACGTAACATTGACTACATATTAAAAGTAATTCCGATGGTTTTGTGTAGATTAAGAGAATTGGATAGAGATGAACTCTTCGAGAAGGCACGCGGTGAAATACTGGATGAAATTGTAAACTTATCTCAGGTTTCGCCAAGACACTGGGACGAAGTGTTACTGGCCAGAATGTGGGACAAAGTTAGCATGCACGTGTTTGAGAACATTTACTTACCTGCTGCGCAAAGTGGAAATTCAGGTACGTTCAACACGACTGTCGACATAAAACTCCGACATTGGGCGGAACAACAGCTACCGGCTAAAAGCGTTGAAAGTGGGTGGGAATGTTTGCAACAAGAATTCCTGCAATTCATGGATAAAGCGAAATTGAATCCCGACCACGATGACATATTCGACAATCTGAAAAACTCAGTTGTCACTGAAGCGATGAAGCGACATTCTTGGGAAGAGAAAGTAAATATACCGAATGACATTACTTTGTATGCAGTTTACTTTAATTGTAATGATTAATGTAAACGAATTTATTCAGGCGTCTGAGATGTTGCGCATCATTCAACTGAACACTTTGGAAGACAGAAGTGTGAACGATAAAAGGGACTGGGACCAGGCAGTCCGCTTCTTAGAGACTTCTGTCAAAGAGAAATTTCAAGCAACAGAGCAAATCTTGCGGGAAATGCTAGGCCCTGGTCGCAAAGATCGTTGGCTGTATTGGCAGAGCCAAACAGAAGAGCAACAGAAACGTTCAGCGATTAAAAATGAGTTAGACAAGATTTTATATTCAGACAAAGTAAGGAAAACTTGGGGAATCATTTTAAATCAAGGAAATCTCTAATATTAAATGAATCAATACATTCATATTTGTTAATAGAAACACCCACCTACTCTCACACAAGACGAGCTAACAACCATTAGGAAGAATTTGCAACGGAATGGCCTAGAAATCGATAACGAGTTTATTCGGGAAACGTGGCATCCCGTATACAGAAGATTTTTCTTACAGCAGAGTTTAGCTAGAGCGTACGATTGTAAAAAGGGATTTTACTTGTACCATACCGGCCACGAAAGTGAAGTATGTGAAAAGAAGAATCGAAGCCATGAATTCTGAAACAGCACAAGTCCAGTAACTAATATTCAAAGAAAATCAATCTTCTTTGTGTATATCTTCGTTAATTTAATATCAATCTTGATTATTTTTACCGTGAACATTGATTACACGTACACCTCCATTGTGTACATATTTTTAATAATATTAGATAACTGGTTTTCGTGTAACAAGCTTTGGAAGACCGTAGAATTACTGTTAAGTTCCTCATTGAGCAATACTTTCTAGATGGAATGTAGCGACGTAGTTCTGTTTTGGAGGATCCAGCAGATGCTGAAAGTTACTGCCAATGCGCTTCGACAGCAAATCATGAATCGCGAGGCACGTAGACTAGACAAAGAAATAAAAGAGGTGTTGGAGGACTATAGTCAGGACAGTGAGATAAAGCAAAAGTTACTAACTGGTAGAAGAGTCACATTAGCCGAAGAACTCAGTAAGTATGTTAACTCTTTGCACTCAAGAGGTGACTCTTGGTCACTGATTCGACGTACCAAAATTATAAAATTGAAAATTCAGTATTAAATTTTGAGTAAGGCATCAACATAGATTGAAAGCAATGAATATTTTCAATGAAAAATATTGTCGAGTGGAAAGAGTTCAATGCAACAGTGAAAATAAAACAGTATTTAAAACGTTACTAAATTGGATGCACATTTCAGAACGTGTCAGGCAGATTCAAGAGAAACTAGAAGAATTTATCCAAGCGCTGAATAAAGAGAAGTGAATAATTTAGTTCTGGGTATGTAGATACTTGAATACCAGAGGCATATGATATGTGATAAAAGAAAATAACAGCCCCGGTGGCTAAAGCGCAAATGCTTAGGTATTAATTTATTCTCCTCGGTGCTGAACGACATCTCATCGGAATAGATCGACCTTTAGTCGTCCTTTTTCATGAGAAATCATTTCACAGACAATTCAAACGCATTTTGATATCCATAAATTTATTGATTGCATGCTTGTAAACGTTTCCGCGGATATCTTCATCGAAAATACAGTATTGCGATTAGTCAATACTAATCATACCAAAGTAACTAAAATATTTCTAATATGACGCTTCGCGTACACGTATTATTAACAGCATAATCGTCGGGTCAACTGTAAATATTAATTCTTTCATATGCTCGGAAATTAAAGTGGAAAATAATAATGGTCATCAGGAATTTTGTATATACCGTCTCAATTTCTGGGACGAACGGAACAAGCGTTGTTGTATGGATAAGAAATTAATTAAAATAAAGGGATGTATGTAAAGTTCACAACATATTCTGATGAAGTTTATTCTTGTTATTAGCATAGGTCCAAAGTAATGGCTAATTCCAAACGCATTGCAACGTTACAAACAACCCGTTAGAAACATATTAAAAATATTTTCCCTTCTCCGAGGACTTAATTGACAACGTTAGGTTACTAGGTTCTTCAGAAGTACTACGCTCGTCTTTCGAATTTTGGGGATGCTACGTACTCCGAGATAAAATATATCCTATCTTTGGTCCAGACATCTGATAAAAGTATCTCAAACTCGTACTCCTCTCAGGCGAATGCTTCACAAAAATCCGCAATACCCACCCTCTAGCGTTTGTAAACGTTTATTTGGTCGAATACGAAAATCGTGTAAAAATCATCGTTCGATTCCTAAACGTACACAAAATAAAATTGTTTTATCATCGAATCTTCTCTATAATGATTAACACCTGTTTTTGCACAGAGGGAATAGGTCAACATGATGATGACGATGATGGGGGTGTGTAGTGTGTGTGTGTGTGTCAATGAATTAACGACACAGGAAAATTTTCGTCCCGACGAGTTTCCCCTTTCTATGGGGTCGTTAAATTTGTCAATTTTCATTTGTCGTTACTATATTAAAATATATATTTGTAGATCTGAGTATTTCTTTTTTCTTGATCGTATATTTCCTATTCAACGCAGCTGATATAAAATTAAATAACGATGTACATTTGGCAGGAATGTTTGAAATTTCTTTTTTCCTCATTGTTTACGGTATACTCAGGGTCAGAGTTCAGTCGATTACATTAATTTCTTAAGCAATAGTTCGCGCGTAACGAACAACGAGTAATTAACGATAACGCGTAATTTCGAATGATGCCCGACTCTGTCCAACCGAGTATCATCAGAGGTCAATAAACCAGCAATAAATAGCGCAACGTTATAAATAGGACTGTACCGATATATTGTTCTAAGTATAAACATTCTTATATACAATTATTTGGTAGTACATCATTGGTAACACGAAAGCGCGATAATTTGGCCGCAAATAAATAGGAAAAAACGCGTATTCGTTAAATGGACGAGAGGCGAGACCGACATTTGAACCACTCATTCAGCCAAATCGGTTAACTTCACAAACCATAAAGTAGAGAAAAGTGATGCGATAGCTATACATTGATTTTCAAAATTTTCCTTTAAATGGAAAATTCAATAATTATTACAGAATGTATTTTACTTCATTATTACAGGTGTAGCTTTAATCTAAAGAATATATGAAATATATAAAATGCTATAACTCTCAAGTAATTTTTATTACTACTGCAAGTTTTGCATGGTCAATTGGATTTTTATTTTCTGGTATCACATCTAATAATAAGAAAATTTATTCTAAATATATAAAAAGTTGAGAACTAATGAGCCGTTTTAACGGTAAAATTTAAGAAAAATTTAAAAAGTGATTTCATGTAAAAATGATTCGTTCAATGAGCAGCTCATTTATCGTTAGCGACGTATGGTGTATCAAATCCTTAAATTTATATATGCGACGCGTTGCCTCCCATGATGAACAGTGGTATGTGTCTGTGTAATGGCGAACTGGGCAATAAGAATTTGTACAATACACAAGGGAGGGGGAGATTGCTCGTTGCAAAACTAGACTTCTTTGTTTAACCGTACAATCCACTAGCGATACAGAAAATAATAGCTCGGGTTAACCCTTTGAGTGCTATGGACGTATATATGAGTATTTTGATCTTCTTGATCGCACGGAATTTGTTGAATAATTTTAACATGTATCAATAACGCAGTATTTCATTTTTATAAAAATTATTCCACACAGCATATTTTTTCTCACGTGACCACATCATTTAGAACAATAAATATATACATTCACTAATATCTATTTATTTATTTCAAATTGTATAGTTGCGTGAAAAAAAATATGCCCCGTGGAATAGTTATTATAAAAATAATAAAATACTGCATCATTAATAAAAACGAATCCAAGCGGAACGTTTCGGCTGGGAGCATTCAGCGCTCAAAGGGTTGAAGTACCGAACGAGACGACGACGTTGACGTTCGATGATCCTGAGTGGTCGAGAAAAAAAATAATTATCACTGTTCAGTTACGTTTTCACTGTGTTACTCGTATCCTGCGTATCTGGAATTAGGTCACCGGCATCGTTCTGTCCGATTTCCGCCGTGTTGTAACCGGAAAAGGAACACGCAGGTGCACTTCTGGCCGTGGTCACCGGAGCCTCAGGTAAAAGGGACGTGCGTTCTGTGGCGCTGCCCCAAGCTTGCTGATAAGCACTGCGACCGCGTATCCTGCGACTTAACGACGATCCCACGACACCCAGGTGTTCCTTTATGTCGTTATGCACGTCGGAGACATCCCACATGGCCCTAGAAACGGAAATATTTTTTTTTATTACTGAACATGTGCCCCAACATTTAATATATTATCCTCCCATTGGCAATATGGTTTACTGATGGCTAATGATATGGACTCGTTATGAGTAGGCTTGATTTTTATTGTGAGTAGAAATCTTCATTTTATTTTGAAATGAAACCTGAATAAATGAGATTTTCGACAGGTCTTTAATGTTCCATATTGCTGGAGGGTAAAATTAAATGTTTATCGAATAATATTGAGTTTATAGAAGTTACAGAACTTGGTCTTAAGACTTAAAGTCTTATAGGACATGTAGAATAATATTGAAATTGTATTGAATATTTATTGACTAATATTATTCAATAAATATTTGGTATAAAAATAAACATGTATATTATGTATGAACTTAACACTTAGCCAACCGAACGAGGTCTTCTATTTTTCCCTTAGCAACGTATTGCCTTTTGTTATTTAGTAAGTCTTGAACTAAGTCTTTTCTGTTCATCACAGTTTTTTATAGAATTAGTTAAATGCATTCAATTGAAGGTAATGAGAAAGATTGTAGTTATAGTTTTTGTCAAGCGGTTGTCCAAGTGTTAAGTAAGTTTTCAGTTGAGCCTTGAAACTTGTCGCTACCTGAAAGCATCCCACCATGCTTGCCCTTGTGCTAAATTTACAAAAGGTTTATAGGAAAAACTGTAGTGATGAGCCACCGCTGCCAGGAACATCTCGATACAAATTAGAAAATTCTGCAGCTTCGATGATATATTCCTGATATCATCCATATCGTTCGTGTTGAATATACTTGATATGACATCGAAGTATACCAACAACGAAATGATTACTCCTTGACTGCAATTCGAAACGGAAACGATTAAGGGTATGCATTCTTCAATTGACATATACAGCCAGCAACAAAAATATTCAAAGATTATACATGTTTAGGTACAATAAATGTTCCATAATTTGCATACGGCTAAATATTTTTTAAATTTTATAACATATGTGTGAGAATCAACTCGGCAGTTATATACATAGTGACTTTTTATACACGAAAATGCAACAAAAGGGAATATTTATTTATTAAACCATATTTTTAACGACACGCCAAGTATATTTGGAATATTCTAGATTCATTAAAATGAACAACGTTAATACAAAAATCAATATCTCAGATAATCAATATATTCTAGAATATCCTAAATGTCATGAACATTCATACACACACGTGCAGTCATCGTTCATTCATACATTCATGAATGCAACTTGCTTTAATAAATAGCAATATACAATATAGAATTTTCTTAATGATAATTTATTTCTTACCATGCTGTTCGAACAATTTTGTTGCTGACTATATGCGAATTTTCAAACTTACAAGAAGGAGAAGAACACCACTGCTTTAATACATAAGAACTTGCCGACCGGTTTCATAGGCTTTAAGGCTTCTGCATTGGCACGGTAGAAGAGCACCAGACAATACATGGCAACAAATTGTGATAAGTTATTTACAGCTATCATATAAGGAAACGCAACGTCCGTTCTGAATTCTCCTTCTCCATACACCCCATTAAGCTCACAGATGCTGAAAAGTTGAATATTTCAAGTGGTATGTACATATCATACACTTTAAGCATATACGTACAACATAGTAAGATAATTACAATGATATTAAAGTTGATATAGGCCTAACAGCAGTGTATTGCAATATTCCATGTTTGCACATATGTACAAACTCCCTTCCCATTTCCCAGTCAGGTAAACAGCATAAAGGGAACATATGATGGACTTGGGGAGAGATTTCCAGTCTGTGTTCTAGCTGACGGTCTGCATCTAAGTAGGCCAATAAATACATCATAAAATTGTATATTACATATGCCTCGTAGCATTCCCTTAGACTATCCACGTGTATACTTCCTTCTGGATAAATCAGACCAAGCCACTGTGTAAAATTAAGACAGTATTATATTAATAGAATGAAAGGAAAGAATATTGCACGATTTTGTAAAACAGAATAGTGTATACCTACAGCATTTACTGCATAAATTGGTACCATCCATAATATTCTGGAATAAATCGGTTAATTCGCAATTATTATAGTTACATGTATCAATTTCAAAGCGATTTTTATCGTAATCGCGATTAGTAGAGATTATATTGTAAAACAGCTTAAGCGCTAAATTACAGTCGTTCGTTTTCTGAGTGCCCGGTATATTAATGTTAAATCGATATCTGTGTGTATAAGAAACAGCTCGGAAAATTGCGTAGCAATAAGTTGGAAGCAAGTTGGAAGTTAGTTAGATGTTAATATATAACAGTTTTAGGAAAATCAACAAAGTGAATGTTAGTGAAAATTAAATTGAATCTCTTTTTTTTACATACATACTTAAATTAGAAAAATATCTTAGTACACACTTGGAATTTTTGTTAGGAAATGATAGCAATTATGTTTCCCAGGAATGTGAACTTTGATCTGTTGCTCTTTCAATGGTATCAGTTCTACATTGTTTCCTTCACTTTGATAATTGAGAGTGTAGATTTGACTTACTAAATAGAAATTTCCTTACTATATGTAATGAAAGAAATGTCTTTTGTAAATCTGTAATTTGTTATTTTTTTTTTATATTCATACCATAGCTAAATTTAATTATCAAAACATACTAACATTAATTCTATATGATTTTAACAAAATTTAGAGTTTACAGACTGTATAAACAGTGAGTTTATTCGCTTCTGGTCTTCACTGATATCTTTATCTCTCAACATTTAGTATATCAAAGGTCAATCAATACAGGTCATTGATCTTCAGGTCCTAAATCATACATATATGTATATATATACACACGCATCCGTTCTATTACAATTCATAATACTGTTATCTACAATCGCATTATCTGCAATAATGTTACAAATCCTAATCCTGCATTTTACAGTCCAACTGTACAATCGACTCACCTTATTATATACTTCTGCAGCCTGGGCTGCGTATAATATATCATGTGTTGCACGATTTCATAGAAAGCGATGGGCAATGCGAGCAACACAAATGCACCCCCGACCAGCGCTCCTGGATCCTGCTTCTTAAAGCCAGTCTTAATAGAGTTCGCCAATAAAATAGGCACCAGGATAATGATGAGCAGTGCGTAGAGACATGTTAAGACTGGTAAAATCCATAGTCTCCAACGGCGACAAATAGAAGCCATCACTTTGAAAAATCCAAAGGGGGGAATGGAAATATCACATAATTTTCCAGTCAGTCCGCTCGAGCTTCTGAAAAAATAAATCAACGTATCACTGTTCGGTAAACTTGATCGGTAGCATCATGTGTCCGAGGTGTCTGATTAGGTTATGCGAACCTAACTAATGTTCTTGGGCACGATGGCTAGGCAGGTGGGTTCGAGCAACGTTCCCATTGAACGTGAACCGTTCCCCGTCGACGGATTCGTTTCACGAGTGTTCACGTTGTAGTGTCAGCGACGGCGTAGGCATGTTACAGTACGTAACGACGTGTTAAAAAAGTCATAACAACCTTGTCGGGCACGATGAATCGACGATGAACCCGACTAAGTCAGCTGACAATGACAGTACGAAAGGGGGGAAGCCACCCCGCAGCACCCTCCCCCTTTCAAGTCCTCAATTACGCGATCCGCAGGATTATTAATTTCCATTTAATTCTATTAATTCATATTTGGATGGACGCGTGAACGGGGGTCCCCCATTTTGTTTTATTTTTGCAAATTTCGATGCAAACGTGACGTTTCGTTGAATCGATCGGATTTAAACAGCCGAATTGTTTGAGTGAAATACACTGGTCAATAAGCGTATTTCATTTTGGTAGGCTATCGGTAAGGAACTATATGAACCGGTGCAATTTATGCGGTATAAAAACCCGTACAAGTGTAAAGGCTATTTTAATATTTTGCAGTAATTGCGCGGTGAACTCTGCCCTCGGAAATGCTCGTTGCCTCCCAACAGGCGATTGCGAATGCTCGAGAGAAATGGATCCCCGTGAACTCCTCGAATTTAAAGCCTGGAAAGGAATGTACATGCTGAATATCCACATCAGACATTTTGTAAGAAATATTTCGTGATATTGATAAGAGAGAGAAGTGTTCGAGGCAGATAGGAGTTGAAAGAAGGGTTCTAGTGCTTTTAGAGATCTGATGTTGGCCTTAACGAGTGAACCGTGAAGGCGGCGAGGGAAGGGAGCATCCGTTCTAATGGCGTCAAGACCCAAGCACTGTTGTCACATTTTGTCCTACAGTGTTTCAATATTTTGCTTTGTTTATGTCGCTCAAGTTTCACGAAAAGAAGACACGAAATCCGTCTGGGTTTGCGAAGGTTGGTACAGGAGGGTCAGAGGACGCCGATTTTCTCGGCGGAACGTAAATCAAGCCGCGAGAGAAATTTTCTGAGAGCTCCGGGTGCAGTGACCTTGATTCCGCTGTCATCTCTAAAGTACACGAACGCGGGAATTTTGAATCGTGGTTTCGAATCGAGTCGCAGGATCCACTTAAGTCTATTGAGGAGAAATAATTATTTTTGTTCTTGTTTTTTTTCTTTTTTTTTTGTTTTCTTTATACTTGTTCGTTGAATGCTTCATAAGGCATATTCGTATTTTCAGACACAAACAGTTAGTTTTTACAAATGGAGAGAAAGTAATTGTAGAAGACACTTTCTGCCACTAGCAGGAAATATAAGTAATTATGGAAGTGACAACAGAAGAAGGGCAGACTGTGTTGCTGGAAGGAATGGAAGGTACACAATATATTACTATTCAAAGGGCTGATGGAGAGCCTTTAGGCAAGAGTGTTCCGCTTTTAACGTTAAATGGGGAGTTGATTTCGGAGGGAATGGTTGTTGATATGATCAACGCTGGTGTTGGTTCAGACTATGCCACGGCAACCCAATACTATGAAGCAGACGATCTCTTACAACACGAATTGACAGAGGTAACTATTTGGTTTCTTATAATTATGCTTCAAAAATTGAATTTTAATTGTTTGTACAGGAAGATCGTAGATTGGCAGCAGCTTTGGTTGCAGTTCAGCTGCAACAACAACAGAAACATCAGCAACTTCATAGTCAGTCTCAGCACGATGATCCAACTTTGCCAGATGTTTCCCAATTAGAAACTTTAACGCCTGTTAATACTTATTCTATTCAAACTGTGCCACAACCGAATGGTCCACCAGTGTATCCAACTTTACAACCTTTTAAACGAATTCCACACAATGTAAAACAAGAATTTATAAATGTGAAAAGTGAATACGATGTTGATGTATCAGCAGAAAGTAGTGAAGATACAGCCCCAACTTCTGGACCAAAGAGGTCTTTACCTCATAAAAAGAGAATTCCTCGTAAACTGAAACAACAAACCAAGAGAAGCTCTGCAAGGAAGGATAGTGGCAAGTCTAATTTAAATGCTGCAAATGCAGAATCAACTGGAGAAATGCAGTCTCACATATTTAAATGTGAACTGTGTAGCTCTAGATTTAGCAGTCAATTAAAATTTTTTGAGCATCTTAAGGTATTTGAACTTTGTTCTGTGTTTAAAGCATTATAATTGAAATGAATGTTGTTTTTAATTTTCATTAATATTCAAGGTGCACTATGAACCTGTAAAACAAGAAACCAGAATAGCACAAGCAACAAATACTAATATTACTATATCTGTGCCGGAATCTGTCCAAAACCTTCAAAACACTGAGATCGAAGAGTTCAGTGAACCTGAGGATCTCATGGAAGGCATCAGAGGTGTTGGTAAGCCCACAATAATCAGGCAAACATTAATTTCTGATTCACTTTAGTTGACATACTTCCAATATTTACAGTGGAAGAAACTGGTGCTCACATAGATGATGAAACAGAATCTCCACTATCTACCGTAAATAATGAATCACCATTATGGACTATTACAGATGTCACTGAGCATGTACATAGGGACCATGTAAAACCATCAACTGTTAATGATCAGGACTTACATGAAAAAGAAAAGACTGACATTCCACAAACAACGAAGAAGAAGAAAATTTTAAAAGCTCGGAAATCAAGTGTGTATATATACAAAGATTCACTTCTCTCTTAAATAGTAGATTATAAAAAAAATCATACATTTTCATAGATGACGAATTAACCTGTCCTCAATGTGATCGGTCATTCCACCATAAGAATAGTTTAGTGTATCATATGCGATCTCACAGTGGTGAACGACCGCATCAGTGTGAAGTCTGTGGGAAAAGTTTTTTCGCAGCTAGTGCATTAAAGGTGATACAGATACTGACGTAACATTATACATTACATCATGAATCACGTCAGTTAACTCAATTATTTCGAACGTAGGTACACAAACGCCTTCACAGCGGTGACAAGCCGTACAAATGCGAAGAATGCGGTCGACATTTCCGTCAGTGGGGGGACTTGAAGTATCATTCGACAAGTATTCATTCAGAGCAAAAACAATATCAATGTGAATATTGTGGGAAAGACTTTGCCCGTAAGTATTCTTTGATTGTTCATCGGAGAATCCATACAGGTGAAAAGAACTATCGGTGTGAGTACTGCAACAAAACGTTCAGAGCGAGTAGTTACTTACAAAATCATCGTCGCATCCACACCGGGGAGAAGCCGCATCCGTGTACGGTCTGCGGGAAACCGTTCAGAGTGCGAAGTGACATGAAAAGACACCTGCACACGCATTCTAGAGCAAGAACTGAAAACACTTCCTCTCGGTTGAGTACTCCCGCTCGGTTGAGTACTTCTGCTCGATTGGATAGGGTTATAGCAGCAGCAAAAGCTAGCAGCGAAGCGAAACTTCTCCTAGAAGACGAGACTAAGAAAGCGCAAGCAAAAACAATCCAAGATCTTGTCAGAGATTTGAAATTGGAAGTAGAGGCGACTGGTGTCGTAGAAATTATTCCACCAGACGACAATCCAGAAAGTATCCTGCCGCATGCTGGGGGACAAACATTGGAGTACACTGTGACAACTACGCCAGATGCAACTTCAGAGAGAGATCCGTTGGAAGCAGTTGTGCGTACTGCTGACAATATGTAAGTGAATCGTTTATAATTCATATTAATGCACCGATGGAAACATGGAGATTTATTTTCTTGTATTACTTTTGCAGGCAGTATTTTTTCATGTAACAGTTGTTGGGAATAAAATTAAAAGCTGTTCAAACACTATAGCACACTGTCAAGCATTTGAAATGTCTATTTTATAACCATGAAGGTTCGTGAAAGAACAAACCTTCACTGTAAATGGACGTTTTCACCAATAGAAGTGCCGTGCATCGATACGTTGCCTATGTACTGAGCATAGTGTACTTTCCAGTTTCTCCGCGGCATATTCTTTAAGGAAGCACGATCGCGACAGATACAATGTTTAAATAATGTTCGTAAGACTGTTTTCAACGGGAAACTATGGAAAGTACGAAACTGAACGGAAATCCTACAAATATATATCAATTCAATTGCGTATATATAAATATACATATAAATATGCATATAAATATACATATATACATATATATGTGTATTGTATTATAATTAATAGTAATCAAGATAATATTGTACATGTACATTTTTAAGTTTAGGTAAGTTAGCCGTTTATATTGCGAATCGTCGTTGAAAAATATATTTTTTACGCAAAGACATTTATAGAAACACCGTGGTCCATTTTTATTGTATACTCCAGAGAAATGTTTGTAGGGCAGTGTTAAGTGGTTGAAGGTGCTGAAGATGGTGCAGGCACCGTACTACTTGTATCGATGAAAACTTGTAAAATTTGAGCCAGTTCTCTCGTCTCGAGTGCTGCATTAAGTTTTTCAGTAGCTTCTGTGCTAGTAATTCTGGAACGCATAGGATACACATAAAAGATGGTGCAATTCGTTTAATGTTTTTAATTTTTTTTTAAATAATGATTTTTTAAAATGGACTCTAATCTTTAGTATATTACGTTACACCATTACCTGCGAGATCGTTTAGCTCTCTCCCAATCAACATAAAGATCAGTGATTATTCCATGCAGTCTATCCAAAATTTCATTATCTTTTGCCATTTGTGATTTGATTTCTATCTCGTTTTGTACCAACTCTTGGTACGCCAGAGACAAATTTTCTTTCGGATTTTCCTTTAACTCCCATTCCTCGAGTGCATTCAAAATTTTTACCTTTACATTTAAATCATGGGCAGCATTTAATCGTGGCAGAATCAGTTCTAATACTTTAGAAATGCTACCCTCAGCAACATCTATAAAAACATTTATTATTTTTCATGACAGTGATTAATATTTGCTATCTTTAATGCTTAGTGTTAACAACAAATTTAGAAAAAGGTAATAATAGGAGACCATACCACAGAATACGTCCAACTTGATTTTTCTCTTTGTTGCTTCTCTGGTTAATATATCTCTTAAAATTATAATGCTTGATATGTTCTCCCCGAGAAAAACAGCACTTCCTTTCCTTAAAATTAATAAAATGTGAACAAATTCAGCACAGTTTGTGCAATTGAGGTCTTACTTATATGTGCATTTCAAGGTTGTGCCCACAAAAGATGAGATGTATGTTAAAAGTGCTTCACCATCTTGTAAGTGGGGTCTTTCAGGTACATTGGGCAACGCCAAAGACAGCCAGGCGTGCATCTAAAATATATCAAACTATAATCAATCAAAAATTGCACAAGGAACACATTTACGAATTTACCTCAGCAACAGTGAAACTTCCGATCAATCTTAATTCATTGAAAGGCCCTCCAGTAGATTCTGTGTCATCATCCTCGTATTGCCTTACATGAAGAGAAAGGGCACATATGGGTATTGATATTTTACGGCAGCATTTTGGCTGTACCTACAGCACAAAGTATTTATGAGTTACACATAATTTATTTCATGTCTTTTTCATGATCACATGTACTAAAAGAAACTGAATTCATACTTGTGATGTTACATATATTTGTAGGGTACCTGACTGACCTTCTATGGTTCTTAGTCTCATTTCAAGATGATTAATGTTCACCTGTTAACATAACAGCTATTACAAAGATATTTCACAAATTTTATTTATGACAATGTTTTGTTTTTAATCATTACTTACTTGACAACGATAGGTAGCAAGAACAAAATTACCTTCCCTTGGATTACAGGCAGAGAGGCTCATCACTGCACTGTTACTTTCAACATCCAGTAATTCTATTGGTGTGTCAGATTGTACTAAGATATTATCAATAGGAGTATCAAGTTCTATGGAAAATAAATACGATGCATCCTCCTTGTTTAAGACCATTCTAAAAGCAATTTATCTCAGTTTTGCACTTTAAAAAATGTATGTAAACAATGAGTATGCTACCTATGATTTACTGATAGAATTAAAGGTGCCAATGGATCAACTGTAAAATTGGCTGCTTCCTTTTCTTCGTTAAGTTTTTCCTGTAACTGTTGAATTTCTGCTTTTAATTTTAGTACACCCTCATTTTGATCAGCTTCTAGGAGTCCAGGAGACCTTGTGGTCAAGCCAAATATTCGACCCGAATAGGTAGTGACCAGAACTTCAGGACATCCTGCAGCCCCAATTACTCCACCTACCACTGAAGTGATACTTTCAGCAGCATTCTGAAATACATTGATTATTACTAACATTTGTTTCGAAATTTCAGATTATGATGTATATACCCACGTAACGGTAACGAAGAGATGGCAGTAATTCTTCATCAGGGAAAGTGTACACATCAACAGTGCCATCCTGTCTGCCAATAAGTATATCTAAACCGTCTTGCAGTTCATATGTATCTAAGGCAGTGACTTCAGAACCTATCATGTTCAATAGCCACGTAATCCTTAAGGTTTTGTTACCTTGAAGAATAAGTAATCCTACCCTACCATCCATGGTTCCAAGCAAAACACGATCTTTGGATTCAACATCGCCTTCTCTGTGAACACCCAAGTAAAAATATAAATAATTATTAAACAAAATAAATTAGTGCAAGTTGTGTGTATAAATATAAAGTACCTATATAATGATAGTACTGTAGGTACACTTGGCAGTCTAAGAACTGCTGGACTCCTTGTACCATGAAGAACACGTACCTGGGTAGAATAGAATTTATTAAGTTTCAATGCTTTAATACAGATTTGATAACTTACTGCACAGTCTCCACAGGCAAGAAGAGTGTAAACATTTGAACCATCAGCAGGCAGGAGAATAACATCGTATAAGGTTTCACCTGCTAGGTAAGAATCAGAATCTTTGCAGTCATGATACCTGTGATAAAGGTCTCTGGCACATGCTGCAAGATCCGGACCAAGCACATACCTACATTTTAAATGAATATTTATTACAGGATTGTGCTGTTTAGAATTGTTGCATCTACAAAAACTAACATTGATGAAATAGGATCTATGAGATTCGTGTCAAAGTCCAAGAACAGCTTTCCTTTCTTTGTGTAACCCTTCACAGTGTTTTCATGGGCAATATAAATTTTATCGCGTCCTGTACCTCCCAAAACTAATTTATTGATCTTTGGTCCTGGCAGAGACTTAAATGACACCTGTAACTCTCCTTTCTTCATACCTGCATAGAAGATTTCATGTCACCGTTGCAATAAATATGAAGATTTACTGGATATGAATTCATGGATAAGTTACCATATACATGTAATACTCCATCATGATCACCAACAGCAAATTTCTGTGTTTGTCTGTATTCTGATACAGGGAAGATCTTTGTTGTGCCTTTAGAAGTAACACCCACAGCTGCATAATCTATTCTTAATAGTGGTAGAGTCATGTTGAGGATTAAAGTTGAGTATTACTATGAATTAGTAAACATTTAATTTCTCTTTGCAAGTCTCAAACAGTCAAATATTGATATGTCTCGTCTAACAAACAAAACATGTTCCCATTGTTTCAGCGTTGTTGTACAATGTTTTCAGCGCACATGCGCGACAATCAATTTAACCATAGCAACAACTAGCCCAACAAACTATTTTCCATGTATATATTAATTCTTGGATGAACACACATTGTCCAACACAAAACACATTTATGGCATAAGAGATGAGGAAGAAGAAGAAATATTTTATGTAGGTGTTATTGGAATCAGACATTCTTAAAATCAAATTCTGTAGATACATGTTCAACAAATCTTTTATTTGAATGAACTGTTAATACAATCTTTTGAGTATTTTCTTGGTTTCTATACAATACATTAAAATTATTAGTCGAGGCTAGGGTTGGCAGTGTAAGGGTACTTTCTGATTTACATTTCTTTTCAGTAGTTTACATAAAGAGTAAAAGAATGTTTAAATTAATTCAGTTCATCAATTAAAAAAAAATCTTTAAATAAAATAAAATTTCATTCGGTTCTGAAATACAAAAGAAATTACAGTAAAAGAGGGAAGTTTTAAATTACACATATTTTTATTATAAAAAATAATACAATGAATTCTCCTTTCTCCGACAACTTGGCTATATAATTATCATCCCCAACGTAATGGAGACACATGCCTCTTGATTTTTTGTCCCTTTCTGGACTAAAGTCATTGCAAGAAACTGAACTGCAAGGGGGTTAGTACTGGTCTCGTAATTAGCGGCGTTTCAATTAAATAATTACTGCTAGAAATTAATCTTCAACCGACATCTCGTGTTTCAGAAAGAAATACACCTTGATTTTTACAATTATTTATTTTGCTCCTTCTATGTATATCCGTGTCCATTGGACACAACTAACTGAGGAATAAGAAATATACTCTGGGCTAAAGGGGTTGCTCTTATTGCTTCTAGTACTGGCAGTAAATTAGAGGAAAACGTCTATAATTAAAGATTCTTCATCCTGCAGGAAGACGCTACCACAGATGCTTTCAAAGCTAAGTATTCCCAAATATCATTCTTCTGTAAGGATAATGAGTTTCTCCTGGTTATAATCAAACCTTAAATTAACTCCCTGACCTACAATATCATGTCAGACTCCTGGTGAAAATTTCAAACTGAATTTCAAAAATCTATTATTTATTTCTTTTTTTAAATATAAATTAAATATTACTTTTCTATTATCAGTCGTTAACCTTTAGAGTATACATAGACATAGAATAAGCATCAAAATTGTTCTAATAAAGTAGTTGCATCGATCATAATTAACAAAATAATTCATTGGACAAGGGGTTAAGCGACATTTGGAAAATAAAGAAAGAAATAAGAGGGATATCTCGTTTATCCAAAAATTATGATTTCATCTAATTAGAGCTGTGTTGTTATCAGGGCACTGAGAATCGCGGAAGGACGTGAGTGCGTGTTAAAGTTGGCAACCCTAGGCTCGACGACGCTCTTAGTAGCCCGTGAAGGTGCCAGTCGGCCGAGGAACGTCGAAACGGGGATTCCCGTCATAGGAAACCTGCGCACTGAACCCGTGCTTCCAGTCAGCTGTGTATCGCACGACCTGCAACCTCCCGTCCGGAAGTTGAACTCTGTACTCTCCGCGGACAATGTCACCGTCGCTGATGGCGTTGTGGGAGTAATCGTTGCCGAACGCGTCCTCCTTCACTGCATAGTTGAAGTCGAACGGCATGCCTGGCTCGTGATGATGGTGGTCATGCTGGAATCATTTATCCACTATTAGTGTGAATTCAAGAGTTAAATTAACTCTCACATTCCCTCAACAATAGAACTACCGAGCAGTTAAAATGACTTATTCCTAATTTTTTAATGAATATTGGAACATTCCTTGAGATTTCTAGGATCTGTACAAATGCACAAATTTTCTTTATAATTGAAATACTTGCAATATGAAGATTCTGAAATTAGTTTGACCTGCTTGGTAATTCTAGTGTTAGCTGTATTATTTTTACTGCTATGTTTATGTAGATAGTATGTAGGGCAGTAACTGATACTTGTATGAATCTATAATCATTAGGTATCTTGAATGCAATAGCAAACCACAAGTTTCTCTTAGACATCAATAGAAAACTTTACAAGTTTCCTTTAGATACCAAGATCTCTGAAGCTTTTGGAACTAATCTTTCGTATGGTAGTTCTAATATTGAAAATAAGATTTTGTAGTCTGTCTAATATTATAGTAAAAATAAGTGTCAAATGAGATCCGTGGAAAAGTCTCTGGCACTTACTCCACCAGGGGTGGGTCCAGTCGGTGGTCCATAATCAGGGAAATCCGGTGTGGGCCTTGGTCCCGGTGGCGGATATCCTGTGCCAGGTGTTGGTCTCGTTGTCGGGAACTTTGTGGTCGTTTTAGGATAAGGACGCGGCGTTCTGGTCGGGTACGGCGTCGTCGGTGAGAACGGTGGTCGCGTGGTCGTCGACTTGGGGAATGGTATCGCAGGCGTGTCGTAATTGTAACCCTTTGTCGGCTCAGGTGGCAGGTACGTGTTGCGTCTGGTACCCGGTGGTAGGTCGCAAATCACGTGGACCACTGCCATGCAGAGTATCGTGATCTGTAACACAGTATTCAGCGAATTAGTCTCCACCAATTAGACAAAGTATAACATCCCCTTTCATAGAAGAAAGTTTATTGAACATTCGCAATACACTGGTATTATTATACCTTTAAAACTTTCTACACTTCTCAAAGAAGTAGTACAACAAACTATAGTACTAAATAATCAATAATTGTAAAACTAATCTTGAAAGTGGTATTTTAATTAGACATATGATAGCATTATTATAATACCTTTAAAACCTTCCACACTTCTCAAAGAAGTAGTACAACAAACTATAATTCTAAATAATAAATAATTGTAAAACTAATCTTAAAAGTGCTATTTTTTATTGAGACATATGATAGTGACTTTTAATTTTTTCAGCAGAAGAAAGGAATAAATCAGCTGAAAAATTGGAACTAAGGGTACTCCTGAGTACTGTGGCCACAAGCAGGACCATTCTACTCTCTAAAGGCACGTCGACACCTGTGGCATTACTGTAAGTGACGAGTTCGAGTCTCCCAAAGTTTCATGATACATATTTCACTGGAAGAAACAGCGAAGAAGGCTCAAACCCATCACTTGCTGCGACGTCCGCGTCGCCGCCGGTCTCAGCATATATGGGGGCCTTAAGAAAAACGTCCTCCCACTCCGTCCACCTACTCCTGTTTACACAACAGCGTCGTATCACATTGTAATCGTTTGACGCGCGACTTTAACGACAGCCGCCGTTTCCTCTCGCGCGAACAGAACACGTGTCAGACGCGGAGGATCGTGACGAGAACGTAATGAACCGTTCGCGCCGATGGCCGCCGGATTTGGTAAACGCGGACGACAGATGCGCGACGGCCGTAGGGGAGAATCGAACCCGCCGCGTTTTCTTCAATTAGGAACGGTTGCGCAAATTCGTACTGTTAGAACGCGCGTCATAAATAGCAGTAATTGTTATCGAGACTGGCGATCGCCGGCTTCACCTCCCGCTTGGAGCACTGACCACCGAGATAACGAAGTTGCTAACTTAGTAACTTGCGATAAATAATTCCTTGACGGTTCGAGAATAGTTGATAGATTTATTATTCGTTAATAGTGTAAATAATGTAAAAATATTGCTGGAATTTTTTAACGTTCGACACGTCGATTATATGGTCTCTAAATTTTGATTTCTTTGTAGGAGTATTGCGGTATTAACACTTTGCACTCGAGAGGTGACTCTGTCACCATTTGATTTGAAGTAAAATTAGAAAATTTAATATTTAATTTAATAAAGAAGCTTTGCTTCTCAATTTACCTGTGATTTCTCTTTGGATTTGTTTAAAAGAACCATCGTCTTTGTCTAGTTAGAAAATGTTGAGTATTGCTAACGAAATACTTCCGTCATTCAAAGTTTAATAACAGAATTATTAGTTTGAATGACTTTATGGATGAGTCAAGGATTGTGGACAAGTCAATGTAAATACGTCATCTACGCGTTGATAGAAAAAAGGGTACCTGAAAGGGACTCAGATATAATTGGCCCGGAGGCACGTAAACAGAACTCACAGCGGAATAATCGAGGGTCGCGGATCTATTCAGTCGTTATCATTTCAAGCGAAACGTAGCTTCGGACAAACTGCGCATAAGGTGTAATAGTGTAGAATAGTAATAAGATAGTACAGAACAGTATAAAAGTGTAATAAATAGTAGCAATCAACAAGAAAGATACCGAGAATGATTGAATCTAATTGTAAGCGTATATCAGTGTCATGAAAGTTCAGTTTATCAGTTTTATCAAGACACACAACAAAGAAAGAAGCCGCGAGTGTGCACTGAAAAGTCGCGAGGAACGAGCGATGCTTGATGCGAGAGATAATTGCGTGAGTTTTTCGCTCTGAGCGTGTGTCAACGCGTGTCGTTCGTCTACAGTGATTTCGCAACGGCTTAATTACACGTCTTCCGCCTAATTTCCGACCTCCGTCCCTTCGTGTATCCTAATGCGTGTGAAACCGTCGCCTTTGTATCAATTTCTAGCGTCATCTTCGTTCAAACGTGATTCTAATGACTCCCGCGACGTTAGATATGAAATCAAGAGAAATTGGATACCGATCATTTAAAGGAAAGTTGGAATCTGTGACATTGGAATGCTAGAAATTGTCGTTTTGAAATGCGTCTATAAAATTCAAGGTGCGTTAGATTGACGTTCCGTAAACCTATTAAGGAAATATTCTCTAAACCAATTACCATGTTAATCTTTCAACCCCATTGTCATACGATTTCTTTCATAACACACAAAAAAAATAGCTTTCTATCTTTAAGTCCACGTTTTCACTATCTTTAATCGATTGTTTAAACAGAAATATCCTAAGACAAAGGGTTGAAGATTCTCGAAGGAAATGTAATCGAGTACTAGGATGAAGAATGATGCTCTACCCAATGATGCATTCATTCAACGAAATTCCATTTGCCTACGTGAATTCTAATTCACAGCTAGTCTTCCTAGATTTCCTAACGGTTGAAAATTAATAGGGACCGCTAAACACGCCAGTGAAAGTGTTACAGCTAATTGAAAAACAGAAAAGCCGACACGACTTCAATTGATCTAATTTCCATCTTGGACACCAGCCAAAAAGCAGTCGAAGAAAGAAAGAAGAAATGAGGAACTTGCGAAATCCTGAAAGTTAAGCAGCCACATTCGCTCATTTAAATTTACTAACGGTAGAAAAATCCGCCATTGTTCCAGCGGTTATTGTTTAACGTTCATTGCCACAGCAAAAGTGATGTAAGTCCTTTTTAGATACCGGACCAAGGACTGCAGTTTCCATGTGAACCACGTCGCGACGCAACCGCCAGGAAGAGGTGCAGTCCGAAGAGGAATGAAGAAGAAACCGTCGGAAGAGGATATTAGGTTGGCAGGAAGATTCTGTCGTTTTTCGGTTTCTCCACTTCCCGCGCTTATTCTGTTATTATTCATTGCGCGACACAGATGACTTTGGTAGCAATCGAAAGCTATTACTATTGAATTTTTCAATTTTAAATTGTGTTTCGATTAAATTCTGACAAGTATCTATTACAAATGGGGATGCAATTGGGCATAACTCCATGGAAGCTCGTAAAACTCTATGGTTTATTTTTGCATAAAGTTGAAGTATGGTTGAAAGATTTTTATAATTTTTCGTCTATGGTTAAAGGGTAGGATTGTTTACATCCGACATGAATGACCTAGTTAACAGATGTTTAAAGATTGTTCCTTAAAAGAAACGACAAAACTTTCTTGTCAACCTAATAAAATGAAGACTACTGGCAGCTTTTGTTGCGATTGCATACTGCCACAATGTAAATATACTTTTATGGTTGCGAATGATCAGGCACCCGGATGAAAACAATAAAAGCGTCCGGGCAGATATATTGCACCCTTCGAGGCTCCCCCCGAAGAGATGAACGCAGTTGACATGATTGTCGGCGATAAATTCTTCAAGTTTTATGATCTTGTTGCATAAAGGGATCATATAACGCTCTGTGTTGCCGGATGTCCGCCACTTTCCAGGTAACTATGTAAGATTCTGCTGTTTTGTGTGCAAGTATTGTAGTAAAACTTGAAATTCAAGAGGTCAAGTCAATAAACATGACTTAACACTATCTTTCAGTGATTTACATTGAAGAGGAAGTGGATACAGTGTGGTCTTGCGGTTGCAGATGAAACAAAAGGATAGCGAACATCAGTGATGCTGGAAGAATTTTGGTAGAGATTTCCTTGAAACGAAGGAAAATGTTACGTTAGAATTAGAGGTAGTGACTCCACTTGAAAGAGTCAATTCGACTGTTTAGTAGTTCTAGTATTAACCCCTTGCTCTATTTAATTATTAACTATGATCAGTACAACTACTGTATAGTAGACAATAGAAAAGCAGAATTTAATTTATTAAAAAATAAATAATAGATCTCTCAAATTCAGTTTAACCCTTAGCACTCTATAGGCTCCAATATTGCACCAGTTATAATATCAAATATTTTAATGAATTAAAGAAACTACCCTAATATTATAAAATTTTCTATTATTAATTATTAGATTTTTATTAAAAGATTTATTACTAGAGATACCATAAAAATTAGTTGCAGTTGCTGATATATTACAAAACCATTTGGAGTGCTAAGGGTTAACCCTTTGCACTCGACAGGTGACTCTGTCACCACTTGATACAACAAAACTATCAAGTTGAATATTTGATACTTCAAATGGAAATTTTCACTGCTACGTGAAATATTGAAATGAAGCTCCTTCGTTGCTTAATTTATCTATGAATTATAAAGTGGTTTCCAACTGTCGCCTATATCTCGTCAGAAAATGTTGAATATCTCCATTGAAAAACTTTCGAGTGCAAAGGGTTAAAACTTTCGTCAGAAGCCTAACACGATACAGTAGGTCAAGGGGTTAAAAGGCTCATCGATGAACAGTTCCGGGTCACTTTACATGAAATTAGAATAAGAATAAGAATTTTCTCCGACGAAGAAAATACATAGATTTCCGTTTTGAGACGCAGTCAGTGGCTGGCAAACGCGTCCACACCGATAAATCAATTAGCGTCCGCGTGATTCATGTCTCTCCCGATTAATCTTGGAATACGCGCGTAATCGGGGAACTCCCGGGATAATTTGTTGACACCTCCACCCTGTCCGCACATGCGGACCGAGATTTATGCGTCGTGAGGTGCGTCGGTTGGGAGGCTGTAATTAATTATAATAATTAGACGGGCGAAAGAAGAGAACGGTGTGTTCGCGGCGTCGAATGACACTGGGATCTACGGCCGTGCCGTTTTATGGCAAAGTTCAACCTTTTTCCAATGGTAAACTCGTTTTCATTTGATAGCCTGATAGGCTGCGAATTAATTGCTGTCGCTTGGGAAGAAATGACAGTGGATTATTGATTTGAGAATGTGTTTGAAGCTACTGAGAGTTCTTTAAGTATCCAAATTTGAGGGTTGGTTTAAGGGATGAACTACCCTTGGTAACGTTATTCGTTTAATTTCTCCTAGTAATATGGTCCAATTAATATTATCAAATAGATAACGTCGCTTTAAAATTTGATTAAAATGTTACTTGAAAGTTACTTGAAATAATTTCATTATTTCAAGAAACGTAAACCAACGTTCTCCAATCCAGAAACAGTGAAACTAAATTTCCAAATAGAATTAAATCGTAACCAAAATTACATTAAAAAATACAATCCTTATAGTCTCAGATCTTCCATATCAATTCTCAATCGCATCATTTCTAAATCACAATTCAAACATTAATCCCCAACGAATCAATGATCCATTAACCCTTTGCGGACGGATGTCGGAATTTCGGTGAGATGAAACGTTCAAATCTGGAAGACTAAGTCGTAAAATGATCTAATTAGTCGAACAGTAAGAGATCACGTAGTTTTCTTTCTATTAATTAAGCAATTGCTATACAATTTAGCTTCACATGTCGAAGGTTTCGTATGTTTCGAAGAATTTTCCTCCGCAAAGGGTTAATTACTCTCAATTACCTGAAGATAAAACATGTTGCGACGATAAGAACGTCCGTGCCAGTCCCGCTGTAGCTTAAACTCGCGCACCGGTTTTCCGCGGGCGCACTGTGGGAAACAGAAAATCAACCCTTTACGTGTGCACAGGTCGTCGTGGGAGCGTTAGAAAAGAAACCGTTAAAAGAAAGAACGAAAAGGAAAGAAAAATCTGTTCCCAAGGTATATTGTTCTCTATAGGGTGGGAAGATTATAAGTTTCCGCGGATCCCATGGATGATCGTGGCTCGATTTGCGACACGAAGGGTTGAATAGACCTCGACGACATTTCACGGCTAACCACACCCTGGCCGCGGTACGATTGTTCATGGAATTGCATGCATGCACACCACTCCCTGTTCGGGATCACGGAACTCGCGCGTTCTCCGTTGCTGGGTCTCTCCTTGTACGTGCACATCTTCGATAGGCCGGAGAGACTATTCACTCGCAATTCGAACGACTAATTTTCTAGATGTTCCCCGCGAGACTCGCCGAATGATTCTTGCCGCGGTAGCAACAGCATGATACCCGGCAACGATTATTTTAACCCTTTGCACTCCGAAGTTTTTCACTAGAAATATTTCAACAGTTTCTGATGAGATGAAGGCGATATTTTGTAAAACCAACTCGACGAGAAATTCACGCGAATTGACGGACAAAGCTATTTTACGTCAATGTTTCTCAGATAAATGCATTACATGAAGTATAATATTAAATATCAAACTTTATAGCTTCACTGTAGGAAATCAAGTGGTGACTGAGTGTCACCTCCCGAGTGCAAAGGGTTAACACCTTGCTGATCGGCCACGAGTTAACCCTTTGCACTCGGAGGTTTTTCACTAGAAATATTCTCACATTTTCTGACGAGATAAACACGGTATTTCGTGAATATTTTATTATATATATTTTATTTCGATATATCTCGAATTGATACGTTATACGAGGTATAATATTAAATATCAAATTTTAGTTTTACTGTATGAAATCGAGTGGTGAGTCACCTCTCGAGTGCAAAGGGTTAACTCGTGTTTCCACGATTCACCGATTATGTTTGCGTTTTATTTTATTTTGATCGTACTCGGTGAATTAAATTGGTTTAGTCAGTTTAATGTATTCTATGGAAGTTTGAAAGAAATTTTTGGGAAAATTGCTGGTCGGTAAGGTGTTCTCACTTTGTACTTCAGTGAGAGTTTGAGATTTTTATAAGCTTAGTAATTAGTTGGTTTTGATTATATCCTTTTAGAGTTTTGATACTATGGTTTGTAATTATAGTGATAGTTTTGCATTTTGTGGAGAAAGTAAGTTACTCTTATATAGATTTTTATTGGAAGACTAGAATTATTGTCCAACAATCGTTTCTACAAATGTAAATTCTTCTCAACGCAGTTTAGAAAGAATAAAAATCTCCAAGAAAGAACAACACCTTCAAATCTGTAAAATTCTTAGCCGTACCAAATGGCTTATTAAGAAACAGCAAAATCGATTCCCCCAAATTCTCACTGAACAATCACAATCTACATCTAAAGTTCTAAATGGACAGAAGTGTGCACTGTACAAGCAACCAGTCCCAACTACCCCCGAAGCTTCTAGTAAAATGTCATCCAGCAAAATCCAGCAACGTGATCCAATCACAGAAGACCCGTCTTCCACTTTTCTCTACCACTGAATTAAGTAAAGGAATTAAAAATCCAAATAAAAAGGAAATAAAGAAATTCATAACCCCACAAAGTCGAGCAATATGATCCAATCACAGAAGACCCAACGTCTGCCACTTCTTTCTACCACTGAATTAAATAAAAGAATTAAAATTCCAAACAAAAAGAAAATAAAGAAATTCATAGTCCCACAAAATCGAGCAACGTCCCTAATCACAGAAGACCCAATATCTTCCACTTTTCTCTACCACTTAACTAAGTAGAAACAAAAATATAAATAAATTCAAGCAAAAAGAAAAATTCAGTCCCACAAAGCCGAGCAACGTGATTCAGTCACAGAAGAGCCGTCTTCCACTTTTTTCTACCACTTAAATAGAAACAAAAATATAAATAAACCCAAACGAAAAGAAAAATTCATTGTCCCACAAAGTCGAGCATTGTGATCCAATCACAGAAGACCTCGAGTCTTCCACTGTTCTCTACCACTGAATTAAATAAAAGAATGAAAGATCCAAAGAAAAGTAAAAATAAAGAAATTCATAATCTCACAAAGTCGAGCAACGTGATCCAATCACAGAAGACCTCGAGTCTTCCACTGTTCTCTACCACTGAATTAAATAAAAGAATCAACAAATCCAAGCAAAAAGAAAAATAAAGGAATTGACAGTCCCACAAAGAACCAGGATAGAGCACTGGTGTCACCAGGGGGGGTTGGTACGAAAGCGTCGCCGAGGTTTCCGGGCCCTAGCCGCCATTACGACCGGACCTTACGTCGAGTGTTACACGGATTACGGGGTCAGATGAGGCACGTGTGTCCCGTCGGTTACAATATTTGTCGGTTGCACTCCGGCACGTCTGTGAATAAAGTCAGTACGTAACTGCTCGGCATGCTGGCAGGTTGGGTTTATATAGTGTGGCTCTAATAAGATGATACTCGAACGTGTTGGGACCGGGGGCCCCGATGTACAGTACGAAGGGTGGGGGAGGTGGTGGAGGATGATGCGCGCTTGCCTTGTTTCGCCTTACCTTGCCTCACCTTGCCTTAGAACCTTGCTGGGACCGACCTGCACGTGGCGTGCACTGACTTTATGAAAAATTATTAACCCCTTGTCTTACAACAACGAGTGAGGCCCGTGGTGAAGATTTTCAACATGACTCAACAAATATCTATATTACTTAGTTAATTCAAATTCAAAATAAATATTATTCCTCTGTAATCAACTATTGCACTTAAAAGGAAATATAGTAATAACGTATGCTTAGCATTTTTCTCTTTTTCCAATAAATTATTAACGAGAAAGTAGCCGTTTCGATCAGAGTTCAGAAAGAAATCATAGGTCAAGGGGTTAACCCTTCGCCGACGAATGTCGGCATTTTGCTGAGATCAAACTTCCATGTTTCGAATACCGAGTTGCAAACAAATGATTTAACTATTCGAACAACATGAAATCAGTACACAGTTTCTTTATGATTTAAGCATTCAGCGTTTAATTTAGCAGAATCCGCGAAAGATTTTGTGTACTAAAAACAATCTTCGTCCTGAATGAGTTAACCCTTTGAAATCTTCTATCAATTATACAATTATACAATTGATATATAATTTAGCTTCATCTTTTGAAGGTTTTCAACGAATGTTTCTCTTGAGAAATTTTGTCTGATGAATGTTTGGTCCTGTTTTAGTCTGAAATCATTTTTGTATAGGATAACATAGTTGATACTTTTCCTTTCAGTGTATGGATAGTATGCGAGAATCTCATGAGTTGCACAGCTTGCAACATATAATATACATTAGTAAACTAATAATAGCATCCACTTGAGAGTATCGAAGCTAATTCTCTTAATTATATGTTCCAGAATACCATAGCTACAGAAGAACACGAAATCAACCCTCGCGTCTTCAAGAACATACTCGCCATTAACATCACTAAATACCAATATACCAATAAAAAGGTGCTTAAACATAAACATTCCTAAAGCTACGTTTCCATCTCTCACATGCAATAATCTCAAATATCCTCTTCACAGTGATCCCAGGAACCCAGAGGAATTTGATCGGTTAAGGATATCTCCAGCAACCCGACATTACTTTCCCATCATCGTCGAGATCTCCACTTTGTAGAACACGGAAATGATTCAGGGTAAAGAAGAAAATAGGTCTAGGGGCGCTCATCACTCGTCGAGCATGCGATATTCTTGTAACAACGATTAACGGAGAGGAATAGGAATTGTGGTTGCCTTTGTACGTTTCCGAAGATAATTTTATATTCTCCAAAGAAAAATGCTTATCCTTTAGATGAAGGATTATACAAAGTATATGTACTCGTACATATGTGTATTTGTGCATGTATGTACATATATGCGGGACAAATCGCTTTGTGCATTTGGTTGCATCGTGGGAAGGCTAATCCGGATCAATGCGATCCAAATGATCTTTCGAGCCGGAGCCGCTGACTTCTAGCCTCGAAGGTGCAGCATGAAGAAGTCATTCCATCGATTATCGTGCTACGTATCAGAAAGAATTTGATATTTCATAGGTGTTCCCGAGCCATCGCTCGGGATTCAAAGCGTTGTTGACGCGTCTGGACCAGCGAATCCTTTCTACCGAAAAATCAACCGGCTCCTTTCTTCTCCTGAAACGGAAATCGCATTTTTTAACGTATACTTCGTGTCTTACATTTGTTAATTTCTTACTTTCTTGTAATCTGTGATTTCTAATTTGTAGGTCTTTAATTTCTAGTTTGTAGTGTTTTTAATTTCTGGTTTAATGTTTCGTTTGAGAATGTTCGATTTGTAATTTTGAATTGGGAAATTGAACATTTCTTACTTTCAACTTCTAATCTGTAGTTTCTAATTTGTAGGTCTTTCATTTCTAGTTTGTAGTGTTTCGTTTGAGAATGTTTGATTTGCAATTTTGAATTTGGAAATTGAACATTGTTTAATCGTTTGTAATTCGTAATTTTGTGTTTATAATTACTATTTTATAATTTTTGATTTTCAGTTTTATATATTTTGATACTTTAAAGGAAGTCGACGAAGATAATTTGCAGAATAGAGTTCATTTCACCCTGTTTCTAGAAGGAAGAATTGAGAAATACAAAGAGGTCCTTACGAAAGTAGAGTAGAAAGAACGTGTGACGCCAGAGGATTATAAAGAACAAAAGGGAATTGTTATCCTAGAAGGGTAATATACATATTTTAATTATTTATTACCGTCGTGTTACGATACGCACTCCGCACTGCCGCCATTTTAGATTGCCGCTCAGTTCGTCTCGCACTTTATGAAACTCCTTTTGCGGTGGCCAGGTGTTATAACAAGAATAACGAGGAAAAGTCTATCACGCGAACCTTGCCAATCTTATCTACAACTTTTAATCTATCTGTGAGTCCATCTTAAATTACACTGTGCCTTGTATACTTAATCAAACCCTTGCCTTATAATTTACACTGCGATTAGTCTTGTAAAAGTTACTTTATCGCCAATCGTTTTCCTAAAATAGAAACTACTTATTGCACACACTTTTTGATAAACATTCAATATTCATGACTTTAGTACACTGTCTTCCTTCAAAAATTTAATCTGAAGATTTCAAATATTCAATTCTTTTGAGTTCAAATGGAACATTAAATTTTCATTAAAAATTTATACAGTCCAGGATAAATCTAGATATACAAAATTATGAATAATAAATACTTTCAAGTGTAACAAATGAAATCGTAGGTCAAAAGGTGAATTCAATATTCCAGTGATCAACCGATGTTTCCGTAGAAGTGATCGTTCGCAGCTGGAAAATCCACATTGGCAACAGGATGATCCAGTATGTTTGCATTTTGAATCATTCGCGACGCGTATGGTTTGACATTATAGTAACTAATCGATGCTTCTGTTGGAATTAACATTTGAAACCGGAAAATACACATTGGTTACCAGGATGACCCAGTGTGTTTGCGTTTTGATGGATCCGCCACGTGTTTGGTTTGACATTACGGTAGTTAATCGACGGCTCTGTTGAAATTAGGGTTTGGTAACCGAAAAGTATACATTGGCAACAAGATGACCCGGTATTTTTGCAGGCCATCGGTGCATCCTCGGCCCCTGGCTTCAGTAGGCAAGCGGAGAAAGGCACGCGCGGGTACGCACGCTCGGAATTGCTTGGCGAGCAATCCGCCTCTTGCCCAGCCTTACGTGCATCCCAGCAAGACCGAGCAAGACCAGGTCAGGGCAGAGCACTTGGATCGTTACTTCAACCCTTTCACGGCCGAGGAGATGCCTCGTGTCTGCGTTTATTGGCAAACGGCGACTCGCCGTTCAGAAGATGAATCTCTGCTTGCGAAGATTCATGGAGAATAATCTGTATTAACTTCAGACAAATCGTAGGAAATGGTGAATGGTAAATGGTAAATAGTCGGTAGCGAGTAATAGTAAGTAATGGATGGTACATAATAAATGGTAAATGGTAAATAGTAAGTAGTGAGTAATAGTAAGTAATGGATGGTACATAATAAATGATAAATAGTAAATGAATGGTAAATAATAAGTCAATATTAAATAGTAAGTAGTAAATAGTGAGTAATAAATAGTAAATAGTACTATTTAATTACTAATACTAATAATGCGATAATAAATATAAAAGAAGATATCTAAATGAGTTGCTCAGAAGCTAATGCTCTCGATCTTTTGATATCTTCTAATTCATATAAATTTTAATGGAACAAATATTCTTTCTAGTATATTCTTACTATCCAGCAAGCTGTATAGTCTCTAAATATTTTCTACAATAATTCCAAAATTCAAAACACTCATTTCCTGAATTCTCCTTTTCTATACTTAATCATTGACTTCTAAGCGACTTATATCTCACTAAAACTGCCATTCACTCGTTTCTCTACAAAAACAGACCTACACCACTTTGAAAAAAATGGCTCAAATGATTCAGAAGTACATTCAGATGACACGATCGAATGATTCGCCCTGCACATACCTATACTCTAATGGAAAGCGGTTCGAGTCGCGCAACCGAAGCGTAATCTATCGTTCAACCAGGTTGATCAAACAGAATTATGACGGGCTAAGCGATGGCTATTAGAAAAACACGCGGTATATACTCGGCGCGAGGTGCTGCTCCTTTCCCATCGGGTTCAGGGAGTGATTCGCAGGAGAGCGACGCAGCCTTGATGACTGCTGGAAAAATTAAAGCGTAAGAGAAAACTTTCTCATGACGATGCGGCGGAGCAGTGAGCTGGACGTAACACACTGCTCTCTCGCCTGTCCGTCCGTCCGTCCGTCCTGAGTATCGAAGCAATTAGTTCGCGCGATGAGGAGGCCGCTTTTTACGATTCACGCTCGATCTTAAAAGTTCCTCGCTTTTAAGGGATTACGCAAAAACCGTTCTCTCGCGTTCCCATCCCTCCGATGATGGCCGTCACTCGATTGCGCCGCCGCCTCCCCCGCCGCGTTTTCCGAACGGGAATAAAACTCCGACGATTGTTCGACGCGATTTCAATTTCGCGTTTCATAATTTCGTATTATGAAACACGACATTGTATGCCATGTAATAACCGCGTCCTTAGAGTCGTCTCGTTCTTTCCTCTAATGCTTCGGGCGGCCTTGTCCGAACAATTGAATACAAATTTTGGAACGCATAGTTTCGTTGGAAATGTTTGTTCATTTTCTGTGAGAATATTGGAACGAGCTATCGGATCTCGTGTTGCTCCTCGGTTTATTCGTTAGTGTAGAATCTTTTGGTTGATAATTTGATCCAGTCGCCATTTTGGAACTTACGAAATGAGAAATGGTTCGGGAGGAATAGCAATTTTCTGTTTACATTTGATTTATTACTATGAAATCTTTTATTCCAATTTGTACAGTATTTTCCATGGAATACCCACTTCGATGAAACTGGAATCTTCCACAATGATAGTACCATTGAAAACGTAACAATGCCGTTCGTTTCACTCAATCTTCTCTTAACCTGTTAACTGTGGAAGTTTGAAAAACCTCTCGTTCTGCGTGCAGTAAAATCAAAAATTGGAGCCTGTACTCGTCGAACGCAGGACAAATGCACCTAGAGTATATTTTAATGAAAGACCAAAGCAAAACGAAGAATTACATGTTTATCTGAAAAAATAAAGAATTGATCTTTGAGAGAATCAGTATCATTTCAAGCTTTTAGATGTATACTTGTCAAACACAGTTAACCGGTTAATTTCTATCCTATTCACTAATAAAACATTCTAACTCTAATTCTTACTCGTACACCGTCTCGAACGGGGGCCATGTTGTCGGCCGACAAAATGGCGGAACCCCCGAATAGTCGCGTCCAGGCCTCACCGATCGATTCCATTTGCCTAAGGGCGATGAAAGGGAGTTCCCCGGTCACTCTCGTTCGGTAAGACTGGAAAACTTCGCTGAGAAATCATTCTGCGCCCACGGGGAGCACCGCGGAAAGCCATTCGCACGATTCCCAGCCGCGATACGACTGCGGATCCTTTGACGAACTCCTTTCCTGGGTGGGCGTGACCGCGATTCGCAATTATCTAATAATTCGTGCAGCCGGCGTTCCACGGTTTCGCAATGGGAAAAATAACGTCCCACTCGCGCGACGGATGGAGACGTGTCCACCTCTTATTCGACTCGGCCTGCGCGTTTCGCAAGCCTCTTCTTCGCACCACTTCCCACGAGCCAGCGGCGCGTATCTTCCTTCGAAGACGACACCGGCCGGATGCTGAGGTGAAACGATTTTCCCTTTTCCCTCTTCCTTTTCGCGTGATCGAGCCGGTTAATTGAAAACTGGACGCTTCCACGGTGGGACCCGGCCTGTACGATAGCTTCTGATGGACTGCTAACGGTTTTCTAATGAATTTAATGATCCCTCTCGCTGGGAGCGAGACAGATTGCCTCGTTTCCCATTCTCTTTCGTAATTAGCTGACTGATGGTCTCTAGGGAACTCAAATTTTTCAGAATGTAATCAGAATGTAATTTTGTGTATGTATTTTTTATGTAATCGCAAGAATGCGATTTAGAGAAAACAATTAGAGAAAGCAACAGAAAAGTCATAGTACCGTGCATCTTGTGTAATTTTGAACATTTTCCAAAATCTTTACAAAGATCTGTACTCTAGTAATACTCTAATTTCCTGGAATGGTTCACGTGGGAAAGAAAATTGTATTTGAAAAATGTGTGGGTTAATCGCGAATTACTTTCACTGTGGATAATTATTATATAATGCGAATACCTTAGTCGGATTGTGCAATGGATTAATGGTGATTCCGATGGGTTTGAACTCGGCAGATGAACTTTTGAAAATGTTGATGGCTCGTCGAAATATTCTGCTGTTACAGTGTAGAATAAATTCAGATGCTCCACAAACTGAAACAGTCGATCGAAAGAAAAATCCCGAAGAGTTCTCGGTGAAAGACGTGGCTAATTAATATCTCTCCGGGTAATGAGAAACACATTCTTCTCGATCCAATGTTTACACCATGCGTGTTGCTCAACACCGTAAAGCCAGGGGTTGAGATTATTAATCTCCATTGATTGAAGAGAAGTGTACAAAGTTTAGTATCTCTGATACGCGCTGTTTAATGTAATTCGATGTTAGACTGTAATTATCTTCTACCGATGATTAGAACCTATCTGACTGCCCAATATTGTTTTCAGGACACGACTTCCTCCGGGGAAAAATATGGATGACAGCGTTGCGCCGAGAAGGCTCGTCCGTAGAACAAGACAAACAGAAAGTGTCCAGGTCGGGATTAGCATGTTCAATCTAACATTTAAGGCGCCTATTAATTATCGAGGATGAAATCTGTCGGACGTCAGCCGCCGTGGAGTACTCGACGCTTGTCAAAGTGGCTGAGTGTTCTGAAAATGGTTAGATCCATTAACTCTCCTCTATTCGATCTCTCTGATTATTCTTATCTCACCATCCGCGAAAATTATATTTAACCATTTGGATGCTAAACAACTTTTGTGGATATTTACCAAAAATGATTGGGTGTGTGTGCAAAAAAATTAATAAGAGTAGTTATCTAATGAGATCACAAATATTGTGTCATTACAAAAAGATATCAAAAAATAACATTTATTTGAATAAATTTACTTTATTTCTTGAAAAACATAGTAAGAAAATTATAATTAATACTGATAAACTGATATCTATTTCATTATGGAATCCTAATTATTATGGAATTATCAGCTGCCTGTTTATTGTAGGTTTTCTGTTGCTAAGTTCAGTAGAATACGATTTTTCTATGTTCATCGAGGGAAACTATTTTCTTATTTAACTCTTATAAATTAGAATTGACACGAAGCCTTCAGTCTACTAATCATTTCTAATTCCATACGTTTCTGACAGTAATGAATTGTACTATCGGAATATTTTGAAATATGTATTTCAAAGCGTCGTATATTAGTCGTATGTTTTGTTATTACGAAAAAATATCAAAAAATAACATTTATTCGAATAAATTTACTTTGATTTATTTCTTGAGAAACATAGTGAGAAAATTATAATTGACACTGATAAACTGTAGCATTCCTCAGCACTCAAACGGTTAATCCTTTAGCAGTTGCCAACTGCTGCCAGCGATTAATTTTACGTTAGCCATAGGTAACGATAATTATTAAATGATATTCAGTTTTAATCAGTTCAAAGTTGGATAATTTTAGCTGTGAACGTAGCACCTACAACAGTGTACATAAGTTTACTTGATGTTACAGGGTTGAAGCTGCTTTTGATAGAGGACAGTCGAGAAGAAGCGCCCCTACTTTGATATAACGGCGAAGCTATAATCCTGCAGTATAATCTACAAGACTCTCAAACGAATGTCCTGTCCTCATTTTATCCTGGCGCACCGTGGAAATCACCAGTTTCCTTTTTCGTACCCGGCAATCAACCGACTGTTTTGACATTGACATTTAACGATTAATGGTGTAATCTCTGTCTTTTTAGATTAAATAATACGGTACTTTGCTATTAACATGCTTCCTCGGTTGGAAGACACTGGAGTCCCTGAGCTGGTTGGGAAATTTCTAATATATTCGTGATACACCTGAAAGTATCTAGAAAAGAAAAAATGCGTGTTATATGTACTTGCGACTTCAAATTAATTGAACTTTGTTGGTGTTTGGTTTGGTCTATCCCCAAGCTTTTCAATACCAAACGACCCCAAATGACCTCAAAATACAATCTTTACTTAGACGTATTTCTTTAACTCTTTGCGCTCCAGAGGCTCCTGAGTCACCAAATGATTTGACACAACAAAACTGTAAACTTTGATATTTAATATTAAACTTTGTATAATGCATTAATGTACGAAATATTGAAAGAAAATAGTTCTCTTCCTCAATGCATGTGAGAATTCTTAATTCAATCTGAGAAAATGTCGTCTGTATCTCATTAGAAAATATTGAATGTTTCCGGTGAAGAACTTCCGGAGTGCAAAGGGTTAAATTTGAATCTATAGCGCAAAAGAAGACAGTGTGTTATGTAAAATGCAGATTCAAGTAAGAGTTTATTTCAAGTATACAATTGTTCATGTGACTATGAGACTCTAGTGACTTCCAGGCTTTAACACGTTGAATGCCGCATGATTTCATGGTACAGAATACTTGAAATGGAAAAAATATAATATTAAATCATTCGATTGAATTGCATTGTTATTATTGCAGGTTCATCTAGCTAAATGTCAGTACATTAGTTAGCATTAATTATAATATTGAAATGTTTTCAAGTAATCATGGTGTAATTGAGTGAACTATAGTAATTCGATTTGGTTGGCATTCAACGTGTTAATCACAATTGTATTAATAACTTTGTAGGGTTGATACACGCAGAGCCATAGTCCTGCGAGCTAGTTTCGGCGAGCAAATAGACAAGAACGACACGCTAAGCAACCCACGTTCCCCAGGAGCCAAGGTCTCGTGGTGGGGCAATCCGTGAGCGAGACACTGTCACAAATACCGATGTCGCGCCGAGTCCTGCTCAAGCAGAATCCCTTCTACGAGTCTTACACACACTGGGCTACCGTTCCCACCCTGTGGTACCTCTTCGTGTGACTTGTGAGCCTACAAGAGTTCTTGCTCCTGAAGAACTCACTTGAATACACCTATAGAAAGAAATACTAATCAACTATGAAAAAATCTCAGAGCTAAACCAACTGCGGAAAACTTCAAACAGCTGCATCTACTTCTCAAGTTTATCAACGTTTAACTAGAACTACCAGATGGGTCAAAGTGACTCCTAAATTCTTTTATGATTATTGAGAAAACAGTAGATTCAAGAAATTTCGAAAGAAATCGTTAGCAATACGCAAAGTTTTGAGTGATGAAATGAAGTTTTGAGCAAATGAAACTATTTATTTTCAAAATCATTTCGAATATTCAATGCTTCGAAGATATCAATAATTGCTAAACAAAAAAATCGAAACCAGTCATTCTGACTGGTAGTTCTTGTGTTAATATAGAACGAAGATAATAAACAATAAAAAAGAGTGTGAATATTGAAGAATGTTTTACACACATATTTCAGGAAAAGTCGTGAAGTATGCGATTACGTTGTCTATAGGAAATTCTACTCGAAATTTTAATAACAGTCATTTGACTGGTAGGAATAGTGTTAACACTTAGCCAACCGAATGGGGAGATCTCTCACTTTTCACTTAGCAACGTATTGCCTTTTATTCTGTTTACCTTTTATTTTGTTATTTAGTAAGTCTTGAAGTGGGACTATTTGCAATTTCTCAAACACGGTTCTTATTTTTACAAAACACAGTTTCTAACCGAATGAATTGAATGACTTAGTGGAAGATAATGGAGGAGGTTGTAGTTATAGTTCTTTTCAAGCGGTAGGAATAGTGTTAAGATGCATGCTGGCGCAGAGTAGCAAACTCAGTGTCCAGTCGCGGGATCTCTAGATCGCTCGTTACGATTGTCAGACGAAGGGCATCCACCGTGCAAAGAATTTTTCATTTCCCAGGTCAGCTCTGCAACAGAAACGATCGGATGGTCCGATTTCGCGAAGGGTGCGGAGGAGGGGGGGACCGGTATCGGTGGGCCCCGATGAATTATGGGCCACGGTGGTTTCCGGTGGCCAGCCAGAAGTGACGATCGCCAGCCAGAAGTGACGATCGACCGTTTCACATGAGGGTACGAGGAGGAAGAGGCCAAGTGGAACGCGGAGTTCGCACGAGAGCGCGGTTTCAATGGAAGGTTATGAATATCCGATCTCCCTCTGTCGAAGTTGCGTGTCACAGTTAGCCAGCTTCCAGCCGCGACGCCTTTGTCTGTTGCGCGTCCCAGCCAGGCATTCCCTCGGTCACGATGAAAGTGAAAATCTTGGTTCTAGCCGTGGATGACCTACTGCTTGCCAAGAATCTGGGTGCTCCGTCACACGCCGCGGCGCGGTGCTCGCGGCACGGCCGTGTCGCTTAGGAAAGTCGACCGCCAAATTGGACGGCCATTTCGGCAGTCGTGAGCCTGCGGCCGCCGGTGATTCCCCGGATTGCGTCAGCGACGAGCTAACCTAGGATGGAACAGTATTTTCGTAACTCTTGGCGAATAGTTTGATGAGACTGAGGAATGCGAGTTTCATTGGTTAATTTTGATCTTTTTTTTCGTTTTTCATGGTAATTTGTTGTTCGATTGAAACCATAGAATATCCTAGTGGTAGACTTCTCTTATGGCGTAGATGTTTTCTAATTGTACTTCTGTCTTGATGGAAACTTGGTACCCTTTGTAACTTTGATACTAGAGCTAGCCGTTAGACTTTTTTGATGCTAATTTGTTGTTCTTCGATTGAAACTATAGAATATTCTAGCGATAGACTTCTCTTATGACGTTCTAGACATTGTACTTGATGGAAACTTGGCACCCTTTGTAGCTTTGACGCTATTTTTTACTTCGTATGGAAACTAGAATGATTTCTTGAGATTCGAAGGGTCTCTTATTATTGCGAATACAGGAACTGATTTTAGTCCCTTGCAGAAGTATCTTCGTGACTTCAATATTTGTAAAAGAATTCTTTCTATATATAGTTTCTGAGTACGTAGTAGTTCGTTTCATATATTATTGAGATGCATTTTCGTATTAGCCCTACGCCATGAACTTGAGGTATAAGAAATAAATCGTTGCCAAATTAACAGAGAAGAGTAACTAAAAGAAACTACGAGAAATGTTCACATTTGGAAGACGAAGTCACAGACAAATCATTTAATTACTTAAACAGCAAGAGATCAGCACGTAGTCTCTCTTTTTTCTATTAATTAAGCACTTGATATATAATTTATCTTTATCTCTTGAAGGTTTTGTACATTTCAAAGAATCGTCCCCTCAGATAAACTTAAAGTATCCAACATTCCTCTCCATAGAACATTTATTATGGTAGCAAGCTTCTCAATCAAAACACGAGTCCACTCCCATAATGAAGATACTCTTACCCTACAAGCTGTCAGAATCAATTGAACTGATCTCTACTGATCTCTCACCCGTTCCTAGACTAGTTTCGTTTCACTGTAATTAACACGTTGAACGCCGCACTTCATAGAGCAAAATACACAAAATGGAAGAAATATAATATTAAATCCCTTGCCCTATGATTTATTTTCCAACTGTGACCGACACAGCAACTTCATAGCTAATAATTATTGAAAAAGGAAAAAGTTCCATGCATATTCTATGCCATTTGTCCTACAATAGAATCATTGATAAGAATAATATCTAATTAGAATTCAAAGTAAACGAATAATATTTCTGTTTGTTGAATTCTATTTAAAATCTTCACCACGAGTCTCACACGTTATTGTAAGGCAAAGGATTAATAAACAACGATTAATAGAAGGCAATGGCAAGGTTGCCTACTACACAGCTGCTAAGTTAAAGTTGAAATACAGAGGTCGTTGCTCTCGAAGCCATTGCTTTCTCGATCGTAATTCAGAATGAAATCATCGGGCGAAGGATTACCGATGCATTATGCAAAACTTAATATTATATATAGCACTTTGTAATTTTGTCATATCAAATCAAGTGACAGAGTCGCCTATCGAGTGCAAAGGGTTAATCCAATTTGGAGTCACCGGTGACCCCGCGACATTCAACGTGTTACAAATCCCTCGAGTCAGACAGCGTCTTCCAGTGCGTTCCACCTTTGAAATCGGTTGTCTTCGTTCCTGAAAGGAGAAACAACGGTCGCGAGTTGAAAGGGAGGATAAACTAATAACAGACTGCACGTTCAATTATGAAATTGTCCGTGGATAAAAAATCGAACGGTTAATAACATTATTTACAAGTCCAGGTGGAAAACGTCGCGGGCGACGGTGTGTTATTAACGGCTCGCTCCGCCGGAGATAATGCGGGGCACGGCACGGAGAGAAGATGACGAGCTGGGAGCATTTACACGGGAGCCTGAAGAGAGGAGGGAGTACTGTCATTCCTGTCACTTCGACGATTAACGTGCGCGCAAGACAACTTATAAGCCGCTGCCAGACCATTAACCCGCGCCACGCTGATGTCTATTAACGTGGCGTAATGAGGAATTATTTTAAAACATATTCGAACGGTTAACGGCGCTGCCAGTCCGTTTTTGTAACGCGCAATCCGGTCCCGAAAAAACGTCGAGTCGTGAAAGCGCTCGTCCCGTCACTGCTTAACCCTTTGCAGATTTATTCAGAAGTGCGCTTCGTGTTATTATACTGGGTCACACGTTATAATTATAAGTAATTATTGAAAGGAACTTGGATTAAGGTGGATGTTGGTTAACACTAGAACTATCGAGCTGAAAATGGTTTAATACTTTGTCTGGCAATTATTGAAATTCTAACGTCTTTGTGAGGAGTTGATGTTTATTGATTATTATTGTATTTATTATCATTACTGTAGTATTTATGAGGAATTGTGGATAAGACTTGGTAGTTCTAGTGATAATTTCATTGCTAATATTCGGTTGTTACGATAGTTAGGAAATAGTTGAATTAGAAATTATAATAGAACTTTGGAGAACAATGGGATTAGTATTTTATAAATAGTAATGGTATAATAGTAAGGAAATAGTAATTTCATTTCGTATCTTTCCCGAATGAAAATCTGAGATCGACGATCAAGATGTCCAATCGTCTGCCGTTCAAAATAAATTTCTGGCTATCTTCTGCATCTGTTGCAACGTCCGGTGTATGGTTTACAATCTATTCAGCTTCGCAAAGCATAAATACTATTTGAACGTCAATTAGAACAAGAAACGGATTTAATCTTCCCGCCGGATCTTTCGTCTCCCCTCTTGAATGGGGTGTTTCGTCATTGCGGAGGGAAGGTTTTTCCCCGTTACGTCTGCCGAATCCGTAACAGGCTCGCCAATGGTTGTTTTTCAGGCGTTGCGCGACCTGGCATATTTCGTGGAGCATCTAGACAACGACGCCGAAGCCATAACGCGTTCTCTCCGCGTTCAGGACATCTTCATCTTCTCTCCTTCGCTTTTTACCCTCTCACGCTGACATTTTGGCCGTCTCAACCTTAAAGACTCGCCACCTGAGGCCACGGTTGCGTGACCCTACTGATGTAATTGATCTGAATCATGCCTGAGAAAAATATTTCAAAATGTTGTAACGCTTTCACTGGAATTAGTCGGCAGAAGTCGAATTAAGTAAATTAGGTGAATTAGGTAAATTATGTAAATGTAATAAGATAGAATTAGGTACATTATATAAATATAATCAGGTAGAATTAGGGAGATTAGGTAAATTGGGTGAATTAAGAAGAACCACACAAATAAATCAGGTGAATTGAGTAGATAGAATTAGGAAGAACCACACGAATAAGTTCGATGAACTGGTTAAACAGAATTGACTGGGGTTACGTAAATTAGTTTGCAAAAGAATTTTAGGCGAATCATAAAGCGAGTCTTCTGATACTTGAAAGCAACTTCTTCGATGCAGTTTGGAAAGTCTTGTTCCTGAATTATGAAAGTATGCAAATGTTTGTTCAGTTGGTTGAAATGGATTTCATGTTTGATTTATTTCCCCTGTAATAATGCTCCATCACCCGGACACTTTTCAGACTTCTACAAATGATTGTTAAGCAATAGATAGTTGCTCTTGATTTTTCTGCCCGGTGAAGGGGTTGTTCCTAGATTTCGAGAATATTTCTTTTCTTTTATTGCGTAAGCTAGAGTTTCTGTTATATTAATCTTAGCAGAAGCAGAGATCTGAGATTACGCAATACAGTGTTTTACTTCAATTCTATTGTATTAGATCATTACGTCATCATTTATGACAACCAGTCGCTCTTTGAGTCATCGAAGTATTCTAGTATGTCTGTAATAGTCTTCTAGAGACTTCAATGATACTCGCATTGAAAAGTTGAAGCTTACAATCTACAAATCACAGATTGAACTTCAAAAGTTCAACATTTGAAATGATACTTGCATTGAAAAGATTGAAGCTTACAATCTACAAATCACAGATTGAACTTCAAAAGTTCAACATTCGAAATTCAGAATATCTTGTTCTTCGAACCAGCCGTTTCCCAGACATCGCACAATTTTTCACGAATTAAGTGCCCTCTCGCGAGATTGGGAACGGCCGATAAACGTCGCGTCTTAATTGAAAGGGTCGTCGTCCGAATTGCAAAGCGACGAATGGTTAATATAAATTAAATCCTGCCCGGTGGAACGACGTATTTCATAAATCCGAGAGCTGCGTCGACGAACCGGTCGGTCGGTCGGTCGGTTCCCGTATTCAATTTCACCTCTGTTCCGCATAAATTTCGCGGCGCGGCCAACGATAAATCCACGGTGCCGACGCGCGTACACCGTGTCTCGTGGCAATTAAAAGCTGCATCGATAATGACTGTTTTTCACGGTGATAAAAAAAGAGACGCTGATCATTAGCGTGATGCACGTGGAACGTCTAAAAAGAAAAGGAAGAAAATGATTGATCGTACGCGACGAAGAAATACAGCGGGGAGTCTCGAGTCCGTCGCGACAAGATGGCGGACGACGGGATTTAACGTGATACATTTGCAATGAGATGCAATACAATTATTTCCCGTCGCGTTGAATATTCATTTGTCAATTGTTCGCATTTCGAGAAATCTAGTATCAGAAATGATGAAAATAATATAACTCAATAATTCCTATTAACGCTTTGACGCTATTTTTCATAGAAACTTGGACATTAATTTTCTTGGTGACGTATGCGAGATACAAGGAAGATAGTGGAGCAATTTAGGAAGAGTCTTGACCTCTCAGTTTCTGGTTAATGAAGAAAACTATTGAGTTTTGTTGAGTGTTCACGTGGCAGTTAAAGTGATAAAAGATAATGCCTGATCGTACAATTTAGATACCATCAGCTCACAAATGATTATTTCGCAATTCCTCTTAGAATCATCACCACGAAACAACTTATCAGAAGTATCCCAGAAATATCGAATTATTAATCCAAATCCGATCACGGTAACGATCAATAAACATATAAGAGAAACCCGCGTGACGCAAACTATTGCCCAATAAATTGCCGACGAATTTGTTTTATCATCAAATAAACGGGTCCGTGGCGTCTTCATGTTCCACCGCGTCATCTTCTTCCTTTTCCTTTTTATTGTTCAAAGAGTCTCATTAATTTCGAGTCGCGGACGCTCCAAGGACGTCCCGTAAAAAGTTTTATACGATTCCCTTTCCCGTTACCGCCGCGATTCGCATAAATTCGGCGCATCGCTCGAAATTTCTTGAACGGTTTTACGCAATCGGCGATTTTCAAGCGGCGGATCCTCCGTTTTTATTTACGATCGTTTAATAAAGAGGAAATAAAAGGTTCCCGAGAGGCGCAGAAAAATTATAAAGATAATACGCGTTCGATGAAAAATGCGTCGCGTTTATCGCTTTTTTTATGCGGTTCCTCGTCGGTTTTCTGGTTTCCCCTTCTTTTTCTCGTGTAAGATACGAGCCGTTCTTTTTTGAAAGTGACACAAGTCCGTTTATTCGTACATTAAGATATCCAAAGGTCCCCGTTTTCATCAACTGAAAAAGAATTGGTAAAAATTTAATTCCGTTAGTTTTTCTTTACAATTCCATTCGAAGCAGGAAACCCCCCTATGTAATCTAACTAAAACCATTCTACTGTTATTAATAATCAAAACAATCAACGCTTAAGGTCGTACTCGCGTTAATCATCGATTGTTACGCGACAAATGCTTCATTTCACGGACTCCAACGTTAGGGGTACAAACAGCAAAGGGTGAGACGAATGTCTTCCTTAATTTGCAAAGCTTAAGAACAATTAAGCGAACGCGACGTGTTCATTTGGAGTTAACCCTTTGCACTCGGAAGCTTTTCACTAGAATTTAACACTTTCCAATGAGGAGACGACACTATTTGAAACGAACTAATGAGAAAACATAAGTCAATTAAGAAACAAATCTATTTTATAGAAATATTTCACATATTGATGCATTATACAAAACTTTATAACTTTATTATATCAAATCAAGTGACCGAGAGTCACCTATTAACAGAGTGCAAAGCCCTATGATTTATTTCCAACTGTGACCGACACAGCAACTTCATAGCTAATGATACCAGTGATACAATAGAATCACTGGTAACAGAAGAATAATATCTAATTAGAATTCAAAGTAAACGAGTAATATTTATGTTAGTTAAATTCATTTGTAAGGCAAAGTTATAATATTAATTGATTAATTGAAGTTATGATATTATATATGATTTAATTAATTGAAATTAGTATTTCAAATTGTTAAACATTGTAAGGCAAAGGGTTAATAAACAACGATTAATAGAAGGCAATGGCAAGGTTGCAGCTGCTAAGTTAAAGTTGAAGTACAGAGGTCGTTGCTCTCGAAGCCATTGCTTTCTCGATCGTAATTCAGAATGAAATCATCTGGCGAAGGGTTGATTATTTCGTAATTGTTATTGCACCGCGAATCCGATCAGATAGGCCGAGGGAAAACCGTTTTCGCTAAACAGGGAAAATCTACGGTAAAGGTGGATCCCGTCTGGCAAGCATTAAAGTCACTTAATTATACGCGGGGCAAGACTGATTGACGATAACCGGACGAACTATAATAGCATTCCTCTGTTCACCTCCTTTATGAGAATAAACAAAGAGACCGTGTTGCGCGGTTGCACCGCCGGTGCTTAAAGTTTAAGGCGAAGTAAAAGTTCATTTGCGGCGTCGTCGTTAACGAACAAGATCGCTATGCGAATGTAAATTCACGGATCGCGGGGATGGAAGGTTTAATTGTGGATTAACAGGTTTACAGGCGTTTGCTGTGCTGCTGGAAAAATTGATGTTCGGTCGTTTGGACCTTGGAAATTGGTAATCTCCTGATGTCTTTTCGTAATTATTCAAAATAGATGTTTCTCTGAGAAACTATTCAAACTGATTTGCCAATTAAACTGAATTGTGAATCAATTGAAGTCTCGATGGTTGCATTCTTAGTTTCTATAAATATTTCCAAAAGTCAATTTATCTGCTCGGTAGTTTGTGTTAAACTCTCGTCAATCTTTAACACTAGAACTATCGAGCATTTGATACGATTGAAACGTAATACGTATAAAAATTGTAACAATAGATTATTGTCAGTTTTTGTAGACATTCATTATAGTATTCAAGCGAAACTATTTATTACCAAAATCATTTCGAATATTCAATGCCTTGAAGATATCAATAATCGCGAAACAGAAAAACTGAAACCAGTCGTTTTGACTGGTACGGTAGTTGTAGTGTTAATCCTTTGCACTCGGAAGTTTTTCACTAGAAATATTCTGACATTTTCTAATGAGATTGTTTGCTATTTTATATCAATATTTTTCAGATTGACGCATTATACAAAGTATAATATTAAATATTAAATTTTATAGTTTTACTGTATGAAATGAAGTGGTGAGTGAGAGTAAACCTCTCGAGTGCAAAGGGTTAACAAATGTAATATCCGTCAAATGAACAGGTTCCGTGAATCTACTGTCAACAGATCGGTAGTTTAACGTTTAAAATTTCGTCGCTTATCGCGGTATATCGAAGGTCAAGGGGTTACAAACGATGGAACATGGAACCGGGGAACCTAGGAAGCATCGTGTTTTCCTCCCTTGACGACCGGTCACGAGATTTCGATCCAGTAACAGCGTTGCGAGGACGGTGGATGGATCTCCGGATCGTTCGTGGCCGGGGTATCAAGGCAGCGAATTACGGATCACGTAACCTACGAGGAACGATCTCGGAGCATAGACTTTAAGATCGAGGAGGATGAAATGTCACGAATGTCTCGAACAATGTGCAACCAACATGGACGAGCACGGTCGCGGGGGTGGGAGGGGGAAGGACAACGGGGCAGAGGACGGCCGTGGAATAGGTAGGACGAGCGCTCGCGAGAACGGCCGAACAGATGGAAAAAGGAGAGAAAAGAATGCCGGGGCAGCGTATCCATTCAACAGAAGTGTTACATTGCACCGACGTGCATGGTAAGTAGAGTTTACCGAATTTTCTGCGTGGGTTCCTGTTTCATTTGGGGAACCAGGATTTTCGGGGGCTTTTCGTTGACACTTTGATGCTTAGAGGTGAATGGTAAATGGTAAATGGTTGGTTAGTTGATTTAGTGTAGCGAAATATTTTGATGTTGGTATTTTGTATTTGTGGTGAAATGTTTCAGTATTTCAGTATCAGTATTTTTGTATTTTGATGTTTTAATATTTCAATTTCAATATTTTAATATATCAATGGTTTGATATTTCAATATTTTAATATTTCAGTTTCAATATTTTAATTCTTAAATATATGAATATTTCAATATTTCAATAATTCAATAATTCAATACTTCAATACTTTAATAATTCAGTAATTCAGTAATTCAGTACTTCAATACTTCAATATTTCAATCTTCAATAATTCAATACTTCAATACTTCAATACTTCAATAATTCAATAATTCAATACTGCGACACTTCAATACCAAGATTCAAATATTTCCAGCGAAGCACTTTCAACTGCAAGGAGTTAATAACAACAACAAGACGAAAAAAATGATAATGATCATGATTAAAGATATTGCATATGATAATATGTAAATAGCTTATTGCAGCGGGGTACGCTGTAAGGTAAGCTGGTAATAAAGAGAAACACGGGCTCATCTTTCTCGATCCAGAAGCGAGGTGTTAATGTCACGCACTTCGAAATCGGATGGAATCTAATTCGACGAACCTTGATCTTTCCCGACGCCCCTCCCCTTCGCTTGCGCTTGCGTGAGAGAACGCGCGAGGTCGACCGCAACCCTTGGTTGCTGGATTTTTTTTTTAATTCGTTGGATAGACGTGGTGGGGAGGTGTAACGAAGTTATATAGATAAATACATAATTTATGGTTAGTAGGGAAAAGTGTTGAATAGGATGAACTTTGTTGTGTTTAATGATTATCTTGTCAAATTGAGAATAATGAAGAAATTTGAGCAGTCGAGCTTGTGATATCGTTCGCGTGTGTTGATCCGTGGTTTTTTGTTATTAGCGTTTGATTGTTGGACTATTTAATCATTAGGTTGTGTAACTATCGGACTGTTTAATTACTGTATTGTTCAATGATTGGACTGTTTGTATAACTGTTGAATTATTTCATTGTTGGACTATTTAATTATCAAACCATTTCATTATTGGGTTATCTAATTATTAAAGGAGTTCATTATTAGACTCTTTAGTTATTAAACCATTCCATTATTAACCTCGAATAAAATTCATTTCGGTGTCCATCCATCTTTATTCAAAATTCCGATTCATTATAATGAAAGCAATACCTCGATATTCCTCGAGCCATGCTCGTTTACTGCAATTAACACGAATAAACAAAAACGCATCGCGATACGGAGAAAAGAAGGAAGTAAGTTATGTAGAAAGAACGATTCCGAAGTAACCGGACATTTAATTAAGCGCTTGAAACAAGTTTTTAATGGCCTCGAAGGATGAAAGACATAGATTCGCGTGGTTAGTTTCACCGGTAGGCTTCAATTTTACACTGGTTTTAAATCAATTAGTTGTCATAAGGTTATTAAAACTCGAGCCCTCGAGACAATGAAGGCGAGGAGCTTTAGAAAGTCAGCCAATTAGTCCGTCTCCCCCTTCTCCCCAGCGTTTCTAATTACACAACTCGAAAGAGAGTACACGTTGCGCGCCATTAAGCACGGTAATCGGGTTGCATAATTGGATCTTGAGATGAACGGTGTATGTACTACTCTTAGATTCTTGTTTCCTTCTTTTTTTCCGCCATTTTTTTTTCTATTCGCCGGAAAGATTGCGCAGCGAGCTTAAGTCGAACAGGATTTCATTAGAGGATGATTTACAGTTTAATTAAATTTCGTTTATCAAATGATTGGATCGTGGACAAGGATTATTTAAAATATTTTATTTTAACACTAAAACTACCGAGCACTTCGATTGACTTTTGAAAATTTCGCTATAAAAACTCCAAGAGTGCATCTGTTCAGACTTTAATTGATTTACAGTTCAATTTGCGTAGTGCCAAATGAATTTCTTTAATCATTTCTCAGAGAAACATTTGTCACCTTTCTAATAATTGCAAAAAGAAGACATCAGGCATGGGTCATTTGATTATTTATAATTATTTTATTCGAATTGTAGCGTGGTTACTTGTAACAGCATCTAAAGTGTTAGTTTATTTCATTTAAAAAGAAAAGGGAAAGAAATAAAATTTCATTTTGTTTTTCATTATTTTGTGGCCGTAACGACCCGCGTCCTCTTTAACTCAGCCGAAAGTTTGCATTAACGAGGGTTAAACGACGCAGAATATTCCTTGACCCACTCGGATTGTAGCAAACAGAGGGATTAAGCAGGCATGAGCTGTTGTGTCAGTAGGCCCATAAAACCGTCTAATAGCGTCCTCGTCTTGAACCTTTGATTCTTAATTGACCAAGGGCACGTCAGCGAATCACGTCAGTGATGTTTGTGCTCTGCTCGCGAGAGGTGAAATTTCAGAGTTTATTCTCTATGGCAGTTGAAGGAATTGTGCAACGAAGAATCTAGTGATTTCTGAAGTATTTGTTAATCTGAATTTTGCAATCTTGTTTTTGAGGATTGTTTCTAAATTTGTGGTCGAATTCTCAATTATCGAATTCTCAATTGTCGAATTATCAATTGTCGAATTATCAATTGTCGAATTATCAATTGTCGAATTTTCAATTGTCGAATTATCAATTGTCGAATTATCAATTGTCGAATTCTCAATTATCGAATTATCAATTATCGAATTCTCAGTTGTCGAATTCTCAATTATCGAATTATCAATTATCAAACCCTAAATTACGAGCTTTGAAACTATTTCATTTCAATTTTTCGTTACATTCTTACTGAATTTTAAGATCGGAATAACTCGACTCGTCAGATTTATATTGAAATTTGATTCATAAATTATAATAACTGAAATTTTTATTTTGAAAAATGAAGTCATCGTGCATGAATAATTATCGTGTTGAACATCTATGAAGAATTATCTGAAATTAATTCCAGAAGGATTACTTCATCCAATTGTACCGGTACTCCGTTTATAATTCATACAATTGCGATGCATTATTCAGCGGTGCAGACAGTCTATAATCGATCAACATTGAAATTCATTGCACAAACCTTTTAACCGGCTCCCATTTCTCCGGAACCTGCTCCCAACGATTTCATCTTAACAATAGTGTATCAGTTAGCTACCAGTTTAAAGACAGCAGGGCCGCATTGTGGTATTTGTGAACCCTAAAGATCAAACTCCTTTCGGTAATTAATGAGTATCTAAATTTAGTTATTATTGAATCATACAAGTACCTTCACACCTCCAAAATTCAATTATTTAATTCTCCTTATGTTTCAATCGATCTCTAATTCCTCAATTCCTTGCTTCTCTTAATAATTTCTCGATAAATAGCAAGAATTCCGTATTCGATCCTAATGAAACTGTTCACATAAATCATAAAGCATTTCCATTTGTCAAATTCGATTTAAATAATTCTTTTTCAACATTCCACTTTCCAAAATTCTTAGGCCACGAAATTAATCTCATAGCCTGAATTTTTCCCATGATTCCTGGACACAGTGGGCAACGCGCTGTTCCAAGGAATCACCGGTTTCGATGCGTGCAAGCCGTTTTGCAATGATGCCCGGGCTATCATCGACGAAATCGGCGTCGATCCCACGTATATTAATAGCTTATCGGTTATCTCAGTCGAAATTCGGCCGGATGTTCGGGCCTTTTGTTCCTGGGCCGAGCAGGAGCGATGGTAACGATTCGATATTTCATTCGGTTTCATATCCGTCACGGTGTACCGGTTATAATCTCATTGTTGCCCTGTAAATTATGCCATTTCGCTGCGAAGCTGCCGGTCTCGCTCCGTGCGCGATTTAACGATAGATCGGCCATCGTTAAGTAGCACCACGCGTCCATTGATATATCTATGGACACGACCCGCGACGCCAGGATTACGAAAACCGGCGCACAGTAGCGCCTTTTGACAAAAAGCACGCCAAATTTCATTATTTCATGGAACTTTCATAACAATTGACATACAAACATTTTTAGAGTTGCTAAATACGAATATTCGATCGAAAACACAAACTTCGAAATAACTGATTTAACATCCCTGATATAAACATTATTTTTAAATAAATTTTTGTGTAAATTGATTGTTTTTCAACCTTTGACGATAATTACGCAATTGAAACATCAAATTTAATAGGACGATGTTAACCTCAAAACTTTTTTCGGAATGATCTGTTATTTGTACAATATTATTGAACTCCGACGTGAAGCTTCCGACGATGCCGACTTCTGAAGATGCCGATCGAAGCTTCCAGTAGTATCAGTTCTCGATCAAAGCGTCGTAAATCGATGAAAAAAAATCGTACGTGAATCTTTCGGAGCTCGTTGTAAAGGGAAGACTGCCGTTTATAAGACAATTTTAAGGAGAATTGGGAGAAAAATTTGTTACACCCTGTTTATCCTTATTTCCTGCGGTTTCCAAGCTGTTACAAGTTCCAAGCCTATTGACTCGTTGATTGGATGATTCTACCAATGCAACCACAGTAGAAGCTCAAAACAACAGTATTGGGGTAAGTACTCAGAAATAATAATACTATCTTACTTTACTTTACCCTACACATACCGGAATTAACTCCTTCGCCTATAAGTGAAACTCGCAACGGAAATGTTCAATTGATCTCAACAAATCTAAACGTCATTTACTAATTTTTCGTACAAATGACATATTACTTGTCTACTATCAACCTGTAACATTCAGGATAAACATACACAGAATAACCATCAAATTCATTTCTTTTTCTACGGAATTATTAACGATAAATTAGTTTTATGAAGCGCAGTTGTGAAAGAAATCATAGGACAAGGAGTTCATATCTCAACTGCCAATTAAACGAAAGTCAAAAACCTGAATAGCCATTCACCGATTTAATACCTAAACATTTTCACTGGAAAACAAATAAAGTCATGTTCCGTTTGCAATTGTCCGTCGCTCAGGCTGCACGCGCACGCCTTATTTAGTAGCATTCGTCGCGATCGCACGAAAGATCATCGGGTCTAATCATAACATCAAGAGACATAATAAGGACATCATCGTTACCATTGCTCTACCGAGTTATTAATCATAATTTTAAAGCCTGGAATAAAGGTCGGTGGCGAATATACCGAGAAACATATCCATCGAATCGGAACGTCGAGATTGTAAATCAATTACAAGCTTCCAGCGAGTGTCGCGTAGGCGTCGGTGTTTTTTTTAAAGGATCCCAGCTCGCATACTTCTCAAACGACGCAGAACATCAGTAAAAGTCGCAATGTGTCTTATTAGGATTGGTTGGATTGATTGAGCTCAATTATCTGCAATTTTCTTCGATCTTACCCGATAATGTTTTCATTCATTTTCTTATTTGATTTCTTTCGACAGTCTTTCAGTCTATGATTAGTCACGTGATTGTCAGAAATATATTGGCACCTTCATTCGCATCTTATCATCAAAATCTTCCGAACACTTTTCAAAATTTCAAATTCCCTGCAGAGGCGGAGTCAGTCACATTAGCGCTGATAATTGTTCCGTGTCTGAATACATAATAGAAATCGACCTTTACGTGTTCGCAAATGAATGGGACCGGTCCCGGCGCGTCGCGGAATCATTCCAGGGACTTCCAATGGATGCTCCATCGCGACGGGGACGCGGGAACGGCGGAGATACGTGGTGCAACCTCTCCCACGTGTCATATAATAATGTTAATTAAGAATTACGGCGCGCGCAGATCGGCGTCGTTCGTCGCTCTTTTGCAAGTGCATTTACAGCCGGAATTCCCGCGGATAGAACTATTATTAGACCGTGGATCTATACGCAAATGACAAATTTTTAACAATTTCATCGACTCAACAATTCGTCCTCCGTATATTTTGAAAAACGACTTTATATCCACTTTTAAAATTACTGCAATTAACTTATCAATTTTTCTATCTTCTTTTTGAAAACTCAACACAGCCATTAATACGCATCGTCCTATAAATTCTCATTTCCATAATTCAAACTTCTATAAACGCTAGGATAGCGAAACCAAACAATTTATTATAAGTTTCATAGTTCGTATTTCGAGTAAATACTTAGAAATATTTAACACTAGAACAAACATTTTAAAATCAGAATTATGTAAACCGCTTAGAAATGAAACTATTTGAACGATTCAAAGATTGAAATCATTCAGACGATTTAACACTAAAACTACCGAGCATTTAATACGATTAATATGCAATTTCTATAAAAATTGAAACAATAGATTATTTTCAGTTTCTTTAGGCATTCATTATAGTACTCAAATGAAACTATTCATTTTCAAAATCATTTCGAATATTCAATGCTTCAGTGCTAAACGAAAAAGTCGAAACCAGTCATTTTGACTGGTACGGTAGTTCTAGTGTTAATATATCGCGTACAAAATGGAGTAATTCACTCGAAGCGTGAAAGCGTTAAACAATGGACCGATAAGAAAACCGCAGTCACTATTTAGAAAATGGTAGCAAGTCTCTGATCGCTATCGACAGTTTCCAAACGAAAGAATGTTCATGTTTAATTTTCGTTTTTATCTCGAGGTAAAAGTAATGTTCCCATGGCGGAGCATCTCCGCGGCGGAGCGGTGTAATTGGATAAATCGCTACTATAAGAAATATTAAATAAATAACCGCCGGTTTAATGATCATGTTAAAATACCTTTCACTCGCGGAGATGGATTTCCTGTCGCCGCGCGGCCAGAAAATTATAAGGTTGACTCGGTTAAACGTTCCCGTGCAACAATATTCATCGCGCTCGGGAACGTGCAACGGAAGGTGAAGCGATATCGATACCATGTAACAAACTGGTCGTGGTGTAATAATTTATTATCCGCCGTGGCTGTCGAAAAAATTAGATAATGAGTGCTAATATTGGAGGTAAAGGGTATTGGTCGATTAAAGGTCGATTTAAAGGCCGAATACAGGCCGGTGTTCCGAGCGTCGCTTGCTCCAAAAGGAAGTCGTAATTTTCACTTCGATAATTTTCCGTTGAACGATCATTTAGAAATTCTTCGAATATTTCTTGACAATCGTGTTTACGTGTACAAAATTATTATATTAGTTTTATAACGGTGAATATTCTTATTGCATCGTTGCATTATTTTGTTATTTACTAGATTATATTATTATAATAATTCGTTGATGTCATTTTTAATTTTATAATTCTGTGTTAGACGTTAATTCAGTAAAAATTATTTTAATATTTCTACAGTGTAGATATAAAATTGTAGATATAAAAAAGGATTATATAACGTGATTATTATTATTATTATTATATTGGTATAATAATTGATTGTACATTATTTGTTATATTTTATTATTGAATTTTACAATTGTTGAAGTGGAAAATAGTATAGAAATTAGCTGATACACTGATAGAAAACAGTCAGCCATATATGTGGTCGCCATTTTGTTCTCTATTGTCCTGCATTTTGAAATGTAGTGCAATTCGAAGTTCTCGCGACTCACTTCGACATTTTCCCCGAGGAAACTGAAGTGTCTAACAATTTGTAACTGAAAATATGGGAGCAGAGATCATTACCATGCAGCGCGGAATTTCGTACTCGTTTTTAACATTCAAGTGCTATTAACGAATTAATTATACAACAATGCCGTAATCACGGGAGAAACTCGCGTTACAAAAGGAAATTACGTTACTCTGGGCGATTATGAAATTCTTTTCTTGAATAATTTGGATCCCAGGTTCACGTTCTTCAATGGCCGGCGCATTCTCTAGGAAATATAAAGAATAGAATCGACTGAACAGAAAAGAGATAACCTGAAACACGAAATTCAAATGAAAAAAAGAAAACACCGTCAAATAAATTACATTAAAACACGAAAGGAATTACACGAAACGAACGATCTAACTCTCAACATTGTATTTTTCGTTTCTAAAACATACGAGTGTTCATCCAAAAATATAATTTCAATTTAATTCGTCACATTATTATCCTTATTTAATTCTAATTTCAATTCTAATTGTCACTTTAATTTCCAAAAATATTCCAATTGCGAAACGCAAAGAACACTTGCAAAAGGTATTTGAAAGAAGTGATTGGTCCAGAAAAATGGCAGAAAGATGACACGAAAGGGTGATTCAAGCGTGTCTCAACCGGATGGCGGTCCGCCATGTTTCCGTTCCCCGCGTTTACGTATGTAAATCTCGAATAACAATGATTTATAGTGGCGACCGTATCGGGAATCGGGTTTAATGAGCTCAAACGTCAGAACGAGAAGTCTTAATGAGGTTTCTTTCGAGAAGATCTAATATCACGCGGGTAATACGCGACTGTTGCGTATTATTCTAATGCAGTGTCTCTCAACCTTCGCTGTTGATTCCCCGATGAAACAGTAATAAAGTCATCGCGCGGTACAAGACAATTAAAACACGATTGCTCAAGCATCTATTCGTTTCATCAAGCTATCAAATTAATTTCAACTAATAGATCCGACGGCCATCTTTACGCGAGGCTCGTTAAACTCCGATATTAACCCTTCGGGTGCCATCAGGCGATATATCTCTCGCGAAAAGTTTCTTCTTCATTTTATTAGCAATAAAGGGAATCTAACATGTTTTTAGTATTGTGTAAGCATTTTATCAACTTCAGGTCAAAATTGAAATACAAAGTTTCATTTGTGATTATACCTATAAAAATTTCCCTTGACCTCATGATTTTATGCAGTTATGGGTTTACAAATATTTATGAAACACAAACTTCGATAGCGATTATTAGATTAATAAATCATTCTCTTTGTCAAAATGAAATAGATGTTTATAAATTCATTCGGCCATTTTTTTAATACTCAATCTTTAAGTAGCGAAGTGCGTTCCATATTTTTGGTGGAAAACTTTTGAAGTGCTAGGGTTAACGTTGAATTTCGTCTAATTTCGATAGAAAACTTTTGGAGCGCCATGGGTTAACATAGAATTTCTCCTAATTTCGATAGATACTCGAACACTTCACTACTGTATCAAGAGTTCGAATTCGTCCAGTGATTCCTCCGTTGAAGTACCATCCGCGGCGACTTTATCGTACGGCGCGTCCCTTAAATTTACGACTCGCGCGAGGCATAAACATCCTGCCATTATGCGAGCCTCGTACGGGGTATCTCGCCGGCTGCATTGTGTTCCCTTATCAAACGGTATCTAATAACCTATCTAATTTCGCACGAACTTGACACTTTTTCTCGCAGCGTGGTAATGTTAGGTACACTCGGCCCTCAGTTTACGCGGCACATTTTTACACGAGTCTCCATTTCACGCGGTTAATTGGAACCATGGGTTGGAAAAGTTCCGAGAATAATTCAATAATAATTAATTCATTTATAGGAAAAGGTAGTCTATTTCGATATATATGTATATGTATAACCTATAAATTTTAATTTTAATTAATTGGTACTTATGAAATTTGATATAATTTATTTATTTGAATATAAGAAATTTATTTAGTTGTGTACGTGTAAAGTGAAATATGAATTATTTATTTGAATATAAAGTTTCAAATTTCAAAAGTTCCAAAGCTTCAAAGCTTCAAAGTTTCGAATTTCCAAATTTCCAAAATTTCAATGTTCCAATGTCCTAATGTCCCAGTGTCTCAGTGTTCCATAGCTTCAAATTTCAAAAGCTTCAATGTCCCAATGTCTTAGTGTTCCAGAACTTCAAATTTCAAAAGTTCAAAATTTCCAAATTTCCACAGTTTCAAAGTTCAAATGTCCCAATGTCCCAGTGTTCCAAAGCCCCAAGATTTCAAATTTCCAAAGTTTCAAATTTCCAACATTAGAAACCATGTTCTCATTACCCCACTTACGATCACTAACAGCAGCGACGATCCATTCGCTTTCAAATTCTTATCCTACGGTGTTCGGATCATTAAACAAAATACACGAAAACGTCGTTCGACTATCCGAGCGCCCATGTTTATGCAGATTCGGCGAAATGCGCAAAGATCGGCGGTCGATCGACAATTTTCGCGCGTTGGACGGGAGAAAGGTGGCTAATCCCGCGGCATTGCGACACGCGCCTTAAAACGTTTTCTGTTTGCCGAACAAATTGGCCGAGATAACGAGCTGTAACGATGTGTAGCTCGTTTCCGCGGCTGAGCCGCGTACAACAGCGCTCGAAAAGGTCTCGGATGAAATCTGATTGCTTTCCGCCGCGTTAAAATCGCAATCGGCCGATCTGCCGGCCCCGGGAACACAATAACGGACAGAAAACCTGCTTGCGAAACGGTTTTTCGATAGCTGTGAACCGTGACCCCGTGTGTCTTCTTGTTGTTTCCACCTTTTAGCCCTTGCTACTTTCTCCATCGTGTTTTAGCTCTTCAGTTAGGAATTTGGCAACAAGATTGTGAAGTTCTAATGAACTCTGCAATAGAATGTCGGGTATTTCTACGTTGACGTTATGGTTTGTAATTGATTTTGAAGCTTTGAAACTTTTGAAATTTGGAAATTTGAAGCTTTGGAACACTGGGACACTGGGACATTAGGACATTAGGACATTGGAACATTGAAACATTGAAACTTTGGAACTTTGGAAAATTGGAACTTCGAATTTTCAGAAATTTGAATATTTGAAACTTTAGAACTTGGAAACGTTGAAACTTCAGAACTTTGAAGCTTTGAAGCTTTGGAGCTTTGGAACTTTAGAACTTCAGAACTTCGAAACTTTGAAGCTTTCGGACTTTCGAAATTTGAAACTTTGGAACTTCGATACTTTGTAACTTCGAAAAATTGATTATTTGAAACTTTGGAGATTCCTATATTTAGAAACGCAACCATAACAACATCAGAAACATTTCACCTCACTCAATCCTTAATTTTTCAAACTTTCAAAGAACCTAAATCCAATCTAGTATCCAATACCTAATCAAATTTAATAATCCCTCTACAGTAGATCAATTTTGACGTACCCATCAACGATCACAGATGCTCACAATTAATTCGAATCCGTTGAACGAAGATATCTAAAGATTGCGCGCGACATAGGATAAAGGTTCGCATATTTTATGTAACAAATCCGCATGCTTTTGTGCTGTGCATTGTGTATATATATATATATATATATATATATATATATATATATATATATACTCACACCTTTATATATATTTACATATATGTATACATATATAATGGTTGAATAGCCGAGGCTAATTTGATCTTTGTAGGATGCGAATAAAATTTACAGTGCTCTTACAGCGTATCGTGTGTTACCCGGATCGCGGCCGTAAAGCAAGACCTCAGCACTGTGTCGGGAGCACATGTTGGCTGTGCCGCGATCCGACCTCGCGCTCGCTCGATACACTCCGGCCTTATGCAAATCGATCGTGCCGCGGAATGATGAGCGGCTGGGTAAGGTCAACGGGTAGGAAGGTTAGGGGACAGGAGCGGATTCACCCTTTTCATCGAACAACCGGGGCAAACAATTTTATCCCTTCTTTTATTGCTTTTTTTCTAAGTGCTTTTAAACTCAGATTTCAAATTTATAAGTTTGTGAAGTTTCAAGTATTCAGATTTGTGAAGTTCTATGGTTTCAAAGTATTTTTCACTATACAAAGATTCGAAGATTGAAAGTTTCAAAGTCCTAAAGTATCAAGTATTAAAATTTCTAAAGTTTTAAAGTTTTAAAGTTCCAAAGTACCAGAGATTCAAAGATTCAGTGTCTCAAAGTTTAAAGATTTCAATATTTCAATGATTTAACGCTTCAATATTCTAAAGTATCAAATACTCAAATTTCTGAAGTTCTAAAGTTTCAGAATTCCAAAGATTCAAAGATTCAATATTTCAAAGTTTCAAGATTCCAATATTTCAAAGATTCAAAGTTCCAAAGTATTTTCCACTACACAAACTCAATTTGCCTGAGACGAATTTGTTCATGGGTTTCCACCACGGATCACGTTCAACATTTACCACACATTCTTCGTGAATGTCGCATATCGTTGTCACATTTTGCTTTTATCCCGGCAATTACAAAACTGACAATAAAGAAAAAGAATGGCTATATTTCTGAATGTACTATTGGTCAACTTAACACATTGCGTACCGTCTAATTATCGGAAAATTAAATTGCGCTGCTTTCCAGTGAGATCCACTTATATCGCTATCTATAAAAAAAATTCTGGTATCATATTGTTATGTAATATATTTTAAATAGGTAATCAATTCGAATTAAATTTTATATTTTTCCAATTGCTGTAGTAATTAGCGAAGTTGCATAGCTAAGAGTCTTTACATAAAAACGAGATTTCTTGTTAGCAGTACGCAATGTGTTAACCAGTTAAGTATGGAATTTAATTTGAAAAATCTCTCCTTGCGCGCGATAAAATCAAATAACGAAGTGTATACTCGTTGAATGCGAAAAACTAAAGCGAAACGAAGAAGAATTACATGTTTGCCTCAAAAAATAAATAATCCATCGTTGAAAAAGTTAGCATTAAGAGTTTTAAGATGACGTGTATACTCGTGAAACACAGTTAACCGGTTAATAACGTTGCATATCCATCGCATAAGTAAATAAGCGAGGCGAAAGAAGAATAATGCAACGATATTCGAATAATGCAATCGTCGAATGTAATACCATTAGAATACATTATGTCTTTGCAGCGCGTCGCGGAACACGGCAATAAGAATCGTTCGACGATAATGATAGCTGCATATTATATATGTCACGGGTTCTGCAAAAAAATCATAAGTGTCCGCATACTTTCGAGTGACAGACGGTCGTCGGCGTTCCCTTTGCGAATGGGGGAAAATGCCCCCGTGGTCCCGAGCCATAGAAATTACGTTCCAAGTATTGCTGCCCACGTACCTAATTCCAAAATTTAATTACCTATATAATAAAAATTAAAAGTTCGAATTTCTTTTGCGTTTCTCCTTCGATAACTCTGTATTATGAAAATATTTCGGTTGAAATGCACTTGAAAAAATTGTTTGTAGAGATAATATAATAATATAATCTATTTGAAAAATATCATCATCACACAGAATCACACTTACGAATGAAACTAATAAGTCACGCTTGATTTAGGAGCGCGAAGAGTTAATTTATGTAGGTTAGTTTCGAGAAATGTTGATCTATAGTTCATCAGAAAGAGCGTTGGGCATTTTTGGTAGAAGAATCTTGTAGTATGAACGGTGAAATATGATAATTGAAACGATAGATTTGAAGTGTTAATCCTTGCCATAGAATGACGAGTGAGACTTAATGAAATATGAGATGAGATCGAATAGCAATTATTTAAGAACGTGTTACAACCTTTCGTCTGAAGCAGTTGCTCGTGTCACCGATACTTTTTCAGTTAGCGAGTTTTCTCTGAAAAATTGCTGTTTGCTCGCACTGTACGCTCGCGCAATTTCAACGGCTGAACTTGAAAATTATGCGCGCCTTTCTCTGCAGTAGCAAACGTCGGCTCCATCGTTTCTGTGCGATTGCAATATCAATATTGTGCTCACTTGTCCGGCTTAATCTCCGGGGATCTGCGAAAGTCTGTTTTAAAATTGTTTAGACGATCTTGGAGCTCGTTGATTTGTTTGTATTAGCCCTTTGAACTCTGTAGGCTCCATATTGCACCAGGAATAATATTAGATATTTTAATGAATCTTAACCCTTTAAACTCTGTAGGCTCCATACAAAACAATCTGGAGTGCTTAATAATTGATAATTAGTTAGTAAGTGTAGTAATGAAACATTAGTAAGAAAATGGTAGAGTAATAGTGAAGTAACAGTAAAATATTAATAAAACAGTAATACAGATATAATCACTGAATCACTAATTATCAACTAGAACTACTATTACAGTTATAATTAATTGCATTAAGCTCCAATTATTAGTTTAATATTAGCTTCCATAATCAATGGTGGAACACAAGCGTCACACGAAACTTTGTTTGAAAAATTTGTTCAAACTTTGTTTTGACAAAATCTGCGAATAACACACATACCTGCACACTCGTAAATATTTAACTATTTTCATTAAAAAAAAGCTCTCCAATAATTTAACCCGTTCACCGTCCAACAGGGTTATGAATGGAACAGATGATCTTCCTCTCTATTTTTCTCTGAGAACAGAGAATCGTCCTCGCCCCGTTAATTAGACGCCGAGTGCTTAATGAATCCCCGACGGACCGTATAACCATTTAATTACGCGAAATTAGGTCGGAAAGCCTGCGGGCGGGTTCTCACTGTATTTCAAACGGCGGAAGAAGAACGTCTGGTGTCATTAGAAGCGAGATTTAGTGGAAGCGTATTTAATTAAGATGCAACGGTGATTAATAACGCGGAGGGAAGCGTGACGCGATCATTCGGTAATACGATCCGGGGATTTTCTGCGATTCAACCGTGGAAACGGTAACATCCAGTCTGCGCTCTTCCTTTTCTTTCGTTCGTTCGTCGCTCCGCTGGGATTCTTCGCAATGCTGCGGTTTCGGTTGGCACAAAAGCTCTAATGACACGAGGCTCAAACTAAAAAGCTCAAAATTTAACTCGCCAGGAAATTAAACTCTCCCAAAATGGCCCAAAACCTCTATTATTGCGAGCTCGAACTAGAACAACTCAAAATTTAACTCTCTGAGAAATTAATCGCTCCCACAATGGCCCAAAAGCTCGAAAGCTCCAAACATCGCAATGCTCAAACTAAAAAAACTTAAGATTTAACTCTCTGGGAGATTAAGCTCCCCTAAAAATGTCTCAAAAGCTTAAAAGCTCTAAAACGCGATGCTAAATCTAAAAAACTCAAAATATAACTCTGAGAAATTACCCCCCCCCACAAAGGCTCGAAAGCTCGAAAGCTCTACAATCGAGAGCTCAAGCTAAAAAAGCTCAACATTGAACTCTCTGAGAAATTAAGCTCTCCCAAAAATGGCTCGAAATTTTGTTTCCTCTTTTATTTTATATATTTCATATACTTTTATTTTTATATTTATAATTCTTCTCTTTTTAAAGTAAATATTATTCTTCTGTAATCAATTGTTATACTCAAAAGCAATCATAGACATAGAACATGCCTACAATTTTTCTTTTTTTCCAATGAATTACTAACGACAAAGTAATATCGAACAGAATTGAAAAAGAAATGATAGGGCGAGATGTGTTAATCGAGAGTAGTGATAGGTTGAGAAAAACAGCTGGCAGCGGCTGTAAACGCGTGCAGAACAGATTGTAATAAGACAATGGCCATCTTCGGGCCGTTCTCCGTCGCGGCTCTCCCCCAATCTAACGATTCATGCGATTCGACATCGGCGATACTTAAAGGTAACTCCTTCCGTGACATTAAAAAGGCACTCCCAGACTGTTGTTGCACATCGGTCCCTTTTGCCCGGCGTCTGTTTCACACGCCAGCGTTGTCGGATGTGGAAACAGCTACGTCTCGTTTGTGCACGGCACTTTATGAACAGGAACAGATGGATCTTTCCTGCCCCGTCACTGACAATGGACACACCGTTACGGGCACGTTGGCTGTCCATATTCGAACGTTGACAGTCGACCTCGAAAATTCAGTGTTAACCCGTTGCTTAGAGATATCGAATGTCATTATGGAGTTAGCACATGTTTCGATGTGACATTCATTTTGATATTTGATATTTCATATTTTATGTTTGATATATGGTATTTGTAATATTTAGTAGTTAATGGTTTCAATGTTTTATGCTTATAATGTTCGATACTTGGTAATTTTAATGCTTAATATTTTCAATATTTAATAGTTAATATTTGTAATATTTCTGAGTTAATAGTTTCAATGTTTTATACTTCATACTTTTAACGCTTAATAATTTCAATATTAAATGTTTAATATTTGTAATATTTCATAGTTAATAGTTTCAATATTTTACACATATAATATTTAATACTTAGTACTTTTAATGCTTAATGTTTTCAATATTTCATAGTTGATAGTTTCAATACTTTACACTTATAATATTTAATACTTAATACTTTTAATGCCTAATAATTTCAATATTTCATATTTTCTAATACCTTCAATATCTAAAAATTTATAGTTTTTAACTTGAAACAGATGTAAGTTTGTTTCTCTCTTAACAAACTATTAACCATAAAATTCCTACAACCCTTGTTAACACAACTTCCAAAGAAATCCGAAATAAAACGTGAGGGTTTTTTTTCTAAATTATTTTCCGTCCACTGTCTGTCTCCACGTGGTCAGACCTGGGCAATCGGTATTACTTTAGACACGATGCTCTAAATTCAGAGCAATACCGAGCTAACGGCTGCAACCTAATTAACCCATTAAGTCCCAAATCTTTTTTTTGAATTTTTAGATGAAATTTTGTATTAATGAAATTAACAAATTATCATCGTTCAAATAAACGTCTATAACATATTCAATATACTACATATAGCATGATCTATAGATAGATCACTGGGAACATGCTATAACAATTTACAGTGAGTGATCTATTAATAGATCAGTGGGACTTAATGAGTTAATTACTTCTGATTACGGTAATAACTGTTACTTGTCGAATTTAATATCAATTTCCAGTTAAAATCTTGCAAATTCCAAAGTCTGTACTGAATGTTGAATAATTTATTGCAAAACTTTTTAGAAATTTCAGAAATTTTCGATTTCAATTAACAGTTAAATTATCAATTATTTCATATTCTTGCAACAAGTGTTCTATACAATTAAAAAGATAATTTCAGTCTGTTTAATACTTGTTATATTGGTTTGTAACTTAATGACCGTTTCTAAACTTTCACAAATCTCTTTATAAAACTTATAATTGTTCATTTGTTAAGATTTCAGTTAGTTTATATTTCATTATAAATATCACTAAATCGATTAACGATATATAAATATCAATTAACGATTTCTCAGAGAAGCGTTTGCACGTTTTCGGTAATTGTAACAAAAGCGATCAGAAATGAGTCATTCTAACCGATCTATCTGTTAGTCTAGTATTAAACACACGCATACAGAGGGTACAGCGTGGTTGTGTGCGTTATCCCCACGTGTAACGATACCCGAGTTGCTCGCGTCGACCGCTAGACGTCCGAATCTCGAGCGTAGTTTTCTCGCTAGTGATATTTCTACTCTGAAACGTTATAAAGTGTTTAGCTTTTAGCAACAGCATCGCTTCTCGGCTCCAATGAGCTAAGATCAAAGTGTAGTATCTGTTCTTATCAGCTTAATATCTGATACATTCCGCAATGCGGAATCAGAATATTAAACTGATTTTTGGAAGTTGACGGAAGTCTCGAGCTTGCTCGTTTTCCGTCGGAGTCGGTCCAGCATTGCATTCCCGCTGGAATTGGCTCGATTAAGGAATTCAAATAAAAATTCTTTGGTTAAACAGTAATTGTTTAATCAAATGGGGAAATTATTAAATTGAAGGGGGGAATTCTTTAACTCCTTGGGCTGCACGTCATTCGAATTTGGGTGACACGACTTTTAACATAAACTTAAACATTGATTTTGTTGGTAACGTATCGCGAACATATCGAATATTGTTAAGTGTGTAAGATATGAGAAAGATATTAGAGCAATCGATATGAAGAATTTTGACTTTTAAGCTTTTGATGATTAAGGAAACTGTATCGATTTTACAGGAGTTTTGATGAGTGTTTACTTGGCAGTCAAAGTGTTAATTAAACATCAATTGTTTAATTAATAGGTGGTAGCAAACACGGTTGCTTCATTAAGCAATTGCAATAGAACTTTGTTTGATTAAAAAAAATAGTTGTAACTATAGAAATACAAAGGCATTGCAAAAACCATGAGTCGGATTGTACTATTGTTTGTAAACTTAATTTCAAATGGTTTATTTAACATGTTCCATGCTATGGAAATTTGGGTTACGTTGCTTGTGAACTGAATCGATTTTTATAATAAAATATTAAAGGACCTTCAAATTTCTGATTATGTCATCTAAACTGTATTGATTTTTTAAATAAAATAGTAACTTATATGGTACACTAGCATTGTGTTAATAACTTAGTAATAATGAATACTGAAAAGTTTCATAAATAATCAGTATTGTAAATTTTGTTCATCATCAAACGCGATGACTAATTTTTGTAATAATGAATTGTATGTTTTTTATCACTCTGCATAACGACCTGTACCCTGTCAGCCTCTATTATATCTTCTTTTGTGATAAAAAGGTTGAAGAGCATTAACTGATAAAACGGTGTATAGAGAAATGATAAATAAATAACGTACCATGCGATATTCGGCAATTTTATTTCACCCCTGTTCATTACATTCTCATTTACACACGCATTTCAGCACGTACCTCCATAACCACCACACCATAGAGGCACGAAACATTATGGAAACACCATTTAACACTTTGCAATCGAAAGTTTTTTCCTATAAATATACTGTTTCTTTGGTAAATTATAAACAATGTCTGTTGCAACTGACGTAACTAATTCAATCAATAAATTAACCCTTTTCACTCGAGAAACGCCCCTTAGTCGCCATTTTTATTTAACTCAATAAAATCATAAAATTTAAAGTTCAATATTAAACTTTTTACAATGTATCAACACATAGAACATCGAAATAAAATAGTTCCATCACTTAATTTATGCAAGGTATTTCTTTATATTAGTTGTAAAAAACACCATTGATATTTCATCAGAAAATAATTATAAATATACTTAATATATTCAATAATAAAATAATATTTGTTGAGAAAAATACTCTCGACTGCAAAGTTTCAATTATTTATTACTATTTTACTTCAATATTCCACATAGCGATGCATTGTACAAAGTTCAATATTAATCATCAAGCCTTATAATTTTACTGTCTTCAACTAAATCGTGACACAAAGTCCCCTTCCGAGTGGAAATGGTTCAAAATAACGGTACAAGTATTTCAGGTTTGTTCACGTATCCCCAGGTATATACAGCCCCTTCCCGTTAGAATCCCATGACAATGACTATCCGGTTTCGATGACAAGGGGAGACATCATTGTATTGCTTAAGCCAAGGGACAAACAAAGCAGTCGGCCAGACTGCCGAAAATCTGTCAGAACCATCCGGTCGAGCACGGCGAGCACATGTCTGCTGTCTCTGCGCCCCTTTAAGTAGGCAACCAGCTATACACACGAGCAAGGCGGACAGTAGATATAAAGGAGTGACAGAGACAGAAGCGTTGGCGGTGACATCTAGCGGCGATACTGTGAAACTATTCGTCTGGAAGTTCGAGCGTGCCACCAGTAGATGGCGGAAGAGTCATTGAGAAGGATAGACGAGGGAAGATGTATGGGAAAGAGAAGGATAGAGATGGTAAGTCTGGTGACGCCATCTGTTGGAGATGTAGAGGAACTATTGGGCTAGCGGTTTGAGAGTTCTGCCGTTAGATGGTAGCACTATCGCTGGAGGGAGAGAGAAGGATAGAGATATGAGAGGGAGAAGGATAGAAGTAGGTTATATGATGGCGCCATCTGATGGAGACGTGGGGGAACTATTGGGCTAGCAGTTTGAGAGTTCTGCCGTTAGATGGTAGCACTATCGCTGGAGGGAGAGAGAAGGATAGAGATATGAGAGGGAGAAGGATAGAAGTAGGTTATATGATGGCGCCATCTGATGGAGACGTGGGGGAACTATTGTGCTAGCAGTTTGAGAGTTCTGCCGTTAGATGGTAGTACTATCGCTGGAGGGAGAGAGAAGAATATATATATATGAGAGGGAGCAGGATAGGGTATGTGATGATACCATCTGGTAGTGAAAACGTGATACTATTTGGCTTAAAGTTTGAGCGTTGCATCAATAGGTGGCAGCACCAGTTTTTGATGTTTTTCTTTATTGAATATGTAATATATTTATAATGTTCAGTAAATTATAATGTTGAAATATTTTATTGAACAATTTCTATGATGTCTTGTTTCTTACTGAATGTTTACGAAATGAATATTGCGGATGTTAACAAAAGAATTTAAAATGTATACGGTTTTTAATAACAAACAAATTTGTTTATGTGAAAGTAGAGACTAACATTACTGACACAATGGCTACAGATTGGAGGAATTTCTCATATTGATTCCTGGGGTCTCTCGTGGGGGGTCTCTAGTGGGGGTCTCTAGTGGGGGTCTCTAGTGGGGGTCTCTCGTGGGGGTCTCTAGTGGGGGTCTCTGGTGGGGGTCTCTCGCGAAGGTTTGAGGGGTTTCTCTGACCGATTCAGGGAGTCTCTCGCGTAAGTTTAAGGAGTTTCTCACACCGATTCCGGGGGTCTCTCGTGGGGGTCTCTCGTGGTGGTCTCTCGCGGAGGTTCGAGGGGTTTCTAACATCGTTTCAGGCGGTCTCTCGCGGGGTCTACTCGCGGGCGTCTCTCGCGGGGATCTCTCCCGTAGGTTTAAGGGGTTTCTCACACCGATTTCGTAGGATTCTTGCGACAGTATAAGGGGTTTTTCACACCGATTCCGGGCGCCGTGAGGGTGCGAGGGGTTTCTCACACCGATTTCGTAGTACTGTGGCAACAGTATAAGGGATTTTTCACACCGATTCCAGAGGTCTCCCGCGGAGGTGTCACGCGGGGGTCTCTCGTGGGTGTCTGTCGAGCATCTTAGAGGGGTTTCTCTCGATGATTCAGGGCATGTTTCGCGATGGTTTAAGGGGCTTCTCACACCGATTCCAGAGGTCTATTCCGGGTGAAGCAAAGGTTTCTTGAAGGAGTTCTTTTTTGGAGAGTCAACTTTTGAGTTTTTTTAGTTTGAGCTCGAGGTTTTAGAGCTTTTGAGCCATTTTTGTGAGTAAGTGTACTATTTGGCTACTGGCTTGGACGTTTTATTGGAGATGGCGCTGACAAGTGACAAGGAAATCTGTGTAGCAGGCCATCTAGCGAGAGTATAGACGTACTATTTGGCGAGCAGCTTGGACGTTATATTGTAGATGGCGCTGCTACCACGAGACAAGGAAAGACATACTGTGCGACGAGGATAGCGATATGTTCAGCGCCATCTAACCGTGGTATGGCTATACTATTTCACCAGTAGCTTGAGGATTTTATCATAGATGGCGCTGATTACGCGGCTATTCCAGGGAATTTAAAATTGTAATTATTGCCCTCATACAATCTTTAGTTGTGTTTAACATTATTTACGTATATTTGCAGTATCCCAACGTTAAACTGGCGCGTTTTAACTGCAGTTTGGCGTGCTGGAGTGTGAAGGAATCTTGTAGAACTTCAGCGAGGATTCAATGGGAGTTTATAATTAATAATTAAATTATTTACAACGCTTTTGTACTACACATGTCAATGTTAAGAAATGGGTGAAAATAAATAAACAGATTGATATTGTAAAGCTCGTGTTTTTTATTTCATCGTACCTAGCAGAGGAATATAATGGTAAAGGAGGTATCCTAAAAATAATAAAATTTTCAAAAGTCGCGAAACTTCTTTATTATCATGCTCTTTTAGTAAGATACTCTCATTTCCGAGATCCCCTTCAAATTTTCCGACTCTGGAATGTTTAGATTTTTCGGAAACCTCTTTCAGTATCATGTTCTCCTAATAAGAACCTTATATTTCGAGATTCGCCTGAAATTTCCCACCTTTTGATTTGTTTACGTTTTTTCGGATACCTCTTTTAGTATCATGTTCTCCTAGTAAGAACCTCAGATTTCGAGATCCGCCTGAAATTTCCCGCCTTCTGATTTGTTTATGTTTTTCGGATACCTCTTTTAGTATCATGTTCTCCTAGTAAGAACCTCAGATTTCGAGATCCGCCTGAAATTTCCCGCCTTTTGATTTGTTTATGTTTTTCGGATACCTCTTTTAGTATCATGTTCTCCTAGTAAGAACCTCAGATTTCGAGATCCGCCTGAAATTTCCCGCCTTTTGATTTGTTTACGTTTTTTCGGATACCTCCTTTCATATCATGTTCTCCTAATACTAAACTCAGATTTTCAGGTTCCATTTCAAATTTTGCAGCTCTGAGAGATTTCTTACTAGGAGAACATGATAGTAAAGGAGGTATCCGAAAAGTGTAAACAATCCAAAAGGGCGGGAGATTCTGGGATACCTCTTTTGCTATCATGTTCTCCTAATAGAAAACTCAGATTTTCGAGTTCCATTTGAAATTTTGCGGCTCTGACAGGTTTCTTACTAGGAGAACATGATAGTAAAGGAGGTATCCGAAAAGTGTAAACAAACCAAAAGGGCGGGAGATTCTGGGATACCTCTTTTGCTATCATGTTCTCCTAATAGAAAACTCAGATTTTCGAGTTCCATTTGAAATTTTGCGGCTCTGACAGGTTTCTTACTAGGAGAACATGATACTAAAAGAGGTATAACAGAATTTCCCGCCTTTTTGTTTTGTTTATACTTTTCGGATACCTCTTTTGCTATCATGTTCTCCTAATAGAAAACTCAGATTTTCGAGTTCCATTTGAAATTTTGCGGCTCTGACAGGTTTCTTACTAGGAGAATATGATACTAAAAGAGGTATAACAGAATTTCCCGCCTTTTTGTTTTGTTTATACTTTTCGGATACCTCCTTTGCTATTATGTTCTCCTAGTATGAAGTCTCTCCAACCCGCGAAATTTGAAATGAAATGCGAAATTCTGAGTTTAGTATTAGGAGAACATGATATGAAAGGAGGTATCCGAAAAAACGTAAACAAATCAAAAGGCGGAAAATTTCCGGCGGATCTCGATATCTGAGTTTTGTATTAGGAGAATATGATGCTGAAAGAGGTATCCGAAAAATGTACACATTCCAGAGGCGCGAAATTTGAAACAGAACCTGAAAATCCGAGTTTCTTACTAGGAGAACATGATACTAAAGGAGGTATCCGAAAAATGTAAACATTCCAGGGGCGCGAAATTTGAAACGGAACCCGAAAATCCGAGTTTCTTACTAGGAGAATATCATATTCAAAGAGGTATCCGAAAACAATTTCGCGGCGCCAACTTTCAAGCGTATAATTTTTGTTTCCTTAATTTCCCCCATTTTTGAGAGAGTTTAATTTCCTAGCGAGTTAAATTTTGAGCTTTTTTAGTTTTAGCTCGAGGTGTTAGAGCTTTTGAGGCATTTGGGGGGGGGGGGGGGGTCAAACCCCCAGCGAGTTAATTTTGCGCTTTTTTTAGTTTGAGCTCGAGGTTTTAGAGCTTTTGAGCCACTTGTGGGATAGTTTAAGTGTCAAGAGAGCTAATTGTTTTATTATATTTAGTTTGAGCCTCGTTGCAGTAGCTTCACAAGCTTGAGAAGATCGCTGTGCACTCACACTATTTTACTCCAACTAAAAAAGGCCGTAGTTTTGGGTTCTACAGATCTCTAACTCTAACTGTATGGGAGGGAGAAGGACAGTTATAGTTGATATGGTGGTGGCACCTACCGGAGGTGTCGCGATACTATTTGGCTTGTAGTTTGAGCTGTCTCCAACTAGATGATATTACTATCGCTAGACGAGGAAAGACAAGGATAGTGTTACGGGAGGGAGAAGGACAGAGGTAGCTGATATGGTAGCGCCACCTACCGGAGTTGTAGTGATACTATTTGGCTTGTCGTAGTTTGAGCACTGTTGCTCCAGATGGTGCCAACACTGTTTAACTATGAGAGACAAGGAAGACTATATGGAATGGCGAAGGACAGAAGTAGTTGGAAGGGTTCCTCATTATAACATGCAAATATCTTGACAAATGTATGAGAAAGACAGAGATACGTGTTTCACACCGTTACCGTACGTGTTATGGTGGTACTGGTTGCTCTGTCCCTACCTCATATTTTATATAGACTTTTATAACCTACCAAACTTTCCACCGCTAGATGGCGAGTCTCTCGTTTACCTTAATTTTTCTCTGTCCTTGACACTCTCTGTCTCTCCTTGTCTTACTCATTGTAGAAATAGAGAGTAACCAATAGGGACTTTCAGGGCCGCTGTCACGCAGGCGTGAGTTTGCCCCTGGCGAGCTGCAACCGTTTTTACATGCCTGTCAATTTGGTGTACCAAGGGGTAACTCAGGATTATTCTAACAAAATGCTCAACATTCCGTTATAAAGGTTATTTTTATATGAAGGTCAAGCTTGTAATTGTTTATTGATTAATAATACACTGAGTTAAATTGATTTGTTTAATTTTTTATTGTAAAATAACGAATGACATTAAATAATTAATCAACCTAAACTTTCGCACACACAGGTATCTACGTTTAACATCATTCAAAGTTACAAAATACATTCGTTTGAATAAAATTATTAAAACTATCAAATACACTGTTTACTTATCTTCTATCATTCTACGATTTATTTTCTACTAATTTATTAACGACATAGTTCTATCCATTCTAATTTTCGTAGTTCTAATTTCCTACTAAATCATTAATGTGAATGGTAATTCTAGTTTTCTACTAAATTATTAACACTAGGTTTACGGGTATTTATTGTACAGTTTATTCTATTGTTCCTAAGGAAGTTGATATTCGTTCATTTAAATTTTCAAAATTGCAGATGTAGAAATAGACAATCAGGATTCATATTCGTGTAATTGGATCAACGAAAATTGAAACATTTACCGAATAATGTTTATAAAATCCAATCTGCGTCAAATTCACGCGTTCCGTAAACCTAGTGTTAACGACACAGTTCCATCCATTCCATCAAGCACACTTAAAAAGTACATCACAAAGCAAGACGTTAAACAATTCCTATCCTCAAATGTTCCCACTCCCTAAATCCTCAGTTCCACAACCCTCAAAACAACCACCCACCCTCCCCAACCGCATCCTCAGCAGGCCAACTGGTTCGTATTTCGCGCGGTCCACAGTTCCAGCGATCATTCCGTCCACAATGCTTCGCTCGCTGTTAACTAGGCTGCGCTCGCGCTGCAAACCGCTCGCTTCGCTCGCAGCACACTTCTGTGCACCAGTGTACCCGCTGTACGGGTTCGGGTTGCGTTGTTTTCGGCGGTGTTCTGTACCGATGCGAGGTGGTTTCGACCCAATTCCGAGAGCCTGCTGCGAGTTCCCCTGCGCGAGTGAAAAGTGGAAAATAATCTGACCGGGTAGCCGTCGGCTGGCGGAACGAACAGGGCTAGCGGACCGACTCGACTGGCAGACACGAGGCGTGTTGGTGCGCGTTCCTCGCGGTGAAACATGGTCTCTTCGTGTCCGATCGTCTTCCATAGCTGCGAGCCTCTGTTCCACGGATATATTTCTTGCCCCGACGAATCCTGAGGATCTACCCGGTGTCTCGAAGTATTCACTCGTGTACGTTCGTACAAGTTTACCCGTGGCTACTCGCCGTGAAAGTGTGCGGTCCGAACGTAACGCTGCTCGAGCGTGCATATGTGTGTACGTAGCCTTCCACTGTCAATAATTTTCAGCATTAGGGGATCCACTCGGTGATCATTGACTCCGGTGCACCGTGTTTGCTGGGCGCACGGTGCAATCGAGTTATCCGAGGCGAACTGGGAATCGGATATCGCGGTGGCTGCTGGGTATCGTTCGTAGTACCTCTCTCGGCGAGATCTTTAATCTCAGTGCCCTATATTTCGCTATTTTCGAGCGTGCTGCAGCTTGAGAGAGAGAGAGAGAGAGAAAGAGAGACACGGCTTTCGGTCAATTGCTGTTTTATAGAAATCGTTGTTTATTCGCTTCGATGAACAGCGGTTTTTTTTAGTTATTTATGTGTGGGGTTCTGTTGGGAGTTTTATTGTTCTTAATCTTTGGCACTACAGGTTGTTTTGTAATCTGTCAGTAACTGTAAATAATTTTTATGGTATCTCTAGTGAAAATGGGAAATGCTATAACGTTTTTTAGATCTTTTATTTTCGTTAGTGCAAAATTTGGATGCGTGGGGAATTTAATAATTTTGGGGTAGTTTCTTTAACCCATAGCACTCCAGATGGTTTTGTAATCTGTCAGGCACTGTAAATAATTTTTATAGTATTCCTAGCGAGAATAAGAAATATAACAATTTTATTTTCCTTAGTGAAAAATTTGGGTGTGTGGGGAATTTAAGAATTTTGGGGTAGTTTCTTTAACCCATAGCACTCCAGATGGTTTTGTAATCTATCAGGCACTGTAAATAATTTTTATAGTATTCCTAGCGAAAATAAGAAGTATAATATTTTTTAGATCTTCTATTTTCCTTAGTGCAAAATTTGGATGTGTGGAAAATTTAATAATTATAGGGTAGTTTCTTTAAGATTCATTAAAATATCTAATATTATTCCGGGTGCAATATTGGAGCCTACAGAGTTCAAAGGGTTAAGATTCATTAAAATATTTAATATTATAACTGCTGCAATATTGGAGCCTACAAAGTTCAAAGGGTTAAGATTCATTAAAATATTTAATATTATAACAGGTGCAATATTGGAGCCTACAGAGTTCAAAGGGTTAATACTAGATTTACGGATGTTTATTGTAAAGCTTATTTTATTGTTACCATAAAAATTGGTGTTCGTCCGTTTAGACGTAGGCAATTAAATATTTAAACATTTATTATTAAGAACTATAATCACGTAATTGAATCAATTAAAATTGACTCAAACGTTTAGCAAATAATGTTTATAAAATTGAATAGTCAAACTGGCTGGTTCCTCAAATCTAGTGTTAAGCTTTGGGAATTAAGGAAGACATTTGTCGACTCACCCTCTGCTTGCACCCCTACCAGTGGAGTCTCTGAAATGGAGCGTTAGTCGTGTAACAATTGATGATCAATGCGAGTGTGAGCGCAAACGATGATTGCTGTGATTTGTTATTAACGGGAATGGTGATAGAATCAGTTTAGGTAGATTATATTTTGCAAATAAATAATAAGTGTTAACATTACTACCGGGTGGATCAAAATCTCCCATTTCTCATTTCTTTTTGTAATTATTAACCAGATAAATATTTTCATAGAAAATCATTAAAGAAATTATTTAGCAATATGCTAATTGAATTAAAAATCAATTGCAACAATAGATGCACTTTTGGAGTTTCCATAGAGAAATTTGAAAAAGTCAGTTCAACTGATTTAATTAGTTTTAGTAGTTACTAATTCAAAATTCACTAATTTAAGTAGTTTTAGTGTTACCAATTGTAGCAATTGTTTTTCCAACTGCGTGCAAGCTGATCATTTCAAATAGTCGATTTAAATGGCGCAGACTGATTTGTAATTGAAATACACAGGAATTGCATAATATGCAGGTGTATGCAGCACTCGCACGCATAGATACGATCACGAACAGTGCACACCCCAGTTGTAATGTTAATTAACCTGTAGCTCTCGCTCAAGTTCAAAAAGTTATTCCAAGGATGCACAAACTGGATTGCAGATTTTATGCAGTTGCAACAAACTCGATGCACTGGAATCGAAGCTTCGATGCAGCAAAGATCTCGTGTTCTCGTGTGTATTATCCAGTTTTGTCGTAGATTTGTTCGCAGACAGATATTTTCCAAATATTATTAATAAATAAACGTCATTTTATTTCTTCCACGGTACGAACTACACGAATATTGAATAGAACAATCAAATCGAATAGTAAATCGGTCGAAACGATCTGTTTGAATGATAAATAAATAAATCGTCATTTCAAGGAATCATTCGTTATGCCATTTGAACCTGTTAACACTGTAATTCATTGAAAAATTCCCACGCGAAGTGTATCGCTGAAATCCAAACGAAAATAACGAATATCTCAACGAGAAACTGGATCAAAACGGGGAAACGATTAATTCGACGAGGCAATTGATAGAATTCAATTTAATCGTTCAATAATTGATTGACTTCAACGATCGACACTAGGATATGTAGTAGCATTAATTTAAACAATCAATACTGGCAATACTCTGGTTTTGGAGTACAATTTTCACGATTTCTACGGACGAACAGTTTTTTAGCAGCGATAGAATGAAGCGTAGGATAAATGTCTATAAATCTAGCGTCAATAATACATTCAGAAACATAGGCAAAGCTCTTTAAAAATGATACTAAAAGATAGAAGGGAAAAATCGTTCACCCTGATTGTTTATTAAAAACAATGCACCCAATCCTTAGAACAAACTATAGACTAAACACCCGTAAATCTAGCGTGAATCAATAATAAATTCAGAAACATAGGCAAAACTCTTTAAAAAAGGCACTAAAAGATAAAAGGGAAAAATCGTTCACCCTGATTATTTATTAAAAACGATGAATTCGATCCTTAGAATAAAATATAGGCTAAACATTCGTAAATCTAGCGTGAATCAATAATAAATTCAGAAACATAGGCAAAGCTCTTTAAAAAAGGCACTAAAAGATAAAAGGGAAAAATCGTTCACTCTGATCGTTCGTTAAAAACGAGGAATCCGATCCTTAATAAAATATACAATAAACTAACCAACAAAATTGTATCCACTGAATTGATTTACAATTTAGTTCGCGCATCGCCAATTCAATTTCTGCAACGACCTCTCACAGAAACGTCTGTCACCATTTTACTAATTGCAAAACGAAGAAACCAGGAGTGGGCCATTTCGACGCGTCCGGTAGTTCGAATGGTAAAATCGGTCGGAACGGAGGACAAAGTTTCGAAGGGAACGGTTTTCACGGCGCCGGAGACCGGCCGCTGCCGGCCGAATGGCTCGGCCGAACGCTTACAGACGTAGAAAGACACCAGCGTGAGAAGTACCGTTTGTCAAAACGGTCGCGAGCGAGCGCGACGATAATTTGCAACGTAAACGTCCGGCGTACAGTTAGAGTTTCAGGTCAGTCGCGAGGTTTTTCGTCGGCGACGCACGGAACGCCGAATTGCTCCGCGCCGAGGACCATCGACGTCGGCCATTGTGTCGGCACGCGGAAAACGAGAGCGCGAACGCGTTTCTCGCTGGCACGCAAACTTAACGCTAGAACTTAACTGGTTGTTGACGCTCGCCACACGACGGGGGAGTTATCGAACCGGGAATTCGAGAAATCATTTCGCGTGTAGTTAGAGTCGAGCCTGTTGCTTTTATTTATAATGGAACGATCATTTAGTTCTTATTTAATCCTTTGATTTTAATGTTTTCTAATGAGATAAAGATATTTTGTGATACTGAGTCGAAGAAATCACGTATATTGGAGAACAATGCTGTTTTATTTCAGTATTTCTCAAGTTGATGCATTATAAGGGGTGTAATATTAATAAGATTCTCTAGAGTATACGAAAGCTTTTGTAGATTCTGCTAAATCACACATCGAATGTCTAAATAATGTAGAATAAGGAAATTAGGTGCTGGTTTCTTACTGTTTGAGTGGTTGAATCATTTGTTTGCTACTTAATGTTACAAACGTGAGTGTTAGATCTCGGCAAAGTGTCGACATTTGTCCGCAAAGGGTTAAATATCAAACATTACAGTTTTATTTATGAAATCAAGTGCAAATGCAAATCACCTCTCGAGTGCAAAGGGTTAACAATAAATTTACGGACGTTGCAATGCGTATTCGCGTAATTGCACGATCAAAATCGACTCAAACTATTACTAAATAATGTTTAAAAAGTTCAGTATCCGTCAAATTGACGGGTTCCGTTAATCTAGTGTTAAGTAGGGGAATCGGTACAATTGAGTTGCTCGGAAATCAATGTGATATAATACGTTAAGTGAAAATCTTGCCCATTTTTCTGTACAGTTATCCTTTTCAGCAGAGAAAAGTAGCAACAGTTACTATTTCGCGTTGCAATCTTTGCATTACACTATTATCGACTTTGTTACGTTATTAAACATTTTGTCAATTTTAAGGGAATGAATGATATTCTTTTTAGTTCAAGGATTTGTTCGTATTTTCTTGAACTCTTTATAGCTTCCGAATGTGTATAATAATTATGTATCGAGAAACATTGATTTTCTAAATTTCTGTACTCTGGACTTAAAACCATCGATTCTAAGGGACTCTTAAAATTGATCTTGCAATTCTGTACACGTAAAAGAGCAATGAATTGTCTTGTTTAAGATACTTAACTTTTCCCACGCAAGATACAGAATATTGAGCGTCACAGGTACAGTCAGCGGCGCAAGTATTTCAGCAGTAGAGTCAGCAGTAAATTAACCTTGGAAAAATGCATTGCTATCGAAACAGATTGCATTAATAATACACGTGCAACAAAATTTGAATACTTTGTTGATACGTAAATCTAGTCGCTAGGCTGTGAAAATTACTACACAGATTTCACTAGAAAACTGGATTTTCAATATTAACTACACAGACTTCACTAGAAAACTAGATTTTCAATATTAACTACACAGACTTCGCTAGAAAACTAGATTTTCAATACTAGCTACACAGACATCACTGGAAAACTAGATTTTCAATACTAGCTACTCAGACTTCACTAGAAAACTAGATTTTCAATATTAGAGGTTGAAAAACCCGAAGCCACCGTGCAACAAAATTTGAGAAACATTTAGAGATTATGGAGCAATACTTTGTTCATACGTAAAGTTAGTCGCAACGCTGTGAAAGTTACTACACAGACTTCACTAGAAAACTAGATTTTCAATACTAGCTACACAGACTTCACTAGAAAACTAGATTTTCAATATTAGAGGTTGAAAACCCCGAAGCCACCGTTGAAAGATCCCGAGGCGGACGAAAAATGGCACGAAAGTCGATCGTTTCGTCTGGTCCCGCTAGGAACGCGTGAAATCCGCAGTCTAGCAGCGGCATTGTTCCAAGGAAAAATGAAACGCTGGAAAAAAAAGGTGCGGGGACAGGGTTTGCCGGGAAAGAAGGCGCCTGAATGGCGGCGGAAGTCGGGAAATGGAAACGCGGGGATATATCCTTTCTGATTCCGCGCGCTGGGGACAGAATCATCCCCGCCATTGCTCCAGCCGAGCGAAATTGACGGAAAATCGAACGCGTCCGATGAACCGGCGGAAACCGATCCTCCACGCTGCTAACAGACTCTATTAATACAGCGGCGTCCCCTCAGAAAACGTATTCTTCGCTTCCAGATAATTGCTTCGCGAAAATTCGATGGAGAATCCTCTGCTCGGCGAACGCGTTTCGGTTCGCGAATTTAACGACTCTTCGGATCGCTAAATTTGGAATCGGAAGATTCAGTGATTACGATACTTTATCTTTAATTTGGTATCGAAACTGGTTTTCTTTTAGATCGGTTTCAACTCGACTCTGCTTTTACGGAATTGTAAGGGAACGATTGAGGCTTGTGGGTTATTAAAGATTCATTGAGTTATCGATGAGATTGCAGATCAGTGTACCGAAGAAATGAAAATGTAATGAAGAAAGTTTCTATTGCGATGATTTCAAGATTAGCTTTTCAATCGTAGCACTAATGGAACGTCGAGATTCTCCCGATGAAAACGAGTCCAAACACGACGTGGATCGGTCTAGTTTTATCATTCGATGGAAACGAGCCTTTAATTTCGTTGATTACGTACAATCGGTGAAACTTGTCTGATTCCTATCCTGTTTGGACTCGTTTTAATTCTCAGGAATTCACTGGTACTACGTTCGAGGTGAACTTATTATCATTACAATTGAAATCTTCTCCGTTGCGTGTTTATCTTTGACGTATCCGGCGTTGTTTCGAATGAATGATCGAGCAAAGATTCCTCCCGGTTTCTCTGATCGGTCAAATTCCACCGATGAGACCCGGAATCGTGCAATTTAACACGTTCAGTGGCAATTTCTGTAATACAATACTGTTAAGATATAAAAATATTTGTAGAACATAAAGGAACAATATCAAAATATTCAGAAATTCCATTGCTAGAAATTTGAATATAACCTAATATTCTATTAAAAAAATCAACACAATTCAGAAATTCCATTGCCAGAAATTTGAATATAACTTAATATTTTATTAAACAAATCAATACAGTTCACAAGCAAAATACATCCGGAATTTCCGTGGCATGTGTTAATTTCCGGAATGTGTTAAGCGAGCAGCACTGTACAGAGTAGTAACGAGTACAGGACTACGCGACACGAGTTCATCCTACCAACACAAGTCTATTTCTCCTATTCCGCGGACAATTGCTCCTAACTTTGCTCCGCTTCAGACCGCGGTCGAATTAACACTGATTTTCGCTCGTGAGAAGGCCCACCGAGCAACCCTGATGACTACCACCCTGTCCCCAAACATTGAAAAGGATAGGTCGAAGAGTGAGCGAGTGTTTCCCGGAAAAACCCAAGAAACCTCGTCAACGGTGAGGTGTCCCGCTACCTCTGACCCGAATGAAAATCTACCTGCTTTATGGCAGGGTCACTTTCAACACTAAAACTACCAAGCCCCTCAACTGACCTTTCCGAATTTCTTCATAAAACTTCTGTGTATTTATTCAGATTTCAATTGGTTTATATTCCAGTGTAGATATTACTACATCAGCTTCTTAACTCGTTAAGCGCCATGTCAGTCACTGGTGACTGACGCTTCCGAATGACTAGAAAACAATCGTAACATACAAGACAGCCGATGTCGAATGAAGATGTTTAATAACCTAACAAAGTTGATAATAGTGCACTGCAAGGATTGTAACGTCAAATAATTAATAATTGTTCCTGCTTTTCTTTGCTACAACAGAAAAACTCTATGGGAAAATGCTTAAGATTTTCGTGCCGCTTAACGTGTTAAACGATTTCTCTGAGAAGCATCTGTACCTTCTGAATAATTGTATAGAAAGAAATTAGGAATGGTAGATCTAGTGTTAGTCCCTTGCCTTACGATCTATCTCGACCCAAATGCTTCTGCTCGCGTTACCTGGTTTTGTAGCAATTTTACAGCTATTGAAAAGGAAATTGTAGTATCACGAGTTCAGTGAAATTTACTTATGAAAATAAGAAGATTATATTACGATACGGCTGATTCGTAGAAATATACAAAGTCTCTAAAATTTCTATTCAAGGGACCAATGGGGATAGAATTAAAATGGTCGTTTTCTGGATAAAATTAACTTAACACGCTCGCTACCAGCGTCATGTTTTACATAATGAGAATGAAATGAATTCTATAGATATGCTTAACCCTTTGTCTGCCACATAAACACTCATCAAAACTACCATGTACTCGAAACAGTTTTTTTCACTAACCAGAAACTGAGAAATTAAAATTGTTCTTAATAATTGCTCCACTATCTTTCTTATATTTCATGTATCTAACAAAATTCGGTTTGTTCGGTACGTCATCAGAAGAATCAATGTCCAAGTTTCTGTAAAAAGAATGTCACCCGCATTCGAGTGACGTGGCAGTCAAGGTGTTAAAAGATTTTAACAAAAGACGATCTGGTAAATTGGGAAGGGAGAACAGTGGAAGCAATTGTTTCTCCAAAAATGGCATCGATATATATTCCTATACATCGGAATGATAATCATGCGTACGTGACAGCGGCCGGTAAAGTGTTAACCCTTAGCAGTCCATATGATTTTGTAATTTACCAACAACTCCAAGCCGTTCTTATAGTATCCCTGCACAAATGAAAAATGTTATGTAACATCTCTTAGATTTCTTTATTTTCATTCTTAATACAAAATTTGGATATATAGAAGATCCAGTAATCTTAGGGTAGTTCTAGATTTATTCATTAAAATATTTAACAGTATAAATGGTGTCACAGTGGCGCCTACAAAATGCAAAGGGTTAAAACTAGTAAAACCCTTAAGAAAAACCACCGTCGATCGTAAAGCGTGGAACTCCTTGACCATCGGCTGTTCGTCGATTGCAGGTGCGCCGTTCGGCCGCGAGACCGTGCCCGACAGAAGCTCGAACGCCCACGAAGACATCAAAGCGCCGCCGGCCGATCCCCTTCGTCGAACCGCGAGCGAGAGAGGCATGGCGAAAAAGTGAGTCGCCGCGCGCGCGAGAGGGGTGGCAGAGCGGCGAGAGCGCGGAAAATTCGTCACTCGAAACACGAGGGTAGGCAGCAGCCTTTGCTGCCGGCAAGGGGTAAATGAGAGATTAAAGCGGAACGGATCGGGAAAGGCACAAAGGCGGTCGGTCTGCTTTGCCGGACAAAGGTGGCCGCGGATTCACAGCGGCGCATGGATAACGGAAGACACAGGGAAACTGTTTCGAACGGGGGGATGGCGGCGATCGCTCTGAAGCTCGAGTGAAGACAAAGGGGTAGTACGCGCGGGCGCGCGCGCGCGCGCCTAGAGTACGGCGAACGGAGGAGAAAGAAAAGAGACAGACATGGAAATGAAAGAGACAATGGGGACGTAGGAGGATGATAAGCGGAAGAGGAAGACGCGCGACCGAGAAACAGGAAAAGAACGCTGTCCGATCGGACCAGGATGGACAGCCAATAAGCGGATAGTGGGACCGGTGTTCACAGCAGCTAAAGGGAAGGCGGATCGTCTGGGGGTCCGATGTTCAGAGCCGTACGATGGCTGGGGCCCTGTCCGAGAATGCCCCGAGACCCGTCAGTGTCGTCACGGTAGGCGGCGCGATAGCCGACAGCGCCAGGAACAATCATCTCGCCGGACCGCAGGTGGGTATCCTCTTTTTCTGACCGCGACTTTTTCCCATAATTCCTGGATACTCGCCCCGCGAACGAAGTGGAGACGTTTTTCCGCTCGAAACGAACCGTTCGGAGTCCCGCGCTGTCGATAGGTGTCCCGTGTTGGGATCCGGGTGAATGACGCGAAGTCCGATTCGTTAATAATAATTATATTTCGGCGTTTCAACGTATTCTCCAGATATAACACATCGAACGACGCGGAAACAGACAATTTCGGACAGACCGCTGACCAACAGAGTTGAAAGAATAACTATCTATTATCCTAGAGATTCCAATTCTTATATACTAAGCTTTTCGCTAAGAAGGGGATGTCGGTGACCCTTGGTACCTGATGATTCGTTATAGATGACTAGTCCTGGATGAGACATTTGTGTATTTTATCTAGGATTTTGGACTGGTGAAAAACATGCTGAGTAAGATATTTTGGACGCGGCGGGTCTAGGACGCTTATCTATGGTGCGTCATTAGGTTGGTCATCCAACACCCGTTTTCATTATCTCGAGCGACTTCTTTTCTATTTCGTGGATTTTTCTGATGAAACCTGGCTGGTGTTCGACGTTTGCGAGACGTTGGAGAGTATGGAGTTGGATTGTGGATCGGTGCTCGCGTTTGGGTTGGTTTCGGGAGGTTTTTATGGAAGTGAGATGGCTGTCTTGGATTCTGATGGACAACCCTTTGCGGAGATTCTTTGAAATGTACCAAACAGATGAAGCTAAATTATATATCAATCGTATAATTGATAGAATAGAAGGAGACTGCGCAATAAATCATTTTTTGACTTAGTCTTCGAAATATGAAAATTTCATGTCATTTCAGAGAGATCGAATTTTCGTAGTTGGAGCACTGAGTGACAAATGATTTAGTTACTGAAACAGCAAGAGATTACGTAGTTTCCCTTTTTCTCATTATTTGAGCAATCGGTATGTAATTTAGCTTCATCTGCTGGATGTTCTGTATATTTCAAAGAATCTTCGTTCGTTAAGGGTTAGCCCTTTGCATTCGAGAGTTTTTCGCTGGAAATATTCCACGTTTTCTAACAAGATAGGACCGATATTTTGGAAACTTACTTAAAGAGAAATTATATATAAATCAAAGAATAAAGCTGTTTCATTTCAATATTCCACGTGTTGATGCATTATAGAAAGATTAATATTAAAATATCAAGCTTTACAATTTTATAACGAATCAAATGGTGACTGAGAGTCACCAGCCGAGTGCAAAGGGTTGATCATTTCGACTTGGAGCTTGGTCTACTCGAGTTTTAGCCTAGCTACCCTACAGTCTTCTACGGACGCTAGCTATAAATAGGGGATCAAGCTTGTAGCTACCAGGAACATTGGACAAGCTGATCGTCAATGACTTCAAATTCTTTGAATTTCAATTCAAACAAATTGACTAACACTAGAACTACCAGTCAAAACGATTGGTTTCGATTGTTTTGTTTCGGAATGATTGATATCTTGAAAGCATTGAATACCTGAAATGATCTCGAAAATAAATAGCTTCACTCGAATAATATAATGAATCTCCGAAGAAACCGAAAATAATTTGTTACAATTTTCATAGGGATTACATATCAATCGTTTTAAATCTGTAGTCCTAGTGCTAATATTTCTTTTTTTTAAATTCCCTTTGAAATCTTCACGATTGACACGATATTGTAGGACAATCGGTTAATTCCTTTATACCTGTACAACATATAATCCTTAACCCTTTGCACTCTTCATTTGATTCGCAAAATTATAAAGTCTTATATATAATATAAAACTCTGCATGATGTATCGATACATAGAATATAGAAATAAAATAACTTTCCTTAATTTATACATGCCCCCTCGTTAATTACTTTCAAAGAACATCGTCCGTATCTCATCGAATATTGAATATTTCTATTAAAAAACTTTCGAGTGCAAAAGGTATCACTAGCCATCCCTTAGTTCATAAAAAACAAACATTTGAGAAGAAAGGCTATTTCCTAAAGCAGCATCCCCACTGACGAGCCAGGTAACAAAGGTACCAAATACAAACTGAGCTATCGATAGAAAATCTCCGCGAATCTCAGGGACACCTAACTTTGGATTAACCAAAGTGCACTGTTGCACCATTGTGCACTATCTCTTGTTAGCATCGACAGCTCCTTGCTCCAGAAACTGCAGCTTCTCGTCGATGCTCTCCAGCAAGATAAGATTCCACCTCATCGATCCTCTAAAACTCCCATTCGTCCTCCGGTTCCTCAGCTCCTGGAGAGAGCCTCTCTCGGCCATCTTGGAAGACTCCAAACAGGAAACCGCGGGAACGGTCCCTCGCGACGGCCGACCTTCGCAAACCGGCAGCGAGCCACACACTGCGTTCTTCTCTGTCGGCTGCTCGCACCGTCCCGTACCGCTTCACCTATCCCCGCCCCTCTCCGCCGGGATTGATCGCGGTACTCCCGGTCTCGACCGGTCGAGACGCTCGTTTTGCTCGTGTGGGACCGGGGCACCGTCGTCCATGAGGATGCAGTGGAACGGAGGATCCGTTTATACGGACAAACTGCGCAACCTAACTGCTTAGACCGTTCCTGCGATGGAAGTCGGAGACCGAGTCTGGCTACTTTCGTCTAGGTTCCGTGAATTCGGGAATGATCGATCAAGATCGTCGCCTTCGTTTAACCCTTGAGGAATGTCGTCATTTTAGTGACTTCAAGCTTTCAGATTTCGAGTACGAAGTTAACAAACAATTGATTTCTTCAAATAACAAGAGATCAGTGTTTTCGAAGCTTCATCCTCGTCGACTTATTCGTTTAACCCTTTGAGGACGAATGTCGTCATTTTACTGACATCAAGCTTTCATATTTCGAGTACGAAGTTAACAGCAATTGATTTCTTCAAATAAGAGATCAGTGATTGGTTTTCTTCTCTGACATTTAAGACATTGATGTACAATTTAATTTCCCTGGCGAAATGATTTCAATACTTCAAGAAATCCTTGTCCCCAAAGGGTTAACCCCTTGCCTTACGATTTACTTTTCCGTTACGATCGATAGTACTTTGTCATTAATGATTTATTAGCCCTTTGCACTCCGAACGTTTTCAATACCTTAACAGTTCGTTTCTATGGAAAAACTTTCAACAACCTAAAATTTCGTTTGAAAAAGGAGAATTATAGGTATTCGTATACTCGCGTCTTTTAATTTCATTTGCCCATTCGCTCGAGTAGAAAGAAGAAGAATTCTATAGTTTGAAATGAATATAACACATGATATCGGTGATGCAAATTATGTCTCCATAGCAGAGCCAACGGAGTGCAAAGGATTAACACATCGTTGACCGGTCAATTATAGATAATCAAAATTATAGACACATTCTACATCAATCTTTGTTCCAAAGTGCAATAATTGATAACAAAGGAATAATACTTCATTTGAATTCAAAAGGATCGAGCAAACGTTCATACTAGTTCAATTCTGTTTGAAATCTGCACGCGTTTGACACGTTGTAAGGCAAGGGGTTAAAATCTGTGTGCCGTACTTTGAGTTTGACTCGCGATACAAATTTTGTACATAACCCCTTGCCCTGTGATTTTTTCTGAACACCGATCGATCTAACTACTTTGTTATTAATTTGTCGAAAATAAGAGAAGATTCCAGTCTTATTCTATCAACGCGTGCTCTAAGGTACGATCGCTGGTAACAGAGGAATAGTAATTTGCGTTCAAACAAATTGAATAATATTTATGCTTGTTCAATTTTGAATCTGACAGGATATCGTAGGGCAAGGGGTTAAGGGTTAGCATTGTTCATCCACGGAATTGGGATTCGTAGATAGAATCGTGGGCGATCGGCGAGTGACTGGTTTTCGCGGATCGTTTCAGGAACCACGGGAGAATGGCCGATCCTACACGTCGACGGAGGCGCAGACGGAGCTGGCGCTGCCGAGTGGTCCAGAGGCGTTGGAGGATTTGGACGGTGTCCTAGGCGCGCGTAGGAGGGAGAGGCGGTTGCGCAGGTAGCGATGGCTCATCGGGACTTCGAATATGTATTCATCTACACTTCGCGAAGGATCTCAGTCGATTCGAACAGAGTTCGAACGAGGCCCTACAGCTTTTAAGTGTCTCGAAGCTCTAGAAGCCTGGAAGTCTTGAAGTTTTCAACCCTTTTTGCTGAAACATTTATATTCGAAAGACTAAGTCGCGAACAAACGATTCAGTTAGTCAAACAGCAAGAGATCACGCTCCTTTTTCTATTAATTTAGCAAGTGATAATTTTATATCAATATTAATATTAATATTAAGCAATTGATATTTCTACTAATTAAGCAATTGATAATATAATATTGATTTAGTTCGATCCACTCAAGGTCTTGTATATTTCAAAGAACCTCCGTTCGCAGAGAGTTAACTCTTTAAAGAGTTTCAAAGACTTCCAGTAGTTCTGAAGACTAACCCTACCAGACGGGTCAAACCGACTTCCTGACCTCATTTTGCAATGATTAACCGTTTGCACTCCAGAAGGTTCTCATTGGAAATACTCGAAAGCACCGAGTTGCTTCGAAACTGGAACTGAACCTGCAATCGCTATGCGCAGGCAGCACCGGCGCGCTTTGAGGTCTTGCTCCATGCCGCCGTCTTATCCAGGGACCTCGCCAGGATGCCAGGCCTCCACCGCGCCGGGTGTGCCTCTGGTGACGCCGCCGAGAGGATTCCTGCACCCGCCGCCGCCGCACTTGGGCCCCAGAGGCCTCAGTCCAGGCCTCCTTTTCCCGGTCTCCACCAGCGTCTCCGCTTTCGGCTGGTGAATATTTCAATGACAAAGAACACCCGGGAACCTGCGCAGATGGAAGCCAAATTGAAATATTGCTGGCGCAGTCGATGGCAACGTGTGACGCAAAGATTCTGTAGAAGTTGTAGTTCAACTTCTATGTTTAACACATTGAACGCCGGCTAAATTTCAGATACTAAAAACTAGAGCGTCGATGATTGTATTGATACATTTTTAAACATCGATTAAACCAAAATTTCTAACTTACGGAAGAGAATAAGGAATTCGATTTTGTAAATTTTACTTTGGATTTGTGTTATACATATCTAAAATGTTACATGAACGTAGGATTAGCAATTAAACCATAGACTAAAAATCTTGCATTATCGCGGGGCCGGCGCTCAATGTGTTAACACTAGATTTATGGACATTTATTCTACTTTATTCTCTCACTCCTAGAACACTACATATTTGTTTATGTAGGTTGCGGAAATTAGAGTTTCAAGAACAGAGAATTATAATGTGCATTCGCATAATTGCACCGACCAAAGTCGACTTAATCATTTAGCGTACTATTTACTACCACTACTAAGCTCGTGTAATTTTGCTATCAACTATTTGGAAGAAATGCAGCAAAATTTTCCATTCTACTTGAAGTGGAAATTTCATTTGTAGATGATAAATTGGTAATAGCAAAATAGTTGTTTGTTTTAGTCCGTGGGTAATGAACAACATTGATTGTTGTTCAATTGGTTTAGAAATGTTCAAAGAATTCAATATCTGTCAAGTGGAAACAAACAATTAAAAAGAAACCTGCGTTTCTGGGCAGGACGTTAAAAATTATGCGGCAATGGGTTAACACTATTTCTACCAAGGTGTCGACAGACACCTGTCGAATTTTCGGATTAAAATTATTTTCCAACCTTAGTCGTATATTCTGAACTGACCTTCGACTTTACCAATAACGATTGTAACATTAACTACAGGAAATGTCCAAAATTCAATTGGAGAAAAATTGTTAAACCGAGAAGAGATTTGTAAGTTAAAATTTCAGTGTCTTTTGACAGCTTCGGTAATAGTGTTAATTAAATATGCTGTTCGTCGGCACGGTTGCACGTGACCAGTGAAAACCGTAGAACTGTGAACTAGAAAGACACCTCTGGCTGGTGCGCCGTTCCGCTAGACATCAGGTCATCTCCCAACTGTAGTTTCGTTCGCTTCAGGGACGCAGTGCCGAAGCAATGTTGCTGCCTCGGTTCGCCACCGGTTCGCTGGTCCATACTGGGCGTCGGCGTGGTGGGCCTCGTTTGCGCGGGTGCTGGCGCTCTGCTGGGGGCCCTGAGGGCCTCAGGCCGAGACCACATTGCAGTCGCACTCCTCATGATCGGTGAGTACCACTTTTTCTTCCCTCCATCGCTCGTGGACTCATTCGTCTAGTGTTAAGAACAGTTGAAGATCATTAGGCTCGACGCGGTAAAGTATTTAAGAAATATTCCGAACATCCCTCGAAGGCGATCGGAAACTTCGATTGGAAATTGGAAATTTCGAGAAGCTCAACTGAGATCATTTTAAGGTAACATTTTAAAAAGTCTTTTGACACCTTTGGTGGAAATGGTGTTGACACTGATTTATTCCTTTGCAATTACTGGAACTACTAATGAGTAATGAACAGTAGTTGAGATTAATAATATGAAGATGCCTAATTTTGTCTTCCTCATTTAATGTCTAGGTAACTGAGGGTTAAGGAAGCCCAGGTTTTACAATAATGAAGATTTATTCAGAGAAATGAAATGATTAAATTAGAATATCAGGATTTAATTACTACGTCTCATGAGAGTTAGTAACGATTCATTTCTCATTTGTAACGAGTGAGAAGAAGGTTCCTCGGTGAATAATTCTAGAAGTTCAATTTTCGAAGGGATAACGACCGCAGAGACGCAACTTCCGAGGAATGTCAGCTTTTTCGGAAGTTAGATAACTTCGAACCGGGAAATTACGAGATAGGGAGCAACGACGCGACGCGACGGTTGGTCAGACCCGCCGATCGCGGGCGCAACGACGACATAGAGGGGAATCGTGCTCGTAACGGTTACTTTCTAAACGTGGGCATGTAACCTGCGACCCGCATAGAATGGCTCTCACAATGGGAGAAAGCTTTAACCTACAGAGACTGACGTCTTACGCCTACACGCGGGGAACCGTGAGATTCGAGGAGCAGAAAATTCAGGATCAGCGAAAAAAGGAAGAGTCGAGGATAACCTGAACCCTCAGAACTTCAGAAACCACCCCATTCAATTTTTAAGGGAGAAATTTCTAGTTCAAGGACTTTAGTTCTTTTGAATTCTAAATTCTCTCTTTTATTTTCGAGGGGTAGAAAATTCGGGATTAGCGAAGAAAGGAAGACTCGAGGATAACTTGAACCCTTAAAACTTCAGAAACCACCCCATTCAATTTTTAAGGGAGGAATTTCTAGTTCAAGGACTTCAAGTCTTTTTAATCCTAAATTCTCCGCTTTTCAAGGCGTTGCGCGCATTTCCCGATGAAACTAAAGCGAATTTTTGTTCGATGAATAGGTGGTTGGAGTATGAAACGTCTTTCTTTAAATTTATGCTCCCCTATCGATCCGTTCACGGTAGATTTTATTGCATTTTCCAGGATTATGATGCAATCCCCTCTCGTAAGACTCAGACGCCTCTCTCGGTCTCGTTCTCTCTTCGCCTGGCGTTTTATTATCCTTAGCGCGGCGTTCTCTTTTCTATTCGACTCGGTCCTTTCTATGTGCTCATTCCGTTCTCTCTGCCTCCCCTGCAACGCTATATCGGCCACCTTGCGCTTACACTCTCTTCCATAGGTCAGGCGATAAGTTCCGAACGAAAACAACCACGAAATATTTTCGAAATTTAACCCTTTGCGCCCTCCAAGTATTAAACCTTTTGAATCTCCGACAATTCACCCTAATTAAGGGATAAGTGAAAAATATCGCAAGTAATCGTTAATCCTCTTAAATCTGTCTGAACTTCGAAATTAAACCAACGAAATTATTCTATAGTTGATTCTAAAGTTACACGAATTCCTAAGAAATCTCAACCCTTTACGTCCCTGACACAATCGTTCACCAAAAACACGTTTCACGGAAGAATAAAAGAATGAACCAAAATCATGACTGAATTCGAAATGAAACGAAGAATACAGTTCATTCTAAAATCCTGCAAATTTCAAGAGGAAATTTCAACCCTTTACGCCCCTAACAATCGTCCACAAAACCCTCACAGCTCACAGGAAAACCAAAGCGGAACTGAATTCAAAATGAAACCAACGAAGCGTTATTCCACAGTCCATTCGAAACCCCCGAAAATCTAAACTCTAGAATTCCAAAGGGGAAATTCCTGCGGCCAGCCCTTCTTTTCACGCTGCCGCGGCGAACGTCGCGTTTCACGGTGAAAAAAATGGGAAGGATTGCGGGTCACGTCGTTGACCAATATGGCAGGCCATGCGTTAACAAAGCCGCGGCGACTTAACGAGAGCGGCGGATCGGTCGTACCTCGGATAAGAAATTCCAGAGTCCGAGGCGGAAAAGTGGAAAGATCCGAGAGAGCGTGCGCGCGTAGCCGCGAAAACTCGGGACAATTATGCTACCCCGGAGGATGTTTTCTCGGCTCTCACTATTCTCGCGTGCCGACTTTCGTGAGAAAACGCGACAACGGCTAGCCGCCGGTTCGCATCGCGCGACGCGATCGCTGTGAACGCACCTTTACGCGTTCGCTTCCTGTAACTTTCGTTCGCGCGATAGAATATTCATGGAACAGCTCGAAAAATATTTAACCCCGTTGCCCTGTGATCTTTTTTTTCTCAGCTGCGATCGATACAACCGTGTCGTTAATAATTTATCCTGAGAAGAGAGAAATTCTGTGCATGTTGTATTTGATTGTTTTATAGTAATGCAGTTTTCTTTGATATTTCTTCTGCCTCGAGTGATTAAGACGAACAAAACTTGTTTAAAACATGACAAGACGTGTTTCTGTTGCAGGTATAGGAGTGGTCCTGGTAACCGTGAGCGCTGTAGCGTGGCGAGTAAATTGCGGCAGTTTCTTTGGTTTCACGGGGATCTCGGGGATCTCGGGGATCCCGCCGGCGAGGCCGATCCATCCGTACGCCCCGGAGTTTCAGTTCAGAACGCCACCTCCGAGTTATCAGGTGACATTTTTTCGATTCCTCCCGTTGCCTTCGTTTCACGCTGTTTCACGCTCGTTTCCGTGATAGGTTTTGCACTCGAAATTCACCTTGTCGCGCATTAAGTGCTTCTACAAACACATTCTTCTTCGAAACATTCTTTTGACCCTTCGCACTCGAAAGTTTATCACTTGAAATATTCAACCCTTTCTAGTTAGATGCACACAAAATTCTTTAAGATAAATTTATCAAGAAATCAATTAGGGAACAAGCTATTTTCTTTCAATATTTCACGTGTTGATGCAGTGTACAAAGGTTAATAGTAAATACCAATATTTATAATTTCCACCACTTGATTTGATTCGCAAAATATAATATTAAACTTTGCACGATGCGTCAATATATGGGATATTGAAATAAAATAATTCTCCTTCTTAATTGATGTATGTTTTCGCATTAATTCGTTTCAAAGAACATCGTCTGTGTCTCATCGGAGAATGTTGAATATTTTTAGTGAAAAACTTTCGAATGCAAAGGGTTAACCCTTTCTAGTTCAAGGACTTCGGGTCTTTTAAATTCTAAATTCTCCCTCTTATTTTCGAGGGGTAGAAAATTCGGAATTAGCGAAAAAAGGAAGAAACGTCCGAAGAAACTGAAAATAATCTATTGTTACAATTTTTATAATTGCATATTAATCGTATTAAATGCTCGGTAGTTCTAGTGTTAAGATTCATTAAAATATTTAATATTATAACTGGTGCAATATCGGAGCCTACAGAGTTCAAAGGGTCAACGCTACATTTACGGAACCCATCGATTTGACGGATACTGAATTTTTCAAAGATTATTTAGTAACAGCTTTCATCGATGTTGCTTCATGCAATTATGCGAATGCGTATTGCTGAAAATAACCTATTGTTACAATTTTTATAATTGCATATTAATCGTATTAACCCCTTGCCCCACAACGAGTGAGACTCGTGGTGAAGATTTTCAACATGATTGAACAAATATCTATATTACTCAGTTCATTCGAATTCAAAGTAAATATTATCCCTCTGTAATCCACTATTATACTTAAAAGGAAATATAGGCATAACATTTGCATAGAATTTTTCTCTTTTTCCAATAAATTATTAACGAGAAAGTAGCCGTTTCGATCAGAGTTCAGAAAGAAATCATAGGCCAAGGGGTTAAATGCTCGGTGGTTCTAGTGTTAAATTTATCCTCCCCAACACGAAAAAACGCTTCATTCGCGCGGAGATCAATCTTCGAATTTTGCGTTTCAGGCGAGTATGCAAGACTACAGGCTGCGACTGCTGCTGCTGGACCGTTTGCAGCCGACGTCCTCGCCCCCGCCGACCTACAGGTCGAACGCGGGCAGCATCGTGGCGCCCGGCACCGCCAGAGAGAGCAGGCCGCCCAGCTACTGCTCCAGATCGAACGTCCCGTCTGCGACGAGTATCGCGCCCTCGAAGAAAGACGCGAACCTGGTCAGGATCGTTCAGACCGAGTCCGAGCCGGTGATCCTCAGCGGCGATCAGACTCCCCCCGTCGCCGCTGTCGAGGTGCTCGCGCACCTCTGATCATTCTTCCGTTCTTCTGATCACTGTATCTTCCCTCGCTGCTAGAGGAACGGCTGACCCATGGGTAAAGCTCGTTGGCTTGCGTCTCGAGTCCCTGGCGTCTTCTCGAGGCGATCTGTTCACGGTGCCATTTTGTCCATTGCGCAAACTATGTAAGAAGCTACACTGGAAAGTGTCTCTTTCAGAGTTGAAGCCTCAGTTTCCTTTGGAAGATACTCGGTGTTGTAGAAGTGAGCCCTAAGCTTAAGGGACTTGTACAGTAGTAAAGTGTTTTCGATTGATTGGCTTTTGCAAATGGAATCGCTTGTGTTGTGAACACGAGTCCTTGGCCTAAGCTTAGGACTGTAGCTGTTAACAGTATCGTAGTAAAGTGTTTTCGATTGATTGGCTTTTGGAAATGGAGTCGCTAGTGTTGTGAACGTGAGCCTCAGCCTATAAGCTTAGGGGACTCTTTATAGTGCTGAAAAAAGACTGTGTTTCCTAGTTGTCTTCTGAAAATCGGACAACTGGTGTTGTTAATGGGAGTCCTTAGTGTACAGGCTTAGGGGACTCGAGCTTTTTATAGCGCTGTAGACGTTGAACTTTGTGTTCCGATGAACAGAATCGCATCGCGAAGGGGTTCCACGATGAGAGAAAGGACGCCACGGACTTCGCGATAGAAACCAATTGCTGTAAAGGAATTACCCGCAGTGCAATACAGCCCTTAGGGTTCCTCTGTCTCCGTTCCGGCACGCCGTTACTGAAATCGTAGCTTCCACTGGCCCCGACTCGACAGTCGGGCTGCGTCCAGACTGGATCGCCGATGTTGCGGCCAACTTCTCAACGAGCGAGCTTTCTCGTGGAACGGATTTACCAGCGCTTTGACGGCCGCGCTCGCTTATACGTTCGCGTGATTGGACCAAATGTCTTCCTTCTCTATCACTGAATTGTCTAGCTTCTAATTAACGAGAAATACACTGTGATTTGAAAAGTGACAATAAGTCTCATGGGTTTAAGTGTACCTTAATTTCGTAGCTTATCGGACTGCCATTGCTATACTTCAAGGCCTAACGTTGCCGCGTCGTTAACGCACACCTGTTAACCGCGTACATTGCTTTTGTAATAATTCCTGTAACGAACGTTGCAGCTTCGAACGATTCTCTCGAAGGACATATCTCGATTCTCAAGGAAATCATTTATTTAACTAACGATCTTGAATCGGCATTCTGTACTCGAAGTAACGGTCCGATCAACTTCCGGAAAGAGCCAGTATAAACACTCCACACGGCCGTCAAAGCGGCGACCATTTCAGCGCGACGACCGCTCTCGAGCAAAATGGCGCCGGCGAGAATCTCCAACGAGCACGCGCCATTCGCGGCCGAGTCGGCGCCATTTCGACGAGTAGAACCGACAGAGCACGCGTTTTAACGCTAGAACTGTCGGTTGCACTAATTTATTCCCGATTTCTCGGAGGCGGATGCATTCCTCGAGACTCGAGGCGACCGTTCGCCGAATTTGCCAAGCAATTTCTCGCGAAACCGTCCCCGCGGTCTCGACAACTGTAAGATAAAGATTCCGACGCGGATTCCACGGTTCTAGCGTTAATCTTCCGGCGTTTCGACCAATTTTTCCGTTGTGATATAGAGAAAGGGAGCAAGGAGCAGCGGCTGGCGTGCACGCGAGAACGGTTCGAGGATATTTTCGCGGCCGGCGACGATGGAGACGAATTTGACGGGGGAACGTCGGCGTGTGAGAGTAGTTTGAAAGATGAAACTTCAGTTTTCATTCTCTAACGATGTAATATTTTGTGCGGAGAGCGGGCGATTCACTGTTGTATCGTTCGTGTCGTAGAACGGGGAGACCGACGCTTCGGCAGCCATTTTCAATGAGCGCGACGCGCTCGTACAGTAAACCGTATCGATACTTTGCTGTTGGAATGTTTTGTCAGCTACCTTTCCGGCGTTTCCACTCGGAGTTCCCCTGTATGGATAGGAAAGTCTCGGCGAGCAAAGAGGCACTGTTATTTTTCGAATATTTCGAAGACCTCTATCTCCTCTTCGTTAAAATGGCGGACAGCGTTGCGTGGCGTGAAGCGTGCGATATTTTTCATTGACACTGGAGTGCGTTTACTACGTTCCCCCGTTGAACCGAACGATTTTTAAGTAGTACATTCCATGACATTGATACTTTAGCAATCGAACGGTCGTTCGGGCGTATTCAGATTTTAGGAACTTCGTATCGAGTCGTGTTGGTACGATGTATACTCATCGATAGGCCGCGGGCGTCGCGCGTGTTCGAGGTCCGCGAAACTTGGGAGCAAGCTGGATATTCCAATGGAATTTTGCACGCGTTATTTGCTAGTGGTTGTTTAATGGTAACCTCTTCTCCTTTAAGATCGAGTTAGATTCAAGCTTTCAATTGGATTCGATAGATTAACTGTTTAGTTTTCATACGAATGGAGTATCAGTTGTAGATATAGAATGAGCAACGAGTTCTCTTCCTTTTCTACCGGATTGTTAACGATTAAGTAGTCCCACTGAGCACTGTTGTGGAAGGAATCGAATAAGCGGTTAATGATCAGCATTTAACATTTAGACAACCTGAGAGGAAGCTATAGTCTCCTTTATTAATTTCGATCGAAATTATCAAAGTAAGAAAAATGCGAATGTCTCCAGTCGAACGTCTACTAATGACAATAAATAAACAGAATGGCAATCTAAGGCGAAAATGGGTTGGCTAAGTGTTAACCTTTTCGATTCGAATTCCAATGAATCTTCGCGGATAATTAATCAATTTTTAACAACTACATCCATTCGAGATTTCTTTTTACGATTATTAGATAGGCATGCTTTTCTAATTGATTTATCGATATGCAAACTGAATTGAAAATCTCATTAGAATTTCAATAGAACATCTTTAGAGTTTCTATACAGAAATTTCGAGAACTCAATTTAACTGCTCGGTATTCTAGTGTTAATTACCATTTAAACCCGATAACCATATATTACTAAATTCTTTCGAGCGAAACATTATTCAATTGTTATAATGCAGAGCAAACAGCCACAGAGTATACCTAGAGTTTCTCTTGTTTTAATCAACGATTAACAACCAAGTGCTCGATCATAGTTGAGATAGAAATCGTAGACCAAAGGGTTGAAAGAAAATTGCAAGCTTGTTTCGAAGATAGTAGAGACTTCTAGCAGATAAAGCGTGAATTATCGAGTGAAATTCTCTGAAATTCGTCGATTCTGACGCGTGAACGTCCGCGGTCCGCTCGTTGCCAGCGTTCTTCGCGTTTATTTATTGCGTGTAAAGAGGACACTTACTTCGATGTGTCGGCGCGTTACCTGTAAATACCGATTATATCGAAGTTCGTCGCAGTATTGTACTACTTCCGGTCTGTAACATGTAAAATACTCGCGAGACGGAAGTCGGGTGTATGTTCGTTCGCGCGTGGAACGGTCTGTGGAAATTTGTAAGGTCTTCCTCTATATGTAGCTGCGATTCGCGATGCGTTTGTCGCGTTAGGTTGGCCTGAAAGTATTCTCGCTTCGTGTTTCATTCAATTTTCATCATTCTAATGAATCGACATAACGAGCCTTTCAATGTCACCGAACAAATGCAATGGAACTTCTCAATTTTACCGAATAAATGCAATGGAACGTTTCAATTGTAATGAATGAACACAACGAAACTTTAGTAACCATTCAACGAGAATTTTCCGAAGCACTATAAAACGTTTGCATAGAACATTCAATTAAATACTAAAGAATATGAGACATACTTTACGATTAAACATTTTTAACTGCTCACTTGTCCATTGCAACTTTCGATTCTAGACATTCCAGGCTTCGAATGGTTAATGAATCGTAACACTACGCAGAGTAATTAACGCTAAACCTACCAAACAGTTAGAGCGACTCATTTCCAATTTTGTATCAAAATTAAAATACGTTTCTCGAGATTCGAGGAGTCTCCGTCACGTATCTCTATAAACTCACTGTTAGTTAACAATCTTATAATCACTTAACAATCTTATAATCACAATTTTTCGTATAATTACACTTGTCCATTGCAACTTTCGATTCTAGACATTCCAGGCTTCGAATGGTTAATGAATCGTAACACTACGCAGAGTAATTAACGCTAACCTACCAAACAGCTAGAGCGACTCATTTCCAATTTTGTATCAAAATTAGAATACGTTTCTCGAGATTCGATGAGTCTGCTAGTCACGTATCTCTATAAACACGGTTAGTTAACAATCTGTCGCAAAAACGCCTTCACACTTCATAGTTCGCAAAATAAAAATTCTGAAATGAGTCAATTTAACTCGTTCAGTAGTTCTACTGTTAATTATGGAGATGTCTGCAATACTTTTAGGTCAACTGGGTAGTCGAAGGAAGACGGAAACCCGTAGTTCGAATGAATTGAAGGCAGTTCTCATAGTTTTAGAGAAATCGTGTCACTTTTTCATGTATATCACATTGAACATTGAAATTTTATCGTCGCACATTGTCGTCCGTGAAACACGGGACACGTATGAACCAGAGGTCCAGAAAAACTGCGCGGCGAAAGACTTTTAGGCTTCTAGATCGGTATTCCCTTGTAACGGACGAGTTTAGCGAATAGATCTCGGCGGCGGTTTATAGTTTCGGGCACGATACGGTGTTGTGATACGCGGAAAACATGGAGTTTTAACTAGAGATATATTAGGAGATACTCATCGGAGAAGTAGACGAGGGAACGGTGTCGATTTACTCGATAGGAAATCATTTATCGCGGTAACTTGTAACTGTAGATACTCAATCGGAACTATCGAACGATCGAGTCGAACGATGGCTTTTCGGGCGGTTAACACATTGCGCACTGGCAACGATAAATCTTTTTTTTTTATATAAGATAGCTTATGCAACTTCGTTAATTGCCACAGTAAAAAAATATTAAATTTGATTCGAACTTATCTATTTAAAATATATTACACAATATATCTGTGTTTTTATATATATAATGATTCATTGTTTCTGGAAATTGCTGGTACGCGATGTGTTAACATAAATATTTTAAACAAGAGCTCCCAACGATTCTCGAATAAAAAGCTACCACTCGAAATCGCAATTCGAACGAATATCTTCAATGAATCTGTAAGTAAGCGTATAGATTGTTCAGACACTAAGTAAACTAGATCTAAACGAGGAACAAACGCATATTCTAAATTCGTAAAGAACAACACGCCAAAAGCCAAGGAACACGTACAACTAATATAACTGTAGCGATACCTGTTATTAACCCTTTGCACTCGAGAGACGACTCTCGGTCACTTGACTCGAATCAGTAGAATTCCAAAGTCTTCGTTATGATATCAAGCTTTAATATATATTTTGAACTCGAATTAACTAATATATATATATATATTAGTTAATTCGAGTTCAAAGTAAAAATTATTCCTCTGGAATCAATTATTATACTTAGAAAGAAATATAGGCGTAACGTATGCTTAGAATTTTTCTCTTTTTCTAAGAAATTATTAATGACAAAGTAGCCGTGTCGATCAGAGTTGAGAAAGAAATCATAGGTCAAGGGGTTAACACGTGAAATATTCGAAGTATCTATGTTCCTTGATTTATGTTTTCCCATTAGTCTCAGAGGATGTCTCGTGAGATGTTGGACATCTTTAGTAGAAAACTGTCGAGTACAGAGGGTCAATGGTTCGCGTGTGTCGTTACTGAATAATTAATTATAAAAGGAAACGAGAGCGTGCTCGGTTTCACGGTCGACAACGTGCTCCTTCGAGTCGGAGGGAAAGCGAGGGGAGAGGGGCGAACTCGAAGCTGCACAAGCTAATTGAAAATTGCATCGGACGATGCAGCTTTAGGGTTAAGGACGCTACCGAAAGCTTTAACGCCATACAATAACGTTTACTACTCGCTTCGATGTAACACGACTACGAAAAGAAAGAAAAAAGGGGACAGAGACAGACTCTCTCTGTTAGTGTCGCGCGAGGAACGAGAATCTCGTGAGCTGCGTATTATACATATATACATATTTTTGTAATTATTAGTGGTTAAAAGTTACGGAATATCGTCGTCGAACGTAGCGAAAAGAAGGGGACGTTCTGATCCGACAGCGGCCAACATTGGACGATTGCAACCCTCGAGACGCGAATGTCGAGCGATCGGTTCGAAACGAAGCAACTTAACTCTCTGTAGGCCCATGTGACTTTCAAGTCACATATCAGTATATTGGCGTCTTTTTGATTTATTTCATTTTGCACTCGAAGTGGTGAATAAAATTAAGTAACCAGTTAAACTTCCACTTTTATATGCTCAGGCGTGAAAGTTTAACGGCATTGTAACTTGAAAGTTACAAAATATATTTGTTCGATGAAATTTTTGAAACTATTGAATACATTGTTAATTCGTATTCGTATGTGGATATTTATTAATTTTGTACTGCATAGATTTTGTTATAATCATGAACAAAAATTCGGCCCATAGAGGGTTAAGAAACGGAGGTTTCAGTATGATGATCGTAGAAAACGCGAGTGAAGGCGAAAGACTGGCAGTCGAAGCGTCAGCAACGTTAGCACTAGAACTACCGGATGACTCAACGCGACCTGTTCATGATTTCTAGTTACTAAAGCACATACTTCTTTTAGAAACTAACCCTTTACGGACGAATGTTGAAATTTCAGCGACAGGAAATTTTCATGATTCTAGCACTAAGTCGCAAATGATTGGATTACTAAAACACTAAGAGATCAGCACCTAGTTTTTCCTGTTATTTAAGCAATTGATGTATCATTTAGCTTCATCTGCTGGTTTTATATGTTTCTAAGAATCCTCGTCCGCAAAGGGTTAAAGAAGCTGATTGATGCCTGAACTGAAGCATAGCTTAATTGAAATGTTAATGAACGCACGCTTATAGCTCCTACGAAGAAACTTGGGAAGCTCGGTTGAAGTGCAGTAGCTTTAGCGTTGGCTGGCGACGAGCTAGAGATTCCGATGGATGAAACCTTCATCCTGTTTGCCACGTGTCTCTGATTAACACGTTCGCTACCAGCGTTTATTTACGGTCTTAATTACATTTTTTTCGATCCAATCTAAACGAAATATTAGAAAAATGAAACGAGTTCAGTTGCTAAATATAATGCAGTTCTTTTAACGAACGCCTGATAATTTGTGAATAAATTGTGTAACACAGGATTACGGTCGTCAAATAGGTGATACTGATAGCCAACGTGTTAAAATCACAGCAAACATGGAATTACAATCGTGGTTACTCGTATAATGAGCGACTGAAGTGTCGGATATGGAAAAGAGACAGTGAAATCATCGAATCGCGTTTCTCTGCTCGGCCCGAGTCAATCCAGCAAGCTAAAAGGTCACAGGGGCAATGGGACTGTTCCACTCAGAATGCTCGGTAGCTATAGAATAACAGCGACGTCACCGGCCGAGCCACGTGACGAAGGAAGCAGACGTAACGGAACGCGACGGAGTGAGACGTAACGATCATTGACCTCGACTATGTTCCCCGTGTCGTCGAGGTGACTCTGGGAGGCTCCGAGCGGCTCGAAGTTCAAGTATCGATTTTACTTAACGTTGCTTAACAAAACTTACCTCAAAATTCTACGGGAGTCGTGAACGCGTCGCTTGTTTCCGAAAGACTGACTGTCCTTACAGTTTCTCGAGTTTTCGAAAGCAGGAATCATTATGGGATACATAATTAGGTATCGGTCAACCCAAAAGGGGATTAGCGTAACGATAGAGGAAGAGGGGAAGGTTTATATTGCGATTTCGAAGGGATTAACTCCGGGATTAAGTTTCCAAGAATTGGAAAAGGGGCGTATACCTGCTACAATACCCAGAATGACCGAGGTGAAGCGTACGGCGGGTCACCCTTGCCCTTGTGTACGTTCAACTTTTAGGTTTGACTCACAACGTGAGAGATACACAGTAAATACTGTCCGTTGCAGCGAACTTGGCACTTGTGACGTCAGGGGCGGAGCCAGTCGCAGTAGGTCCGCCCATCCGAGTCCGGGAAACGCTCTCCACGCCCTCTGACGCGCGACTTTAGCGAAGGGGCGTGTCCTTTGAAACTGACCACTTAGATAAACGTGCCAAGTTAGCTGCAACGGATGGTAGAGACGGTGTCGAGGGTAGTGTGATTAGAATGGGGAAATTGTGGGACAGTTTACTCTTTCTTCGGCGTTATCGTTGGATTCTGCAGTGGTTGTGGAGATTGTTGAATGATGACTGGAGAAAACTCAACCGTTAGGTTGCTTGCTGGTTTCACTGATTGAGTGCTATGGTGTGTTGAAGGGAACTTGGGGATACATCAGGGATGATGTTGCATTTGCGAAGAGGTCTCGGGTGGCGCAATTGTCCAATGTTCGCTGTGTGTACCTAACGTGTCAGTAGCTTCTCAAGTGATTTCACTCTTTTTCTTTCTCCTCGCCGCGGTTTCATCGTTTTAGAACTTTATCCGTAGAGAATAAAGAGGACGCTCGACGGGGAGGAGCGTGGAAACGGGGAAGCCTGTTATCGATCGTTACGAATGTAAATGATAACGTGGATATATCTATTTTTCTCGTGTTCGTTTGTTGGATCGCGGACGCCGATCGCGCGTCGATGTTCATAGATTATCCTGCAAAATTTCTTTCACCTGTACCGGCGGTCTGTTCATTGAACGGGGAACGATGCGGTCGGAGGGTCGGTTAACGCTGGATTTATGGAACAAGTGAATTTCACTGGTATTAGATTTTTATGGACATTCCGTAGACAGAATTCGATCGAGTCGCACGAATACGTGCCCTGATTCTACTATTAAAACCAGAATTTTCGAAATCGAAATGAACATCGATTTTTCTGAGAATAGAACAAACTGTAATTGTCTGTAAATCTAGTGTTGACAGTTGTGTTGGCAACCGAACTGTTAGTTCACTGGAACTCTGAATAATAGAAGCTTTGATTGCAAAGATCGTTGGTTTTGTTAAATTTTCTCGATATTCGCGAATTGCGCGGAGGAAAATGGACGAATCGGTTGTCGACACAACGATATACGAATCTTGCGAATGAAAATTCACGAGGGATTTCGCGGACCTGTCGAAGAATTGAATGCCACCTGCGGATCGTTTTGGTGGAATGATCGAAGCGCTGGGAATATTGTTTGCCGTTCTGCGTACGACATTTAGGTTGTTCTTGTACGATTCCGACAGACTTGACAGTAAGTAGGATTGTAAGAAGTGAGAGGATGTGGGAGCGAGAGTTTCGAAAGGCGGCCTTAACTAGTGCTGGGATCAAGTACGCGTTTTTCAGCGAGCACCGGCGAAAGACAAGAGAACTTCGTACGGTTTGTTCGATTCTACTCAAATAATCATTCGAACATCGAAAATGTCTGATTTTGGAAGTTGGATGCATTCGTCGCAATTAGACTGCGGACTTTTACGCGACTATATAAGAATATTATTCGAAAAAATAGAATACTCTATAAAAGAAATAATTGAAAATTATTTTTCCTGTGCACTCGAGAAATATTCATTTTCCGATGAAATATCGAAGATACTTTTTGCAACTATGTTTCATGTCGATATATTATACGAAACATATTGAATGTTCGATTTTATAATTTTCACGAGTGAAATTAACCCTTTGCGGACGAGTGTCAACATTTCGACGAGATGAAGTTTTCATGTTTCGAAGATTAAGTTATAAACAAATAATTTAATTACTCGAACGTCGAGAGATCAGCACGTAGTTTCCCTTTTTTCTATTAATTAAGCAATTGATATATAATTGATCTCTATCTCTTCAAGGTTTCGAACATTTCAAAGAATCTTCGTCCGAAAAGGGTTAATGGAGCTGTTAGAGAAATGGGAATTGAAATTTCGAAGGGTGTTACCGGCGAAATATCGGGAAAACGTTAGTTTCGATAAATTTGTGCAACGTTGCACTGTGAAACGCATAAAAATCTGCAGTTTAGTGGCGACGCTTCCGGAATAATCGATTTCGAGGGACGAAACGTTTCAATTTGGTTGATAGGCTGCGAATCTGACGTGTTCAAGCGTACTGAATATATAATTTCAGCGTTCCACTGCCATTCGGTTAGGTTCCGATTATAATTACACGCACTGCCATATATTCACGGATGTTTCTTGTCGGATACGACGCTTGATCCCGCCACTAGCCTTAACCAAACTCGCACTGATTCGTGATATGAGAACAGATCAACTAAGAGTCATCGATCGAATGAACATATTGTTCCTTGATATTATTGTAGGACAATTTGTATATTTACGAGAACAAATATATTTATCTGACTTACTTGGCTTCGTGATCCTGTGGAATCGTCAGTGGACGAGGAATTTCATTCGTCGCCTCCACCGTTTTGCACTCGAGAACCGACCGGTTCGGCAAAGTTTGATACGGCGGAATTATGAAACTCGATATTCGATATCGCGTCAATGTGATTGATTAGTGACGATATTGGAATATTATTGAAATATCATGTTATCGAGGATAACGTAGAATATTAGAATAAAACAGCTCCATCTATCGATTGCTGAATTACTTTTATTCTATTTATTATTTCTATTCCAATTATTTCAATTACTTCCATTATTTCTATTATTCCGATTATTTCAATTACTTCTATTCTATTTATTATTCCAATTATTTCAATTACTTCCATTTATTATTTCAATCATTCCGACTATTTCAATCACTTCTATTCTATATATTATTCCAATTCTTTCAGTTACTTCTATTCCATTCATTATTTCCATTAATCCGATTAGTTCGATTAATTCCATTCGAAAACACTGAGTACACGCAGCGAAACAACGTTCTGAGTGCAAAGGGTTAACTAATTAATTCATATCCTGCGAATGACGAAAGACCAACGCGGTTTCTTCAGAAAAATGTTTATTTCTTCGCACATTTCTCGCGTTCCTTACAACTTCCTTTCTCCCCTACGTTTTTATACAATTTACAAAAGACTCTCTCTCTCTCTCTCTCTCTCTCTCTCTCTCTCTCTCTCTCTCTCTCTCTCTCTCTCATCTCCTTCCCGACAGATCCTTGCACGGCGCGCCGGCAAAACGAAAATCCGAAAGAAAAAAAAAGAAAAAAAAAACAGAACCGCTCGACGTCGGCTCCTCGAAATCCCGGGGAATCATTTTAAATATCATTTTAAATAACGAACACGCGGCCCGAGACAGCGGGGACGATCAGAATAATTTATTCGACGCGAGTGGACGACAATAAGTATAACAACTACGGCAACGACAATATCATCGATCGAAGGGGAAGGACTTTTCTCGTCGTCGTCTCGCACCTTTCACCCTTTCACCCTTCCACACATCCGCGTTTTCCTTTACTAGCTCCGCCTCTTTGGCTTGTGAACGGATTACGACTGACCGTACGAGCAAAAAAAAAAAACAGAAAAAAACAGTATAAATAAATAAATAAACGACGTCTCGTCGAACATCACCGAACGAGTCTCGGGTCTGAAATCCTCGATTCGACCTCCGCGTTCATCCTCGAGAAACGAAGCGCGATCAATTAAAACACTGGAATAGCTATTTACACAAAGAACCCTTCGATCCTCTCACGGAAATTTCACGGGAAACCTGACGCTTCGCTGATCGACGAGCGCGAAGATTCTCCGATCGTTTCGCGATGGCTGGCGAGTAGATCGAAACGATTCATCGACGGTCTTCGCGAAAAATCGTTGAGAGATCGTGTTCCCGCGAAATTGGAAATTGAACCACTCGTTGGACAAACCGATTGGCTGAAAATAAACAACGGAGAAGGACGCGACGGTTTTATATTTTGAATGTTTCTCGTCAAATGCGACGTTAAATGACGTTTGCAGAATGTATTTTACTTTAAAATGGTGTACCTTTGAAGTGATTTTTAATGTTATTGGAACGTCCGCTTGGGCAAAAGAGTTTTTATTATTTTGCGGTATAATGACGAGTCATAATGAGATTTACTTGAAATATAACGAGTTCAGAGCCGATGAAGAGATTTAATGGTGAAATTTTAGGGAAATTCCGAAAGTGGTGTTAATTGGTTTGACTAACGAGCGATTTAATTATCCGATGATTTTTCGTCGATGTTTAACCTACAGCCATCGTTCAATCGAATTCATCTTCGCGCTCGTGGTTTCCATAATTCGTTAAAAACCCGATTAAAACAGCGACGCGCGTTTCCATGAGCACATTTAAAAGCGACTCGCAGAATTTCGCGTTTCTCGTTGATTCTGTGCCATCTAAAACTTCGACAGAACTAGAAACGATGCCCGAGTACGGCAGGAATTAAAAGTGGAATATTATTAATACAATAATAACGGTAATAACACTTAACCCTGGAACCACCGGACAGATCAAAACAATTCCCGATTCCCTCTGTTCGGAATTATCGAAAAAAACGTAAATGCTTCGAGAAATCGTTAAAGGAACTGATTTAGCAACACGCAAACTGAAATCGTGGATCGATTCGAGTCTCGATAGATCCACTTTTGGAGTTTCCACAGAGGAATTTCGAAAATCGATTTGACTGGCCGGTGGTTCCAGCGTTAACAATCGCCGCGAGCAACACCGGATTAATCGTTAAATTAACGTTCGCGTATCGCGGTTCGATAAAAGAGGGAAGGACGCGAGTAAAAGGTGTGGGAGTACCTGTTCTTCGTCTTTGAAATCGATCGCAAGGAAGGGAAACGAGAAGAACCGAGCTTCGAGCTTGATCTGAAGCTTGATCGCTCGTAGATTGTCAGAATGATTCTCCGGCGACAGTGAACGCGATTTCCTTGCGAACAAATGTGACCGAGGATCGAAATTCTCTATACAGTCGACGATCGTCGGATCGCTAGCTGAGCGATTTCCTCTTCGATCAACTCCTCCCTGGATCAATCGAATACGGGACAAGGAAACTTCTGCTGGACGTTCGATTCCGGCGGGCGTTCTCTGGCAGAGACGCCATCTTGGAAGCTAAGCGATTGCGAATCGAATAAATATATTACTTTTATTAACGGATCTCACGTGGAACTGACTTGTCGAGTCTTCAGCGTCTCCTTCCCTTCGATTGAACTACTTCGAGTTACATCGAACTCTCGAGAATGACGCCCGTTTTGCAACTGAATCTCACGAGCAAAGCGAAGGTTCGATTCAAGGAAGATTATAGGTAACATCTAACGTTCTACAAGTGAAATTTCGAAAACGGAATCGATTGCTTTCAGCCCACCCGGTAGGAGCACTGCGGCAACAGCGAAGCTGTTTGAAATTCTTGAAACGGGTCGGTTCAAGAAGGGAGGACTCCGATAAGACCGGGAATCGAAAGTAGTTCAGCGACTGTATCAGGCCGAGGGAAAGAAAAGGAACGCCGAAGATTCGTCGCGACGATAAAGCAGTCCGCGAGCGAAAAGACGAAGAAGAAACAGGCGAAAAAGAAAGGAACGATTGAGGAAACGCGCTGGGAATCTCGTGGACGTGCGACAGACTTTTGATTCGGCCCGTTAGGGTATCGGGCGGCGCGGCTGAAGAAAGATAATCGGGGAAACAGCGTTCCTCCGCGGCAATGTCTTCGCGCTTTAGCTGCCCCATGCCGCTACTAATTGACTAGCATCGTGAATCACTCTCGGTTTCAACTCGCTCGCTCGTTTCGCCTTCGACTCTCTTTGGTACCAAACTTCTCGCGCTGCTCCCTCGCCTCCAGGAGGGACAGAGGGCGATCCTCACTCGCACGGAACGCGGAGGACCATCGGAGGAACGAACGCTCCGGGAATCCTCGCGTTTTCCGCTGGCCCCTCTGCCGGCAGTGAAACGTAAGGCACGACGAAAGTAAGGGGATCGTCGCGGCTCGCCCGCCATCTTGTCGAACATGACGGAAGCTACATCGAAAAGTTGCTTTCGGGCGAGAGCCGTGTCACAACGTTTCGCCATCATTGCAGTTGTTCAGCTGACCAATTAAGAACTACTGATAATTACTGATCCGGAACATGAACTAGTATATAAAGACAGTCTTTCTAGGCATACACCAGTGTCACTGTCTTTAATCCCCGATCAAGCCAACTCCAATGATGGCGGAACCTTAGGAACAATTTCCTTTTGGATACGACTCTCACCCGAAAGTCACTTTTGAATATAATATTCCAGGCCGTGAAAGCGTTAAAGCTACTACGACGAAAGCTGTTCTGCTTCGATGTAGGTTATCTCTTTTGCCGAAAGGAATTTTCAGATTTTAAAAATTTTCTATGGAAACTTAGGAAACTGAATTGCAGATTTAATGCACTGCTTGCGAACGAACCACTGGAGATGTTTCCGATTGGAATGCGAGGATTTTTTGGAAATACTGTCGCTCTTTGGTACGAGTAATTTGAGAGACGTCATTCTCAACGATCAAACGAAGTCTGAAGGATCAAGTGATCCTTCGAGATGGCAGAGAGATTTTTAAAAACTAAGGAATTCATTTTCATTTCTGATTTGGGAAACTAAGAAATGCTGATTTTGCTGTGCGCGTATCACGAAAGTAGATGCCATAGATCTTCCGAAGAGGAGGGTCTCTCGAATGCGAAAGATTCGTACCAAAAAGCGTCGGTGTTTTGCAAAAATCACTGTTGTCAAAATTGTCGGCGTTTGGCGAGCGGAAAAGACGCGACGGTCCGGAAATCGGTCGCCGGCGCGGGAATCGAAAGGAAAGCACTGTTGTGTCCGCGTTCGAGGATCGAACGACGAAAATACTATTATAAAAGGTGATCCGCGATCGGGTGCCGAATCGATTTTCGCCGATTAATTGGGTCGTAACATAAACACCCCTTAAATCATTCTTTTACGCTACTCAATCCACGAAACAATAGAGCTATTCGTATAAATAATTTAAATAAACGATAAGTCTTAACGAGTCGTAATGAAATTCTTAGGATTAGAACACGATCGTACTTATCAAACTTAATTATTTTACCCGAACAATCATGTTACTACCCAACACAGCGGAGTCTCTCGAAAATATCCGAAAACGATCGTCGTGCAACAATCATTGCTAACTGTCGCTAAACGAGACTCCGCTGTACTAAAATTTGCCGCGAGACGCTCGGCTCCGATCCGCGGCCCGTAGGAAAGCTGAGGACAAGAGAAAGAAGACGGAATTCGCCGAGCGGACTCGAGGAGATCGACGAGAAATCGGCGTGGTCGGTAACGGCCGACCAACGGAAAAGGACTATCAATAAATAGAATATGAGCTTCGCGACGACGTGGCGCTAGGAGGTCGCGGCGTTCAACAGGAATCGCAAATAAGTTAAACAACGCACGCGGGACAGGGAAAATGGCGAGCGCGACACGCGCGCGGCCATCTTATAAACACACACACTCTCTCTATCTTTCTCTCGTCACGCGAATCGCTCCTCGAAACGCTCCGCGGGAATCAGCTCCTTCGCAGTGTTCTCGTCTCGTAAATCATCAAACGTTTACAATCTTCGAATAATCTTAAACAATGTATCTTCAAACCCGTTCGCGAAGGCAGTTCGAAACGCGGTCCGATCTACAAGAGAGTAATAAAAAAGTACGCTCGCAGCACGATCGAGAAGGGTACCCCGGAACCAAAAGCTGTGAATTAGGCCGCAGTGTTTCCGAACCACCCTCGTTTCGAAAAGAATCGGTCGGATCCGTCGGAGATCCGGCCAACCCGCGGAGCGTTCGCTTCGAGATAATTCTCCTTCGCCCTGCAGACGCAGCGCCGCGATCGTTTCAGACTAGATCGCTGGGATTCGACACCCGGATCGCGTTCCACACTCGCTCTTCGTTCGCAGGCACACAGAGAAACACACAGGCCCGCGTCCGTCATCATCTCCGACTATGTACAACGTTATTTACAGCGTTAGTGGTATACAGGTTAGACCGATCGCCGAGAGGATCCAAAGCGACGACGACGATCACGCTGGTCCAGGTGGTGTCCCGAACCGTCCTGAAGCTGCCGAAGACGTCACCGAGTTATCCTCCGTCCGCTTCATCCTCTATCCGACGCGCAACGCTGGAACCACTGGACACACCCTATCAGCCGTTCTTCGAAAGGTACACACGCTTCTCCGAGAAAATTCGAAAGCAATTCACTAACGTGTACAATAAGAAAATACGCGGGGCGACTCGGTTGCTCGGTGGTTCCAGCATCAGCGATCGAAAGGCTGCCCTTGTCTTCGCTCTTCGAGACGTCTCCAAGTTATCCTCTGTACGCTAACACTGGAACCTCTGGACAATCCATCGGCCGTTCTTGGAAAGGTACACACGTTCCCCCGAGAAAATTCGAAAGCAATTCACTAACATGTACAATAAGAAAATACGTATCAGGCGATCGGGTAGCTCAGTCGGTTCCAGCGCGAGCGGTCCCTAAAAGGCTGGCCCAGCCTCGGCTCTTCGAGACGTCGGTTCGACGCGATTCTTTGGTTTCCTCTGCACCGCGGCCAGGCGAGCTGCTGCCCGCCGTCTTATCGTTCGCCGCGGGACTGCCCAGAGGTATATGTCTCGAATCTTTGGTTTTCTCACCGGGAAAAGTAGAGAATGCCATGGATGGAACGGCCCTCTTCCCGCCTCGGGTCTTAATCAACCTAGCTCTCCTTCGTTCCGCTTCTTGCCAGGCGACCGTCTTGGAGGATCCCCTGGCATCGGGGCGATCTGATCGATCCTCCGCGGTGTGTTTTTGCGATTCCGCGTCGGGAACGGATTGAATTATTCCCGTGCTGGAGCGAACGACCCGGGGACCCGCGGATTTCCATATTCTCCGGCGTTACGGGTTTCTTGTTTGCCAAGGGCTGCGACGGCCACTCGGAAGAATTCGTCGGATGATCATCCTCCCCCGGGGATTGGACGTTCCGGTGGTCCGGTCGCGTCGGATCGATCGTCCTCGTTCGCCGCGGCGGAAAAGAAGGAACACGCCTCCGCCGGTTTCGTCGGGGCGTTCGATCGTGCTCTTCTGTGTTGTTTCTTTTGCTGCTTTTGGGAACATTTTTCGTTCGTTCACCGGGCCTCGCATGATTTCTCTTTGTTCCTCGTAGCTCGCCGGTGTTCAGCTTCGCGTTACGTCCGCCGCGGCTGGCCGTACGCGAAGCTGACCTCACGTCATGGGTAGTCCGGGTGCATCAGGTTGTACATGATCGCGAAGATCGTGCAGGCCGCGTACACGCCGAGCGCCACCCACCAGAGCAGCTGCTCGTGGAGACGCTGCTCGAAGTTCTTCAGCACCAGCAGACCGATCGTCAGGCCTGCCAACGCGCCGGTCAGATGCGCCACGTACGAGACCGGCGGGCCCATTTGCTCTGCCGCGTACCTGTCGTAGATGGCGAATCCAACGTCCGCGCTCGCTGCAACCAGGGAAATTGCTTCTTTCAACGTCGAGCATCAACATGGTTTCTCGTGTGTACCTTTTAGTGTTGGCGTTTGGAAGTGAATTGTGCGTGCAGTATTGAGGACGTTGCGAATGAGTGTAGTTTGAATGTAAAAAATACGAGAGGAAAATATAGACGACGTGGGGAATAGATCTGGCACTACAGAAATTGATTCTTAACACTAGAACTACCAGTCAAAATGACTGGTTTCAGTTTTTCTGTTTCGCAATTATTGATATCTTCAAAGAATATTCGAAATTATTTTGAAAATAGTTTCACTCGAATACTATAATGAATGTCTGAAGAAACCGGAAATAATATATTGTTACAATATTCATAGCGATTACATTTCTATGGTATCAAATGCTCGGTAGTTCTAGTGTTAACACATTGAGCGCCGGCAATAATGCGGATTTCTGGATTTCCATTTCTGGATAGGACGAATATGCAATTAAAATGTACTATTTTACAAAAATGTTTTGAATATTTTTTCTGACTACTCACTGATCAGATACAAGCGAATGAAGCCAAAAAAATAACTGGTTTCGATTTTGTTGTTTAGTAATTATTGATATCTTCGAAGCATCGAATATTCGAAATGATTTTGAAAATAAATAGCTTCATTCGAGTACTATAATGTCTGAAGAAACTGAAAATAATCTATCGTTACAATTTTTATAATTGCATATTAATCGTATTAAATGTTCGGTAGTTCTAGTGTTAACTACAGGAAATGTCCAAAATTCAATTGGGGAAAAATTCTGAAACTGAGAAAAGAATTGTAAGTTAAAATTTCAGGAAGTGTCTTTTGATACCTTCGGTAATAGTGTTAATTAAATATGCTATTCGTCGGTACGGTTACAATTTTTATAATTGCATATTAATCGTATTAAATGCTCGGTAGTTCTAGTGTCAAGTCGTCGGCGCTCAATGTGGTAAAAGGTCAAAGATTAGTGTGATTCTATTTGTTTGAACTTTAGCATTAGTGACATGTTTGGAGAAGCAGTGAATTGCATAGATAAGTAACGAAAACGTTCTAAAAGAGCCAAACGAAAACGAAGACCAGAAGTGATACAAAGAAACAAGAAACGAGAAACATGAAACAAATATTTCACCGTATTCTTCCGTATCACTCGAGACGCGTCTGATAGACTCGAAAATCCGGTGACCGGTTATGAATTGAAACGACCGTGGATACGATCGTCGAATATCTCACCTATCACGAAGATGCCTATTAACCGAACGATGCCGAACTCCATGTTGTTGTAGTTGAGGAGGACGTTGGCGAGATGAGCCGCGAGTAGGGCGTAAACGCCCCCGCTGGCGCCAACGAGGTAGACGTCCGTGTCGAACACCGAAGTGCCCAGGGAGCCTGTAAACGTAACAAGAAAACCCATTGTACATATCGTATACTCGCGGAATATGCGCTCGGGTTACGGTAATACCGTACTCTCGGTCTACACGCTCGCTGCGCGGTGTTTGCGCGCCCGCCTCTCCTTCCCCGGGGATGCTGCGCGCAGCGTGTTCGCGATTTGATCGGATCAAATTTTCGTCCGGCCAGAAACAAACGAGAAAACTCTTCTCCCCGTCGCCCCCCCAGACCCCCGTCCTTTAAACACACCCACGCGACGGTTGCCTTTTAGTTTTACGATCGACAAACGGATACTCGGTGTTTCCGGAAGAAAATCGTTGACTCCGGCTGAAGCGGAAGGCGGAGAGTTCGGTTATTCGAATAGGAGCACTTATTATTTAGTACGATTCGCTAGGATTCTTTAACCTCTTAGCCTATGATTTCTTTCTCAACTCTGATCGATACTTTGTCATGAATAATTTATTAGAAAAAGAGAAAAATTCCAAGCATATGTCACGCCTATATTTCCTTTTAAGTATAACGATTGATTACAGAGGAATAATGTTCATTTTGAACTCGAATGAACTGAGCAATATATATATTTGCTGAATTATGTTGAAAATCTTCACCACGAGTCTCACTCGTTGTTGGAGGACAAGGGGTTAAGTGCATCCTCGATTGCTTTGTATTTATACGAATTGATCTTGTAGAGATAAGTGATGCGCTTTGGAAATAAACGGCTGATTTTGGAGAGGAAAGGTGATTTATTTAACGATACGATTAGTATTTAATCTAGGGATCGATACGAAAGCATTTTGTGCCAGGAATGAATGATTCGAGGCTACAAATATTAAAATATTTAACCTTTTGCACTCAAGTTTTTCACTGGAAATATTTAACATTTTTCGACTAGATACAGACATCGTTTGAAACTAATTCGATAATTCACAGATAAATTAAGCGACGAAGCTATTTTATTTAAATACGTCCTATAATACAACGTTTAATTTATAATACTTAATATTCAACTTTATAGGTTTGCTGTGTCAAATCAAGCGGCGACAGAGTCACCTCTCGAGTACAAAGGGTTGATCAATCCAATATACATAAATTTCACCAAGTCTTATTTATCTGTTATATATGGTTCTAATCACTCTAGCAAATGAATTGGCTTTTGTACCATCAGTTGCTAGAAACCTGGCACTCGTGACGTCATAGGGCGGAGACAGTCGCTTCGAGAACTCCAATCGGAAACGGCTCTCCCCACTCTTCGTTTTCACTTCGAATCTGACCACTCAGACGAAAGTGCCAGGTTCCCTGCAACGGTACCTCGTATTTCAAATGTAATTAACGAAAACAATTGTCGGTGTTGTATGCACGTTTCAAGCAACGCGAAGTGATCGTAAAAAATGCAGGAAGGAAATTATTCGCAAAGAGTTAATCTATTTTCGCGAAACCACTAGTTATCGGCCGTTTCAGTGGTAGACGGACGTCTAACGGCCGACAAGTGGGAATTTGACCGATTGCCCGGGCAACCCCTGATCCCTGGCACGGGTCAACAAATTACAGCGCCGATACATGGGGTCAGTGTTGATTACGGTTTCACTGTCCCGTCATCGGCTACTTTATTTCCATTACTCCGCTCGCTGGCAAACCCACCGGCCCTCTCCTTGCAATTTATTCTACTCAGCAACGCTAATCAAGCCAACATTTCTGTTTACTCGCGTTCTCGCTCGGGAAACATCGGGAACCGCTGAAAAACCGTGCTACTTTCTCGAGCAGTTGACTTTTGGTGTCTACCCTTTACACGGACTAGCTTTGACTTTGAGAAATGAAGTATGAATGGTAATATCAATGACAATGATCGAATAGAAACAATGATAAAATACTGACACAAACTACCGAGTAGTTGAACCGATTTTTTGAAAATTATATAGAAACTCTATTGAAACTTTAATTGATTTCCGATTCAGTTTGTATATTGTTAAATCAATTTCTGTAACTTCCCAGAGAGAAATCTATCTCTTGAATAATTATTAAAATAAAATATAATAATAAAATAAAATGTTGACACTAAATCTACCGAGCAGTTGAACTTTTCGAAAATTATACAGAAACTCTATTGAAACTTTAATTGATTTACGATTCAGTTTGTATATTGTTAAATCAATTCCTCGAGTAACTTCCCAGAGAAACATATTTTGAATAATTGCAAAAAGGCGAAATTCAGTAGAAAACGAACGGAAGTTTCCAGTTGTGTTTAAATACAGAGTGAACGTCGACGATCGACAAGTAATATTTCATTTACGCAACATTTCGACTTGCCGAGTTCACTTCGAAATTTCCATCGGGGTTCCGACACGTTGTTATCAGCGGAGGGGCGTTAATCTGATCCTTTCTCGCGGAACAATGCAGAAATCTTCGTTTCGCGTTTTTGCGTGCCGGGAGACGCCGCGGAACGCAACTTCCTCGGCGGAACGGCGGAATGAAACAGGAAATGGAAGGAGATGGCTGATAAAGAGAGAGAAATGACGCCGGTGACGTGAAATACGAGGTAATTTTCGATCCAGCCTCGGGAACACGGTAATATAAGGACTGTTCGAACCGTTGGTCAAGAAACGGTGGAATTAGTCTTGCTAACCGCGTGTGTCCCGTGTGTTCCGGCTGCATTAGAGGCGACCGGTAATCAGCGAATGACCTGCATCGTTTCGAAAGCATTATAGGGAAAGTGTACGCGCGCACGCGCGTGCGACCGAGAACCTCGTAAATTATCCGCATAGAGTTTCCTCCGACCGGAAATCGGATATGCGTTTCTGCATCGGGCAAGGAAACGCATTAGCTTGAGATCGAATCGGCCAGCGGCCGTAATTAATCCGAAAACAGAACCGGCGTCTCGCCGGAATCGATAATTTACGGATCATAGCGTGTATCGCTTAGTTTCTTATAGTCCGAAGATCTATGGTACACGTTTTACCGCCTGTAATCGGCTGATTACCTCCAGTGGAATTGGGTTGAGTGCTGCTCGATCGGTTATTAATTGTGGATAACAGTAACGAACGGTTAGTTTGTTGTGCAATTGTGACGCGGAATAATAAATGATCGATTAACGGGAGTTGATGTGTGTGATTGGCGAAATTAGATGCTAGGTGATTCTAGCTTGGAGCGTTTGATGCAGTTGAATCTTCACTTTAAATCTGCGGAATTTCGAATTGATCCTGAATCTACATTCTAAATTCACGAGATCTCAAATTAAGGTTCGAAGTTCATGCAATTCTTCATTTACAGAATCTCGAATGTACAATATTTTAACCTTGCGGACGAAGACTCTTTAACCCTTAGCACTCCATATGATTTTGTAATCTACCAACAATTCCAAGCGGTTTTTATAGTATTTCTAGCACAAATGAAAAATGTTATAACATCTCTTAGATTTCTTTATTTTCCTTCTTAATACAAAATTTGGATGTATAGAAGATCCAGTAATCTTAGGGTAGTTCTAAATTTATTCATTATAATATTTAACAGTATAAATGATGTCATAGTGGAGCCTACAGAGTGCAAAGGGTTAAAGTAGACAAAGCTTGGAACATTTGAACTTCTAACAAATCCTATAAAATTAAACCGCGAGATGAAACGTTCAGATGTGGAAGACTAAGTCGCAGGCAAACGATCTAATCAGTCGAACAGCAAGGGATCAGTACGTAGTTTTCTTCTGTCTATTAATTAAGCGATTGATATATAATTTACCTTCATATGTTAACCCTTTGCGGACGAAGACTCTTTAAAGTACACAAAGCTTGGAACATTCGAAGCTAAATTACACATCGAATGCTTAAACAACAATGAAAAGGGAACTATACACTGATCACTTGCTATTCAAGTAATCGAGTCATTCGTCTGCACCTTAGTATTCCAAATATGAACATTTCATGTGATCGAGATATTAGCATTCGTCCGCAAAGGATTAAACGCACGAAATCTCACGTACGCAGAACCTCAAACGTGCAAGATTTCAAATTTAGATCACGAATCTAAATTCTAAATTCACGAGACTTCAGTTAATGACACTTTTCATTCACAGAACCTCAAATCTACGAAATCTCACTTCGAACTTCGAATGTCCAGCACTTGAAACTTGGAGAATTTATATTCAAGAGACCGGTATAGTCGAATTTCAGTGGTCTGCTTCGACAACGTGTTAACGATTAAAGTGCGATTCCGATGAACGAGATCACGGTCATTAACGCGTAATCGGGTTACATTTCACGGACTCCGGTTCCCCGATTCGGTCGGCGTCGTCGCTGTAACTTCGGTTTAAAATATTAGCGAAGTTCGGTCAAGTGTTTCACGAACACCGGCCGGATAACTCTGTTAACACGAAGTTCCCGTAATAAAGACAATGAGCACCGGTCTCTGACGTCCGCCGGACCCGGCCGTCCATTCAAAAATCATCTGCTCCTCTCGGACCAGTAATTCTAACCGCCTGTCGGTGGATCGATTAATTTTCTGCTGTATTAACGAACGCCCGGCCGAAGGAGAAACTTAATATCGACGTTATTCCTGAGGGTTCAGTCAAATTTCAGCGTCGACGTCTTGAAACCAGTTCGATTTAACATTTAACACTGTTAACTGAATATTCCATGGGACGAGACGAATAAACACTTCAACAGAAAAATATTTGCGTTTTATTTTACCCTTGTATGCACTCCTCTTTAATCACTTTTTGACTGTAGCTGGGAACACTAGGAAAATGATTTTCCTTCGTCAAAAATAGGAGATATTTTACGTCACATTATTGTATATCATAGCTTTCGAGATAATATTTTATTTAACCTTATACAATATTATGCTACTTAATTAATATATATATATATTATTAATATATATATATATTGAAATTATAGGAGATATAGACGACATTTGTTTCAACTAACTTAACTAATCTATTCACAAAATAAGAACAATGGTATTTTATTTCCACGTTTCACGTATCGACAGATTACTCAAGACTTAATGTTAAATACAAAATTTTTCAATTTTGATGCACCAATTGATTGGTTACTGAGAGTCACCTCTCGAGCGCAAAGGGTTAATAATTAAATAGAGCAAGGGGTTAATACTGGAACTACTAAACAATCGAATTGACTCTTTCAAGTGGAGTCACTGTACCTCTAACTCTAATGTAACATTTTCCTTTGTTAATCGATTAATCGTAAGTAAAAGAATCTTATATAAGCGAGTCGTGCTGAGATCTCAGCAGACCAAGTCCATTCAGTCGCTCGAAGGCCAAAGTAAATTAACACATTGCGTACGGGTCACGAGATATCTCGTTTTCATGTTTTATTTCGATTCAATCGGCAACGTAAGCGACCAGCGGCAAATATTTTTGTTACATTACCAGGGTAACAAAGTATTTCAAATACAACCAATTATCTACACACCAATCCATCATGTAGACTCTCTGGTAATATGAAACAGCATATACTGGAACCAATAACGGGTACAGGCAAGAAGAAGTTCCCAACCAAACAATGTAAAGTTTGTTCGTACAATAAAAAAAGGAGCGAAACAAGATATTGTTGCAAGTTGTGTCGAACAGCATTGCACAAAGGAGTATGCTTTACCAAATATCATACTCTAAAGAATTATTTAAGTTTGTGAAATAAATAATGGTTGAAATGTAAAATATCTGATACAATACATAGGTGTGTAAACTATATATATATAGTAATATTTAAGAGTAATATATGTGAATATAATACCAAATACAAATTAAAAATGTACGTATCCGCTTTCTATTGCTCGCCAAGCATGCTTCTACAGCTTCTACAGGTTTGAGCGCGCAGAGCGCCGTACGCAATGTGTTAACAAATACACAGTAACATGAATATAAATGTTTCGCGATGTTTAGCTCGCGCATGATAATGTAACAAGTTTCCCGCGGCGCGACAAAGTAGACAGGGTCAAAGGGTGAGCCGGGAACGGGACGGCGGCCGGGAAAAAGTTCGAATGACCCGGCCTAAGATTATGAAATTCACTTAAATCCTCGTTAGCGCTTGTAGCTTTCCGCGGAGGGCGGAGGGCGCCCGGAAGAAAGGCTGAGTGGAATGAAATGAAAGTGGGTCGAACGCGCCTCAAAGGCGGAAGATTTGATGTTTCTTTGATTCGTCGCAGTTTCCTCGGGAAAAAATCGGAAAGGCGAAGTAAGCGGATACGGGAGTACTTAAAACGCGCTTCCGCCTATACATACGGCGTTTGTTAATGTTTATATGAAATCTTCGTTTCAACCCTTTGCGGACGAACGGCATTTTTCTGAGATCGAACTTCCACGTCTGGAGTGCCAAATTACCAAATGATTTAACCCTTAGCACTCGGAAGTATTTCGTTAGCGATACTTAACATTTTCTGACTAGACAAAGACGATGGTTTTAAATGAATTCAATGAGATCAAAGCTTTTTTATCCGAATATTTCGCGCACCGATGCATACATAGTTCAATATTAAATATTAACCCTTTGCACTCCAGAGACTCTCAGTCGCCAAATGATTTGACACAGCAAAACTGTAAAGTTTGGTATTCAATATTAAACTTTGTATAATGCATCGAAGTACGAAATATTGAAAGAAAGCAGTTCTCTTCCTCGATGCATGTGAGATTTCTTAATTCGATCTAAGAAAATGTCATCTGTGTCTCTTTAGAAAATATTGAATATATTGAAATATTGGATATTCCGGTGAAAAGCTTCTGGAATGCAAAGGGTTAACTGTTCGAACAGTAAGAAATCGGTAGTTTCATTGTTCTCTATGATGTAAGCATTGAACGTTTAATTCAGCAGAATCTGCAAGAGATTTTCAATACCTTCAACGATCTTCGTCCGCAAAGGGTTAACACTATTCCTACCGCGACCAGTCAAATGACTGTTTTTAAAATTTCGATTAGAATTTCCTATAGACAACATAATTGAATCGCCTTTATTCTTCACGACTTTTCCTAAAATATGTGTATAAGACATTTTTCAATATTCACACCTTTTTTTATTGTTTATTGCCTTCATTATATATTAAAAAATATAAGTTGTGCTAAAGACCAGTCATTTGGGGGTAGGAGACAGCGTTGCCTTTCTACAACGCCGCATTCGGGACCTTCGGCTTGCTTATAGGGAACCATAGACAGGATTCTGGGATTTTTCATTGGCCGACAGCTCTTTTCCCGCTGTTACAGCTTCGATTCGTTATCTCTCTGATTAACTTGATGCTCTTTGATCTTCTTTGCTTAGAAATGAAATGCACTGGCGTTTGAAAGTTTTTGGTCATTTTTGGAATCGAGTTCATGCTGTATCGACGTGCTGTAATTAATGCGGAGGGTATGGCCAGAAAATACTGAATATAATATGTTAAATACTATACATTGAATTATTATTATTATTATTATTATTATTATTATTGGTGTCGAATGAAAATGTTCGTTAATCCGAATAACTAATGTCATTAATAATCACCTCCGATATTATCGTATTTGTACTCGACACGAAAGGACGAGCGATATTATTCGAAACGCCGAAAATTCTGTCGAAGCTTCGCGTTAACAATATTTCCAACGTTGCACGGAAATTTGTTTATCGCGGCGCATGTAAAACAGTCCCGCGCGCGACCGGGTGGCGGACAATCGAGTTGTCGCGAATAAAAATGCCGGCGAACAGTCGCCCGGCAATTTGATTTGCGCGTTTTAAGTGATAGTATTGCCGAACGATCCTCCTTTTTCCCCCGTGCCCGGCCATTTACCTTTTTCGCGGTAATAGTTCTTGCAACCAGAACGCGAGCAACAGGTGTAGAGCGAATCAAGCACTCGAACGGCGCAACCGATAGCACGGAGAGGAGAAAAAAAAGAGAGGAGAGAGTTATGAAGAGCGCTAGACACGAAGATCGCGTAGGCCGCAACTTTTTCCGCCGATAACCGTTGAAATTCAGTAATTTTCGGTTTCGCGTTCGATAAAGAAGCCAATCTTTCCTCGTTAACTCCGGAATTTCCTTCGGCGAAAGACGCTCGAGTTTCGACGGGAAGAAAGCCGAGTGTTTCTGTAGAAAGCGTGCTCGACGCGATCACGACGCGCGCTTATAGTTATAAAAATTTGAAATTTATCAGCCGCTTCGCGTCACATTATTTTAGATTAAGCTGAAGCAAATGGAAATATACGAATACTTTCATAATTATGGATACGTACGAGACTCCTTGTAGCTACGAAGGAAAACTTTTAGGAAAATGTTTACAACGTTTACTAGCTTGTGACTTTTAACCCATTTGCATCATACGAAAAAGTGGAAAACTGGTCCTCACAAATGTTTCAATTGCATCAAAATGGAAATGGTTCGAAATGTATAAAAAATTAAGAACCTATATAGCCACACGGCAATTATTGCACTCATTATGTATCTTTCCTTTTCTTCGTAATATACAAATTACACAACAGTGGCGGGCATATGCGCTTACGATGCAAATGGGTTAACGAAGATAGATGTTTTTATAAACAATGCTAGCATAATGGTGAAAGGAATTTTTCGATATCTCAATTATCTGATTCTGTAACGTTCGAAGCTAATTTTCTCGGAAACAGGTTTTCGCGCTTCAAGTGCCTCTTTATTTACAATAACGAAACTTTCGATGAATCCGTTATTATCCACACGCTCAGGAGAATCCAGTGTTCACTCGACACTCAAAAAAATTCCCTAAATTCCCTGATGTGCACCCTGAAACCACAGATGAGCATCCACGAACGTTCGTTTCACGAAGGACCCAATCTTCCCCATTAACCGCGCAACGAATTTCCTCGGAAGGAAGCCTCGCTCGAGCGTCGTCGAGAAAAAAAGGAGAATTTTCATGCGGGAAGCGCGCTCGGGAGAATTTTCGAACCGGTTCCTCCCCGGGGGACGGGGTCCCAAACGAACGAATTTTATTCCCGCATTTTTCAGTCACTTTTTCGCGTGGAATCACTCCCTTTCCCGTATTTTCCACAATATTTCAACTGCGCCGGGCGCACGTGAACTGCACGTCGGACCGGCGGCGAGACACGCCGAGAGGAAAGGAAACGGGGACGAAGAAGGGGTTGCGACGCGTCCCGTATTGCTTCTGGGGAGGAAATAGAGAGCGCGTTTAGAAGGCGAGCGCAGGCACGCCGATGCATTCGTAAAGAGGGATAATGGAACACGGGCACGATATTTTCGGGCCGGCTGATTAATGTTGAAACTATATTTATTTTGACCGACCTCGATTGATTTTTACGGGCAATGGGAACCGATCGATTCCATCCTTGAAATTGGAAGAAACATATAGGAAATCGAAGGTTCAAAATCGAAATGATTTTTAGCAGTAATTTATAGACTTCTTTTCAATATTAAAAATATCTTGTTGAAATCTTCATCGTCTATATTTATAACACATTGTTGAGCATAAATTGCGAAGAACTTCGTCACATTATTATCATTACAAAATCATCATTGCAAAACGAATCATATTCTCCAATGAATTATATCATCGGTGTGTTGTTGAGTAATACTGTTAATGTATTAATTAATTTTCTTCAGTTGGTAGAGTTGGATATAGATGTAGGTGGTAATTCTAATGGAACATTCTTTGTTTCTATATTGATGGAAATTTTTGATGGCAATTAAATGTGATATTCAATATTTCAAGTTAGTGGGTATATTTGTAATTTTTCTAAAAAATGCTTATGGAATTTTTTATGGCAATTAAATAGGAATAATATGCTTACTGTATTAAGTAATATTTCATGTCCAATTGCATTACACAGAATTTCACATTGAATACACAAGTTTATCATTCTTATTCGTCAAACTAGATGGAAATAAGAAACTGGAATATTCAAGTTTGTAACCGATAAAGTTTGCATACGAGAAATAAATAGCTACAAATCAAATGAAAGGGAAGTATTTAATTCTAAAGAGAAGTAGATCGATCCGTTTAACACTAAAACTACCGAGCAGTTCAATTGACTTTTGAAAATTTCGCTACAGAAACTCCAAGAGTGCATCTGTACAGACGTTAATTGACTTACAATTGAATTTGCATAGTGTTAAATGAATTTCTTTAATAATTTCTCAGAGAAACATTTGTTTTTAATAATTGCAAAAAGACGTCAGGCATTGGTCATTTGATTCTGGTGGTTTTAGTGTTAACTTTCGGTTCGATTTTCTAAGGAAGGCCTTCGATTAGTTCGTTCTACGAGTACATGGTTCGAACTCTGCGTGCATCCTTTATTATCGGCGTTCATTCTCGATTTTAATATGCGAAAATCGAAGGAGCCGAGATAAAATTCAGAGAATACTTATTATACGAGAAATTTAAGGGGGCGGGTCCGTTTGAGGCATTTTTCCTTCGGGATATCGGTGACCGCGTCCCAGGAATTTTCAATTTTACGCTTCCTTATGACGAGCAAACGGCTGGAAGTCGGTCGAAAATCGAGTCGCGTTCATCTGCCGGGGAATATCACGAAAATTCACCCCATTTTAAAAATGCCCGCCCCTTAGCCGCCGGAAGATTCCGATTTCCGTTGCGAACGTTCTATTAAACCTGTCGCCGGTACCTAGCGATCGTCGAGATATCTTCGAACGTATTTCATAGAATCGCCGAATAAAAAGTCAATTTTAAGGGTTGCTGGTGGGGGTATTTAACACTGGGTTAACTACGAGTCGATCTGACAAACGAACTCGCACGTTTCCTTCGAACAACTTAACCCTTTGCAGTCGGAGATTCTTGGAAACGTAAAACCTTCAATAGATGAAGCTAAATTACATATCAATTGCTTGAATAATAGAAAAAAAGGAAAGTAAGTGCTGATCTCTCGCTGTTCGAGTAATTACAGAGACAAAGTCTTCTCATTCCACAGTTTGATAGTCTCAATTAAGTAACCCTATCAACAACCTACCAAAAATACCAGTCCTCAAATCAGACGAATTAGACGAAAGCAAAAGCTGAATCATCCCAGTAATTCCCAGCCTAACCGAGTTACCAATAGAAAACAAAATAAACCCAACAAAGCAGATAACCATCAGCAATCGACAGTCAAGCTCGAAGCAGACGAAAGAATCGGTGGAAATGGGAAAGGAGCACGACACGGCGCGGGCCGAGCTGGGAGAAGCGATCCCAAGATAGCCAGGCTTAATTTCCGCGTAATTTCATTCATTCCGTCGGCGGTTTCGCCGTGGAAGGACTTCGTGTCGCGGTTATCGTCGGCCGTCGCGACGATTGCGTGACAAGGACAATTATAGCGGCGGGGGTGGGCATATCCGTATATCGCCGGCGCGAAACTTCTCCGTATGCGTGATGCATTTTGCATGCGGAGTCGGAGACGGTACCTTTGATGCCAGACGTGTCCGTGTCCGGACTGCGATCCGGCTTCCTTGAAAACTCTCTTATTGCCGTTATTTACCTTCGAGATACCCTGCCCCTTAACTCCGTTCGCGATCTCCCTCCTTATTCGCTAATTCACCGCCCTTATCCCTCGTTACTGCTCCTTCTAATCCCCCGGCGGCGCGTTCTCTTGCGTTTCAACCCTTCGCGCTCGACAACCTTTTCGCTGCGTGCATTTGTCGCTGAAAATTCCTCGCTGCTGAAACCTTCATTGAATGATCTCTTCATGGAACTGTGTATGTAAGTGGAGTAATTCGAGCCTGGTGCCTTTTCTCTGTCGAATTTCATTCTGCAGAGAAACCAACCCTTCAAAATTAGAATTTGCGTGCTTAAGATTCTTTAACACTGGGTTTATCCATGTTGACCCGTTTAGAACTTTGCGAGGGAAGTATTCGTATTATCATAGTTTCGTTTATAAGGCCATTGTGTATATGTTCTTTAACCTTTGCGGACGAGCGTCGACATTTCGGCGAGACGAAATTTTCGTATTTGGAAGATTAAATCGCAAACAAATGATTTAATTACTCGAACAGCGAGAGATCAGCACTTAGTTTCCTTTTTGTCTATTAATTAAGCAATTGATATATAATTCTGCTTCATCTATTGAAGGTTTTGTACGCTTGCAAGAATCTCCGACCTCAAAGGGTTAATACTTTATGGAAATCGTATCAATATGTAAATAATAATTCTTAGCTACATGTACATGTATGAAAAATTCAAAGTTTCTAATCAAGCGTCTCCGATATTATACTATTAAATCGTTACTTAATTAATATTGTATCCGTTAACTTGATCTCTTTCGATTAAACCCACGTCTTCATTTAATTTCTATACTGTATATTACTATTAATTATTACATTACACTATATAGCATTATTCGACGAGATAAGGAATAAGTTTCAATGGTATCACCAAGGAAAATCAAGCACGAGAGAGGAATGTTCACGGGAACACGATGTATTGGCACTCGGAGGATTAAAAGAAGAAGAGGAAGTCGGCGGAGAGCGAGGGAGCAGGCTGAACCGAGAGGAAAAGGTGTCACGAGATAGGTGCCGTTGCACTTGCGTAGTTACAATCGCATTACATCGTCGCGGCCGCGATGCATACGAAGTAATCCTGTCGCGATGGCCTCAGACAAGCTGTCGCCACCTCGCGTTCTCACGGAAACCGCGCGGCGGGGGCGGACGGCCGACGGCCGACAAAAGACGGAACGGGCACGCGGGGAAAAAGAGACGGGAAAACCGGAGAGAAAGACGTTTTGCCCTTACGACGGGACTCAATCAATATTCCGCGGCTGTTCAACCCTCACCCCCTTATTCCTCGATGATTTAACGATGATAATTCCGATCGATCCTGATGGAGCGGCAGAAAGAAAAAGAAACGCGGCGAATGGACGAAGGTGACTGCGCAGATAGGGAAAGAGTGATAGGGAAATGAAGAAAATGAGAGAGTGAAACAGAGAAACGAGGAAAATGAAGAAAAAGAAAATAGGACGAGTGATAGACGAAATGAAGAAAGAGAGAGAGAGAGTGAAACAGAGGAACGAGGAAAATGGAGAAAAAGAAAACAGAAGGACTGACAACGAAACGAAATGAAGAAAAAGAAAACAGAAGGAATGACAAAGAAACGAAATGAAGAAAAAGAGAGAGTGGAACAGAGAAACGAGGAAAATGAAGAAAAAGAAAATAGGAAGAGTGACAAAGAAACGAAATGAAAAAGAGAGAGTGACACAGAGAAACGAGGAAAATGGAGAAAAAGAAAACAGAAACGCTCACAAAGAAATGAAATGAAGAAAAGGAAAACAGAAAGACTAACAAAGAAACGAAATGAAGAAAAAAACAGAAAGACTAACAAAGAAATGAAATGAAGAAAAAGAAGAGAGAGTGAAACAGAGAAATGGAACTAGGAAAATGAAGAAAAATAAAACAGAAGAACTGACAAAGAAACGAAGGAAAAGAAGAAAGGGTGTTGCAAAAATAAGAGAAAGAGCAGAGAGAACTATAAATATAAGAAACGAAGGAGACAGGTAAGCGATCCAGCCGATAAAAACCGAATATTCGTCGACTTCGATGTTGTCCAACATCCCGCAGCAATATCTCCGCTAATATCTCGGCCGCGTCCCGCGCATTCGTTCCGGAATTCCGAAAAGAAGGCGTGCAACTTTAAAAGGAGCAGGATGTTTGCGCCAGGTAAACAGCGCCGTTGCGTCTTAATAAGGAAAGTAGAAAAGCAGTTTCCGGAAGATGGGACTGTTTTGCATTTCAGTGTTCACGGTTAACTTGGCCGCGCCCCCGCCCACCTATGAACATCACTTTTACATGTTTACTGTTATCCCCGCTATCCACAATCTCCCCGTTAATATTTCAGCCATAATACACGCCTCGGCCGCTCGTAATATTTATCTGCCGGAGATAATTCAGCGAACGGGAGCAACTTCGAATTTCCCAGACGAAATTACTTTCCCCCTAAGCAGTTTCTCTTTAAAAGAACCAACCCCCTACCGTCGGGAAGAATTTTCATTTTATTTTTCCGTGTCCCGACTTATTCGAATTCAACTGGCGCGTTAACGAACACAGCAATTAATCACGAATGTATTGATACTATATGAATTTTTGATTTTCTGGAACGTTCATTGTGATAGTTCATTTACTTTAGTTTATTCGTTTCGAAGGAGATTTGGAAAGTTTTCAGTTCTAACCTCTAATTTCGAGTGTTCTTTTCTAAATCTGATGATGATTGTAAAATTAACCCTTCGCACTCGAGAGGGGATGCAGCAGAACTATGATGTTGAATGTTTAGTATTCTAAATGAAACTTTGTATCGCTATGTGAAATATTGAAATAAAATAGCTTTGTTGCTTAATTTATCTGTGGATTATCGTTAAACTAGTTCGAAACAATATCACCTACATCTCATCAGAAAATATTGAATATTCCAGTGAAAAACTTTCGAGTGCAAAGGGTAAACCCTTAGCACTCCAGGTTGTTTTATAATCTATCAACAACTGCAACTAATTTTTATAGTATTCCTAGCGAAAGTAAGAAATGCTATAACATTTCTTCGATATTTTATTTTCCTTCTTCGTGCAAAATTTGGATGTGTGGAAAATAGAATAATTTTAGGGTAGTCTCAGGCAATGTCGTCTATATCTCATCAGAAAATATTGAATATCTCCAGGGAAAATTTTCGAGTGCAAAGGGTTAACTACAGGAAATATCTAAATTCAATTGAAAAATTGATTAAACTGAAATAACAATTGTAAATTAAAATGTCTGGTGTCGAGAGACACTTCGGTAGAAATAGTTGAAGATTATTAGGATCGTGACAAAGTGTGTCAGAAATATTCGAAACATCCCCCGAAAGCGATCGGAAATTTCGATTGCCGAAAAAGCTGTGTAAATAAATCGCGGATTCGAATCGTTTGATCGTTAACGATCTATCCGTTTCGTTTCGTCACGCTAACCGTCGTCCACTGTGACACGAATTTCTGTTTCCACCCTCTCTCTCTCTCGCTCGCTGTTCTCTCGGCGCCGTCTCCAACGTTTCATCCCCCGCGTTTACTGCGTCCGATGTGTATCCCGAATCTCTCTCGGGGAGTTTATTATTCATGCGCCCCTATTTTGCAACGTTTTACTTTCATGACTGCTAATAACCCGGATCTGCGTCTAATCGAATTTATGCAAATGGCAATTAGGTTTACACGACTGTGCGCGGGCGCGCTGACACGCTGTCGCGCTCGCTACACGAGTGCGCGCGCCACCGCCGAAAACCGACCGAATGAATTTCTTTGCTGGATTTGTTTAACAGCGACGCGGGGGGACCGCGGGATTGGCTGAGGTTTTATTCGCAGTTTCGTTAACTGGGGGGAATAATTTGTGTTTGAACTGGGCGGCGCGGGGGTTGTGCTACCGCAGGGTTTGATCGCTCTTTTCATTTGCCTCGTTGAGTTCTGTGATCTTGTAATTTTGGGTTTGTGATTCTACAATTTTATGGGTCTGTAATTTTGTAGTTCTATAATTTTATGGTTCTGTAATTTTGTAATTCTATAATTTTATAGTTTTATAATTTTGTAATTATATAACTTTACAGTTCTATAATTTTGTAATTCTATAACCTTATAACTTTATCATCTTATCAGCCTACAACTTTACAATCTCACCATTCTGTACTGTAATAGTTCCACAATAATATAACACTATACCCCTACAGTTTTATAATTTCGTAACTTTCTAATTCTCTAATCCTTTAACCCTTTACCTCTCCAGTCCCCAATCCCACAATTTCACAACCCTTCAACCCTTCCCCAGAATTTTACAATCTCAAACCTTCACAGTCCTACAACACCATCGTCCACAATTCTTAGCTCTTAGTTCCACTTAGAACCCTACATCCCCACAACTCCGCAACTCCACAATCTCGCAATCCCCCACCCCCTAAATCCTGAACAAACACAATTAAACCTACAATCCCCACTTCATCATCCAAACTCGACCTTTCAACTCCTGCATTTTCCTCAAGACAACTGTCTCCAATTCATCTCTACCACACCCTCTCCCCAGCCCCTACAAAATAATCCAAAACTATATCAATTAAACCCACAACAGCGAAAACGCGGAAACACGTATACGTCGGAAAATCGCGTAAACGGGAACAAGTAGAAATTGTGTTATAGAGAAGAAATAGAGTCGCGGTCTGGTATAGCTGCAGCTGCGCCAGCCGAGCGTTTACGCGGGCGAGAATATCGCCGAGTGATTTAAATTTACGAATATTGTTGCGAGCATTCGTGCATTACTGTATTACATGCCGGCGCATAATCACGCGTGCGGATTCGATGAGCCTGCCCCCTCTTCGTCCCTTTATCTACCACCCCTTTCTCTCTCTCTCTCTCTCTCTCTCACCCTTTCGCGGTCCGTTGCAAACGTTCCCGTTAAATGCACTTGGGCCGAGCTTTCGGTAAATCGCGTTTCGGCTCGTAATGGATACCGCCCATCCCCCTGCTCCCACCCCTCCGGTTGTCTTCTTTTTATTATACACGCTCGCTCGGATATTCGGCGCCACGCGCTCCGTCTCCACCGATCCGAAATGAACGTTACAACGCGCTGTATTCGCGCGCACGACCCGCGAGGACCGCCCTCCCCGCGCGTTCATCTATATTAATGAAACTGCACACCGGATTTTTCGACGGGGCCGCTGTTCCCGGCACTCTTTGCCGGCGCGTTCGGTAAACAGTTACTCTAACCGTTGGATTTATCGGCGAGATCATCGCAGCCGATGCTCCGCGAGGAATCGGCCCCGTTCGGATATGCAATTGTTCTCGAGTCCCGTTTTAAGTGGTAACGCGTCTCGAATTGCGTAATCGTCGGGTAGATCGATTCGAGGCGCCGTAGTTGATTTTTCCTTTAATCGGATCGGATCTCGATCCTTTAGGAAGTTCGCCGGATTTTCGGGTATGGTGGGTTTTCAAAGTAGTGGGAGACGTTTCGACGAGATGGAGTTTTCGTATTTGAGAGACCAAGTGGCGAACAAATGATTTAATTACTCGAAGCACGTGATCGGCACGCAGCTTACTTCTTTTATATTAATTAAGCAACTGATAGGTAATTCAGCTTCTCATGCTGAAGCTTTTGCATATTTCGAAGAATCTTCGTCCGCAAAGGGTTAATTTCGATGGATATAAATGCTGTTTATCTAGCTTTGGAATGGAATGTTACTTGTTTATTGGTAATGTTTATTAGCAGTAAATGGTGGATAAGCGAATTCTTATATTTTCCTAGTGAATTATTAACGATAATGTTAGCACAGTCGTGAACATCGAACAAGGGGTTAATCATATAAATATTATTTAGTTACAAGCTACGGTATTTTATTTAGGAACTCAATAATTCAGTTTCACTCCAGCATTTCGTCTAGAATTATTATTTTTTTTATTCTAGAGATATTAATTATATTTATTGCAAAAATAGATATGAATATTGATAAGACTATTGAATAAGATAATTAAGTCGTCAGCGAAACAGACGCTTAACATATTAATACAACTCCTAACAATGCTGCATCAAATCTGCAAAGGGGCCTACAAGTAAAATAGCTACCCAGCGATCAAAACCCTATCACGCGCGACAACTCCCGAGCAACCGAGATAACCAAGATGATCGCTAGGCACGAGTGAAACGAGCAGTTTCTCATTCGGCGAATCGTCGGGGATTGTCCACAGGCCGAACGGTCCCTCAGCGATGCAGCAGGTTCCGCAGCTGCGGAGTCACTTATCGTTAGACCAAACATTTGCCGAGCGGGCATTACCGCGAGTTCTCGTTAATAAAACACCGTCCGGATCTCGAAACACCGGCGAGGAGAGCGCCCACGCCGTGTGTAATCCCCGCAAAGAAAATTTTCGGAACTCCCGTGTGTACGCATATTCATTACTCACCGGCTAGGACACCAGCCATGTAGACCGCCGCGATCCTGAGGCTTCCGTGAACCATTTCCAGGGGAAGTCCCACGACCACCTGCACTCCCAGGTTAAACAGCAGGTGAAGCCACCTGAAATGCGAGCATAGGGTATATGTGTATATTCCGGTTGCTGGCCGCGGCGAACCCCCCCGGTTTTATTCAAATGAACGACGCGTGTGCGTGACAGCGAGAGAGCGGCCCGGCCGGCTCATTAAAGCCGGGTTAATAAAAGAATCCGTGTAACGCGGCGAAACGATATTCCACGCTGCCAACAGCCTCCCCACCCCCCACCCCCGCCCCCTTTCCTCGTTTGTCGAATCAAGGTAAACACTGTGCGACCGCAGGCCGAGACGTCGAACAATCGTGGGAGGCTCGTTTGAATTTCGCGCGAGTCGAGCAGGGAACAGATCGTGGGGGAGAGATTCTGTTTGTTTCGGCTGGCTGGGGAGTGGTGCGGTGTTGGAGCGTGTTAACCTCTTAGGCACGGCTGAATTTTGCGCGGGGCTGTTTCTCTGTACGGCAAAGTTCTGCACGGACAATGCTGTTTTCTACGCGAGTACATTGGAATGAAGTTTTTGATGATTAAATTATAATTTTTCTGAAAGATATGATACACATAATTTAACTTTAACAGTTCACTTTAATAATTAGTAATACAATTGGGTATGATCTATGGTATATTGGTAGCGACGGAGCCGCCATAGTGGCGCGTCGTGCCTAAAAGGTTAAGTCGGAATGGCGAGGAGTTATTAGAATGAAGGATTAACCGTTTGGATGCTAAACTTTTGTGGATATTTACCAAAAAAGTGATTGGGTGTGTATGCAGAAAAATTAAGAGTAGTTATCTAATGAGTTCACAAATATTGTGTTGTTACAAGAAAATATCAAGAAATAACATTTATTCAAATAAATTTACTTTGATTTGTTTCTTGAAGAATATAGTAAGAAAATTATAATTGATACTATTATTAGTAATAAAATTATAATTGATGATTGATAGTGCTGTAGCGCTCCTCAGCACTGAAACGGTTAAGGAAGATTGTTAATTAGAATGCAATGTGTCGTTGAAATTATAGGAAAATGGAGGTATGGATGAGATTGCAGGGAGAGAATATTGGGAATAGATTATGGAGATAATTTGAGAGGAAAGTTATTTTAGTCTCTGTAATTGTAATGCTGTATTGTGAGCATTTAGAAAAAAGGAATTTTGGAAATGGAGTTTTAGGAAGGAACCACAGAGGAAAGAATCATGGAAAGAGGAAATATACTGAAGATAATGATAATACTACGTTTTTACTAATTACAATTCACCATTTCGTAATCGCAATGTCCACTGAATTTTTCTGTTCTCCAAAGTGTCAAGTTTCCAATTTCTGTACGTCGCCAGTGGAAACGATAAAATAACGGGCCCGGCGCGGAGATTACTCTAATATCCGTTTCTGCATACAACATACGCAGGCTTTCGCGATAAACCGAATGAATATTAAAATTATCAACCGCCATTCTCACATTGTTACGATTCCTGTAATTATTCATCCTTCATGCCTTCTTTCCGTCGTTCACAGGCATAGACAGACGGGCATCGTGCTTTCGCGTGACTGAAAGTTTTCCATTACGCTCCATTCTCAGCCGGCTTATCTCGACGCCCGAATCTAATTACCAACAGGAATTATAATGTTCTTATGATTAGTCAGCGAATCTTTACCGCCGCTAATTATCGTCGTCGCGCGCACGTAGTACGCTGTTAGCCGCGGCGCGCGACGATCGGCCATCTTGACGCTCGAATTTCAGCGTCACTCGTACTTCGAAGTGGCGAAACTTTTTAAAAAACAGAAGATTGTTAATTAAAAAGTCACTACCCACGTTTCATACGCGATAGTTTCGCTGAAAAGGTTCTCCAATATCATTTGTCGATACTCGAAGCGGCAGAAGTGTTTAAAAAGCAGAAGATCGAACTCGGTTCCACTGAACAAAGCTCGCCTAATATTGTTCATCATCGTTCAAACTGCACGAAATTCGAAAGAATAATCGCGCGCGTCGGTCGGAAGCCACCAGCGATAGAAAAGTGGCCGCGTGAAAGGAATCTCAGTCGGCAGAGGGTTTCCGCGCCGTCGAGCGCGACAGATAAGCGCGATCATCTTCGTTTCCGCGGGGAAAGTTTTCCCGGCGTTGCCAAGATAAAATTCATAATTGCTTTAATTCTGGAAGCCTTCTATATCTTCTCCGCGCGTCTTTTCCGGTCCCCGCCGATTTCTACTCGAGATTAACGCGTTCAACGCGATAGGATTGCTCAAATTCCAATCTCTACGAAAATTTCACCGATTCTCAATTACCCAATATTTTACGATCGAAGATCTATCATTCACAAATGGAAAAGTCGCTTTACAAAGAACAACACGTTCCTTTAGATTCAAAGAATCCCTTATTCTGGTATCACACGCGACCTTACGGAGGGAGAGTTGAATCCTGCGTGATCTACCTTCGACGACTCAAACACCTTGTGGCGGTCTGCGCGGACCATGACGAAAATCGACCATTCATCGATCGGTTGAAATCGATTATACCTCGATAATCGATGTAGAATCGATGTACCGATTGTATCCAGCGCAGAACCCGAAAAGTGCATAAAGGACTCAGTAGATTTAAACGTCGCGCGACCCACAAATAGAACATTTCCCACGTGCTGTTTTGCTGCGTTTTTACCTTCACCGCGACCTGTATCCCCGAAAATCAGCGATTTCCCAGGAAATCCGTCTGTTCTGTTCATCGATCGAGTAACAGATCGGCGAAAGTAGCTGGCGTGCACGCGCGGCTAGCAAAAAGCCGCTCGGAATTCGAGAAGGGAAAGAAAGGGTGCGCGGCGAGGGGTCTAAGGCTCGGCCGACATGCAAGCTGAGTCGCCTGAGTAAAACGTGAGCCTATTAGGCGCACAATTTGCATCCTCGACGAGTCTGAGCACCGTCGCGTCTAGTTGCAATGCGGTCGACGCACCGAACCGACTGCGATCGGCTGTCGCGGGGGCGGCGGAGAAGTTCACGGGCGTCGGCGTTCCCCCCTCTTTGCGTCGCACGCCGCTAAAACGGAATAGCACGTCGAGCCGAGCCGTCAAAGAGGCTCCCGGCGCGATTAGGCCAACGTGAAATCGTCCCGCTGGAATTCCAACGGTTCTTCTCGGCGTTTGTCGCGCGGGACTCCGGGGAAAAGAGACGACGCGCGCTTTGACGCCGACTATCATCGCGATATTGTTCTTTTCGGGTCTCCGCGTCGCGATTGGGCGAACCTGACCGATGCGGAGGAGCTAATATCGAACACGGCAGTATTTACGAGGACAAATAATTTCTTAACCCTCTGTAGGCTCGTGTAACTTTGAAGTCACGTATCAGTATATTGGCATCTTGTTGATTTACTTCATTTTGCACTCAAAGTGGTGAATAAAATTAAGTGATCAGTTAACTTAAACTTTCACACGCTCAGGCGAGAAAGTTTAGTGTCATTGCAACTTGAAAGTTACAGAATATATTCGTTTGATGGAATTATTGAAATTATTGAATGCATTGTTAATTCGTATTCATATGCGGATATTTATTAACTTTGTACTATAGAGATTTTGTTATGATAATGAAGAAAAATTCGGCCCATAGAGGGTTAACACAGGCGATCGTCATTCAATTAATTCGGTTAGAAACTGTGTTTTGTAAAAATAAGAACCGTGCTTGATAAATTGCAAATAGTCCCACTTCAAGACTTACTAAACAACAAAAGAAAAGGTAAACAATAAAAGGTAATACGTTGCTAAGTGAAAAGTGGGAGATCTCCCTCGGTTGGCTAAATGTTAATATAGACAGGGCGAATCATTTGATTTACTCTTCCATGGAATACATATTGGAACATATTTTTGATATAAAATATTATATGGTACTGATATAATTAGTTACTTTCAAAGAATCTCATCATGAAGTATCGAATATTTCTAGTGAACTTTCGAGTGCGAAGTGCTCTCCGCCCTCCAAGTTTCATTAACCCCTTGATCTTTATATTTCTCAACTCTGGTCGATACGGCTGCTTTGTCATTAATAATTTATTGGAAAAAGAGAAAAATTCTGAGCATGTGTTATAACAGTTTGTTTAACATTGACGATTGTATAACAGTTGATTACAGAGGAACATTTACTTTGAATTCGAATGAATTGAGTGATATATTTGTTGAATCATGTTGAAAATCTTCACGAGTCTAACTTGCAAGAGCATTTCATGTAATTAATATATAATTCCTATAAAAATTGTAACAACAAATTAGTTCCAGTATCTCCAAGCATTCATTACAGTATTCGAAACTATTTTCAAGATCCATTCGATCCAATGCATTTATCGTATAATTTCTACACCAAAAAACCAGTTCATTCCGACTAATACGGTATTTCCAGCGTTAAACGACCAAATCATCAAGGAATAATAAACAAACACGCAACGTCAACCAAGATTTGTCTGTTCGAGCACGAGAAACTTCGACAGAGGAGACCATTCGCGTTTCCCCCGGGATGGAATCGAATTCCCGCGGGAAAGGTGGACAATTTGCAAATGCGAAAGACGGGTGTAATTCTCGAAATGGATCCGCGCAAAAAAGGGACTGTCCCGGAGAGGCTTTCCGCATCTAGGACAGGACAAGCTAAGATATAGCGCGCGGATAGATGTTTCGATCCGGTTGAATCATTCCTGGAACGGCCTAGCAATGTAATTCGCCTGCGAAGACAATGCCGGGGGATTCGTCTGATTGCTATCCAATTAAGACACGAGACGAGTCGCGACTCGAATATATTACTTCTGAAACGCCTGTGAATTAGGAAACGTCGATGTCGTGGGACTTTTAAGGAAACACTGGAGCTCGTTGCAATTTATCTCTTAATTTGATGCGATTAGAATTTTTCTTGCAATTAGGCGTTAAGCAGGATGTACAGTCGAATATTTTAGATATTGCAACAAGAATATTTCCTGTGTATTCTCTGTTGGAACTATCGAATCGTTTCTAATTAAACTGTGTAACTGACCGATCGTTTTGTTAATGAATTGCTAAATAAACATTTAAAGTTCACACAATGGCAGTACCATAAAGTTAACCCGAACGAAGATACTTTGAAACATAAAAAGCAGAAGCTACGTGCGAATCTCTTACTGTTCGAGTAATTAAATCATCTGTTTGCGATTTAGTCTTCGAAACATGGACATTTCATCTCGAAATGCCGACATTCGTCCGCAAAGGGTTAAGCATTCAACAGTTCCAACCCTCTGCACTCGGAAATTTCTCACTAGAAATATTTCACATTTTCTGACAACACAAAGACGATATTCTTTGGAACTAACTCTAAGGGAAATCACAAATACGTTGAGCAACGAGACTAGTTTATTCCAATATTTCACGTGTCGAGGAATTATGCAAAGTTCAACGTGAAACATCAGACTTTGTAGTTTTACAAAGGGTGCAAAAGGTTAAAGGAAAGTACACAGGAAACATTCTTTCTGCAATTCCTAAGTCGCTGTCTAACTATCAAGCTCTACAAAGGTAACGCGAACGGAACTCCGTCGCAGCAACCTGTAAAAATAGGAAAGGGCAATTTTCCAGTTGCAGCGTGCACGGTGTTTTCCACGGGAACTGCCCGATTCATTGTATTATCGATTCCGCGGTGGGAGTACGTAATATAAATAAAAATTGCGGAGAAGACGGTGATCGGGATAGTCTCTGGAGGAGTTCCCGCGCGGAACGACACGCGATAATAGCGAATAAAAAAGGAGGAGAGCGAGCGCAGAGTCACGAGACATTTTTCGCATTAATAACCAGAAACGTTTGATAACGGTTCGGAAAGGGAGAGGAGCGAGCCGGCCAGGGGGTCGGCGATAAGGGATACTCGACGGCGTACCGCGAACGTACGCTGCCTTTTTACGTTACTGCAAAATTATGCGCAATGGATAGACATTCCTGTCGCTTCTCTTATCGAGCTTCGAAACTACTCGAATGAAATAGCCCTCTTCGGCTCTCGTGCTCTACGGGAGCCTCTGAAAACTGGAAATGACCTAAAGATCCCAATTTTGAACCTGCGCGCTGAATCATTTGCGTCTTCGCTCTACCGTGAGGGGTACTTTATAAATTAGAGATGCTCGATTGAAAGTCTTTTTTAAGCTTTTCACTGAAATTAATCTGCTTCGATCGATATGGTTCGTAAGTTGGCTAGGTCGGTTTTGGAGGTTCTTTTAGGTAATAGACTTTAAGGACTGTTTGGTATTAACATTTTGGTATTAAACTTTCATGTTTGTAATGTTAAGTTGCAAACAAATCATTCGACTACTCAAACAGAAAGAAACCAGTACATAATTTCCTTATTACATATTATTTAGGCATTGTGATTTGGCAGAATCTACAAAAGGTTTTTTATAGTTTAGAGAATCTTCGACCGCAAAGGGTTAACTGTAATGATGACATAAAGAACGTATTTGTTTACCTTTATACATATTTGTTTAGAAATAAATGATTAACTCTTAGCACCCCAGGTGGTTTTGTAATCTATCGGCAACTGCAATTAATTTTTATAGTATTCCTAGCGAAAATTAGAAATGTTATAACATTCCTTCCATCTTTTTCCTTCTCAACACAAAATTTGGATGTGCGGAAAATCGAATAATTTTACGGTAGTTTCTTTAAGATTCATTAGAATATTTAATATTATAACTGGTGCAATATTGGAGCCTACAGAGTACAGAGGGTTAAATCTTTAAATACACAACTGTGAAATGGTTTCTTTTGAAGTAGTATTTTGAGCAACCATTTTCTATGATAATTCTGTTCCTATAATTCTATAAATTATATTATATTCTATTGTATTAATTATATATAATTATTAGTGTATTCGCAAATTTGCATAGAGATCTCAGGAGTCTGATCAACGTCGAATCTAACGTTGAACTTTCTTCTTTCCCCTGAAAAATTGCATGCTGCCAGATTTCTCTACAAACACTCGCCAACGAGAACAACATTTTCAATGAAGTATTATTCCAACGTTTCTGTGCAAGAATATTATTATTTGCTCATATTTATTCCACTCGCACTTGATTAAATTATATTCAGTAGAACGGGAATGCGCGTTAAAACGAATACACCTTGCTGTTGTTAAAATTGAAACAGAATATCGAGGAACAATGGCGAATTTAATTAAGGGAGAATGCGTCTTTTATCCGCCCCGGGGGAAAAATGGAATATTGATAAAGAAAAACAGCGAATTACCCGGCGGCCGGATAATAAATCTATTATAGGGATTCGTAGACAATCGAAACGCGGGATTAATTAATGGAAGCCAGGCTCGTCGCGGGTGCAACTGTTAATTATTAAATTTCGAAAAATGTTATACAGTGCCTCGAATACCTCTGATTCAATTTCGACAGTGATCGATCGCGATCATCGTTTCATTAAATTATAATCGATTATATTCGGATTTCTGTCCGATTCCGCATCCTCGAAAAAACCCGTGTCCCGATGGAATCGCTGAGAAATATTCGATTTCCACGATTAAAATTTACAATTTACTCAGAACAATGGAATTTCTAATTAACTGTTAACGAGTGCAACGAGAAATCTGAAAAACAACGGTGGCCGAAACGTTCCGATCGCGGGGCGTTGGACCAGAATAAATTTCTCCGCGCAGCGAGAGTCAGAGTTCGAAGGCGTTGTTCGCAAACGAAAAGATCAAACGTTGGAGCTGGGAGATCCGCTCGCCGGATTGTGCACCATAAACAATTCCGGCCATTCGCGGCGCGTTGCAAGGCAAATCCAAGTTCACCGGAGCACCGAGAACCGTGAAACGTTTCGAAAACAATTTTCGAACTACTCTCGAATCACGTTAAACATTTCGGCCCCCTGTAATCCGAACTAATGGAAACGGAAATAGTTCGCTGCCTACCTTTCATCGAGTGCTTTCTTCTGGGACGCGCGCACGCGGCACCGGTCCATTCAACTTTGCTTGTCAAAAGTATTTCCGAGACACGAGTTCGTTCGGTTTCGCTTTTCGCCGGTACTTTTCGATTCTTCGCTTCGCTCTACTTTAACGCTAAATTTCGAATTTTTTTCACACCGAGCAATTACAGCGACTCGTGCCGAATTTTTCAGCGAAATTCGAGCACGTTTCTCAAGATTCGAAGATCTCGAAGTCTTCTATCTGTGCGACTACTCGAATGTCATTGAAAACCTTTCGCAAAAGCATAATTGAAATTTTCATTAAAATTCAGACACGTTTCTCGAGATTCTAAGGGTCTCCTACGTTTCTATCTGTGCAACTACTCGAATCGTTGAAAATCTATCGCAAAAGCATAATTGAACTTTCATCAAAATTCAGACACGTTTCCCAAGATTCGAAGATCTCGAAGTCTTCTATCTGTGCGAATACTCGAACGTCATTGAAAATCTTTCGCGAAAGCATAATTGAAATTTTCATCAAAATTCAGACACGTTTCTCGAAATTCGAAGAGTCTCCTAGTCTTCTATCTGCGCAACTACTCAAATGTTATTGAAAATCTATCGCAAAAACACAATCGAAACACTTGCAGAATAAAAATTCGATTCCCCGGGCCAATTCGTTTTTTTACCAGTGCATTACCAACGACAACGCAATACATAATTATGTTTCAATTCTTTACACAATTTTCTCTTCAAGTGCCAATGATATTCAGTCGAGCACCATTTCGTTTAAAAGAAGGCAGTTTCTCCCGACTTGCCCTAATCACCGGGAAAACTGGTTGACGCCGCTCCCAGGTGTTTTTCGAAGTAAGTTCGAAAAAAGGTTCCGAGTGAGAGGTTAGGAGGTCCAGCGAATCAGTGGTAGCCATCGGTGATTCCGGGACTGTCGCGTCAGTGGAAATTCCCGGGGAAACTTGCAACTTGTGTCCGGTGGGTTCCCGAACCGGGTTACGTCGACGCGACGGGCGTCGAGGGCCCTCCTTGACGCGCGGAGTTCACCGGTGCAGGCGTGAGAAACGTGCAAGTCCGAGAAAAATCGAGACAATCGCGGGTAATTGCAGGAAGTGAACGCGGCACACCGTCGGATCAGACAATGGTATCGCAGAGTCCGCGAAAATGCAGGAGTCGAAAAGATGTTTCCTTGCCACGTACCGCGGACAGTGGCGTTCGACGCGCGGAGTTAGCGCTATCGATACGGCGATCGACGCTGGGAAAGCTGGACCAAAATAGGATCGAGTTTCTCCGACATGAGGTATTCTGCTTGGAATTTTTACAACGTTTCCGTTTCGCACCGTTTCGTTCAGTTTAGAGTCTTTTTAGTTGGGTTTTGTTCTGAATTTGAAGTTATGATAGTGATGGATCTAAATTCTGCTAAACTAAACACTGATTGCTTAAATCATAGAGAATAAGGAAACTGTGTACTGATTTCTTGCTGTTGGAATAGTTAAATCGTTTGTTCACAACTGGGTATTTCAAACATGGAAGTTTGATCTCAGCAAAATGCCGACATTCGTTCGCAAAGGGTTATAATAATGATAGGCATAGTAATGATAGCATCATAGTGATGATAGGCGTAGTAATGATAGCATCATAGTGATGATAGGCGTAGTAATGATAGCATCATGGTGATGATAGTGAATACCATAGTAACGATGGATACAGTAACGATCATATAGTAATAACACCATAGTAACGACAGTATCACATGGATAATAATATCACAGTAACGATAGTACAATTAACAATAATTTACTAAAACATGACATTTCTTCTCTATATTTCCAAATGAATCTAAGAATCACTATTCTTCACGGTCACATCGAAGTGACAAAAAACAGACAATTGATCTGTCCCTCACGAATCATTCGTATTAAAATCAATTAGTCCATCTGAATCGATGGAAATCGTATGCCAAATTTCCCAGACACGGAAGAATCGATTTCCATCGAGAGAATTGAAAGGCGGAGTATTGAAAGGGAAATCGAGAGCGGCGCGCGGCACGAAGGACTCGATTTAAATAACGACGTCCATCTCACGGCCCCCTGGGAGTATGCACGCGGAGCCTTCGTCACCGATGCGGACCATTATGTATGCCCGACGAGCGGGGCCATTACGCCGGTAGACTCGTCTAATGTCGTATAAATGCAGAAAAGAAGGCCTCGCCCTTAATACCGGGCCGCCATTGCGCCGCGCGACATCTGCCGACCGGGAACTTTCGACTTGTTCCCCGGGAATCCTTCGTTCCGCGCGGGGCCTCGAAATTAATCGACGAAGAAACGGAAGAAATTGGAGGGAAACTTAAAGATATCGGGGAAACGAAGTTTCGGCGTTCCAGAAACAAGATTCGGTGAATCCAATTGCGCTGTTTGCGAGATTTCAAGGATTCCAGCGCGTTTATACGGTAGAAAATAGATTTTTAGTGTGTTTATGCAGTGAAAAATAGAATATCTGATATAGTGTTAACACTAGAACTAACGTACCAGTTAAAATGACTGGTTTCGATTTTTTGTTTAGCAATTATTGATATCTTCGAAGCATTGAATATTAATGATTTTGAAAATGAATAGTTTCATTTGAGTACTATAACGAATGTCTGAAGAAACTGAAAATAATCTATTGTTACAATTTTTATAATTGCATATTAATCGTATTAAATGCTCGGTAGTTCTAGTGTTAAGATTCATTAAAATATTTAATATTATAACTGGTGCAATATCGGAGCTTACAGAGTTCAAAGGGTTAACTCTATATTTAACGATGTTGCTTCGTGTAATTATGCGAGTGCGTATTGCTGAAAATAATCTATTGTTACAATTTTTATAATTGCATATTAATCGTATTAAATGCTCGGTAATTCTAGTGTTAACTACAGGAAGTGTCGAAAATTCAATTGGGGAAAAATTGTTAAATCGAGGAAAGAATTGTAAGTTAAAATTTCAGGAAGTGTCTTTTGACACCTTCGGTAGAAATAGTGTAATAGTGTAATAGTGTGTTGCTAGTGCTAAGTGTTAATTATTTTACAGTGGTTCCTTGCGATGTACACCGTAGGTATTACAATTATCTCGATGTATTAGTTCCGTGGTCCAAGTTATTGCGAGCGAAGCAGAGAATCGACGTTGTTGGACGGTTTACAGAGAACAATTAGTCGAGAAAGGATCGAAGAGGACAACAGGGCGCGAGACAAGGGTTGAAAGGATGAAAAGACAATCGAAGGGAAGTCATTACCCGAACACTTGGCTCGCAGTGACGTGGAACCGATGCCGGAGACATTGGCTCGTTATTGGGAGCCGCGGAACGCTGAGACATCAAGCTCGACAAACCGGTAGCCACGGTTCGACGATAAGTAAGAAGTTTTCGGGGTGTAATTAACAACTGGAAAGTAGTTAGAACGTCTGACAGGCCGGCTCGCGTCTGCGGTACCGTTCGAGTCAACTTCGCCCGAGCTGCGCCTTTATTCTGACCTTAGCCGATCGGTTTCCAGTTCGAATTCACTTAAATCGACGTCCACGCGTCGGCCGCGGAATTAATTAGTCAACCGAACCATTGGTTTACCTTTCGTTTTCATTCAATACGTGAAAACGTGAATATGTATGTTTTCGACTCGAAGAACTTTTGGGAAACGGTTCAGCATTCGAATGTTGATAATTTAATTGATTAATACTATCAATGATATTGGAAATTGGAGTGCCCTGAAACGGAGCGTCGTTAATCGGAGCACTGTAAACTGGAACGTTGCGAACTGAAATGTTACAAATAGGAGCGTTGTAAATTGGAACGTCGCAAACTGGAACATCGCGAACGGTAACGTTGTAATCCAGAGCATAACAAACCGGCACGGTAAACGAAAAAGCTCAACGGTGCTCGTCATTGCTAACATTCCATTACCACGTAATTACTCGAAAACCGTTCCACAAAAGCCTGCCCTTTCGAGAACTCGGAAACGAGAGTCCTCCTCCTTAATCGCTCAAACACGGGAGATCGTCGCCAAGGGAAAGCTAACGGACGAATTTTCGAAAAAGACGAAACCGGACGAAACGGAAACGGAAGGATGAGAAATAGAAAACAGAGCATCGATCGCTCGGAAATAGACACGGACACCGTCGCATTAATAACCGGGACGCCACGGTGTCCTTTCGGCAACAAGAAAACTACTTTCACGGAAGAGTGATAGCGCCGCGATGGATAGGACGGGGGGGATGGAACAAAGAGAAAGAAGAAAGGGGACGGGCGGGGCGCACGGTCTATGGGAAAACGTCGGGTCACTCTTATCACCGTTTCCATACGCACGTAGGGAAAATGGTCGCCTTATCTGGCGTTTCCATGAATAATTTAGAGAGCTTCGCTGCTGAAAACTTCTCTCTACCGGCCTCGTTCTATCGTTCCGCCCTTCCGCGCCCCCGCCCGCCGCCGCTGCCCGCCTCTTACCACCCCATCGTCCACGGGAAAGAGAAAAAAAGGGAAGGCGAAAGCGACGGAGAGTGAAAAAAAAAGCTGGATCGGTAAAGAGTCGCAAAGATCGTGACGTTCGAGGTTCAACCGTTCGCCGATTTCTACACGGAAAATCGTTCGACGATCGGTGAACGAGTAAATATTAACTTCTTGGCGTACTCTATTTACTTTCGCCACTAAGCTCATGTACCATTTTACTATCGACAATTTGGAAGAAATGCAACAAAATTGTCCATTCTACTTCAAGTGGAAAATTTATTTGAAGATAATACAATGATAATAGCAAAATATAGTTGTTTGCTTTGATCAGTGGGTAATGAGTAACACCGATTGTTGTTAAATTAGTCTAGAAATCTTCATCACGAGTCTCACTCGTTATTGTACGGCAAGGGGTTAAATAAATATCGTGTATTCTGGGTAACAAGATAGTTTCTGCTGTGGACTCTTCGGGGGAAGTTCATTTATTTCATTTTGGTTACCGAATATTCGAAACAATTTTATTTCAATTTAACCCTTTGCGTACGAATGTCGATATTTCGACGGGATGGATTTCTTATGTTTCGAAGAATAAGTCGCGAAGAAACGATTTAACCCTTTGCACTCGAGAATATTTTTCTCAACAAACGTTCATTATTTTCTTTATGAGATATCAATATGTTTTACAACTAACATAAAGAAATACTCGTATAAATTAAGCAACAGAACTATTTTATTCCGATGTTCCATGTGTCGATACATTGTATCAAATTTCATATTGAATTTTAAATTTGATCATTTTGTTCGGTGAAATCGAACGGCGATCGAAAGGCGCCGTTCGAATGCAAAGGGTTAATTACTATGACAGCAAGAGGTCGACACGTAATTTCTGTTTTATCTATTATTTAAGCAACTGATAAATAGTTAAATAAGTTTGTTGAAGATTTTGTATATTTCGAAGGATCTTCGTCCGCGAAGGGTTAAACTATGACGAGTATACTCGTTAAACAGTTAACTGTGGAATTCAGGTGAAAAAACCTGTCGTTCTCGCAATAAAATGAAAAAATGGAGCGTGTACTCGTCGAACGCAGGAGGAATTCACGTAGAGTATATTTTAATGAAAGATCAAAGCGAAACAAAGAAGTAAAAATAAAGATTCATCGCTGAAAGAATTAGTATCGTGTCAAGCTTTGCGATGACTTAATCTTGATTGTTAATCTTTAAATATAAAACTGTGAACAATGGTTTCTTTTGAAGTAGTATTATTTTGAGCAACCATTTTCTATAATTCCGTTCCTATAATTCTCTACATTATATTCTATTATATTAATTATATATAATTATTAGTGTGTTCACAAATTTGCATAGAGATTTCAGGAGTCTGATCAGCAACGTCGAATCTAATGAACTTTCTTTTTTCTGAAAAATTTCATGCTGCGAAATGTCTCTATAAACACCAACGAGAACAACATTTTCAATGAAGTATTATTCCAATGTTTCTGTTAACTGGTTCAAACTAACTAGCCGATTAAATCGAGAAATTGAATGAATTCGACGATCAAGGATAAACGCGAATCCCCTGAAATCGGTAATGAAAGGACGAAGGAAAAAGGAAGAAAAGGGTTCGTCGGGACGGTTCCTTAGGAAAAATACGTGTCGGGGACGGAAGAAAGGGTATTTTCCGGGACGGGACCCACGTCGCGTGCCAGGCCGTTCACGTAATTCCTTTCGAGCGTCGTTCCGACGGTTGAATTCGATTCGATCCGATTCGCAGGGAGATTGCAACGTGATTCGCGGCTGAAGGGGTCGGAATTAGCGTCAAGGATTAACGCGGCAGTGCATTCGCGGTGTAGGCCGGCCAATTTGAGGAAAGTGGTCGGCGAAATGCGCAATCTGTCACACGCGGCCGTTCTCCTTTTTTATTTCGCGCCGCGCCGCTGGAATTTTAATCGAGGGACTTCCTTTCGCCGCCATTTTCATGGGAACGCCGGCCCCGCTGTTTCGTCGCTCCCGTTTCCCCTTTTTTTTCTGCCAGCCCCCCTGAATTCCGCGATTGCACAGGCGGCCAGATCTTCGTTCGATTTGCAATGCGTATTTTAAACCGTTGCGCTGGGAATTATAGTAATTTATAATTACCTGCCGAGGAATTTGGAAGTTGTAATGATTTAGATACTTGCCGAGGAATTTGGAAGATTTAATAATTTATAATTACTTGCCGAAGAATTTGGAAGTTATAATAATTTAGATATTTGCCGAGGAATTTCGGAATTATAATAATTTAGATACTTGCGGAAGAATTTGGAAGTTATAATAATCTAAATACTTGCCGAGGAATTTGGAAATTATAATAATTTATAATTACTTTCCGAAGAATTTGGAAGTTATAATAATTTATATACTTGCCAAGGAATTTGGGAATTATAATAATTTAGATACTTATCGAGAAATTTTGGAAATTATAATAATTTAGATACTTATCGAGAAATTTTGGAAATTATAATAATTTAGATACTTGATGAGCCATTAGCTAATTGAGCCGAAGAATTCCGTGTATACCCATTTCACGTACATGTGTTGGCTAATTTTCTTTTACACTAGAACTACCGAACACTCAAATTGATTTATTGTTATCTAACTGTAAGAATTAAAAAATGCGTTTATTGAAATTTCACTTGGCTTATCTCTAATCTCATGTTACTAAATCAAGTTCCTTCTGAATTTCTTCAAGTAGCATTCGTATCTTTTCAATAATTGCAAAAGAAATCAAGAATGTAGTGAAAGTAGTTCTAGTATTGAACATTGGCTTTTAAACTATACTTAATTATCGATTCAATTATTAGTTTCCCGGAGTATTCAACGTCTTCAGCACGGAACTTCTAAATATTCGAAAAAAAACGAAGCTACGCAAATAATTACACGATTTCTGCGACACAGTGTTCGAAACACGAATTCGATGTTCGTCCTCAAAGGATTAATGACGATCGAGGAAGCTGCGCGTGTAATAGCTTCCGAGTAATTATGCCGCGCGTAAAAATGTCTACGCCGAGGAACCTGCGATCGACGCTCGGGAACCGGAGCATTAAAATTGTCGATGAGTTCCCCGTAAATTTCAATTTCCCCTGTATTCGGGGATTCATCGTGGAATTGCGTTCCGCGGGACGAATACGCGGGCAACATTGAAAAACTAATGGCGTAGCTTATAAACCTGTTAAAAACAGAACTCGGCCGCGGATTGTGCCATAAATAATTCCGCGCCGCCCGTTTTTCGACAAACGACGATCGCGATTGCAAATTGCTATTAATTGTTCTCCGCGCGAATTGCTTACGATGCCCAGTTAATCGTTTAACCGTTTCACTATGGTGTGCCGATATATTCGCCTGATTTGCAGCTTTTTTCTTTGAGAAAGTGACTTAATCCTTTGCGATGAGATGAAATGCTCAGATTTCGAGGACTAAGTCGTGGACAAATCTAATTAGTCGAACAGCAAGAGATCAATACGCCGTTTCTTTCTCTATCAATTCAGCAATTGATGTATAATTTAGCTCCGTATGTTGAAGGTTTTGTGTGTTTCGAAGAATCTTCGTCAAAGGGTTAAATGTTTAATCAACTGAACATCCGTCGGTTGATAGATCCAGCGAGGGATGAAGTAAAGTTTCATAAATCTCAACTTTTGCACCGTTATTTGTGACACGCGTCGAAACTGCCTTTAAAGATAGATATAAAATACGTCGAAGATTGTGATGTCTTTATTAAAACATAACTTAGCACTAGATCATCAAAATGACCCATTTCTATATTCCTCTTCTGCAATGATTAAGAAGAAACAGATGCTTCTTAGGGAAATGAGTAATGAAATCGATTTAAAAATATGCGAACATTATAAATCGATTGAAATCTTAATAGAAAAATCAGAAAATCTAGTTGAACTACTCGGTTGTTCTAGTGATAAGATACTGATTAAGTAAAGTCGGACATTTCGTGTGTTACGACTGAATAATTCGTTAAGAAAACATCGTTAGCGTCTGAATGATTGAAAGATTTCGATATTTCGTAAGTAATGTTCAATGTTCGTCGATTTATCGTCTTCCTTACCAATCCACCACGAATTTATATCTGCTCCCTTCTTTTCGACTGTTCCTCCGGTACCCAGGAGACCTCGCGTCAGCCAGACAATCATCGAACGACCGAGTTTTCAATAAATAAATGCGGTTAAAAATAGTTTCTGGCAAAGTGGTACTCACCCAGCATGAAGGAACATATAGAACGCGAACCTCCAGAGTTCGAGACGTTTGTCTGGTCTATAAATGAAGACACTATCGATTGGTACCGGACCCGAAGGATTCACCTCTCCCATCGCCACCGTGTAATACGTGAAGAAACCCAGCTGGAACAGAAGAGGGACCATGAAAATCAACACATCTTATATTCAATTCCACACAATTAATACTAGAGCAACCACTGATCGATCGTATCGGTGTACTTCACTGTACTCGGGTATTCTGTAGTCCCCGAAGACAATTTCAGTTGCAATCATTTCAACTTTACCTTCTCGATCATAGTATCAATGGAATGTTGAGATTCTCCCGATTAAAACGAGTCCAAACACGACGTAAATCGGTCCAGTTTTATGATTCGATGGAAACGAGCCTTTAGTTTCGAAATTACATTAATTCGGTGAAACTAATCCGATTCCCATCGTGTTTGGACTCGTTTTAATCGCGACGATATCAGGAATTCAATGCTACCACATTAATGAGATAAAGCTAACATTATTATAATTGAAATTTTCTTCGTTGCATGTTTATATTCGACGCCGTCGCTTCGAAGTCCGGCGCGTCGACCCTCGATGCTACGGACTGCATCTATCCCGCTACCCTATATCGATTCTCTGGCTTTGCCAGACTGCTCGAGTCAATTCCGTGAATAGCTTCCTCCCGCTTTTCCTGCTCGCTTAAATTCCACTGCTGGGACTTGAAACTGTGGAATTTAAGCGAGCATCGTCTATCCCGCTCCCGCTACATCGATTCCCTGGCTTTGCCAGACAGCTCGAGTCGATTCCGTAGCTTCCTCCTGCTTTCCCTGCTCGCTTAAATTCCACTGCTGGGACCCGAAACTGTGGAATTTAAGCGAGCATCATATTCGAGTCGCGAAGAACGCCAGCGAAGTTCTATCAGAAACTTTATTTTTCAAATATTTTCCGAACGTTTATCAGCGACGCGTCGTTACGCGGCTGTGCCAGAGGAAAGTCGGATTACTCGGTAATTCCGAAATGTTCCAGCAGCTGTCAGGCTGCGTCGAATTAATTCCAGTTTACCGGGGAAAAGAGTCTATCGCCTGGCTCGTGGTTTCCGAGGTAACAAGGCCGGAGTGTAATAAGGTACCGGCGAGTGACAGACGGCATGGTAGGGACGTTTATTACGTCATAATGATCCGGACTTCCGGGTTCCCCGAGTGAATGTAAGTGACGGGGAGGGAAGCGGGGTCAGGTGGTTGTGCGTGCAGCGTTACGGCACCGGTTCAGCGTGAATGGTCAATATAAATCAGGCTTTGTAATATCGCGTCGGCGTTCGGTGCACCGCCGACAGCGCTTAGGCATATTGTTTCTGGAGGCGATCGCGCCGATTGTAAACGGGGCGAACGAATCGTTTTCCGGGGGACCAACCCCTTGCGCTGCGACTCCTCTCGCAACGTTGGTCAAAGACTTCGTCGTTCATTATCCATTCGACGAGAAGGCATTTGGTACTCGTCTGCATCTGTTTCAGAGGCTAACGCATGATAGAAACGTTTCATTTGCGGTTAGGTTCGATAGATTGTGCTTAGGAGTTTCGTTAGATTGACAGGATGGTGTAGAGCAGGGGGCTGAATCATGAATTACTTTGTTATTAATAATCTAGTAGGTCAAAGAATTTATCGTTTATTATCCATTGGACGAGAAGGCATTTGTTTCAGAGGCTAACGCGTGATAGAAACGTTTCATTTGCGGTTAGGTTTGATAGATTCTGCTTAGATGTTTCGTTAGATTGATAAGATAGTGTGGAGCAAGGAATTGAATCATAAATTACTTTGTTATTAATAATCCAGTAGGGAAGGAGAATTTGTTGAGCGTAACTGGATATTTCAGCGGATGATTATATGCTTGTAGATACTTTCAAGAGGTGTTGTTCAATGTTCTAAATAACCATTTAATTAGTAATAAAGATTGTTTATGTTATAAGTGATCCTTAAATATGACAATGAGTGATTATCGGAAGGAGAGTGCTAAAGTATTCGGAAGGCAGCGGGTAGCAAACGAACTAAGTCTAAACGTTTTCGCTGCAATATCTGAATGAAACGTTGGATTTAAGTAATTGTTAATTAAACGTTCTGTAGGTTGTTTCCGGAGAGTTTAGTGTCTCCCGAATAATCCAGTAGGAACTGAAACCCCCGCAGACACACGAGGTCGACAATGCCCCCCAAGGATCCCTCTTTACGATCAACACTCATTGGAATCCTCTTTGATCAGCCCACTACACGCGCCGGAACGCAAACACTCGGCAATTCTAGATAGCATCTCGTAATTAGGGAACACCGGGCTAACTTATCGTCCGACGGTTTCGTTATTATCCGTAATTCCGTCGGCCCGGTGCGTCTTTCAATTAAGCCCCTTTAATTGCGCCCGTGCGCCTAGGCCAGGCCCCCTTCACCCCTCGCCTAGGAACATCGCGTGAGACTCGTGGCGAACGTCTCGAACGTAGTTTAATAAACATAAAGAGAAACCCTAGACCTAGAACCAGCAATTCTTCCCTTGTTCCGCTTAACCCTTAGCAGTCCTATGTCGAGTCAGACTCGACATTCTATTTTATTGCAACCTCCACCTGTTTTAACCATTTTTTCTACATTTAATTTGTAGGAGAAAGAGAATTTTATTTGAAACAGTATAATTATTTCATCGCAGCTCACAATAAAACACTAACTCCATCAAACAACGCACACACTATTTATATACTCAGATGCTCTTGTCTCACTCACACTTTCTAGAACATTCTTTCATTGCCATGCATTAACTTCACATATATTTGGAATATTCTAGATTCATAAAAAAAATGAACATTATTAACATATGGAGAAAATCAATATAATCTAGAATATTCCAACGCTTTGAACATTCATTCAAAACGCGCTCACACACGCAGTCGCGTCATTCATCTCTTGCACGCACATTCATCACTCAAATACATCCAATCCCACAATTTTTTGTGTCACAATTGTACCATTTAAAGACATTTCAATGGCTCCCAAATATTCTTGAATAAATAAATAGAGCGTCATATTAATGTAATTGAATGAACTGTCGACGTGAACCTCAAAGTGAGAAACCAAGGGCACTTCGGACCGCAAAGGGTTAAACAGGAAATAACGAAATCTAACTGAATTATAGAATCACAAGTTTTCTAATAATTCTCTATCTTTCAACGTCCATTGTGAAAAACACTTGACTAGGAAGTTCCCCATCATTTCTAACTAGGTTCACTTTCACTGATTCATAATTCCTATTTCTATGTTTGTTCAAAATAAAACAATTATATTAATACAATCATTTAGAAACATTTCTATATTATGAACGCTACCTAATGCGATAAGATTCAGACGAACAAGCAACGATACTTCGTTAATCGTTAACGAGAATTCTCAGAGTTCGACGAAACGTTTCGCAACCAAGAGAAATTCTCGGAAATCTTCAATCGAAAACGCGACGAGACTTTAGCGAAGTTGACAGTTCTATCGAGTACCTCGCACGAAAGCTGATAGTCTCGAGCGAGTTACGAGAAAACCGGCGGTTGAAGCAGTTTTCGAGAAAATCATAGAACAAGGGGTTAATCCGTGGGTCCAGCGCGCGACTGTCAGCTTAGGGTTGCTTCTTTGTGCTAATGGAACAGAGAAAACCCGCGGGACCGTGGCCCGTCGGCTGCCCGGAAGTCTTGGGTGGCGTCGGGCTCTTTCATCCCTGTTTGAAAAAGGAGCAAACAGCTAGAGCGACGTCAGCCGGGTTAACGGATGGCAAGAAATGAAAACGGAGAGTCAAAGATAAATAACGGTGGGGGAAAGAATCAAACGACGACGACGACGACGTCGACGTCGACGACGACGGCGAAGGGGAAACCGTGGAGCGCAAAGGAGGACGGGGGATCTAGAGCGAACGTTTAAAGACAGACGTCTGGGGGCTAGGCTAAGGGACGCGAAAGAGTTCAGTAATTCCGCGCAACGTCGCGTAAATACGGGGACGAACGGGAGGATCGAAGCTCGGGGAGAAACTAGGAGACTTGGAAAAATGTAGGAAGAGAGGTCTGTTCGGCTTGGATCCTCGCCGGCGCGGAACGCGATCGGGACGTCTGAGAAATGAGTATCAAGTTAGGGTATGGCTACAATCATCGAGATTAATCCGTTCCGAATAACGATTTTTGGAAGTTATACGCGATTCCATGGGAAATTCTGTTAGATACTGGACTCTGATGTATACTAGGAGATAAAATTGATTTCTAGTATGTAGAATGAAATCCTTGGCAACTTTTTAGGCAAACTCGATTAGCCGAAAGCTCGTAAAGCAAATGGTTTTTCGAGGATTTCGGTATTATTGCATGCAAACGGGTGGAACGTTTTTCGTCGGTTAATACTATTGAGGATTTAATACGACTGATATGTAATCACTATAAAAATTCTAATAGATTATTTTCGGTTTCTTCAGACATTCATTATAGTATTCAAGTCGAAGCTATTTTCAAGATCGTTTCGAATATTCAATGCTTTTGAGATGTCAATAATTGTGAAACGAAACAATCGAAACCTGTTATTTCGACTGGTACGGTAGTTCTAGTGTTGAGAACTGAGAGAATTAAGTGGTTGAATGGTTTTCGTAATAAAGATTGATCAAGTGCATGAATTATTTGCGTATTATCGCGAGACAACGTAGAAGCCCTTTGACATAGAGGGAAAAGGGATTGCGATGAGCAAGCTGGATGGAACAGCGAAAGCCAATACAGGATAGATATCACCGATGACTCGAGTTCTCCGGGAAAGTGCATCCTACGCTGCCGGTGCAACCGTGTAATGCACGTCGATGCGTCGGAGCCGCGTTGGACACGATGCGGAGACCGCTATTCACGGAGACAGCCATTATGCGGGAGAGAGCATACCATAAGAACCGTCTGGGTAATCGTCATCGGTTCAAGGAGCGAATACACATGCGTGTTACCGGCGGATACGCCTCTCGATACACTGGGTGTACCAAATTCTACCTATTCAGTTCTAGAAAACCTTCGCGAAACGGAAAGACAGTTTCTATTCTAATCATTCGATTTCAATTTTCCTCGACTGAACTCAACCGATTCCTCTGAAATTCCAATTAAATATCTCCATTTTTCCAATTACTCCAAATGGTTTTGTAATTTATCAGCAACTGCAACTAATTTTTATGGTGAAAATGAAAAATGCTATAACATTCCTTCGATCTTTTATTTTCCTTCTCAGTAGAAAATTTGGATGCGTGGAAAATTGAATAATTTTAGGGTAGTTTCTTTGATTCGTTGAAATATTTGATATTAGAACTGGTGCGATATTGGAGCCTACAGAGTTCAAAGGGTTAACCCTTAGCACTATAGATGGTTTTGTAATTTATCAGCAACTACAACTAATTTTTATGGTATGTCTAGTGGAAATGAAAAATTCCAACATTCCTTCGATCTTTTATTTTCCTTCTCAGTAGAAAATTTGGATGCGTGGAAAATTGAATAATTTTAGGGTAGTTTCTTTGATTCGTTGAAATATTTGATATTAGAACTGGTGCGATATTGGATCTTACAGAGTTCAAAGGGTTAAGATTCATTGAAATATTTAATATTATTCCTGGTGCAATATTGGAGCCTACAGAGTTCAAAGGGTTAATACTAGATTTACGGATGTTTATTGCAGAGTTTATTTCATTGTTACCAGCAAGATTGGTGTTCGTCCGTTTAGACGTAGGAAATTAAATGTTTAAAGATATTATTAACAACTATAACCACGTAATCGAATCAATCAAAATTGACTCAAACTTTTAGCAAATAATGCTTATAAAATTTGATAGTCAAATTGGCTCGTTCCTCAAATCTAGTAATAAGCTTTGGGAATTGATGAAGACATTCGTTGTCGACTCACCCTCTTGCACCGAAATTTTAACCCTCAAAGGGTTAAAACAGAAGAAACAATAATGTTTCTGGTTCACAAGATAGAAGAGGATGTAGCAGATGTTACATTCATGTTTCAAACGAAATTTCGGTCTGCTCGGAGTCTCTTTTTATCAGAGAAACTCCTGCAAGGATCTCAACGTGAACTTCTCTCTCGACGATAAATTACAGAAAGAGACAATTAACTTATAGAATTACGGGATACGCGAATTCGATGCAGCGGCAGCGATAACGAGTATCCTTTCTCGACGGAAAACGGCCGCGAAAAATGAGGGTGAGGCAAAGAAAGAGTCACCGGGGGAAAAAGGAACTCGGCGAGAATATGAGAGCAGCACCCCTCATTAAAGTCCATTAGCCAGAGTTCCGTGTAATTGCTTAATTTTTGTCCCCGCGGGGCGAGGCCGGAGGTAGGCTCTCAAGGTGCAGATTCACTAGCGAGAAATCTGCGACATTTTCTACTGATAGCGGCCCCCGTGACAAGTGTAAGCGCTGGAATTGAATTCAAATCAGAAAGCGTTTATTCAATTCTGTTTAAAACCGTCGCCACGCGTCTGACCTTGCCTTCTCGCAATTATTGAAAAGATAACACGTGTTTCTCCGAGGAATTACTCAAGAAATCGATTTAGCAGTATGCAAACTGAATTTAAAAGCAATTCAGGTTTCAATAGATGCACTTTTGGAGTTTCTATAGAGAAATTTTGAAGAATTCAACATATTGCATACTGACGAGGAAGTTCGTTTCTATGAAGACACTTAGGTATGCAGCTTAATTGCCGCATTTCAGAAAATATTATTTGATTCGAGCTATCTGTTTCAAACATATTACGTAGAAATTTGATATTTGAATTTTCCTGTATGTATATATTCGCTGAGAATCGGAAGCTTTTCACTAGAATTCGATACTTTCCGAAACATGAACACTTGAAACGAACTAATTGAAAAAAAAATTAACATCAATTTGACGGATACTGAATTTTTCAAACATTATTTAGTAACAGCTTTAGTCGATGTTGCTTCGTGCAATTATGCGAATATGTATTGCAATTCCCTAGTTTTTAACACTAGAACTACTGTACAAGTCAAAATGACTGGTTTCGATTCTTTTGTTTAGCAATTATTGATATCTTCGAAGCATTGAATATTCGAAATGATTTTGAAAATAAATGGCTTCCTTTAAACACTATAATAAATGTCTGAAGAAACCGAAAGTAATCTATTGTTACAATTTTTTGCATGTTAATCGTATTAAATGCTCGGTAGTTCTAGTATTAAGGAACAAAGCAATCACACATAAATATTTCACACATTGACTCATCATACAAAACCTAATATTATATATAATACTTCGTAATTATCTATATCAAATCAAACGGTCACCAAGAGTCACCTCTGCAAAGGGTTAACTCGGTTTCACCGTCAACACGTCGAGCGCCATGTCGGTCATCGATGACCGACGCTTCCAAATTACTTGAAAACAATCGTAACATACAAGATAGCCGATGTCGAATAAAAATGTTTAATAAGTCAACTAAACTGGTAATGGTGTAATGCGAAGACCGTAACGCTAAATAATTAACAATTGTCCCTGCTTTTCTCTGCTACAAAAAAATAACTCTACGGAAAACCGTAGCACAATTCACTTTTATCCGTGGATAATCAGCAATACTGATTGCTAAACTTCTCGAAATCTTCATCATGAGTCTCACTCGTACGGCAAGGGGTCAAGTTCCCAGCAGAAGCTGACAGCTGTTCTTACGCGCGCGACGTCTAAAGCGCATTGCCAGCGCGAACACGCCTTTAGGAGGCCGGCGCCGCGCGACTTTCCCGGATTTTCCGAATCGAGGAGGGCGGCCCCGCTGAATTCCGGCGCGACGCGCTCCCATTTTTCCCCGGCATCCCCTGTCGCGCGGCGAACAATAATAGTGTAACGACGCGGCCCGCAGGATTACTCTCCGCCGCGTGTAACGAGGATGCATACGCGCGGTACGTGAGTCCCGGGGATCCGAACCGTCGACTCCCGGTTTTTCGCGGCGTTGAATTATTCACGGCCCGCCGCGGGACACTCTGAATACAAATTAAAACGATAATTGAGACGCGTCGGGCGCCCGTCTAATCCCGGATAAATAAAAAATCGGCCGGACTTGGAAGATGGAGTTCGGATGGCAGACGCTGGGACATCGGCGACGTGGCCGAGGAGTTTGGTTGCGTAAATATGGTGTAACTAACGAATAATGAATCTTAACAATTAATGCAGTTGCTAGAGTAAGCTTGAGCCGTTTAGTTTCAGTGGGAACGTGGAAACACGAAAGTGGATTTTTTCGCCTTTAAAGATGGAATTTCTATGTATCTATCTAGTGTAGAGTAATATCAGTTTCATTGTTTTATCTTATATGATATAGTATCTTAGGAATTAATGAAATAAGTATTTAAATATCGTTGGAGCATTCATATTCGGTTGAAACCGCGAGAAGGCGTTGAAGATGAACAACCGATCGCGACTTCTTGGCGTTTTGGACTAAAATCTCTATGTATCTGACAGAATGGCATTCCTATTTTTACATTATACAATACAATACCTCAACAATCGATAAAATCGCCGTGTAAATACCGTTGGAGCGTTGAAATTCGATTAAAATCGCGAAAAGACGTTGAACATAGGGGTCGGCCGCAGTTCTTCTCGCAGGGGCTGTATTTCGTCGACGGCGCCGTGGATTTCTCCTTCGTCAGCGCGCGTCGGGGGCGCGGATGCGGGGTATTAGCAGGATTTATGCATTTATAGGATCGCGGCGGGCGGGCGGGCGGCGGTGCAGCGATGGATGCGACTGAGGAGCGCGGCGGGGATGGAATCTCTCGATAATCGTCGCCGTGTAATCGCGTTTGCTCTCGAACCGACGATTTATGACCGGTCACGTCACTGCCAAGCGTACGTGTCTGCCTTCGGCTGCTGATTAATGCGAACGGACTCCGGCCGCGGAAATAATATACAGATTCGATCGCGAAAACTGCGGACACGCTTGGCCAACGATTCCTCGATCAACTCCGCTTCCGGTTGATCGTCTTCCATTAAATCGTGAGAACGTCGTTTCTCGCTTCAACGCTAAATGCACAGAAGCGTGTTATAGACTTCAGGCACCGTTAAACCAGTTACTCGTTTCCGACGAGTATACTCGTCAGAACGAAATTGCAAGGTCGACGAGCACACTCGTCCAAAAACAGCGAACCAGTTGACACATTGCGTATCGGCTAATTTTCAGAAAACTGAATTGCGCGGATGGCAATTTTCGAGGTCAACTTATATCACTATATAGAAAAACTCAGATATCATATTGTTATGTAATATATCTTAAATAGATAATTAATTCGAATTAAATTTTATATTTCCCTCAATGCTGTAATTAGCGAAGTTGCATAGCTAAGTGTCTTTATGGAAAAACGCGTTGAAAGGCGTCTCTTAGTTTCTACCTTCTTCTACCTATGAATCTTAAGAAAATCATATCAAACCCTATCTTTCAGAGATAAAACTTCTATTTTTCTATATGCAACGTCTTCAAGTGCATACTACAAAAGTAGAACGTTAAAGGTGTTCAAAATGTCGAACTACAATTAGGAAATTCAAGCAACGAACAGTAAATAATTGAATCTCATTAAACTGTGAAGAAGGAAACACGCCATTAGCGAACTTGCAAACACTAGCCAACCTTTAAAATTCGAATAGTCTGTTCAAACTGCCATTTGAACAAAACTAGAGTAGTGTTTCGTTGTTTTACAAGAACGATCGTCCGCGAGGAAGTTGCAGGGTTAATCGGCGAGCTCCGAGTCTTCGGGAATCGAGGTCCAACTCGATTGTAGTCGAAGATTATCGAAAATTCGTAACGGAGCTCGACTGTTGGAATGAAAGCAGGCCTGGTTTGCACGGTTAGTCGCGCGGCAGCTTCCGAAGTTCCCGCATTATCGAACTTCATCCGTTTCCCCAGAGACTGGTTTGCAAAAAGCGAGCGGCTAAGCCGAGAGAAAGATGGCGCCGGGAGCCCGGGCAGCGCGGAGGAGAGGCTTTTTGCCGGCGACGACCGGCGACGACAACGGCGATGACGTTCACGCTCGCCGAGATGAATTGGATGTGCTCGGGAATATATGAAGACGCGTAATCCTAGCCCGAGGGTTCGCTTCGATCGCCTTTCGTTTTATCGGCGCGGTTATCGACTGATCAACGGAACAGTTGCCTTCTCAACGATAGAACTACCGAGTATTTAATACGATTAATATGTAATCCCGGTAAAAATTGTAAGAATAAATTATTTTCAGTTTCTTCAGGCGTTCAATGCTTTTAAGATATCAATAATTGCGAAATAAACAAATCGAAACCAGTCATTTCGACTAGCACGGTAGTTCTAGTGTGAACGATAGAACTGCTATAACATTGACAAATGATATAACATTTCTTCGATCTTTTATTCTCCTTCTCAGTAGAAAATTTGCATATGTGGAAAATGTAATAATTTTAGGGTAGTTTCTTTGATTCGTTGAAATATTTGATATTATAACTGGTGCAATATTCGAGCCTACCGAGTTCAAAGGGTTAAATAATCTCACGAAGAAATGAAAGATTCCTTCTCAATGTTCCATTAAGTCCAAAGTTAAAAATAAGTTAAAAATACCTTAACCTAAGCTAACAATTCTAGATACTACAGAAGTTATAAACGATCGGAATTATAATAAATTGAACTTCCACCTAAAACCGTAAGAAAGGTAGCAGACCGTGGGTTGCCGGTGGATATTGGTCGCGACACCGTCGGCACGGAGGCCTACCGCCCCCGCAGACGGCGGAAAGCCATTCCGACGTCGGACCGGGGCGACGTACGATGCACCTGAGGCCGGGACTCTCCTCTTTCATGCAGATCCACCCCGTCCAACTACTCTTTATTGGAGTACCTTTATCTTTTTCTTCGGTCTGGCGCGAAGGGGGACCGGCAGCGGAGGCAAGAAATAAGGCTGATCGTAATTCGTTTTTATATCGACAGTATTCTGCCCTCCGAGCACGGGTTACATTCCTCTTCACCCTTCCCCTCTACCATTTTTTTCCGCTCCCTTACTGTTTCTTCCGGCTGCCGCCCTCCCTTTCGGTGCTTCCTTGTTTTATATTTCCCGGCACGTGACGGGATTCTGGTAACGCGTCGGAGTCGGGATCGGTATTGATTTCGCGCCGTCGTTTACTTTTATTACACCCTGTTTCATCTTATCAGCGGGTATCGCAGCGGGCATCGTTCGCCCCGTCGGGCTAATTGTGGAATTAGCCGGTGGAATCCGTCGTAGTCCTTCGCGGGGAGTCAGGGTTCCCCGGAATAATCCGGAGGGAACTCTGGCAAGTTAAAAGTGATCTTAACGCTTCACCGACCGATAGCCTATTATTAATCGGCTTTTTATAACTGACGCTTAGTCCGAGAATCTTGAGTGACTGGGCTGTGAGAAAAGCGTGAACGTGACTGCGTGAGTTTTGACTATGGACGAAAGATGCGAGTGAGAAGGGTGCAAGGGTAAGAAAGACAGAGCGAATGGGGGTGTGCGTTTAAACCGAAACAGAGCCGGTGCCAGGGTAAATCTGTGGCTGAGCGGCCGGTCGGTAAAGTGTTAACCCGAAGACGAGGTTGTCGAGCCTAATATTCCCGGGGAGATCGTCGACGGATCAACGGATGTCCCCGAAACTCGCGTGTTTCCCGAACGGCCGCGACTCTTGACGCGTCGGAGGCGGTCCGGGCACGGGAAAACTGGAGCGCGGGAAACGAGACGAAAATAGAGGGAAAAACACGGGCGAACATCGAACAGGTATCGCGTCGAGAAATCTAATAATCCCGTCGGAATCGCGCGACGCGGGGCTAACAAACGCGTAGACATGTCGGCAAACACGGCCCGGCCGGTGTAAACGCGTGTACAGTCGTGTATACGTGTGCGCCGCGCCACGCACGTCCACCTGAGAGCAATATTGACCCGACAAAGGGGCGGGGGCGGAAAATCGACGAACGAAGAGGAGAGAAAGGAGCGGACTGCACGGAGGGACGGAAGTAACGCGCGGCTCGGGTACCATATAAACTTACCCGCATACAAATTTGCACGGGATCGCGTTAAACCGTTTCCAAGCAGCGAGAAAGAGGGAGACGCGGCCCCGCCCCCCGTCGACCCGCCCCGCCCCGCCCGTCCCGTCGCGCCGTGCAGCATCGCGCTTTCCCTTTCCGCAGTTTCTCTAATCTCGAGTCGGACAAATCCTACAGACACCGGAATTTTGCGGTCCAGCCCTGGACCGAGGCCCCTTGTGCATGGTCACTCATTACCGCGACGAAATATGATGGTTTTTTGCGAGTCTCGCTATGCGCGGCGTATTCGGCTTTGATGTTCGCGCGGAGACGCTTAATCGAGGCCTTCCGTGGCGTTTAACCGTGACTGGATTGTGTACGCTGTGCGAGATTTTTCGATGCAGTTGATTAACGAGGTGGGAGTTCGTGGGTGTGACTTTTGGGAGGTGGGCGGGATTAAGGAAATCGTTGGGAGAAAGAGGAAAAGTGATGGATACTGTAAGTGTTGAAAGGAGAAGTTGTAGAGAAGGTTTTTGGTGAACCAATGGAAACTGGTGGGAGGAGTTATTGGGCGTGTTAGTGGGCGGAGTCAAGAGAAGAAATAGGGGTTTAAGAGAAGGTATAGGAGTTATAGAAATTCGCTCATACAAATCAATGATAATGTGTTGCAAGGTAAAGGGACATTCTTGGAAAGTACCAATGAGAATTGGTGGGTGGAGCTAAAGGCTGGCAGTGGGCGGGGTTCTTCTTGAATATGCGCGTTACAGGTTTCGATTTCGGTAGGTAGATTTTGCAAAATTGCAACGTGAAAGGAGCGACGAATGTCAATAGAAAAAAGTAACTGAATCACAACAACATATTTAAAGAATAAAACAAAATTGTTACACAGTACTTGAAAAACTGTTACTGTTTTATTAATTCGCGTTTAGTGAACGCATCTCCGCGATCATTGAAACTCCCTCGTAAACGAAGGAGCAGGAAAATTTAATTAATTGCGACGGCGAATTCCCACCCACCCCGCCGCCCCGCCCAGCGGCTCCTCCTTAGAGTTGCGTTCGCTTTACGCGTGGAATGCTTTACGCGCGCCTGTAGCTCGCTTTGAGCGGTCGCGATGGCCGAACTTTCGCGATTCGCACGTGAAAGTGTTCCAGGAGTATGAGGGTTCGCCCGATGGACGAAACTTTCGCGCAGAATGCTTGAAAACGATGCGTTGCGTATTGTGCTTCCAATTTTCCAGAAAACACGCTTCGAAACGTTTACTTCTCCCCGAGCGTCCGGCTTTACGAACACCCCGGAGCAACGCGGAAAATTCGAGAATTAGAAATCCTGAAAATTTCAACAACAAATTATCCTTTCTCGAAGCATTCTCGACTCTCGGATAACACGAACATAATTTACGATCGATCATTACCGCTAAAACTTCAACATACTTTTCCCTGATAATTGGCTGATCTTCGCACGTCCGGTTCGATCGTAACAACGACCTCCGCTCGGACAACGAGCTCGTTAACCGGGCATTATTAAAATAACAATCGACACAATCAGAAATAGTTGTTCCCATTGATACAGTAGTTAACGGCGATGCTGCCCGGGTGAATCGACTCGCAGTAGTCGAGTGCGTTCAATGGTCAGACCCTAATAGCCGCATATTGAATGCGTTTAGCCGAGCAGTCGGGACTTTACGGTAATCGGGAACGGTCGGATGTACATTGGCGCGGCCTGTCGGATAAGAATATTCATTAGCCGCGCGGACGTTCCGCCGTTTACGTTCGAATTTAGTATAATCGAAGAAGTAACCGATTCCAAGAATATTTATTCCATAATTACCCTTCGTTAGACGAAGCCACCGTGACCGAGCTCGCTGCGCGTCCTCAGGTAAATCGATACACCCGAAACCTCGATTCCCCCGTTGCCAGCTGTGTCCGAGTGAAACTCGAAATCCGAAATATCATCTTTTTTTAAGATCACCTGTTGCTTCGAGCCGGCGCGAGCTTCCAGCGGAATATTCCGATAAATAATCCCGCGTTCATTTTCATAATTAAGTCCGCGTTTCGTCCTTCCCACCGAGGATTTCCCTCGCAGTTCTATACGCTGTATAGAATTTAAATGGGAAAAGGACCTTTACGAACCATGGGAGAGATAAATCGGATTCCGGGAACGAAGCGCAATCATGTTCGATTACAAGGTAGAAATCGATCGTGACAAGATTTCGTGAATTCCGCGGATTGTTAAGCTGCCAGTGCAACTTTTCATCCGGCCGCCGATGAACGAATAAATCCCCCGGTATTCGTCGGTTTACAACAAACAACGAGTCCTCGGCCTAAGCCGCGGCCGACGCGGGAATTATTGCAACGGTCAAGATAATCCATCCGCGGCGCGCGAAGCGCAAACTGCACTAAATATTTGCGCTGGTTACTTTACGAGTTTGCGATAGCAAGAACTTTCGACGAACGCGAACGCCTTCTCGGTTCGTCGGATTTTTCACCTGTTTCCGATTCAGAATTGGATATCGTTCTACGAGCGCGAATTATACGTAGAAATTATCGCTGCGGACAACCGAATATCTATTCCACGATTGACCCTTTGCGGACGAAGATGCTTTGGAATCTACGAAGTGTTCGACGAATGAAGTTAAATTAAATATCAGTTACTTAATTAATAGGAAAAAAGGAAACTGCGAGCTGACCTCTTGCTGACAGAGTAATTAAATTTAAGTATAGTACTAAATCGTTTCATTGAATTGCATTATTATTACACGTACATCTAGATGGCATTATTTATAATATAGAAATGTTTTCAAATAACCATCGTTTCATTCAGTGAACTATAGTAATTCGATTTAGTTGGGGGTCACCGGTGACCATGGCGTTCAACGTGTTAATTAGGCAATTGACATGTACTTCAGCTTCATCCGTTGAAGATTCAACCCTTTGCGGACGAAGACTCTTTAACACTTTGGCTGCCGCGTCACCTGAATTCGGGCGACGCCATGATGTACATAAACTTAAACATTACATTTCTCGGCGATGAAACGAACAAACCGAATTCTGTTAGATGTGAGATACCAGAAAGATAGTAGAGCAATCGTTCTGAAGAATATTGACATCTTAATTTCAGCGTTATTAAGAAAATTGCTATGATCGCGTAGGAGTTTCGGTGAATGTTTACTTGGCAGTCAAAGTGTTAAAGTACACAAAGCTGGCAGCATACGATAAATTGTACATCGAGTGTTTCAACAATAGAAAAAAGGAAACTATACACTGATCTCCTGCTATTCAACTAATTAAGTCATCCGTTCGCAACTTAATATTGCAAATATGAACATTTCATCTGAAATGTCGATATTCGTCCTCAAAGGTTAAACCTTTGGAACTTTGTTATTAACAACCGTCAAGTGAAAACTTCTGATTGTTTCAGCATACACAACTGTCACATTCTGCTTTACATTTATATCTTCTCTAAGGCAAATGTTACAAAATGGATTCACTTCGGGTGATTATAAAGGGTTAACCCTTTGCACTCGAAAGTTTTTCACCAGAAATATTCGATATTCTCCGATGAAATACAGTCGATGTTCTTTCAAACCAATTAACACTTTGACAGCCACGTAAACACTCATCAAAACTCCCATGTACTCGAAACAGTTTTCTCTATTAACCAGAAACTGAGAAATCAACATTCTTCTTAATAATTGCTCCATTATCTTTCTTATATCTCATATATCCAACAAAATTCGGTTCGTTCGATACGTCATGAAAGAAATTAATGTCCACATTTCTGTAAAATATAATGTCACCCGAATTCGGGTGACGTGGCAGTCAAAGTGTTAACGAGAAAACATACATGAATTAAGAAGGACAGTGTAGACGTGTAGGTTAATATTGATGTAAACTTCATGGATGTGCGTGCATATGTATGGGTGTAGCGTGCGTGTATGCGTTGTTGTGAATAAACGCGAAAAAAAAGAAAAGATATTGATTAAAAAAAGAAGAAAAGACGAAGTTTCTGTTGACAACGAAAAATATATAGAAATTGTCATCGTTTAAAATAAACGTCTATAACAGTTATTTTATTTGAATATTCCACATATCGATGCATCACGCAAAGCTTAATATTATATATGAGACTTTATAATTTTGCAAATCGAATCAAGTGATGACTGAGAGTCTCTCGAGTGCAAAGGGTTAAGAAGCACCGGTCTTCCCTCCGAGCGCGACCGCGCGAGTTTCAAACCGGATCGCGGCCGTGCCGCCGCGAACGGTCGGCGAATCGCTCAAAGCCGGATGAAACTTCGTTCCGCGCCCCCTGCAGCTCAGCCGGCACCCTTTCGTGCGCTCGTTTTTTTCGGCGAGCTCGCCAGAACTCACGGAAGTTCATCAGAGCCTTTGAATGGTTTAATTTGCATACCTAACAATATTACATCGCGCGCGCCCGACGATAGCTTCCCGAGCTTCCTTCCCACCAGCGCCGAACTGAATTTTAAGGGCTCGCGGAAATAAAACCCGGGAGAAGTATTTTTCAACCCCCTCCGTCCGCCCTTCGGAGTTTCCTTGCGCCTTTTGTCGCCGCGTTTGTGTTGATTATCCCCAATTTGCCCGGGATGTTGTTCGACGAGCCGGGATCCCTGAGAAAATAATGTCGGCGCGGGCGTAGATTTGCAAACAAGGCAATCTCGTTTGCCGGCGCGTTCAATTTTCGATTGCTCAAAGGCGGCCGAGCTTCCCTCCGTGAAAAGGAAACGCCGGCAAGCCCGATTCCGGGATTCTTCCCTCGCGGATAAGGAAAACTGCGAATTAACCGGTCGCCTGTCTTCGACGAGTGTACTCGTCACGAGGAAACCCAGAGGATTTCTATTATGACGAGTACACTCGTCGAGAAAATCACAAGGTTTTCTGTTACGAGCACGCTCGCGTAAGTAGTTAGAATTGTTCAGATTGCGATTTCACTGAGAAATGAAACATATTGTAGTATCTAGAATTATTTAGCTAAAGTATTGTAGGATGAATGGTTTGTCGTGCGTGCGTAAGGGCGACCAGGTCGTATTGCGACGGACCGGCGCCGGGATGTTTGGAAAATAGTGTGACTGCGGTTAGAAAATCTCGAGTGGCTGAAAGAATACGAGGGAGAGTGTCTGGAACCGAGCGACTGGACCGCGAGAAAAGCGTGAACGTGACTGCGTGAGTTTTGACTATGGACGAAAGATGCGAGTGAGAAGGGTGCAACGGTGAGAAAGACAGAGCGAATGGGGGTGTGTGTTAAAAGCAAGTGGGAATGCGTGCGTGAAGGACATTTTGGTGAGAGAGAGGGTGAAGAACATTTTGTGCGTGATAGCGGATAGAGAGTCGTGTGTTGGCCTTTGTGGCATTAAGTTGTATTTTTACGTGTTGTCCATATTGTTTCCTTATCTCATTAAATACATATATTTATCCTTAATCCTCTTTTTACTGAAGATCCACCTTTTCAATATCTACAATAATAGTAGCCCCACTATAAACTTGGGGGCTCGTCCGGGATCACTATAATATTTATCAATTTCTGGGAGTTTCGAATGAAACGAAATAAAATATAAACAATTGCTGTGAGAAAACCAAGTGTTATCTTATTATAAAGACTTCGAACGGCTCGGTCGCGAAGGGTTTATACATTTTTCTCGAATTGCGCCGACGCAGAAGTATAATATTGAAGGGTTATTCCGTTTCTATGGAAATACGTTTTGGAAATTGCACGACTGCAGACCGATTATTCGTCAGTCGCAACGATGCACCGTGATAGTAGGAAGGAATGCTGGTGTTTCAGCGGTTTGGCAGCAAGTGTCGGTTTTAGTGGTTAACTGGCTGCGATGTTTACGTGAATACAGATCTCTCGGGGCTGCTCGAGATAAACGAAAGTAATACCGATCGAGGTATTACTCTATCGAGTATCCTGGCTGAAATACTCGTCTCCTCTCGATTGTATTATCGTTTCATGGCGGCGAAGTTGTTCCCGGGAATATTACTCTTCCGCGTCGCATTCTAATCTTCTCGAGGAAAGGAGCAATAAATGCTTCTGGAATCTCCAGTTTCCTCGGCGATTGTTTAAAAATACGAGTGTCTTCTCGAACAATTCACTCGAAACGTCGGAACATCCCCGTTTTCCAACTCCTGCGAGAAAATAATCTATATCCAGTCGAGTATCAAATTTCAAGATCAATGTCTTGTCCTCGAAAATGGAACAATCTTGAATTAAACAATCGAAACATCCTTTTCATTCTTAACCGTTTAGGTTCCACGGGTTTTTGCAAAAATTCGGTCGAGAAACGCCGAGCGGCACGATCACGCTTTCTTTCCTTTCGATTAGAAACTGAGTGACGTTTTTCTATTTTTTCGAAAACAAATTTTAAATAGTGCGATCGTATTTTTTACGAAGACGAGGCGAAGACGATATTCCTTGAAACTAACTCGAAGGGAAATCACAAGCACACTGAGGAACAAAGCTATTTTATTCGAATGTTTCACGTAGCGAGGCATTATGTACAGTTTAATATTAAATATCGGATTTTATAGCTTCACCAAAGTCGAATCAACTTTAACGTGAATTTAATACATAATTTATAACTTCTTATGGATATTGCTACGAATTTAATATACAATTTACAACTCCTGACACGAATGCGAAACCCAAATGGGTCACGCTCAGTTTCAGAAAACATGGGTGAAACTGGAATGTTTTAAAGAAACAAGTGTCACGCGTAAACTACAAAACAATAAACAGTTCAAACTTGTAAAAATAGAAAAGAGTTACCCAAATAAGCACCTCTAAAAATGTTCGATACCTCGTATCATTAAATACTTCTAAACGATGATGAAACTTTCATAAATAGCAGCTGCACTTTGCACGCACTTCCGTTATATCTTCACCATTTTCACCACGAACTTTCCATACAGCATTGAATTCCGCATTCCGAAGAGGAACGCCGCAGGAAGCGCGAGAACGGTCTTCCTTTCGGACAGCTACTAATTAGCAGTCCGACTTTCGGCGAACCGGAGCTTCAGATTCAGACTTCTAAACATTCGAAACCCCGTGAAATCCCAGCAGCGAACTGTCGCAGGTAACAAAACCTCCGGAATGGATTCAATGCGCTCCCGCCAGCCAGTCTCTTACCGAATAAAGAAGAAACATCGAGCGCATCCGTACGTATTTACATTGCGACCCAATATACGTCCGACTGAGAATTCCGGCTCGCGCGACGAACGGCCGCGGAACGTTCCATTAAATCAGCGTGCATACACGCGCGGCGAACAAAGACGTTAAAAGCGGTCGTAAACGGTGAAACGGGTATAAAAATGTCTTCGCCGGAGGCGGGACAAGGCATTCCCTCGCGCGGCCATTACATCCGCAGGAATGCGTCAAGGGGGTAGTCACGTCGCGCACGGGGAGGAATTACAGCGGCCGGCGATGTAATCCATTAACGCTATTGGCCATCGAGCTGGCTGGCCCGCGAATTATCAAATTACATTGTGCCCGGCGTGATAAAGTTATTACTCACCGCGCAGATCTATAACATTCCTCGCCATTGTCGCGGCCAAGGGTCGTTTCGTTGCGTCGCCAGTCGCGTAATAAACGAGCACGATTAACGAACGCGAACAATTCCAAACGATTTTCAATTTCACACCGAGTAGTCGTGAATTTAGGTACCTGCAGAATCGAAAGGAAGAATCAAAATTGCAGGGTGAATCCTTGACGAGTGCTTATTCTATGAACGAATCCTGGAAGAAACCTAGTTCGATTAGAATAGTTTATTAATGGAGAATGCGAGAGGAATTGTGAGAACTCGCGTGTTTTAATACATATAGAAAATATTAGTAGTTGATACGTAATTAACTGAGACTGTAAATTCTTTCGAATCCTTTCTTCCAAATGATTTGTCTGGCTGTAGTACTAAGGATGATTCTAATTCTGATTCTCAGATTCCTGGTTTCTTCGATCACTAGTCGTTGATACTTGTAATTAACTGAGACTGTAAATTCTTTCGAATCCTTTCTTGTGTAACATAACCAGCTGCTTTACTGTTTTGTACTGATGATTTGGCTAGGCTAGGGTACTGAGGATGATTCTAATTCTGATCCTCTGGCACTTTGATTCTCAGATTCCTAGCATCTTCGATCACTATCTTGTTAGTCGTTGATACTCGTAATTAACCGAGACAATAAATCTCCCGAATCTCTTCCCCTTCCTCGACACTACCGGTCCCATCCATTTAAACGAAGGAACGATTAAAAACCCGAGAAAGCTACGGGATCCGGCAGAAATACGGGTTAATGGATTACCCGGTTAATCGATAATTTCTAAGTGAAAAATCGCGCGAAACGGAATCGTTATTCAATGATTGATCGAGGGACGGGCCGGTGTACAGCGTTCATAGAGCGAAACGGTTAATACGACGTGCATCTGCAGCAATGGCCGCGCCTCATCAGTCTTCCTCTTATCGGGAAGCGGCGAGGAGGGGCGGGCGCGGACTCGGAAAATCCGGTAATTAAAGAAAACCAAGGGGAACGGACAACGGGCTGTCGCTTCTCCGGCGAGGAGTCTATATTAGAGAATCTTTCTTTTCGCCCGCCGGCCGGGAAATGGAAGAAAAACAGGCCGACGCGACGCCGGGGAACAACAGGCGAGCTTCCGGCTGCAGGAACGAAGCCGACCGTATCTGCATAAAAGCAATTAACGTTGGGAAAAATGCTTACCCGAATATCTCGATAAGTCACAGAGATACCTCCGGACAGCTGCAGCTGACTAAAGCCGGCTAAACCATAAATACCAAGTATCTACGAAGCTTCCTTCCGCGTCGAGGAGTTCATTAAACGATCCACAATTCCAGCGAAAACTCGGCTCGGAAGATTTTCTATGTTTCTTCCGTATCGTTTTAGGAAAAATACTTTAATTCTAGGTTTAAGGATATATTATTCTACTCTTGACGCTGTTGTTTCGATGAGTACTATGAGTTTGTTTATAGAAATCGCGAAATTGCAGCTTCAGAATCGCGATGAATCGGAATCGACAACTTACTAAATTTGTCTGGAGCAACTGGCAATTGTCCTGCGGGTAATGCACTGAAGTATAAACGATACTTTTTTCTAATCTATCTTCATTAACACTAGAACTACCGTATAAAAGCATTGAATATTTGAAATGATTTTGGAAATACATAATTTCACTAGAGTATTATGATGAATATCCAAAGAAACTGAAAATAATCTATTCTTACAATTTTTATAGAGATTTTTATAGAGTAAGTCTAGTGTTAAGTCTCCTCAATTATATTTTCTTCGACCCAGTAAATCTAAAGCAATTAGAAAAATGAAACTGAAACGAGTCACTGAGTTCCTAAATATACTGTAGCTTATAATTTCTAATGGAAACATCTGAATGATTAATTTCATTCTCATCACGTAAAATATAGGATTACGGCAAACAAATTTGTGACGCTGGTGAATGTTAATTTCCTTTTTATATCCGCCTACTTTACTATACTTTCAAGTATAAGTTAACTGTGTTTTACAAGTATACACATCATCGTGAAGCTTGACACAAAACAAATTCTTTCAGCGATGAATTCTTTATTTTCTCACATAAACATGTAATTCTTTGTTGCAGTATTAAAATATACTCTACGTGCATTCGTCCTGCGTTCGACGAGTACACGCTTTTTTTATTTTATTGTGCGCAGAACGAGAGGTTTCTCCAACTAAACTCCACAGATTCTTTGAAACGTCCAAAACCTTTGGCAGATGAAGTTAAATTATACATCGATTGCTTAATTAACAGGAAATAAGGAAACTACGTGATGATCTGTTGCCATCCGACTAATTAAATCATTTGTTCGCGACTTAGTCTTCCAAATACGAACATCCGATCTGAAATGTCGATATTAATCCGCAAAGGGTTAAAGATTCTTATTTGGAAGACTACGCCGCAAACGAATGATTTGATTACTTGAACAGCAAGAGACTAGCACGTAGATTCTTTTCTCTATTAACATGTTGAACGCCGAATTGAACTGGTTAAATGCCCCAGAAACAAGGAGTTTCATCCAGCTCTCGGAAGCAAAAGAAACGCCGCGCGCGAGCGGGACAAACAAAATGAAGCCTCGGCCGGAATAATTCGATCGGAACTTCTTTATCTCGGCGCGAGAAGTCAAAACTCCGGCCGGAAACACGTTCGAGATCCCCGCCTGGACGTGGATCGCGAAACTTGATCCAGCTTCGCCCCCGAAAACGCGATCCCCGATTGATAGACGAGGCGTGGAAGAAAAGTTCGCAGCGAAACGAGAGTAGAGCCCTGGAAACAATGAAGAAAAAATCGACGGCGCGGGGGAAATTCACCGGGAACTTTCACCCTGACCTTTCCTCCTGCGCGACGAACTTTCCTCTCGCGAAAAACTGCTGGGCCACTTCCCAGATCGAAAATCAGAGACAAGAGACAAACAAATCGCCGGGAAAAGGAGAAGAGCGTTGTTTCGTTCGTCGGCAGTTTCTATGGGAACTGCTTCGATTTCGAGAGGAACAGAGGAAAAATAAATTGTTCCTCGGATCAAGTTCTCGTTTTTTCATACTGATTTTCCGAAGCTTCGCTCTTCTCCTCCGAGTTATTCGATGCTTTTAGTCAAATGGATTTATTGGGTCGCGAAAGAAATACCTCGGTGTGTTCAACAGGTCGTGTTGTTGGTTCGCCGAAGTCAGCGGAAACTTGAAGTAACTTAATCTATCATTGAAAAAATCGGTGCAGTTTATAAGCGAGATAACTGTTAAGAATACATACAATTAAGCAATAACCCTCACCGTCCCGTTTGCATTTCTATAGTCAAGGAACACTTACTTTTTACATCGATAGAGAAAAAGGCCCGGACACATTAAATAAAACCCTAACCATTCGACACACCATAAAAAACAAATTAAGACATTTTCAATACACAAAGGACGGCTTAGCTTCACGATACGCTAACGGTACTCCTCACTCCTACTGACGATACCTGACTTGACCTGTCCGACTTACCCTACAAGGCGTGACCACAAGACAGCAGATTCAACCCCCAACAACTTCATTGGACGAAAATATATCCCACTTTCAACATACACATGAAACAGTACAACCCTCATCTCCACAATCAGTATAAGACACGCTCGATTGTACAAATTAGCCAGAGTTTATCAAGACAGCGATATCACAGTATCATCATAGTATTAGGACAAGTGTTATCATCAAGAAAATAAAGGGACACACAGTCTGATAAATCAAGCCAAGCCTTGTCAATTATTTAAAACTTACTCAGTACGCCAGTGTAACCAAGTTACAAAAAATGTCTGGTCTTACAAACCAGATAGATAAAATTAACATCTTCTTTGGTCCATTGACCTATATTACACATTAACAATAACTGTTAAAGGAACGTGTTAACCCTTTGAACTCTGTAGGTTCCAATATTGCAGCAGTTATAATATCAAATATTTTAGCCCTTGCACTTCGGAAGATTTTCACTGGAAATATTCAATATTCTCTTGATTGAATCTTAGACTGAATTAAGAAATCTCACGTGCATCGAGGAAGAGAAATATTTTCTTTCAATATTTCGTACATTGATGCATTATACAAAGTTTAATATTAAACATCAAAGTTTACAGTTTTGCTGTGTCGAATCATTTGGTAACTTGGCGCCTCTGGAGTGCAAAGGGTTAACGAGTCAAAGAAACCACTAAACTTAGCAACAGAAAATCTACAATAAACAGGCAACTGATAGTTCCATAATAATTAGGATTCCATAATGAAATATCAGTTTATCAGTATCAATTATAATTTTCTTACTATGTTCTTCAACAAATAAATCCAAGTGAATTTATTCGAATAAATGTTATTTCTTGATATTTCTTTGTAATAACACAATATTCGTGATCTCATTAGATAAGTACTCATTAATTCTTTGCATGCACACCTAATCACTTCATTTTTGGTAAATATAGAAAAATTGTTTAGCATCCAAACGGTTAATAAGTGGAAAATTTTGAAGGATTCGTCCTATACGTGAAGTAATAAGTATTTCGAAAGATTTTTAGATATATTCAACGTTCTCCGAGATTCAGACGACATCCTTTGAAACTAAGTAACGAGGAAAGATACGTACGTTAATATCCTGAAACATGTTATTCGAAAACGCGTCCTACGTCTGACCCTGGCGAGTACTCGGGATTATATTACTCAAGAAAACTTCGGCGAGCGAGCAGACGGGCAGCGTTTTAATTAAAGACATTTCTCCGTCGAACGATTTACAGAAACATCTTCGCGGCCCGAAGAACTTGCCGGGGTAGCGTCGGATCTTCTTCGGAAAAAGCTCAGCGTAGCGAAACTGCGAGCGGGGGAAAAAGGGAAGCTGCCTGCGATAGTCCGTGAATCGTAAAGAGTTCCCGGCGCGAGAGCGCTGTCTCTTCCTCCACGCAAATAAACTCTCTCGTAATGCATAAAACGCGGGCGGAAAGTTTCCCCGGCGGTCTTCCCTCTTTTTTTTCCGCTAATTGCATAAAAGCGAGGAACTCGCAGCGAAACTTGATAAAAATAATGCCGGCGACCGTTACACGAGCGCCGGGGATAATTTATACGGTACCTCTATACTTAATTGCGTTCCGAATCCCCGGGAGAGCCTACGACGACAATCAAGTGCTCTTAACGTCCCGAATCTTCCGAATGTTTCAATGTTTTTTAACAGTTTTTCACTGAAAACACTATCGTTCGACGAGATATAGAGATTCTTCGACATTGAAGAAGGAATCGTATGGGAAATTCTCTGACCAACTTACTTTCACCTTAACACATTGCGTACCGGTAACGAGAAATCTCGTTTTTATGTAAAGACACTTGGCTATAACTTCGCTAATTACCTCAGCATTGAAGAAATATAAAATTTAATTCGAATTGATTATCTATTTAAAATATATTACGTAACAATATGATATCTGAGTTTTTCTATGTGTAGTGATATAATTTGACCTCATTGAAAATTGCCATCACAATTCAGTTTTCTGAAAATTAGCCGGTACGCAATGTGTTAACTACTTTAACCTCTTGCGGTGGAAAGACGTGCCAACGTCGAGATGCTTCTGTTACGGGAACGTCAGTGACGTGTTGTACAGGCAATTGTCACAGAAATGTCAATTTTCCAAATTGTTTTGAAAAATATCATAATATGCGAGATTATTAATAAACAAATTTAGTATTTATACACGTGTAATTTTATCACCGTTGACTGTTCTGGCACGCGCAACTGTGAATTTCTTTACACCGCAAGTGGTTAACACTAGATTTACGGATTTTGTTCTGTGCTTTATTCTATTGTTCCTAGAAAATCACGTGTTCTACATAAATCGCGAAAATTGTAGTTTTCCTAGTTTTTAACACTAGAACTACCGAGCATTTGATACGACTGAAATGTAATCGCTACGAATACTATATTAATAGATTATCCTCGGTTTCTTCGGACATTCATTATAGTATTCAAGTGAAACTATTTTCAAAATCATATCGAATATTCAATACTTCGAAGACATCAATAATTGCGACACAGAAAAACTGAAATATTTTGACTGGTAGTTCTAATGTTAAAAACTAGGGAATTGCAATACGCATTCGCATAATTGCACGAAGCAACATCGACGAAAGCTGTTACTAAATAATCTTTGAAAAATTCAGTATTCGCCAAATCGACGGGTTCCATAAATCTAGCGTTAAAGAAACTACCCTAAAATTATTAAATTCTCCACACATCCAAATTTTCCACTAAGGCAAATAAAAGATCGAAGAAATGTTACATTTCCCATTTTCGCTAGGAATACTACAAAAATTAGTCGCAGCTGCTAATTACAAAAGAACCTGGAGTGCCAAGGGTTAAACCCGTTCAGATCAACGGAACCTATAATACACCCATAGAACACCTCTGGCAACCCAGCTCGCCACGGAAATCCCCGAAAAATCACAGGAAAAAACGTTCAGAGGAACCACAAGCAATTCTAGTTAGCCCAATTCCCCGGAGTGCGGGAATAATTCGACCGCGTAAGATTCCCTGGACGGGACTCTCCGGTCGCAATCGAAACGTCTCGGAATCGGCGACTTAGCGCCGCGGATTACAGGTGTTACTCCCGGGTACATTTAACCGTGGCAAGGATAATAAGTCGCGGCCAGGTATTAAGGTATTTCCATGTTGCCCCCGTTCCCCAGATAACAGGAGCACCGTCCCCGTTCCCCCCTCCGAGCCGTTTGCTCCTCGAGATAACAAGGATACGGGCTTCCCTTCGGTCTCTCCAGCGTCTTTTTCCGGCTTTTTTCGCTCGCTGCCAAAACAAATGTTACCGGATAACCATCTACCCGTTCCTCTTTCTCTGTCCATCGCTTCCCCTCGCACCCCGGCCCGCTCCCAGAGTCCCTTCGGCTAATTCCACCCTCGAAATCCTCGGGTCGACGACCTTCCGGGCGCCGAGCTTCGAGGAGAGCTCGAAGCTCTTATTTGATCTTCCCCTTTTTTCTCTCTCTCTCTCTCTCTCTCTCTCCCTCCGCTCCCGACCGCCCTCCCCGCGACCCTCGTTAATGGACGAGTTTGTAGTAATGGCTGGATTACGGTTTTCTTTATGTCTCTCTCTTTTCCTGGAGACCCTCTTAGCTTCGCGGCCGGGTTACGCGCGACTGGGAACAACAGATCAGCGTGTTAGGTCAAACACCAGCGTGTTCTTAGGAGAACTGGCTCTGGCTGTGTTCTCGGGAATACAGACAGCCGAATTAACCCGTTTCACTGAGACGTACAGCTGGAAGTCGGGAGTTTCATCGAATGATCGAATTTGACGAATTTCGCTGGGACGGTTTGGGGGAAGATTTCACGGATGGGAATGCTTGCAGTGTTCAACAGTGTTAGTAGCTGGTGTTGTCGGGTTTTTTTCTTTGTGTCTTCAATTCTTATATTCTTCAAATCTTCAAATCTTCGAGTCTTCAAATCTTCGAGTTTTCAAATTTTCGAGTCTTCCAATCTTCCAATCTTCAATTCTTCGAATCTCCGAATCTTCAAATCTTCAAATCTTCAAATCTTCGAGTCTTCAAATCTTCGAGTTTTCAAATTTTCGAGTCTTCCAGTCTTCCAGTCTTCCAATCTTCAATTCTTCGAATCTCCGAATCTCCGAATCTTCAAATCTCCGAATCTTCGAATCTTCAAATCTTCAAATCTTCAATTCTTCGAGTTTTCAATTCTTCGAGTTTTCAATTCTTCGAGTTTTCAATTCTTCGAGTTTTCAATTCTTCGAGTCTTCAAGTCTCCAACTAATCAATTCTCCAATTTTCCTGCTGCTCCACTTCTCATTACCCAATTTCACCTTCCCAAACTTCAAATTTTAAACCAGCAAGACCAAACGCATTAATCCATTTAACTATCGACTATCATTGCAAAATATTTTCCCCCGCCTCCAAAAACGGCACAAATTTGGGGACTTCGGAACTTCGGAAACATCGATTCCTCTTGATCAAAGGAATTCATCGAGACCACAGATCCTCGGCCAACGAAAAGCATAACGATGCGATATCATTTCTGGCTGAAAAACAATCCGAACGCCGACAGCTCCGTGATCCGAATCGCGAAACCACGTTCGAGACTCGGGTATTTCGAGTACCTGCTACTCCCCGTAATCCGAATAGCAAGAGCACCGTTACGTACCGCGGATCCGCGGGGAGTGGAACGAAGAAACCGTGTACTCGCATTATTCCGGGGAAAGGGTTTGAGAGACAACGCGAAAATACCTTAATGCCTGGCGTGGACTAAGGAAATTATTATCGTTCCTACGGTCGAACGAGATGCTCTGCGTGATCGCGCCCCGCATACTAGTCCCGGGGATTAACCCCTTTAAGATCGGACTGAATATTAGGGGACATACTAGGGGAAGATACCAACCCCTTCTTAGTTCCTCGTTTCGCTGGATCTAACCGTTTTTTTAACCCTTTGCGGACGAATGTCGGTATTTTGATGAAATCAGACTTCCATGCTTGGAATACCCAGTTCAACCCTTTGCGAACGAAGATTCTTCAACATATGAAGCTAAATTATATACCAGTTGCTCAATTAATAGAACTATTTGATAACTACGCGTAGATCTCTTGTTGTTCGAATAATTGGATCATTTTTCCACGACTTAGTCTTTCGAATTTGAATATTTCATCTCACCGAAATGCCGACATTCGTACGCAAAGGGTTAACTATTCGAACAGCAAGAAATCAGTACACGGTTTCCTTGTTCTCTATGATTTAAGCATTCAGTGTATAATTTAGTAATTGAATAGATAGGAATAATATTACTGATTAATGGATACTAATATTTCAGATTAGTAAGTAAGAAACGCTGATATTTCGATTCAGTAATTGATGAACACTGATATTTGAATTCGGTAATTGATAAATACTAGTATTTCAAATCAGTAATTAACGAATACCAATGTTTCAATTCAGTAATTGAATCATTGAATTCTAATCTTATACGAATAGTTAACCCTTAGCACTCCACATAGTTTTGCGATATGTCAGCAACTCCTACCAATTTTGATAGTGGTCTTACTGAAAATTAACAATGTTATAACATTTCTTAGACCTTTAATTCCCTTCTCAGTACAAACATTGTATATTTGGAAGATCTAATAATTCTAAGGTAGTTTCCTTAAAATTCATTAAAATATTTAATACTAGAACTGGTGCAATATTGGGGTCTACGGAGTTCAAAGGGTTAATAGGAGTGAAAAATTGAATTGCTACTTTATGTACTAATGCCATTTGCGAAGGAAGTGAAATTTATGATTGAATCCACCCACCATAACCCAACAGCTTTTTTATTCCGCAAGAACACCCTAGAAGGGTTGGACCTGCTCGGACCTTCCTTATCAGAGCTTCTTCGTTTCCCTGTGTTTTAGAGGACAGATAATGGCCGTTAAACGGGAATCTAGAATTCGAGGGAAAATTCCTCGGCCCGTAAATCGCGCCGGCCGATCCGGCCGAGTTTAGAGCCTCGCGCAATTACTTCCTCACGGTTTACGATCGCATTTTTCCTCCATTCAGCGTCGAATTAATTGTTACTCAAATGAAAACTGCGAAAATCCACTGACGCTTTATGCTCCGTAATATTTCCCACGAGGATTCCGTTGTTTCAGCCGAATATTTTCTACAGGCTCAACGACTTAAATTTTCTCGATCCTCTAATCATGAAAGAATCGCTCGATGACTTCTATAGTAAGCCTCTACACTCGAGAGGCGCCTTTCAGACGCCGTTTGATTTAACCGAACGAAATGATACAATTGAAAATTCAATATTAAATTTTATATAACGTACCAACGCATGGAACATCGAAATAAAATACTTCTATCGCTTAATTCATGCAAGGTATTTCTTTATGTTAGTTGGAAAAAGTATCATTGATATTCCATTAGAAAACAATGAACTTCTGTTGAGGAAAATACTCTAGAAACACAAAGGGTTAACAATGATTCAAAGTATCATTGATGTTTCATCAGAAAATGAATTTCTGTTGAGGAAAATACTGTAGAAATGCAAAGGGTCAACAATGATTCGAGATAAACGTTTCGTTACTAAATTACCCCCGATTTCCTGTCGATGGAAAATCCAGGTTGCTGAAAAATCGCGGAGGAATTTCATTCGGTAAACATTGATCATTTTCTTGACGATTCGCGCGTGATTTTCCGTTTAATTAAATCCCGGTGTAACGCTCGAATCCACTGGGCGATTGTTGCCCGGGAAATTTGCTCGGCGAATTCAAAACATTTTTCTCGCGACAAGGAATACCCGGGATAACTCGCGATCCCATGGGATTCATTCGAGTTCACGGAACGTAAAATATTATTTCATAAATTAACGATTAACAGCGTTGAGTTCGTTAATGTACCGCGTGTATTTTGTAATGGGCGCGAGCATTGTCGAGCGAAAGTTATTCGGAACGGGGAATAATCAAAATATTCATTATCCGTGAACAGTTAATGAATCCCATTTAGTCATTATTTTGAATAACTTTTAATTAACGTTGAATAACCTTCAGCGACGCGAGAAATGAAAATGGCGGTGTCTATAAATTGCGAGACGTACGATTACGCGAGATGTATACCTTGAAATGATGAAATTACGCCTAGGTGTATAAAAATGTAAGTTAATTAATTAATTTATTGTTACTTAACACTAAAACTACCGAGAAATTAGAGCGACTTGTTTCCAATTGTTTATAAAAATTACAATACGTTTCTCGAGATTGAAAGCGTCTTCTAGTCTTGTATCTCAGAAAATACACAAATTCAATTGAGAATCTTTCGGAAAAATATCTTCATAATTGAAATACTTGCGAAATAATGATTCTGAGGTAGGTAAGTTCGACTTTTCCGGTAGTGTTAGCGTTAAACAAAGTTTCATTCGAATAACGCGCGACACTGGAAATAACGTGCCGCCTCGGCCAGCCGATTTGCTCTGTTGTTCCAGAAGAGCATCGCGTTTAAATGCAATTTCGTTTCTTACCTGCGTCGGGGGCGAGAAAAAAAGCGGCCGTTTATCCCGCAACATGTGTTACGCCGAGAATAAACGAGGGAGGAGCGGGGGTTTGTTAGCGCAACAGCGCGGCCGAAAGAAAACCGGCAAAACGGAGTTAGAGTTCTTTGTCCGGGCAAAGAAAGGACGAGCGAACAGTGACACTCCTGTCTGAATACGCCGGTTATGTCCATTTTGTGATTAACGCCCTCGTTAACGTCAGCCACGGAACGAAGCTAATTGGAAAAATTCTCGCGGCGCGTGCGCGTTTAAGGGAAACCGCTGGGAAACGCGAAGGCAGCGACGCGGAAACCGAGATGTTCTTTCGTCTTCCTTGGAACTGAACTTCGGTTCCTCGCCTCGCCTCGTGAACAGCCGTCATTTCATCATTGTAATGAGTACCGCGTAATTTATAATTAACTAGAGCCTTAGTTTCTTATCGACGTGCGTAGAATATTTCGAATTTTAATACAAGAGTCGAAGCTCTTGAAACAGAACACATTTCGCTTGGCACACCTTAAGAACGAAACCCGATGATTCTTCCAAAAATCATCATAGACGCGTGCAAAAATTTCAGTATACTCTACAAGGATCACTAAACGAACCCTGAGAGTTTGAACTCGATACGTTCATCCCTCGACCGTCAAAAAATTCTCGAACGTCGAAATGCCGACATTGGTAGGTGAAATTTCGCTGGAAACACCCTAACGATGAAACCACCGTAATTTCTCAAATCATCATTGCTGCCGCGTACAAAAATTCCAGCGTATTCCTCGAGGATCCACAAACAAGCTCTCCGAGTTTCAATTCGATAAGTTCATCCGTTTAGCGGGGAAAAATTCTCAAAGTATGGACTTCTCGAAGTAGAATAGTCCGTTCGTGCACAGACGACGCTAGGAGAGCAAGGGACGCCGGGATCGGGCGGAGTCCGAGTTAAAATCGGCGTGGCTCGCCAGTATAACCCGTCGCCCCCGTTTTTTTCCCCGAAGCCACTTGGCCGGGGATGCCCCGGCTCTCTTTACGAGCCGACCTCCGTTTAAGAAGATTAGGTTTACACGGATCTTAGTTTTACTTGAATTTACGAAATCGCATCCCGCGGGAGGAGGGTGTGTCCTCCGGCGGAGAGGGGGAGGGGAGCAGGGCGACGGAGGGAGGAGAGGGGACACAGTTTTATGCGAGTTTAAAGCGGAAAGTTCAGGGACCCGGCTCCGCGCTTTTAGTTAGGGGGAAAGAACACAGCGCAGGGGCTAAAGGAGCACGATTGTTTTCGCTACATTTGTTTCGCGAATGCAACGCCACGGAACAAAAAATACGAGCAGCTCGGCCGGAAGATACGATCGTACTGTCTGCCTTTTAACGTGTCCCGACCCCGACTGTTGGATCCTCCCCGAGACTACATTCAGGATTCCGAATGAGACATGGAAATAATTTGTAGCTTGAACGAGTGAATAATTCACTTTCCACGGGCTTCCCCCCGTAACGTCGCGCAACAATCTCTTCAGCTCTCGACCGCGCTTACGGCTGTGCCTCCTTCTCCGAATGGTATACGAGACACGTCGTAGAAATAAGATGCCGAATAGAAGGCGCGACCTTACGGAGGTAACGTCGGGAAAAGCTTGAATCTGCGGGCGAAGCACGGACGACTTCGAACACGAGTTCACCTTCACTTATACACATAATTCCCTCGATCGGTCTTCGCCGGAAAGTGTGAAATCGAAAATACAAAGAAACATGAGGAATTCCAAACACCGCTCGACGTTTTCCGAAAAATTGAAGCAGCTCGCAGAAATGCACAGCGATGCGTAACAACCGGAACACCCTGTAGCCTCCGCCGCTCCGAAAATCCTGCGATCGCGGAGGCTGATCTCGTCGTAGTTACGTTACGTGACAGACCTGCCTGATTCCGGCGCCGAAAAAACCGCGTCGAGGCGAACCAGCGGGCCACGTTTTTGAAAGAGCGTATCGGCAACCGGAAGCGGAACGCCGGGGAAAGGGCGCGGTGCGGCGCGGCGGCGGGGGACGAAGGAGGAAAGGGTCAGAGAGAGAATAAAAATGAAAGGGGTCGGGCGGGGATGGTAGTTTTAATTCGTCGTGGAAATAAAGTCGGAACGGCCGCCGGCGGAATTGACCGCCTCGCCGAGATTTTAAGCGATTGGCACCCCCGCGGCGGGTTTCTTCTTGGCCGGGGAAAATGGCGGCGCTCTAAAGGGAAGAATTAAGCTGGCGTCGAAAGTTTTCTGCCCTCTCCCTTCGACCGCGCCGCATTCACCTCGCCCTCGGACCTTTTCTCCCCTGGATAATAGATCAACATCAAACAATGCCGATGTTCTCGCTTGTCGTTTTTCCCCGGTGCCTCGTTCGTTTCGATTATCCGAACTTGCGGATGTACACCAGCCAAATCATTTTCCTTTCCTGGCTTGCTGCTCTCACGAAGTTTCCTCTTTGTTTCTTATTGGCTGACTTGCGAAGCGAGGAATTCGTGGATGTTTCATAAAGGCGAGACGTTTGTCTTGAAGTCTGACGAAGTTTGCGACAGAGCAAACATGTTCACAAATCATTTTTCTTTTTCGGATTCACCTCTTTTTCTCAGTTTTCTGCTCCTTTCTGATCAATTTTCAATATGCAGATCTATTTCTAACGATTTCTAATAGAAATTCGTGGACGTTTTACAAAGAGATGTTTCAAAGTTCGACGAAACATAAAGGAAACAGACGGAAAACGTTCGGGTGAAATTTTGCAGCGAGTTACTCAACTAGCCCGCAAACATGGCCGCCCGTTGACTCAGCCTTTCGGGAGCAAAGGTTGGCTGCCGTTGGCTAACTTCGTGCAGCTTGAAAACTTACAGCCGATTCGATCGTCGTAACTAACGCGACGACTTCGTCAAACTCGGATCTACGATTTCGAAGCTTTTCGCGCTCGGTACCGGTAGCACACCGAATCGGATCGACGCAATTCGATCCGCGTCCCTGACACTCTTCATCCCTCGTTTCTCGTTTTCGAAAGAAAGAACCGCCTCGTTGCCATTCAACCATTCCGATCAAAACGAAAATGATTATCCGCGCGTTTCGTATTAGCAGCGATGTTTTCGGCTCGCTGTTTTCAACTTTACTCGCGTATTTCACCGTGGTTTGAAAGCATTTCAATTTTCCCACCGCCATCGATCAGTGTACGAATGTTCATTAATTTCCCCGTGTTTCGATGCAGCTTTCACCCGGGGAAAAAAACCGCGTGTCTCTCGTTTCGGCGAGCTTTCCGAATCAGGTGTTCCATTTTAGGCGCCATTACCCTATATAGAAAGTGTCGGCACGCTCGCTGTTAATGAAAACACGGTTCTTTTTCTGGCGTTCCCGTCGCGAAACAACGATAAACGAATTGACGGAGCCACCGGCGTCGAGAGCCGGAAGACGAGGATGAAACTCGCTCGCAAATGTCCCGGCTGACGCGAGAATAAGCATCCGCCGGCGAAAAAGGGGGGCGAGCGAGCGAGCGAGCGGGCTATCTAAACGCGTGATCAAATTTATATTTATTTCTGCCTCGTTTTCGCGGCTGGAACTGAACAAACGTCAGCGATATTTCAAAGGTAATCTGCCGCGAGAGAACCGAGGGGAGCGCGGGCCGCGGCCCGACGCGAAAAAAAGATTGCCGACACCGGAATCGCGATGGACTTTCGAATTCGGATAGATCTCGTAATGATACTCGTCTTTCCGGCTAAATTAATTCGGAACGCCGCGATTTATTTTAGCATTTATTCTATTTATCGCGGATAAACCCTCGGAAATACTCGCGTAACGAGAATCGAAGTAACTCTGGTAACGTATCGATTATTATCATTTACATTGTTCAGTTATATTTCAGTTGTATCTTGTAATTTTCGAATTTTAACCCTTTGCGGACGAATGTCATTTTCGACGAGATGAAATTTTCATATTTGGAAGACTAAGTCGTTAATAAATGATTTAATTACTCGAGTAGAAAGAGATCAGCACGTAGTTTTCTTTCTCTATTAATTAAGTAATTGATATACAATTTAGCTTCATCTGTTGAGGGTTTTTTATATTTCAGAGAATCTGTATCAAAATTAAGTGGTGAAAGTTCTCTCGAGAAAGGGTTAACCCTTTGGGTTAAAGGTGACTCTCAGTCACCACTTGATTTTACACAGCAAAACTATGAAGTTGAATATTCAGTATTTTAAACGAAACTTTGTATTGCTGTGTGAAATATTTAAATGGAACAGCTTTGTTGCTTAATTTATCTGTGAATTATCGTTAAATTAGTTTCAAACAATGTCGTCTATATCTCGTCAGAAAATGTTGAATGTTTCCAGTGAAAATCTTTCGAGTGCAAAGGGTTAACATTTCTTCGATCTTTTATTTTCCTTCTCCGTGCAAAATTTGGATGTGTGACAAATTTAATAATTTTAGGGTAGTTTCAAACAATGTCGTCTATATCTCGTCGGAAAATGTTGAATGTTTCCAGTGAAAATCTTTCGAGTGCAAAGGGTTAAGCAGTGTAGAGTTCAATTGGAACGAAGGTTCAATTAAAAGAAACGAAGTCTCGTTAAGTAGAATAGAAATGTAATACTTGGAAAATCAATCGCGGTTAGTCAGGAAGAACGTGCGAATGTTCCGAATAAATTTGCTCTAACCCTTTGCACTCCAGAAGTCATTAGAAATACTCAACATTTTTTAATCAAATACCAACGACATTCTTTCAAACTGACTTAACGAGAAATCGCATGTAAATTAAAGAAAGAGGCTGTTTTATTGTAATATGTTACATGTCGGTGCATTCTATAAAGTTTAATATTACATGTCAAACTCTATAATTTTGCTGTGTCAAATCACCTGGCGACTGAGAGTCACCTCTCGAGTGCAAAGGGTTAATCACGAACGCTGAATGTCTAAAAAATCGTCGGTTCTCGACGTTACGATGATTAAAGAGAGCCGAGGAAGAGTGTTTAGCGCCGAAAAGTGAACGCCCCAGCAATCTTCGTTCAATTTCGACGGGAATCTCGATTATTGGAAATAATTGAGGGACAAACAGATCGGATATTCCATTTTTCCGTCAATCAACCGATTTAATAGAACCGCGCGCGGGCCGAGCTGTTTGCCCCGGGTTCGATAATTTTTTACCGAGTTGCATCGTGCACGCATTCGGCTTTGTTAATTGTAGCCCCTATCGGGAGCAACATGACTGCCCGATGCGTTCTACCTTTGTAAACAGTGTTCCACTGATTTCACTGTTCTCAATGAACTCCAAACGCTCGTTTCCTCGAGCACATCCAACCCTTTGCTCTCGAGTATACCGTAGAATTGTAAATTTAAACATTCAATCTTCGATTTACACCGAAATAAAATAGTTCTCACTTGTTTAACAATATTTCCAGCGGAGGTGTCGAAAAACAAACTTCGATTTATAATCGTTTTCTCGGTTCAATCATTCTGAATTGATTCTTAGATCTTTCCTCCATTTAACCCTTTGCACTCGAAAGTTTTTCACTAGAAATATTCAACACTCTTCGATAAAATATAGACGATGCTTGTTGCGACTAATGTAAATAATTTAATCTATAAATTAAAGGATAAAACTATTTTACTTTGATATTTCACATAGTGACGCGTTATACAACGTTTAGTATTAAACATTAAACTTTATCATTTTACTGTATCAAACCGAGTGGTGATTGAGACTCGTGACGAAGATTTCCAAATTTAACAAGAATCAATGTTCATTACCCACGGATCAAAGCAAACTATTTTGCTATTTTCAATGTATTATCTTCAAATGAAATTTCCACCTGAACTAAAATGGAAAATTTTCTTATATTTCTTAGAAATTGTCGATAGTGTAGGAAAGAAAAACCGAATTCAGGGGCGTTGGGGATTCGGAGGATGTATTTTGGGGAGCGCGAAAGAAGTTGACACAGTCTACGGTTTTTCAATCTAATCTTTTCAATTTCTAAATGTACAATGAATATGCCGGTTGGTCGGTGTACAATATATATCTCTCCGCTAGTGGCGGGGGAGTGACGGACGCGTGGGTAGGATTCCCAAAAATTGGGAAAACCCTACTTCCCCGCCAGCGGTCCGTCGGTTGGTTCCGTTAGCCGGAGACTCGGAAATTTCTAACGACCATAGCAGCAACAGCCCCGAGGATCGCCTCGACTTTAAATTACATGCAGGTATAAAATTCGTAGCTCAATCCACGGATTAACTAAAAACGACAAGCAATGGGTCCCTGGGCTTTATTGCTGCTAGGATAGGCTCGCAAAAGGGTTTTTTATATCTAATGCCTACAACAGTAAAGTATTACACGAGCTGAGTAACGAAAGTAAATAGTACGCCAAGGGGTTAATGAAAATTATGTTTTCGAATAATTAGTTTCCTCGTAGTCTAATTATTTTCTTCTAAGCTCCCAGTATTATTTCCAATTGTTGGAGAAACTGGAAAGTTCGAGGAACATTTCAGCTGAAAATCCTAGTTGCTGGAGGTACGCGGAGGATCGGAAGCAGCTCGGCTCAAAATTCGTGGATAAGGTGGCCGGCCGCGCCGAGGAAACAGGACTCTTCGGCTGCTGATAAGCACCGGGAACGAAGACGAGGGTATTTCGCAATCTGTTGACCTTTTAGCCACGGAGAAGTTAGGGGAGGAAAAAAGGAGCGGAGTCAGGATCCCGGGAACTCCTTACGTTCCAACAGGATTTCCTTATTTAGGGAAGATTCACGAAGTTCACGGCTAAACAGTCGTTTGCAACGGAAAAAGGGATTCCGTTACGTTTAGTCTTTGGTAATTTTGAGGCTAGATATTTAATTTCATTGGAATAATTAGATATTTATTTATTGGGGATAGTTTTAATGTTTTTCGAAGGATTTTGTAAATTGAAGTTCAATATTGAGGTTTTGTAGGGGTGAAGGGTGCGTGAGACGAGGAGGTTTTCTATGTTTAATGTTGAGTTTGATGTTGCTGGTTAATTGTATGAGAGTTGGGAAGTAGGGATACTATAGTTGATAGTATTGCAGTTGGTAATGTTGTATCTAGTAGTATTGTACCTGGGAATATTGTATTTAGGAATATTGCATTGAGCAATATTGTAGATGCAATTGGTAATATTGTACTTAGTAATATTGTACTTGGCAATATTGTACTTGGCAATATTGTACTTGGCAATATTGTACTTGGCAATATTGTACTTAGCAATATTGTATTTAGCAATATTGTACTTGGCAATATTGTACTTGGCAATATTGTACTTGGCAATATTGTACTTGGCAATATTGTACTTAGCAATATTGCACTTAGGAATATTGTACTTGGCAATATTGTATTTAGCAATATTGTATTTAGTAATATTGTACTTCGCAATATTGTACTTGGCAATATTGTACTTAGCAATATTGTATTTAGCAATATTCTACTTTGCAATATTGTACTTAGCAATATTGTACTTAGTAATGTTGTACTTAGTAATGTTGTACTTAGTAATATTGCATTGTGCAATATTGTAGATGTAATTGATAATACTGTACTTAGTAATATTGTTTTGAGCAATATTGTACTTGGTAATCTTGTACTTGATAATATTCTACCAATCCATACTATATTCACCAATACCAAACTAACCAACATTACACCCACTAATTTCCACCTCAACCACAACAAAAATATTCCAACCAATTCAAGCAGAGACTGAGAAACCGAGTTCCATCTACTCAAAGGGTTAAACCGTCGAATTAAATAACCTTGATTTCCGCTTAGTTCAACGCCTACGAATTCTACAGCAACAAATCAAGTACACTTCGACCCCAGGTTCACCGGCATCGAAAAACCAGACATTCCGCGATGATTGATTTCCTCCCATCTACCCGGTGGTCCCCGGAGCACGCGTCAGAGGCAACGATCCATCCAGTTGATAAGATTCCGCGGAATTGGGGACCGTTCGGAATTCAATTCGCCGGACACGCGTAGTTGCGTTGGCCACCGTTGCATATTTCTTCGGACGCGGTTGATCCGAGCGCGACCGAGGCCGAGATCGCGCCGGAATCGATTATATCGATGCCGGGGAAACGAAATTTGTGGCCGGCAGACGCACAGAATGAAAATCTCGATCGATTCCACGCAAAAACGCGGCCGCCTGGCAATCCGGGCGACGCTGCTCGACTAAAAGGTTAATCGGCGACACGGTTATTGCATAGAGCGCCACGCGAGATCGTTTCAACCTTCGACCCTTCGCACTCGACAATATTTTCCATTAGAAATATTCGTTTCGGAAGTCGCTCGAACTTTCTCAAAGATACTTAATAAACGCGTTAATCGTCGGAATAGCCAGAATTCTGCATAAATGGTTCTTTCATCTTTTTTAAGTGGACTCGAGCAACTTTCGAAATGAACGGTCCATTTTCCGACGAAACGATGCTATCTGGAATTTACATAAAGGAATATCTTGCATAAATTCATCCCTTCTCATATAATATCGAGGCGGTGATGAATATTTTGCACCGAATTCGACGAGTTATTCGTTTATTTTCCGTATAAATATCGTCTAATGAATAACTTCAATCTTTAGAGTAAACTTAGGCATAGAATAAGCATCGAATTCTTTTCTTTCTATACTAAATCAGTAGCTTATTCGACATTTAACCCTTTGCACTCAGAAGTATTTCGTCAAAAATATTTAACATTCTCTAACTAGACACAGACGATACTTTTTGAAATGAACTCAAAGAAAAATCGCAAGTGAATTGAAGAACAAAGCTTTTTTATCCCTGTATTTTACAAACCGATGCACTATATACAGTTCAATATTGAATATCAAATGTTATAGTTTTAATACATAAAATTAATTGGTGATTGAGAGCTACCTCTTGAGTGCAAAAGGTTAACATTGAATCTCTCAATCAATTTTATCATTAATTCGAGAGTCTGCGAAGAACACGAGAATAATAGAAAAATATTGTCTAACTTCGATTTATACGGGACGAGTAACATTGATTTCTAATTCAAATGATAAATCTACAAGTCTCACTCGTTACAACAGGTTAACGTAGAACGAACAAATCGCGGGGCAACGGAGCAACCAGCAATTTCCCCGGGACATTCGCGAGTGTTCATCGGCCGGCGTTAATTCGTGAATATCGCGAACGACAAAACACCGGGCGTTGTAAACGTTAACGAAACAGCGACCGCTCGTTTAATTACAGGCGAGCAGCGGGGGCGTTGCGAAATTCACGTGGCACAAAGGCAGCGAGACGTTAACAGTTCCATCGGTTTTCGGCGCGGTCGCAAGAAACGGGGAGCCACGCTTCATCCTCGGTATCGATAATTGTCCGGATGTTCCCGCTAATGAAGCAGGACTTCGACTTAATGACCGTACTTAATTGGCAAAACTTCCAAGGATCCGGAGCCCGTGGCAAGAACCCGCGACGTTTACTACGTAGAAACGTTACTTCCCGCCGCCGCTGAGAGAATAATCCGCGAAACATCGACGGCGCGACGCGAAATGGCTTTCCGAAGGCCGACCCGAGGTTAAATTGCATTATTCTTGTCAGCGAAGGGATTTCGGGACACTAACGAGGCTGGAGGAATACTTTGTACCCGCCGGATCGAGTTTCCTGTGCCCGTTTTATGCGATTAATGCGTGTAAAGTCGGCGTTGCGCGGTGAAATCGATACGGGCGAACAAATCGCGAGAATACGAGTAGCAATCGATGAATGCTAATTGTAGCGAAGGATGAACTCCTTAAGAAGTATCCGAATACTGGATTTGAATGTTTGTACTAGCCGAATTGCAGTTACTGTACCTGTTTTATGCGATTAATGCGTGTAAAGTCGGCGTTGCACGGTGAAATCGATACGAGCGGATAAATCACGGAAATACGAGTAGTAATCGATGAATGCTAATTGTGGCGAAGGATACCACTCAAATATTTGATTCAGAAGGAACAAATAAAGGTTTCCTAGAGTATACAGATGCTAATTTCACCTCAGGCTGCCATTCACAAGAGAATAATTTTCCAAAGGCGGCAGCAACGTGCGAGACCTTGTAAAACATCTATTTCCAAGATCCTCGCGATTATTTTCTGCAATGCTTCAACGTTTCCCGTCCACAGTGCAGAAAACAGCGTGTTGATACTCCGAAAAGTCGATTTTTTTAACTGCCCGCGAGAAATATCCGTCCCTTACGGACGAAATTGGTATCGCGCGGAGAATCATCCGTTTTCGGTTGTCCCGGCCATTCCGGCGCTGTCCATTCCGCGCATGATTGCGGTTACGTTCGCATCCGTCGAGTGTAACGGCGGCAACGACATCAGTCACCGCGGCGGGCTGTATTAGAAGCGCCGTGGTACCCGACGATGACAACGATTAGATCCAGTCATCGATAACTTCCGTCCTCAACGCGCTTCGCGGCCCTCGAACTTCCATCGTTCGGAAGATGCATTCCAGAGCAACGTTGCGTATCAATGGCGGCTAGACATCTTCGGAGACTAGCTAATTAACCCGTTGCACTCGAGAATATTTTTCTCAAGAAATATTATTTTCCGATGAAATATCAATGATATGTTTTGCTACAGAAAGAAATGCCTTGTATAAATTAAGTGACAGAGCTATTTTATTTCGATGTTCGACGTGTTGATATATAAAATTTAACATACAACAATTTAACTCTCGAGTGCAAAGGGTTAATAACGTCTTCATCCCACTCAGAGCGTAGAAACATTCGTTTCGAAATCAAAATGCAAGCAAAATCACCGGAAACTCAAAAACCTAAGAATCTCTTGCTCTAAGCTCCAAGTTGACATCTTGCAACTTCATTTCTAAAAACGTCAATGAACCAAATTGACATACGCGACGACTAACAAGAAGAATAAGGAATGAAATATTAATATAATATTATAATAACCGAAGAAAATATTGATTATAATATTAACCCTTTGCACTCCAGAAGTTCTTCACCGGAAATATTCAATATTTTTCAATGAGATACAGACATTTTCTTCGATTGAATTAAGCAATCTCACATGCATCGAGGAAGAGAACTATTTTCTCTCAATATTTCGTATATTCATGCATTATACAAAGTTTAATATTATATCAAAGTTGACAGTTTTGCTGTGTTAAATCATTTGGTGACTTGGCGCCTCTGGAGTGCAAAGGGTTAAACATTATAATGTCCCAAAAGAACCTTTCATTTTACTGATACAATCAATACAATTTCGTCTTATTAACTCCGATCCATTCTACCTTCGATCATACCGATCCTCTCTCCTCTCCCCAAAATCCCAGTGTCATCCCACTTCCAAACGAGACATTACAATTACACCACGAGAGAAACTTACAGAATCCAACGTAAACGCTGAAGATATCCAATCCGAAGGATCAAAGTCCACCACCGTTCACCCTATCTCCCCAGGTTCGAAATTAGCGTCGCTCGGCCCGATAGGATCTCCGGCCCCGCAAAAACACGAAAATCCGCATCGAAGTTCCGCTTATCAATCCCGGCGAGCAATTGTTAACCCCAGACAGCCGCGCGAGATAAGTGAGCCGGGCTCAAGAAATACGAACTTCCGGCAATTCGTGGCATCTGCGATCAGAAGAGGGAAAGACAGCAAGAGGGGACGACAGCGGGAGCGAGAGGGACGCCGGGAGGAGTCCTCGATCTAACGGTTCCTCTTCGTATCTCCTGCTGTCGCCTTCCTCTGCCCGCCTCCCGCGGCGCAAACTACGTGGCTCCAATAAGCTTCCGGGGGACCGGCGAGCGCGGCGAACCGTGGCTCGATATATCCCGGTGTACCTCGTTTGATCCTGCGATACCCTCGTTCCGAGATCATGGACCAGCCACAGAGAGAATATCGGATAACGCCGGCCACGTTTTGCCACCCTTACCGTGATCACCGCCACCGCGGAGAATACCAACCGGGGGCCGAAGCTCCGGGACCGCTTCACAGGAGGGCACCGTTGGCTAACCCTTGGCAGTAGTCCTATGTCGAGTCAGACATTCTATTTTATTAACACGTTAAGTGCCCAGCCCGACTTGCTTGTCGTTCCGTTCAGGCCCAGACGCGACCGTCAACACTGACGGACGAGCCGAAATATCGGCTTGAGGACCGGAGTTTTCTCAATGTCATAATAATAATTCCCGAATATTAGGTTCAGAGGTGGCAAAGAATTTAACACAAACAGTTAGCATCTTCTGCAATGAATGTAAAAGCAAACCACACCTCTGTTTACCCTGTTTCAATAAACTACATTAACTTTTTTTAAATATTATATTCTTTTTTTTCAAGCCTTGAGTGAACAAAAACCGATGTCGCCTAAGCAAAATATTTAATCTCACATCAGTGCGTAAGGACCGACACGCGCGGTCGTGTAATATGAACCTAAAGTCCGCATGGACCGGCCGCGCCTGAACGAAAAGTCTAACGCCGGTCCCTAGGAACGAGAAATCTCGTTTTTAATAAAGACACTTAGCTATGCAACTTTGCTAATACCAGAGCATTTAAAGAAATATCCAATGTGATTCGAGTTGATTATCTATTTGAAATATATTACATAACAATATACCTGAGTTTCTCTGTGTATAGTGATATGAATTGATCTCACTGAAAATTGCCAGTCGCAATTCAGTTTTCCGAAAATTAACTGGTACGCAAAGTGTTAACACTAGGTTCACGCAACGCGTCAATTTGACGCAGATTGAATTTTATAAACATTATCTGGTAAATGGTTCAATCGGTTTTCGTTGATCCAATTACACGAATATGAATCCAGATTGTCTATTTCTAAATCTATAATTTCCAAAATCTAAATGAACGAATATCAACTTCCCGAGGAATAATAGAATGAAGTGTACAATAAATGCCCGTAAACCTAGTGTTAACCCTTTATGGGCCGAATTTTTGTTCGTTATTATGACAAAATCTGTGCAGTACAAAATTAACACTAGGTTTACGGGCATTTATTGTACACTTCATTATATTATTCCTAAAAGAATCGATGCTCGTTTATTTAGATTGCAGAAACTGGAGATTTGATAGTAGGTAATTGGGGTACATGTGAGTGTGATCGCATCAATCAAAATCGGCGTAAACATTTACAAAATAATATTTCTAAAATCCAGATCTTTTGTTCATTATTGTAGGAGAAAGAGAATTTTATTTGAAACAGTATAATTATTTCATCACAGCTCACAATAAAACACTAACTAAATTAAACAACGCACACACTATTTATATACTCAGATGCTCTTGTCTCACTCACACACTTTCTAGAACATTCTTTCATCACCATGCATTAACTTCACATATATTTGAAATATTCTAGATTCTTAAAAAAAAGAACATTATTAACATATGGAGAAAATCAATATAATCTAGAATATTCCTACGCTTTGAGCATTCATTCAAAACGCGCTCACACACACAGTCGCGTCATTCATCTATTGCACACTTAACAATGTATTCAATAGTTTCAATAATTTCATCAAACGAGTATATCTTGTAACTTTCAAGTTGCAATGACGTTAAACTTTCATGCCTGAGCGTATAAAGTTGAAGTTAACTGATTACTTAATTTTATTCAACACTTCGAGTGCAGAGGGTTAATTGAGGGGTAGCAAGAGAAAGTCCGGAGATGATGGGAGCTTCATCGCGTCTGAACAGTCAAAGTTTCAAATGAAACGAACTGGTACCTGTAACAATAGGATTTTTCGCATTGCTCAGTTAGTCCACCTCTAGGTGTCTTCAGTTTCAGATGTTAACCCTTTGCACTCGAGAGGTGACTCTCAGTCACCATTTGATTTGCAAAATTATAAAGTCTTATATATAATATTAAGCTTCGCATGATGCATCAATAAGTAGAATATTGAAATAAAATGTTTTTTTGTTAAGTAGTTTCAAAGAACATCATCTGTATCTCATCGGAGAATACTCAGTATTTCTAGTGAATTTTCGAGTGCAAAGGGTTAAGTCTAAGGGAACTGATAAATCAAAAGTGAATAGAACATTCTATTGAAACAGCTGACTCTTCGAGCAATTAGATGTCCTAGTTACTTGTTAGACTATCGATACAAGTCCTCAAGTTTCTTTAATCCAAATTACATCCAGGCTAAACGACTGTTAACACGAGAACAGCTTCGGACAGGTGAAATTCAGATTTAGGTGAAAGAAATTCCCGAATTACCCCGCAGTTCCTAGATTCCCTAACAGCTTGTTACCAGTTCACGCACTCGGGGATTATTTCGAGAGAGGTAGGCACGGATAGATAACGAAGCAGGCCCTTAGGGATCGAATTCCTAGTTAAGGGATGATTTACGGGATATTTAAGCGCAACCCCGACTATTTCCATAGAGTGTTAACATTGAAAGCTGTTTGGTGGTAGCATTTAACAAGAGGCACGGCAGTTCCTGGTTTACGAAAGCTCATTTATATCACGTAGTTCACGAACAGCTTGGCGGGAGGAAACCACCGGCGGAGATAAGAAGACAAATAGAGGAGGCTGCGTGCACCAAGTTTCTGTTTCGGCCGGGGGTTGAATATAGATATTTTTGATACACAAGAATGATAAATCCCCCGGCCCGATAGCCGCTATTTATGTTATCGTTCGTGGAAGTCGGCCAGTGGCACGAAAAAGAGGATCGGAGTCGCCGGAAAACCTTCCAACTTATTTCCTCCTGTAGAAGACACTCTCCGAAAGTAAATGAAGGGAGACCTCTTTGAAAAGCAACTCTAAAATACTCCAAAAGAAAACTGAATTAACCATTCACTCCGTTAACTAACAATTGGACTTCACAAGTGCATAAGCTGCATCAAACTCTTAATCGTTTGAATGCTAAAGAACTTTTGTATATTTACCAAAAATGAAGTGACTGTGTATGTGAGAAAGAATTAATAAGAGTAGTTATCTAATGAGATCAAATATTGTGTTATTACAAAGAAATATCAAGAAATAACATTTATTCAAATTTATCGATTTAGTCTAATATTACCGAATCCCTTCTCGAAATCAAAAACGTTCAATCAATTCCTATCATTTTCTATATATCTCTTAATCGCATTTCCGTTCTACCCCAATATCTAAATTTTAACACGAACTATCAGATGGCTCAAACTCATTACTGACAAATAATTAAACTAAGACCCCTTGCGATTTACTTCTCAACTATCAGCACAACTATTTTATTCACTGAAAATCAACAAAACTCTAGGCATACTCAGTAACAACATTTAAAGTATAATAATCGACAACAAAAGAATGTTTCATTTGAATAACAAGAATTCTGTAACATTTATGGAGCGTTAAAATCTTCAGTCCGACACGTTATCGAAGACAAACGATTCAATGGAAATTTCTTTCGTCTTTCGACAACTTTGAAATCGTGTTAATAATCGGTCTCGCGACTCAATGGCAACATGGCGGCGGGTGGTCGACCACCGAGCGCACAAGAAACGAAACCAGCTTCACTTTCTCGGTGTTTCGTTCGACGAAAGATTCCCGCAGCTCTTCTTTCATTACTTATACAATCCGTAACGTGTCAGGCGGGACGAGGCGAAGGAGGGAGAGGAGCGGCGACGATTTGTCGAGGGTGGCAACCCGGGGACCTTAATTAGACAAACGCCGGGCGGACGAAGAAAACCGTGAGGAAACCGATCGGACGAGGAAGAGGGAGGGGGGAAAGAGAGGAAAGCTCCCCGAGGAAAGTTTTTCACCGCCTTTTCACTCTTTCGTCGTGCTCGCCCGGAATGTCGTTCGATAAAAACGACATCGATTCCGCCAGCGCGGGGCGAAACGGGGCGGGCGCGGGCTCCCGTCACGCACCAGAAATACCGGCGCGCGGAAAAAATTGCTGGCTCTCCTTATTACTATTTTCTACACCCGTTAGCCCGAGGAATGTTCTACAGGGTGCTCATTGTTTTTATTGGGCCGCACGGTGTTGCTGTCTGCGAACGAAACTCTGAAATTCGGCTGTTCGATGAAAATCGGAGGTTAGCGATGTGTTGCTGAGTTATTCTGTTAATGTATTGATTATTATGGACTTCCTTCGGTTGGTAGTAATGTATATAGATAGAGGTGATTGTGATTGAACACTTTTTGTTTCGAAATTAATGGAAACTTTGAGTTTCATCTAGGATCTTGAAACGAATCGCTGTGCGAGGTGCGGTTGATTGTGGACGAAAGCTTGATATTCGAATATTGGAATAATTAAATTTGATGTTACTAATATGTTAAGTAGTGTCTGATGTACAAAAGAATTCTCATTTGAAAAGTAGCAACTTTGTGCGAATAAATTCTGTTTCTATACAACGTTCGAATCGAAGCGCGAAGCATCCATTGTCACTGGAAACACTGTGAAATACCCCCATAACGTACAAATATATAACCACCATATGCTTTGCTCTATACCTTACAACTGTCTGAAGCATTTCCTTCTATTACTCACACTTTGTAAGTTATCTATTTAACACGTTCCGTGCCACGTGTACCACACATGGTACACGCCAGTGTTTGTAAGAAAATATTTTGGATACATGGTCACGGTCGGTATACGTTACAAAGCAGCGAAAACAAAGAAACGATATCAAAATATATAGAAATGACCAGAAACTTGAATATAACTTATTATTTCATTGAAAATTCTACTCCATCAAAATTTCAACATCGAAACAACCGATCTCATCTCGCAATGATTAACACTAGAACTACCGTACCAGTCAAAATGACTGGTTCCGATTTTTTTGTTCAGCAATTATTGTTATCTTCGAAGCATTGAATATTCGAAATGATTTCGAAAATAAATTGTTTCATTTTAGTACTATAATGAATGTCTGAAGAAACTGAAAATAATCTATTGTTACAATTTTTATGGGAATTGCATATTAATCGTATTAAATGCTCGGTAGTTCTAGTGTTAAAAGAACAGATGCTTCCCCGAGAAATTATTCAAGAAACCGCTGCAGCGATACGCAAACTGGATTTTCAATCAAATCCCGAACAGATGCACTCGGAGTTCTTATAGGGGAACTTGAAAAAGTCGATCTAACTGGCTCGAAGTGCTTACACTCGAATTACCAGGAGCTCGGTGGTTGTAACGATTAATAATATTCGAAGGGCCGAGTTCGCGGCGTCGAGTGTTATCGAAAGAAGCGAGACACCCGGCGGATGGCGCGCGCTAGAAAGGAAAACCTTTCGGTTTTCCGTGCTCGCGGCTTTCGAATGGCGCCATGAGTGGCTCGTTAACGAGTCCGCGTGCCCGTGCACACGAGGGGCCCCCTTTATGCCGCGCTTCCACGTCCGCGACACGATGGGACGATATGTTCGCGGCGTGTGACACCGGCAGACGCTGTTGGCGCGTGGACAGGCGCCGAACTGGTTTGTCCTGTACGCGTTTTCTTTGCAGGCGATACGCCTCTCCGTGCATACACCGTGTCCTGGAATTACAGCACTACTCGCGCTGTCTCCTTCGCAACTGCACATGACATCGATATTTTATTCTTCGTAATTAAAGAAGAAGGAAGAAGACAGAAGAGAATTCTATGGTAGTTTTATGTCTACGTTTACTCTGAACTGCCACGATTGAGAATAGAAGAGTAATGATTCAATTGGATTCGAAGAATCAAGCCACACATATTCGTTAACTCTTTGTAATTAACATACACTAGAAACATTCGGCATTTCTCAGTGAGGCAAACGAAATTCTTGGAGATTATCCGATGAGAAAATCTACAGAAATTGGGAAATATTTTATTCGAATGTTTCCTATTTTATTATATATAATATATATAATATAATAAAATAACTATAACTTTACTACGTCAAATCGAAATTTCTTCCATCTACAGTATCTTCATAACTAAACTCGAAACAGCCGGTCAAGGGTTAACACTAACCTACTAAATCCCTTGGTGTCATCAACCCTTTGCGGACGGATATTTCGACGAGATGAAATTTTCATATTCGGAAGACAGTCGAAAACAGATGATTCAATTACTCGAATAGCAAGAGTAGTTTTCTATTTTCCTATTGTCCACGTAATTGATACATAATTTAGCTTCATCCGTCCAGGATTTTGTATATTCCAGAGAATCTTCGTCAAAAAGTTAAAAAACCGCCTTGTTCCCCGTTCTCAAAGCAAACCGTTCGAGTCCCTCATCGGCGAGCATCTTTCCGAATTCCCGTTAAAAGAATCGGCCGACAAAAAGTGCAATCAAGTCGCGGCGGCGGCGGCCCGGCCGAGAATTACACTTCATCACGAGTACCAGCGGCCGCGGCAGCAGGATCCAGGATTTTTCCTCTCGCATTAAAAAGTGAAACCGCGTCGACGGCGGAGCAAACGGATTAAAAGCACATGCCGGGCGAGGTCGGGCGGGACTGGAGAGGCGGGAGGAAGAGGGAGGGAGTCGGCCGGAAGCGGAAGAGTCGAGAGGCAGGGGCCGGCCGGCATTCCTGCTCCCGGAGGAGGGTAATTTTTTATCCGGCAGGCGCGAAAGGAATCCGTCGGTGGCGAGTGACGAGCCACGCGCCTTCAACACCTACGACCTTATCGCGGCCCGTTTATCTTGAGGGTTTAGTCCCGGCAACCGCCGCCGCCGCCGCGTATCCTTCTTGCCCACCTTATTCGAAACCGATAAGGATGATTTGCGAGCCTAACCCAGACCCGCCGTTTGATTGTCCCTATCTACGATAATAATTTATGCGGCTACGTGATGCAATTAAACGCCCGCGGCCGAAACACTTAGCCCCGATTCGATGTTAGAGGCTTTGCGGTTTCGTTTCGACTTCCAAGACTAGATAGAGCTATGATCGATCTCGTTTGGAAATGTATGGAGGAACACTTGATGGGTTGTTGCAAGTTTTTGGGAATTTCCAGGGTTTCTCTGTCGTTTTGTTAGGTTTTTCGGGTTCTGCGGAGATAACGCTGAATTTGTGGAATCAGGTAGCTTTACTTGAAGGTTTGTGAATGAAATTGTTGGATTTGATGCGACATTAGAGGCTTTGCGGTTTCGTTTGGACTTCGAAGACTAGATAGAGCTATGATCGATCTCGTTTGGAGATGTACGAAGGAACACTTGATGGGTTGTTGCTAGTTTTTGGGAATTTCGAGGGTTTCTCTGTCGTTTTGTTACATTTTGGGGGGTTCTGCGGGTTTTACTTGAAGGTTTGTGAACGAAATTGTTGGATTTGATGCGACATTGGAAGCTGTTGGGAGATTTAGAAGGTTTTCCTCGGGGTTTCGTTGATTCTTCGGTTTCTGGGGGATGAAGCTTCATGGACTGTGGGCTTTTGTAGTGGTAAGTTTGGAAATATTGGAAATGTGGGAATGAAGAAGTGTATCTTGGGAATTTATCGAATATTTCAATTTCTATGACGCCTATTCTAATATTACACTATCTATTATACTTAATATCCTTCTATTATTAATATAACAATCCCCAATACTACAAAAACATTGAAAAAGACATTACATTTCGAATAGAATTCCGGTACCGGTAACTACCATCCAATATAAAATTAATTTTTATTTTCAAAGAGACAGACATCACAGCCAGCGATCGATGAACCGGATCGCGCTGATATTCCGTCGTCGGTCTCAAATGTGGCGTAAAACGAACCGTACGCGTTCGATTAAAGGGAGCGGCAGTTCGGTGGAAAAGGGATGAATGTCCTTGGGAATGGAGGAAGGGAAAGAAAAAATAAAGAGAAGCCCGGCAGTATGAAATGCTTCTCTTGAATTTTTCACGAGCGTCGCACGAGCCGGTCTCCCCGTGTGTCCCGGTAAAATCTCCGCTCTCCGCGTTTCTTCGCAATATTCCGGCCGGTTTATCCGAGGGTTCGAGCCCCCGGCATCTGCCAGACATCTCTCCCGATTAATTATTAAACAGCGTTACCTTGTTTCGCGTGTGCCACCGTATGAGCGACGAACCACCGAGAAAACATCGGATTAAAAATATTTTTAAAACGTTCGGACACCAACCGGGGTAGTTTCAACCCCCTGCCGCAATAATCTTGTATTCCAACTCTCGTTGAAACTGAATCGCCGCGTGGAATATTTACATTACTGCGAACGCATTAAGTTTCATTAGCGCTAAAACTACCGAGCGGTTCAATTGGCTTTCCGAAATTCCGCTATCGAAACTCCAAGAGTGCATCTCTTCAGGTTTTAATTAATTTCTAATTCAGGTACATTGCTGAATAATTTCTTTGATAATCTGTTAGAGAAACACCTGTTATCTTTTTAACAATTTTCGTTCTTTGATTATTCATAATTAACTCTTAATCTTACCATGGTGAACTTAGCACGGTGTATTTCTCTCTTGCCACTCATCTTGCAGTTGTATAAGGCAACAAGGCAAACAACAATTAGAAACTGTTACCAACTATCATTAAGAATGTACTTCTACCATTTTCAAAAAAGAACTGCTCACATATCGGAACAGCGAACAAGGCGTCCGGAATATTCCAAATTCTACAAATTCTACAAATGCGACTGCTTCGACTGTCTTTCGGATAAACAAGGATTGCTTAGATCTCGAAGAACTAAGCTCGGAGGTAATAAGGAAGCGAGGAACAAACGTTCGAGGAACGTTGCTAGCAACCGGCCAACGGGAATAAGAAAATTTCGCGAGGCTTTTAAGCGAGCTACAGAATCGTTCCGGCGCATACAATGCGTGCGGACGCTTAAGTTAACGTTGCCCGCCGTTACGAATATTAACGATGAGGTGAGGAGAGGGAGCTTAATTGGCGTCCAACGAGAAAACTTTCGGAAATCTAATTTCGGCCTTACAGCCGCGCGGATACTATTCCGTCGGTTCGTAAGAAATTAACAAGCTCCGAGTATCGCTATCATCGGAGTAACCGTGCATTTATAATGCCTCGTTAAAGGGGGGAGTTCATTTGCCGACTAATTCTGCGAACGGTTTGCCGCGACTGACTAAAGGAACTAGAAAAATTAGTGGGAAACCATGGGGAAACGAATTGCGCACAGCGTCGCTGCTTGCAGGCAAAACAAAAATCCAAAGTAAAACTACAAAACCGAATTCCTTGTTCTTTTTGGTAAGTCACAAATTTCGATTTGATTGGTATAATAATTTTAGTAGCTAAAATATAGCCGGCGTTGAATGTTCGTATAATGAAAATTGAAGACCAATGTGTTGCTAAGTAGTTTCTATACGAAACGATTTGCATTTGAAAAATAATTTCGTACGAATCAATTTCTATTGTCATCGGGAAAACTTCATAATATCTCCATAACGTAAACAAAAGTATAAACAACTGTTAGAACTGTTGTCTGTGAAGCATTTGTTTCTGTCACTCGTGCTTTTTAAGTAATCTAGTTCGGCGACTCGTTTCTCTCTGCGTCGCTCGGAAAATGGGGAACGCTCTACTGAAAAGTAAATATCCAATTCCACTCGATTTAGGAATTAAATACTCGCGAAATAATTCCCAACGGTCCCGGAATCAGATTTGGGAATAAAAACCGAATGAAGCTGGAGCTAAACGAGCGAAATGATGAATTCTGGGTGAAAAAAATATGTGATTTTAAATCTATTGGGGAGCTCGTTCCGAAACGGACGTGCATGGGAATTTAAATTAAATTACTCGGCGCAAAAATTAATTCAGTGGCCCTTTGAAGTGCATTCGACGTTTATTTATGAAAGAAATCGCGCGTTCCCCAGTTTTCGAAAAACTCGTCGATGGCTTTGGCGCTTTTGTGTAACTCGGCAGTTTCGAAATCAAATGGACAGTAAATGTTTAAATTTCAAATTAATTTGCGATCGGTTTTGCCGTCGATGCGGACGTTTCTTTTCAAGAAAACCTGAAATACGCGATCACCGAGAGTCCATTTGAATGTGCGTCTTTAGTTTCATTTTGTGATAACATAATTTGATAAGACTATTCTCTACATCATTGTCAAATTGAATCTATGCTTGTGATAGTAAACAACCTTTACAATCAAATTTACCGAATTTAAATACACATTTCTACATTTATTTAGTATCTCCTTATATAAGGGCGCCATGATCGAAAAGGTTAACCCTTTGCACTCGAGAGGTGACTCAGTCACCACTTGATTCGACACAGCAAAACTATGAAGTTGAATATTTAGTATTTCAAACGAAACTTTATATTGCTGTCTGAAATATTTAAATAAAACAGCTTCGTTGCTTAACACGTTGACTGCCACGGTGGTCACTGGTGACCGAAGCTTCGAAATGACTTGAAACAATTAGAATTCATAAGATAACTGACGTCCAATAAAAATATTCAATAATGTAAATAACTAGATAACAGTGCAACGTAAGAATTGTGGTAGCAAATAATTAATAATTATTCCTATTTATTTTTGTTACGAGGGTGTAAGTGGTACGTAAAACGCTGATGTTTTTCGTAGCAGTCAACGTGTTAATTTATCTGTGAATTATCGTTAGATTAGTTTCAAACAATGCTGTCTATATCTCGTCGAAAAATGTTGAATATTTCCAGTGAAAAACTTTCGAGTGTAAAAGGTTAATAAATTATTTACCGAGAATAGTTTTATCGGACGCGGCTGCGAAAGAAATCATAGGGCAAGGGCTTAAGGGATGCTTTAGCACCCCCTCTCGCTGTCTAGAAAATATATCACCCCCTCGAACAATAAACCGGTTTCCAGCGCGGCCCGTTCGTCCGATATCCATGAATGGTCGAGCGGATATGCGGTTCCCTGGGATTTACCGGCTACTAAATAACGAGGCCAATAATGGGCATAATAATGATAGCGCGGGATGAGATTATCGGAATTGGAAAGACGCCAAAAGGCTTCGCCGGTGTGTTTACGTCTCGCTCGGCCGGCGAACGGTTTTTCACGTGTCGCACGCGCAAAAGGGGCAACCGTTGCACGTCATATCGGCCGCTCGTTCGCCAAATCGGCCGGATAACTCCATTTTCCCGATTTTTAGATGGCCTCCCGGCTCGATTTTAACGCGAGGCTCAACCCTTTGCGGCCTCGCGCCGTCGTAACGGCGGTTTCGAGCTTCGATATCTAAAATTGACGCCGGCAAACGAATGACTCCGTTGTAAAGCTTGCTTTCCTCGTAATTCAGACTTCGACGCTTAGTCGAACCGCTGATTAACGACATTGGTCACTCCGCTTCGCGAGGTTCGAGAGTTTTGACGTTTTTGATTCGTGAATTTTAAACGTTTTGGAACTTTGAAACTTCGTAACGTTGAAATTGTGAAATTATGAAACCTTGAAGTACTGGAACGCTGAAATGTTGAAACTTTGAAACATTGAAATTCTGAAACGTTGAAGTATTGAAACGCTGTAATGTTGAAACTTTTAAACTTTGAAACACTGAAATTCTGAAACGTTGAAACATTGAAACGCTGAAGTCTTGAAACTTTCAAACGTTGAAACATTGAAATTATGAAACGTTGAAGTTTTGAAACGTTAAAACGTTGAAACCTCGAAACGTTGAAATTCCTACACTCTAATATTTCAAAATGCGACATTTCGAGCTTGCGAAACTCTAAAGAACTCGATCGACTCCCAGCGCTTTCGATTTCACAGAAATTCCCCCATCGAGTTCAGCTTAATCTGACTGTCCATTAAGATTTCCAAACTCAACGTACTCAATTCTATCTCTTTTCTCTACTTACTTCTTCCCCGAAGTCAACCGATCCAGCCAATAAGCAACTGGCATCGCAACGTCGAGATCGGCACCGGGCCGCAACCCTTCCCGCAATTTGTATTTTCGGGCGCAGAGTAATTTGTCCGTCGCGCGACCCTCACGATTTGAATAATGTTTAAACGGCCGCGGCTCTCTGCTATCAGCCCCCGGCGAACCAATATGGCGATTATATTACCCGATTCCGCTGGAAATTGAAAAACGAAGGACGGAGCTTTCCGACCATCGATTTTATATTCGTTTTTTCTGTTTCAACTGTTATTTTTTTTTCGGCGTCGATGATGCGGTATCCCCCGGCTGTTTGTCTCCATTTTAACCCGCGCGATACCGAAGCCGGTGCTTCTCGCTTTGTCGCGAATATTCGTCGCGTGTGTGCGTGATTTGATTTTCTTTTTGTTTGAAACCGGTGAAATTTGTTCACGCGATTCTTTTTGCTCGGGTTTCGCGACTGGAGGACCGGCCAACGTTTTCCGATCCGTCCAGGTATTAGGCAATGAGTCTCTTCTATAGTAACGTTGTTTATCCGCTGGCCAATGTTTATACTTTTATTAAGAAAAACAACGAAATATCGTATTGCAGTGATTGGAAAACGAATATAGTAATTAATGGATTTTATTACAGTAACTAGGAAGCGAATATAATAATTAGTAGTTTGTATTATCTATGCTAGTTAGAGAACAAACCTGGAATTAACACGTGAGTGCCGCACGACCGAGAAAAATTTACAAAATGAAAATAATCTAATATCAAATTATGTAATTGAAATGCGTTATTATCTTGTTGAATGTCACTGCATTAGGTAGCATTACTAATAATACAGATGAGTTTCCAAATAATCAGCGTTTAATTGAAGAAATGATAGTAATTCGATTTAGTTGGCATCCAACGTGTTAATCAAAGAGATTGGACATATGAACTTTTGCATTCATCATTCTCTAGTCAACCATAAGACGTTACTTTTTATTTATTTATTTATTTAGTATGCGGTAACCCTTTGGTACACAAAAAACAAACTACAAAGAGACAGATTATACAGAAAAGTCGTAGGAGGCCAGAAATCTCTTGGTATTATTTCTAAAAGTAATAACGGAGGAAGAAAATTGAGAGAACAATAAAATTTGTAAATTTAAAACAGTAACTTTCGTAACAAACTACCAGTTTGTAAGTATTTAACCCGGACGAAGGTTTATACAATGCATCAATGTATGGAATATTGAAATAAAATAACTTTCTCCTTAATTTATATATGTTCCTCGTTAATTAGTTTCAAAGAACATCGTCTGTATCTCATCGAAGAACACTGAATATGTCTAGTGAAGAACTTTCGAGTGCAAAGGGTTAATTAATAGGAAAAAAGGAAACTACGCGCTGATCTCTTGCTGTTTCACTAATTAAATCACTTGTTCGCGACTTAGTCTTCCAAATATGAACATTTGATCCGCAAAGGTTTAAACGACGACAAGGCGTTAAAAAATAGAAACTTAGAAATAAGTCGCTCGAATTGCTCTGTAGTTTTAGCAGCGAATGCACAATTGAAACGTCCAGTTGACAGGCCGCCAGTGAAAACTGAAAACATCAATAAACGAACAAAGAAGCAGGGCGTCGGTGATAGCAATCACGCCGACCGCTAATATCAATTTGATTCGGGTAGCCGGTTTACTTTCAGTGCTCGTGGCACGCCAACAAAGCCCATTGAGCACGATACCGCGTTAACCGAATCCGGGGCCAGCTTACCCGAAATCTATTTACGCGGCGGCGTCGTTCGGTGTACACAGAGCTTCAAGACGTTGACGCAAATCACGCGGCTGCAGGTGCGTACACGTGCACGTCAACCTGATAGATGTTTAATCATAAACAGATTTCCATGAGAATTACCGTGGACCGTGTAATATATATTTCGAATCTGCATAACGCATTGTCCTCGGGCTACCAAGCTACTACCACACGCGAGTGGAAGTTCATTTCGAGTGGACGAGTTATTACGATGTAAGAAAGTAATAGCTCCAAGAGGATCTAAGGATTAACTTTGTTATTTTACCAGTCGTTCCTGTATTCTACAGCCGAGCTTAGTAAGAACGGAATATTACGCTTTAAACTTCAACGTTCTACCTCGATCGCGAGGATAGTTAAGAAACTTTCGGATTATCGAGTTTCAATCTGTTTTTGCGATCGTGAGAGATTGTTAAGGTTGGATGTAGCAGAGTTATGGATCATTACGAAGGGAATTTTTCTAGTCTCGGTTGAAGGCTTTGAATGACAAGTTAATAAAAGGAGAATGGAATTACCGATAACAAAAGCAGCGAATTACTGAGAAAATCGAATCGCCAACAACAGGAACAATAAACGACTAGAAACAAGATCACAGAACTGGCAACAGAAACAAGCTACCAAAAACGAAACACGGAACCACTAATAATAAGACCACTAATTATTGAGTTTCAATCTGTTTTTGCGATCGTGAGAGATTGTTAAGATTGGATATATCAGAATTATGGATCATTGCGAAGGGAATTTTTCTAGTCTCGGTCGAAGCTTTGCTTGAATGACAAATTACTAAAAGGAGAATAGAATTACCGATAACAAAAGCAGCGAATTACTGAGAAAATCGAATCGCCAACAACAGGAACAATAAACGACTAGGAACAAGATCGCAGAACTGCCAACAACAGAAACAAGCTACGAAAGCACAGAGCCACTAATAACAAGACCACTGAATTACTAAAAACGGCGCCGAAGAACTCGCGGAATTCAGATTTTCCCGTATGTCCGCGCGGAACAATGCTAAGCGAGCAGCGTGAATGGCGAGAGCCTGGTAATTCCAGCCGTTCCGCGAGGAGACCGTGTCGCGGGGGAGGGAACGGGGGTAGAATAGAAGCGTAGAACTCGTGACGCGAACAGGTGACGAACAAACGATCTGAAAAGAAACGCGGCGAACGCGTATCGACGTCGAAAAGCGAAGGAAGGGTGGGAGCGGTTAATGGGGAGGGGCGCACAGGTGTGAAACCCCGAATGGCCAGACATTTATGCGCGCTATGACGGCCGAACAGAGGCGAACGCGCGGATGACACAATATACGAGCGATATCAAATTGATGTTTATTCAAGTGGCTACGGTATATACCGGCGCAGGATCCGCGTGACGCGCCGCGAGTTCGGATCGCTCGCACGCAACGCGTTCCAGTTCGCCGTTCGGTAGCTGTTTTCGCAGCGCCGGCCAATGGAATTGCGCCGCTAATCGTCTATTAGCGATCTAAATTTATCCGTACTGTGTACCGTTCGGTGAATTCGCCCTCTGCCTCTTGACCTCTTTAACCCTTTGCACTCCAGAAGCTTTTCACCGGGAATATTCAATATTTAATGAGAGACAGATGACATTTTCTCAGATTGAATTAAGAAATCTCATCGAAAGAAAATAGTTCTCTTCCTCAATGGATGTGAGATTTCTATTTCGTATATTGATGCATTATGCAAAGTTTAATGTTAAATATCAAAGTTTACAGTTTTGCTCAAATCACTTGGTGACTTGGCGCCTCTGGAGCAAAGGGTTAACCGTTTCGGACGAAGATTTTTTGGAATATATAATATTGGATTGCTTAAATAATGGAAAGAAATTATACACTGATCTCTTGCTGTTTGAGTAATTGAATCGTTTGTTTGAGTTACTCTTCCAAATATGATTTCATCTCGCCGAAATGTCGACGCTCGTCTGCAAAGGGTTAATAACTTCATTTCTTTTCCTGCTGCAATATTTCACCCTTAACCCTCCGCAGTCGAAAGCTTTTCACTTGAAACGTACAATATTATCGAATTAGGCGTAGACAAGATTCTTTAAAATGAATTTATCAAGAAATACACGAAGGGAAAGCTGTTTTCTTTCAATATTTCACATATCGATGCAGTGTACAAAGGTTAATGGTAAATATCAAGGTTTTCAATTTGTATAAAATTATTTGAGGCTTGAGAATCGCCTCTCGAGTGTTAATTCGCTGTTTTCGAGTATACTCGAAGAAATGGAGAAGTTTTGAGTTACTAGTATAATCATTACCAAACAGCTGGTTAACACTAAAACTACCAGAGGGGTCAAATGACTCATGCCTGATGTCTTCTTTTTGCAATTATTAGGAAGGTAACAAATGTTTTTCTGAGAAATTATTAAAGAAATTCATTTAGCATTACGCAAATTGAATTGTAAATCAATTAAGGACTGAACAGATGCACTCTTGGAGTTTCTATAGCGAAACTTTAAAAAGTCAATTGAAGTGCTCGGTAGTTTTAGTGTTGAAGGAATCATTACTGAAGCAACTAAGTTTCGAGGTACACGTTACTCGAATGAAAGTTTCCGACGATTATTCGTAGACGTGAACACGTACGCGTTAATCGATGGATAATGAAGCGGATAGCCGGCACTGCTTTCGAGAAACGATATTCAGCAGCTGTTCGACGTCGGGACACGGCCAAGAACGACGTCGCCGGTATAAAATCGAGTCTTCGGACACGCGCTGAGGGTAAGCTTCCCTCGTAACGTGTAATAGGAACCGTCGAGAGCGCATTCGGTGGCTCCATTAACGCTGAAACGTGTGCCCGCGAACTCTTGAACCGATATCCGATCTAGTTCTGCCCTGGGGGATGTCATTTCGAACGTCGCGCGCGTTCCCCCGGTTATCGCGCTAAAAGCTGCCTTACTGAAACGCCGCCGCCTCGACGAGACGCGACGCGACGCGACGCGACGCGGCGCCGCGTTTACGATCTCCGTTCGCTTATCATCTTACTGGACCATGAATTCCGCGACACGAAAAGAAAAACTGCCGTACCGCGATCGATAGAACGAAGATACTCGCAGAACTTCCAATTTCTTACAGTGCAAGTGGATAAATAGACTCATGATGGAAAATGGCATCCGAATGGCATTGCAATTTTGCGCTTTTAAATTTCACGGGAGTGCAGGAGACAGATTGATGATCTTATTTTAGCCTTGAATCTTTATGTAAACTGCGAATGGTCGAATGACTGTTGAAATTTGACTGATTCTCCGTTTTCCTTCGTTCGTTTAACGTTAAATTAATTTCTATATTACCTGATTAATCAGGTTCTCAGTTTTTCTCTTTCCTTCTGTTTCCAGTAAGGAATATTTAAAGTTTCACTGATTTATCTTTATTTTATCACTAGTTATTCGACGAAGTTACAGTAGCTACAGGCGCGAGCAGTTTCGGTAGGTTCAATGTGAAGGAGGACGCGTTTTCTCAAGGAATATCCGGAAAACCACTGAGACCTTGAATATCTCATGTATTTTCGGATGTAACGCGAATGGTAATATCGGAAAATACGGCAGGCACTTTGCGTTACATGAAATTCAAAGCCGGTTCGTATTACAGATCCCGATGTAGGGCGCGCCGTATCGGCACGGCCGGCGACGAACGAAAATTACCGTCGACGAATCGAAACGCGACGCAAGGAAACGAAAAACCGTTGTAACCGGCCGCGATGTTTTATTGCCGGCATGAAAAAGGGAAATGTGTACACTAACTTCCGCGCGGGAGTACGGCCTCCCGTAAGAACCCGTAAAACCGCGGTGAATCCGGCGAACGCATTGTAACGCGCGAACTTGCCGCATTTTTGAGTAGATTCTTTCTTCGGAGTTACGACAACTTTCGGAAAATATCATCCAACTTCCGGTTATATTTCTGGGGCCCGGACCGGACGCTTTAGAAGCCGCTCCGCCGCAATGCAGCTGCCCGACGTGAATTTGGCCGTCGTGGTTCGCTTGTTTTCTTCAGATGCCACGCGGAAAGGAAGTTCTTTTGACTTCGGACTTCGAGACAAGGAATTTGTGCTACGTAGGAATCTATAATAGACGATTATTTAATGCAATTAAATTATTCATTTGGAGATTAACAGGTAAATGGAGATTCGAGAAGAGATTGATCAATGTTTGCGACATTCGAGACGCCTGTGTATCTTCGAACTATCAATTAGAATGCTTATATATTCTCATCTTTAGATTGTTTCAAGTACCATTCAATCTACGAAGACCTCCGACGAGAAACATAGAAATTCAAAAATTTACAAAATTAAAAGACAATTGCATTCCACTTGAAAAACAATCGACCTTCGAAGGTGAGTAGCAATAAAAACTTGCAACTCAGCAATAAAAAGTCGCACAACCTTCCACCTATGCTCATTGCGAAACTCGAAGCATCCACTTTCCCGCTGCGAGCCATTTTCGCCAACAATGTTCTCGCTTTGTGTAACGGGTGACAAAACAAACATACTCCTCGATCTCGGAAACGTTTCGCTTAGAGTTAGCGCTAAAAGCGTTAGAACCTGTTTACACGAGACACGAAGGCAGAAACGATGGAAATCGATCCGCAGCTTTTACCTGTCCGGAGTCCCCAGGTCTTGCCAGTGAAATAATCCAGCGGATCCGGTTAAGTCAGACGTTCCAGCGTAGATCCTCCTTGAACAATTTACACGGTAGGAAAATGGCGGGACTAACGAGCGCATTGTAAAAGCGTATCACGCATACGCGCGCCGCGCGCCGGCTGACAGCACCGTTACTCGTTCGCGAACAAATACCCACTTGCGTATGTAGATCCGGACGTTGCTCGCGGAATAATCGTCGTTCGAGCCGTTCCTGTAAAGAGCAAAGACTGCGCGCGTCCTCGGATCGGCACTCTTCTCCGCTGGAATATCATTATCGCGGCGCGCAGTGTACTGAAATCGTCGAACGCCAGGCGTTCGATAGGGAAACCGTGTTTCTTGCTCTGTACTGGTACACTACTCTCCTACGCGTACTATTATTATAGATTTGTAGACGATTTCATTTGAAATTTACGAAATTTCGTTGAAACATATCGTTTCTGATTTATGTTGGAGCAGTTTTAAATAGTTTCCCGCGAGATTCGGTGGATTTCGAGATGAATCGTGTGAAAGGAAGGAAAAAATCATTCTAGTGAATAGTAGCGATGTTAATGATGAATCTGATGTGACAGGAATCTATGGGATCTTGGGTTTTATTATATAGTTGAAACGTTAAGTCGAATTTCCCGAATTCCATTTGAAATTCACGAAATTTCGGATTCGTTGAAACATCGTTTCTGATTCATGTTGGAGTAGTTTTAGTTTACCGCGTGATTCCGTGGGTTTCGAGATGAATCGTGTGAAAGGAGAGAAAAAATCATTCTAGTGAATAGTAGCAATGTTGATGATGAATCTGATGTGACAGGAATCTATGGGATCTTGGTTTACTATGTAGCTGCAACGTAAAGTCGAATTTCTATTTCAAATGAATTATATGAAGAGCGAATCTAATGAATAATGATATCAATGATAGATCTAATGTAGGAATAGTCGAGTAAATCTTGTTTCCTACTGCCCAGTGACTATGGAAACTAGTTTCCCGTAATTCGGTATGTCATTGAGAATGTACAAAGAAAACAAATAAGTCGAATAGATAATAATAACTCTACGAAAAAACGTGCACAGTAACATTCGCCAGCCGATATTCTTTCGTCTACAATTCCAGTTTTGTCCCCCTAATTGCGCAGCACCGTGCGCCATGTTCGCCGCACGTGGGACGCCATGTTTACGGCGGTACAAATCCACGAAAAATATTCGAGGAAAAGGCCGGGCGATCGAGCCAGATGGAAATTTAATTCCCGAAGGCACCTCGGGAACCGCCGAAGTCGCGGAATTGAATTCCGAAAGGTCCTCTGTGCGGCCGATCCTCAAGGAAAAGCGGCTTCGCCCCGGGAATCGAATATTCCCCATGAAAACGCCGAAACAACGGCCGAATCGAATTCTGTTTGGCCATCGGAAGATGATAACGGCGGTCTGCGACACGCCGATCCGACGTTCGATTTTCAATCGGTCGATATTACGTCTGATTGGTTCCGTTTTATACTCTGTAATACGGACTCGTTCTTGTAACGAGATGTTCCGGGTGAAATATTCGGAACGCTTTAGGCACGACGGGCCGCGAGACAATACGACTGGATGAAAGATGGCCTGCGTCTTTGAAAGCGATGCGAATTCGTTAAAACTGCAGGGCGAGTTTCGGGGGTCGTGAAGGGAGGCGTTGATCATCGGAAACATCATGGATTTTACACTGGAGAACCGCACAAGTTAAAATGGCGGATGTAAGTTCTCTTGCTGCGCGATTATTGGTGGCTTGAAAGCGTTATACATGGGAGATGACTTGGAAAATCGGTAGTTTAACCCTTTGCACTCCAGAGGCGCCTCTAAGTCACCAAATGATTTGACACAGCGAAACTGTAAACTTTGATATTTAATATTAAACTTTGTATAATGCATTAATGTACGAAATATTGAAGGAAAATAGTTCTCTTCCTCAATGCAAGTGAGATTTATTAATTCAGTCTAAGAAAATGTCGTCTGTATCTCATTAGAAAATATTGAATATTCCCGGTGAAAAACTTCTGGAGTGCAAAGGGTTAATACTTAGTTAACCAGTTAGATGTTTTTGACGAGTATACTCGTGAAGAGATAGAAACACATTTTAGGTACAGGAAGAAACTCGAAAGAAATCTGTTGTAACAATTTCAGTGATTACGATTCTAGTGTTAATTGCGAGAGAAATCCAGGGATTCTAGGGACGTTAGAAGTCGCAGGATTTAAGAGTGGAAGAGATTATTTTCGAGAATCAGGGGAATCGTTAAGAAAAGAATCCTTGATTTCCTGCTTGATGCAAAAACATCCTGGAGGAAAATGCACTCAGGAAAGCAGAAGTTTCGCGATATCTTTTCATAAAGTCGTAACAGGAATGCTTCTGTGCATGGTCCGCGGGGTTTAAAAATTAATTCAATCATCCTTATCTGCGCGGTGAGCTCGAAGAAGGAATATCTTTGGGAGAAAACAAATTTCGCCGTTTTACGGGGCGAGTCTAAATAATCGGGACAATGAAAGAGTAATAAAGGAAACGTTTGCGTGAACTATAAACGGTGGAATGAAGGAGACGCGTTTATCGCCTGCTTTTCGAGCGTTGCGCGAAGATCGACCGGTACCTCCGGAAGATATGCACCGAAATATACAGCGATCATCGGGGATCTCTTAATAATTGCAACATCGTCGTTTCCACTTCCGAAATCCGTCGATTTCAACGTTCTTCCCTATACCTGCCAGTACAATCGCTTATTACACAAGTAATTACGATCGCAATTCTACGTTCGGCGTAATTTCAACCACAGAAACCTAACGAACAGGACGGTGGAAATCATCGATCGGAAATCAAAGCTAAAGCTTCATTTTTAAATCAGAGCCCTCTAGCTCACCAGTAGCCTTTAACACTAAAGTTACCAGCCACTTAAACCGACCCTTTCAAATTTACTCGTAGAAGCTATAAACGCGCGTTTATTAAAATTCCAATTAACTCATGTTTCAGCACGGGCATCGCTGAATCGGCTTCTTCGACTGTTTCTCGACGAAGTACGCGTAAATACGTTTTGAGCAACTGTAAAAGAAATCGCAAATAAGTTCCGACCCATCCGATAATTCTAACGTTGCTTCTTCGTTTCATTTGGTTCTCACTAAAATTGTAATTCAAATTGGCGAGTATACTCGTCGGAAACAGCTAACTCAAAGAATACTCCTGGTCCGCCATCTTCCGGCGTTCCGGAGACCGTCGAGTGGCCCCGGAGTTTACGTAAGGATCGCAAATTGCGAACGTAAAAAAAAAGTGTAACTGTTTCACGAGTTGCGTAACGCGGACGTCGAATCTCGAAGGAAAATATAAAGTCGCGTTGCGCGCCGAGGGGAACGACGTTACAGATATCCATCTAATTTCCTGCCTCTGTTCCACCTTTCTACCTCTTCGCCGCCGTTCGCCGCCGCCTTCTTCTCCGCCTCGTCCTTTTTACAGGCGAACGGCAGGCATTACGCCGACGTTGTAAACGAAAATGTAATTTTCCGTGCATTTCCGTTCGGAGAGCACGCAACGCGCTGCAGCGCGAGTCGTCACGAATATTCGGGCGCGACGAGCTTCGCAGCGTTGGAGGCCCGAAGCAACCGACTGCGAATCATTCGGGATCATTTCGGAAGTACGCTCGCACCGTTCTCGTCCCCGCAGTCACGAAATATCACGATTATTCAACTTATTCCGCGAATCGCGGAGCGCGATACGTTCTCTCGCGGTTGCTGCCCGAAAATCGGGGCTGCGGCCGAGCACTAATCGCGCAGCGGTGTTGATTCCAAGTCGAGATAAGATCCGAGCTCCTCTATTTGTCCTCTGCGCAGGACAGCGGAGATGAAAGAGCGAGACCTTCGGAACGATTAAACCGAACGAGGGAATATTAATGTAACGTTGAACTTTTCTATTCTTCGCGTTTACTGATCGAAGCTCTTGCCAATCGAATCGTTACGTTGCTCTGGTTGAAACGAGATCAAACACGATATACTTTGCAACATCTGCTTATGTAACCAATTACAATGATCTGCTTCCAATAAATTCTGACTTAAAGTATGTGTCTGGTGTCGTTTTAATCAGCAGAATCTCACAAACGTTAGTGAAAGCTACAGTTATTAACCCTCATAGACAAGTTCAACATTGTCTCGCGGATATCTACCATTGAACAGCCTTATCATATTACAACTACTCGACTATCGAACTTCTCGGTTAGCCCAGGGGAATCGCCATTGAATGGTAGGGATAGCTACCGAGCATTAATCGTGGGAACACTGTAACAGCGTTTATCAGCTCGCAGCGTCAAACGCGAAGAAACATCGATTTCCGCGCGTGGTCTCGATCTATCGCGCGATTTCTCGGCTGAACGAGTCGGAAGGGAGTCACAGCTCGCGCCCACGGTGCCGGGATAAAAACCGCGAAGGACGAAACTCGAAACTCGCCCGCGAACTCCGGCCATACATAAGGCAGAAGCTCGCTTCTGGGACAAAGACGCGCGCGGACTGGGAGATCCAAGGACAAAAAGCCTGGCCGGGATCGAGAACTACACGGTAGGCCCGCGACACCGTTGATAGATCACGGCTGCCGCGAGATAAAAGTTCACAGCGCTTATTGCCGCGAAATATGGCGGCGACCGGTTGCCCACGGCCGCGGTTATCGCGGTAAACATGCCTCTAAAGTGTCTCGGCTAACTTATCGCCTTATTTCGATGAGCGGTATCCTGGAACTTCGGATCTCGCGAAAGTTCTCGCCTTCGTTGAGTGCCTCCTCGGACAATCGCGTTAAATTCCGCGATTTTAGTGCACTCACTTCTGCAACTTTAGCTTGGGCGTTTTACTGCGCTGATTATTGATACGTCAAATTTGCAACGCGTTGCGTTGAATGGAAGAGTGATCCCTTTTCTACTTTTACAGCTAAATCTACGGATTAACACGGATTTTTTAGAATTTTTATTGTTATCGAAATAGCAAGCTGTTTTAGTTTGAGCGACATCAGTGCGGTTATAATTTTAAGACTAAGTCGTGGACAAATAATCTGATTAGTCGAACAGCCAAAGATCAGCGCGTAGTTTTCTGTTTTTCTATTAATCAAGCAACTGATATATAATTTAGCTTCGTATGTTGAAGGATTTGTCTGTTTCGAAGAATCTTCGTTCGCGAAGGGTTAATGAAGTTTAATTATTCGAACTGCGCAATTGTTCTCTGATCAGAACGAAAAGCAGAAGGAAATCGGCGTCGCGCTCAACGTGTTAACCCCTTACAGACGAATATCGACATTTGGAGATGAAATGTCTATATTTAAAAGACTAAGTCGCGGACGAGTGATTTAATTACTCGAACATCGAGGGACCGGTAGACAGTTTCCTGTTTTTATATTTAATTAAGCAATTGATAATTCAGCTTCGTCTGCTGTCGTGTATTTCAAAGAATCTCCGTCCGCAGGGGGCTAAGGGGTTGAAATCGAAGATCAACGCGAAAACGGGGAAGCCCGAAGCCGGCGGGTAATGAAATCCATTAGGACCCGATCACTCGGACCGGTTATAATGCGAGTTATCGGGGAACAATCGCGTAAACGCGCCATTGTCGATAAATATCTGCGCGTTATTAATGCGGCAGGGACGCGTGCGGCCGATAATAAACGCGTACCGGGGGACGAGGCAACGATAGGGGACTCGCCGCGCGGAAAAAGAATTATTAGAACGAGAAATAAGCGGCGAGCAGAATATGAAAGCGAGGGGGGAAACGAAATAACGCAGGCGGGGGAGGGAACGGGAAACAACGGTGCACCGAACGACGACAGAGCAGGCGAGCGAAATAGAATTTTATCGGGGAATATTCGCCTGCGTTATATACAAGGTGGTTACAGCGAACGTTACCCGGGAATCTGAATTCCGCTGAGAATTTTTCCAAATTACCCCCGCGCCCGCGAGTAAATATTTTTATAGGCGCGCTGTAAAAAAGCGGGGCGTAACGCTCGATAATTCCGGCGTAAAATCAATTTAATGTCGCGGCGGACGCGCCGTACGGGAAATCACGGATGATGGTTTTCGTTAATGCCGAGCTTTGTTGCGGAATCGTTCCGGTTTCTTGATATATTGTTTTGCGTGATTTAGATCGATCGGTGTTTTGATTGTCTGACGATTCGATCGGTCGGAGTCTTGATTATCTGACAATTCAATCGTTCAGAGTCTTGATTATTCAACAGTTCAATCGTTCAAAATATCGATTATTCAATTCAATCGTTCAAAATATCGATTATTCAACAGTTCAATCGTTCAAAATATCGATTATTCAACAAATCAATCGTTCATAGTCTTGGTTGCCCAAAAATTCCATCACTCAAATTTCTAGATCAATCCTGAAGATACGTGCCCCCACTTTGAAATCTCTAATTTCCGAAATGTAAACGAACGACTTCAGTCTTTCTCGAAAATCGATAGAGCAAACTATACGGTAAATGTCCGCGACTCTAGAGTTAATTACCATGAATATTCTTAGCCGTTCCTGTTCCCGAATTTCACGGGCTCCTGGTTTTTCGAGCGGTCGCGTTCGTACACATCTCGAAATGGAATTAATACACGATAATGGCGTATCGAACGGCCGCGTTGGGAAACAGGGGCTTGTTATTATTTCCTCGTTAGAAAGGAAAGGCAGCGCGGAACGGTTCCTTGCCATTTGTTGCGCGCACGGTAATAAGAATTAATTATTCACGCGCGTTCGATGATACCCCGGGGCGAAATGATTACGGCCGATGGTGGCGGCTCGTTATCGCGTTAATAAGTCTCCTGTAACGGTGACGGTGCTGTCGTTAACGGTAACGTACGGGCTGCGGACCGAATCCATCAGGGTATTTGAACCCTTTGGAACCCGGAAAAATTGCTTCCCATCGGCAACGTTTAATTCGATTGTTCCCGTGAATGCATAAACTGCACTTTGATTTGTTGCTCCGGGATAAAACGAAGCGTTCGTTTTTATGTAACGTCTCGACCGTATTATAAATTATTTGTAACATCAAATCGACACACTTTTATGTAATGTCTCAAATATATTATGCTTTTATTTAAACTAACAGCAACGAGAACTATTATTTGTTTCGATAATATCGTTCTGCAGATACGTTTCTCTTTTTAATCAGTTTTCGCAGAGATGGCTGTCATTGTCGATTCTATTCATAATTAGCTGTCGATTTGAAAATGTAGCGAAATGAAAGTAGTAATATGAACTTGTACGAAAGAATGAACTTTGACTTCCTAATGTTCAAGTTGAAGGGCACGTTCGAATTTTTCCAGCCGTTCCCCTCGGAACAAACAGATTAAAGGGAGACTTTCCATTCGACGGATATACATCGGTGTTCCGCGTCGGTGCCGGTTTGTTTAGCCGGTTTAAATATTTGCGATTTTCCGTGTCGCGTGTGCGACGCCTGTTTGCGCGCAATTAAATTCACGGATTTGTAACATGTCAGGGGAACGCGGTAGCGTGGACCGTCAAAAATCTTCTCCGAAATCGTTCGAGTTGCAAATGACTTCTTGGAGCTGTTATTTATTCGGAAATCACGCGAAACGAAAAGTACTTTCAATCTGCTAATTCTAATATGAGAATGACGGGATTAAACGATTTAATCCCGGGAACACGCGCGATTTGAGCGCGATTCGGAGAACGACGCGGAATGCATATTCCATTGGTACGCTCGGGAATTCCGCGTCGGAATTAAGTGTTTCCCTTACAATGCGCGAAACACCTGTAAAATCCGTCCCGGAATCCGGCGAGTTGTTCGTGATATTTCAATTACAACGCGTTAGGGCGCTCGTCTGGATCGGCGGCCGCACGTGTCGCTTCCGGGATTACAGTCTACACCGCGGGATGTATTTAATTAACGAGCTGGCTCGATCGGAAAGCGTTGTTGCGTACACAGCCCGCACCTGGGCCCCGCCATGTTTCGTCGCGTGTTTAAGAAATTCCGTCAGCCCGGAAGCTCTTACAACGGCCGGGATAAAGTTGCTCTGCAGGGAGGATCAGGCGAAGGATCCCGACCGGGACTTCGATTTTTCCTTTGCCACGGATGGATATATAGATAAATGAGTGAATAGATCAATAGATAACCGCACGGACAAATAAAACGCTGAACGGATAGATCGATAAATAGACAGACGGATAAGCGAACAAGCGGATAACCAGGAAAACAGCTAGAAAACCGTAAATCTAAAAGAACGAAGAACAACCGAACAGAACCGCTCTTAACCTCTTAAGGACGACGCGCCACTGTAGTGGCTCCGTCGCTACCAATATATCATAGATCATACCCAATTCTACTACTAATTATTGAAGTAAATTGTTAAAGTTAAATTACGTGTATCATATCTTTCAGAAAAATTATAATTTAATCATCAAAAACTTCATTCCAATGTACTCGTGTAGAGAACAGCATTGTCCGTACAGAACTCTGTCGTACAGAGAAACAGCCCCGCGCAAAATTCAGCCGTGCCTAAGAGGTTAAATTCCACGGCATTCGAAAACCCGCGACGCGATAATTAGTCACGTTTCGACTGCGATCGACCCGTAAACACGCGACATTTGTTCCCGTTCGGTTCGCCGACGGCCATATTTCCTCGCGCCCGAAAGCGCCGTTTATTCGCGACTGTTACAGATTCCACGGGAAGGTCCCGCGTCGCGTATCCGAATCGAATCCCGTCCGGCTCGACAAATCGGAATCCCTCGCCGGGAAGCACGGGAATTTCTTCGCGCGTGTCACCGTGGACCGGGATAAAGTTCGAGAGCGACGGAATCCCTCACGGTCGAATGAAACCCGTTGAAAAGATTGATTAATCACGGCTGACGCCGGGCCGGCCGACGTCAAAGGGGCACGCGCGCATTTTCCGGCGAACAGGCTACTCGCGCCGCAAAGGATAATTACATTAGCCCGCCGGCTTTCGCGAAAGTCGGGAAAATAATGAGGAAAGTCGGTTGACAAGCGGTACATTGTGGCCACCATGGGCGCCGCCATCGTTAACCTCTTTGACGACGCGCGCTGCGTATTAAGACTGCGCCTAGACCCGGTTACCCGCCGACGCTCGAGTTTTTTCCAGCAGAGTCGGGCTGTTGAACCGACAGCCTTGGAAACATCAGAGTTTCTATGGAGAATCAATCGAAGAAACCGTTCAATTCTGAATCTTCGATCAGCAATTCGGCTGGCTATTCTGCTATCGTCTTCCATGTAATTTGTCGTCGAACATCTCGCGCGATCGCGTAGAATGGACGCTTCTTGAATATTTTTTGGTTGATATGTGCTTCAAAAATGAACAATTTTAGTAGAAACATTGTAACGAAGTTTGTATCGAGGCAGAAGAGTCTGGTAATGTGTTGACTTTTGTAAGAGTAGTTAAATTCTGTTAATTGGAAGTAGATTATCTGTTGAATATGTTTTAGCATTGATGATAATGCTACTCTAAGTAGGAACTCGAGGAAGATCGAGAAACAAGGGGACAATGGAGTCCCGAAAGAGGCAGAGACAGTCAGTAGCTGACAGAGAGCCACGGAAAGATGAATTTCCCGTAGTAATGACGTTCCAGCAATAAAATCAAACGAACGTTCGTTCACTCGCGAAACAGTTGAACGATTGAATTATCGGCGAGACGCGAGAATTTCCGCGTGCAGCCGAGTCGCCGGGATAATTTAAGATGAAGTCGGATACCATGCTTTACCGTAATGCGTGTTACTCCAATTTTACGCAAACTTTCGCGGTATTTTACACTTTTCCCCATAAAGTCGCCCGTTTGCGGACTCCGGGTGCCGGCCGGCGCACAATGTAAACGAGAATTAACGGGCGCGCTTTATACAACGGATTCCAGCGCGCGAGTGAAAACAAATTCACACTCGGAAATTTAATAACGCGGTTAAATGCGCGCGCGACACAAAGGGGGGAAAACAAAAAGGCGCTCGGATATACTTTCAGCCGGTGGACGGCGTCGATATTAAGCTGCCACCACACCGGTGTCTTACGAACGAGCGGTAATAACTGTCGCGCGACCTTACGGGGGGAGGCCGGAATTCGCGCGCGAACTGTTAAGATTTCACGCGGGCATTCTCGAGCGTTACTTTCGTTACGAGGAGAGCGTTCGACCGTGCGGATGATAAAATAATGCGGGGAATCGTGCACTATCGGGGAGATGCAGTTTTATATGCGCTTTGAAATAACAGACATCGTGCGCTGCAGGATCGTCGGTACTCCGATCCGTAATCGGGAAACGTTTCTCGCGTCGGTACACAACGGGTATTCACAGAAATAAACCGGACGATACGGAAAATAAGATTTCTGTTTATATTGCATCGGAAATGCAGCGGAACGCGCGCGGAACGGAAAACATTCGGCGCACCTTATAAACAGTTAAGCATCGCTGCGGACTGCAGCTCTATTGTAAAATTATTTATACAACATGGAGCGGAGAATAATAGGTTTCCGAAAAGAGATACCTAAAATACCCTCCGAGTAGTTTCCTCCGCCAATTTTCCTACTTCCTCTCACAAAATTCGTTAGAATCTCGCGAGAATCCGACGAAACTACTTCGAACGTTCAACGCGGTCACTATCAATTCGTTACTATGCAACTTATTGTACTATGCAACGATTCATAAAATTATTAAAACAACCGATCGAGCTACAGATCGACCACTGAAACCACCACTAAGTCATATTTCTCCAAAAATCGTACACCATTTTCAAAACGGCTCAAACATCGCGAAACGACGAAACGCCACTGCTGCTAGCTAAATGCGAGCTAACGCAAGAGTTTCAACCAGTAGAAACCTCGTTTCTCTCGCGCTCGGTGTGACCGGAGCCTAAGCAAGATGGCCGAAATCGGCATCCGGCGGTATTCGAACCGCAGCGGGAAAAAGGGCCGCGCATGTCAAAGGCATTTTTAATAAATACCACGGCGGCCACGGTTGCCCCCATTTCCCGCGTATTCCTGCGACACGTCTTGCGGCCGCGCGTATTTCCATGAAAAATTTATCGGCGCCGAGGCTACCGGGTCCGGATCAAAGCCGGCGGATCACGAATTATATAGGGCGTTCGGTGGCCGTCGCCGTAGAGGACACTGTGTGTTCTTTTTTACTCACTGACCTCCACGAGGGTGATAAGGATGATGAAGAGAGGCGGCGGGCAACAAGTGTAGTGATCGGCGTAGTACTTCCGGTCCCTTTCCTCCGTCAGGAATTCGTCGCCGATCATGCGGACCATCCTGAAAACGAAAATCAGTCTCGTCAGCGGCGGTTCCTTGAAACTTCGACATCTGGAATCGACGTTCCAAACGATCGAAGTGTCGTCTAATCGGTTAAATTCGGTAATTACACGATTCATTGAGGCGATTACGCACCGATCTGATCATAACGAAGAAAGCAAAGCGTCCTATGACGTCGTACCAGCTTCTCGGTACTTACCCAGATCGGTAACTTGATTCTTAACGATGTTAATACAGAGAACAGTGCTACACGATTCGAAATTAATCTATCGACTCGCAGACGGAGTACCCTGCAACTAATCACCGGGGCCCGAGGCAGTTTTCACGCGGAGAGATAGTCCTCGTTAATCGTCGCCAGAGGTAGCGAAATAACGAGGAATTAACTAGACCGATTCACCGGCGAGAAAAGGAGCAGTCTCGGGAACGACTTCTGCCGTCCATCTCATTATCCTACGGATATCTTCGTTTTTCGTAGTTATTCCTTCGTATCAAAGAAACGCAGGAATAATTAGGCGTTACAATCCTCGCGTATTATCAACTTATCAACACGTTAAGCTCCATGAAAATCTCTAGAGTTTTCCTTTTGCAAAGAAAATCAGGAACAATTATTAATCATTCGTTACGATGTTTGCCTTACATTGTTATCAACTAAGTCACTAAACATTTCCATTCCACACCGGTTATCTCGCATGCCGATTGTTTTCCAATCATCCGGAAGCGTCGGTCACCAGCAACTGACAGGACGCTCAACGTTAATCCATTTCCGGTAGCTAAACCGTGAACCCCGGCGACCAGTCTCGCGGGACACCGGACGAGGCGGGCGGCCCAAGTATCCGTGAAATGGAAAACTAAACCGTGCAAGGCGCGCGCCTGGGACCAGCGAAAATGAAGACGGCGGGAGATATGGTCTCCGAAAGTGAAAAGAAAAGGAAAAAGGGAAGGGTCGGATATATCACGGATGCAGAGAGGAGTCGCGATCCTCCCTCTCTCTCTCGCTCACTCTGTCTCCCTTTTTCTCTCTGCGTCTGTCTCGTAGGCGCACACCTAATTGCCAGTGCGCGCCTCGAGACACCGTAGATCGCACGAGCGATTTCCAATTAGCGATGTGACTGATATACCCGGGTTCAAGGAAACGAGAAAGGGGTCGCGTCTCTCTCCGCTCTTTGCCCCCTGCTTCCTCTGGCCCGCCTCGGTGACTCGCTGGCGCAGGTGGCGCGGTGGCTCGACGTCTGTCACGCTTCTCTCGACGAGACGGCGCGCGCGGCGGGACAGAGGAGTACCCGGCTACGAAGGATACTGATTAATTGCGGCCACTATAGATCGGACCTCCGTTATTAACCGACGCGATGCCCGGGGAGCTGATTCACCGCGGGAAATCCTCCGGCCAGCGAAGCTCGGGAATTCGCTTCATCGGACTTGCCTTTGCTTGCTGCCATTTTTATCTCTTCGGTATTGACACTTTTTTCAGATGCTGTGCTAGCGTATTGTTGGATTTTTGGGATTGATAGTATTCTGGTTTTTTGGGAAGTTTCGTAGGGGAATTGAAGGGAATGTGATTCTCGCGGGGTAACGGTTGAGTTGGAGATGTTGGGATGATTTTAATTTATTGAGAGTGATCTTCCGGAGTTTATTAAGGAGAAATGAGATAAAACGTGGCGTTTGGGTTGGTTTATAGCCAAGTTTTCCTGAATTTCGTGGTGTTTATAGCACTGGCGTTTATTATAGTTTATTCCAGTGGTATTAGAAGACTTGATCTTCGTTTGAAAGAAGTTTGAAGGTAGGGAATTAAGACGTACATGTTATTACCTGGATGAAACAATTATCATAAACATACAAACATAGAAACATAATAATATTATGGTTAAGCAATTATCTATAAATCACTGGAGTTGTGTTTTACTAAGATTATTCTTCCTTTAACTCTTCGAAGCCCTCTGCCTCCAAGCGAAGGTAGCAAACAGATGACTGAACTATTTAAAGAAAATTCTACACAGTTGAAACAATGTTGTTAACAAAATAGAAACTTGGTAGCTAGGATTACTCGTTAACAGTCTTACAATTCACAGATGCATCGAACATTAGACGTATCAATGTAAAAACGAACGTTCAGATCGATGCGAAAAATTGCCACAGGTCTTACAAGTGTCTTGCCATTGGTAAACCAGACGTTGCTCGCGAATTCCGTGAGCGTAATGAAACTTGCCGTCATCGGTGACCGCGGGGAAAAGAAACAGAGGGAAGGCAGTGGGCATAATCAAATTGGATCTCGAGTTTTCCGCGATAGTTGCAGACGCGGTCCCGCCGGGAGCGTCGCGGCCACCGAGTGGAAAGTAGGGAACACAGGTAAGTAAGCCGGTTACTACTTTAACTACCGTGTCACCCTATATCGGCTTTAATTACACGGAGTCGCGACCCTTCGCCAATGATCCCGGCGAAGTTTCGCCCTTCCGAACTTCGCGTGAAGTGGCGGGCTCGCGTTTCGGTGCGCTCCGCACTTCAGACCGCGCGCGTCTCCGTTGATCTGCCCGCGTTTTCACACGCTGAACTGTTGTTCTAACATTCTGAACCGCTGCTTTTCAACTAATCTCGGATTCAGTGGGATTCTAGACACTCCCAAGCGTTGACTTCCTTAATAATCGCGGTACACGGAGGAAGAATCTCGAAAATCGACCAACGCAAGCTAGTTTCAGATGAAACCAGTTTCTATTCCAATAGTTGTAACCGTTGAAAAATAACTTAAAATACCTTGCATCTGACAATTATTTTATTATCTATTTAATTCCTTGCATTTCGAAGAATCTATGGAGCAACTTGTATCAAGATAAGTGAATAATTTTCAAGCTAACCCACGTCAATTCCAATTGAAGCCGTGAGTCCCAACAGCACGAGTCCAACTATTATCCTAAGCGAATCAATTCCTGTATGTTTTGGCTAATTTAATATTAATCTTGATTATTTATAACATTAATTATACATATACTTTCATTACATATTAGAACCAGAGTACGATAAAGACAGCTAAGCGAATCGTCTGGCAAAAACAGGGCGCGTCTTTCAGAATTCCTGTCTTCAATCGCTGTAGCCGTTGAACAATATCTAGAAACATTCCTGAGCCATTAAGGATTGATTTCGGAGGATCTATAGAGCAACTTGTGCCAAGTGGACCGTGGGGATTCTCAAATCCGGAAGATTTATCGGGAAAACCTACGTGTCCCCAGCAGCGCAGGCTCCTCGAGCAACATCGCGTCCCGATTGAAATTACCGGAAGTACCGACAAAAATCCGGCGGATCCTTACAATAAAATCGTCGAGCGCGAGGGATTACGTTCTTACAAATCTACGGACAAGAGCGCACGACAAGTCCCGGGCATAATACGCCCGTAATAATCGTCCGACGTCTTATCCCCTAGCCGGCGCTGCTGGCGGGAGGATTCCTGCGGGATAAGTAGTCCTTAAATCCGATTTCACCCGTCCGCGATCAAAGCCGCCGGGAAATCGAATCTTTCGGAGATCGGCCCGACGCATCGGGAACCGATCGAGAATACGCGAGCCGATGCAAGAGTGCACACGCGCGGGCCGATGCGGGAGTGCATTAAGCCGATCGACGAGAGCCACGTTAAACGCACTGGTCGTTCCATTGTTTCGTTCCGCAGCGAGGACACGGAGCACAGTTTGACAAAGTCGGAGAACGAGTGGAACGAGAAAAAGAGAGGCAGACACGGTGCTCTGAGTATCTAGGGTCAAGACACGGGACTTCGAATCGATGCAAATACAAACACGCGACAAAGGAAATATCAATTTCATTAACTTCGATGTAACTTTCTGAAACCTAGTCGAGCGGATTGTCGAGATCGTCGCGACTAAAATGAGTCCAAACACGACGAGAATCGGAGTGTTTCGTCGATTCGATGGAAACGAGCCTTTAATTCCGCGAATTACGTTAAATCGCGAAACTAGTCCGATTCCCATCGTGTTTGGACTCGTTCTAATCGCAACGATCTCAGCAATCCACTATTTAACAATAGATACAAGTTAAAAATATAAATACGTGGTCAATCTGAGATGTCTATAGAGCAATCTTTCAGCGTGCTGATCGTGTTCATTAATTTCTGAATTAAACATCAACTTAGCAACACGTTGGTGGCTTTCAATTTTCGTTACGCGAGCGGTCGAATTTTTGGGTTCCGTGCACAGACGGCCGTACTGCGCGACGCTACGGAGCAGCGTCTTGTTTCCCCGGCGGACGTAGTTGCGGCCGGGCTGACCCGCGTTTGATTTATCGCAAAATTTCCCAGGGTCCTCTCTCGTGGGGAATACAGCGGGGCGACGTCCGGATATGCGCGCGCGGAGTCCTAATAATCTAATATGCCGCGACCTGAGCGCAATTTCATGCTTTCTCGGGCATGCCTGGCCTCCCCTCGTGTGTCCTTCCCTCCCTTGCGTCGCGATCAAACGTTCTTCCGTGGCTACGGGCCGCCGTCTTTCGTTCCGAACTCCGTCCCGTCCTCGTCCGCCCGATCTAAATGAAATACACATCGAAATTCCGACGGCGGCTGCCTTTTCCCGGTATTCCCGATAAAATTCGAAGAGGGTAATCGTGCTCGATGCTTCCGGTATAATTTATTTACGCTTTGATCATCGGATAACCATCTTCTCGGCGGAACGGGCACCCGAGAAACGTAGATTTCCCTTATTTCGCCGTCCGCGGGCGAGGACTTCTCTTAAACGCTCGAGATCTCGGCCGGAGATCTTTGTCTCTCGGTGCTCGACCGATCGAACTGCGTGCTGCGAATCTTTGTGCGTCGGATACGAATGTCTGATGTCTCGGAAATGCCGACGTTCGTCCTCGAGGGGTTCAGTTTGAAACGTCGCTGGGGAAGTTGCAGGATTCGCGAGGAACAGATTTCTAGAAACGATCGTTTTCCTTGTTGCAGTAACCGAGTTCCTCTTCAATGACGGGCATCAACCATTTGCACTCCGGAAGTGTTTCGCTGGAAGTACTCGACATTCTCTAATGAAACAGACGACGTTTTCGAACTAACTTGACGAGAGGTCGCATGTAAATCGAGAAGCGGAACCGTTTCGTTCCAATATCTCGAGCGCGAAGATTTTTGAAGCAGAGAATCTTCCGATAGATACATTTCTGAAGTTACTCCGTTTCTCGAGTAATTCAATTATTCGGCATGTACGAAATGTCGCTAGACCTAGCGTTAGAAAATCTCTTCGTTCTACGAGTGTTATTCAAGTGATTTTCAAACTAACTCCTGGAATCATTAGCGCTAACTCAAAACATTCGAATGGTATTGTTGTCGCTCGAGGAGCGTATTAACCCTTTGCACTCGAGAGGTGACTCTCAGTCACCATTTCATTTGATATAACAAAATTACAAAATGTTATACATAATATTAAGTTTTCTATAATGCAACAATATGTGAAATATTTATATAAAATAGCTCTGTTTCTCAACTGACGCGCGTTTTCTCATTAGTTCGTTTCAAATAATGTCGTCCATGTTTCATCGAAAAATTGTCGAATGATTCTAGTGAAAAGCTTCCGAGTGCAAAGGGTTAACCCTTCGCGGACGAAGATTCTTCGAAATGTACAAAACCTTCAACAGATGAAGTTAAATTACATATCAATTGTATAATTAACAGAACAAAAGGAAGCTACGTGGTCTCTCCTTATTCAATCGAATCATGTTTTTGTGACTTCTTCGAAATATGAAAATTTCATCTCGCCGGAATATCGACATTCGCCCGCAAAGGGTCAAAAGTGAAACAAATTTAACGCGCGTGAACATTTCGAATTAAACAGTGGTTGATTAGTCGCCGTTAGTATCGGGAGGGCCGCGCGGAACGAAGAAAAAAGGAGGAGGCTTCGGAATAGAGGGAACCCGACGAGGAAAGTAGTTTCCTCGGGAAAGGAAATTGACTTCTGGCTGCCGAGGACACGTGCCCGGACTACGCGCAGCTGTCCGTGCTGTTAACCAACGACGCCGGTGCACCACGTCGCCCCATAAGCTCGTAAACGTAGTTCACTCGTAAAAAAGCTCTGTCCCGTCGCTCTCTCCCTCGTATTTGTCCCGTGTACGCTCGGCTATATAGGTTCCGGCTAAAGAGGAGAACGGCCCTTGCTCGGCTGTCGGATGGCGAATAATTAAACTTTTTTCGACGTGCTAACTAACGCGTGTATCAATGAATATTCTCGCTGCGTCACTAGAATTAAGTGGAGCATAGAGTGAAAGCTGCCGACAACACTGAAATTAGGAACTTCGGAATTCTCGTTCATTTTGGAGATCGATTGATTTACTTTTCATAGTTTCCATTTGTAATTAGTAGTCGATTTGTTTTCTTTGGCATAAGGTATTTAGATAAGATTGTGAGATTCTCGAAGACGCAAGCTTTAATCTTAAGGAATCGACTGATCGGAGAATCACAGAAGTCGCAAACGAACTGATTTACCGATCCAAGAATAGCCGGGACTGGGAATGAAGTAATTCGGGGATCCTAGAAGTGACAAATGAACCAGCTCGTTAATACAGGAATCACAAATAAACCGTTTTACCGGTTCACGAATGACGAACAAACCGATCGACTAATTCAGTGATCGCTGGTAAACCGATTCGCTGAATCGGGAATCGCAAATAAACCAATTTATTAATTCCGAGTGCGCGATATAGCCGAGAATCAACGGGGGGATCAATAATTCACTGAATTCCGAACAAGTTTCCAGAAAACGCCGGCGATCGCGAACGAGTCAAACCGCGTCCGACCAATTTCGCTCGTTACCACTAAGATCGCAGAGGGTCGCGGTTATAAAGGATGACGCAGCGGGCAAAATTAATCTCGTGTTTTGCAGATGCCAGCGATAGAAGGGGATTGTTCTCGATTTTCCAGTCCGCCGTCGGAGAGCCTCTCTCTCCGTGTACTACGTGCGTGTGCACCAGCATGTACGCGCGTTTGTGTGTGTCTGTGTCTGTGTGTGTGTGTGCATGTCTGCGCGCGGTGACCACAGCACTTGAATCATTCTGACTTGCTCACCATGCTCGGATAACCGGCGCAACTGGCGGTAAGGGTGGTTAAACCGACGCAAACCAGCCGATGATGTACGACCATACGGTAAACCACGCATGCACTAACTGAACCGGCCTCTGCCTTGGTAATGGCGTCTTCTTTTTCAAGTACCCGCGTTCAAGTTACGCTCCAGCCTCCTTACCTCGCGAGCTACGCGAAGTATTTCTCCTTCAACTAATCAACTCCCCTAATTGCCACGGGTGATTTACATTGGGGAGCTCGAGTCATTCGATATCCGTAGTCTCAACTGTCGGATTGGACTGTTCGCTGGGAGAAGGGTTTTTCTAATTGACGAATTCTGAATAGTTGAGTAGTTGAGTAGTTGAATAGTTCAATAGTTGAATAGTTGAGTAGTTCAATGGTTCAATAGTTGAACAGTTGAATACTGGAATAGACAACGGGTGAATAGTGGAATAATTGTATAGTTGAGTAGTTGAATATTTAAATACTTGAATAGTTGAATAGTTGAATATTCGAGTAGTCAAACAGTTCGATTGTTTCTAATTTACCTTCTTGGGTGGTCAAGAACACTTTAGACTTTCAAACTAAAGAAAACTGAGACAAGTTTACAGACGTTTCTACATTCTCAGTACAATTTCAAACGTACGGACGAACAATCCTTCCCGGAAAACAGTCGGTGCCTCGTGCGAAGCGATTAACATTGTTCCCAGCCAAATAGGTCGCGATCACGACGAAAACGCGTGCCGATAACGACAGAAACGGCCACGATATAGCCAATAAGCGGCGGGATAAGCGATCTTTGATGGATACCAGCGATCGGATAACGCACGATCAAACGCAATCAATCAAATGAGCAAGTCGCCGTGCAAAACCATATATTACGGGCCGGTCGAGTCGTCTTGATAGCCTGCGGAGACTGTCCGCCATGGAGGCCAGCCACCACCAAACGCTAATTTAATGATCCCGAACGAAAATAGCCCAGAAAACACTCGCGATGCTTCTCGTTCTCATTTCCCCGTACTACTCATTTTTCTTGCGTGGAAAATCTATCACAGACGGACCAGTTTCCATTAAAACGGGAAACCATGTTCGCAAACGAACATGGAACAAGCAATGAGCAATTATAACATTCTAAATTTTAACCGAATCAACTGCCAGTTCTTCCCATACTCTATAATGTTTATTTATAAACCCTCATAAACAAAACCACTGATCCTCTATCTCAACAGTTCTCCACTTCGTTCCTTAAGTTCCACATAATTTAAATTCGAGCATATCACGAAAACCAGTCTACAACTTCCTATCTCCTTCAATCGAATCGCACACGCGAATTAACAGCCACCGCAGGTCGATCTATTAACACGAGCCAATTTCATTCACGTTCAACTCTGTACACATTCTAAATACTCTATGCAATCACGCGAACGTTACCTAATAATCGATTCTTAACCACCCAATTCCCAGATCCGAACGAGCGTCGATCCCGAGAACGGCGCAACAACCTCTACAATAAACTGGATGTTTAAAAATCAAGCATCGATAAGAATAATCGATCGCCAAACTTCCCACCGCGGATACTTCAAAGCGAACCGACGATCCGGAAAATAGAGCGAGCCGTAAAACGTACGCAGAGGCGCTGCACGAGGAGACAGGATCGGCGCGTGGATTCCCGGGATGCCTCGCGAAAGGATCGTCCCGATACCGGGATCCCGCGGCAGGATTAATTGGTCACGGCGCATAGTACGAGTCGACCGTCGAAATTTCCAAAATTATCGGGATGACACGCCGCGAAATAGCTCGCGTCGGCGGGGGGTCGAAGGTTCCCGGGGGTCGGCGCACGGCCGGGACAGAGGGAGGGTGGAGAAACACTTCGTCGCGAGGAACAATAGCTCGTTTGGGGTCGCGTAGCTATGCAACGTATGACGTATAGCCCAATATCCTTGGTACAAGCCAGCCGTATGGTCCCGGCCCCCACCCCCGCCGCAGTTTCCCCACTGTTCCGACCCCCTTTTCATCGTCCCCCACTCGAATCTCCCCGTTCTCCGCTCTTGTCCTTACACCCGAGATCTTCGTCGCCACCTACCCCCCGCGAGGCAGCTCGTGTACGCGTGTAAATCCCCATCGGAGCGAACGTGTAATTACGTACGGGCTGGCTAATTAATTCGACGAACGCCATCCCCGCCCTTAGACGAAGCGTCGCGGGAAAAATGGGAGATGTTCACCGTTTCTGGAATCGTTTTATCAGCTTTGTGCTTGGTGAAGAGTAGTTGGGACGGTGGATGAATTGTTGAGTAGTTAAGTAGTTAAATAATTAAATAGTTAAATAGTTGAATAAGAAGGAGGAAGAATAAGGAAAAAGAATTCTGAAGGCGAATATTAATTATCGGATTGAATTCGAAGGAAAACAATACGGAAATGCCGAAAAACACGCCGTTCGCGTCTCCTCGCGCGAGCGACAAGATGGCGGCTCGTTTCGACGCGATAAATCGCGACTAGTTTCAACAAGAGAGCTAGCATTGTTTTTCTACAGTGCCAACTGCGTCGAGATTCGATTACCCAGCGAAATCACCGACGCACGGTGCATTAAACCGAACATTTATAACCCGGTTAGCGCATTTCGCCGGCGACCGATCAATTTTTATTAACTTATACCGAAATTTCAGATAAATAACCGTCGGAGTTATTTCGCCGGTTCGCGATTGAAACTCGCGGAATATCGCGATAAATAAAAACGGGACGATTAATTATTATTCCCCGTGGACGCTGATAAATCGACTGGTCATTCACGGTTTTTTTTTATACACGAGAACCGACAGAAAGTCGCGATTAATATTCAAGATGAGCTGCGCCGAGCGCCTTCGGCGGGACAAAAATTCCATTTCGCTTTACGCCGCTTTTGGGCCGGCCTGAATATTTAACGTTCTTTTTCGTGGATTACACCGGAGCCATGGGAAATTCGAAACGGAGCGTCACGCGCGATAAGTAAAAGTCGGGGACAATTTATTTGGCAAGGTATCGGCGTTCCGAACTTTATCATTTTTTCAATCCCAACTGGACCCGCTTCTCGTTCGAGTCAATTTTCATCCGATGAAAGTGAACGTCGGTCGAAAGGTCACCGCTTCAATGGACATACAGAAATTATAAAGTTTCACACGAAGTTATAACGTTCGGACGTCGAAATATGATTGTTTCGTGAATCATTTGTGTTTTCTCATCGATTTACTTTGGAAGAATATTATTTCTATCTCGCTGGGAAACGTTGAAATACTTCTAGCGAACGATTTTCGACTGCACAACGTGAACGCGCGACGTTGACCTGTCGAAGATGCCGGAGATATTGTTCGATTAAAAATACAAACGGTTTATTTAGAAACCGACTGTCTTCGGGCACGTGACGAGAAACGCTAAAGGGAACTCGGAGTTCAGAAAATTCCGAGTGATGTCGGAACACGGTTACCTGGACAGTCGATTCCCAGTAGCGGGTTCTATAAGCAGTCAGACATCCGTGCAGTAGATAATGTCAATAACGGGGTCAACATTGCAGTACGTTTTTCCATTTTACCGTGCCGTGTGACACATTACGCGATTTTCTCGGCGAATACAATCAGACGGATTAGGTACGAACCAACGATGTACTGGGTGATCCATTTGTGTCGGTGAATAGTTGACTAACAAAGTTATCGTACGATTATCGAGTATCGCTTCGTAAATTGAAGTTTTGTAGAAAAGGAAACTGACGAGATTGAAAATTTCCGGCTTTTGCATTATTCTGTATACAATTTAAACGGAATTTTATTATTTCTAAGTAATGCTCAATAACGATTTCCTTTAGTTTGACGCTTATTGCCTTCTCGTCGATCGTTGCTGATCATTTCAAACTTCCCTCGGTCCCGATACCAAAAATCCATAATATTTTGTACTTCTTTCCGCGATGGACGGTATTACAGAATATATGCAACGGTTACAAAAACTATCCACCGGGCAACAAAGCGATTCAGCCAACAACGGATATTGGCCCGGTGTATTTCGAAGAAACTTTCCCAGAACATTGGTTTCGAAATCAGTTTCAAAAGTTCCGTTTCGATGCTGCCGATTCAGAAAAGTTCCGTTTTTTCGATAGAAAACCAGCTGCTCGATAGTCGTTTCGAGCGATCCCTCGCCAATTAACGTGTCAATGGGAAACAACAAGATCGAAGAATTGAAGAATCGAGGAATTGAGAAACTGGAGTATCGCTAGTGAAAATTTCAGACCAGGAAACACGATGCAAATGAAAGTAACTCTAACACAAGGAGAAAACGATAACTAGATCAAATTATTTTACATCCACTTCACGTTCTACATTCGCACAATACCACCAAAGAACAAGCAGAAATAACTGACAGACCAGAAATAACTGTGAAATATGCGGAACGAAGGTAAATGAGTTCAATGACAAATCTGTCCGAATGGAAACAGAAGAAAAGACAGAAGTTCATTTCGTAATGGCGAACGAGAAACACAGTCCTGACCCAATGTTATCGGTATACATAATACGCGCTCGATCGAAGGACGCCGGCTGCAAGGCAGTTTTTCCACGCGATCAGCGAAATTGCAACCGATAGACGCAGGAACAACGGGGGAGGCGAAGAAAGGACGCAATAGGAGAACAACAGTCGAGAGCACTCGACATCTCGGACCTTCGGCCGGCGAATTCATCGCGGCACGTCCGCCGACAAAGGCCAAGGCCAGAGAGCCGGCCATTCGCGAACAATAGTTCCAAGTTTGAGTAATAACTAGCGACGGGTCTCCGTGAATTTCGGACTCGAATGTCGCTGGGAGTTCGAGTGGACCTGGCCGGACCACGGCGAACCCTAGCTGCTCTGGCTATTGCATTTCTATTAAGAGGAATCGAAGGATTGGACTGATGAACTGGCTCGAGATTCGACGCGCGAAGCACAAGCATCGCCTCCGATCATTCCATTAGACTGATTGTGTTCTTAAGCATCTGAGCTCTCGTTGAACACGCGTTAACCCTTGCGGACGAAAATCTGCTGAACTTCGAGAAGTCCGCTTGTAAGAAACTCGATTGTGCACAGAATTCCAGAAGCTTTCTAGTGCTCGGAAGATTTTCCGTTGAAACGTGGACGGTGAAGCTGTTTTACGTGAATATTTCACGTATTACCGTATCAAATCACGCGACTGATTTATGTCCTGTGAAACAATGAAGCGGACAGCAATCTCTCGTTCGAGTAATTAAACGCAGCTTGTGTTTCAGATGTTGAAGCTCGGAGTCGCCATTGTTGCGGCATTCGACTGGCAGCTTTGTATTATACATCGAGATACGGAGTACTGAAATAAAATAGCTTAATTCCTGTTGAAAATTTTCAATGTTTCTAATGGAACGCTTTACGGTAGATCAGCTAGATACAGTTAGCAGCAGAAACTCGCGACTTCGATCGAAGATCAGCGAAGACCGGCCGAATCGCGAACGATAATTCGTGATTTAATCAACTGTTGCACCCGAACTGTTGTCACGTGTAATCAGATATTTCATTTCGCCCGAGTTTCTGGCCGCAGCAAGGGTTCGAGAGTCTCGAACAGCCATCGCTGGCGGTAGCACGAAGCAAGCAAGCAGGAAGCAAGTCGCGGCAGGCGGGCCGGCGCTCGTTAGCGCCGGTAATTGTCACTTGTTAGGTGGCGGGTTGTCCTCTAGCCGGTAATCCCCAGTTTTGCGTCAACTACCCCCTGGTTCGCCACTCGAAAGGAACCCGAGAGCTTTTTCAAAAGCGCTTCAACGACCGAAAGCTCGACCGAAAGCCTCTTGTCAACGAGTCCTTCTATTTATCCTGCCCGCCGCTCCTCGGCGCCATTCTTTTCCCTTCGAGACTCGATTTTTCGCACCTGCCCGTTCAAGATGCTGGAAACGCGGCGTCCCAATTCTTCGGTGATCGGAAATCGGTCGGGAAATCGAAGAATTCGATTGGGAAGTTAAAGAGTTCGATTGAGAAATCAAATTATATCGGAGAATTAAAGAATTCCACTGGAAACTCAGAGAAATCGATCAGAAAATCAAATTATTCGATTGCAAACTGCAAGAAATTAATCGATATGCTAACAGTCAACTTCTAGATGTTCCTCACGACTGAAATTTGAACGATTTTAAGGACTATCTACGACTGTCTGTCCAAATTTGGAACGTTTGCTCAATTAATGTACTGGAAAACAGTTGGTTGTCTATCAGAAACGATAGTTGTGCCGGAAAAGCTATTTCATCGCGAGGAAACTTTGGAAATGCAGAAAACACAGCGATTCATTCAAGGTTAGAGGATTTCTTCGGGAAAGGGATCGATCGGGTGAACTACGCTCGCCAGACTGCGTCTATGCACTCGAGATGGATCTCGTATGCACCTGACGCCAAAGGAAAAGCTAGGGCACCGAGGGCCCAATGCTCTCTCGCCGGAGAAATATCATCGAACAGCTATAAAGACGTATCTAAATTTTATTGTCGCCTATATCTCATTTACGACAGTCTGTAAAACCTGCTGCGACTCCCGTGCTCGCTGAAATACGAGCCGTCTGTAACCGTGAAGAAAAACTGAGACAAAAAGGAGATTTGTACATACATTTTCCCGAGAGTCAACGGACTTTTCCAATCACTCTCTCAACGCTGAAACTACGGAACAGGTCAGATTCGATAAATTTTGCAGGTACGCGCCAGATTGAATAAGAAACAACAAACGAATCTCCAAATAACTGGACGAGGAAATTACGAGCAGATAAGGCGGCAATAAAAACGGATCATTCCTACTCCCCCCGAGTCGCCTCGTTAATTGGTGTATTATTAATTTGAGGATCAGGAGAATAAAAATCCGACCGCCCGCGTCCCACCGGCTAATTGTCAGTTGAACGTTATTACCTGAAATTCTCGGAAAGCGAAACAGCCGGTAATTCATTAAACGCTCGTATAATTGCCGTTTTACGAGCATTTAACCGGTCCACGCGGCGCACACACCCACTCCGCAAGGGTGCGTCGCAGTTTTTCACTCGGACAACGAAACGGCTGACAAATCTCGATAAAAATCCGAGCGAATTACGAAACGCGGATCGGCCGGTGTGTTTGCTTCGTTTAAATGGCGGCGTAAGAAAAGCAAATTCCGGCCGGTGATTTTGGCGCGTGTTCCGGCGGAGGGTTCATCCGAGCGGAAGCTGCGCAAGTCAAACAAATAACCAGTTAACGTGCAATACACGCGGCCGATGTTATAAATTTTCCAAATAAAAATGTTCCGACGCGCGTTGTTGCTATTGTTGCTTTCTATTTTTCACGTGTTTGTTCCTTTCGCCGCGGAGAACGGAAGGAACGATCGATGCTTTTCAATTAAACATTATCCGACGCAACGGTTCCCCTTTGACCTCGCGGCATCATCGTTCCGCCATTGTGGCGCGGTCGAAAACACGCGTTCGAAAACCGAGAAAACGAGAAACTCGCTCCATTAACGCGCTCGTTAGGTTTTCAAACGGAAAATCGGTCCTTTGTGTCCATCGAGATCACTCAATCTCGGAACGCTTTCAGTGTCGTAGACGCTGTAATGATTCTTGATGATTATGATTGGCGAATTTTGAATCTACGGATCGTAAGACTGTTAGGGAATGATTCCAGCTTCGAAGTTTCTATTTTGTTGGCAACGTTGCTTCAATCACGTAGGATTCTCTTTAAATAGTTCAGTCAGTAAAATATAATTTCAATGATTTAAAATCTTCAAACAGAATACATTTGTTTATAAACTACAGTAAATCTCGGTAAATCTACCGTTAAAGAACGCCGAGGAGATCCGATGTATTGTAACGGCTTCCGAGTGCGAAACACGCGATCGGCGACGGTTCGAAAATTCGTTAATCAAGCTGACAATGAAAACCGCGCCGAAGTTATGCACATCGCAAAGGGATAATAAGGGATTACGTAAATTACGAATCGTTTTAAATACAAAGCATCCGATGAAACGCTGCCGAGAACGGCGATCGATTTCGCGCCGCTGTAAAATTTGTTAATAAAACGGTTTTCAATATGGCGACTGAGCAACCCGCCGCGCTATTCGAGTATAAAGCCGGCGGCGGCGGTTTATACGCGAAATAATGGCACCGTTTCATTTTTCTATTCCGACGGAACCGGATTAAAATCGACGATACGTCTCTTTCGCGGCGGGAATTCGAAAAACGCGTGCACACACGATTTATGGCTCGCGCTGAACCGAAAAAAACCGACTCGCGGCCGTGATTACCGTTGCGAGGAGGGAAATAGTTAACCAGTCAATTTGTCGCTGATAATACCTTATAAACATCCGTTCTTCCGCGTTCAATAGGATATTTTTAAATTATACGCAGTTCCGAGATTCGTAATTAGACAGTTTCATGCATTGGAAATAAGCATGGACCTTAAAATGTCTTCTCTGAGATTTCTCTAAGGATTATTCTTCGATCGTAGAATAATTACATCTATCCAACAAGCTCGCATCGTAATCATTGGCCGCTGTTTTACACCGAAATCGAAACTAAATGCTAAAGATCCATGCAGTTCGGCTTCCTCCGGCGAAGATTCTGAACGTTTCGATAATCATCCTCCATACTTACATTCCCGGAGACGAACGTTGGTAAATACCTTCGATTCGAGATCACTTGACACAGATATTTTCGCCTCCGCGCGCGGGAGCTGAAGCCGATTCGCGTGATCGAAGGGAAACGGCGGAACAACAAAACAGAAATAAAAAGTCGGGGCCACAGAGGCGCGTCCTCGAGGGGACGATCGAGGGAAAGTGTCGCTCGATCGGGGTTTTCGATAATATTTGCAGTGTACTCGAGGCCGGGCGTCGATCAGCCAGAAAACGACGGAAAAAATTCCGCTGTCGGCGTAAGTAGCGGCGAAGGTCCCTCGCCGAGTCGATTTTCTCCTCCCGCGGGAGAGGAGAGACCGCGTACCACCTTCCTTTTTTTTCCCCTCGGTTTTTGCTGACTTGCTTTCGATAAAATTAAAATCAATTTAGCCGCGGCGGCGTGTAATTTGCTCGTGAATACCCATTAACGCGTCTCATTTCTCGCCGGAATAGTCTGTAAACACCGGCCCCCTCCGCTTCTCATCGCGGTGTTCAGTGATGGGATCGCTAACTAGAAGTCAAAATTGAAATTCATGAGGTCGTCGATTCTTATTCGGAACGCTCCAGATAACGGTCATCCCTGTTTCGCGATCCTTCGATATTTCTTCCGCGATTTCCCTCTTCTCCGCTTCGAGTTTAACCTCCGAAAACGAATTCGGAATTCCTTCCTCGAGAAATGATGAAGCCCCCATGGTAAGCAGGGGAAATTATGGATCTCGGATAACCTTGTAAGGTCGAAGCTTTTTATAATGAAATATTAATCGTCGAAATGTTCTTCGTTGGAACTGTGTTCGATACAAAATGGCATCCTTTGGAGATGTTAAATTTGTTGCTTCCATGTTTATTTAACCAGTTGTTTTTGACGAGTATGCTCGTCATCACTGACTTTTCACGACACATTGTAGACACTTTTTAAAGACAAACAGCTAACTGGCGAACGCGTTGGGGATCATTTTAACCCCTTGGCCTGTGACTTTTTTCTCAACTCTGATCGATACGGCCACTTTGTCATTAATAATTTATTAGAAAAAGAGGAAAATTCTAAACGTATGTTATGCTTGTATTTCCTTTTATGGATAATAGTCGATTACAGAGGAATAATATTTACTTTGAATTCGAACTGAGTAATATACATATTTGTTGAATCACGTTGAAAATCTTCACCACGAGGCTCACTCGTTGTAGAACAAGGGGTTAATGGAAAAACCCTGCTGGCGATATTTCACCGTACCGAAGATCCCTAATTGAACCCGTCGGATCTATCGTCATCGCGTTAACAACGATCGCGGATCGGAAAGCCTGTTTATCGTTCGCGGCGGCCTGTTAGAATAGATAATTAAATACGAGAGGCTTAACACTTCGCCAGCGTGCGCGGCGGTACGCGCAACGGGAAGGAAGAGGGGATGGTTTAACGAGGCGAATTATTAGGCCGATTAACTCGTGCCGATGATCGAGATCGGAACTGCAAACGTACCGTTCCAATTCGCGGATGGAAAAAGGGAACAATCGAACGGGAAATTTCGTTCCCCGAAATATTCGGGAAATAGACACGCGGGAAAGGGAATTAAGTGGATGGAATATCAACCCTTTGAGGACGAAAGTCATTTCGACAACGTCAAGCTTTCATATTTAGAACACAACGTCGCGAACGAATAATTCGACTAATAAGAGCTACTCACAGCTCACTTTCCTCTAAAATTTAGTTCAATACACAGAGCGTCGCAAAAGAGTGATCCAACACTTTATTAGCTGGTAAAACGCTGAATTTTCTACTACAAAACACGGTTATAAACATTCAAAGCAAATTGTACGATATTTAATAAACACTTTGTAAACGATCTCACGATCGACACTCTGCTGAAGATTTAGAATACTTCAGGAAGTCCTCGCCCGCGAAGGGTTAAGTGGAGAAATATGAACAGCGAGTTTAAACACGAAATTGGATAAGTAATCGAAAGTTGTGTTTCAATTCCCGAAGTTTCGATACAATGAAAGATCTCCGGGGAAGCCGCTAGAAATGGATTCGAATGGTTCGAGGTATTGTTGATTATCGATTTGGCAACCGGCGATTCTTGGGGAAGAAGACACTGTACAGCTAAAGTTGGTAGGAATTATGTTCGTTCGAATAACGAGGCTAACTATTTTTCAAGTTCCCCTCCCCGGCTATTCTTCGCCGCAACTTCGACCGAAGTTTCGCATTTTCTTCGAGGCTACATCCCGTAACGGCGCCCCGTTCAAATAGAATACACACCCCGACAACGGACCACCGGCGTCACCGAGAAAACCGAGCAAATACGCTCGGCCGGAGTACATTCAATTTGCAAATCCCTGTCGCGTCGCGCGGTGCGCAAAGTGGCGGCGATGAAATTATTACCGCGGGTCGGGGAAAAAAGCTGGACGACGCCCGATATATTCCGCCGCTGTCTCGGCGAACTTTTCGACCCGATGTTTTCGCTCGAATCTTTGTAATTGACGATTGCGTGACTCTTTTAGCGTCGAAATACCGAGCAGCATTAGGAAAAGCGAAGATAGTCCCCATTTTGCCATTCACGGTTAATTAACCGGTTAAGTATCTGTTGCGACTTCTGAAAAGTGTGTATTTACTTAGAACATGTAGCAGGAAGTAAGTTAGAGCTGTTTTCGACGAGTATACTCGTCGTAACGCAAAACCTTGTAATTTCTTTGCGATGAGTTGACTCGTCGAACACTTGTTTATGAGTTTTATATGTCCCAAAAGATGATGGAATGATTCGTTGATGGAAATGTAAAGAAAAGGAATCCAAAGAGAAAAGAAGGCAAACGAGAACGAATTTTTTCGTTCATTGGGAACAAAGCAAGCTTAATCGGTGTTCCGCTGGGAAAGTGAACGTTCCGTTCGAATTTCGACGTAATTATTTCCGCGTGTCGCAATGCGTGGGCGGCTCAATTCCGTGCCGACCGAAAATGTCGATGGTGTAACGATAAATGTAGGCGACCGCAATAATTTCTGACCTGTTTCGCATGTTGTGCCGATATAACACCGTATTGTCCGACGCGCGGAATGGATCGTTTCGTAAACGACAAATCATCGTGCATAAACATAATAGATTATTACTGTCTAACGATTGTCAACGGCTGTGTCGTGCGCCTGCGATATTATAACAGCAAATACCCGGGGCCGAATCGCGTCGATAAAACGTTCGAGTCAGGTTGAATTTACTTGTCCGCTTAGCCGTGCAATGTTCCCCCCGTAACGTCGCGTTTTCGTCATCCTTTCAGCGTGTTATTCCGCCCGGACACGGAATAACTTTCGTCTTTTTCGTACACCGTACGCGTTCGGCTGGGACTCACCATTATCGCGACGTTACGGGGGGAACACACTGTAACTAGTGGGTAGACTATTGCGATCTGAATAATTTCAGTGAATTCCTGGTCAAATAGACGGGAAACGCGATATTCGCGCGGAAAGTCGTTTTACAGGTTCGCATTAACGTTCAAAATAATGATCACCGGGATATAAATATCCCTGCAGAGTAAACAAAAAGAGGTGATACGTGAGACTAAATTGAACGACGAACACGATACCGCTCTGATAGAATATATCACTCCGATCGAATCAAAATAATATCGTATTCATCGCGGATATTAATTTCAAAGATATTTATTTCCGTTCTCCCCTGCGCGCGCGCGCCGGCCCATCGGATCCCATTAAATATATAAATTATCATGTGCAACGGATAAGTAAGTAATACATACGATTTACTTTATACGTTTCACAATATGCGCCCACAGTGTTAATCCTTCAGCGGATTAATTATTCGAATAACGAGAGAACTCTTTATTCTTCTCTAATATTCCAAACTTACATGACACCGTTCGCGATTCTTTCCCAGGAACGGTCTCCGGTTCAGCGAATCCTCGTTCGTGAACCATTGAATATCAAGTTCGGAAAATTGGTCGTCAGACAAATGCGGTATATGAATTGTTATAGCAACGGTGTCTCGTCGCGAGAGTCAGCAACAGAGTCCATTGTAGCATTCCTTACGGCCTCTTTATTCCGCGGCGTTTCACAGAAAAACAAACGAACACGAGAGAGACAGAGAGAGAGAGAGAGAGAGAAAGGAGAGAGCATCGCGTATACTAACCCAGACCTTTTGCGCGAAGAGCTGCCTATTTGTTTCGAACGAAACGAAAACAGACGACCAGCAAAAAAGTTGCTCATTATGCCGACTGTCGTCGTGGCACTTTAACGTCGCTCCACGTGAAACCGTGCCACCTAACGATAAGAATATTCTCGTTATCGTAAACGAATCTCGCCGGTGACCTAAGGGCCAATACAATTGCAAAAGGAAGGTGAACTTTTCTATCGTACCGCTGATTTAAATTTTTCGCCGCGGCTCGAATGAACTTCGAGGATGCGGGAAAGTGTTCGTCAGAATAGCATTCGAGATCAACGAACATGTTCTAGACAATAAATATTATACCATATTTCAACATTATTTAAAATAATTTTCACCTATATTTATACTTGTTCTTTAGTAATAATGACAAATGGTACTAGAAACAATTAACTTGGTATCGTAGCGATATTACGATATCATCTACATATTTTTACTCGGCCTTAACGTTCTTATTATAATTGTCCTCAAGCAATTCGCTAGCTCCGGTCATCGACGACTACCGTGCCAATCGACGCGTTAACGAAACAACTCGAGAAACTGAGAATCCGTCTAAACACGAGTCCACAGTTTAATGATTACGGGAAACTGTAATGGCGACAGTTCGCGCTTCGTCGAAGCCCGTCAAAATGGCGGCACAATGAAACGTGATAACCTTCCGCGCGCGACGTATCGGAATAAAGATACATCCACGCCGGACTTGCAACATTGACAATATTGTTTCCAGCGTGACACTGGTTAAAAATTATTCCCGTGGCAACGTGACGCGACACCGAGGTAAATTGTGATGAAGTAATCCGATACGAATATTTTTTGATACCCGGCGTCACGCTGGGAAACGGGCGATTGAAAAATTGCGGCGCCATGATTATTCGGATCCGAGTTAACCCCCTGTCCAATGGTATAACATGACTCTGACTTTTATACACCTGCAATATATCTCGTAGTTTCATTTACAAGGTCGTCGCGTATAATTACGTCGTCTAAATTATTTTCCCAAGGATACGTGCGACTTTCTTCACAGATCCAATCAATCCACAGAGATCGGTATAGAAAAATGTAGGTAAACTTAGCGTTAAAGAGAAACCGTAGGCTCTTTAGCACGGTAATTAATCGGAATTTGTATAATAAACTCCGCATGATCAGATATCGGGATCGAGAACGAGAAATATTCCATTAACCGCGACAAGAAAGAGAGGCGCGAGCGTTAAAAGACTTTTCCCACTGGATAAAGAATAAGATCCGATCGTTACTCTCAATGCGGATCTTAACGATCGCGGAACAATGCTCGAATGGGAAATACAGCTCGCGATCTCGGCCCGGAGGATAGAGGAAAGCTGCGAGCGGGATTTATTTTGTTCGATTTCGCGAAACACGAGCAAGTATTGTTCACGGCCTTGTTCTGCACAATCTCCGGGCAAATTGGTCCGGCTATCGGACGATGACACTGCAAACACGGCTTTATTGCAACACGTGCAATTGGATGAAATAAAGTTCTCGAGGAGCACTCTCTCTCTGTCTATCTCTCTGTCTTTCTGTCTTTCTTTGCCCAACGTTCGAGACTCCGCAGTCCTCGTACGCCAAGGATCAATGGGACACTAATGGATCAACCACGGGAAAAGGGTAGTTCCGACCCGCCGCGCGTTACCCTCAATTATTGCAACTAGGCTCGAACTGTGCTCTGCTAGACCGTGTTGCTTTCTTCGAGAAATTTTCTAACATTACGCAGAACACGAAACTGGTTACTAGCGAAGCTGTCCAGAACGAATTTTAACTGAAAATTCTTTTCCAAGCTTAGTCGTATATTCCGAATTGACTTCTCGACTTTTAGAATGACTTTAAAACTGACTATAGGAAATTCAAAAGTTCAATTGAGGAAAAATTGCTTAAACGAGGAAATAACTTTAACACGTTCCCGTACGTGGATGCTATAGCATTTCATTGTGATGCAAAATGACTGCTATAACGTTGAAATTTATAAGCCACATTGTCATGAATTTAGTTCTATACAGCCTCAATTTTTTGAAATTATTATACACTTTAACCCTCGGAGTACGGCGTTTGCATTTTGCTATTTTCACGGCTCAGTAAAATTTTTACTGTTACGTTACAGTTCCAGAAGGTGGCTTTTTGAAAGTTTTCCATTAGAAGTATTCAAGGTTTTCAATATTCGAGACGAAACGATACAATTTATCTAATTCCTGTGAATCGAATCACTATCTTTAACTCATACAATTACGATTGTCTGTTTGAATTGTATAGACATAAGTAGAAAACGTTTCGTGTTGATTATTTTGGAGGTTGATTCCGGTGTAGCGAACCATTCCAAGCAGAACTTGGCGTTGTTCGGTTTGATTCGAGTTCCTAAGGGTTGCAAGTAATAACAGCATTACGCTGAGCGTTGCTCCAGCGCGGTAATATTAAATTCGAACCGTGATGCAACTGTAATGAAATTAATCTTTCATTATTGCCCGGCAAACTACGTTACCAGTGTCTTTATGGGGCGTGATATAAACAACTCGGCGTTCAATATATTCTTCAACAGTTCAGCGTGAAGGCGAACGATAAATAACGTTACAAATGGATGCAAGTAAATTGCAAATTTCATGCTGAACGCATTGTAAAGAAACACAGTCGTGAAACACGTTGGGAAATCATTCGAAATCTCGTTTCCATGGAATGTGGGAGCTAAACATCTGCCAAACAGTGTACCTAATCATTGTCAACTGTTTTCAGCCATTGTTGGTTGCGTTGTTTTATGATGCTTGGTCGTTTGCAGTCTTATGCAATTATGCTAACAAATCAAGTTTCATATTTAATGTTAACCCTTTGCAGTCGAGAGGTGACCACTTGATTCAATATAATAAAGTTAAAAGGTATTATATAGAATATTAAGTTTTGTACGACGCATCAGTGCGTGAAAATTAATTTACGTGTGTTTCCTCATTAGTTAAATTCGAAGAACGTCGTCCACAATTCATAGAGAAATTTTGAATGTTTCTAGTGAAAAATTTTTCGAGTGCAAAGGGTTAAAAATATTGAAACCGACGAGTGACTCCTATATAATTTATTTTTCAAGAACACTATAAGTATCTCATTAAAAAATCTTGAATATTTCTAATGGAAAAACGTTCAAGGGCAATTAGTTAATACGTTGACTGCCACGAGGATCAGCAGTGTACGTATAACTTATTGCAAAGGTTTGCACTCGAAATACGTAACATTCTGTGGTGGGATACAGACGATGTTCTTTGAAACTAATTAATGAGACAACATACACAAAGTAAGAAGGAAAGTTATTTTATTTCAATGTTCCATGTTTTGATGCATTATACAAAGCTTAACACGTTGAATGCCATGAAGCATTCAAATTACCACGCTTCACTCAATGGAACGACGGTTATAGGTAAACATTTCTGTATTATAAATAATGCCACATAATACGGTGACATTCAGCTAGATGAACGTACAATAGTAATGATGCAATTCGAACCAATCATTTAATATTACATTTGTTCCATTCTGTGTATTTTCCTTTGAAATCATGCGGCGTTCAACGTGTCAATATTATATATAAAACTTAATTTTGCATCAAATCAACTGGTGACAGAGACAACTCACGAATGCAAAAGGTTAATAAACTCAACACTACCAACTTTCAACAAGAAATTAACCCATAATCACCGTCGGACAAAAAGTCGATTTACCACCCCTGGTACAACCCCGAAAAATGTGAAACTTGCAAAAATTCCAGCGGAAACCCGTCCGAATTATAAACAAATGAATCGCATCATGACGAGTTAACACGTTGACTGCCGTGGGGTCACCGGTGACCCCCAACTAAATTGAATCACTACAGTTCACTCAATTAACCCTTAGCACTCCAGGTTGTTTCGTAATCTATCAGCAACTGCAACTAATTTTTATAGTACTCCTAGCGAAAATTAGAAATGTAAGATTTCTTCGATCTTTTATTTTCCTTGTTAGCAGAAAATTTGGATGTGTGGAAAATCGAATAATTTTAGGGTAGTTTCTTTAAGACTCGTTAAAATATTTAACACGTTGACTGCTACGAGAATTTCTAGCGTTTTGACTAGTAATACTTATTCTTTAATAACAAAGGCAAATGATATTGAAAATAATTATTAACAATTTAGTATCACAGTAGTCATATTACGCTATGATCTACCTACTTATGTTATTAAATATTCTTATTTAAAATCAAGTTTTTTATTGTAATTGTTCTCCAGTAATTTGGAAGCTCCGGTCATCGGTGACCACCGCGGCAGTCAACGTAATATTATAACTGGTGCAATATTGGAACCTACAGAGCTCAAAGGGTTAAACGATGGTTGAAAATATATCTATATTACGAATAATGCTACCTACGGTGACATTCAGCTGGATCACCGTGCAATAATAACAATGCAATTCAATCAAACGATTTAACCCTGTGCACTCAAGTTTTCTACTGGAAATATTCAACGTTTCCCGTCGAGATACGACTTAACGATAATTCACGGATAAATTAAGAAACAGAGCTATTCTATTTAAATACTTCCCACAGCGATACAAAGTTTCATTTAAAATACTAAACATTCTTCACAGTGTTGCTGTACGAAATCAAGTGGTGACCGAGAGTCACCTCTCGAGTGCAAACGATTTAATATCATATATTTTTCATTTCGCGTATTTCACGGTACGAAATCGTGCGGCGTTCAACGTGTTAAGGATCCCGTTGACGCGCCACGTGGTCCCCGGTAGCGCGCAATAAAACAGCGCGTGGCGTGGCGCAGCGAAGGGCGGAAAAAGGCCGAGGAGAGAGATCGTGTACAGAGTGAAACAAGGTGTATTTACATGATCGACGTGTGCTGCGGCCTGTCGTTGTCGGCGACATTGTTCCCGGCCGGCGTGAATCCCTGCACCTGTACGTTGCTGGCGATGCTAGTCCTTGCCGGGTGTCTCGCGTTATCCTTGAGTATTTTGGTCGCGCTGAGCGGCGTGGCTGTCACGCACATTGTCTTGCGCGGTATCACGATCACCTTGGCAGCACGCACTTTGACGGGAGGGGGGTCGCGGCGCGTGCACACCGGGACGACGAAGGCGAGAGGGAAAAAAGGCAGAGGAATGGAAACAACAACAACGCCGGTCACGATGGACGAGGTGGACCAGGCAGCAACGAGGGGTCGAGGAGCGACGTCGGTCGCGCGCGGCTCGGTAGCATACGTGAGAACACGTCGAGACACGATCCTCCGGCGCGAGAGCGAGATCCGAGGCCTAGCTCATGGCGGACCGTGCGCGCTGGCGTCGACTCGCGTAGCGCACGGACTCCTGGACACCGATCACTTTCGCTGGACTTGGCTCTGCTCGGCCCGCGGGGATCGTTTCGCGGAACGAAAAAACAAAGGACGCAACGGACAACACAACACCGCACCACACAAATTTCGCGGCTCGTTCCTTCACTGATCCCACCTCATAGCGCACCGCGGGCCTACCGAGTGACTGACTGACTGACTGAGTGACTGCCGCGAGCTTCGAGCCACGAGCCACGAGCCACCCTGCGTGGGTGCACACGCGGTCTAGCTGCGTGGAGAGGAGACGAGGCCTCCCATTGGCCGCCGCGAGAGACCGCTCGCCGTGGGGGCGCGCGTCGGCCAATCCCGGCGCGCCGCTCACCACCGTGCCTCCGAGCGAACCCTACTCGTCGATTCCCTAGCATTCTATCGCGAGTCGCCGCGTCGTGCTTGTCGTACCGTTCGCTCTGTGTTTCGTGTTCGTTTTGTCGCTCGTTTCTCGAGTTTTTCGCGTCGGAGACTCTACGGTTGTATCGATTCACCGTGCTCGACTCGCGGTCTCGTTTTCCGACGGGAATACACGGGTGTTCCACGGTTATTCCGCGATCGAGTGCCGACCGTCCTGACGCCATGCCGCGGTGGATCGAGTGCGTGGAATTTACGAGTGTTCCGGAAACGAAGCTACGCGCACGGACCGAGTGACGGGTTCCCACGAATATGGTGCGGTATGCGGTACGTTGATGGATTTTTCGAGCGATTGTTACCTTTTTTTTACGATCCATGCCGTGTTCCGACGAGCTGCCTCACGCGCGTCACACTCGCGTCACTTTCCGCGCCATTCTGCGGCGAGATGCACTTCGATACGAGAATCGAGCCGAGGTTCGCCTCGATTGACACTCGTTCGATTTATGGACGCCCGCGGTTTTATGAACTTTGCTACGGGCCAGTGGAGCAGTGGTTTTTCACCGACGGAAATGTCGTTTTGATTGGTTTGTTGTGGGATTCTTCTCGGTTTGCACGTTGTTATGACGTCTGGATCGCTGACGCGCGCCGTCGGATCGACGCTATGTTGACTTTATGAACTTTTCAGCTAACCTGTGGATCCGAGACTTTTACTTTCGGGTTTATGTTGAGTGTGCGGGATGAATGGTCTTTGCGTTTTGCACGCGTACGGCATTACTTAAATGCGGTAATTATCCCTTTGCACTCGACAGTATTTTTCATTGCAAACATTCATTATTTTCTGACGAAATGTTGATAATATTATTTGCAATGTACACGAAGAAACATCGTGCATAAATTGTGGAACGGAATATTTTTATTACTGTGTTTCGTGTGTTAATACCTTATTCAGTATTATATATTGAATTTTTTATTTTATTTTGCTGCGTTCAATCAAATGGCGATTGAGAGTCACCAGTGCAAAGGGTTAAACATTTTCGTTTCTGATTTGTATTCTAGTGTACTTTTTTTATGGTGTAGTGAACGTTTGGCAAGGTTGTAAGAAGGTAAATGGTAATTACTAAAAATCCACCGTGAAGTGTCAGGAACAGGAAAATATTAATTATTTCCAATCAAGTAAATTGCAGTTGTCGAAAATCACTAGAGTCACTTGGTGTCCAGTCCCAAATTGTTACAAACACAATACTTAAAAAACAATGGTACAAATCTCATATATTATTATCCCATAAGCTCCTCTAACACTAGAACTACCATACCAGTCAAAATGACTTTTATTTAGCAATCATTGATATCTTCAGAGCATTGAACATTCTAAATAATTTCAAAAATAAATAGTTTCACTGGAGTACTACAATGAATATCTGAACAAACTGAAAATAATCTATTACAATTTCTATACAGATAATTTACTTGTAATTACTTTATTTATCATTTCTATACATTACATATCAATAATATTAAATGCTCAATACTCCCAGTGTTAATGCTGTTCTGAATATTCCCCTAGAAATCTTAGAAAACCATCATTCTATGGACACCATGAAAATAGAAATAGTTCAGGTAGTGCATAATTCAGTGACAAAGTGTATTGTCTGTCCATTAATGATACAAAGAAAACCCGAAAGGTTCATGAATAAAATAAAGTAATTAAATGAAAGAAACCTGGTACAACCTACTAGGTGAACACACAATTACCATGGATTACGACGAACAGTGGAAACAGGGAGCTAGAGGAGAGCGGTGCGCAGGTACAGACGCCTGGCAGGTCCTGACAGGCCCCGACAGGTCCCAGTAGACTGCTGGCACCCGTGCTGGAAAAAATAAATTGGTCTGTGGCGTGCTGTACCTGTGAAACGTGCTCTGGCAAATTTTCTCGCTCCCTTTCCGCCGGTCAATCGAGCCGAAACCTGGGCCAGGTGTGCCTCGGAAGGGCCCGAGGTCCCAGGGCCGATCTAAATGTTCCTAGCAAGCCGGTAGTTTACAACCACTCCCTTTCTATCTTTTATTAACTTCGACATTCGACGTGACTGGGTCGTGTTTCCAGCGGATTTACGTTTGGGCCTGGTCCCAGCTGGCCATCTTGTACCTTTTTTTCACGTGGATTAATCGGATCACCGGTGATGGTCGATTCTGGCAGTCGTAGGTCATGAAGCAATGTTAAATAGAGTGTTTGGTTGTTTTTCTTTAACGTGAATGGGTTTTATAAGAGGATTTAACAATAGTTTGTTGTTTGAGACTCGTGGCTCTTGTGAATTCGCTGGTTAGTGGTTAATAATAAGAATTGTTACGTAGATTTAATTTAATTCTGTTTGCTTGGAAAGAGGACTATTAGGTAAAGGTTGTGTGTTTCGTTAGAGAAAGTGTGGGCGAGGAGAGTGCGTGGAAAAGCGTGTCAGTTATTTCAATTGCTGCTGCGAAGAGTAGCTTTTTATACAGTAAATTAGGCGAACGTGTATTTTGCATAAGTTACTACGAACTATGTACGAAATTGTAATACTCATTGTGTCTCCCTTGGGACAGTTGTTTCTGAAATAAACGTACAAAAAAGATAATCTTCCGATTCACCTGAGAACCTTTCCTTTAAGTATCCATACGAATCTGGAAAGCGATCACTGTACTACATTTGCATTTACAACGCAACTAGAAAATCAAGAAACGCGATTATAACGGATCCTGCAGCGACAAACATGTTCGTTTCTTAAAATTAGTTCTACCGAAGATAGACACCCTTCGAAACGTTAATAAAAATATTTTCTCGGTTCAATCATCCTTCAATTGAACTTTCGACGTTCTATGGTTAATGTTACAATCGTTGGTAAGGTCGAGAAGTCAATTCGGAATATACGACTAAGCTTGGAAAAGAATTTGAAAGAAAGTGTTTTTTTGATAGTTTCGCTAGAAATAGTGTTAAAGCATTCGCAGTCCAATAATCACGGCGCGATATTACTCGCTTCGTTCGCCGTGCGATTGAAAACGAGAGAAAAGAAAGTCCGCGCGTCGATATACGCGGGGCACTTTGGCCGGCATAATAAAATGGCGGCCAAACAAGACGCGCTCGGAAGGTATCGGAATAATTCGCGGAGAGCACTCTTTCACCGGAAATCCCGGGAGTCCGCTAACGCGGTATCAAAGAGCCGGGAATTTCATTTTCGTTACCCTTTTGCTTCGGCCAGCTCGTTATTTCTATAAAGTGCGGCGTGAAAACGAAGCCGGGCAACTCTAGTTGCATTCGTGAAAGAGTAAACTTCAGAATCCCCCGCGCCCGGTACAATCCTCCGCGCGGGAAATTCAATTACATTCGACGCGTGACGTATTCCGTGTCAAAAGGAATTGTAATAAACCGGCGGAAACTCGGCCGGCGGGGCCCCGAGAAATAATAACGAAAGGAAATCAATTATTTTTATGGACGGCCGCTGGCCGAGTGAAAACGGTAGCTCGTTAAATCGGTTCTCACGAAATATTAAGCTGCCCGAGGAGTCCCGCCGTTTTTCTTCGCGATACGACGTTTTTATTGCGAACGAGCGAATGGATGTTCGAAATAAATGTACCGGCCGTTGCTAGAACGTCGTCGAACAAAATAGACAACGCGTTGTTCGAGGAAGCCAATGTTTGCGTTCGAACTTCCTCGAACGGATCGTTTAATGGACGACCGGTTGACGGTGCTTCTGGTCGATAGATGCTTCGAATTACGCTTCTCGACGGGGGGAACGATTAGAAATATTCGCGTGGCACGTAGCGGGGACAGCCGATCGATCGGTCGCGGATCGAATCAGTCGACAGGAACGAGAATTTGCATGAAGGGATGAAAGGCAAAGGGACGTGATTAGCTTAGCCGCCGCTCAAAGAGGAATAACGTCCCTTTTCACGGAAACGGTATCGGGAGGAAGGGTTCGAAATGCATGGAAATGGGCCGTGTGCGTTCGCAAAGAAGCGCACAAACCGCATTGTCGTCTCCGGTCTCTAATTTGCCGCTGCTACTTCCCCGTTCTCAATGATCTTTGACATTCCTGGGGGCCAAGACTCTTTGTGGAGTGACAATGGACTAGCGTGCGCGCGTGTGTCGCTGATAAAACGGCAAATTAGTATCGCGGACAGTGACGTGACTGAGATTTTCGGAGAAGTGGTCGTTAATACATGAGTTTGTGATGCCGGCAACGGTCACGGTGAGAATTCTAATTGAAACTTGTCATTCGCAATCTTCGAGTTATTTCGAGTTTCCCTAATTTCGATGCGACGTTTCTCGAACCTCCCGAATCGTTCAAATGTTTATTTCAAATTTTTCAAATTCATATTTCGAATCATCGCAGGTTTTAATTCCAACGTTTACAAATTATTAAACTTCTCTAATGCTGCGAGTTTACATTTCCAACCAACTCGAATTTTCGTTTCAAATTAAACGTTCATTTCATCCGTTACATATTTTTATTTGAAACTTTTCCAATTTTTGCTGCACTTTGACCTCACGCTACTGTACACCGTCGGTGCCTGTCGCGAGCCGAGAAAAACGTTTACCTGCGGCTCCGCCGAAAGTTCCAGCCGCGAACGCAACCGTGTCCGCCCTCGGCCGCGAAAGGGCCCGGTGTAAATAATAATCGAGCGGACAGAGGAAATAGGTTAGGGTGGCCGCGGCGACGGCACTCCCACGAGCGCGGATAGTCGGATTTATTCCCGGTGCCCAGGCTGGATCCGTTTTAAGCATTCGCGTACAAACGCGTTTACGGGCGGAACAATTAATTTAATGGCGTTATTTATGTGCTTGTAACGCACCGTCCGCACTTGTTTCAAGTTTATTACAATTCCGCCGGTAATAAGGGGGTTATTAAACGTGTACAAGTGAAAGAAAACACGAAAACCGGCGTGTTCAGCGGTAAAACTCCGCTCGGATCGGCCGTACCTAACGAGGTTACATTCTTTATTGCCGGTCGGACGGACCCGGGGGATGCTAAGCGGGAGAAGAAGCACAACCCGGGGATCGTAATACCACAAAATTATAATGACGCGAAATTAATTCAGTTCCGCGAAGCGCGGCGAACTGCTAGTTAATTATCGGAAATTCGCCTTTGTTCCTAATTAGCTTATATTGCTTTCCCTTTGCTTTCGGTGAAATTGTCGGAAGGATGTGATTACCACAAGGAAAAAAAAGCCGGCCCGCGAATTTAATGATACCGACTTAATTCACGGCGGTTAATTACGACCGGAAACACACAGAAATCGCGGGCTCGGTTACCGCTCTACGCAAGCAAACGCCCTTTGCATGGAAACTTTGCCTTCGGGGAAGCTTCTTTCCCGATTAAAGGAAACTTCCAGACTTCCGGGACTAATTTTTTCCAAAAATTCTTTCAACGTTCTTCTCGATCGAAGTCACGATATCTATAGTTGCGAAATAAGAAGAAGGTGTCCTTCCGTGCGAGTCCATTTTGATTCGGTGATTCGAAGATGTTACTTAACTTCTTAGTTACAATTTAATTTTACAAGATTAATTACGTCATGCTTTAACGACGAGATTAACACGTTTCTTAGATGTTTGACAGTAATAAGAGTCTTTTACATTTCGGATAACACGTACTCCTTCGAAAATAAATACGAATTCATTATTGTAGTTATAGTAATTATATGTTTTTATTCGATATCGGTCATTTTGTACGTTACAATTGTGTCCAAGCAATTCAGTCGTCAGTACCGCGTCATTTATGTTCGAGGAATAATAAAAAAAAAAGTCGACGAATAACAATTTTAATGGACCGAAAACATTTCTGCTCGCGAAATCATGAAAAAATGTCTGTTTTCCGGGGGTTAATTGCCGCGGGTATTCCGAAATTCAGCGTTTCCGGTGAATCTTCGACGCGGAGTGCCCGCCGGTGTCAATTTGCGTCGATCGATCGGAAAACTGTGTCCTCCGCGACGTCAATTTGCGTCAGTCGCGCTTCCCGGTGACTCCGATCCCCGCGAGACGGCCAGGCGCGATTTAAATGCCTCGCGGACGGTAACGAGCGAATAATTAATTGTTTCGAACCGCGGGATCCAGATTATTAATTAAGTAAACCGGCGGGAAGACACGCGACCGTTTTCGCTCAGTGGCTCGTGACACGGGGAAATAACGATAAACCGCGTACGATAACAGTACGCCCGACAATTTAACCGGCAATAGATTCTTCGGGTACCTAGGAAAGTACCTTTCAAATCGGAAACACGATTAATTCGAAGCCTCAGGGATTGTAACGATATCAAAGCGCAGTCGTATTGGATAGAAAGTTCGGAATATTCGAAGCTTCTGCGAAGGATAGATGAGTATTAGGTTGTCCTATAATATTAGTTATTCAAATATATCACTTTCCAGTCTTTTGCTTATAAAACGAAGGTGTCCAAGTGTTTTAATAATAGTGTTCATCAGTATTAAAGCTGAATCCGTGTCATTAAGAAATTTACATTCTCAACGTTAACTAGCTTCCCAGAATTCGAGGCAAATCCGATTTTCTCGTATTCGCTATTGAACCTACCTTGACAAATTTCCTTTTACAATTCCTTCAAAAATTCTCCAGTTTAACATAAACTCAATTATTCACACATCCATCACAAACATACTTCCAACACTACCGTTCCAGTTTCGAGAGAAACTAGCAAATAACTCACTCAAATTGCCCTATTAATTTTAATCTTAGTAACCGACATTCCAATACTATTTCCCCTCGTCACGAAAGAGACAGTAATATTACAGGCAGCTGAAAAAAATCCCCTGGCGGTCAATGTGTGAACAGTTTCGAGATACAGGAACCGTCCTCTCGGGCTCCCACGGGCGCAGTCACTTTTCCACGTTCCCCTCGAAAATTTCCATGGTCCTTCTTTCGCTATTGGTGACGAAAAGGGGCGTCGCGTCGCGTCGCGGCGTCGAGGCGTCGCGGAACAGGAGCGTCGACGAGAATGGCGTGGGAGGCGAGCGCGAGACTTAAGGGCTTTACTCGCGTCGAATTCCAAGCGTGCTCGCGCTACCTGCCTGGAATATCCTCTCGTTATATTTCCGCCCGGCCACCCTTCTCTCACCCCCCCTCCCCCTCCTGTTCGCAGCGCTCCGCGTCACCCGTTGCACTTTCTCTCCGCGCCTCTCTTCATCCGTCTCTCCGTCTCTCCTCTGTCCGCTTGACGCCTGAGCGATATTTTATTTGCAAAGAGCCTGCAGGTTGCCGCTCGCTTCTTATCTTGTGTGCACAGGAATTTCTCCTTGGTAGCGCAGAGATTTCGCTGGGGGACGGGGAGCGGGGCGGGGACGCTGTGAATCACGTTTTGTTCGATTCGCGCGATTTTGATGACTGTTTTCGGCTTGTTTCGGAATCGGTCGCCTGGAAAATTCCTCGTTTTCGCGGCAACTTCGCGGAGATACAGCGATGCTTGGAAGTTCCGATCTGATCGTTTTTCAAGCTTTTCCTACGCGATAAAGGCTTTGACGCTGTTTCTACCGAAGGAAAGACAGCTCTTCAAATTTGAACATAATCGTTCTTCCTCAATTGAATTTTGGATATCTCATATAGTTAATTCTGTAACTGGAAAGATCGACAAGTCAATTCGGAATATACGACCAATGTAAGAAAGAATTTTAAGTGAAAATTTCAGGTACTTTGACACTTTCGATAGTATTAAGAAGTTGTTGTTATGAATTTATTATTATTGAGAAAACTTCATAATATCCCTATAATGTATACAAAATGTAATTAACAAATAGTTAGCTCTATAACCTTTGTCTAAGCTCTTTCTAACACTGATACTTTTTAAGTTATCGAGTTTCGTCCAGAAAACGGCTGCACTGTGCAACGCAGAGAAAATAATCGGATGGACTTTTCATCCGAGCTGTGTATTCCGACTCTATTCTCGCGGGCCATTTGTTTTCCTTTGGATCCGTTTCGCGCGTTCCCCTTTCCCGTCCTTTGGTCTCCTCGCATGCCCCCCCTATTTTCCTTTCGCCTCCGACATCCCTTATCGCATGTTTATACATCATCACCGAGTTAGAAAATGTTGTGAGAAAACCTACTTTATTAACATTCCTACGGGAACAAAGGTATTATTATCCGACTCCCGTTTCTTTAAATCGGGACATTTTCATTTCGCGTAGAAGTTCCCAGTCTGTTACACGCTCTGTTATTATATATTAACCCCCGCGTTACCATTCTTTCTGCAATTATCCTATTTAAGTATTATCCTCGGCAATTATCCGGTTGAGAACACAAAGAATCCTACGTTCGTCGTGAGTCTGTTCAAATATTAATGTTAGCCAGAGGGTAACATTTACTTTCAGAAACATATATTTGTTTTAAACTGATTCGGGTCCATTTTTGGAAAAAAACGAGTTAACGGTAGAGTCAGCGAAATATTTACGCACTAGCTAAAAATAATCGTTTATGTTCTTCGATGGTTATTGTATTATTGCACAATAAAATGTAACGGGTTCACGGTTTTATAAACATAATCGATTGGCGATTGCCAGTGTTTTGCAGTCGATTCAAACATATACAAAAAAATGGATATGTACCATTTAAAGAAAAAGTAAAGTTTAACTAAGTTTCAGTAAAGTCTAATTTTCAAAGTTTCATCGCGAGTGGCACACGTAATATAATATTTCATTATTATACAGTCATCATATTCTCCGATGATTGTTGCCTCTGTTGCTCCCCGAGTTCTCCGTGGCTCGTTCCTTTTCCTCCGACTCGTCCCTTCCCGCCAATGAATTATTTATGAACGGCAGCCCAGAAACAAGTCGGACCGACCGCGGGACCTTTTTCGAAACGTATCCCGGACGATTAATCGCGGACGAAAAAGCGACTAATATCGGCTCGCGCCCCGGGAATCTGGATCGGAATGTCCTCGGTTATAACACGGGCATTTTTTCCCCGTTTCCTTCGCCTTTTCCTTTTTGATTCCGCGTAGTCGCGCGGAATGCTCGATTATGGAATAGCCGAGAGCGGATTATTGAAGTGTGCACGGCGCTCGGCTAACGGAATCCCCCGAGTTACGGGCAATAACAGGCAAGTATTCGGAAAAAAAGAGGTTATTTCGTAGTGTCGGGAACGCGAGCTCGTTGATCGATCATGCGGAGTTTCGGCTCGTTCCGTTGCCGATCGATGGCGTTCGTCTCTTAACCCCTTCCCTTCTGATTTATTACTTAACTCTGATCGATACAACTACTTCATCGTTAAAGCGTTGAATACTGCGCGATTTCTCCGAGTAAAACACGCGAAATGAAGGAAGATTGTTGAATTATTGAATTGTGTTATTTTTATTTCAATGATCTTATAAATGAGATGTATGGGTAATGGTCAGTGCAAGTAAAGTGTATCTAGCGTTAACGTATGTCGCGAAAACTTACCTGCGGAAGAGCGGAGGCTCCTGCACGAGCAGATGAAAATCGTTCTCCGAGCACACCTCACGGTCACGATGGTGAACCGCGCACTTGAAGCTTCTGGTACGTTTGCCGCTCATCTGAAACACAAATTGTGTTGTTAATACCTTCCACAGTTCGCAAAGACGTTATTTGATCATCCAGAACGAAAGAAAGACTCAAGTAGACAACAGGTTTATTCCAAACGGTTTCATTAAAATTGACACTCATACATTCTCCACATAAATTAATATCACACGCTTAGAACGCGTGGAAATGATGTTATATCTTACTCTAAAGATGAAAACATCAATTCACTTCGCAAAACAGTCCTCCCTCGAAATCGACATTCAACGGAGTAAAGAATTGAATCGAGGAATTCAAGACAAGTTCCGGCAATTATCCGAACCTAGTCTAATTCCAACCGTGTTCGTTACCAAAGAATCCTACCTTACTTTCGACAAAGCTGCTCGATCGGTTGAAAAGTCAACTAGTGCTCGCAGTGTGGCGGCCGTGAACGGCGTTCGAGCCAGCGCCGCCGCGCCGGCTGATATTTGGATCAGGATCCGTTAACGCGGTTAGGCAAATGCAAGCAAGAACGCCAGCAAACTCCTCGAGCTAAGTCGTGTACATAGAGCGCTCGGTGGCGGGTCTATACGGGTGACACGGGCAAACATCGGCGAACACGGGCGAGCGCCGCTCGGCGGCGTCTTACGCGCGCCGTTCTCTATCAGCGCGGACGGCAGGCCGCGAGTGTGTGCACAGTGGCGTAAGAGCCTAGCCCCGGCCGCATTACCATCCGGCGGAGCGTGGGGATCGCTCCCTATTATATTTACCGTGCCGTGGTTACATCCGAGTCTTTGATGCGATTATCAACGGCAAATATTTACGAGTCCCTTTTCCATTGAGATCGATGCGGCAGATTGCGTGGGCGCAGCTTGTTGAACACCGATGATAGGGATCATCGATGACGCGACCGTTTGTTCACTGGCCGGAATGTTTTACTGACGGGACCTCGATGGTTTAATTGGCTGGCTGATAGATTGGGCGGCCGGAGACTTGAGGATTCTTTAACACTAAAACTACACACGAATTTCTATTCTGAGAAAGTATTTTTAACCCTTAGCAGTCGTGTATCTATGGTCTACCTGTTTTAACACTTTTTTCTATATTTATTTGCAGTATCACAATTGTGCCATTTAAAGGTAACGTTTCAATGACTCCCAAATATTCTTGAATATATAAATAAAGCGCCATGTTAAGCTGTAATTGAATGAACTAACGTAGACGTGAAAAAGTAAGAAACCAAGAGCACTTCAGACCGAAAAGGGTTAAGGGTCACGTGGTCACGGTTTGCGTTACAGAGCAGTAAGAACAGGAACAATGTCATTAGTACTTTATTTAAAAAATCAATACAGTTCATAAGTGAAGTATAACTGAAATTTCCATGGCACGTTTGATTGACTTCGAAATTCGTCTATAAAGACTGCAAGAGTGGGTGTATTGAAACTTGAATCGATTTACAATTCGGTTCGCGTATGGCTACAATGTCTTATATCATTTCTCCGAGAAGTATCTGTTATCTTTTGAATAATTGCGAGAGGAAGGGACCAGGAATGGGTGATTTGGACCGGTAGGTTTAGTGTTAAAGCTACCCACTCGTGTTTTTGTGCCGTCGGTTTAGAGGGTATTTCGAGCAGGCAGCGTAGGCATCGAGTAGAGTTTGACTCGCGGGAGGAGCGATTACACGCGTTGGTTTATTGGTCGTTAAGACGACCGAGAAATCTGTACGCTGGAACGACGAAGACAGCGTGTATTAGTTTCTCAGGGGGAAACTCACGGTTCCGGAGTGGCAGTAAATTTCATTTTCCCCGTCTGTGCCCAGGATTCTTCGCGGTGTACCCTCACCGCTGGCTCTTCCGGCACGGTCGGCCGGCTTTCGGCAATCAAACGGGCAAGAAACGCCCGCCGCGGCTTCCGGCAGCTGGTTCTTCGGCTGAACTCGCTCCGCCACGTCGTAATCGTTGGGAAATTCAACATACCGCCGCCCGAGGAACTGTCCGGATGAGGAATCGACGGTGTTTTGGACGGTTGTTAGTCGAAATGTGGAAAAACGAAGCTTCTTGTTAACGATCCGTCTGCTTTGGCAGGCTTATCGATCATTGTTTCACTCGAAAACTAAAATTAAGTACTAGGAACAACGAATTCGAGAGTACATGAGTGTATTACGTTGCTCAAGACGATTCTATTAAGTATCTCAAGTGAATTTAAATTATTTCCTTACGTAGTCTGAGGAAAGAATTCTGTGCTTTGAAATTCTGAAAATCATCCGAGAAATCGTCAGTCCAAATTAAATCTGAGTACTTAGGAAGTTTAACGAGTCTCCAGCGATTATCAATATTTGAATAAACTCTCCAATAACCGCATTGAAAATTTAAGTCTTTCGTTCGAGAGGAATTTCACTTTACATAGTAAAATTATAGAATTCAATGTCCGATATCGTATTTTGTGTAACATTATTAGACACGAAGTATTGAAATAAAATAGTTCAGGAGTGCTTTAATCGGTACTTTACAACGAACCAATGAATATGTATACACAAGCGAAAGTCTGTCGAGTGTAGATGCTTAATAACCGTCGTCTCCATCTTATGAACCGACGATTTCCGGTTAGCAAAGTCTCCAGCGCAAAGCAAAGGGTGAGCTGCGTCCGAGGGCAGCTCATAGGCAAACCGCTTTACGTAGGGGTGGCGCGTAAACGGCTCGGCGCGGCCATTATCGCGCGAACGCAGCAAATCCAAAGCGACGAGTCAGCCCGTCGTAAACACGGGATACAACCGGCTGGTTTAATTCGATTAGGGCCTCGATCATCGGATTGCTCGATGGCCCGGCACCGGAAATCCTCCCTCGGCGCTCGCGGCTGACTTCGCTCCGCGCGGCCGGCAATCTAAGAGCCAATGTACACGAGCGAATCTATAGCGCGATCGTCATCCAGTGTTTTTCGTCTTAAAATATACAAAATCTTCAACGAACTTATCTAATCTATCTATCAATTGCTTAAATAATAGAAAAAACAGAAATATTTTGATATAGACAAAGCGATAATAGGATACCATGCGAAATCTGAGACGGTGGGATCTCTGAACTAATTAACAGCTACACTTATGTAACTAAACGTAACTAAAATGTAACAATTATTAATAAAATTATTATTTTGAAACGATGCAATGGATCTTTAAACACGCAATCACAATACGAGAGTGAACTGCCTCAGTTTAGTCAGTGAATAATACAGGTCAGGTAATAAAGAGCGACAGGTCGTGGAAGTTATACAAATTCGATGTTCAATAGAATATTATCTTACATAGCAGAGAGCTAAATGCCACGAACGATAATGCTTTTAATTTTGCAAGAACAAAGACATAAAATTCTCCCATCTTTCTCTTCAGCGAGACAGAGAACTCTGTCTCTCTGTTGTTCCGAATTAATCGGTGTGTTCATAGGCTCTAATCGCGGAACGCCGCGATCGGCCGCGCCGGCGATGCTGATGAACGCAGCTGTGCCCGAAATTAGCGGGGAATCAAAGCGGCCGAGCGGCAAAGGGAATGCGGAACACCGCGGGAAAGAGCGCAGCCCCTATGAATTTCGAATCGCGGCCGCGGCTCCCTTCCTTCGCCAGGCGCGCCGGTTTTTGCCGAGGTTTTGCCCTCGGCCCGCTAATGAAATGAGCGACCGAGCCCTTTCGAGGCTAATCAAGCTCGCCCGCGCGTGCTGCCGCGGAGACCGATGCCGCAGTGTCTTGCGGAACGGATTTTTACGGCCGCGGAATGTTTACTGAGCGGAAGGGGGTGATTTTTTCATGGAGACGCGAATAAGACTGGCATTTGCCTTGTTGATTTTTTAGCGGAGCTCGGAGGGCTGAGTAATTGAGAGGTGGTGGTTGCAGAGGTAATGTAGTTTTTAGAATTGCTAAATACTAAGGGTGGTTTTCAGATAATAATACATTAATATCGAAATCACTGAATATAGTCAATTGTCGAAATTAGTGGATATGGTAACTAATCGGAATACAGTAGCTAAACATAGCAATTCAGCTCGTGAAACCACAAAGTACAATAACTAGACTCTTAAAATATCTAAACAAAGTAACAGAACGTTCGAAACTAAATATAACAATGAAACTCGATATAATGACAGAATAGAATGGAACCGTGGAAACAACTAAACCCAATAACGAAGCTCGACGCAACAGAATCCAACAACTAGACCTATTACAATACCAAAATACAACTAAACTACAACCAAATCTCCAATCAACACACCCTTAATATCGCAACTAACCCTAGTTTCCGAGCGCAGCCCAAAAAACCAAGCTAAACAAGCAAGCTTCATCCCCTGTCTCCCAGCCAGAACTTTACAGCACGCCGCACCTAACCTCAAAAGATCGCGGCCCAATTAAAGGTGGAAAATACGGAGCCGAGGTGAACGTGGAAAGTAAAAGAACGGTCCGCAGTTCCCGCGTCGCGTCGTTCGGGGAGAATTGCAGTCACGGAGCGCGGGGACAAAGAAGATCGACGGGGGTCCCCGTGGCCCCGGTCACGTGTCCGTTTCATTGGCGAGAACGGCGACTTCGACGGCGACGGCGTCGGGTAACACATATACACGTGGCTACACAGGCTGAATTTTCCGGAGCATTGTCGAGAAGCACGGCTCTATTCGATTTCGAGTCGGGATCGAATCGAATAAGGGCGCGGGGCGAGGCGGGCTCGGACCGGAAACCGACGTTTGCCCCGAGAGCGGGGAGGATTTACCCCATTGGCCGGCCTAATGGCACGGATTTCATTATGCCGGGTTTACACGACGCCGGGCCTACATTACGCCGGCCCCTCCGACCGGCGATTTGGAATGCAAAACTGTTACCCGGGCAAATTTGCTCGCGGAGAATATTGGCCCGTGGAATGGTTTAATCGTGTTGACGGCCACCCCGAAGAAGAGCGTCATCAAACGTTAAGGGAGTCCCGCGGCCGAACCAATACGACCCGACCTCGTGTCCCGTGGATTTCTTATCCCTTTTCCGTTTCGATGTAACCCTCTGTAGGTGATTGTCGCGGGCAAAAGAGAGTGTACGAGGTATGAAATTAGATATCGCTGTGTAAATAGGAATTAACGATTGATAATTGTATTAAACTGATCTTGGAGAAGCGATTGTTAAAGAGCGATGTTAAACCGAGGAGGAATGTTGTATGATGAACGTATGCACTTCCGAATTGCGGATAAACTTCTGTTTTCGGAAAACCACGGTAATTTTCCGTGCTCGCGTATGTTCGTCATTTCCCTGGTCGCTGGCGTGCTTGCAGAGGAAAGCGCCCGCCTGGATGTAACCGAGCGACCAATTAAAAGGAACTTTTAATTAACATTTCCCTGGACAGAGAGCACGCGTCCCGAAAGTGGGAAATTGGCGAAATAATGGCGTGCAACAAGGGAAAGGAAAGAGAAACGTTTCAATCGCGCAATTATCTACGTTCCGCCGTTCGTTCTTGCCCACCGTTTCACTCCGTCGAACGCTTTATTCCCGTTACGTTTCGCGTGGATCGTCTAATTGTCGTTTGCCCACGTTCCTCGATACAATCACGCGGAATATTAAATATTTTTCCGCTGCGCCGCGGGAAACGTTGTCGTGTTTCGTTTAATTTAACCAGTTAGCTGCTCTTGACGTGTGTACTCGTCACGCCTAAAAATAGCTAAAATTTTCTGCTCCTATTGCAATTCTAATAAAAACTAGAACATACTCGCAAACTTCGAGATGCTTCGAATATTTGAATACCAAGACGAAACAGAAATAGATAAAATATAAGTAATTATTGTAAACAAACAAAGTAGTCCTAGAATTAAGATATCGATGTTCTTGCGAAGTGCCGTTATATTCTAGCTTGCTTCGAATACCATTCCACAGCAGTAAATTAAACTAACTAATCACTTTTCCTATCTGTCTCACGAACGTTTCTCTCTCGCATGCAAACTACACGCCCAAGTTAAGTCGATAAACAAACGTTAGTAATCAACTTGAAAAACAAAACAGTCGTTTCATTGCAATCGAGTTTCAAATTTTTGTTAAAACTTACGTTTCGCGACACATCTCAGGCAAACAGTTTTCAAAGGGGTCGAAATGGCCAACCGGTTAAGCGGTGCGGCGCGGCTGATTTTCTCTTTCCGGGAAGGCCGGTACTTTGAGAGAAACGCTCTTTTTTTCGCGGCGGATACACAGCCGGGAAGGTGGCATATATTATTTTTAGTTTCGAAATCAAATTTGGCGGGATTCCAGCGTACCGACGTGAGAACCGGCCGCTTCCCTCTTCGAGTTCACGTTCACGTGCAAAAGTAATCCACTACGGGGGCCGGCGCTTAAAGCTTTCACGATAATTGGACTGGTTTATGCGGGCATAAACAACTCACGACAGATTTAACCCGTAAAATTTGATTAACATTTCTCTTTGCCCCCGGAACCAATAAATTTGATTAAACTTCCGCGGCGCGGCGCTGCGGTCGCGTTTTTCCGTGGACCGGCCGGAGATATTTTCGAAAATCCGACGACCCGTAACCGGATTTGCCAGTCCGCCGCCGATGGGGCGCACAATGGAAAAGAAAGGGAACCGGGGAACGCGGAAATATTAATTAGTTTACGCGGCGTCTGGGCCCGGAGTATTACCGCGCTCGCGTTCCGAGGCGGAAGAGACTCCTCCGGCCGCCATGTTGGAGCGTAGCCGACGATGAAGTAACGCGTTGCGAACGGTGCATAATTGAGCGCCGTTTCAAACTCGTCTAATAAATTATGGATCGGGACGGGGATTAAAGCATTTATCATGAAACTCGATTAGCACTGAAGCACTGCTAGTCGAAACTGCTCTTCGCTTTCTTATTTCGGGACCACTGAAATCCTCGGGTTGTTTGTGCTGTTACATTGTATTATTATGTTACCCGAGGAAGCTTAATGAACCTCTCATTTTTATCGATGACATTTGCGTCTATAATTATGAGAGTGGTCTAAGTCGAAATTTAAAACCGAGTTTATCGGTTCTTTCGCATTGTTTCTAACTAATTTAAAATAAACAAAAATATGACTTATACCGCTTTCATAATTAGTCACATATAGTCCGAAGAATAGAAAATTCTGATCCTTATAGAGCTCCTTATTAAATACGAATCTGAAATTACTGGGTGTTACTCTGCGTTCCAAAAGCATGGGTTTCCGTGACGATCGAAGTTTCCGTGATAAATGGTGTACGAGCGAGTTCTGGCGGAACGATTGAACGCTCGCTCTGTATAGAAATCGAATCCATTATCAAGGAATGCGATCGTTAAAAGACAGAAGAGCGTTATTATGTAAAGACGGGCGCAAAGTAAAAGGACTTACGCCTAGCGGAGGGAGAATCGCTTCCGCGAGCGATCGCTGCATCACGGCGAGGGGGTGGGGCCGGGATAAATAATTGTCCGATTTCAATTGGTAAGGGTATTCAACGATTATTGCCGATACACGGGAAAGTACTTTAACGTCGGAGCGAATCGAGCCTCGAACGGTCGGGAAATTTCATAAATAAAAGATGGAGGCGGCGCCGACGAAATTGAGACGGCCGCCCTGGCAAAGGGGAACCGTTTCTTCCGCGGAATTATTTTATTCCGCGTTACGTAAATATTCCGTACGGCCGAAGAACGAAATGCTTATAAATTGTTTCAGTTCCGCGGCGCGGAGCGAGCGAGGGTATTCAAAGGATTTTCAAGGATTTCATCGAATTTACCGGAAAAACTGTTTCATATTTGACGTTTGAAATGAATTTAAGAGGATCCCGTGTCTGGAATTTAATTGGGGAAAGTTTCGTTTCTAAGGAAACGACCGGATACAGAAGCTTTTAGTTTTTATAATTGTACTCGAGTGGAACTATTCACTTTGAAAATTATTTCGGATATCGAATTTTAGAATATCTGTAGTTATTAAATTATCAGTGAATTATCGGCAGCTATTGAATTACCAATGAATAATCAACAGTTATCTAATTATGAATACATTATGAACAGTGATATAATAGATAAATACCAATAATCATCAGTAAATAATCAACAGTTACTAATGCAATAGATATCAAACACCAATAATTATTAAATCATCGGTAAATTATCAATGAACTATTAACAGTAACCGAATTATCAATAAATTATGAACACTTATTAATACAGTACATATGAAATACCAATAAATCATCAACATTTATGAGTACAACACATAAAATATAAAACCCGTCGTTCTAACGTACAACTACGGTAGTCTCAGTCTTAAATAACTAATTAACAATGATAACATTTCCCCTCGAGTTTCCCGGAAAGTTCCGTGGCAGATTCGATTGGGCGCGAATAGAGTGAAACATTAACCGTTCGAATTTCCGCGTATGAAATTGCACGATGGAAATTCGTCGGAGGGTAAATGGCTGATGTTGGCTGCAAGATGGCGGCGCCGGCGGAGGGATGGGAGGGGCGCGATCTGTTTAGACGCGTTAATTGTAATTGTAAAGCGGTCGAATCCCTCGGCGGAGCCGAGCGACGTTATATGCGGCTTCGACGACCGCGCCGGAGAGTTCCGGGGTTACCGTTCCGCCCGCAGGCTGGTTATCCGCTGTTCAATTAACAATTACGAATGAATATTAATTGCGAACACTCCAATTTTCCGAAGTGACGCGACAACTTTGTCAGGTTAGAGACGTGTGCGCTCTGGTCGCGATAATGGGCCGCGGACATTGAAAATTCTGCCGTTCTCTGCCGGTGTTTCGGAGCCTCAGCGACCGTGTCGAACGAAATTAACGGGAAATGGAATTCATACTTACGTGAAATTATTCTAATATCTAATCTATACTGTATGGAACGTTGTGTTGTGCACAGTTGTACATTGGGACTCGATTTCGACTCTTCAGTTTTGACGTGTAATTTTGTTCGTTTTATTTTGGTAATTTCGACATTGAGTTCTGGTGAATCTTTAAGTAGAGTATTATCAGTACTAACTTTTGCTTAATCCTGTGCAGCTGTTCTTTAGCTCTATTCTTCTGAATAGAAGTGAATCTATATATGTGCAAAATTACTCTTCCCTTTTCTAACTTCCCTAACAATTCTCCTTGCGTGAAGCCCAGACAGCACGAAGTAACGCAAAGACAAACACTCTCATTCCTCCGCAAACGTATCAGAAAAAAGCAAACCTCCCAAAATGAAATTCCACAAATTCACCGAATCATTCCTTCCGTCGCTCGTCTAATTTTCGCCGATTCCCCCGCACGCTGTGCATATACAAGGCGGCACGAACTCGCCGTAAAAAGAGCACAGGGAACTCCGGTGGAACGGAATTCCAGCCGAACGTGAATTGTAATTCCGACGAGAGCCGATCGACGTTTGTTCAAAGGCGTGCGCCGTTATACGCGGAATTAGCGACACGGAGAGAGTCTCGAGGCTCGTTACATCGGGCTCGGGAAGAGAAAGAGAGGCTGCCGGGACGCGAATCAGAATCCGGCGCGTCCAAGTGTCCGTGTAGCCGTTCCCGGTCGTTAGAAAGGGTCGTCAACTGTGCCGGACGTGGGCGCCGGCGTTGTTACCGCTCTCCGTCCGTGTATTCCGCCGGCATACGTAGGTAGCCCCGTGCAAATCATAGAAATCAGATAACACCGATACCCCGCCCCCGCGAATCTGTCGCCGAAATCCCGTTTCCTTCGCCTACTTCGCGTACAATCAGCTTGAACCCCTTGCGCCGCTCCGAGCTCGCTGGAACACGCACGCGTCGCGGCGAGCGACGGGTTTCAGCCTTTCCTACTGTTTCTTGAAGAGCACGCGTGTCACAGAACACTGGAGGACTCAAACCCATCGCTTCTCGCAGGTTTCAGGCGCGTGGGAGCCTTAACTCTTCATTTTTCGATGCGAAACTCTTGTGTTTCACTGATTTCTAGGTTAACACGCTCCGTGCCACGTGTGGTACGCCAATGTTTGTAAGAAAATATTTTTAATGGATATATGGTGAAAACATAAAGAGACAATATGAAAATATATAAAAATGACCAGAAACTTGAATGTAACTTATGATTTTATTGAAAAACTCAGTACAGTTCATAGGCAAAATATAACCGAAGTTTCCGTGACACGGAACGTGCTGACCTTTTGCACTCGAAAGGTGACCCACTTCACGTAAACTATGAAATTTGTTATTTAACCCTTTGCAGACGAAGATTCTCGGAAATATACAAAATCCTCAACAGATGAAGCTAAATTATATATCAATTACTTGAACAATAGAAAAATAGGAAACTACGTGCTCTCTTGCTTTTCGCGTAATTAAATCATCTGTTTACGACTTAGTCTTCCAAATATGAAAATCTTATCTCGTCGAAATGTCGACATCCGTCTGCAAAGGGTTAATGTTGAACATTGTATTCCTCGGTACGTGAAATATCGAAATAAAATAGCTTTCTTTGATGCACGATTTCCTTCGAGTTAGTTTCAAAGAATATTCGTCAAAGAATGTTAAATATTTCTAGGAACTTCCGAGTGTTAATATAGCGTCATAGTTAATTAAAGTGCTTTTATTAGAAGGTATAACTATGATATAAGTGATTATAGCACCTAATGAAATAAGCTAGCTCGGAATCAAGGAAGATTGAAGCCTGTCTTCTTATCAACACTTGATCCTGATAGATTGATTATCCCTGCTGCTTAATTACATATAACTGGACAATCGAGTATCGGAATCAACCGTCCCTCTCGGTTGTCCGAGATACGAACCGCTCGTGATCGGTGATCTATTAGCAAGACTCTTAGGTAGGTCTACCAAGAGGCAATAGTCTTAGAGCCACAAGAGCCAATTCCTGCGAACAGCGGGAGACTCTTCGATTTTATTTTCCCGCAAGCCGTGAAATTCATTCGATTAATTCGAGGGGGAGTAATTAGACAGCGGGAACCGTGGAAAAGCGGCGAGGAGAGGGGCAGAGAGAAAGGGAGCTCTCGAGAGGCCGAGTAAAGGTTCGTTTACGCCTTACGGGCTGCTTGAGATTCTATCTTCTAACGACGCCTGCCGCACTCGTCTCTCCCCGCTCCCCCTTCCTCCCCCTTCCTTCGGCACGATGCGTGACCGGAGTCAGGATGGCACCGTTAGAAACTGTTCTTACGTGTGTTCCACGCTCGTGGTTTGAACACGTACCGTCGCGAAAATAAGCGTCCAGAGCCGGACGCTCGCGTTTCTTTTCGCCTGGCGACGTCTCGCGATTGCCGGGGGTTTCTAATCACTGGACACGGTTCAATTACGACCGTCCGACGAATAATATATCATTCCAGACACCAATCTCGCGGTCCAGGAGACGAGGGGTCGGAATTTCGTAGGCTGGCACGCTCCCGAGATGAATCAACGATAGCATTCTCGCCGGGTAGTCACGTTTTTCGAACGTTCCTCTGATTAATCGGTAAACTAATTTGAAAAGAATGTAATTTCGAATTTGGAGGAGTGAAAGGAACCGTTGAATTCGGCTGCGGAAATAGATTTCTTGTTCTTGGCTGGCGTTTAATGGATTCTCCGTTGAATTCCTGTTGAAACGCCGAACATCGATGGTTTCCTGAGATTACTGTTTATTGGCCGGGACAATGAGTTCCGATAAAAATGACGTTTCGAGCAGTGCACGCGGCGGGAGTCGAGACGAGGACGTTCGCACCGCTGGGACTCGAAACTATCGTAATCCTTTGTTAGCACGGATTATGGCGGCTGAAACGTCGGTGAGCTTAAGGTAGTTCGGGCGTCAACTTGCTATCAAGATTCCGTGTAATTGTCTCGATAAGTACGTTTAATTGGCGCGATGTCCTGCCCGCCGCGATCGTTCGATCGTTCTGTTCGCGAACAACGGCACAGCGCACCGCTGCACCGGCGCGGTGCCCGCGCGCCATATTGTTCGAGTTTCTGTTACAGCGCATTTCACCGGGTTGCACCTGCTCAGCCAATTTGTCACCGACTGGTTACCCCTTGATCGCGCGAATAAGTGAATTAGTCGCGACCGTCTTTCCGCCTCGTTGACTCGCAGCACACGCGAAACAATTCATTCGCGGGACAATGCGGTACTGTGCGGTATTATGTTAACGTTTTTAGTGGACACTTACGCGAAATCGTACGAACTTCATCCTTTGCCACATGCTTCCTGTTGTGGCTGTTATCGCTCAATGTGCTTCCGTCGAAATAATCTGAAGTTTGGGACTTGGACGCATAGAATTTGAGATTTGAACTTCGGAACTTGCACGTTTAGAATTTGAGATTTGGAACTTTGGAACTTGCACGTTTAGGATCTGAAATTTGGAACTTCGAAACTTGGAAAGTTTGAGGCTTTGACGTTTTGAAAGGTTCAAGCTTTAAAACTTTAAAATTTGAAATTTTGAAGCTTTGGAACTTGCACGTTTAGAGTTTGAAATTTGGAACTTTGGAACTTGCACGTTTGGAATTTGAGATTTGGAACATTGAAGCTTGGAAAATTTGAGGCTTTAACGTTTTGAAAGTTTCACGCTTGAAAACTTGAAAATTTGAAACTTTGGAACTTTGGAACTTTGAAACTTGGTCGTTTAGAATTTGAAATTTGGACCTCTGAAGCTTGGAAACTTAGAGGCTTTGACGCTTTGAATGTTTCAAGCTTCAAGCTTTTAAAATTTGAAACTTTGGAACTTGGAAACTTGAAAACTTGGAAGCTCTGAAGCTTTGAAGCTTTGATGCTTTGAAGCTTTGAAACCTTGAAACTTGGAAACTTGGAAACTTGGAAACTTTAAAGTTTAAAATTCAAAATTTCAAACTTCCAATTAACAATTGACTAGGAACGAAGAGGGAATCTAAAGGAATTCTCTCTGCGCATCAGAGTTCGAAGATTATAAAGCAAAAGTTCCTCGTCTCGTAAAATGACATCGCTATTCTCTTAAAAATCAAAATTGTCCACAAAGCGTTTTCAGTTGAACGTTCGAGAACGGCACCCGTAGGAATCATCGAATCGGAAGGCCCGCCGGAAGTGGTCGTTTCTACAACTTCTTCTGAAAGCGATGAAAGCTTCACTTTCCACAGGTGGTTGAGAAACGAGATCGAGATTTGTCACGGATGAGATTCGTGGAATAGGGGAGCTACACCGCTGCCAGAAAACATCGTTACTTCCGAGGCTCCAGAATACGATCGGAAACTATTTCATCGGCCCGGAAACCGACTCTAAAAATATTGGCCAAAAATCGGCGGAACTTTCAGCGTCTCGCGTCATTTTTCACGGATTTTATGCGCCATACGTATAAAACGAGCGAACTCAGAAGTTGATCGAGGTATCATTCATTTTATCCCCAATAAAATCAACTGCGCAATTAAATAACATTTTCAAAGCCTCTACATTGATCCTGACCGATGAATGCAATCATTTTCAAATGAAACATTTCAATTTTGTCCAATAACTACAGGTCACTTACTTCTTTTCAATTAAATCAGATCAAATTTCTATCTTCATTCCAAAAGAAACAAATTTCGCCAATTCGCGAAATTAATGACACAAATAGCTCAAACCAACTTGATAACAGAAGAATCTAACAAAATAAACTACACGAATAACAGCTAGAAACTTTACTTTAACCCTTTGAACTCCGTAGGCTCCAATATTGCACCAGTTCTAATATTAAATATTTTAATGAATCTGAAAGAAACTACTCCACAATTATCAGATTTTCCACACATCCAAATTTTGTATTTCTCATTTTCTTTGCGAATACTATAAAAATTAGTTGCAGTTGCTGATAGATTACAAAACAACCTGGAGTGCTAAGGGTTAACGATAGAGTAACTTAGGGTTAAAGAAAACGTTCATGTTCCATTAAGGAACTTCCTATTTTCTTTCGGTCCGACCGTTCGTTCGTAGGTTGGCTCGTTGTTTTACCATTATTTAAATGCACGATCTGTATTACGCGCGGCGACGACGGTACAGAAACGTATTATTATTACTGTCGTTACCGTTACCCCTATTTCGTAACTAGAATTTGATTTTCCCTGGCCGGGAACACTATGAATCAGCGTAAGTTACGGCCGTCATGATTACGGTCGCCTCTCTAAACCTACAGCTGGATGCGGTTACATTCTGATCCCATTATCAATTTAATTAAATTCACCGCGATACAAATTGCCACTGGGCCGGGCTTAACTTTCCGCTGACAGGAAATTCAGTGTATTGTTCCGAGAATTTTTCCCCTCTTCCGGTCCAGTTCGACCGCAAAAATTGTCTGTCGTCACGAATCGTTAGCGGTAGTCCGCGTAATGAATTCCAGTTTGATCAATGGATTTCTTTAAATGAATTTCATCGCAATTTAATTAATGCGCGTCTATTGTAATCCTTTGTACCGTACTACGCTGTAATCCTGTCGATGATATCGTTCGCAGTAATACATTGATCGGGCATAAATATGAGAATAGTATAATAATATTCGTGTTCTAGTGTTTCACGCGAAAATTCGTTATCATTAAATCGAAACTAGACCAGCGGTAGATGTTTAAATAACGCTGGCAAGCTTCGACTATATCCTCTTAATAATTCCGCAATTAATAGCGAATTCCACCGCGACCTAATCATTTCAAGCAATTAATTACACAATTCCATTAATGCGGAACGCCGAAATTAAATGGGGCTGTGAACATTTATAACTTCCAGCGCCGGTAACGAACGGCGATTCGAATGAATTATTCGAAAGTCCCGGGACGGTGTTAATCTGCGTCCCACGGATTTTGATTCGTTCGATCTGTCGCGAATTTCAATTATGAACGCGCCTTAACGAACCATCCGAATTAACGCTAAAACTACCGAGCAGTTAGTCGACTTTCCGAAATTCCTCTAGAAGAGACTTCAATTGATTCGTAATTTAGTTCACTCGAACGATTTCTCAGAGAAACATCGGTTATCTTTTCAACAATTGCAGAAAGAAATCAAATTTACTGTAAATTTTGTTGATAATTTGAATAATATTGCTACTGTTTCCCGCGTTAAGATACTTCAATTGATTCGTAATTCAGTTCACTCGAACGATTTCTCAGAGAAACATCGGTTATCTTTTTAACAATTGCAAAAAGAAATCAGAAATTTAAGGCGTTAAACGAGTAAAATCCTTCGACGACGTATATATAGGGTAGTCTACGTTATTTTGCTACCGGTATACGATTAAATGGCAGCCAGACTCTTAAGCTAGTCGAATTGAACGTACCAGTCGAGTTTTTTCCGCGGCGGAACACGGACTTTAAATAGGAACAATCAAAGAAACGTTCTGGCGGTGGTGCCCGTTAAAAACACGGGCGTACGCAACGGGCTAATATAATTCAAGCAACGCAATTAATGTTTAATTAAATACTTTCTCATTGCCGGCGGGCCGTTACAATTTTTTACCGGGTGGAAAAAGATGGCCGGGTTCCTCTCATCAATTTCATTTATCCGCTCCGCATTTACTTTCCGTTTCCTACGTCCGGAGTTCCGCGGGACCTTAAGGAGGCGCCTTTTATCCTCTTCCACCGCATTAATTTCAGCCTTAGTTAAAAGATCGCGTTACAAAGGCACGGGCCGGGAAATATGCCCGCTCGGAAATGAAAGTAATAAAATTCGAGCGGCAAATTGCGTTCGCCGGTACGCGTAAAAACGCGTCACCATCTCGAATCTCGGAATTCCACGACTGTCCGTCGATGATTAATCCTTCGACGATATATCAAACTAATTCCCAACTCCAATAGACACCTGTTTTCACTCTGACAATTACCAATTCCACCCATTTCTCACAAAACTTCTATATATCTTATAGAACTTATAGCTTACCGCGCGATTATCAAATATTCCGAAATAACTGCTCGAACTCAACGAAACTCGACCGAGCAACGTTCACGCTAAGTCCGGGAAGATAAAAAGGACCATTTGGAAGCACCGACCGTTAACAGATAAGATCCCCGGATTTTTGAAAGGAAATAATGTCCCGGGGCGAATGAGGATCCACCGGGCCGCCGCCGATTCGCCGAGTTTGCCAGCCGGCAGCTCTAGTCGAAAGGCGAAAGTTAAGTAAACCCGTTTTGGGTGACTGATTGTGCCACCGGTATATATACGCGCCGCGCCGAATTTCTGCGCCGGTGTGCTGATATCAGCCGCCGCTGGAACTCGTCCGACTCGGAGGCGCAGTCACGGTCATAAACTTTCGCGGAGTCGCTGCGAAGTTTCCGGAGGGGTTTACTTTGTCCCCGTCCGCGCGTTTGCCACTTTCCGTGTTGTCCAAACGTAGCCTCAAAACGCCGCTAAACGAACTCCAAACTATTCGAAACAGGAAGCTGGTTTGCGGGCTTGTTCCACCATAACTGGATAAATCTTGGCGAACAACTCGATTTCTCCCGGCTCCGGCGTCCCCGCTGGAGCCGGCTAATTACCAAGCCCATTCATACGCGATACTTCGACTTTTTCTTTCCGTTTCTGTTCTACGATCTCCAGCGATATCAACCCTCTACAGTATTTGAAGGTGAAGACATCCTTTGAGATTTTTATTTTCTCTGTTTAACCCTTTGCACTCGAAAGTTTTTCATTAGAAATATCCAACATTTAGAGATATAGACGATATCGTTTGAAACTAATTTGACGATGATTCACAGATAAATTAAGCAACATTTTTTATTTAAATATTTCACATAGCAATACGAAGTTTAAGTTAAAGTACTAAATATTCAACCTCATAGTTTTGTTGTATCAAATATGATGACTGAGAGTCACCTCTCGAGTGCATAGGGTTAATCAGTGTTCAATAGAATTTTGGACGTTTGTTATGGATGATTTTATAATCGCTATTGGAAATGTTGAAGAGTCAATTTAGAATATAGGAAACTTGTTCTCTGGGATATTATTGAAGAAATTGATTTATGCACTCTTGGAGTTTTCATGGAGGAATTTCAGAAAGTCTAACTCGGTAGCTTTAGTGTTAAGTACATTTGCTGAGATTTTGTGATAATGACGATAATAACAGTAACCACACAATAATAACATAGTAACAAAACAGTGGTAACAACAACAACATGAAAACCACCAACCGACACGCCAAACAAACACGAGAACCAAAGATCCACGAATCCGGCAACTTATTTCTCCTAATTAATTCATTAAACTCCTCCGTCGTTCCTCTCGTCACTTCTATCGTTAAATTAACAATACCTGCCTCCTCGAAAGCATTAAGCGAAACCTACGGGCTCCGGCTGCGGCTGCCCCGTCGCAGGGGTGGAACGTGCCGAAAGGGTGGGAGACGAAGAGCCCCGGCGAGCTTTTACTCCGTACTTCATTACGACTTAATTCACATCCGCGAGGAACTCTTTCTCGCCTGTGTTCCCAGCTCTCGACAGCCCCATCCGCCCCCCGTGGAAACCGCCGGCGGAGAGGGAAAGTGCGGCGAAGGAAAAAAGAAGGGAAAACGAAGAATGGGAACACGGTTGCCGGCTGAATAATCTCCTTGAACCAGATAAAAGTGATATTTCAAGCTTCCCTCCGGCCGGTGATTTTCCCTAATTTTTCTATTTCTCATCCGATGACGCGGGGGTTACTCGATTCCCGTCGTAATTCAGTTCTCGCTGCTGATCGGCGAAGATCGTCCGCGCGGAGCGCTCTTTTTAACCCCGGATAATCTGGTTTATTTATGGCCCGATTAATCGTGATTGGGAACGGCAACGGAGGAATCGTATTTTTCGAGATATCCTCCGCCCGGGATTAGACGATTTCGTCTCGATCACCGGATGGTCCGCGTTAGAATTACTATTATTATCGATATCACGATTATTTCTATTACTATCGCCGCTGTTCGTTCCATCCGCGACGTTTCCATCGCGTCCGTCCGAAAACGCGCTCATCCTCAACCCTAAAAGCAACATTACGCATACCGGAACGCTCCGTTAGCGTCGTGACTGCGTCTACTTGTAAACCCAACACTCAGTGAACATCTTGTACATCTGACGAAGTGTAAACATAGTCGGCAGTTCGACGTCCAGAGTTTCAGCGGCTCCAACCCCTAACGTGAATCATGAAGGCCCGAATGGTTCTCGACTAGCAAATTCTACCGAGTTTTCCTGAATCCCATCGACCGAGGAGAGAATTGCCTTAACCACTCCACCGTCAAATTAAAACCTTCATCGCGTTCCTCCAACTCGCCGTCGTGTGACTTTAAGAAGATTAGCAATGTATCGTTAAGTTGAAAAACAACAATCTTCTGGAAATGAACTCTGTTCCTTCATTTATGCAACGTTCGCGAAATATCGATTGTGATCGAAGACACTCCACGATATCCTCTTAACCCCTTGTACAATGACGAGTGAGACTCGTGATGAAGATTTCTAAACTAATTTAACAGGAGTCAATGTTGTTCATTACCCACGGATCAAAGCAAACAACTATTTTGCTATTATCAATGTACTATCTTCAAATGAAATTTCCACCTGAAGTAGAATGGGAAATTTCGTTGTATTTCTTACAAATCGTCGATAGTAAAATATTACACGAGCTTAGTAACGAAAGTAAATAGTACTCCAAGGGGTTAACGAAAACAAAACTGTAACCACCATACGCTTAGCTTCATACCTCACAATTCTCCTCTGAAGCATTCCCTTGTATCACTCACATCTTCCAAGTTTTGTCCAGAAAACGGCCGCTCCGCCGCAGTGTGCGCCTCGCGCGCGCGCGCGCGATCGCGGGGGACGAGAGTAACGCGAATCTCGTCGGATTCTTCGTGCGGAAGTGACGCGCTTTCGAAGGTACTGAAACGCACCACTTCCTTCCGCGTCGCCGTGAACCGAAAACGAATGGAGAAAGTTCAGCGCGAAATTCTGTCGTCGGTGAGGGGCGGAGGGCGCGGCGAAAAATTTACGGGTTCGACCGGCTACGCCATTGAGATTTCCGCCGGCGGAAAAACCGCGGGATCGTTGGAATAACGTTGCGCCGGAAATCTCGCGCGGAGATTCGATATCCGGCGATCGTAAAGAAACCGCGCGCCGCCGCCGCCGCCCCCTCAACCGAAAATTACCGCTAGACGGAAACGCGAATTCCAACGGAATTTATTGTGCCCCGCTTTTGTGCGCCCCCTTCCGCCCCGTGTCACTCCGTTTCGCTGTTTCTCCCCCCTCCTGTCGGTTATTCTTCCACTGAACGGTTCCGTCGACCTGCGGAAAATTCGCTTTCGCAATCCGCAACGGGAATTAGTCGAAGTTTGTTATCAAGCCGTTCGGTAACTGGAATTAGGGCGGTTTGTTTAGTGGATGAGCGCAATTCGAATTACACGAAGGAATAGAGTATTGTTTCCTTTATGGTGAAAATTTAGTGATTCCATTGTAAATTCATATGTGCCTTGGTGATGTTCTTTTGTCGTATACGGCTTGTTTCTATGATAAATGACGATTCGTCTTTCTTTCTCGTTTCATTCTCTATTTCTT